>NC_058524.1:106035291-107285291 GCF_904849725.1 Hordeum vulgare subsp. vulgare | reverse complement strand
CATCGGACCTCGACAAACACACCGCAAAAGAGTATTACATGAGATAGATCTCTATGAAGATCATGAAGAACATGGTATTGAAGGACAAATAGAGAGAAGAAGCCATCTAGCAACTAGGTACGGACCCATAGGTCTATGGTGAACTACTCACGCATCATCGGAGGGGCAATGGAGTTGATGTAGATGCCCTCCGTGATCGATTCCCACCCCGGCATATTACCGGAAAAGGTTCCCAGATTGGATCTCACGGGAACAGAGGCTCCCGGCGGTGGAAAACTATTTTTTGTCTCGTTCTGGTATTGGGCGAATATTTGGGAATTTATAGGACGAAGATTAGGGCTAGGAGGCCTGCAGGGAGGCCATAAGCCTGGGGGCGCGACCCCCCATAGGGCACACCCTGCAGGCTTGTCGTCTCCTCACAGGTCTTCTGCCCCCTTCTCCAACTGTGGCAGGTTTCTTCTGGTCCAAGAAAAATCATTCCGTAGATTTTATTCCATTTGGACTCCATTTAATATTCCTTATCTGTAATACTCAAAAACATGGAAAAAATAGAAACTTGCACTAGGCTCTAGGTTAATAGGTTAGTCCCAAAAATAATATAAAATAGCATATTAATGCATATAAAACATCCAAAACAGACAATATAATAGCATGGAACAATATAAATTATAGATACGTTGGAGATGTATCACAGCGGTGCTGGATGAAGTCCCATTAGTGTAGCTTGTTTCTCGTGGCCTGATGGGCGGTTCTTCCTGCATGATGGTCGTTGCACGTCTCGACATCGGGGGTGCCCATCTCAACATCAGGGTTGTTGTCATTGAGTTCGTGTTGAGATGGTACTCCGGCGTGGGGAACCATTCCTCGAACTGGAAAACTGACAAAGAGTTAGAAATTTTGGCATGATCTTTCCAAAAACCAGGGCATATTGAGTGCCAGAAATTTGAAAAAATAGAAATTAATCAACACTTCATTAGGACATTGACACTCATATTAATTCCTACAAATAAACTAGTGTAGACATTTCATCGAAGACCTTGTGTTGCTCAAATAATGTTGCTTCATGTTACTTGAAGCATATGGGTTAGCCGTAATATCTTTGTGCCTGTGTGAGAGATGGCTCGGTGGTGACGATGGTGTTAGAGTACAGTGGGCACGGCGACGGCGGTGTTGGAGAGATCTAGGGGCTGGCAGCGTTGTTAGACTAGAACATGGGAATGCGACGATGACCCCGTGGTGGCGCCATATGCCCTTCCTTAGCCGTGCAGCCGCGGAAGGCAAGCACGCAACAACGACATAGTGGTGCCACAGGAGACAAGCACACTGGCGAGGTGTGGTGATGGTGCACAGCGGCGGCCGTGACAGGCGAGCATGCAACGATGACGTCGGTGGCGGCGCAGTAGGTGAGCTCGCTGGCGAGGCGAGGTCAACGGCGCGACACGGCAGCCTCGGAGCACACAATGGGAGCATCGGTGGTAGCACAGGAGACGAGCACGCCGACAAGGTGAGGTCAATGGCGCGTGGTAGCACGCGGCAGAGGTGCAGGTGGGGAGGGAATGGTTTGAACGAAACATGCGGTAAGGCATGAGGGGATCGAGGTGGTGAGCGTTCTGGACCGTCAACTATCGCAATATATTTTAATATTTTTGGTATTTCTTTAAAATGTCAATCCTTCTAGTTAATATATTCATGACACGACATAGACATTATCTATCCGATTCACACATGCACACACATATATGTTTTTACAGTAAATATTAACCTTCACATAACGACACATTACAAATAATGTTGTCAATGGAGGACACAGGGTTTTACCTATTTGAGAGGGCCCAGATCTGGGTTAATAGTGTCCCTATGTTTCTTGTTTCCCATTGATCCAAGACCCACAACTTGGGAGCCCCAACCCTAGATCCGCCGGTTGTGACACCGACAGGTAGTCCGAGAGGTAGTACAACACCAACATAAAAAGAGATTGTGCCGATACATAGCGGGGGGAGCGTAGCCGGAGGGAAGAAAAGTGGATCGGGAGGAGGATTTAGTGGGTCGGGATGTTGGTGTCTTATGTGGTGGATGTTGGAAATATGCCCTAGAGGCAATAATAAAATAGTTATTATTATATTTCCTATTTCAAGATAATCGTTTATTATCCATGCTATAATTGTATTGAGTGGAAACATAAATGCATGTGTGGATATATAGACAAAACTATATCCCTAGTGAGCCTCTAGTTGACTAGCTCTTTGATCAAGGATGGTTAAGGTTACCTAGCCATAGACAAGCGTTGTCACTTGATGACGGGATCACATCATTGGGAGAATGATGTGATGGACAAGACCCAAACTATAAACGTAGCATATGATCGTGTCAGTTTGTTGCTACTGTTTTCTGCATGACAATGTATCTATTCCTATGACCATGAGATCATGCAACTCCCGGACACCGGAGGAATACCTTGTGTGTATCAAACGTCGCAACATTACTGGGTGACTATAAAGGTGCTCTACAGGTATCTCCGAAAGTGTCTGTTGGGTTGGCATGGATCAAGACTGGGATTTGTCACTCCGTGTGACGGTGAGGTATCTCAGGGCCCACTCGGTAATACAACATCACAATAAGCATTGCAAGCAATGTGGCTAAGGAGTTAGTCACGGGGTCTTGTATTACGGAATGAGTAAAGAGACTTGCCGGTAACGAGATTGAACAAGGTATAGTGATACGGACGATTGAATCTTGGGGAAGTAACATACCGAAGGACAAAGGGAACTGCATACAGGATTAACTAAATACTTGACATAGAGGTTCAATAACTAAAGATCTTCGTAGAATATGTAGGATCCAATATGGACATCCAGGTCCCGCTATTGCATATTGACCGGAGAGTGTCTCAGTCATGTCTACATAGTACTCGAACCCACAGGGTCTGCACACTTAAGGTTCGATGATGTTTCAGTATAGTTAAGTTATAGGTGTTGGTGACTGAAGGTTGTTTGGAGTCCCGGATGAGATCCTAGATGTCACGAGGAGCTTCGGAATGGTCCGGAGGTAAATATTGATATATAGGAAGTCATGTTTTGGTCACCGAAAAGGTTTCGGGCTCATCAGCATGGAGGGTGCCGGGGGACCATCGGGAGGGGTGTGACAACCCTAGGGCTTCATGGGCCAAGAGAGGAGGGATACCAGCCCCTGGTGGGCTGGCCGAAGCTACCTCTAAGGGCCCATGCAACTAGATTAGGAGATAAGGAAAAAATACAAAAGGTGGAAAAGGTTTCCAAGTGGAAGGGGAATCCTACTAGTGGTAGGATTGGAGGAGGACTCCTCCTCTCCTCCCACTTCGGCCGAGCCAAAGGGCAGCCCTAGGGTCGGCGGCCTCCCTCCTCTCCTCGTATGTATACTAGAGATTTTGAGGGTTTTTGAGACACCACAATTAGCTACATTCTACCCTCTCTCTAGATCCGTTTCTCCTCTAGTCTAGTTTTCAGCGGTGCTTAGGTGAAGCCGTGTTGGACTAGCTCCACCACCATCGACATCACGCCGTCCCGCTGCCGGAGAACTCATCTACCTCTCCTCCCCATCTTGCTGGATCAAGAAGGCGGAGATCATCGTCGAGCTGTACGTGTGCTGAACATGGAGGTGCCGTCCGTTTGGCATTAGATCAGGACAGATTGTGGGACGGTGGAAATTTGCATCGCCAAGACGTTCCACTACATCAACCACATTTCTTAACGCTTCCCGCTTAGCGATCTACGAGGGTATGTGGATCCGATCTCTCTCTCGTAGATGATCATCACCATGATAGGTCTTCGTGTGCGTAGGAATTTTTTTGTTTCCCATGCGACGTTCCCCAACAGTGGAGGTCCGAACGCCAGCAAAACGTCCTCAAGTTTGCGTCTGGTTTGTGAAAATTCAAACAAGCACACGTGTCCATTGACACATACGAGTACATGTTGAATTACAAACTACAATTAGATAATTTGATCCAGATATATACGAGTGTATTCATGACTGTGTTGGATATGCCCTAATTAAGAGCAAGTACAACAATAAGCTTATAGCATGCTTACATATCACATTTGCCTATGTGAAGGAGAGATACACAAAAATAGTGGGAGTAGGCTCACATTCAAGAGCCTAGCTATATGCATACTCCTAGGTAAATGCAGTAAATATGAAAAAAGAGGTAGAGAGAAGATAAAAAAAAGTACTAATTTTTGTCAAGACCCCGATCCTAAGCCATAGGAATCCAGCTTGTAACACAACGCATCACTTTGCGGTCTCACGCACGGTTAACCCCACGGCTGCAGCCTTACCTTAGCCTTGACCGTTTGCGCCTTTTGACTCACGTATGCAAGTGTGTCGCTAGCATTCCAATGTCAACGAACCCGGATCGACAAGTCTAGTCATAAACCAAAGTGGCAGTACCGCACAGGAACATGCATACATGACCCAACAAAGCAGGTGTCGGTCACCAGCGAATGTCGACGAGTCGTAGCAAGCTACAAGGACTCCATTACATCGCGTGACATTTCCCCAAAGGGCACAGACACAGCAGCTAAGAAGGACACATGCCGGTCAACCAATGTGTCCGGAGCAGTAGCGAACTACAATGGCTCGTTGGATCACAAAGGGGCATTTCCCTGTAAGGAGTACTACTAATGTTTACGGCTAGGTAATCGAACCCCATACATATCAAGTACGACACACGTACGCATGGCATACCGATATGTATAGATACATTGATGGCATCACAACATAACCATAAACATACAAGCTGTATTTAAGTGGCTCGGAAGAGCCACACACATAATATTACACAGTAAGGGTCTCACGACCCATAATAGCAGTCATTCAGTTACAAGCCAGCGGAAGTGTTTAAAACTGTCTGAGTACAGACAGGTGAAACTAGAAGGCACATGGTCTGACTATACTACAGACCCAACCTAGGGCCAGATCGTAGCTGGGACACCAGCTACTCGTCGTTGTTGATGTCTATGAAGAACCCACCATTAGGGTCATTAGCAACCTCTGCAACATTTATTAAACAAACATGAGTACGGAGGTACTCAGCAAGACTTCAGGATAACTAACTACTCATGCAATGTATCAATAAGGTATGGTGGGATTTCATGCGGAAAGCCATCATTTGACTCGTGGCTACACAACTTGCATTTTTAAATAATTTTGACAACTTGATTTCTCGCACACGAGTCCACTAACACCACAATAATACACCATCGTGGAATCATTCTTTATCCATACGGAAATGCCGTCCGCGACACTCACGCTTATCTTGACAATTTTATGAGTAGCCATTTAAGTTATCTATGAACAACATATGTCTCCAAGTAGTCCATATTCGCGGACGCGGCTATTCGAATAGATCATAACCTTGCAGGGGTGTACATTGCCACACACGCTCTCGCCACTTATCGCCATGTGCACGTCATGCACCTCGGTAACCTTCAAGCGGAAGCCCAGCAAGGGACTCGGCCACGACCGTTAACCACATTAGTACCTAGTCCAGGTTTATCCCCTATCTAAGGGTAACCTGCACGGAAGTCCGGCCGAGGTTTCCGCCACGGCCCCAAACGATGTGTGCAGGGTTCCCAAGCCCACCATCCGGGTGCTACTTGGTACACCGTGCCACTGCCTACCGCATCACAGCCCACCTCTCAGGTCAGCACCATGCACGGCCTCCAGCATGACTATAAACACGAGAAACTACTTGCAACTCCTGGACCGAGTACTAAGCGATTAATAAGTCGAGCGGGGTCATATTTCAGGGCCCAGCATGTGGTATTATCTCGTCTTGGATTACATACACGGAACTCAATTCCTAAGGACGGTTCCAATGAAACAACCCGCCATGTCCTCCTACACAACCTTTCACTGGTACCTTTACCAAATCAGGTTCAACACACAACCTTTGCTTACCGAACACATTCTCACAATTCTGTTCATCTCCCAGATGATAGACCATACACAACTCTAAGCATAGCATGCATAGCAGGATAAGGCACATCATGGCTCAAGCAACTACCAGGTATGCTAGGTTGCAAGGTTCAGCTATTTACTGTGACAAGGATAGGTCATGCAAAGGAAGTGGGTTCAACTAACGTGGCAAAAGCATTTGAAGCATTTGATCCTAATGCAATAAGTAAGTGCAGGAGCAAGAACATGGAATTTATCTGGACGATCAAAATGGTTGCTTGCCTTGTTGCTCAGAGGAGTGACAATATCCGTCAGACGGATATTCGGTGGAATCCGGGGGAGCGGAGCCTACCGAAAGGAATGACAACAACCAATATCAAACATATGCAATCAAGATGATGCATGAGCATGGCATGAGAATACAAGATGGTAAATTATTATAGCTAACATGTATTAGGTTTGAAGTTGATTTGAATCAAGTTCAAATACCACTTCAAACGAGGTATTCTCGGATACTATTTTAATTGATTCGACCTGATGCTCAGATCAACTTGATGTTAACATGCATGGGATGACATGTTAGGTTGCTGGTTTGTAGTTAGGAGTGTTTGATCATGTCATTTACAGTGAAATTTAAATATTTTCCAAATTCCATCTACAAAGTATTTATAAGAATTAACTTATTCATTAATCTACATGTTTGGGTTCTGTAAAATTTTCAAACATGTTTGAAAATGTCATATTCAGATTCCTTGAATTTTTCTCATACTTTTTCATATATAAATTATTTTCATTGGAGTTACATATTAATTTATATGAATTTTAGAAGTTCTAAACATTTATGGAATTATTTTTATACTGGAAAACCCCTTTATTGCGTCAGCCTCACATCACCAGGTCAACTGACCTGTTCAGGTCAAACCTGACAGGGGGGACCCACTGGTCAGCGTCTCAGGGGCTAATCCCGCGCTGACCAGCCCCTAACTGAGTTTGACTTGGCCTTGGGCCCACTGTCAGTGAGTGATTAGACTTTAAACTACTGGGTTAGGTTGGCCACGTCGGCCCCCACCGGGATATTGCCGGCGGCGACCACGGGCACGGCGGAGGGCTCGCCGGAGAGAGCTAAACGACGCTACGGCCGTCGGTTTTGAGCGCAGAATAGTGCTACGGGCAGCTAGTGAAACGCCGCATCTAAAGGGAGTGGAGCTGGACCCGGTGGTCACTGGAATCCACGCCGGCGATGAGGTCAACGGCGGCTGCGGCTCGGGCATCGACGGGAGTGCCGATGCAGGGGACTAGCGATCTGGGAGAGAGGCCCTACGCCACCTACAGAGCTCGAGGAGCTCATTCCTGAGCTCGGCCTCGCGAGCTGAGTACCACAACGACGGCAATGACATGGCCGGCGACGAGGTCCTTCGGGCTCCGGTGGCTAACGTGGTTAAAGGAGGGGAAAAGCCTCGGGAAGAGGGGGAACAGGAAGAGGAGCTCACGACGGATCTTGTGAGGCTGCCGGCAGGGTCAGGGAGGACCGGGAGACGACGGATCGACGGCGACCGGAGCTTCGGGGAGAGAGAGATCCGAGAGGCGAAAAGGGGATCGAGGCTTAGGGGAGAGGATAGAGCCGCGGGGAGGAGGGTAAGAAGGCGCAGGCGTCGCGCTGGCGCTCCTGGAGGCCTCCAGCAGCGGGCACGCAGGCAGGAAGTGGCCAGGCCTGGCCGCCGTGCTCATCTTCTCCCCTGCCTACTGGCAGGAGGAGGAAGATGACCGGGGAGCCCCTGGTGGGCTGGGCCGGCGACAGGTAAGGTTTTTCCTTTTTTCTTTCTCTTTTCTTTTCTGTTTTGTTTCTGTTTTGACAACTATTTATTTGATATTTATTTCAGCTCCCAAAATAGTTTGTATTTGAACACACCAAAATATTAGTTGGAAATTATCCAATCATTCCTAAAGTTTTGAACATTTTTGAAAACTTAAAGATTCTGATTTCAAATTTAAAACTTGAAACCAGTAGCTTTTGCATTTATTTAAAATGCCAAGAGTATAAAATAAATGTTTCCTTTATTGCTTATTTTTTTTCAAGAATTATCAGAAAGATTGAACTTTTCTTGAGGCCATTTTGGGTTCATTGATTTTAACAAGTTTTGGAATTTCCCTTAATTTGAGAAGTGGCTAGATTTTGTTGAATTTTCCTTCACCACTTACTTTGTTCTTGTTGAAAATTTCCTAGATGCAATGCAAAGAAAACATGAGCACAAAGCTAACTTGATTAAGGTGTCAGGGATGTGACAACTCACCCCCACTCAAAAGAATCTCGTCCCGAGATTTAGAAGTCGTCGGGAATAACGCAGGATACTCAAGTCGGAGACGATCCTCTCTTTCCCAAGTTGCCTCCTTTTTAGAATGATTTGACCATTGAACTTTAAGAAACTTAAGGTTTCGACGTCGAGTGGTACGCTCAGCTTGATCAAGAATACGCACGGGGTATTCTCGGTATGAAAGGTTATCTTGGAGATCAAGCTTTCGTGGTCCACTTCACGGATAGGATCCGAAAAGCAACACCCGAGTTGCGAGACGTGGAAGACATCATGAACCTTGGAAAGATGCGGAGGAAGTTCCAGCTGGTAGGCAACTTCTCCTTGTTTGGCAAGAATGCGAAAAGGACCAATGTAACGAGGAGCCAACTTGCCCTTGATACCGAATCGATGGGTACCCTTCAAAGGTGTAACCCGAAGGTAAGCCTTCTCGTCAACTTCAAAGGTCACAGCCTTATGATGACGATCATATTCGCTCTTTTGACGAGACTGAGCTGTTTTCAACTTTTCACGAATAATGCGAACCTCATCTTCTGCATCCTGGATCATATCCGGGCCAAAGAGTTGCCTCTCTCCGGTTTCTGACCAATTAAGAGGTGTTCGACATCTTCTTCCATAGAGAACTTCAAAAGGAGCTTTGCCCAAGCTTGAGTGATAGCTATTGTTATAAGCGAATTCGGCGAATGGAAGGCACTCCTCCCAATTCATACCGAACGATATAACACAAGCTCGGAGCATATCTTCTAGGATTTGATTAACTCTTTCTACTTGACCACTTGATTGGGGATGGAAAGCAGTGCTAAAAGTTAAATGAGTCCCCATGGCATTCTGATAACTTTCCTAGAAGCGAGAAGTAAAGATACTCCCACGGTCTGAGTTAATCTCCAGGGGAACACCATGAAGAGACACTATTCGAGAGATATATAATTCTGCTAGCTGGCTAGCTGTTATACTCTCACGAACGGGAAGAAAATGAGCCACTTTGGAGAGACGGTCAATGACCACAAAGATAGCTCTATTTCCTTTCTTGGTCTTGGGAAATCCGGTAATGAAATCCATGCTAACTTTATCCCATTTCCATTCAGGAATAGCTAGAGGTTGAAGGGTGCCAGCAGGCCTTTGATGTTCTGCCTTAACTCGACGACAAACGTCGCAGTTAGCAACGAACTCAGCAATTTCTCTCTTCATCCTAGTCCACCAGAACCTCTGGCGTAGGTCCTGATACATCTTAGTACTACCGGGATGAATGGTGAGAGGAGAGTCATGAGCCTCCTTAAGGATCAATTGCCGCAGACGTTTGCTCTTAGGAACCACTAAATGGTTCTGAAAGAACACAACACCTTTCTCATTGTTAGAGAAATCCCTAGCGTTACCGCTAGCAATATTCTCCTTGATTTGGGATATACCCTTGTCATAAGACTGCACTGCTATGATTTGATCCTTAAGGGTAGGCTTCGCCACCAGGGTAGAAAGGAATCCTTGAGGAACAATATGGAGACTCAACTTCCGAAAGTCCTCATAGAGATGTGGTTGACCTTGTTGTAGCATAAAATTGTTACAATAAGATTTACGACTTAGTGCATCGGCCATAACATTGGCCTTCCCCGGGGTGTAAGTTATCCCTAAGTCGTAATGTGAGATCAACTCAACCCACCGTCTTTGCTTGAGATTAAAATCCGGCCGGGTGAAGATATATTTCAGACTTTGGTGATCGGTGAAAATTTCGCAACGATTACCCAGAAGGTAATGTCGCCAGGTTTTTAGTGCATGGACCACAGCTGCAAGCTCAAGGTCATGTGTGGGATAATTATCCTCATGTGGACGCAACTGTCGAGATGTGTATGCGATCACATGATGATCTTGCATGAGAATGCAACCTAATCCTTGTCGCGAGGCGTCGCAATAGATAACAAAGTCCTTAGAAAAATCTGGTGTTAGCAACACAGGTGCGTATGTCACGCGTCTTTTCAGTTCCTGAAACTATGCTCACACTGTGGTGTCCACTCGAACTTTTTATCCTTCTTGAGGAGTTCAGTTAGAGGCTTTGCAACCTTGGAGAAATTCTCGACAAAGCGGCGACAATAGCTCGCTAGACCAAGAAAACTCCTAACTTGCTTAACCGATTCAGGTTGAGTCCAATCAAGGACAGCTTGAACTCTCTCGGGATTGACAGCAATACCCTTACCAGAGATTACGTGACCTAGATAGGTCACTTCTGGTAACCAAAATTCACATTTTGAAAACTTGGCATAAAGGCGATGCTCTCGAAGTTTCATCAATACCAGCCTTAGATGCTCGGCATGTTCTTGTTCGTTCTTCGAGTAGATGAGAATATCATCGAGGTATACCACGACGAATTTATCCAAATACTCCATGAAGATTGAATTCATCAGACGAGAGAAGGTGGTTGGGGCATTGGTTAACCCGAAGGACATGACGGTGTACTCGTATTGGCCATAACGAGTAACAAAAGCCGTTTTTGGAATGTCCCCGTTCTTGATCTTGATTTGATGGTATCACAACCTCAAATCCCTTTTGGAGAAGACTCAGGATCCAGCGAGCTGGTCGTACAGATCGTTGATCCTGGGGAGCGGATACTTGTTCTTTATGGTGACCAGATTAACTGGTCGGTAATCTACAACCATCCGATCCGTTCCGTCTTTCTTCTTGACGAAGAGGACGGGACAAGCCCAAGGAGAAGATCTAGGACGAATGAAACCTTTATTCAAAGCCTCATCTAGTTGCTTCTTAAGTTCGGCTAGCTCCAGGGGTGCCATCTTATATGGTCTTCTGGCTATTGGGACAGTTCCCGGAACAAGATCTATCACAAACTCTACATCTCTGTCAGGTGGAATTCCTGGCAGTTCCTCTGGAAAAACATCCGGAAAGTCACGGACTACCGGAATGTCTTCAAGTTCCGGAAGAGGGTTGGCATTTAAGGAATAGAGTTGGCATTTGGCAACTCGAGTAGAGACATTGACTATCTGACCCGAGGGATGGGTAAGCTAAACATTTCTAGAATGAGTATCAATCTTGGCATAGTGAGCTGACATCCAGTCCATACCCAAGATGATATTAATATCCGAAGATTTCAAGGCTATCAATGAGGCTAGAAAAACTAGCCTGTCTACTAGAATTTCATTGTCATAGGTTATCCTAGAGGTTTGCCATTTACTACCAGGAGTTTGGACAACCAATGGAATTGGCATATCACAAAAAGACATGTTATGCAACTGTGCATAATTTTCTGAAATGAAGGAATGAGAAGACCCAGTGTCAAAGAGAACAGACGCTGGGTGATGGTTAACAAGAAGCGTACCCAGTATGACGTCGGGATCCTCTGTAGCTTCTTCTGCTGACACATAGTTCACATGGCCACGTGCAGGAGTTGGCTTCACATAGTAAGCTTTTCCCGCCTTGCCTTGCCCGACGGACTTCCCGTGTTGCTTGGCACCCACATTTTGAGGACACTCACGGGAATAGTGCCCTGGTTCTCCACACTTGTAGCATATCACTTGGTTGGCACGTGGTGCAGCATTGCTAGCTGGACCACCATAAGTTTTTGCTGGAGGGTTGGTCTGATTCGTCTGAGGCGCCACGTAGGATGGCCTCGGAGTGTATCTTGGCGGCAGAGAACTGTTCGGAACCCACAGCGTGCGTTTTGCAAACGCGGAACCAGAAGACGAGCCAAAGTCACGGGAGTGCTTCCTTGTGGCTTCAAAGTCACTATGACCATTCTCGACACTGATCGCCTTGTTGACCAGGGCTTGAAAGCTTGCACACTCGTGGAGGCGCAGATCACGACGAAGCTCAGGGCTCCGACCCCTACGGAATCTTGCTTGCTTCTTGGCGTCAGTAGACACCTCCTCTGTTGCATAGCGGGCGAGGTTACCAAACTCGCGGCTATAGGCATCCACGGTCAACTTGCCCTGAGTGAAAACAAAGAACTCCTCTCTCTTTCTGTCCATCAGGCCCTCTGGAATATGGTGCAGACGAAAGGCTGCGCTGAAGTCTGCCCATGTGGCTGCTGGTTCAGCAGGACGCATAGCTTCAAAGTTCCCCCACCCCAGATTGGCGGGTCCTTCCAGGAAATAAGCCGCAAAGGTCACCTTGTCGGCCTCAGAAACATTCGCAGAGCGGATCTTGCGTGAGATGCTGCATAGCCAGTCATCAGCGTCGAGGGGATCGACGGAATGATGAAACTTTGGAGGATTCAGCTTCACAAAGTCGTTGAGGGACACTGCAGCATTCCTAGGATGACGAGCCGTATTCTGCTCAATACGCTCTAACAAACGGTTGGTCTCTCTTTTGTTTCTCTCTGCCTCTAGCATAGCTTCCGCCAGAGAGGGCGGGTGAGGCAGGTCTTCCTGCGACACTTGACTACCCTCGCCTTGCTCATGAGCAGGGGCACGGTTCAACCTGGTGAACACCATCCTAACCAACAAACTCACAGCTTAGACCATTATCATATCAATACTAGCTATGGATTAAGAATGTACTGAACACACGGAATGCGGAAATGAATATACGAACAACATGGTAACAAGCAACTGCTATATATACACCATGGTTCATACACACCCTTACATAGTTCAGTACAACCTTAACCGAAGAGCAGCTATTGAAATCATGAAACTACTCATCAGAGGCTTACAAGCTTCCTATACATTATTTATCTAGGCCTCGGGAATTCATTTCACATCACAGCCATACTTCACAAGTCACGCAGGAATGTGAACGTACGGCTGCTACCATACTATCCTTCCGCTCACAGCTCAAGCATCCGCATAGAACATCTCATAGAGATTACCTCCATGACCTGGAAGCTCAACCTGCGGATCAGGAAACACTCTGGCCTGAGATCTCTGGGATCCATAAGGACACGGATGTGGCCTTGGTCCCCTGACTGGTGGTAATAGGGGTCCCCGAAGAGGGGTGACTCCTCCTATAGCTGGCGAGTCAACGTGGGCCGGAAGATGGGTCCTAACAGGGTTCAGCATCTCCGTATCTCCGTACCCTGTCTGGACTACCGGTGCCAGCTGCGTCAAAGCCGTCCACAGATGGGCACGGGTAGCATAAAGCTCCATGCGGAGAGCACGAGCATCCCTGTCTCTATTCTCTAGCATCTCAACAGTGGACTGCAGTAGTTGGTCCTCCATAGAAGAATCAAAATAGACTCCACTGAGGTATCCCTCTTCACCAGGCTGAGAGGCCGGAACATAGCAGAACTCTGAATTCTGCAACAGTGCATGTCTCGCCCTCATAACGGTCAGCATTGAATAGGCAGCATCTTGTACTGCCATGTCAACAGTGACTCCCAACCAATAGGACCAATGGATTGGCTCCTCAGCTCCAGGGTAGTCTGGAAATACCCTAACAGTGCAGATATACTGGCTCTGGTTGAAGTCTCGGTACTGTTCCTCCACTGTGTACTCGGTGTACCAGCGGTAACCGCACACCGACATCACCCTGACCAACATGGCCGTATGACCCGATACATCAATGCACCAGGTCAGACGTACCACCTGACGAGAAGGACGGCCCGGCATCTGTAAATAGAGAGTAATGCAAAAGCATTAGAGCTCTGAATGCAAAATTGGGCAGCATAAAGGCTGTAAATGCTCAAAAACAAATTTTGAGACAACCCAAAAATGGAATAGCGTAACCACTCAACTATCAAGTTCAATTCTCTGATCATCAAACTTACTTCCTTTTTCCTAGGAATGAAAGAAACCCAAATATCTCTTGACCCGCAGTCCTATAATCTACCGATCAGAAACGCGAGCCTAGAAGAGGATGAGTAACCTAGTCCTTAATTCCCGCAGAAAAGACGAGGATGACTAGAATAGAATAACTTGAGGAGAGAACAAGAGTATTACGTTCCCTTCCACAAACAATTCCCTTATATATCACTAAAGCAATTCTAGACTCAACTTCGACCAGTTTGGCTTAGTAATCCTATAGTCAGTCAGGCTCTGATACCAACGCTGTCAGGACCCCGATCCTAAGCCATAGGAATCCAGCCTGTAACACAATGCATCACTTTGCGGTCTCACGCACGGTTAACCCCACGGCTGCAGCCTTACCTTAGCCGGGACCGTTTGTGCCTTTTGACTCATGTATGCAAGTGTGTCGCTAGCATTCCGATGTCAAAGAACCCGGATCGACAAGTCTAGTCATAAACCAAAGTGGCAGTACCGCACAGGAACAGGCATACATGACCCAACAAAGTAGGTGTCGGTCACCAGCGAATGTAGACGAGTCGTAGCAAGCTACAAGGACTCCATTACATCGCATGACATTTCCCCAAAGGGCACAGACACAGCAGCTAAGAAGGACACATGCCGGTCAACCAATGTGTCCGGAGCAGTAGCGAACTACCATGGCTCGTTGGATCACAAAGGGGCATTTCCCTGTAAGGAGTACTACTAAAGATTACGGCTAGGTAATCGAACCCCATACATATCAAGTACGACACACGTACGCATGGCATACCGATATGTATAGATACATCGATGGCATCACAACATAACCATAAACATACAAGCTGTATTTAAGTGGCTCGGAAGAGCCACACACATAATATTACACAGTAAGGGTCTCACGACCCATAATAGCAGTCATTCAGTTACAAGCCAGCGGAAGTGTTTAAAACTGTCCGAGTACAGACAGGTGAAACTAGAAGGCACATGGTCTGACTATACTACAGACTCAACCTAGGGCCAGATCGTAGCTGGGACACCAGCTACTCGTCGTCGTCGATGTCTATGAAGAACCCACCATTAGGGTCATTAGCAACCTCTGCAACATTTATTAAACAAACATGAGTACGGAGGTACTCAACAAGACTTTAGGATAACTAACTACTCATGCAATGTATCAATAAGGTATGGTGGGGTTTCATGCGGAAAGCCAGCATTTGACTCGTGGCTAGACAACTTGCATTTTTAAATAATTTTGACAACTTAATTTCTCGCACACGAGTCCACTAACACCACAACAATACACCATCATGGAATCATTCCGTCTCCATACGGAAATGCCGTCCGCGACACTCACGCTTATCTTGACAATTTTATGAGTAGCCATTTAAGTTACCTATGAACAACATATGTCTCCAAGTAGTCCATATCCGCGGGCGCGGCTATTCGAATAGATCATAACCCTGCAGGGGTGTACTTCGTCACACACGCTCTCGCCACTTATCGCCATGTGCACGTCATGCACCTCGGCAACCTTCAAGCGGAAGCCCAGCGAGGGAGTCGGCCACGACCGTTAACCACATTAGTACCTAGTCCAGGTTTATCGCCTATCTGAGGGTAACCCGCACGAAAGTCTGGCCGAGGTTTCCGCCACGGCCTCAAACGATGTGCGCAGGGTTCCCAAGCCCACCATCCGGGTGCTACTTGGTACACCGTGCCACTGCCTACCGCATCACAGCCCACCTCTCAGGTCAGCACCATGCACGGCCTCCAGCATGACTATAAACACCAGAAACTACTTGCAACTCCTAGACCGAGTACTAAGCGATTAATAAGTCGAGCGGGGTCATATTTCAGGGCCCAGCATGTGGTAGTATCTTGTCTTGGATTACATACACGGAACTCAGTTCCTAAGGACGGTTCCAATGAAACAACCCACCATGTACTCCTACACAGCCTTTCACCGGTACCTTTACCAAATCAGGTTCAACACACAACCTTTGCTTACCGAACACATTCTCACAATTCTGTTCATCTCCTAGATGACATACCATACTCAACTCTAAGCATAGCATGCATAGCAGGATAAGGCACATCATGGCTCAAGCAACTACCAGGTATGCTAGGTTACAAGGTTCAGCTATTTACTGTGACAAGGATAGGTCATGCAAAGGAAGTGGGTTCAACTAACGTGGCAAAAGCATTTGAAGCATTTGATCCTAATGCAATAAGTAAGTGCAGGAGAAAGAACATGGGATTTATCGGGATGATCAAAGTCACGTTGGGCAGATTGCATGCGTTGATGTCATTGATGACATCAGCCAATCAACAATTTTTAGGAAAAGCAAGTATTTTATTGAAAATCACGATTGTCTCGCTGTGTAAGTCCTATGTAAAACAACCTTGCTCCAATGTACGTATGTAGGCAAGTAAAAATCATTATGAGTTGAAGCTCCAATAAAAAAAATTATGAGTTGAACGGAAAGAGAAATGTATTGATTCTCTAAATGAAAACAACATGCCCACACGGACACTAAGGCTCCTGGGAGTCAAGGACGTAATGATTCTAAATTGAAGCAACAAACCAATGCATGTGATCACTTCATGCTCGACGGAACCTCGCCAGCACGCCGGTGCAACACCCACGATGATGAGGTTGCTGGCATGCAAACGGTTGTTTATCGTTTAATAGAAGACGTACTTGGTTGTGTGCACTTGGCTAACACGCGGAGGAACTGTTGGTGCAGTTGATAAAAGCATCGTTTGTTTAGCTACTAGCTACTCCCTCTGTTCCTAAATATATGTCTTTTAGGAGATTCCATTACTGACTATATACGGATGTATATAAACATATTTTACAATATACATTCATTCATTTTGCTTTGTATATAGTTCGAAGTGTAATCTCTAAAAAGACTTATATTTAGAAACAAATGGAGTATATATTTATGATTGTAGAGTAAACATGCGCGTTTAGGATGGCAGAGACAAATATGCATGTTGTGGGACAGGAATATGTGCACGCTTGGTCGCTAACACTCCGTCATAAGTTTAAAGACTATAGCTTTGCATTGTGAGACACATTCACTTTTGCTCTTTAGGGACCGAAGCCACCAAAAATGTAATCAGCACATTGGTTTACCGTCCTTTGTACTTCAAGCTACCGGTTGTCGGTCCAACAACAAAACCCTGAAATATGGAAACTTTTCAACCATCTATATGAGAAAATTTATAAAATACACCGGGCTTTAATTTGCATAAACCACATGATTATATGCAAAAGGAAAAACGTTGAGCCTAAAATCTTCACAAGCATAACTAATGTGGATACTAAGAGCTTATGCATATGTAAAGTGCAAAATCTTCATTTTAAATTAAATAGTATGTGGAATATAATGTGTCAAATATAACAACATGAAACAAATCTAGCCGCGCAAATGCGCGGGTCACCCTGCTAGTTTTAATTGATTCGACCTGATGCTCAGATCAACTTGATGTTAACATGCATGGGATGACATGTTAGGTTGCTGGTTTGTAGTTAGGACAATGTTTGATCATGTCATTTACAGTGAAATTTAAATATTTTCCAAATTCCATCTACAAAGTATTTATAAGAATTATATTATTCATTAATCTACATGTTTGGGTTCTCTAACATTTTCATATTTAGATTCCTTGAATTTTTCTGATACTTTTTCATATATAAATTATTTTCATTGGAGTTACAGATTAATTTCTATGAATTTTAGAAGTTTTAAACATTTCTTGAATTATTTTTATACTGGAAAACCCCTTTATTGCGTCAGCCTGACATCAGCAGGTCAACTAACCTGTTCAGGTTAAACCTGACCGGGGGGACCCACTGGTCAGCGTCTCAGGGGCTAATCCCGCGCTGACCAGCCCCTAACTGAGTTTGACTTGGCCTTGGGCCCACTGTTAGTGAGTGATTAGACTTTAAACTACTGGGTTAGGTTGGCCAAGTCGGCCCCCACCGGAATATGGCCGGAGGCGACCACGGGCGCGGCGGAGGGCTCACCGGAGAGAGCTAAACGGCGCTACGGCCGTCGGTTTTGGGCGCAGAATAGTGCTACGGGGAGCTAGTGAAACGCCGCATCTAAAGGGAGTGGAGCTGGACCCGGTGGTCACCGGAATCCACGCCGGCGATGAGGTCAGCGGCGGCTGCGGCTCGTGCATCGACGGGAGTGCCGATGCAGGGGACTAGCGAGCTGGGAGAGAGGCCCTACACGATCTACAGAGCTCGAGGAGCTCATTCCTGTGCTCGGCCTCGTGAGCTGAGTACCACAACGACGGCAATGACATGGCCGGCGACGAGGTCCTTCGGGCTCCGGCGGCTAACGTGGTTAAAGGAGGGGAAAAGCCTCGAGAAGAGGGGGAACAGGAAGAGGAGCTCACGACGGATCTTGTGAGGCTGCCGGCAGGGTCGGGGAGGACCGGGAGACGACGGATCGACGGCGACCGGAGCTTCGGGGAGAGAGAGATCCGAGAGGGGAAAAGGGGATCGAGGCTTAGGGGAGAGGATAGAGCCGCGGGGAGGAGGATAAGAAGGCGCAGGCATCGTGCTGGCGCTCGTGGAGGCCTCCAGCAGCGGGCAGGCAGGCAGGAGGTGGCCGGGCTCGGCCGACGTGCTCATCTTCTCCCCTGCCTACTGGTAGGAGGAGGAAGATGACCGGGGAGCCCCTGGTGGGCTGGGCATTTAAAACTTGAAACCAGTAGCTTTTGCATTTATTTAAAATGCCAAGAGTATAAAATAAATTGTTTCCTTTATTGCTTATTTGTTTTCAAGAATTATCAGAAAGATTGAACTTTTCTTGAGGCCATTTTGGGTTCATTGATTTTAACTAGTTTTGGAATTTCCCTTAATTTGAGAAGTGGCTACAGTTTGTTGAATTTTCCTTCACCACTTACTTTGTTCTTGTTGAAAATTTCCTAGATGCAATGCAAAGAAAACATGAGCACAAAGCTAACTTGATTAAGGTGTCAGGGATGTGACAATTTTATAGCCAACCTTATTGTGTAAGGCCCAATGGAAGTATCATAGGTAGTATCATGCATGCCAACTATGCATTTTTGCTTCTCTGTCACACAATTAAATGAGGAAAGAGATGGTTGAGTATCAGAATGTGATATTGTATCATATTAAATGATCTACTAGTGCATGTATCTTGCATGACAATAAATAAGACTACTATGATACTATGCAATGTGGATGTAGTATCATACACTAGTATCATATGCATGATACTAGTACATGATACTTCCCATTGGGACCAGCCTACGTGACTACTCCATCCGTCTAGATGCATTAGGCACCTAATGAAATCTAGAAATTCTCAATATATTACTTCCTCCTTTTCGGTTTCTAGGGCTCATCTCAAAAATTTCAGATTTTCAACATATTAGGCTATTTTGAGTCTAAATGAATTAAAGTGCTTTGAGTCTCACGCCATATTTAATTCATAGAGATAAGCAAACAGAAAATTGTCAGCATTCTAGGAATGGGGTACCCAAGCCAGCCTGCCTGCGGCCCAGGGCTAGCCTACTTCATTGACCAAAAAACAACAGGCCCGGCGCCACTCAAGGCAAGGCCCTCCCGAGGGGTCAAGCCTCGCCAGGAGGAACAACATCATGACCCGCAAGGGGCCTCCTCAGGACCCCTCTGGAGCAGCGGATATTCCAAGGCGAGACCCGGCTTCGGGAGTCAAGGATGACAAAGGGGGAGGACAGGCGAGCAGCAGACGGCTGGACGGTGAAGTTTCCCCTTTAGTGCAAAGGGGCAAGGATGCACGCAGGTCTCGAAGGCATCTCCCAAAGGTTTCCATTCTGGTGCAACAAGGCCATCGCCGCCCGCCAGCAGGATGGACGTCATCCATGGACCCATCCGTACAGTGCTGGCAGTTACTTTGTAGGCGAAGACTACTTTTGGGCAGGGGGAGCATGTTCCCCTGTCCCCCTTCGAAATTGGTCGTCGTGGGATCCCTTCTCGCCGAAACGATAAGGGAAGAGGACCCAGGCCGCCACTATATAGAGGGTAGGTTACTTCGTAGAGGGGGGATCAGTTCGTTCGCTCAATTGCATCACGCAAATACCACCTAGCCTTTGGAGGCCCTCAAGCACTGTACTTGTTCATCCACCAACCTCCATGATAGGCAATCCACCAAGGTAGGAGTAGGATATTGCACTTCTCAGCAGCCCGAACCTGGGTAAACTGTCGTGTTATGTGTCTTCCTCGCCGTGGAGTGAGTTCCTCATCATTGCCCAGCGAGTAGCAAGTCAGGCGAACCAAAGCTGTTTTGTGGCCTCCGCACGCGCCCCTGAGTTCGAATCTTCAGGGTTTTGCGGAGCCCGAAATCTGACATTTGGCACGCCATGTAGGGGGCGCGTTACGGAGCCTCCATGTCAATAGCAAGAGCCAGGCCTCAACTCAGCGACTCCATGGCGAGTGCGACCACCAACTGCCGCCAGTCCTCGGCGGTGGACGGTGTCCGGGCGAGCAGGGCCGCCCCTGTAGTTGCCTGCGTCCTCCTCGGGTCGCAGGCGCCACCTCTCGGCCGTCACGTCAAGCGTTTCCTGCAGCGCGGGGGGCGGCTCATCCAAGGACCGAGCCCCCGGAACGCCGCATGTGGCCAGAGGTCAACATCACCTTCGGCCCCGACGATCACCCCAAGGCCACGACGGCCGCCGGGACACTTCCCATGATGTGCACGCCAACGATATCCAGCGTGTCCATCTCCAAAACCCTCATCAATGGCGGCGTGGGCCTCAACGTCATATCAGTGGAGGCCTTCGATGCGCTGCGGTTACCCCGAGAGCAGCTTGTGCCCTCAAAGCTCTTCTCTTGGGTGGTGGCTGGATCCGTCACACCCGTGGGGCAGATTCGCCTCCCCGTCACGTTCGGCACCCGCTCCAACTTCCGTACCGAGCAGATCAACTTCAACATCGCCCACATCCACCTACCGTACAACACAATACTCGGCTACCCCGCCCTCGCGCAGTTCATGGCGGCAACGCACCCAAGCTGCAACGTCATCAAAATGCCCGGGAGCGGCGGCGTGCTCACCGTCGTGGGCGACATCAAGGACGCATCTCGGGTGCTCGAGCTCTCCCACAAGGCCGCAGCCGTGGTACTTGCCAACCCCAGGGGCGCGACGCGTGGCGTAGAAGACCCAGGGGACGTCCCCGACATCGCGCCCGTGAAGAAGAAGCAGTTGTTCTCCCAGGACCGGGCGGAAACAAAGCAAGTACCGGTGGATGAAGGAAGCTCGGCTCCCACCTTCACCATCGGTGCAAACCTCCCCGAAGACCAAGAGAAGGCATTGGTGGGTTTTCTCAGGGCGAACAAGGAAGCATTCGCTTAGAGTGCCTCCGACCTGGTGGGGACCCGAGGGACGTCGTTGAGCACCATCTTATGGTGTGCCCGAACGCGCGCGTGGTGAAGCAGAAGGCAAGGAGGAAAGCCCCAGAGAAGCAGGCGTTCATCGCTTAGGAGGTGCGCAAACTGAAGGAGGCGGGGGTCATTCAAGAGGTTCGCTACCTGGAATGGGTGGCCAACCCGATGGTCGTCCTGAAGAAGTGCGGGAAGGACCCGTTCCCGCTACCATGCATCGACCAGATCGTGCATTCCACCGCGGAGTGCGATCTCCTATGCTTCCTGGATGCATTCCCAGGCTACCACCAGATCAAGATGGTGGTGGAAGACGTTGAGAAGACAACCTTCCTGTCTCCTTGTGGGGTGTATTGTTACGAATGCATGCCCTTTGGGCCGAGGAACACCGGGGCAACCTTCTAGTGGTTAATGCATATAGCTTTGGGACCGCAGCTCCGGAGGAATGCAGAGGCCTATGTCGACGACATCGTGGTCAAGTCAAGGCAAGCAAAAATCCTGGAGGAGATCTTCGCCAGCCTAAGAAAGGTGAACCTGAAGCTCAACCCTGAGAAGTGCGTCTTTGGGGTCCCATGAGGCAAACTGCTCGGTTTTCTGGTGTCGCACCAGGGGATCGAGGCAAACCCGGTGATGGTCAATGCCATAAACAAGATGAGCGCACCCGCAACCCTCAAGGAGATGCAGAAGTTGACAGGGTGTGTTACCTCCCTAGGTCATTTCATCTCCAAGCTGGGTGAGCGGGCCCTGCCTTTC
Organism: Hordeum vulgare subsp. vulgare; assembly: GCF_904849725.1. Classification (NCBI taxonomy): domain Eukaryota; kingdom Viridiplantae; phylum Streptophyta; class Magnoliopsida; order Poales; family Poaceae; genus Hordeum; species Hordeum vulgare. The sequence continues at coordinate 107,263,194 of NC_058524.1, read as the reverse complement.
TTCAAGATCATGAAAAGAAAGGGGCCCTTCGAATGGACCCCGGAGGCCAATGCAGCCTTCGATGAACTCAAGCAATACCTCACGAGCCCGCCGGTCATGGTGGCGCCTCGCCCACGGGAGCCTCTGCTTCTGTACCTTGCTGCCACCCCCCATTCCGCCAGCGCTGCATTGGTGGTAGTAAGGGAGGAGTGAACCAGCAAGGGCGCCACATCGGGGAACCCCGGCGGGCCCCCAACCGCGGAGTCTGGAGGCCCGCATGACTCGCGAGCTCCGATTCCCCCGCAGGCAGAGGGACCGGAGGCTCAGACCGTAGGGTCGGGCCTTGAGATGCTTAGCCCTCGTGAGGCCCCAGACCCTCCTCCGGATAGTGAGACGCCCGAACCCCTTGAGCTCGCCGAGGAGCATGATGTCCCGAAGGGCCGCTTTCTCGCTGAGCACCCGGTGTACTTCGTCGGCATAGTGCTGCGAGATGCGCGCCTGCGCTACCCCATGCAGAAGAAACTACTTCTAGTGCTCCTCGTTGCTTCATGCAAGCTGCGCCACTACTTCCAGGGGCACCCCATCAAGGTTGTCTCCGCCTACTCCTTAGAGAAGATCCTTCTTAACTCAAATGCGGTAGGAAGGGTTGCCGAATGGAATATCGAGCTTCAGGCCTTCAACATCGAATTTAGCACAACCAGGGTTATCAAGGGAGCGGCCTTGGCTGACTTCATGGCGGAGTGGACGGACACGCCGGACCGGGGGCTGGAGGGAACCAATCCCTTACCCTCGGTGAGGAGGCACCCGGGGGATGGACCGTGCACTTCGATGGATTCGTGCGCCGTGGAGCAGGGGCTGGAGTCGTGCTCACATCCTCGGCGGGACAGAAGCTCGGCTACGCCATGCAGCTCTGCTTCCAGCGTGGGGAGAAGTTATCCAACAACATAGCAGAGTACAAGGGCGTCATCGCCGGCCTCAAGGCGGAGGTGGCCTTGGGGATCCGGCGCCTCACCAAGATGAACGACTCCTAGCTTCTCGTCAACTTCTCCAACAAAGAGTACACACCCAAGGACGAGCACATGGAAACGTATCTGCAAGAGGTACGTAAGATTGAGAAATGTTTTCAGGTCCTGGAGCTACAATACGTCCCACGTGGCAAGAACAAGGAGGCAGACGACATCACCAGAAGAGCTTCACATCGCGAGGCTCAAGAGCCACGCGTCTTCGAGGAGCAAATCTTCAAGCCTTCAGCAACGCCGTCACCCGAGGGCCCGGCGCCACGAGGAGAGGAGCTCCCCCAGCACCACCCTCGGGGGCTCCGGATTGCAGACAGCCCTCGGGAGCTCGACTGCTCCTGGCCCTGGAGGCGCAAGCCGATGATTGGATGCAAGAACTTGGGGTGTACCTACTCCACGACACATTGTCAGAGAAGGAGGAAGACACGGAGCGCGTAGCACGACAAGCCTCGACCTACTACTTACAAGACGGTGACTTATACCACAGGCCCCCAAATGACGTCGCGCTCTGGTGCATTCCCAGGGAGCAGGGGCACGAACTACTGGCCGACATCCACGGCGGGGACTGCGGACATCACTCATCTTCACGCAAACTCGCAGGTCGGGCGTTCAGGTCACGCTTCTACTGGCCTACAGCATTGGACGGCACCATCGAGATGGTCCGGTCTTGCGAGGTCTGCCAGTTCCACACCAAGCAGGTTCACCAGCCCGCGCAGGGCCTCCAGACCATTTCGCTTTCCTAGCCCTTCGCGGTCTGGGGGCTAGACATATTGGGGCCCTTTCCGCGGGCGGTGGGCGGCTTCCGCTATCTCTACGTCGCCATCAAAAAGTTCACCAAGTGGGCGGAGGTGGAGCCCGTGCGCACCATCCCTGTCGGGTTGGCCGTCAAATTCATCAGGGGCCTCGTGAGCCACTTCGGCGTCCCCAACTGCATCACCACCGACAATGGTTCGCAATTCACCAGCCAGCTTTTCAAGACTTACTGCGCTAACCTAGGAACGCACGTATGCTACGCATGAGTGACCCATCCGCGGAGCAATGGCCAGGCGGAGCGCGCTGATACGTCTCAAACGTATCTATAATTTTTTATGGTTTCACGCTGTTATCTTGTCTTTTTGTATGTTTTATGTACCTTTTTATATCTTTTTTGGGACTAACTTATTGATTCAGTGCCAAGTGCCAGTTCCTGTTTTTCCGTGTTTTTGACTCTTTTCAGATCTGATTTTGGAACGGAGTCCAAACGGAATAAAAACCCCGAAATGATTTTTTTCCCGAACGAAAGAAGTCCAAGGAGCCTTTGGGCCAGGCCAGGTGTGCCCCAGGGAGCCCAAAAGCTCCCACCCCGCCACCAGGGGGGAGGCGGCGGTGGGCAAGCTTGTGGCTTCCCTGGCCGCCTCCTGACCTAGGTCTTGCGCCTATATATTCCCAAATATTCCGCAAAAAAACAGGGGAGCCTCGAAAATACTTTTCCGCCGCCGCAAGCTTCCGTTTTCGTGAGATCTCATCTGGAGACCCTTCCCGGCACCCTGCCGGAGGGGACTTTGGAGTTGGAGGGCTTCTTCATCATCATCATCGCCCCTCCAATGACTCGTGAGTAGTTCACTTCAGACCTATGGGTCCGTAGTTAGTAGCTAGATGGCTTCTTCTCTCTCTTGGATCTTCAATACAAAGTTCTCCATGATCTTCATGGAGATCTATCCGATGTAATCTTCTTTGGTGGTGTGTTTGTCGAGATCCGATGAATTGTGGACTTGTGATTAGATTATCTATGATATATATTTGAGCCTTTGCTGATTTCTTATATGCATGATTTGATATCCTTGTAAGTCTCTCCGAGTCTTGGGTTTTTTTTGGCCAACTAGATCTATGATTCTTGCAACGGGAGAAGTGCTTGGTTTTGGGTTCTGCCATGTGGTGACCTTTGCCAGTGACAGTAGGGGCAGCAAGGCACACATCAAGCAGTTGCCATCAAGGCTAAAAAGATGGGGTTTTTATCATTGGTTTGAGATTATCCCTCTACATCCTGTCAACTTGCTTAAGGCGTTACTCTGTTCTTATGGACTTAATACACTAGATACATGCTGGATAGCGGTCGACGTGTGGAGTAATAGTAGTATATGCAGACAGTATCGGTCTACTTGTTTCGGACGTGATGTCTGTAGAAATAATCATTGCATAGATATCGTCACGACTCTTCACAGTTCTATCAATTGCTCGACAGTAATTTGTTCACCCACCGTCTACTTGCTTTCATGAGAGAAGCCACTAGTAAACACTACGGCCCCCGGGTCTATTCACATCCATCGTATACAACTCCGCTTTTACTTTGCTTTGTTACTTTGTTGCTTTCAGTTCTCACTTGGCAAACAATCTATAAGGGATTGACAACCCCTTCATAGCGTTGGGTGCAAGCTTTTGTGTTTGTGCAGGATCTTGCGATACTCTTTCGTCGGATTGATACCTTGGTTCTCAAACTGAGGGAAATACTTACCACCGCTACACTACATCACCCTTTCCGCTTCGAGGGAACACCAACGCAAGGCTCCAAGGCCACGGGGTAAATCCTATGCATACTTGGCTAGGAAGTCCCTTAAGGCGTAGCCGCAACAGAAAGATCAAGCCAAGTACTCTCTCGTCGACGTGCCTATTTCTGGCGCCATTGCCACGAATACCCAGCAAACGTCAGAAGTATTTTTGGCGCCGTTGGAAGGTCTTTTGTTGCAGTAGCACGCGCCAACGCAGAGGTCCTGCGAGGCCTGAAGGTGAGGAGCCCCAAGAAGAAGCTCGAAGCTTGCGGCCGGGGTTGGGTCGACGAGCTCCCGTCGATGCTGTGGTCCATCCGCATTGCCGCAACCAAGCCCACCGGCGAAACACCGTTCTTCCTCGTATAAGGTGACGAGGGGGTCCTTCCCCATGAGATCAAGCACCGGTCCCCGTGGGTCATGGCGTTCGATGAGGAGCGTGAGGAGGCTGCGCGGCGGAAGAACCTCATGCTCGGGGAGGAGGCGCACCGCCGGGCCTCACCCCAAGCCGTGAGGTACCAGTAGGCCTTGCGGCGCTACCACGCTCGCAACATCCGCTCCAGGACCCTTGAAGTCGGTGACCTCGTCCTGAGGCGGGTTCAATCCAGGGAGGGCCTGCATAAGCTCTCGCCCATGTATGAGGGCCCGTTCAAGGTCTCCCATGTCTCCAGGCCTCGCGCCGTGCTCCTGGAGACGCAAGACGAAGTCCCCATCCAGAACGCCTAGAACATCCAACATCTCCGGAAGTTCAACCCGTAACGCCTGTGCATCGCCTGTGCATCGCCCTTTATTCCTTCTTGAACCTACTTCATCCCGTGACACTCTCACTTAATAACGAGCCGAGGCTGTTGATACGTCTCAAACGTATCGAGTTTTCCAAACACTTTTGCTATTGTTTTGGCCTCATTCTTGCATGATTTGAATGAAACTAACCCGGACTGACGCTGTTTTCAGCAGAGCTGCCTGTATGGTTTTCTTGTGTGCAGGAAAATGGATATTTAGGCATCCCGGAAAATTCCAATAAAAAACAGAGAAAATCCATGCACCGGGAGGAACCCTGGGCCAGAAGATGGGCCAGAGGGGGGCCACCAGGCCTCCAGGCGACCTGTGGGCGCGGCCTGCCCCCTGGCCGCGTCGAGAGGCCGCGTGGGTGGGGTCCACCTCCTCTGGTGCCCTACTTTGGCCCCTATTTTTACCCGTGATGGAGAAATCCCAGAACAGAAGTCGTTTTGCAAGTTCTCGACGCGGAGCCGCCGCCACCGCCGGTTCTTCTCCGGGAGAGCTAATCAGGAGGCTGCCTTGGCCTCCGGAGAGGGGAAATCGTCGCCATCGTCATTGCCATCACCACTCCATCACCCTTCCATGGCTTCCCCCATCATGTGTGAGGAATTCCCTGGTGTAGGTGAAGTGGATGGTAGGGGATTGGATGAGTTAGATCATGTAATAGTTCGTCGGATTGTTGGGGGCATGTTGCCTATCATCTACTATGGTGTTTATCATCTTTGCTACTACTTGTTATTCTTAATGTTTGTCACTTAGGGCCCCAGTGCCATGATTTCAGATCTGAATACCATATGTTTTCATGAATATATTTGTGTTCTTGATCCTATCTATGAGTAGTATGCACCTATTATAGTCCGGAACCGGTGATCCCAATGGTGACAGCTTGGGACACCAAAGGGAATAGACTATAGTTTGAGGATTCCATGTATCCATTGATTGTTAATGCTTTGTTCCGGTGCTGTTTGACAGGAGCAGCTTAATCTCCGTAAGATCCTTTTGGCCCCGTTGGTAGCGGGATGGTAGGACAAAAGATGTTGTGCAAGTTCTTATTGCAAGCACGCACAACTACCTCCGGATACATGCCTAATGTTTGATATTTGCATAGATGATCATTACTTTTCTATGTGCCTTGCCCCAAGTTAAATACATGATATCCCTCATCCATAACCAACCATCCATCTCCCTAGCCTACAGTGTTTTAATCCTGCTAGTTACCAGTTGCTCTACTTAGCTGTTTTACTTGCGTTGCTTTGCCACCATTATTTCCGTTGCCACAATCACTTTCATATCACCATTGCTACTAATATTTCGTTGCCAAGCAAGTAATCTTTCAGGTGCGATTGAGTTGGAAACTCTATTGTTAAAGCTAATAAATATTCTTTGGCTCCCCTTGTGTCGAATCAATAAATTGGGTTAACTTACCCGCAAAGACTGTTGCGATCCCCTACACTTGTGGGTTATCAACTGTATACGCCTAGCCCCCCCCCCCCCCCCGAGGACGCAGAAGGGGTCCATCCCATGCCTAGTGGAACCCCTACGGTCCGCGCTGCAGAGAAGACAGAGGCAATCAACTCAGTCCACCAATGACTATGCCCGGAGCCGGCAATGAAATCAACTCAGTCCACCAATGACTCGGGGGTAGGGACACTCGCCAGGCCAAAGCATCCTCGCGACCTCCCAGATATACCCCCACTGTGACACTCTCACATAATAACAAGCCGAGGCCGTATACGCCCAGGGGCCCCCTAGGACGCGGAAGGGATCCATCCCACGCCTAGTGGAAGCCCTATGCTCCGCGCTGGGGGGAGATGGACGCAGAGAATAGATTAGGAGCCGGACGCGGCTTTCATTTGCTTTTTTCTGGATTGGATTTGCCGATACTTACGAAATCAAACTCGAGGCTTTTTCAAATGAAGTCATTTCGAATACTTGCTTTCTTGGCCGTTCTTCGTAGTGCGCTCTCTTCCTTTGAGTCGAGCATTCGCCTACCCCCCCCCCACTCGTACCCCGCGAGTGGGGGCTGGGGGCACGGTGCCGACACCTCGCCAAGGCCTTGGCGACCGGACCCTCGCGTGGTACTCAAGGACGAGTCGGCAGACTCATGCCATCTGATACTCGCTCAAGAGTGCCATTTACGGCTCTGCGCCCCATCCTGGAGACAGGACAAAATTTGGTCTTTTCTTACAACAGTTGTTCCTCTTGGGACAGCTTGAGCACCTAAGGGGGCTCCTGAGCATCACGCCCCAGGAGCCTCACTGGTCACAAAGCCACTTGGCCACCATGGTGCCATCCAGTGACATTCCGTCGGCATTGAGGGTGTCAGGGCCTTGCCTCGTGAGGAACGGCCTTGGTAACGGGTCGCGCCTCACCACGGCAGGGAAATGTGCGGCATCGGGACCTGCCGACGCAGAGCTTCCTGAATGCAGACTAAGGGGGCTCCAGAAACCAGACCTTTCACCCTTCAAAAGTGGAAAGCAGAATCCTCGAGGGCCTCTTGGACGTCTAAGGGGGCTCCTAAGCATCGCGCCTCAGGAGCCTTACCGGTCACAAAGCCACATGGCCACCTTGGTGTCGTCCAGGCACATTCGGTCGGCATCAGGGGTGTCAGGGCCTTGTCCCGTGAGGAACGACCTTGGTAACGGGTCGTTCCTCATGACGACAGGGAAATGTGCGGGACTGGGACCTATCGACGTAGAGCCGCTTGAATGTCTAAGGCGGCTCCTGAGCATTGCGCCTCAGGAGCCTTACCGGTCGCAAAGCCACTTGGCCACCCTGGTGCCGTCCAGGCACGTTCGGTCGGTATCAGGGGTGTTAGGGCCCCGCCCCATGAGGAACGTCCTTGGTAACAGGTCGAGCCCCACGGCGACAGGGAAATGTGAGGGACTGGGGCCTGCTGACATAGAGCATCGACACACTTCACACGCAGCGAGGAGAAGCCAACCGGGCAACAAGCCCCTCGAACGCCATAGCCATGCCTCACAACCAAAGAGGTTCACTGCAGGCACACCGAGCTAAGTATCCAAACCGGCTGAACACGGCAGTACTAACAAAAGGGGTGATCGCCCAAATCCTTTACATGCCCGAAGGGCCTACCCTTGTTTTCATGGACACAGGATCAGAAGTAAGGAGGAGACAGCTAGCGATGGAGGCCCCAAGAGGAGGGTTGCCGCCTCAAACGTCTAACACCTGCACACCGACGCTTAGTCCATGTCGTCCTCCTCCTTCACATGCGCCACAGGAGCAGACGAGTGGCGCTGCGCTTGGGGGCTTTCTCCCATGGCTCGAGCGCGGCGGCGAGGCGGCTCGTCGTAGCTGTTGTCGCTCGGGCTCCCTCCTGAGGGGGTGTCACTTTTGCTCGTGGTGTGGCGCCCACCACCGGAGACGGGCTCATCTACACGATCGCCGCGGTCGACGTCTTCCGGGCAGCAACTGATACATCCCAAACGTATCTATAATTTCTGTTTGTTCCATGATCTTTTGGGTGACATTGTTATATGTTTTGCTACACATTCATACCTTTTTACACATATTTGGACTAACCTACTAACTCAGTGCACCCAGTGCCAGTTTCTGTCTGCTGATGTCTTTTTTGCAGGGACTTTTACCCCAATTTACAGAGTCCCAAAAATCCCGAGAAAAATATATAAAAATCAGCGTGACGGAAGCTTCACGAGCACCAAAGGTGGGCGAGAGGGGAGCCAGGGCCTGCCCAAGCGGCCTCCCTGCGCGGCCCCCCTCCTCGCCACGCCACCAGGTCGCCTGGGTGGGGTCCACCTCCTTTGTTGCCCTCCTTCGGCCTATATTTACCTCTGTGATAGAAAACCCTCGAAACTGATCCAGAATCGAGAATTTCTGCACCGTTCCGCCGCCGCAGCACTTTCGAGATCAGGAGCGCCAGAAGACCTCTTCCCGGCACCGTGTCGGAGGGAGGATTGACCTCCGGGAGCTTCTCCACCACATAGGACGCTTCTCGGACATGCCGTGAGTAGTCCGCCTTGGACCATGAGTCCATGACCAATAGCTATGTGATGTCTTCTCTCCAATCTTGTGCTTCAATGTTTAGCCCTTGTGAGCTGCCCTACATGATCAAGGCATCTATGTAATTTTCCTGCTGTTGCTATGCTTGGTTTGCTGCGATCCGACGGATTATGTGATTATGTTCAGATTGTGATGAATTATATATTTGGTTCTCCTTTTATATTATGTTCTTGAGTAATTCATGCATGTTCTCCATTGCTTTTTATTGCTTTGGCTGAGTAGTAGATTGTAACTCCAAGAGGGAGCGTTATGCATGATTGTGGGTTCATGCCCCCTGTTGTCTAGCTTGAGTGACAGAAACATGAGACTAGGGGATGTGTTGTTGCCACCAGGGAGAAAACAACGGTGCTTGTGACCACGGTTGCAAGGATTGTTTACCTTACGCAAAGTTCATTAATGCAGTTGTCCGTTGCTTTGAGTTTACACTTTGGGTAGGGCTCGCAACTTAATACGAGTGGGATGTTCTGGATAGACATCTCAAGGTGGATGATTAGAGAGTAGATGGTGATGAATAAATGGTCTACTTGTCTTGGCGTACTGCACATTACTTTTGAGCCTCTAACTTTCTAGTAGCATGATTAGCATTGCGGTGCGTTCATAATTCTGTCAATTGCCCAACTATAATTTATTTACCCAACATAGTTGTTTATCGTCTTTTAGGAGAGAGACATCACTAGTGAACATCATGGGACTGTGGTCCATATTTCCACCATTGCTTACACCTCCAGCATTTAGCGTTTTTATTTACTTTTTCGTTGCAATCACTATCACTATTCCCGCTTGTTTTTTATTCTTTGCAAACTACAAGGCCGGAGAGATTGACAACCTCTCTGAACTCGTTGGGAGCAAAATTATTTGTTGTGTGTTCAGGTCAACATCTTGTGCTAGCGCCAGAGCAACGGACACCTACTTGTTGATCCTCGGAGTCCTCCTGGTTCGGTAAACCTTACAGTCCCCGTGTAAGGGAAATCTGCTGCTGACTAAATCTCCACCTTCCACTTGGGGTAACCAACGAGGGGCAAGAAGTATATCCATGAACTCGTCATCAGCAACCCAGAAGCTCGCCCTCATCTCCAAAGATGTTGACAAAGAGCGTCGCCTCCCCGTCATACTCGAAGTGGAGGCAACGCCTCCCCTTCAGGCCTCGAGCGTGGGCGAACGTCTCCCACCCGCAGTTCAGGTACACATAGTTGTGGGGGGTGACGTCGACTTCCACCGAGGACGCCCCGTGCAGCAGTCGTCAAACTGCAACTAAAGGCCTGGGAGCCCGCCGGTCGGCAGCGCCTTCGCGAAGAAGTTTGGGAGCTGGAGCTATGCAATTTCCGACATATCCACCCATGTCACGAACTCCATCACTGTGTCAGCTGAATGAAGCCACGGGCATGGTGGTCGGGTGGCCATTGCCGACCTCCCACCTCCGCAGCTACGAACGATCGCGCCAATCGTCGCTCCGCCACTGCCGCTGATGGTGATTCCAGGGCGGCGGAACCACGGCTACGCCCGACGGAGACCGCTTCGACACCGCCGCTTACTTTCAAGGGCCGCTGCGACCCCTCTTGGGTGGTTGGCCCGCGAAACCTCCCCCGGAAGCCTTCCCCTTCTCGGGAGCAGAATTCCTCCTCACCGGAACCATGTTGAGGGGGTGGAGGGCTCGAGGTGGAAGATGAAGAAGACGGACGCAATGAGGACCGTATCGCCCTCACCAGGTCATATATATGCCCGAGCGAAGACTCGCGTCTCTCCGTGTTCCTGGGCCCACGCAGCTCATGAGGAAGCACACCCGCGCGGCGTGCATAGAGGCAGCGTCTCCAAGTAGCAATGATGGATGGCACAGCGCCTAGGCGTCGCATCAGTTTGACTAGGCGTGCCTCCGAGTGCCTCGGAAACGGGGAGTGTTGCCACTTGGCTGTGCGGCGCACGTGAAGCCTGGTCCGCATACATTTAGGGCCTGCGATGCTTTAGGCCGCCCTCAAGGCTTCGCCAAGAAGCCGGCCCAGGCGCGCCTTAGCCCCGGGGGCTACTGTCGGCGTTCTAGGAATGGGGGTACCCAGACCTGCATGCCTGCGGCCCAGGGCTAGCCCACTTCATCGACCAAAAACCTACAGGCCCGACGCCACTCAAGGCAAGTCCCTCGCGTTCGATCAAGCCTCGCGAGGAGGAACAACATCAAGACCCGCAGGGGGCCTCCTCAGGACCCCTCCGGAGCGGCGGATATTCCAAGGGGAGACCCGGCTTTGGGAGTCAAGGATGACTGTAAGTGCATCTAGTGCCCCTTAGTGATTTTGGTGGTTTGAAGACTTATAGGTTAAGTATCTAATATGTTTGTGAGTATACACGGGATCTATAAGTCATTGAGGAGTTTGAGATATTTGAAGAATATCGACCCCTAAAAATGTATATCTTCAGTTGAAGAAATTGGTCTGAAGCTGAAGAAATGAATCACGAGGAATCTGCGATGAAATTGATATTCCTCATGAAGACATTGATATTGAGAAGATCGGTGGTTCCTGAAGAAAATCATTCTTAAGAAATTGAAGCGTGAAGATTTAAGTTTTCTGTTTTACTTTCTTCGCATTTGATGAATAGGAACACCGTACTGTTAAAGGGGGTCAAAGTAACGCTATGGAATGAATTTCCTCATGATGCTCAACCCAAGCCAAATCCTACCAAAAGCCTCAAGTGAGGAATATGAGTGACATGAGGACTCTCACAGTTGAGGGTCCCGACCGTTTCGATAACCATGCCAAGTCACTGGTCTTATCCACTCCAACGGTCATATTACTTAAGGGCATTAGTGTCAAATCATGTCGGGATACTCCCAGGCTATAAATAGCCGCCCCCCCACAACCACTAGCTGGTTGGCTGCTCCGTTATAAACTGACACTTGTCATATGAGCAACGCCAAATTTCTCAGAGCCTACGAGAGTAAATCATCAGTGAGGAAATACACCACCCACCGAAACCACAAACCAAACCTAGTGAGCATCACTGAAGAAGTTGTTCCTGTGTGGGACTGAAGCCTTTTACCTTTGAGGACTGTGCATCCTCCAGACGGTTAGGCGTCATTGTCACGCCCAAGATGCGACCCTATCCTCAATTTGGCACGAAGGCCTCGTCAGGGATAGAAGCGCATCTCGTCGTGTCGCAAGAATGGATATCGTTACAAGTACATGTACGGAAAAGGTGAGACACATAGAGAGTTGGCTTACACTCGCCACAAGCTACATCAGAGTCACATCAGTACACTACATAATCATCAAGAGTAAGAGCAGGGTCCGACTACGGACGAAAACAAACGACCAAAGAAGAACTACGTCCATCCTTGCTATCCCAGGCTACCGGCCTGGAACCCATCCTAGATCGATGAAGAAGAAGAAGAAGGAGAAGCAACTCCAAATGAACAATGAACGCGCTCGCATCAAGTAACCTTTACCTGTACCTGCAACTGGTGTTGTAGTAATCTGTGAGCCACAGGGGACTCAGCAATCTCATTTCCAAAGGTATCAAAACTAGCAAAGCTTAATGGGTGAGGCATGGTTAAGTGATGAGGTTGCAGCAGCGACTAAGCATATATTTGGTGGATAAACTTACGAGTACAAGAAGTAAGAGGGGGAAGATCTACGCATAGCTGACGTGAACTACAGATGACCAAAACAATGATCCTGAACACCTACCTACGTCAGACATAACCCCACCGTGTCCTTGATCGGAGAAGGAACTCACGAAAGAGAAAGTCACGGTTACGCACACGGTTGGCAAGTTTTAATTAAGTTACTTCAAGTTATCTAGAACCAGTGTTAAACAAAGTATCCACGTTGCCACATAACCGCGGGCATGGCTTTCCGAAAAGATTTAACCCTGCAGGGGTGCTCCAACTAGTCCATCACAAATTACCACAAGCCGCATAGAAATCCTCAATCACGAAGCTCGCGATCTCCTCGGATTCCCTAGTGGAAAACCTCAACTCTGAGATTACCCAAAGCATCACCGGAATCCCGATGGACAAGATATCTCGTCAAAGGTAAAACTAATCCTGCAATGCCGCCCGACGTGTCGACAATCCCGATAGGAGCCGCGTATCTCGTTCTCAGGACACGACGGATGGAACTAGCTACGGGTACCAAACCTCGAGTTTCCCCGTGGTGGCCCCGCAGGCAGACCGTTTGGGACCAACACCATCAGCACTGGCCCCCCCTGTTTATGTAAAATTACTCCTCGGTAGCAATAACTCCCTATGCATTTCAATTTATCAAAATTATTATGTTGGGCAAACGTAAAACCAAAGTTGGGCCTTGCCAGACCAGCTTTAATCTAAAAACGAATTATCAAGGGAGTCCCCATAACAACCCCGATCATGTTAGGAGCGCTCAATTATGGAACATAACACCGGTAGCCGAAACTAAGGGGGCAAAGGTGGAACAAAACACCAGGCTAGAAAGGCCGAGCCTTCCACCTTTTACCAAGTATATAGGTGCATTAAATTAAATAGCATTTAATAGGGTGATATACAAGGAACCCATGTAATCACATGGAAGCAACTGCACCTGCAACTAGCAACGCTAACACAGGGTTAAGCAAGCGGTAACGTAGCCAATCAGTGGTTTGCTAGGTCGAACCGGTTGAAGGTTATCATGGCATGATTGAGAGGCTGATATTTTAACATGTGGTAGGCAACGAGTCATAAACGATAGAAGCGATAAAACTAGCATGGCAATGATAGTAATGGTATCTGGGGAAATGATCATCTTGCCTGGGATCCCGCTTGGAAGAAGAATGCCTCCGTGAAGCAGACGAACCGACGTAGTCGAACGGTCCTCACATCCGACACGCTTGCGGAACTCTATCGAGGCGGAGCAAACCAGAAACAAGCATCAACACACGATATTCACCACACGATGCACAACACATATGATGCATGAGCTACTGAATACATGCAAGTCACGGCATGACAATTCACACAATCAAACACTACACATTAAGTGAAGTTCAATATGCAACGAGTTGCATATTGACGAAACTCCACGTTTAATATTTAGTTCTATCCCGATTAGATACACGGCAATATTAAAGTTGTCAAACATGCAAGCGGTGAAGCGGAAATTAAACTACCTATCTAGACATTTTAAATGTGGTCGGAAATGACATATAGCACCTCCAAAACGAACTCACATGTTAATTTACAATTCTGTCCAGATCTGAATTAACACCTTAATTAGTTGTTAAACAGCAAAACAAATAGGTTCACGTGATTCTACGCATCAAGGCAAGCAACCTACACATAAAGAACATCTCCAACGGAGCTACGGATCAAAAGTTACGAGCACCGCAAGATATGATGGCATGAATGCAAAATGTGTGCAACGGCGGCTACGAGCACTTCAACACATACAAACAGCAAGAGAAAATGAAACTACACGAGATTCTAAGAAAGTTTCATTTAGGACACGATCAAAACGGAGCTACGGTTCGAAAACTACGAGCAAAACAAGAAAACACTACAATCTGCCAAAAACAGCCACCTAGCACTTTCTACGCCTCACAACTTCGGCTACACAACTCCGATGAGCTCAAGCAAGGCATGGCATGAAAGAGGGCAAGACGCACTACTACAAACAACTAACAACTACTAGCATGGCAGCAAGGAGCACTAGGAAAAGAAGACACTAAAAGGGCATCTCACACGATATTTCAGACTTAGTGAAAATAACACCTCCTGAAAGTGCAGTTTTCAGCCTGAAGGCCTATAGCTACAGGACTCCAAATGGCATGAAACTTAACAGCATGCTATAGACACATAAGGGGTACAACTAACTCCATTGGACCAACCTCAAAAGGGCTACAGATCACAGGATGCAAGCAAGACAAGACAGCAACAAAATAATAACAGATTCCAGACTTAGAAATATTTCAGCTCCTCTAAAACAGCACTATTCAAGCAACTTGAGGGCAGTCAAACAACACCAAATATGCATTTCTATTGCAACCAAAAACACCAGGGGCTAAACAAAACATCCAAGATCAACTCCCTAGTTGACAACTAATTCAAACGAGGCACGGAATAAATCCAACGAATTAAACAAAAGGGCTTCACGGCAAAATATCTCGCGGACTAACTTACTCAAAAGCTAAATCTAATTGCACAGAAAAATCCAATGGATTTTTCTACCCCGGAAACATATATAATATGTGGGGTTTGCAACACAAAACAAAGCCACACATTAATGCGGGAAAAATAAACCTAGACACGAAAAATAATCTAACGGGCAATCCCAACACGCAAAAATACACTTGACCGCTCTAAAATACATGGAAAATAGCTCCCTAGAGCATGGACATTTATTCTACGTCATACGGGCAGTCCGGATCGGCTCGAAAAAATAAATACGGGCACAAACCTAATGGGACAGCATGGTAAACAGAGCATTTGGCACGTTAAACTACGTTAAATAAATATGCAAGTTTCAAATTCGTACTCTACACGCGAAACTACCCCTAAGGCATATAAAATACGCGTTGTTCCGAATTACGGGTAAAAAGATACGGGCATAAGAAAATATCCTATTTTCCTGAAATTATTAAGTCGCGGAAAATCCCTAAATTTGAATCGGGCCAAAACTCATAAGCGTAAGATACTAAAAACATGCACAAGCGCTGGATAGAGGGGCAGAGGGGCGCTCACATTGGGCCTAGCTCAGGCTGGCCTGGCCAGGAGGGAGCAGGAGGCCTCGGCCTCGGCCTTGGCGCAGGGGAGCAGGCCACGCAGTGCTGGGCCGGCTCGGGAGCCTCCTGGCGAGGCCCAGCTAGGGTTCACAGGGAGCCTGGAGCACTGGGCCGGCTCACGCGGCTTGGCGAAGGGGCAGCCTCGGCTCCCTCCCGTCGTTCTCGCGGGGCGAGGCCACGAGGCCATGGCGGCGCTGACAGAGGAAGGTGCCGGCATGGGAGGCGAAGGGAACCGGCGGCGGGGATCGGATCCGGGCATGGAACGGCCGGATCTGGCACGGAGGCCGTCGCGGAAGGTGCTAGCGCAGGCGGCGGAGGGAGAGCTCGGACGAGTGGCGGACGGCGCGGGGAGGGAACTCCAGCAGGCGGTGCGGCGCTCCGGCGGGGCTGTGGCGGCGGGGTGCTGCTCCGGCAGCGCCAACTCCGGCGGGGCACGCTCGACTGCTCGGGCCGGCGGGGAAATGCGGTGACGCGGGCAGGAGGAGGCCGACCACGGGGAGGCCATGGACGGGAGCTGTGGGATCCTTGGGCAGCGGCGGCGGATGGCTCGGGCGGTGGCCGGATCCGGGCCTGCTGCGGGCCTCGCGGGCCGGCGGCGGCTACGGGACAGAGAGAGGCTGTGGGGGCGGCTAGGGTTTGGTGGGGTGCGGAAATCGAGGAGGACTTTGAGGAAGGCTGTCTAAAATGCATGGGGGGTATTTATAGAGAAAAAGGGGGCTCGGTTAACCGGAATCGCGCTCCGGATCCAACCGCGGGGTCGGATTCGGGCGATTCCGAACGCGGGTATGGGTACGCGGCCGTGTAGGGTGGTTTACCAGAGACGAGGGGGAGAGCGGGCGGCGCGGCATGAATTTAAAAACACCGACAGACGTCCGACGGTAGCCCGAATACGGTGCCGCTACGGTCGTCCGTTCGGGTACCAGACGGTCTCCGATCACGACGAAATTCGACAGGCGGTCTACCGATATCAAAATAAGACCGCACGTCAAATCTCAACCCGATCAGGAAAAGTTTTAAACGCACTTTAAAACAGGGTTTTCGACGGTGCCGCAGGCGCGTGCGAGTGCAGTCGGGGTCAGAACGGACAACGGCGCGAACCGGCAACTAACAATGGATGCAAGTTTTGAAAACGGGCGGCAACGGGGTGCCGATGCAATGCTGATGACGCGCATGATGCGATGATGACGCGACAAATTAATCAAGTCACACGACGAAAACGGAAAGAAAAGGGGAAGCTTCTGGAACGTCGGCATCGGGCTGTCACAGTCATGGTCTAGAGCAATCCAGCAGTCAATTGTGGATCGCCGGGTGACCGAGTTTGTGAGGGTTTGGAAGTCTGCCCTGAAGACTTACCACGAGTGTTGGGCGAGGACTGTCTGTCCTTAGCTCAAGGAGAATACGGTAGGGACTGTGTGTCCCGGGACTGGGTGTCCTTTGGTTTCAATACCAAGCCGCTCCAAACCAGATGTACAACTGTCACAGCAGTTGGAACTGGGTCATCAACAACAGTCTTCACCAAGAATCGGGTTCAAATTCCTCAACTCTTTACTTTCTCTGTATTATGTGTTGATGACTTTCACTATGACTGTTTGAAGAATTTGCTGAAGACTTTCTCCGAATTTCCTCAACCCCAAATTCTTCACAATAGTTAATCATCATATGTATTCTGCGTGCCTGTTTACTATGCAATCTGTTTTCATAATCTTCACTCTGTAATACTGCTGTTGTGAACTATTGCACGACTGATCCTTAACTGTTTCCGCTGTAAGTTAGTCATCAGTGAGGAATTTCCTCAAAAGGAATTTCCTCAGTGAAGAAATTCTAAAAATCTCCTATTCACCCCCCTCTAGTCGATATATCGCACTTCCAATGACGCACGGGAAGGACACGCAAGTAGCAGACAACAGGACGGTGCGGTTTCCCCTTTAGTGCAAAGGGGGCAAGGACGCACGCAGGTCTCCAAGGCATCTCCCAAAGGTTTCCATTCTGGTGCAACAAGGTCGTCACCGCCCGCCAGCAGGACGAACGTCATCCGTGGACCTATCCCTGCAGCGCTGGCACTTACTTTGCAGGCGAAGACTAATTTTGGGCACGCGAGCATGTTCCCCTGTCCCCCTTTGAAATTGGCCATTGTGGGATCCCATCCCGCCGAAACGATAAGGGGAGAGGACCCGGGCCGCCAGTATATATAGAGGGTAGGTTACTTCATAGAGGGGGGGTCAGTTCGTTCGCTCACTTGCACCACGCAAAGACCACCTAGCCTCCGGAGGCCCTCAAGCACTATACTTGTTCATCCACCAACCTCCACGAGTGGCAATCCACCAAAGCAGTAGTAGGGTATTACACTTCTCATCGGCCCGAACCTGGGTAAATTGCCATGTTCTGTGTCTGCCTCGCCGTTGAGTGAGTTCCTCAGCCTTGCCTAGCGAGTAGCAAGTCAGGTGAACCAAAGATGTTTTGTGGCCTCCACACGCGCCCCTGAGTTCGAATCTTTATGGTTTTGCGGAGCCCGAAATCCGACAAAAATAGTGGTTATGCATGCACATTTTTTACATGCACCATGCAAGTCCAATGAGCCGGAGGGTGCTACATTTATTGCTTAAAAAATCGAATATGTGAGAAATATTTCATTGGCGAGTTAAAAGTAGCACTACAAGAAATATGTTAATTTATGAGACTCCATATTGGCCACTGAATGGTCATTGTTTTTCATTTGTGACCAAAAATAGTTGGTCAAAAGCTGTTCATCTTTAATGAAACTTGACGATATTTTTTGTGAAATGGTCACAGAAGGTTACGATCAAAATAAAAGGTTGTAGAATTTACGACCAACTATTTTGGTCACGAGCAGTCTGCCCAAGCAACGTCGGATCCAACATGGCAAGCTCACAAGGCAGAATTATGACCAAATGGGATTGTCATAGATCGGAATCAACCCGGTCCAGTAGACCTGTCTCTATGGACCAAGCCCAATAATTCAGCCCATTTAATATATTTTTCTCTTTATTTTGCTCAGCTGCATGGGCCTCACCCAATAATTTGGCCTCTTGTTTTTTTAGTCAACTATTATTTTAGGCCACAACTTTTTTTACTCTAGTTCTTGTTTGGGCCTTGGCCTTTTTATTTTCTGGGATGTGGCCTTTTCAAACTAGCCTTTTTAATGTCAACTCTCTTTTTAGGCCCAATCCTTTTTAATCCAATTCTGGTTTGGGTTCCAGCCTTTTTGCTGTCCAATGTTGAGGGCCCAGTTATTATCATAGGTTCATAGCAAATATTATCTGGCAGAACTAGAAACCAAACAAATCACAAGTTCATGTTGGGGAACGTCGCATGGGAAACAAAAAATTTCCTACGCGCACGAAGACCTATCATGGTGATGTCCATCTACGAGAGGGGATGTGTGATCTACGTACCCTTGCAGACCGTACAGCAGAAGCGTTAGTGAACACGGTTGATGTAGTGGAACGTCCTCACGTCCCTCGATCCGCCCCGCGAACCGTCCCGCGATCAGTCCCACGATCTAGTGCCGAACGGACGGCACCTCCGCGTTCAGCACACGTACAACTCGACGATGATCTCGGCCTTCTTGATCCAGCAAGAGAGATGGAGAGGTAGAAGAGTTCTCCGGCAGCATGACGGCGCTCCGGAGGTTGGTGCTTATTTTGTCTCAGCACGGCTCCGCCCGAGCTCCGTAGAAACGCGATCTAGAGGAAAAACCATGGAGGTATGTGGTCGGGCTGCCATGAAAAAGTCATCACAAATCAGCCCTAAAACCTCCGTATATATAGGTGGGAGAGGGGGAGCCTTGCCTTGGGGCTCAAGGAGCCCCAAGGGGGTCGGCCGAGCCAAGGGGGAAGGTCTCCCCCTCCCAAACCGAGTCCTACTTGGTTTGGAAGGTGGAGTCCTTCTTCCCTTTCCCACCTCCTCCTTTTTTTTCCTTTTTCTTTGATTTTCTTCCTATGGTGCATAGGGCCTTCTTGGGCTGTCCCACCAGCCCACTAAGGGCTGGTGTGCCACCCCGAAGGCCTATGGGCTTCCCCGGGGTGGGTTGCCCCCCCCCCCCCCGGTGAACACCCGGAACCCATTCGTCATTCCCGGTACATTCCCGGTAACTCCGAAAACCTTCCGGTAATCAAATGAGGTCATCCTATATATCAATCTTCGTTTCCGGACCATTCCGGAAACCCTCGTGACGTCCTTGATCTCATCCGGGACTCCGAACAACATTCAGTAACCAACCATATAACTCAAATACGCATAAAACAACGTCGAACCTTAAGTGTGCAGACCCTGCGGGTTCGAGAACTATGTAGACATGGCCTGAGAGACTCCTCGGTCAATATCCAATAGCGGGACCTGGATGCCCATATTGGATCCTACATATTCTACGAAGATCTTATCATTTTAACCTCAGTGCCAAGGATTCATATAATCCCGTATGTCATTCCCTTTGTCCTTCGGTATGTTACTCGCCCGAGATTCGATCGTCAGTATCCGCATACCTATTTCAATCTCGTTTACTGGCAAGTCTCTTTTCTCGTTCCGTAATACAAGATCCCGCAACTTACACTAAGGCTTGTGTGTGATGTTGTATTACCGACTGGGCCCCGAGATACCTCTCCGTCACACGGAGTGACAAATCCCAGTCTTGATCCATACTAACTCAACTAAGACCTTTGGAGATACCTGTAGAGCATCTTTATCGTCACCCAGTTACGTTGCGACGTTTGATACACACAAAGCATTCCTCCGGTGTCAGTGAGTTATATGATCTCATGGCCATAGGAACAAATACTTGACACGCAGAAAACAGTAGTAACAAAATGACACGATCAACATGCTACGTCTATTAGTTTGGGTCTAGTCCATCACATGATTCTCCTAATGATGTGATCCCGTTATCAAGTGACAACACTTGCCTATGGCCAGGAAACCTTGGCCATCTTTGATCAACGAGCTAGTCAACTAGAGTCTTACTAGGGACAGTGTTTTGTCTATGTATGCACAAATGCACTGTGTTTCCAATCAATACAATTATAGCATGGATAATAAACGATTATCATGAACTAAGAAATATAATAATAAATAATTTATTATTTCCTCTAGGGCATATTTCCAACAGTCTCGCACTTGCACTAGAGTCAATAATCTAGTTCACATCACCATGTGATTCCAACGAATCCAACACCCATATAGTTCTGGGGTCTGATCACGTCTTGCTCGTGAGAGAGGTTTTTAGTCAACGGTTCTGAAACTTTCAGATCCGTGCGTTCTTTACAAATCTTTATGTCATCTTATAGATGCTGCTACTACGTGCCATTCGGAAATGCTCCAAATATCTACTCTACTATACGAATCCGTTCCACTACTCATAGTTATTCGGATTAGTGTCAAAGCTTGCATCAACGTAACCCTTTACGACGAACTCTTTAACCACCTCCATAATCGAGAAAAATTCCTTAGTCTATTTAGTTACTAAGGATAACTTTGATCGTTGATCAGTGATTCAATCCTGGATCACTCTGTGTACCTCTTTAACTGACTTGCCGCAAGGCACACATCAGGTGCGGTACTCAGCATGGCATACTTTAGAGTCTACGGCTAAGGCATAGAAGACGACCTTCGTCTATCCTCTTTATTCTGCTGGGGTCGGGTTTTGAGTCTTACTCAAATTCACACCTTACAACGCAACCAAGAACTCCTTCTTTGATGATCTATTTTGAACTCCTTCAAAAACTTGTCAAGGCATGCATCTTGTTGAAACTTCCATTAAGTGCCTTTGATCTATCTCCATAGATCTTTGATGCTCAATATTCAAGTAGCGCAATCCAGGTATTCCTTTCAAAACTCCTTTCAAACAACCTTGTATGCTTTACAGAAATTCTACATTACTTTCCGATCCACAATATGTCAACCACATATACTTATCAGAAATTCCATAGTGCTCCCACTCACTTCTTTGGAAATACAAGTTTCTCATAAACCTTGTACAAACCCAAAATCTTTGATCATCTCATCAAAGTGTATATTCCAACTCCGAGATGCTTGCACCAGCCCATTGAAGGATCGCTGGAGCTTGCATACTTGCTAGTATCTTTAGGATCGACAAAACCTCCTGGTTGTATCACATACAATGTTTGCTCAAGGAAACCGTCGAGGAAACAATGTTTTGACATCCTATGTGCAATATTTCATAAATAATGCAACAACTACTAACATAATTCTAACAGACTTTTAGCATCGCTACGAGTGAGAAAGTCTCATCATAGTCAACTTGTTTGATCTTGTCAGAAACATCTTTGCTACAAGTCGAGCTTTTAATAATAGTGACTTATCACTATCATCATCTGTCTTCCTTTTAAAGATCCATCTTTACGCAATAGTCTTATGACCATCAAGTAGTTCTCCCAAAGTCTACACTTTGTTTTCATACATGGATCCTCTCTCGGATTTCATGGCCTGCAACCATTTGTCGGAATCCGGGCCCACCATTGCTTTCTCCATAACTCGTAGGTTCACTGTTGCTCAGCAACATGACCTCCAAGACAGGGTTACCGTACCACTCTGTAGTAGTACGCGACCTTGTCAACCTACGAGGCTTGTAGTAACTTGATCCGATGCTCGATTATCACCATCATCAGCTTTCACTTCAATTAGTGTAGGCGCCACAGCAACAACTTCCTGCGCCCTGCTACACACTGGTCGAAGTGATGGTTCAATAACCTCATCAAGTTCTACCACCCTCCCACTATATTCTTTCGAGAGAAACCTTTCCTCGAGAAAGGATCCGTTTTTAGAAACAAACAGTTTGCTCTCGGATCTGAGATAGGAGATGTACCCAACTGTTTTGGATATCCTATGAAGATGCATTTATCCGCTTTGGGTTCGAGCTTATCAGACTGAAACTTTTTCACATAAGTGTCGAAGCCCCAAACTTTCAAGAAACGACAGTTTAGATTTCTCTAAACCTCAGTCTACACTATGTCATCTCAATGGAAATACGTGGTGCCCTATTTAAAGTGAATGCGGTTGTCTCTAATGCTTAACCGTCTCTAATGCTTAACCCATAAACGATAGTGGTAATTCGATAAGAGACATCATAGCATGCACCATACCAAATAGTGTGTGGCTATGACGTTCAGACACATCATCAAACTATGATGTTCTAGGTGGCATGAACTGCGAAACAATTTCCACATTGTCTTAACTGCGTACCAAAACTCGTAACTCAGATATTCATTTCTATGATCATATCGTAGACAGTTTATCCTCTTGTTATGACGAACTTCACTCCAAAACAGAATTGAACTTTTCAATATTTCAGACTTGTGATTCATTAAGCAAATACTCTAGTATCTACTCAAATCGTCATTGAAGTAAGAACATAATGATATCCACTGCGTGCCTTAGCACCCATTGGACTGCATACATCAAAATGTATCACTTCCAACAAGTTACTATCTTATTTCATCTCAATGAAAACAAGGCCTTGCTCATGTGGTATGATTTGCATGTCACTAGTGATTCAAAATCAAGTGAGTATAAAGATCCATCAGTATGGAGCCTCTTCATGCAATTTATACCAACATGACTCAAGCGGCAGTGCCACAAGTAAGTGGTACTATCATCATTACCTCGTATCTTTTGGCACCAATATCATGAACATGTGTAACACTACGATCGAGATTCAATAAACCATTGAAGGTGATTATTCAAGAAAAAAGAGTAACCATTATTCTCTTTAAATGAATAATCGTATTGCAATAAACATGATCCAATCATGTTCAAGCTTAACGGAAGCACCAAATAACAATTATTTAGGTTTAACACCAATCCCGATGGTAGAGGGAGCGTGCGACGTTGGATCATCTCAACCTTGGAAACACTTCCAACACGTATCGTCACCTCGCCTTTAGCTAGTCTCCGTTTATGCCATAGCTTTCATTTCGTGTTACTAATCACTTAGAAACCGAACCGGTATCCAATACCCTCATGCTACTAGGAGTACTAGTAAAGTACACATCAACATCATGTATATCAAATATACTTCTTTCAACTTTTGCCAGCCTTCTTATCTACCAAGTATCTAGAGTTGCTCCGCCTCAGTGACTGTTCCCCTCATTACAGAAGCACTTAGTCTCGGGTTTGGGTTTAATCTTGGGTCTCTTCATTAGTGCAGCAACTGTTTTGCCGTTTCACGAAGTATCCCTTCTAGTCCTTGCCTTTCTTGAAACTTAGTGGTTTTACAAACCATCAACTATTGATGCTCCTTCTTGATTTGTACTTTCGCAGTGTCAAGCATCGCGAATCGCTCAAGGATCATTGTATCTATCCTTGATATGTTATAGTTCATTGCGAAGCTCTCACAACTTGGTGGCAGTGACTTTGGAGAACCATCACTATCTCATCTGGAAGATTAACTCCCACTTGATTCAAGTGATTGTCGTACTCAGACAATCTGAGCACACGCTCAACGATTGAGCTTTTCTCCTTTACTTTGTGGACAAACAATTTTGTCGGAGGTCTCGTACCTCTCAACAAGGGCACGAGCATGAAATCACAATTTCATCTCTTTAGAACATCATTTATGTTCCGTGACGTTTCAAAACGTCTTCGGTGCCTTGCTTCTAAGCCATTAAGTATTTTGCACTGAACCATCGTGTAGTCATCAGAAACGTGTATGTCGGATGTTCACAGCATCCACACACGACGCTGGAGGTGCAGCACACCGAGTGGTGCATTAAGGACATAATTCTTCTGTGCAGCAACGAGGACAATCCTCTTCAAAGTTTGCTACTATCAACTTTCAACAAAATTTTCTCTAGGATCATATAAAAACAGTAGAGCTATAGCGCAAGCTACATCGTAATTCGCAAAGACCATTAGACTATGTTCATGACAATTAGTTCAATTAATAATATTACTTAATAACTCCCACTCAAAAAGTACATCTCTCTAGTCATTTGAGTGGTACATGAACCAAATCCACTATCTCAAGTCCGATCATCACGTGAGTCGAGAATAGTTTCAGTGGTAAGCATCTCTATGCTAATCATATCAACTACACGATTCATGCTCGACCTTTCGGTCTCATGTGTTCCGAGGCCATGTCTGCACATGCTAGGCTCGTCAAGCTTAACCCGAGTGTTCCGCGTGTGCAACTGTTTTGCACCCGTTGTATGTGAACGTTGAGTCTATCACACCCGATCATCACGTGGTGTCTCGAAATGAAGAACTGTCGCAAAGGTGCACAGTCAGGGAGAACACAATTTCGTCTTGAAATTTTAGTGAGAGATCACCTCATAATGCTACCGTCGTTCTAAGCAAGATAAGGTGCAAAAACGATTAACATCACATGCAATTCATAAGTGACATGATATGGCCATCATCATGCGCTTCTTGATCTCCATCACCAAAGTACCGGCACGATCTTCTTGTCACCAGCGTCACACCATGATCTCCATCAACGTGTCGCCATCGGGGTTGTCGTGCTACTCATGCTATTACTACTAAAGCTACGTCCTAGCAATATAATAAACGCATCTGCAAGCACAAACGTTAGTTTAAAGACAACCCTATGGCTCCTGCCGGTTGCCGTACCATCGACGTGCAAGTCGATATTAACTATTACAACATGATCATCTCATACATCCAATATATCACATCACATCGTTGGCCATATCACATCACAAGCATACCCTGCAAAAACAAGTCCGACGTCCTCTAATTTTGTTGTTGCATGTTTTACGTGGTGACCATGGGTATCTAGTAGGAACGCATCTTACTTACGCAAACACCACAACAGAGATATATGAATTGCTATTTAACCTCATCCAAGGACCTCCTCGGTCAATTCTTTGAGCAACGGAGTTACTCGTAGCGATGAAACCAGTCTCTCGTAAGCGTACGAGTAATGTCGGTCCGAGCCGCTTCGATCCAACAATACCGTGGAATCAAGAAAAGACTAAGGAGGGAAGCAAAACGCACATTACCGCCCACAAAAACTTTTGTGTTCTACTCGAGATTACATCTACGCATGAACCTAGCTCATGATGCCACTGTTGGGGAACGTCGCATGGGAAACAAAAAATTTCCTACGCGCACGAAGACCTATCATGGTGATGTCCATCTACAAGAGGGGATGTGTGATCTACGTACCCTTGTAGACCGTACAGCAGAAGCGTTAGTGAACGCGGTTGATGTAGTGGAACGTCCTCACGTCCCTCGATCCGCCCCGCGAACCGTCTCGCGATCAGTCCCACGATCTAGTGCCGAACGGACGGCAGCTCCGCCTTCAGCACACGTACAGCTCGACGATGATCTCGGCCTTCTTGATCCACCAAGAGAGACAGAGAGGTAGAAGAGTTCTCCGGCAGCGTGACGGCACTCTGGAGGTTGGTGATTATCTTGTCTCAACAGGGCTCCGCCCGAGCTCCGCACAAACGCGATCTAGAGGAAAAACCGTGGAGGTATGTGTTCGGCCTGCCGTGAAAAAGCCGTCACAAATCAGCCCTAAAACCTCCGTATATATAGGTGGGAGAGGGGGAGCCTTGCCTTGGGGCTCAAGGAGCCCCAAGGGGGTCGGCCGAGCCAAGGGGGAAGGTCTCCCCCTCCCAAACCGAGTCCTACTTGGTTTGGAAGGTGGAGTCCTTCTTCCCTTTCCCACCTCCTCCTTTTTTTCCTTTTCTCTTTGATTTTCTTCCTATGGCGCATAGGGCCTTCTTGGGCTGTCCCACCAGCCCACTAAGGGCTGGTGTGCCACCCCCAAGGCCTATGGGCTTCCCCGGGGTGGATTGCCCCCCCCCCCCCCGGTGAACACCCGGAACCCATTCGTCATGTACATTCCCGGTAACTCCGAAAACCTTCCGGTAATCAAATGACGTCATCCTATATATCAATCTTTTTTTCCGGACCATTCCGAAAACCCTCGTGATGTCCTCGATCTCATCCGGGACTCCGAACAACATTCGGTAACCAACCATATAACTCAAATACGCATAAAACAACGTCGAACCTTAAGTGTGCAGACCCTGCGGGTTCGAGAACTATGTAGACATGACGTGAGAGACTCCTCGGTCAATATCCAATAGCGGGACCTTGATGCCCATATTGGATCCTACATATTCTACGAAGATCTTATCGTTTGAACCTCAGTGCCAAGGATTCATATAATCCCGTATGTCATTCCCTTTGTCCTTCGGTATGTTACTTGCCCGAGATTCGATCGTCAGTATCCGCATACCTATTTCAATCTCGTTTACTGGCAAGTCTGTTTACTTGTTCTGTAATACAAGATCCCGCAACTTACACTAAGTCACATTGCTTGCAAGGCTTGTGTGTGATGTTGTATTACCGAGTGGGCCCCGAGATACCTCTCCGTCACACGGAGTGACAAATCCCAGTCTTGATCCAGACTAACTCAACTAACACCTTTGGAGATACCTGTAGAGCATCTTTATAGTCACCCAGTTACGTTGCGACGTTTGATACACACAAAGAATTCCTCCGATGTCAGTGAGTTATATGATCTCATGGTCATAGGAACAAATACTTGACACGCAGAAAACAGTAGCAACAAAATGACACGATCAACATGCTACGTCTATTAGTTTGGGTCTAGTCCATCACATGATTCTCCTAATGATGTGATCCCGTTATCAAGTGACAACACTTGCCTATGGCCAGGAAACCTTGGCCATCTTTGATCAACGAGCTAGTCAACTAGAGTCTTACTAGGGATAGTGTTTTGTCTATGTATCCACAAATGCACTTTGTTTCCAATCAATACAATTATAGCATGGATAATAAACGATTATCATGAAGTAAGAAATATAATAATAACTAATTTATTATTTCCTCTAGGGCATATTTCCAACAGTTCATAGCAAATATTATCTCGCGGAACACCAAACATGTCACAAGTTCACAAGTTCAAAAGTGCTGCCAAAACACCAACATGTCACAGGTTGACAAGTTCACAAAGTGCTACCAAAACTACCAGAACTACCAAGTTCTACCAGAGCATAAAAGTGTTTCACTGGTTCAAACGTTCATCTCATAACAAGAACATAAGCGATATGCTTTCCCTCCAAAGAGAGACATCAAGTCGGATAACGTCGCATCCTGTTCTTGAGACTTCTTGCGCAGCAACTCAAATTCTTTCTCCCGTGCAGCTTCAGCTTCTTCCGACTTCATCTTGATTGCCGCCAATTCTTCTTTCATCACATCATCTTGAAGATCTGACCTCTCTGGCTTCTTCTCAAGATCACCCACATGAGTAGCCACAACAACACTTGCTTTGCTGGAGTTGTTCCTAGATGATTGGAGCCCAACATTGAATGTGCTTTCCTTGACTTCGGTCTTGAGCACTTCGTTAACAATTTCAGCAGCAAACTTTGGCTCTTCAACTTCGTGTACCGGCGCGTCCTTCATTTTTTCCATCTCAAGCTAGCATATGGAGGATTGCATATTAGTAGTTGAATAGATCAATTTCACATTATGAAGAAATACTAGCAAGCAAGAGAGCATTAGAAAAACTAAAAAGGAAAGCCACAAAACTAGCACAATAAATGAATTATTTGAAGTAAGTGTACATAATAAGATGGAGTGACATAATATTTTAAACTCGAACAGAAGGAAATGATGACACAACTATAAGATTCATTACAACAAGTGTATAGGTGATTAGCAAATGCTATGATGCATACTAGAGAGGGTGTAGCCCTAGCACAATATTCATGGTTATAAACAAAACCCAGTTTGATTGTGTAGGCAATTGGAACTAGGCGATGATCATGGTACCCTAGAACATAACTGCTTCTGGAAGAATATGATGGTATCATGCACCCTAGAAAAGTGGTTCCGGATAAGATGGTTGGGCACATCTGCACAAATTGCCACACAACTTTCTGAGTGAGCCCATCATGAAAGGCAACGACATTCATATAAATTGTAATCATATCATAAAATGCAACAAATAGCTACAACACTTTCGGATATCTTTGTTGAGAACTAAAAACCAAACCTATCTTAGGTCCAACAACATCATCAAAGCATGGAACATACAGCAGCAGGAGTAGCAACAAAGCATAAAACCTGATGCTCTACAGGAATCAATTACATACAGTAGGAGTGACTTACTATAGCAATCTTAACTGGCTCTGAAAACCCGTGCTTCTTGCTATTGTGGGTGGCCTTGAACAAGTCAGTGGTAGACAACTCTTCACCCTTACGTTCTTCTTTCTAAAATGTTTTCAACAAAAATCAAAATTGTATTCAGCAACAATCAAAAATCTTATTCAACTAGGATCAAACGGTAAGCTCTCTAAACATAAGTTCTTATATCGGCAAAAATGTGTGTTGTGTAGTGCCTGGAACCAGTCCTCTATTAGTACACGACTTTTTCTCAATTCCTCTTGTTCAACACACATGTTTCCTACAAAAAAGAATATGTGAGCATGATCTAGCACTAGCATATCACATGAAGAAGATAAACCAGCAGCTACATGTATACAAGATGCCACAACAACAGATACAAACCTTTTGTGTTGGGGTAGACCACATCTCCACTAGTGCTTGCCATTCACCGCCCGTCATATTTGGTAGCGGAGACTTGATGCTGACTTTGTTTGCTCCTATGGTGACAAAATATTTCTTCTTGATCTGGTGGTGTCTGTTCTTTGAAATTTTCTGCAGAAGATCTTTGCGAGCAGTCTTAATGATCTCCAAGTCAGTGTCCATCTCAAAATTTGCCTACCAAGACAGCAAACAAGGTAGGGACAAGATTAGTGGTCATACGTAGGTGTAACAGAAAATAGAAAGCACATTTACTATGAAACAAGTAGCTTACAACAACTTCTCCAATGTAGTTATTCACTAGATTAGCATTTTTGTATTCCTTTAAGTGAGGAAGAACCAACACGTGGCTTCTTGCAACGAGTCCACACTCAGAAGCAAGCTTTGCATCTTGCATAGGCTTCTCTAGACGCTTCATCCCTTGGGCACCTTGGTACCAAGCGCCTTGGTGATCCTTTCTAGCCCCGTGCGCTTTATATTTTTAAGCTTGGTAGTAATTACATCTGAAAATGAAATTGAACTCATAAATTAGAAGAGAAATCGACAAATGCAGGAATTGTTGGGGATATTGCCTGTTAAGTGACCCGCCGAATATGGGCCGGGTTACTTGTAAGGTGATTCATCCTTTATGGCTAGTTGGGCCTCATCCTGGGCGGTTCAAAGTCGCAGGATGGTTATGATTTATGGAAGGTCTTTGGGTTTTGCAAGACGGCGACTTAGAGACCGCGGTGGTCACGATTTGTAAAGAGGAAGGGACTCTTGTAAACCCTAAGGCTTCGACCTATATATAAAGGCGAGTCTGGAGGGGGAGAAGTAGGTTAGAAATCATCGAGTGCTAGGTAAGGCGAGTTACGCCTTTCTTGTAATCGAATCCACATCAATACACGCCAAGCAGGACGTAGGCTATTACCTCCACGCGAGGGGCCGAACCTGGGTAAATCGCCGTGTCTCTCTCGCTTAACCCCTTTGAGTCGCCACCAAGGTGCGATGGCTCCAGTACTAAGTCCTTTCACGAGGACATCTGCCGTGACAAAACCACGACAGTTGGCGCCCACCGTGGGGCCCGCGCACGGTGGAGTTGAGTTCTCAAAGGGAGCCCTACCAGGGTCTGGGAGTTATGCGGCGGCGCTCATGACTTGGAGCCGACGCGGCATAGCCTACATCGACAACCGGCGATGGGGACCTGAAGCGAATTCTCTCGAATCAGGCTACAGGGTCCCCTTCGGCAAGATCAACGTCTTCATCGGCATGATCGGGTCATCTGTTCCTGAGCCGGACACCTCCTCCGACATCGTCGAGCCGGCCAGGTACGTCCATCCAGTCGTAACCCGGAATCTGACCCACCCGGTCTTTGTGGGTTTCACGCAGGGGTCGGAGGAGCCAGAGCACGCGGCGGCTCAGGAGGTTACCCCCATCAACTCTGACGACGAATCATCCATGGGCGATTCAGATTCCATCCAATCCCTCCACAGGGACGGTCTCGGGGGTTTGTCATTGGCCATGGATCCGGAAATCCTTGATCGAACCCGACGCCAGATCGCCATCTACATGGCCGGGGTGACTCAACCCACACAGAATCCCGCCGGTGGCGATGGAACCGGCGGGACGTCCAGAAGTGTGTTAGCAGTCCTGGTGGATTTAGCGGCGGAAATCACAAGACTAATGTCAACCCCCCTCACGCCAGAGAACCAAGAAGAGATAAATGCGGAGTTAGCAAAACTGAGGGAGGCGGTGGCAAAGGCCCATCAGGATGCTAAGGCGGAGTCCGCCAGGATGGAAACTCGACAAGCCCAGATTACGGCCGAAAGGATGCGGTTGAACACCGACAATTGGCGGCTTGAAAGACAGCAGCGCGCATCCGACGCCGTCCATCAGCGGAGACACCAGGGACGCCTCCCCCATGATCTCAATCCGACTCACCTGTTCGACACTCCCCAAACACCCGGGATGGGAGCCGCCCCAGCAGGAGGGCTGGGCCGCCCTCCTAACCCGTCGATTCAGCCGACTGAGGGTCAAATTCCTCGTTTCCGTACCTCTCGAGGCCACTTCTCTAACCCGGTGGATAACGTGCTTGCCGCAACTCGCCATCTGGAGTCTCTCCCGATCCACGGCAACACCCCAGCTGAGATCGAAGCGAGGAACGCCATCGAGATGTTGAAAACGGCGGTGGTCCGAAACGCGCAGTTCTCACACAGCCCCGAGCGATTGCACTTCACCCCCCAGGCGAGCTATACCAGGGGTTGGCCGGAGGATCAGCCAGCCATCAACAGTGCCCCGCGACACCTCCCGCAGGACAACCCGCCCGAGCGGGACCCGCCGGGCAGAGGTCCACCCAACATTCAAGAGGCTCAGACTCCTCCCACGGGGGCCGGAGGGCGAGTCGGGGTGCCATGCTTGTCCCTGGCCCTTCGAAACGAGAGAATGCCCAAGGATTTCAAAGGACCGAGAAAGGTGCCTAATTACACACGAGATCTCGAACCAACATCTTGGATCGAGGGCTATGAGATCGCCATGGACATGCTCGACGTAAACGAGGCGGTTTGCGCCCGATATTTCACCATGATGCTCGAGGGATCGGCACGCACTTCGTTGAAAAACTTACCCCCCAATTCTATCCAGTCCTGGGCCGAGTTGAAGGAGCGTTTCATCAAAAACTTTCGGGGAACCTGTAAACGGCCGATGACAATCGTCGACTTGCAACACTGCGTGCAACGCCCGGATGAGTCGGTGCACCATTGGTCGCGGCGAGTCGCGGAAATTATCCATTCATCGGATGGCATCACGGCAGCGCAAGCTGTGCTTATCCTCGAGCACAACTGCCACTATGAACCGTTGGTCCAGAAACTGGGGCGACTCAAACGGAAAGTTCAGGATATGGGAGAGCTGATGGATACCCTCACTAGGTACGCCGAGGCCGATGATACCAAGGATCCCGGCGAGGATGGTAAGGGTAACTCGCCCAAGAAGGGTGATTCAACCAAAAACCACACCCGCCTCCAAGGCCGCAACCGTCACAACCAGGGGGCCAACGGCAAGCGTAGGCCACATGAGGACCCTCGGATTTAGTTGCCAACACCAACGTCAATGACGGCAAAAAGAAGAATCGAGGCTTCAGTGGGAAAAGACCGCGTAACTACGAAGAGCTACTCAAAGGCCCTTGCCCGCACCACGCCACGGCCGACGGCCCGGCGGGCCACTCTTGGGAGAACTGCTTCGTGATGCGAGAATTTCGGGCCGAGGCAATCAAGAAGAGCCAAAGCGATGACCCGAACCGTCGCCAGGACCAACTCGCCGCGCCCAACCAAAGGCACAACCCCTTCGGCGGTTTTCCCGAACAAGAGGCACAGGGGGGCCCGCAGCCAGGCGGCAGCCAGTACCCGGTGCACCACCAACGGCGGTACAACCCGCCGGGAGTTTTCCAGCAGCCGCCCCCACAGGGGGCTCCGCAGGACCAGGATGACCATGGGGGCTTCCGCAACAATCCCAAACAGCTAAGTAATGGGCAATATCATGTTTTCACCACTAATGCTTGCAGACGTGATAAAAAGGTAAATCACCGGGCGTACAGCGTAATTGAGCCGGCAGTTCCCAGATATCTCCACTGGTCCGAACAGACCATAACATGGAGCAGAGAGGATCACCCGCCGAGAATAGATAATCCGAGCGACCTGGCATTGGTCGTGGCTCCCCAAGTGGCGGGTTACACTCTATCGAAAGTACTAATGGATGGCGGCAGCAGCATTAATATCCTATACTTCGACACCTTCCGGAGGATGAATCTATTAGAGAAAGACTTGATGCCTTCAACCACGGTCTTCCACGGCATCGTCCCGGGCAAATCGGCTTATCCCATAGGTCGGGTCACGCTCTCAGTAGCGTTTGGAACTGCGCAGAATTACAGGTCGGAGTCTCTGGTCTTCGAGGTGGTCAAACTAAAAAGCCCGTACCATGCACTGTTCGGGCGACCGGCTTACGCTCGCTTCATGGCCCGCCCGTGCTACGTCTACCTCAAGCTCAAAATGCCTGGTCCTAAAGGGCCCATCACGATTGACGGAGATAGAAGAATTGCAAAGGAGTGTGAGGAAGGAGACGCGGCCTATGCGGAAGTCGCCTGCGTGGCGGAAGAGCTCAAAAACCACCGAGCCAATGTTGACCCGGCAGACATGTCACCGCTCAAGAAGCCGACTACAGATTCCGAGTCGCCCCTCAAGTTCAAACCAACGGATGACACGAAGACAGTCGACTTCGTCCCTGGCGATTCATCCAGGCAGTTTACCATTGGAACGGGTCTGGACCCCAAATAGGAAAGCGCGCTCATCGAATTCATCGTGAGAATCGGGACATCTTCGCATGGAAGCCCTCCGACATGCCGGGTGTACCGAGAGAATTCGCTGAGCACCATCTTAATATTGACCCAAAATGCAAACCTGTCCAACAATACCTTCGCAGGTTTAACGAGGAGCGACGGAAGGCGATTGGAGAGGAAGTCGCCCGTCTTTTAGCCGTCTGGTTCATTGTGGAAGTCTTTCACCCCAAATGGCTAGCTAACCCGGTGTTAGTACTCAAGAAGAACGGCACGTTCCGTATGTGTATTGACTATACTGACCTCAACAGAGCTTGTCCCAAGGATCCTTTCTCTCTTCCCCGCATCGACCAAATCATTGACTCGGTGGCGGGATGCGAAAGATTGTGCTTTTTGGACGCTTATTCAGGTTATCATCAGATCAAAATGGCTGTGGAAGATCAGGAGAAGACTGCCTTCATAACCCCCTTCGGGGCCTTTTGCTATGTGTCCATGCCGTTCGGGCTCAAGAGCGCAGGGGCGACTTACCAACGATGCATCCAGAATTGTCTTCATAGCCAAATTGGCCGCAACGTCCATGCCTATGTTGACGACATTGTGATCAAGACCCGCCGGGAGGAGACACTTCTGGAAGACCTTAAGGAAACCTTTGATAATTTACGGGTATATCGGATGAAGGTAAATCCTACCAAGTGCGTTTTCGGCGTACCTGCGGGAAAACTCCTGGGTTTCTTGGTGTCGGAGCGCGGCATCGAGGCTAACCCGGACAAAATTGAAGCGGTTACTTCCCTCGGCAAGCCGGCGAATGTTAACCAAGTTCAGCGATTGGCGGGTCGTATTTCGGCTCTCAGTCGTTTCGTGAGCCGCCTCGGAGAAAAGGCGATTCCTCTTTATCAATTGTTGAGAAAATCCGACCGATTCGTGTGGACAGAGGAGGCTGACGAGGCATTTCAGGCCTTGAAACATCAATTGGTTAACCCGCCGGTCCTGGCGGCCCCGACTGAAAAGGAGCATATGCTCCTGTATATTGCCGCGAATTCCAAAGCGGTCAGCGTGGCTGTGGTCGTCGAAAGAAAGGAGGAAGGAAAGGAATACCCGGTACAACGCCCGGTGTACTTTATCAGTGAGGTGTTAACCCTTTCCAAACAGCGATACCCACATTGGCAGAAACTGGTCTATGGGGTGTTCATGGCGAGTCGAAAGCTTAAACATTATTTTCAGGAACACCCGATCACCGTGGTCAGTTCCGCGCCCCTCGGTGACGTCATCCAAAACCGCGAGGTAACAGGGCGAATCGCCAAATGGGCAATAGAACTTGGGTCACATCACATACAGTATACCCCCCGCACGGCCATCAAGTCCCAGGCACTAGTTGGTTTCGTCAATGATTGGACGGAGCTTCAGGCTCCGGAAGACCGGCCTGACCTTACCTATTGGACTATTTATTTTGATGGATCCAGGCAGTTGGAGGGCTCGGGGGCGGGTGTGGTGTTGATGTCCCCTCAAGGAGATAAGTTCTGCTATGTCCTCCGGCTCATGTTCCCTTGCACAAATAATGCAGCAGAGTATGAAGCTCTGCTTCACGGTTTGCGACTGGCAAAAGAGATGAACTTAACCCGAGTCAGATGTTTTGGGGATTCAGATTTGGTGGCGCAACAGGTTTCGGGCACCTGGGATTCTCGAGATCCTATGATGGCGGCTTACAGGCGAGCTGTATCTGATGTGGCGGGCTATTTTCATGGGTACCAGGTTGATCATGTTGATCGGCGACTCAACGAAGCAGCTGATGCCCTCTCGCGACTCGGCTCACAGAGAAAACCGGTCCCCCCTAATGTTTTCTTGGATGTCCTGCATAAACTGTCCGTGACTGTACCCATGGAGGAGGAATTGGCGATACCAGATCCCGAGTCTCAGCTTGTGGCGGCTCTCCATGTCTCTCCGGATTAGGCTCTTCCTTATCTAGCTTATCTTTCTCGTGGCGAGTTACCCACTGACGAAGTTTTGGCTCGCCAGATTGTTCGGCGTAGCAAGTCCATGGTTATCATTAATGGCGAGCTATATAAACGAAGTGCTTCAGGGGTCTTTCAGCGGTGCGTTTCTTCCGAGGAAGGATGCATAATCCTAAATGACATCCATTCTGGAGACTGCGGACATCACGCCGGGTCACGTTCTTTGGTATCAAAAGCTTTTCGACACGGTTTCTTCTGGTTGACGGCTCACGCAGATGCAGAAGATATAGTACGGCGGTGTGAGGGGTGCCAACGATATGGGAGACAGGCTCATGTGCCGGCTCAAGAATTGAGGATGATCCCCATTACTTGGCCTTTCGCGGTCTGGGGGCTGGATATGGTCGGTCCCTTTAAGATGTCCTCCAACAAAAAAAACTCACTTATTAGTGGCGGTTGATAAATTCACTAAATGGGTTGAGGCGGAACCTATTGGGGCTTGCGATGTGGAGACTGCGGTCAAATTTCTGAAGAAGCTGATTTTCCGTTTTGGATATCCACACAGTATCATCACGGACAATGGTACTAACTTGTCCCAAGGCGCGATGCTGGATTTCTGTCGCCGTGAACATATCCGGCTTGATATCTCTGCAGTTGCTCACCCGCAATCAAACGGGCAGGCCGAGCGGGCGAATCAGGAAGTATTGCGAGGGATCAAACCTCGGCTCATAATTCCCCTGGAAAGAACTCCAGGATGTTGGGTGGAGGAGTTACCTTCGGTATTGTGGAGCATCCGGACCACCCCGAATCGGTCTACGGGGTTCACCCCTTTCTTTTTGGTCTATGGAGCAGAAGCCGTCCTCCCTACCGACATAAGGCATGATTCTCTTAGAGTCGCCGCATATGTGGAGCGAGACAACGAGCTGGCGCGTCAGGACTCTTTGGACGCCTTGGAAGAGGCACGTGACTTAGCAGCGGCTCGTTCGGCGATCTATCAGCAAGATCTGCGGCGTTATCATAGTCGCCGGGTGAAGAGTCGGACTTTCCAGGAAGGCGATTTGGTGCTTTGACTGATACAAGATCGGGCGGGAATGCACAAGCTTTCGCCCCCTTGGGAGGGGCCTTTCGTTGTCAGCAAGAACCTCCGCAATGGCTCTTACTACTTGATGGATCTTCGGCCTGATCGACCGACCACGGGGGCTGAGTCAACTCGCCCTTGGAATATTGCCCATTTGCGGCCTTACTACACTTGAGTTCTTAAAACTCCATGCTTTGTAAGTTTTTCAGTTTCATTATGGAATAATATAATGTTTCCCTGACTTGGGGGCTTCTTCTTGAAAGAAAAAGAGAGCAATTTCATGACATCCTGTTGCGACCGTATGAGCCGACAGAACATGCATTAAGGGTGGGTGCACGAGCTTTCTGATTCGCCTCCCCTGTCGCGACCGTATGAGCCGACGAAACCTGCATTAAGGGTGGGTGCACGAGCTTTCTGACTCGCCTCCCCCTGTCACGACCGTATGAGCCGACGAAACCTGCATCAAGGGTGGGTGCACGAGCTTTCTGACTCGCCTCCCCCTGTCGCGACCGTATGAGCCGACGAAACCTGCATTAAGGGTGGGTGCACGAGCTTTCTGACTCGCCTCCCCCTGTCGCGACCGTATGAGCCGACGAAACCTGCATTAAGGGTGGGTGCACGAGCTTTCTGACTCGCCTCCCCCTGTCGCGACCGTATGACCCGACGAAACCTGCATTAAGGGTGGGTGCACGAGCTTTCTGACTCGCCTCCCCCTGTCGCGACCGTATGAGCCGACGAAACATGCATCAAGGGTGGGTGCACGAGCTTTCTGACTCGCCTCCCCCTGTCGCGACCGTATGAGCCGACGAAACCTGCATCAAGGGTGGGTGCACGAGCTTTCTGACTCGCCTCCTCCTGTCGCGACCGTATGAGCCGACGAAACCTGCATTAAGGGTGGGTGCACGAGCTTTCTGACTCGCCTCCCCCTGTCGCGACCGTATGAGCCGACGAAACCTGCATCAAGGGTGGGTGCACGAGCTTTCTGACTCGCCTCCCCCTGTCGCGACCGTATGAGCCGACGAAACCTGCATCAAGGGTGGGTGCACGAGCTTTCTGACTCGCCTCCCCCTGTCCCGACCGTATGAGCCGACGAAACCTGCATCAAGGGTGGGTGCACGAGCTTCCTGACTCGCCTCCCCCTGTCGCGACCGTATGAGCCGACGAAACCTGCATCAAGGGTGGGTGCACGAGCTTTCTGACTCGCCTCCCCCTGTCGCGACCGTATGAGCCGACGAAACCTGCATCAAGGGTGGGTGCACGAGCTTTCTGACTCGCCTCCTCCTGTCGCGACCGTATGAGCCGACGAAACCTGCATTAAGGGTGGGTGCACGAGCTTTCTGACTCGCCTCCCCCTGTCGCGACCGTATGAGCCGACGAAACCTGCATCAAGGGTGGGTGCACGAGCTTTCTGACTCGCCTCCCCCTATCGCGACCGTATGAGCCGACGAAACCTGCATCAAGGGTGGGTGCGCGAGCTTTCTGACTCGCCTCCCCGTGTCGCGACCGTATGAGCCGACGAAACCTGCATCAAGGGTGGGTGCACGAGCTTTTTGACTCACCTCCCCCTATCGCGACCGTATGAGCCGACAAAATTACTCGTGTTATGATTTGACCTTGGAGATTTTTATCCTCACTGCTTATTCGTTGAAACTATTTGTAGTTCTTTTATTTTCACAGATAATGTGTTCAAGGTTTTCATCCTTGGCGGATTAAGCGTTACAGGCGATTCTGCTAAGGATTAACAAAATATTTTAAACCGCATCAAAAGCGGTATAAGGGTTTTTTTTGAAGATGTCATCAAAAGATAGTACTGACTATTACATGGCTCTTGGGCCAAATTCAAGGAAAATCTATTCCGCTAAGTCCTGGCGTGAGCTCTGACCAGCTTCGATTTGTAAATCGCCCAAGACCCAATTGCATCTGGACAAAGAAGCAAAATCGTCTTCATCGGTCAAGATTGATGCCAGGTCTGTTTCCCAGTCAAAGGGATTCTTGGGTCGCCGAGGGATATGGTTGGTCACCACGAAGGTTGGCGGGTTGATTTTCTTATTCTTATCATCGTAAGCCGCCTGATATTTTGTCAAGTCAAGGCTGGCGGGGAGTTGAGTGGCGGCCAGCCGAGAATCCTTGACAACCTTCTGGTAGTCTTCTTCCATGAACTCCGAGCCATCATCTTTAAGCTGAGGGAAGCCGGAAGCTACTTCTTCCAAATTAATTTCTGGAGCATACGCCAGGCAGCGACTCAGAGCCGTCAGGACACCCTTCCGGGCGGCTGATCGGGTTAACTCGCCGATCTGGGGAGGAAGTGTGGATAGATATCCAAGCCCCTTCTTGATGGAAGTTATGGGCTCCTTTGCACCTATCACGGCTTTGACGGTCAGCACACTGCCTGTGTACAGTTGTTCCGTCAGTGTATAGATCGCCTTCAGCATCAACACGCTATCGTCTTGCAGATTGGGGACTCTCGAACCTGGGATTGAATAACCGGTAAGTTAAACATTAAGGAATTTGCCCAAGGAAGAGGATAAGATTAGAGAGTTAGGTAAAGCTTACCAAAGATGGCTTGTGTCATGTTGGAAATATGGCGCTTTAAGCCGGATAGCTCCTGCTGCACAGTTGCCAGCTTTGCTTCTGCTTTTTCGGCTCTCGTCAAAACCGCGTTGTGGTCAGCCTGAGTTCTTTCTAACTCGGCTTTGAGCTTTTCCAGTTCAACCAGAGCCAACTTATATTTTTTTTCCGACTGAGTTCGGGCATCTTGTTGGTCAGCCAAGTTTTTCCTTAATCGCCCAAGGCCAGTTCGGTCTGGGCAAGGCTTTCCTGTTCAAAATTTAAAACAAAGACAAGTCTCAGAATTATTGCAAGGCAATACCCCTCACACTTGGGGGCTAATGTATAATTTCTCAAGGGAAATTATACAGAAATCAAGACCCGGCTCATCATTTTACTGATGACCCGGCCCTTGGGGGTTACTGGTCGCGAAGCTTTTTAAATTACTGGTCGCGAAGCTTTTTAAAAGACCCGCCTCATCATTTTACTGATGACCCGGCCCTTGGGGGTTACTGGGAATAATATAGGGTATAAAGTTTACCTCATGCTTGTTGTTTAACATCTTTAGCAGATTCTTTTCCATCTCATAACTCGCTTCCAGGCGACTTGCGAAGCGAGAACAGAGTTCTTTAAACTCCAGACTTGCATAGTCAGAAAGTTTCGCCTTGGAAGGCCCAGACTCGGGAATTGATGGAGAAGGGGATGCTATATGTTTGGAGAGGATTGTCGCTGTCGGCTTGGAGAAACCAAAACCAGTAATGACTACAGCATCTGGGTCATCAGCTATCGCCATTACGACCGGTGATCTAGGGACATCCATTGATCCTTTGGGCGACTCAGGAGGGTTTGTTTGAATTGTTGGCTCGTTTTGACTCGGATCTTCTTGAGTCGGAGTAGCTTTCCTTGGAAGCTCAGAAGTGGCGTCAGGGATTGATCCACTGGTTTTCCTCTTTTTGGCTTGCGCCCTAATGAAAGAGATAGGTGTGTTAAAAAATTAAAAAGAGTGCTATTCTCAAGGATCAGGACAAGGAACTTACCCCGGGACTCGGATCATTGGTGGAAGGGTCGACATCACTGAGTCGCCAGAAGTGGGGGGAGAATCCTGCAGAATTTGTACATCGATAATACTGGCGGGTTATGACTGTGATCCAAAGCAGCACAAACAATGATTGTTCAAATAAAAAAAGAAGGAGGTACCTCGCTTGGTTTTCTTTTGTTCGTTGTTGGCAAGCCAGGTGTCAGGTCGCCAGAATGACTTCGCGTTTTCCATTTCGAGGCGTGCTGCGTTTTCTTGAGTAAGAAATTTGGGTCCAAATGGGCATTTGGATGTGAGAGAGGTACTTTCCCACATATTCGCCGGGCCGGCTTAGGTGGAGAAGGAGATGAATCGGAGGAGACGGAAATTACCTCGACAGAGTCTTCCTGGCTCTCGTTATCTTCATTCTATTATGAGAGGAGCGAGAGATAAATAAAAGTTAAAAGGTGATAAGTGGCGAGTGAAAATGAGGACGGATTGGTACCTCTGAGAGTGCGTCGCCAGCTTGAGATTCGTCGACTTCAGATGGCTCGGCCGCAGCCGATTTACCTTTGCCTTTGTTTTTCTTGGAAGGCGGCTTAGCACTCTTCATGGCTTGTTTCTTAGGTCTCCTAGACCAGAACTTGTCGCCTTTCTGGAAGGGGATATGGCGTGAAGTCATGATGACAGTAAAACAGATGGAATAAAAGTTGAGGGCGAGTTAGCTTTGGTTACCTTGGGTGCCGGGTTAATCTTGCAGAAAGGCTTAAGGCCGATTTGGCCGCATTTCGCTGCAGGTTCGCCGGTCAGTTTCCTGATGATGGCGACGATGTCTTTTTCCATTAATGCTGTGTGGAAGTAGCATTGGGGATGATCCAGAGTACCGTCAAATTCGCACATCAGGCCATCTCGGCGGCTCAGAGGAAGGATCCGCCATTCGACCCAGCAGCGGATCAAGTCAACCCAAGTGAGACCGTTGTTCGTCAAGGATCTCAGTTCGGACAGAATTGGGATGAAGTCTGACTCTTCTTCCTCGGTGAGCTTGTGAGGGAGCTTAAAATTGATCGGAAGGCGGGTTGGCCTGTAGCCCAGAAGTTTGTTCTCACCGGCAGGGGATGTTTCTTTGCAATAAAACCAAGATTCACCCCAGCCTTTGGGGTGGCTAGGCATAGTGAGTGAAGGAAACGGACTGTCCCTGCGACGCTGGACGTTGACCCCGCCAAGTTCCAAACTGGGGCCATTGTGGAATACCGTCTGGCGATTCAAGTGGAAAAAGTACCAAAACAGAGGGACGGAAGGCTCGATCCGCAAATAAGCTTCGCAAAGGACTTGGAATTGACTCAGGTTGCTTATGGAATTGGGTCCCAAATCCTGGAGTCGGACAGTCATGAAGTGCCGAGCGTCCCTAAGGAATTTAGATCCGGGCGGCTTAAAACCCCGTTCCAAGTGTTCCACAAAAACTACTATCTCCCCTTCCTTGGGGTTGGGGAGGTCTTCTCCTAACCCGGTGCGCCATCCAATGACGTCTTGAGGATCCAAGCAGCCCGCTTTCACGTAATTCGCCAAAACAGCATCGTCGACCTTGGTAGGAAGCCAATCGCTCTTGAAAACGGCACCCATGCTACAAATAGGTAAGAATATGGTATTACATGTCTCGAACGTTTACTATGTGAATCGGGATCGGCTCTTGCTTAACCCGCCGGACTAGGAGGCCGGGTTGGGCTGATGTGGCGACTTGTCGGAGCAGGGCTATTCTCAGAAGCGATGTTACTGTGGGTGGTGAAATTTATTCCTTCCGAAACACTAAGGGAAGGACGAAGTTTCCAAACAGCTTTTTACGAACAGTGAATGAGGAATGGATCTGTTGAACAGATATAAAAACTTGCGGATATGGCTAAGACATGAACGATGTGTGATCAGGGTGGTGCCTCGTGTTTGAAGAAACTAGAGTGTTTAGAAAATTCGCGAGAGTACAGATGGACAAGATTATTCAAGGCACTGGGTGCCCAAACGGCGCTCGAACTAAATCAGTTCGAGGGTAATAGATGGTTGCGAGCGGAGGGCTTCGGAACTATAGCAATGGCGGAAGCATGGCAATGGCGGAAACATGAACAGGAAATAAATCTACCCTTAAAGAAGGGGAAACAGTGGCCTAACCTGAAGATCTTGGTCGAAGAAGATTGGCGGTGATGGAGGTTGTTGGAGAATGAAGGAACCCTCGGCGGCGGCGGAGCCTGGCAGCGGCGACGGCTTGCGGGCGGCGCCGGAGCTCCTCGAACGGCGACGGCTTGCGAGCGGCGCCGGAGCTCCTCGAACGGCGACGGCTTGCGAGCAGCACTGGAGTTCTTCGGACGGGGGTGGAGTTTGCGGCCGGCGGCGAAGCTTTCGGGATGCGGAGCGTCTCTTCTCGCTAAGATGATGGTGGAGGGATTGA
Source organism: Hordeum vulgare subsp. vulgare (assembly GCF_904849725.1). Classification (NCBI taxonomy): domain Eukaryota; kingdom Viridiplantae; phylum Streptophyta; class Magnoliopsida; order Poales; family Poaceae; genus Hordeum; species Hordeum vulgare. The sequence goes on along the minus strand of NC_058524.1, from coordinate 107,221,238 downwards.
CGGGACTGGTAGGTGGCCGGTGTCAGCCCTGTCCCTTCCGCCTATTTATCAGGACGGGCGCGGGGATCGAGGCGCTCTAAGCGGGAACCGTCGAGGAAGAAAAGATTCGCCATGATGACGTCCGAAAATTTTGGGATAATGACGCACTAAAAGATCCGTTGGGATTGTGTTGGAGTTCCCGAAAAACGAGGGTTAAGGAAAGTGCTGATGGGAAATGCATTGGCGGCTCAAAGACTTTTTCCGGTACCAGTTGGTGAGTTAAAATTTCTGGCGTACGGAGGAACACAGAGGAGTGAATCACCTTCAACTAAAACGGAAGCATTGGCATGAAGATTCAAGTCAATTTGGGGCCTAATGTTGGGGATATTGCCTGTTAAGTGACCCGCCGAATATGGGCCGGGTTACTTGTAAGGCGATTCATCGTTTATGGCTAGTTGGGCCTCATCCTGGGCGGTTCAAAGTTGCAGGATGGTTATGATTTATGGAAGGTCTTTGGGTTTTGCAAGACGGCGACTTAGAGACCGCGGTGGTCACGATTTGTAAAGAGGAAGGGACTCTTGTAAACCCTAAGGCTTCGACCTATATATAAAGGCGAGTCTGGAGGGGGAGAGGTAGGTTAGAAATCATCGAGTGCTAGGTAAGGCGAGTTACGCCTTTCTTGTAATCGAATCCACATCAATACACGCCAAGCAGGACGTAGGCTATTACCTCCACGCGAGGGGCCGAACCTGGGTAAATCGCCATGTCTCTCTCACTTAACCCCTTTGAGTCGCCACCAAGGTGCGATGGCTCCAGTACTAAGTCCTTTCACGAGGACATCTGCCGTGACAAAACCACGACAGGAATGGTTCTGCCAAACAGGTAAGCATACATGATTGCTTCCATTTGGAAAACGCAGTACTAAAAGAGAGCATTGCAAGGGTGAACTTATCTGATTGAAGCACAGGTTGTTCTTCTTCAGTGGTGATAGGATTCCTGTCCATGGAAGGTGCAACAGGGCTGAGGTTCGTGTGTGGAGTGACTGCTTCATCTATGTAGATAGTTCCTTGTTCATGTAGGCAGTTAGTGCCTCTTTCATCCATGCGAAGAGTGCTTTCTTCATCCATGGGCGGAAACTCATCACCCATTTGCAGCGAGCTCTCGGGGTCCATGCGCAGCGGACTTTCCTGATGGTCTGTCATAGCCACCATCTTTGCTTTCTACCTTGTGACTCTAACAGGGGCATGTTCATCAGGTTTGAGGATCCACTTTGTTTATCCTAGAGATATGGCCATCACCCTTCCTGGAGGCATTGCGGTAGATGTTTTTTGAGCTCTTCCTCTTCTTGTTCACTATCTTCTTAACACCACACTTCTTCCTCCTAGATTTCTTCAGTGCCTCATATAAGTAGCATGGAAAAAGCATTATATCGCAAGACAAATGTGTGAGCACAAGGAAACACAAAGCATACAACTACCCCCACCACTCAACGCAATACAATGATTGCACCTTCCCAATCTTCTCCACTACAACATAACCCCCTTCCTCTCCATCAATAACTTCATCCTCCTTAGGATTGTACTCTGGGCCATCATTGATAACTCCACTACCTTCTTGAACCTCATTAGTTTTACCTTCTTGTACATCATTTGTTTTCCTAATCATTGACGCTATTGCACTGATGCCAAGGGACTGTAATATACGATTGTTCCTCGTCATATATCTAGCCCTCACCTCCTCGTACTCGGAGAGAGGAGCCTCTTTGCATGATAAAGGAAACATAACTATTAGGTGAATTGTTGGAATGCATGGAAAAAAACCAAACATATGCTATGATATTTTATTATAATTTAATTCTAGTTATTCGGTCAAGGAAGACTAATAACACATGCACAACTAAGCCACGTTATTCATATTACAACAATACATTTCACTCGTCATATTAAAACACAAATTTTATAAAACTCACGGTATAACCACAAGGAGCAAGTTGCATACCAACGGTCAGACTCATCTTTGACCTTGTCATCCTTTCCATGGATGATCTCGAGGTGGTTGCAACGTTTCTATCTGGTTACCCTAATAGCTTGCAAAATAGAATAAACAACAATCAGATACAACAGGGATAAAGTAGAATGATGCACTTGTATCAATAAAGGAAAGCACTTGGACCAACATGCACATACAGAAATTACACTGATCTGCATAACCTAATTCAGATAAACTGAAGAAACTATATGCATACAGCTATCATCGCATCCATGCTTAACCAGACAAGAGAAAATTTCTCAATCACAAGAAACATACCTAATAAACAAATTAATGCCATGAAAGAATGCAAACTGGGCTCACACAGGTCTAAACAACACTTGTCATTATTGATACATGATAAAATAAAGTCAAGGCACTGCTGTATGTAGGGAGAACCGTTTGTAGAAACAAAAACAAGCATGAGTTACTACAATCCCATGAAATATAGTGGTTTAGTGACCAATGGAGATTACAACAATGCAGATCCTCTCCAACAAATACTTGCACAATTGCTCTCAATATAGTCCGCTAAAACAAAATTACATTCATGATAGCAATAAAACAGGATAAAAATACACAACAATGTTCACATGCGCAGAACACAAATACATTGGCACATGTTTCAAACATCTGTAAACAAACCAAAACACTTGGACATAATAGCATACATACTTTACAAATTTAGTTATGGCCCTTGAAGATGGGACTGAACAGCAGCAGTTAATACCCCACAAGATAATTCTAGATATCGGTATTCATCCATAGACACTAGATACATAAATATCACAAGGGTATCTATCATAGATAATAGATATATAAAGATCACAAGGGTATCTACCATAGACAGTTCATTGTATAACAAGACAGCACAAAGCTTAATATTGATTAAGAAATAAATTTCTAATGAGGTTCAATGCTAGCTTCATGCCAGAACCAGTAAAATTGCCAATCGAATCACACTATAATGCAAACCGCACTAGTAGAAAACAGGGCTTTGGTCCAGCTCATGAAATCGCTTTAATCCCGGTTCTGTTATGAACCGAGACCAATGGGAGAATCAGTCCCGGTTCGTGAGGGCGGGGCATCGGCCAGGCATTGACAGGCATCAGTCCCGGTTCTGATGGGACCTTTAGTCCCGGTTTGAGCCACGCACCGGGACTAAAGAGGTGGTGGCAACCGTTCGCCTGGCGCGAGCCCTTTTAGTCCCGGCTTGTGGCTCAAACCGGAACTAAAGGTCCAAACCATTCGATTTCCGCGCCTGGGAAGTTGTTCCACACGAGACCAAACGCTACAGTAACCGTGACCCTTCAGTAAACGAGTCTCCATTTCAATCTATTCGTCCTCCTCTCTTCTCTTCTTCCCCATCCTCTCTTCGATCTGTTCGTCTCCCTCTCCTCTCTTCTTCCCCATCCTCCACCATGAATCCAATCACTCGCTACGGTAAGGTGCTCACACATGGCACGACCAATCTCGATGTCGTCTACATGAACGACAACGCAAAAGTGAAGGGTTTTCTTTCCATGTTCGAGGAACGGCTTCAAGAGGATAAACACAAGTTCATGGGCCTCGATCTCGAGTACACGGCCGATGGTCGCGATGTTGCCGTCATCCAACTTTGATTCAAGCAACATGTCATGGTCTTTCAGTGGGGAAGGTACGAAACTTGTCATAGTTTTAATTGGGGCTTTTCTTTGATTCATAGGATAGGAAAATTGCGTAGGAATAGGAGGATTGGGAATGTCGAGAACTTGTCATAGTTTCCTTGATTCATAGTAAAATGCATAGGAAAATAGGTGCTTTTCTTTGATTCACATAGGAATGGGGCTTTTCTTTGATTTTCATAGGAAAATTTCATAGGAATAGAAAATTGCATAGGAATAGGAGGATTAGGAAAATTGCATAGGAATAGGAATTAGGAGGATAGGAATAGGATTGGAAAATTGCATAAGAAATTTCCTTGCGCATATTAGCCATCGTGGGAACATGTCATAGTTTAGGGGCTTCTTTTGCTTCATAGGATAGGAAATGCATAGGAAATAGGAAACTTGCTATGATTCTTATTATACTTGTTATGATTCTTATTATACTTTGCTGAATTGTACTTATTATGATTCTATTATACTTGTTCTAAAATATAGTATTTAACACATTTGTTCCATTTTATTGTTGCAGCAGTGACAAGCACTGTCCAAAACTCATGAAGTTCCTTCGCAGCAGCATATATTTTGCTAGCGTTGATATAACGAATGACAAGATCAAGATGAGGCACACTTGGGGTATTGAGATACCAGTTGAATGCCACATTGATCTTCAGGGCAGGTTTAGGCTTGAGCATGACAAGACTTCAATGGCTCATATGGCAACTACCCTGATCGACGAGGAGTACGCTGATATGAAGACAAAATTCCCCAAATCCGGGCACAAACTTTGGGAGAAGACCCCACTTGACCCTATCAACATTGAGTATGCAGCAATACATGAGTACGTTGCATAGGAGTTGTACTGCAGGATATGAATCTGCAATTATGGGCAGCGTCACCTCGTACCGCTAGTATCTCCTGCTTCGGGGTATTCTCATACGGACGACGAGTAGTGTTTGCAATGGTGAACACTTTTATCTCTATTATGTAGTGCTTGGGGGTCTCCTGATTCGGACGAGTAGGTTTGCAATCCGGAATATATCCACTCCTCGTGGGAGATGTCGATGATCGTCGTGCCCTCCGGCGGATAAATTGTCGCCTGTCGCAGCTCCGCCCCCTCCAGCTGCTCCGTTGCGGCCTCCTCTACCTCGATCTTCGACTCCAGCTCGTCGAAGAGGGCGTCGACCACCACCTTCCTTTGCCTAATGAGCCGGTGGTTGGCCTCCACCTCGGACTCACTCCGGATGGAATCGAGGATGGCATGCTGCTCCGCCATCTCCTCTAATTGGGCGACTGCGAACTCTGCCTCTGCCTCCGTCATGCTTAAGCCAGGAGCCTCCTCCTGGTCGTCCTCCTCCATGGCCTCTGACTGCTCCTCCTCCTCGTCGCCCCCCTCCTCCTCCATCTCCGACGAGTCCGAAGGGAAACCCGCAGCGATGCGGGCGGTGCGGCGAGCCTGGATCTCTGCCTCAATTTGGAGGCGCCGCTCCGGAGTGAGTTGCGCATAGATGGTGATGTGCCACCAGAGCATCGTGGTGGAGAGGTAACTGTGAGAGGAGGCGGACGGGCTCGGGTGCCGGCGGAGAGAAGGAGGAGGCGGATGAGGTAGGACTGGGGTGCGTCGGCCGGCTTAAATAGCCGACCCCGACCTCGGGCGGGGGGCTGGAGCGGCACCACGCGGCGTTCACACCATGCCGACGATCGAGGTGCCCATCAGACCGTTGGGTTTCCCGGTGAGTTTGCATGGGGCCAAGCTGTCAGGCCAACGTGGCGGGCATGCCCGACCGCGCCCGGGCTCCCCCATATCCGCCCCATATTTGATCTTAAAACGAGGGATGTGAGTCAGCCCAAGCGTTTGAGGCCGATTTGAGAGGCCCGCCTGGGTCGCATTTTTTGTGACCAAGCAGTGACCGGGCGGCCTACCTGGGTATTTGAGGAGGGTTTGAGGGATCCGATTGTAGATTCTCTAAGTACACGTACAAACACACGCTAAATAATGTTTTTATTCAATCCATACGCATATAGGTCATGATGCACCTTCTTAGATGTCCTATGCACATGAACGGAGGGAGTACGGGTAATGATTATACTCCTTTATTTTTGCTTTATAGGGTTTAAAGTTAAAATCTTATCAATCAAAGTGGATTGTGAGTGGATAAAATTAATTTTAACTAGCCAATGAAACATTTTTCATAAATTCGAGTTTTGAGGTAATAAATATAGCACCCTCCTTTTTATTAGATTTGCATGGTGCATGCAAAAAATGCATGCATAACCATTAATTTCATTTTTCTTATCTTTATAAATTAGATATGACATGAGATTCAAAACACTTAAATTCATTTAGACTCAAAATAAGCCTAATATATTGAAAACCTAAAATTTTGAAGATGAGCCATATAAACCAAAAAGAAGAAAGTATATGACATGTCAATATTATATAACGAACATTTGGCAATACTATTAACCATGTGCTAACTCCATATAATGACATCCTCTTGGGAGTTAAGATTTTTTGAGGGACACTCACAATGCTTGGGTTATTAGAGCATCTATAGCCGGATCCCTTAAACCCGCCTCAAACGCCTGGGCAGCCCGTCCAGTCAATGACTGGTCACAGAAAATCAACCCAGTTGGACCCTTCATGTATATCCATCTCAACCGTCCGGGCTAATTGACACCCATCGTATTCATTTCAAATATGAGGACGATATAAGGGTTCGCGGACGCGTCCGGACACGCCCGGACAGTCCACCACGTAAGAAGTGACCCCATCTCGTACCACCTTTTTCTCTTTCTTTATTCATCTTTCCTCTTTCTCTTTTTTCTCCATTAATCATATGCAAGTGTAGGACATACGAGGAAAATTTTAAAAGATACGGCTGCGCGAATGAAAAAGTAGGATTCAAAATGAACACATGTGATCACCGCGTGTCGCATCCGCTCGTGTTTGTGGGTTGGATTTACCAGTTTCGGTTGTAGATGCTCTTACATATTCTTAGGCCCTGTTTGGAACCACCGAGATTATATAATCTATTGTATTTTCAAACATGACAGTTTATATTGTAGATTTTATAAACTAGATGACCAGATTATTATAATCTCATAATCTCCTCTAACCCAGCTAAAATGAGATTATGGATTACAAATGACGTGTTATCCTTGTAAACTTCAAGAGAATTACGCAGTGCCACCGTCACTTTCCTATTTTTCCTTGCAAACTGAGGGTAAACATGTCATTGTACAATTTAAAAGCTGGTTTACAGTTTATATAATCTGGCCTCCAAACATGCTCACCTGCATTATTTTTATAAACCAGATTATATAATCTATGTTCATAATTCAGATTATTATAATCTATTATGGTTCCAAACAGGCCTTAGAAGCGTGATCCCTTTTTAAGAACAAATAAATTCTGAAGCCCGATTGTTATTTTTGAAAGATACTGGCCCGCATTGCATCCAATCCAATCAATCGGAATCATTCCAGTGCATCCAGAGCAGAGTGGTCAATGTGGTCCAAAGCCGCTGGTCGAAAGATTCTCCGCCCAAACTAGGCAATGCATCAGATCAGTCCAGGAATCTGAGTTCAGCTCTGCTTCAGAGATCTCCTGCTTAAATTGGCAGCGATACCAGTAGATTGACGGGGACCAAAAGTATGCGGTGGCTGTGGGAGGATTGCAAATACTGCAAACGCAGCACAGCACATGCGTCGCGTTAGTGCAAAAAGGCCCTTCGTCATAACTAAATGATACTAATTGTCCGAGATCACGCCATCTCGTAGTGGATATGCACGTGCATTGTGTGGATCTGACCAGCAAACACAGTGGGATCGAGGCATCATCTCCTAATAAGATTTGTAGATCAAGTCTCATAATTACTAGTACTTGGCTACAGTGGCGGAGGGCCGCCGTCATAGCTCTGACGTGGATCAAGCTCGGATGCCCGACACATAGTACATGAGCAGTGATAGGAGCGGACGCACTCGCACCCCACTCACTCCCGCCGGGAATATTCAGCGATCCGTAATCTAAAAATACAGATCGCAATCAGCGTGTACAATCAGAGGTGAGGTCAACTCCAACCACGACCTCAAACGAACATATATTTTTTTGTTTGAGGATGACAATGAGATCATGTCCGTCCGTCCGGATATGCGTTTGCGCCGACCAGGCGTCCAACAGGCGACCACATCTTCTGCCCCATCTCGCTCGTCGGAGGCCAAGTACAACAAAATCAAGCATAGCAAGTTTAAATCAAACATAACAAATAGTTTTATGTTTGAAATAGTCTTTTATTACAATTCAATTAAAATTTTAAAAATATCAAATAGTCTTACAAAACCATTCAAAATTTGTGCACACGAAAAAAGATTAAACCGATAAATCCACTGATTGCCAATGTGATCCCACATGTGCTCAACCAGGTCATCTTACAGCTGCGTATGAGTGTTCCGATCACGCATCTCGCGAAGAAATTGGATAAATTGTTCAAAAGTTGCAGCAGGTGGGTGCTCGGGCTCAACATTCTCATCCTGAAAATCAAACCCTTGGTCGTAGATGTTGTCATCACGCTCATCATCAACTATCATATTGTGCATGATCACACAAGGAGTCATCACCTCTCGAAGCTTCTGAGTGCTTCATGTCAATGCAGGAATTCGAACGATACCCCATCAAGTGTGAAACAAACCAAATGCACGCTCCACATCTTTCCTAACACTCTCCTGCATTTGGGAAAACCTCTGTGTGTTCTCTCCTTGCGGATTGGGTATGGTCTTCACAAGAGTGGACCACTCGGGATAGATATCATCAGCTAGGTAATATCCCTTGTTGTAATGGTGGCCATTAATCTCAAAGTTGACCTCCGAGTAGTGGCCTTCTGCAAGACTTGCAAACACTAGAGAGTGCTGGAGAACGCTAATATCATTGTCAGAACCAGCCATGCCGAAGAAAGAATTTCATATCCATAGATCTTGTGAAGCCACAACTTCAAATATGACAGTCGCACCTTTCGCATGTCCCTTGTGTTGCCCCTGTCAAGCTAATGGACAGTTCCACTTCCAGTGCATACAATCGATACTACCAAGCATGCCCGGAAAGCCCCCATCGGCATTGATCGTCAACAACCTCTGTGTATCAGCGACATTTGGTTCTCTCGGGTATTCAGGACCAAACACAACCACCACGGCCTTGCAGAAACTGTACATTGATTCGAGACATGTGGTCTCACTCATACGAACATACTCATCCATAAGGTCACCAGGAAGTCCATATGCAAGCATGTGAATGGCGGAAGTGCATTTCTGGTAAGAAGAGAAGCCAAGCTTGCCAATGGCATCCTCTTTGCATTCAAAGTATGGGTCATATGCAACCAATCCTTCCCGAATATGGTTGAACACATGCCTCCTCATTCAAAAGCAGCGACGAAATTCATGCGGTTTGTAGAGTGCAATTCTCTCAAAGTAATCGGAATAGAGGAGTTCGTGCCCTTTCTCCTTATTGTGGTTCAAGGCCAGAGCATGGCCGGGGATTGATCCCCTGAACCGAGCCCGCATCCTACTGATGCGGCCATGGACGACCAATGCTGCCATCACTATGTCCTTATTGTCTGAGGACGAATCATCCGATGAACAAATGAAGTTGTGAAAGAAGTAAGCATCACCGTTATCCATGGTACCTTGCGATCAAAGCATCGATAACCTTGCTGTTGTGGTGGAGATGCGGCCGGAAAGGGCACGTCGAGCCCCTTTGCAGGCAGCAAGGTGGGCGACCACGGGCGGAGGGCGGAGCAATGACAAGGAAGGAGGAAAAGGGGTTGTTCCACCGAAGTGCAAAGTAAGGTGGACGACGGGCGACGCGGCGACAACGGCGAGGGGCCGAGGGTGGAGCAAGGAAAGGGGGGAAGAAAAGGGATGGGTGTGTCACCGACAGGCGGGCCAGGAGAGAACAAGGGCACGCGTCGTGCCCGTCCGCGCGTGTCCATTTGGCCGCAAACGCGGCCCAAACTTGGGCCGGGAATGGGTCGAAAGCGGACCAAAAACGGACATTTATCCTTTTGTCGCGGTTTGTGTCCTTTTACACCCAAATGGACGGTGGGGGACGATTTGGGTCTAGCGTTGGAGTTTCCTTGAGCTCGCTGGCTCTATGCTTGGAGGGGTTGTTGCACTACCCGCAGTTGGATCTTGCGGTGGTATTTTATGTTGGGGAACGTTGCATGGGAAACAAAAAATTTCCTCCGCACACGAAGACCTATCATGGTGATGTTTATCTACGAGAGGGAGATCGGATCCACATACCCTTGTAGATCGCTAAGCAGGGAGCATTAAGAAACGTGGTTGATGTAGTGGTTGATCTAGCACTGAACGAACGGCACCTCCGCGTTCAGCACACGTACAGCTTGATGACGATCTCCGCCTTCTTGATCCAGCAAGAGAGATGGGGAAGTAGATGAGTTCTCCGGTAGTGTGCCGGCGCACCGGCGATGGTGATGATCTATTCCTGCAGAGCTTTGCCCGAGCTCCACAGAAAACCGATCTAGAGGAAGAACTACGAAGTAGAGGTTTGAGTTGCATGTGGCAAAGTTGTGTCTCAAAAACCCTAAAACCTCTAGTATATATAGGAGGAGGGGAGGGGCTAGCCTTGTTGGGGAACGTCGCATGGGAAACAAAAAATTTCCTACGCGCACGAAGACCTATCATGGTGATGTCCATCTACGAGAGGGGATGAGTGATCTACGTACCCTTGTAGATCGTACAGCAGAAGCGTTAGAGAACGCGGTTGATGTAGTGGAACGTCCTCACGTCCCTCGATCCGCCCCGCGAACAATCCCGCGATCAGTCCCACGATCTAGTACCGAACGGACGGCACCTCCGCGTTCAGCACACGTACAGCTCGACGATGATCTCGGCCTTCTTGATCCAGCAAGAGAGACGGAGAGGTAGAAGAGTTCTCCGACAGCGTGACAGCGCTCCGGAGGTTGGTGATGACCTTGTCTCAGCAGGGCTCCGCCCGAGCTCCGCAGAAACGCGATCTAGAGGGAAAACCGTGGAGGTATGTGGTCGGGCTGTCGTGGCAAAAGTTGTCTCAAATCAGCCCTAATACCTCAGTATATATAGGAGGGAGGGGGAGGGAAGAGGCAGCCTCAAACCCTCAAGGTTTGGCCGAAATTGGAGGTGGAGGAGTCCTACTCCAATCCTACTTGGAGTAGGATTCCACCTTCCCACTTGGAAACTCTTTCCACCTTGTGTTTTTTCCTTCTCAAACCTTATGGGCCTTAGTGGGAACTTATTCCAGCCCACTAGGGGCTGGTTTATCTATTCCCATAGCCCATGAGACCCCTTGGGGCGTGAGACCCCTCCCGATGGTCCCCGGCACCCCTCCCGGCACTCCCGGTACACTACCGATGAGCCCGAAACTTTTCCGGTGACCAAAACAGGACTTCCTATATATCAATCTTTACCTCCGGACCATTCCGGAGCTCCTCGTGACGTCCTGGATCTCATCCGGGACTCCGAACAACATTCGGTAACCAACCATATAACTCAAATACGCATAAAACAACGTCGACCCTTAAGTGTGCAGACCCTGCGGGTTCGAGAACTATGTAGACATGACCCGAGAGACTCCTCGGTCAATATCCAACAGCGGGACCTGGATGCCCATATTGGATCCTACATATTCTATGAAGATCTTATCGTTTGAACCTCAGTGCCAAGGATTCATTTAATCCCGTATGTCATTCCCTTTGTCCTTCGGTATGTTACTTGCCCGAGATTCGATCGTTAGTATCCGCATACCTATTTCAATCTCGTTTACCGGCAAGTCTCTTTACTCGTTCCGTAATACAAGATCCCGCAACTTACACTAAGGCACATTGCTTGCAAGGCTTGTGTGTGATGTTGTATTACCGAGTGGGCCCCGAGATATCTCTCTGTCACACGGAGTGACAAATCCCAGTCTTGATCCATACTAACTCAACTAACACCTTCGGAGATACCTGTAGAGCATCTTTATAGTCACCCAGTTACGTTGCGACGTTTGATACACACAAAGCATTCCTCCGGTGTCAGTGAGTTATATGATCTCATGGTCATAGGAACAAATACTTGACACGCAGAAAACAGTAGCAACAAAATGACACGATCAACATGCTACGTCTATTAGTTTGGGTCTAGTCCATCACATGATTCTCCTAATGATGTGATCCCGTTATCAAGTAACAACACTTGCCTATGGCCAGGAAACCTTGACCTTCTTTGATCAACGAGCTAGTCAACTAGAGGCTTACTAGGGACAAAGTTTTGTCTATGTATCCACACAAGTATTGTGTTTCCAATCAATACAATTATAGCATGGATAATAAACGATTATCATGAACTAAGAAATATAATAATAACTAATTTATTATTGCCTCTAGGGCATATTTCCAACAGTCTCCCACTTGCACTAGAGTCAATAATCTAGTTCACATCACCATGTGATTCCAACGAATCCAACACCCATATAGTTATGGGGTCTGATCACGTCTTGCTCATGAGAGAGGTTTTAGTCAACGGTTCTGAAACTTTCAGATCCGTGCGTTCTTTACAAATCTTTATGTCATCTTATAGATGCTGCTACTACGTGCTATTCGGAAAAGCTCCAAATATCTACTCTACTTTACGAATCCGTTTCACTACTCATAGTTATTCGGATTAGTGTCAAAGCTTGCATTGACGTAACCCTTTACGACAAACTCTTTAACCACCTCCATAATCGAGAAAAGTTCCTTAGTCCATTAGTTACTAAGGATAAATTTCGACCGCTGCTAGTGATTCAATCATGGATCACTCTCTGTACCTTTAACATACTTTGAGTCAAGGCACACATCAGGTGCGGTACACAGCATGGCATACTTTAGATTCTACGGCTAAGGCATAGAAGACGACCTTCATCTATTCTCTTTATTCTCCCGGGGTCGGGTTTTGAGTCTTACTCAAATTCACACCTCACAACGCAACCAAGAACTCTTTCTTCACTGATCTATTTTGAACTTACTTCAAAAACTTGTCAAGGCATGCATCTTGTTGAAACTTCTATTAAGCGCTTTCGATCTATCTCCATAGATCTTTGATGCTCAACGTTCAAGTAGCGTAATCCAGGTATTCCTTTGAAAAACTCCTTTCAAACAACCTTGTATGCTTTACAGAAATTCTACATTACTTCTGATCCACAATATGTCAACCACATATACTTATCAGAAATTCTATAGTGCTCCCACTCACTTCTTTGGAAATACAAGTTTCTCATAAACCTTGTACAAACCCAAAATCTTTGATCATCTCATCAAAGTGTATATTCCAACTCCGAGATGCTTGCACCAGTCGATTGAAGGATCACTGGAGCTTGCATACTTGCTAGTATCTTTAGGATCGACAAAACCTTCTGGTTGTATCACATACAATGTTTGCTCAAGGAAACCGTCGAGAAAACAATGTTTTGACATCCTACGTGCAATATTTCATAAATAATGCATCAACAACTAACATAATTCTAACAGACTTTTAGCATCGCTACGAGTGAGAAAGTCTCATCATAGTCAACTGTTTGATCTTATCGAAAACATCTTTGCGACAAGTCGAGCTTTTCTTAATAGTGACTTATCACCATCATCGTCTGTCTTCTTTTAAAGATCCATTTTTACTCAATAGTCCTATGACCATCAAGTAGTTCTACCAAAGTCTACACTTTGGTTTCACACATGGATCCTCTCTCGGATTTCATGGCTTCCAGCCATTTGTCGGAATCTGGGCCCACCATCGCTTTCTCCATAACTCGTAGGTTCACTGTTGCTCAACAACATGACCTCCAAGACAGGGTAACCGTACTACTCTGCAGCAGTACGCGACCTTGTCGACCTATGAGGTTTGTAGTAACTTGATTCGAAGCTCAATGATCATCATCATCAGCTTCCACTTCAATTGGTGTAGGCGCCACATGAACAACTTCCTGCGCCCTGCTACACACTGGTTGAAGTGATGGTTCAATAACCTCATTAAGTTCTACTACCCTCCCACTCAATTCTTTCGAGAGAAACCTTTCCTCGAGAAAGGATCCGTTTCTAGAAACAAACACTTTGCTTTCGGATCTGAGATAGGAGATGTACCCAACTGTTTTGGATATCCTATGAAGATGCATTTATCCGCTTTGGGTTCGATCTTATCAGACTGAAACTTTTTCACATAAGTGTCGAAACCCCAAACTTTCAAGAAACGACAGTTTAGATTTCTCTAAACCTCAGTCTATACTGTGTCATCTCAACGGAAATACGCGGTGCCCTATTTAAAGTGAGTGCGGTTGTCTCTAATGCATAACCCATAAACGATAGTGGTAATTCGATAAGAGACATCATAGTATGCACCATACCAAATAGTGCGTGGCTATGACGTTCAGACACATCATCACACTATGATGTTCCAGGTGGCATGAACTGCGAAACAATTTCCACATTGTCTTAACTGTGTACCAAAACTCGTAACTCAGATATTCATTTCCATGATCATATCGTAGACAGTTTATCCTCTTGTTACGACGAACTTCACTCTGAAACGGAATTGAACTTTTCAACATTTTAGACTTGTGATTCATTAAGTAAATACTCCTGTATCTACTCAAATCATGAGTGAAGTAAGAACATAATGATATCCACTGCGTGCCTCAGCACCCATTGGACTGCATACATCAAAATATATCACTTCCAACAAGTTACTATCTTATTTCATCTCAATGAAAACAAGGCCTTGCTCATGTGGTATGATTCGCATGTCACTAGTGATTCGAAATCAGGTGAGTACAAAGATCCATCAACATGGAGCCTCTTCATGCAATTTATACTAACATGACTCAAGCGGCAGTGCCACAAGTAAGTGGTACTATCATCATCAACTCGTATCTTTTGGCACCAATATCATGAACATGTGTAACACTACGATCGAGATTCAATAAACCATTGAAGGTGATTATTCAAGAAAATAGAGTAACCATTATTCTCTTTAAATGAATAATCGTATTGCAATAAACACGATCCAATCATGTTCATGCTTAACGCAAGCACGAAATAACAATTATTTAGGTTTAACACCAATCCCGATGATAGAGGGAGCGTGCGACGTTTGATCATATCAATCTTGGAAACACTTCCAACACGTATCGTCACCTCGCCTTTAGCTAGTCTCCGTTTATGCCGTAGCTTTCATTTCGCGTCACTAATCACTTAGCAACTGAACCGGTATCCAATACCCTCGTGCTACTAGGAGTACTAGTAAAGTACACATCAACATCATGTATATCAAATACACTTCTTTCGACTTTTGCCAGCCTTCTTATCTACCAAGTATCTTGAGTTGCTCCGCCTCAGTGATTGTTCCCCTCATTACGGAAGCACTTAGTCTCGGGTTTGGGTTTAATCTTGGGACTCTTCATTAGTGCAGCAACTGTTTTGCCGTTTCACGAAGTATCCCTTCTAGCCCTTGCCTTTCTTGAAACTTAGTGGTTTTACAAACCATCAACTATTGATGCTCCTTCTTGATTTCTACTTTCGCAGTGTCAAACATCGCGAATCGCTCAAGGATCATTGTATGTATCCTTGATATGTTATAGTTCATCACGAAGCTCTCACAGCTTGGTGGCAGTGACTTTGGAGAACTATCACTATCTCATCTGGAAGATTAACTCCCACTTGATTCAAGCGATTGTCGTACTCAGACAATCTGAGCACATGCTCAACGATTGAGCCTTTTCTCCTGTGCTTTGTGGACAAAGAATCTTGTCGGAGGTCTCGTACCTCTTAACAAGGGCACAAGAATGAAATCACAATTTCATCTCTTTAGAACATCAGTTATGTTCCGTGACGTTTTACAACGTTTTAGGCGCCTTGCTTCTAATCCATTAAGTATTTTTGTACTGAACTATCGTGTAGTCATCAGAAACGTGTATGTCGGATGTTCACAGCATCCACAAACGACGCTCGACGTGCAGCACACCGAGTGGTGCATTAAGGACATAAGCCTTCTGTGCAGCAACGAGGACAATCCTCGGTTCTACAAACTCAGTCTGCAAAGTTTGCTACTATCAACTTTCAACTAAATTTTCTCTAGGAACATATAAAACAGTAGAGCTATAGCGCAAGCTACATCGTAATTCACAAAGACCATTAGACTATGTTCATGACAATTAGTTCAATTAATCATATTACTTAAGAACTCCCACTCAAAAAGTACATCTCTCTAGTCATTTGAGTGGTACATGATCCAAATCCACTATCTCAAGTCCGATCATCACGTGAGTCGAGAATAGTTTCAGTGGTAAGCATCTCTATGCTAATCATATCAACTATACGATTCATGCTCGACCTTTCGGTCTCATGTGTTCCGAGGCCATGTCTGCACATGCTAGGCTCGTCAAGCTTAACCCGAGTGTTCCGCGTGCGCAACTGTTTTGCACCCGTTGTATGTGAACGTTGAGTCTATCACACCCGATCATCACGTGGTGTCTCGAAACGACGAACTGTAGCAACGGTGCACAGTCGGGGAGAACACAATTTCGTCTTGAAATTTTAGTGAGAGATCACCTCATAATGCTACCGTCGTTCTAAGCAAAATAAGGTGCATAAAAGGATTAACATCACATGCAATTTATAAGTGACATGATATGGCCATCATCACGTGCTTCTTGATCTCCATCACCAAAGCACCGACACGATCTTCTTGTCACCGGCGTCACACCATGATCTCCATCAACGTGTCGCCATCGGGGTTGTCGTGCTACTCATGCTATTACTACTAAAGCTACGTCCTAGCAAAATAGTAAACGCATCTGCAAGCACAAACGTTAGTTATAAAGACAACCCTATGGCTCCTGCCGGTTGCCGTACCATCGACGTGCAAGTCGATATTATCTATTACAACATGATCATCTCATACATCCAATATATCACATCACATCGTTGGCCATATCACATCACAAGCATACCCTGCAAAAACAAGTTAGACGTCCTCTAATTTTGTTGTTGCATGTTTTACGTGGTGACCATGGGTATCTAGTAGGATCGCATCTTACTTACGCAAACACCACAACGGAGATATATGAGTTGCTATTTAACCTCATCCAAGGACCTCCTCGGTCAAATCCGATTCAACTAAAGTTGGAGAAACCGACACTTGCCAGTCATCTTTGAGCAACGGGGTTACTCGTAGCGATGAAACCAGTCTCTCGTAAGCGTACGAGTAATGTCGGTCCAAGCCGCTTCAATCCAACAATACCGCGGAATCAAGAAAAGACTAAGGAGGGCAGCAAAACACACATCACCGCCCACAAAAACTTTTGTGTTCTACTCGAGAAGACATCTACGCATGAACCTAGCTCATGATGCCACTGTTGGGGAACGTCGCATGGGAAACAAAAAATTTCCTACGCGCACGAAGACCTATCATGGTGATGTCCATCTACGAGAGGGGATGAGTGATCTACGTACCCTTGTAGATCGTACAGCAGAAGCGTTAGAGAACGCGGTTGATGTAGTGGAACGTCCTTACGTCCCTCGATCCGCCCCGCGAACAATCCCGCGATCAGTCCCACGATCTAGTACCGAACGGACGGCACCTCCGCGTTCAGCACACGTACAGCTCGACGATGATCTCAGCCTTCTTGATCCAGCAAGAGAGACGGAGAGGTAGAAGAGTTCTCCGGCAGCGTGACGGCGCTCCGGAGGTTGGTGATGACCTTGTCTCAGCAGGGCTCCGCCCGAGCTCCGCAGAAACGCGATCTAGAGGAAAAACCGTGGAGGTATGTGGTCGGGCTGCCGTGGCAAAAGTTGTCTCAAATCAGCCCTAATACCTCAGTATATATAGGAGGGAGGGGGAGGGAAGAGGCAGCCTCAAACCCTCAAGGTTTGGCCGAAATTGGAGGTGGAGGAGTCCTACTCCAATCCTACTTGGAGTAGGATTCCACCTTCCCACTTGGAAACTCTTTCCACCTTGTGTTTTTTCCTTCTCAAACCTTATGCGCCTTAGTGGGAACTTATTCCAGCCCACTAGGGGCTGGTTTATCTCTTCCCATAGCCCATGAGACCCCTTGGGGCGTGACACCCCTCCCGATGGTCCCCGGCACCCCTCCCGGCACTCCCGGTACACTACCGATGAGCCCGAAACTTTTCCGGTGACCAAAACAGGACTTCCTATATATCAATCTTTACCTCCGGACCATTCCGGAGCTCCTCGTGACGTCCTGCATCTCATCCGGGACTCCGAACAACATTCGGTAACCAACCATATAACTCAAATACGCATAAAACAACGTCGAACCTTAAGTGTGCAGACCCTGCGGGTTCGAGAACTATGTAGACATGACCCGAGAGACTCCTCGGTCAATATCCAACAGCGGGACCTGGATGCCCATATTGGATCCTACAATTCTACGAAGATCTTATCGTTTGAACCTCAGTGCCAAGGATTCATTTAATCCCGTATGTCATTCCCTTTGTCCTTCGGTATGTTACTTGCCCGAGATTCAATCGTTAGTATCCGCATACCTATTTCAATCTCGTTTACCGGCAAGTCTCTTTACTCGTTCCGTAATACAAGATCCCGCAACTTACACTAAGTCACATTGCTTGCAAGGCTTGTGTGTGATGTTGTATTACCGAGTGGGCCCCGAGATACCTCTCCGTCACACGGAGTGACAAATCCCAGTCTTGATCCATACTAACTCAACTAACACCTTCGGAGATACCTGTAGAGCATCTTTATAGTCACCCAGTTAGGTTGCGACGTTTGATACACACAAAGCATTCCTCCGGTGTCAGTGAGTTATATGATCTCATGGTCATAGGAACAAATACTTGACACGCAGAAAACAGTAGCAACAAAATGACACGATCAACATGCTACGTCTATTAGTTTGGGTCTAGTCCATCACATGATTCTCCTAATGATGTGATCCCGTTATCAAGTAACAACACTTGCCTATGGCCAGGAAACCTTGACCATCTTTGATCAACGAGCTAGTCAACTAGAGGCTTACAAGGGACAAAGTTTTGTCTATCTATCCACACAAGTATTGTGTTTCCAATCAATACAATTATAGCATGGATAATAAACGATTATCATGAACTAAGAAATATAATAATAACTAATTTATTATTTCCTCTAGGGCATATTTCCAACAAGCCTTGGGTCTCAAGGGAGCCCCTAGGGCACCGGCCGAGAGAGGAGGAGGAGGACTCCAACTCCAATTCGGTTTGGAGGAGGAGGAGTCCCCTCCTTCCTTCCCACCTCCCTTTTTTTTCTTTGGTATTCTTTTCCTAGCCGATATAGCCCACTTGGGCTGGCCTTACCAGCCCACTAAGGGCTGGTGTGCCACCCTTGGGCTCTTAGGATCACTCCCGGGTGGGTGGGCTGCTACTACAACAAAAGACCTTCCAACGGCGACAGAAATATGTGCTGACGGGAGACTATTCTTGTCTTGATACTCCTCAGCAATGGCACCAGGAATCTTTCTGCTACGGCTACGCCTTAAGGGACTTCCTAGGCAAATATGCAAAGGATTTCCCCCGTGGCCTTGGAGCCTTGCGTTGGTGTTCCCTCGAAGCGGAAAGGGTGATGTAGCACATCAGTGGTAAGTATTTCCCTCAGTTTTGAGAACCAAGGTATCGATCCAGTGAAGGAGTATCACAAGTACCTGCACAAACACAAAAAGCTTGCTCCCACGCTATGAAGGGGTTGTCAATCCCTTATAGATTGTTTGCCAAGTGAGAAGTGAAAGCAACAAAATAACAAAGCAAAGTAAAAGCAAAAGTGGAAACGATAGGTGTGAATAGACTCGGGGGCCATAGTGTTCACTAGTGGCTTCCCTCATGAAAGCAAGTAGACGGTGAGTGAACAAATTACTGTCGAGCAACTGATAGAACCGCGCAAAGTCGTGACGTCATCTATGGGAATGATTATATCTATAGGCATCACGTCCAAAACAAGTAGACCGATACTTTCTGCATCTACTACTATTACTCCACACGTCGACCGCTATCCAGCATGCATCTAGTGTATTAAGTCCAAAAGAACAGAGTAACGCCTTAAGCAAGATGACATGATGTAGATGGACAATCTCATATCTACGACAAATCCCATCTTGTTACCCTTGATGGCAACTACACGATGTGTGCCTTGGTGCCCTATCTGTCACTGGGAAAGGTCACCACACGGTATGAACCCAAAACCAAGCACTTCTCCCATTGCAAGAATCATAGATCTAGTTGGCCAAACAAAACCCAAGACTCGGAGAGACTTACAAGGATATCAAATCATGCATATAAGAAATCAACAAAGACTCAAATATATATCATAGATAATCTGATCACAAATCCACAATTCATCGGATCTCGACAAACACACCGCCAAAGAGGATTACATCGGATAGATCTCCATGAAGATCATGGAGAACTTTGTATTGAAGATCCAAGAGAGAGAAGAAGCCATCTAGCTACTAACTACGGACCTGTAGGTCTGAAGTGAACTACTCACGAGTCATTGGAGGGGCGATGATGTTGATGTAGAAGCCCTCCAACTCCAAAGTCCCCTCCGGCAGGGCACCGGGAAGGGTCTCCAGATGAGATCTCGCGGAAACGGAAGCTTGCGGCGGCGGAAAAGTGTTTTCATGGATTCCTTGAATTTTTTTTCTGTATTTTAGGGAATATATAGGCGAAGGAGCTAGGTCAGGGGGGCGCCAGGGAGGCCACAAGCCTGCTAGCCGCCGCCCCCTGGTGGCGGCTACACGGCTTGTGGGCCCCCTGTAGCTCTCCTGGCTTGGCCCTCAAGCCCCGTGATCTTCATCCGTTCGGGAAAAAATTATTTCAGGGATTTTATTCCGTTTGGACTCCGTTCCAAAATCAGATCTGAAAAGAGCCAAAAATACAGAAAAAACAGGAACTGACACTTGGCACTGAATTAATAAGTTAGTCCCAAAAAAGATATAAAAGGTACATAAAAATCCAAAGATGACAAGATAACAGCATGAAACCATCAAAAATTATAGATATGTTTGAGACGTATCAAGCATCCCCAAGCTAAACTCCTGCTCGTCCTCGAGTAGGGAAGTGATAAAGAATGAATTTTTGATGCTTTCATGCTACCTAGCATAGATGTCCTTTGTAACTCCTCTTATGTGACGTGAATGTTCAGATCCATTAGATTCAAAACAATAGTTTTCTATTGACGTGGAAACAATAATACTTCAAGAAAACTAGCAAGGTAATCATGAACTTTCAAAATAACAAGGCCAAAAGAAAGTTATCCCTACAAAAGCATATAGTCTGGCTATGCTCTATCATCATTGCACAACCAATTTAAATCATGCACAACCCCGGTATTGGCCAAGTAATTGTTTTCACACCTTTACTTTCTCAAATCTTTTCAACTCTCACGCAATACATGAGCGTGAGCCATGGTTTTAGCACTATAATTGGTGTGGAGTGTGGTGGAGGTTGCAAGACAAACAAGGAGAAGATGATCACATTAACTAGGCATATCAATGAGTTGTGGAGATGCTCATAAATAGATATCAATGTGAATGAGTAGGGATTGCCATACAAATGATGCACTAGAGCTAGGAGTATGTGAAAGCTCTTAGAGGAAACTAGTGGGTGTGCATCCAACTTGCTTGCTCACGAAGACCTAAGGCAATTTTGAGGAAGCCTATCATTGGAATATACAAGCCAAGTTATGTAATGAAAATTTCCCACTAGCTATATGGTGTTGACAAAACAAGAGACTCTCAATCATGAAGATCATGGTGCTTAATAAGCACAAGTGTGGAAGGATAGTAGCATTGTCCCTTCTCTCTTTTTCTCTCATCATTTTTTTGGTGGGCTCTTTGGCCTCTTCCTTTTTTATATATATTATTTTTTTTGGTGGGCATCTTTGGCCTCTTTTTGTATATGGGCTTCGCTGGCCTCTTGTATTTCCTCACATGGGACAATGCTCCATCAATAATGATCATCACACTTACAACTCAAAACTTAGAGCAACGATGACTCTATATGGAATGCCTTCGGTACTATACCGTGACAATGATCTAGCATCGCATAGACATTAATGGAAACATCATGCTAGCTATCTTACGATCATGCAATGGCAATGTAGACGTGGTGGCACATGTCATGGTGGTAGTTGCATGGTAATATATCTCGGAATGACTTTGAAAAATCCATAGTAGGTAGGTATGGTGCTTGTTTTGAGGGAGGCTAATGGTGGGTTTTGTGCACCGGCGAAAGTTGCACGGCACTAAGAAGATAGTGATGGTGGAAGGTGAAAGTGCATCTAAACCATGGACTCAACATTAGTCATGAAGAACTCATATACTTGTTGTAAAAGTTTTATTAGTAATCGAAACAAAGCATTGAACACATACTCCTAGGGGAAGGGCTGGTAGGTATAAACCATCACGCGATCCCGACCGCCACGCAAACAATGACAATCAATAGACTAATCACGCTCAGATTTCATCACATAGCGGTTCACCATACGTGCATGCTACGGGAATCACTAACTTCAACACAAGTATTTCTAGATCCACAACACCTTACTAGCATAACTTCAATATTACCACAACCACAACTCAAAACTAATTGAGATGAATCAAACTTCTCTAACTATTCAATGCACATGAAGGTGGAAGTTTTCATATCCCTTTGGATAACTACCCCTTTTGAGACTACTTTCATAGCATAGATCAACTACCAAGCTACGCACCGCCGTGCTCTAAAAGATATAAGTGAAGCACACAGAGCAAAATCAACTAGCTCAAAAGATATAAGTGAAGCACATGTGAGCTGAATTGTCTACCAAAGGATATAAGTGAAGCTCAACAAAATCACGGTGAGTGCATGTCTCTCTCTCTAGGTGTGCAGCAAGGATGATTGTGACACAACAAAAATAAAGGACTCCAATGATACAAGACACTCCAAGCAAAACACATAACATGTGGTGAATAAAAATATAACCCCAAGTAACGTTACCGATGGATTTGAAGACGAAAGAGGGGATGCCTTCCCGGGGCATCCCCAAGCTTAGGCTTTTACGGCATCCTTGAATCTCTTGGGGTGCCTTGGGCATACCCAAGCTTGAGCTCTTGCCACTCTTTATCTCTTTGTCCATAAGAACTTCACCCAAAACTTGAAAACTTCACAACACGAAACTTAAACAGAAACTAGTGATAACATTAGTATAAGAAATCAAACAACCACTTCCTCACGTACTGTAGCAAACTTAAATTCTACTTATGTTGATGTTGGGTTACTGTATTTTCAATATTCCATGGCTAATACACCCCGATACTATCCATAGTTTCATCAAAATAAGCAACCAGCACAACAAAAACAGAATCTGTTAACAGCAGACGAGTCTGTAGCAATCTGTATACTTCGTATACTTCTGTTACTTCAAAAATTCTGAATAATTACGACAGTCTGAAGAATTTGCGTAGCAATCAGCATAAAAAAGAATCAACTCAAAAGCTCATACACAAAAAAAAATGAAAATTACTTTCGTGAGCAGAAAGTTTCTGGCTTTTCCAGCATGACCAAACGATCATCCCCAAGACTAATCATAACGGTTTTGCTTGGCACAAACGCAAAAAGAAACAGAAAAACACAATCATAACAGAATTATGAAAGTGTGGAAAACAAAAAACAGAAATAAAAAGGATAGATTCGTTGGGTTGCCTCCCAACAAGCGCTATTGTTTAACGCCCTTAGCTAGGCATTGATGATGCTCACACAAAAGACAAGAGTTGAAGCACAACGAGAGCATCATAAAGCATGTGAAAATCACATCTAAGTCTAACATACTTCCTATGCATAGGCATTTTATAGGGAAACAATTTGGCAAGACAACCAATAGTTACCATATGCAAGGAAGAAGAAAGAGACAATAGCAATCTCCACATAGCGAGAGGTAATTGGGTAACATGAAAGTTTCTACCACAATATTTTCCTCTCTCATAGCAATTACATGTGGGATCATATTCGAATTCAACAATGTAACTATCACAAAGGATATTCTTTTCATGATCCACATGCATGCAAAGTTGACACTCTTCAAAAATAGTGGGATTATCATCAACTAAAGTCATCACTTCAAACCCACTTTCAATAATATTGCAAATATCATATTCATCATGAGGCTTGAACAAATTTTCAAGATCATAAGAAAAATCATCACCCCAATCATGATAATTGCAACAAGTAGTGGACATAGCAAAACTAGCATCCCCAAGCTTAGGGTTTTGCATATTTTTAGCATGATTGTCACTAATAGGATTTATAGTGAAACCA
This sequence comes from Hordeum vulgare subsp. vulgare, assembly GCF_904849725.1. Taxonomy (NCBI): domain Eukaryota; kingdom Viridiplantae; phylum Streptophyta; class Magnoliopsida; order Poales; family Poaceae; genus Hordeum; species Hordeum vulgare. Next base: position 107,197,225 of record NC_058524.1, on the reverse strand, counting down.
TTGCAATCATGCTTTTCATTCAAGGAGACCTCGTGAATCACTTCATAAATTTCTTCATCACGATTTTCAGATTCATGCATCTCAAGCAAAACTCCATAGAGAAAGTCAAGTGCACTCAACTCACTAGCAATTGGTTCCACATAAGTGGATCTCTTAAAGAGATTAGCTAGTGGATGAGGATCCATATCAATAGATTTTCAGCAAGCAAAGATGCGAGCATATTGAAGGCACATAGCACACAAGCGAACAGAGAGCAAGCGAGAAAATGGGCAAATGAAAAGGCGAACGAAAAAGGCAAAATGGTGAAGTGGGGGAGAGGAAAACGAGAGGCAACTGGCAAACAAAGTAAATGCAAGAGATGAGTTTGTGACACCTACTTGGATAGATCTCTCCTTCCCCGGCAACGGCACCAGAAATACTTTTGCTACTGCAACAAAAGACCTTCCAACGGCGCCAGAAATACGTGCTGATGGGATACTATTCTTGTCTTGATACTCCTCGGCAACGACACCAGGAATCTTTCTTCTACGGCAATGCCTTAAGGGACTTCCTAGGCAAATATGCAAAGGAGTTCCCCCGTGGCCTTGGAGCCTTGCGTTGGTGTTCCCTTGAAGCGCAAAGGGTGATGTAGCACAGCGGTGGTAAGTCTTTCCCTTGGTTTTGAGAACCAAGGTATCGATCCAGTGAAGGAGTATCGCAAGTACGTGCACAAACACAAAAAACTTGCTCCCAACGCTATGAAGGGGTTGTCAATCCCTTATAGATTGTTTGCCAAGTGAGAACTGAAAGCAACAAAGTAACAAAGCAAAGTAAAAGCAAAAGTGGAAACGATAGGTGTGAATAGACCCTGGGGGGCGTAGTGTTCACTAGTGGCTTCTCTCATGAAAGCAAGTAGACGGTGGGTGAACAAATTACTGTCGAGCAATTGATAGAACCGCGCAAAGTCATGATGTCATCTATGGCAATGATTATATCTATATGCATCACGTCCAAAACAAGTCTACCGATACTTTCCGCATCTACTACTATTACTTCACACGTCGACCGCTATCCAGCATGCATCTAGTGTATTAAGTCCAAAAGAACAGAGTAACGCCTTAAGCAAGATGACATGATGTAGATGGACAATCTCATATCTACGACCAATCCCATCTTGTTACCCTTGATGGCAACTACACGATGTGTGCCTTGCTGCCCTTTCTGTCACTGGGAAAGGTCACCACACGGTATGAACCCAAAACCAAGCACTTCTCCCATTGCAAGAATCATAGATCTAATTGGCCAAACAAAACCCAAGACTCGGAGAGACTTACAAGGATATCAAATCATGCATATAAGAAATCAGCAAAGACTCAAATATATATCATAGATAATCTGATCAAAAATCCACAATTCATCGGATCTCGACAAACTCACCACCAAAGAGGATTACATAGGGTAGATCTCCATGAAGATCATGGAGAACTTTGTATTGAAGATCCAAGAGAGAGAAGAAGCCATATAGCTACTAACTACGGACCCGTAGGTCTGAAGTGAACTACTCACGAGTCATTGAAGGGGCGATGATGTTGATGTAGAAGCCCTCCAACTCCAAAGTCCCCTCCGGCAGGGCACCGGGAAGGGTCTCCAGATGAGATCTCGCGGAAACGGAAGCTTGCGGCGGCGGAAAAGTGTTTTCGTGGATACCCTGATTTTTTCTGTATTTTAGGGAATATATAGGCGAAGGAGCTAGGTCACGGGGGCGCCAAGGAGGCCACAAGCCTGCTAGCCGCCGCCCCCTGGTGGCGGCTACAGGGCTTGTGGGCCCCCTGTAGCTCTCCTGGCTTGGCCCTCAAGCCCCCTGATCTTCTTCCGTTCAGGAAAAATTTATTTCGGGGATTTTATTCCGTTTGGACTCCGTTCCAAAATCATATCTGAAAAGAGCCAAAAACACAGAAAAAACAAGAACTGGCACTTGGCACTGAATTAATAAGTTAGTCCCAAAATAGATATAAAAGGTACATAAAACATCCAAAGATGACAAGATAACAACATGAACCCAGCAAAACTTATAGATACGTTTGAGACGTATCATGGGCCCCTCCTAGTGAAAACCCGGAACCCATTCGTCACTCCCGGTACACTGCCGGTAATGCTTGAAATCTTTCCACAGACCAAATCAAACAATCCTATATATCAATCTTCATTTCCGTACCATTCTGGAAACCCTCGTGATGTCTGTGATCTCATCCGGGACTCCGAACAACCTTCGGTCACCAACACCTATAACTCAACTATACCGAAACATCACTGAACCTTAAGTGTGCAAACCCTGCGGGTTCGAGAACTATGTAGAGATGACCCGAGACACTCCCCGGTCAATATCCAACAGCAGGACCTGGATGTCCATATTGGATCCTACAATTCTACAAAGATCTTTATCGGTTGAACCTCTATGCCAATGATTCATATAATCCCGTATACCATCCCCTTTGTCTTTTGGTATGTTACTTGCCCGAGATTTGATCGTCGGTATCCCTATACTTATTTCAATCTCGTTACCGGCAAGTCTCTTTACTTGTTCCGTAATACAAGATCTCATGACTAACACTTGAGTCACATTGCTTGCAAGGCTTATATGTGATGTTGTATTACCGAGTGGGCCCCGAGATACCTCTCCATGACACGGAGTGACAAATCCCAGTCTTGATCCATGCTAACTCAATGGAAACCTTCGGAGATACCTATAGAGAACCTTTATAGTCACCCAGTAACGTTGTGACGTTTGATCCACACAAGGTATTCCTCCGATGTCAGTGAGTTACATGATCTCATGGTAATAGGAATGAATACTTGACACGCAGAAAACAATAGCAACAAAATGACACGATCACATGCTACGTTCATAGTTTGGGTCTTGTCCATCACATCATTCTCCTAATGATGTGATTCAATCATCAAGTGACAACACTTGCATATGGTCAGAAAACCTTAACCATCCTTGATCAACTGGCTAGTCAACTGGAGGCTTACTAGGGACATTGTTTTGTCTATATATCCACACATGCATTTATGTTTTCATTCAATACAATTATAGCATGGATAATAAACGATTATGTTGAAACAGGAAATATAATAATAACTATTTTATCATTTCCTCTAGGGCATATTTCCAACAGTCTCCCACTTGCACTAGAGTCAGTAATCTAGTCTCACATCGCTATGCGATTTACATTGGAATGAATCTAACACCCATACAGTTCTGGTGTTGATCATGCTTCGCTCGTGCAAGAGGTTTAGTCAGCGGATCTGCAACATTCAGATCCATGTGCACTTTGCAGATATTTACATCCTCTCCTTCGACATAGTCGCGGATGAGGTTGAAGCGTCGTTTGATGTGTCTGGTCTTCTTGTGAAACCTTGGTTCTTTTGCTAGAGCAATGGCACCAGTGTTGTCACAGAACATAGTTATTGGATTTAGTGCACTCGGCACAACTCCAAGATCCGTCATGAACTGATTCATCCAGACACCCTCCTTAGCTGCCTCCGAGGAAGCCATGTACTACGCTTCACATGTAGAATCTGCTACGACGCTTTGCTTGTAACTGCACCAGCTTACCGCACCCCCATTAAGAATAAATATGTATCCGGTTTGAGACTTAGAGTCATCCGGATCAGTGTCAAAGCTTGCATCGACGTAACCCTTTACGACGAGCTCTTCATCACCTCCATAAACGAGAAACATTTCCTTAGTCCTTGATGACCCACAAGTATAGGGGATCAATCGTAGTCCTTTCGATAAGTAAGAGTGTCGAACCCAACAAGGAGCAAAAGGCTCTGATAAACGGATTTCAGCAAGGTAATAACTACAAGCACTGAAAGTAGTGGTAACAAGTGATTGTGTAGCGAGGTGAAACGTAACAAGCAAAGAGTAACAAGTAACAAGTAATAGCAACGGTGCAGCAAGTGGCCGAATCCCTTTTGTAGCAAGGGACAAGCCTGAACAAAGTCTAATAGGAGGAAAAACGCTCTCGAGGACACACGGGAATTTCTGTCATGCTAGTTTCATCATGTTCATATGATTCGCGTTCGTTACTTTGATAGTTTGATATGTGGGTGCACCGGCGCTTGGGTACTGGCTTTTTCAGTTTCCATAAGTCTATCATCATTCCATAGCCAGTAATGATCCTTTGTGGGATTAGTTCATCCTTATCATTAGGAACAACGGTGATACCTCCCTTCTTAGGTACGCAATGTACTGGACTTACCCAATCACTATGAGCAACAGGATAAATGATTCCTGCTTCCAAAAGCTTTAATATTTCTTTTCTAACGACCTCTTTCATCTTAGGATTTAATCTCCTTTGATGATCAGCAACTGGTTTAAAGTCAGGATCGGTTTTAATCTTGTGCTGACATGGAGTAGGACTAATACCCTTAAGATCATCAAGAGTATATCCAATAGCAGCGCGGTGCTTCCTCAGAGTTTTTAGTAACTTCTTCTCTTCGCGCTCTGAGAGGAAAGCACTAATAATGACAGGATATATCTCCTTCTCATTAAGATAGGCATACTTAAGAGTATCAGGCAATTGTTTAAGCTCGAACAAACAATCACCCTTTGGTGGGGGAGGATCCCCAAGGGGTTCAACAGGCAGATTATTCTTCAGAATAGGATATTGTTCTAAGACAATTTTATCTATCTCATCTCTCTCCTCCATATGCATATCATTTTCATGCTCAAGAAGATATTGCTCTAGAGGATCCGTAGGAGGTAAGCAATAGAGGCAAGAGCAATGATTTCATCCCTACCAGACGACTCTCTTTCATGGGGTTGTCTTCCAAACTTGGAGAAGTTAAATTCATGAGACACACCCTCGAAACTTACTGTGACAGTCTGCTTAATGCAATCAATGTGAGCATTGACAGTGTTGAGAAAGGGTCTACCGAATATGATGGGACAAAAGCTATCTTGTGCAGTGCCAAGGACAAGGAAATCAGTAGGATACTTCGTCTTACCACACAGGACTTCTACGTCTCTCACAATTCCCAGAGGGCAAATAGTGTCTCTATTAGCTAGCGTAATAGTGACATCAATGGGTTCTAACTTAGCAGGTGCAATCTCATCTTTGATTTAATCATATAGAGAACGAGGTATTGCACTAACACTAGCTTCCATATCACATAAACCATGGTAACAGTGATCTCCTATCTTAACAGAAACAACGGGCAGGCCAACTACAGGTCCGTGTTTGTCTTTCACGTGAGGTTTAGCAATTCTAGCGGAGTCCTCACAGAATTTGATAGCATGCCCATCTATGTCTTCGGCTAAGAGATCTTTGATAATAGCAACACTAGGTTCAACTCTAATCTCCTCAGGGGGTGCAAGTGATCTAATGTAACCCCTACGTATCACAGTTGGAGCTTTAGAATAATCCTTTATCCTATCAGGGTATGGTGGTTTCTCAGTGTAAGCACAAGGAACAACAGGATCACTAAAAGCAATGACTTTCTCCTCAACTAGATTGGTTTTGGCTATGTTGCTTTCTACAGGAGGACGATATTTAAACAACTTCTCTTTGGGAAGACTAACATGAGCAGCAAAAGATTCACATAGAGAAGCTACTATCTCAGAGTCAAGTCCATACTTAGCGCTAAAATCTCTAGAGGTGTTTATCTCAACAAAAGATTTAACGCAATCAAACTGGAAATTCATACCTGACTCCTTACCATCCTCCAGCTCCCAATCTTCAGAGTTGCATTTGATTCTCTCCAATAAATTCCACTTGTGATCAATATCCTTCTTCATAAAAGAACCGGCACAAGAAGTGTCAAGCATGGTACGATATTCATGAGAAAGCCGAGCATAAAAGTTTTGAGTGATGATTTCTCTCGAGAGCTCATGATTGGGGCATTAATATAGCATTGATTTAAGCCTCGCCCAAGCTTGAGCTATGCTTTCCCTGTCACCAGGCCAAAAGTTATAAATAAAGTACCGATCATGATGTACTAAATGCATAGGATAGAACTTTTGATGAAATTCCAATTTCAACCGATTGTATCCCCATGATCCAGTATCGTCACAAAAGCCTGTACCATATCAACGCCTTATCCTTCAAAGATAAAGGAAAGACTTTCTTCTTTACCTCATCCTCGGGCAAACATGCAAGCTTAAATAAACCACAAACTTCATCTACATAGATTAGATGCAAGTCTGGATGTGAAGATCCATCTCCTGTGAAAGGATTAGCCAGCAGTTTCTCAAGCATACCCGAAGGAATTTCATAAAAGATATTTTCAGTAGGTACCTCAGGTTGAGGAGAAACTTCTCGTGCTTCTTTTCGTGGTGAAGATACCCCGAACAAACTCCTCAAAGGAACAGTTTCCATAGTGACAAGTGACAATAAATTTCAGCACAGTGTATAAATGTTTCCTTACCAATTTCCACTTACCAAAGGCGCTTCACTCCCCGGCAACGGCACTAGAAAAGAGTCTTGATGAACCAAAAGTATAGGGGATCAATCGTAGTCCTTTCGATAAGTAAGAGTGTCGAACCCAACGAGGAGCAGAAGGCTCTGATAAACGGATTTCAGCAAGGTAATTACTGCAAGCACTGAAAGTAGCGGTAACAAGTGATTGTGTAGCGAGGTGAAACGTAGCAAGCAAAGAGTAACAAGTAACAAGTAATAGAAACGGTGCAGCAAGTGGCCGAATCCCTTTTGTAGCAAGGGACAAGCCTGAACAAAGTCTTATAGGAGGAAAAACGCTCCCGAGGACACACGGGAATTTCTGTCATGCTAGTTTCATCATGTTCATATGATTCACGTTCGTTACTTTGATAGTTTGATATGTGGGTGGACCGGCGCTTGGGTACTGCCCTTACTTGGACAAGCATCCCACTTATGATTAAACTCTCTTGCAAGCATCCGCAACTACAAAAGTAGAATTAAGACAAAGTCTAACCATAACATTAAACTAGTGGATCCAAATCAGCCCCTCACGAAGCAACGCATAGACCGGGGTTTAAGCTTCTGTCACTCCAGCAACCCATCATCTACTTACTACTTCCCAATGACTTCCTCTAGGCCCAAATATGGTGAAGTGTTATGTAGTCGACGTTCACATAACACCACTAGAGGAAAAACAACATACAACATATCAAAATACCGAACGAATATCAAATTCACATGACTATTATTAACATGACTTATCCCATGTCCTCAGGAACAAAAGTAACTACTCACAAAACATAATCATAATCATGATCAGAGGTGTAATGAATAGCATCAAGGATCTGAACATAAACTCTTCCACCAAGTAATCCAACTAGGATCAACTACAAAGAGTAATCAACACTACTAGCAACCTTACAAGTACCAATCGGAGTCGCGAGACGAAGATTGGTTACAAGAGATGAACTAGGGATTGGAGAGGAGATGGTGCTGATGAAGATGCCTCCCCTCCGACGAGAGGAGTGTTGGTGATGACGATGGCGACGATTCCCCCTTCCGGGAGGGAAGTTTCCCTGGCAGGATCGTCCTACCGGAGCTCTAGATTGGATCTGCTCAAGTTCCGCCTTGTGGCGGCGGCGAAACCACGAAAAAGCTCCCGATTGATTTTTTTTTTCCAGACCAAAACCCTTCATATAGCAAAAGGGGGGAGCTAGTGGGCCGTCAGGCAGCCCACAAGCTTGCCCTGCGCCACCAGGGGGGCAGAGTGGGGGCTTGTGGAGCCCTGGTGGCCCCGTTCCGGTAGTTCTTTCACCCAGTATTTTTTATATAATCCAGAAAAATCCACGTAACTTTTCAGGGCATTTGGAGATGTGCGGAATAGTGGACTAGGATTTGCTCCTTTTCCAGTCCAGAACTCCAGCTGCCTGAATTCTCCATCTTCAAATAAACCTTGCAAAATAAGAGAGAAAAGGCATAAATATGGTACCACAAGTAATATAACAGCCCAAAAAGCAATAAATATCAACATGAAAGCATGATACAAAATGGACGTATCAGTCCTTTTCAGGTACTTCAGAAAATTCTTGATCGCAGTCCAGTGATCCACTCCTGGATTACTGTAAAACCTGCCTGCCAATCTTATGGCCAGGCTGACGTCCGGTCTTGTGCACAGCATTGCATACATGATAGATCCTATGGCTGAAGCATAGGGGACGGTACTCATCATTTCTCCATCTTCCGCAGTTACTGGACATTGAGTCTTACTCAACTTTATACCTTGTAACACTGGCAAGAACCCCTTCTTGGACTGCTCGATTTTGAACTTCTTCAAAACTTTATCAAGGTATGTGCTTTGTGAAAGTCCTATTAGGTGCCCCGATCTATCCCTATAGATCTTAATGCCTAATATGTAAGCAACTTCTCCTAGGTCTTTCATTGAAAAACATTTGTTCAAGTAATCTTTTACGCTCTCTAAAAACTCCACATTGTTTCCAATCAGCAATATGGCATCCACATATAATATTAGAAACACTACACAGCTCCCACTCACTTTCTTGTAAATACAAGATTCTCCAACAACTTGTAGAAACCCAAATGCCTTGATCACCTCATCAAAGCGCTTATTCCAACTCCGAGATGCTTGCACCAGTCCATAAATGGATCGAGGGAGCTTGCATACTTTGTTAGCATTCTTCGGATCGACAAAACCTTCAGGTTGCATCATATAAAACTCTTCCTCAAGAAAACCATTAAGGAACGCCGTTTTGACATCCATCTGCCAGATTTCATAATCAAAAAATGGAGCTATTTCTAACATGATTCGGACGAACCTAATCATCGCTACGGGTGAGAATGTCTCATCATAGTCAACTCCTTGAACTTGTGAAAAACCCTTTGCCACAAGTCGAGATTTATAAACGGTCGCATTACCGTCCGTGTCCGTTTTCTTCTTAAAGATCCACTTGTTCTGAATAGCCTTGCGACCTTTAGGTAATACTTCCAAAGTCCACACTTTGTTTTCATACATAGATCCTATCTCGGACTTCATGGCCTCTAACCATTTGTTGGAATCCGGGCCCACCATTGCTTCTTCATAATTCGCGGGTTCATTGTTGTCTAACAACATGATAGATAAGACAGGATTCCCGTACCACTCAGGAGCAGTACGTGACCTTGTCGACATGCGAGGTCCGACAGTAACTTGATCCAAAGCTTCATGATCATCATCATTAGCTTCATCCTCAACTGGTGTTGCCTCGACAGAGATTTCTCTGCCTTGCGCCACCAGCCAGAGGGAGCAGAGGTTCCACAACATGTGCTTTGTGATGGGTTCAATCTTGCGGTGCTCAATCTCAGTGACAGAAAGAGACATGACACGCATGTATCGTTGCTATTATGGATAAAACAATGAGGTCTATTCCTACATGAATATACCTTGTCTACATCATGTCATCATTCCTAAAGCATTACTCCATTTCTCCATGAACTTAATACACTAGATGCATGTTGGATAGCGGTCGATGTGTAGAGTAATATAGTAGATGCAGGCAGGAGTCAGTCTACTTGTCTTGGACGTGATTCCTATATACATGATCATTGCCTTGGATATCGTCATAATTATTTGCTATTCTATCAATTTCCCAACAATAATTTGTCTACCCACCGTTTCCTGTTTTCTGCACAGAAGCCACTAGTTAAACCAACGACCCTCGGGTCTATTTTACATCATCCATTTTGCAAGATCTATTTCGCTATTCGCGTTTTCAATTTATTTGCTCTTTCATTTTCAGATCTATATTATCAAAACCCCAAAAATACTTTGATGCATTTTATTTACCATTACTTTATTTGCATCTATCAATCTATCCCTTTACCGTTTTATTTTACCCACGAGGGATTGACAACCCCTACACGCGTTGGGTTGCGAGGGTTTGCTATTTGTGTGCAGGTACTACTTGCATAGTCTTGTGGATCTTCCTATTGGATTGATACCTTGGTTTCATATCTGAGCGAAATACTTGACTTCGATGTGCTACATCACCCTTTAAGCATGGAGGGAAACCAACGCAATTAGCAAGGAGTCACTTACCATCTGCAATGAGCTTGGTTTTGCGGGGCTCCTTCTCGTAGCCTTGCGTCTCCACCCGCGCTTCCTGGATCGCCGAGGTCAATGAGGTAAGCTTGGAGGCTTGATCCTTATTCTTTTGCTCAAGGTCCTCACGTTTGGTGATGGCATCCTTGAACTCCAGCTGCACTTCGGGCACCCTCGCCTCGTGCTTATCACTCGCGGCCTTTACCAACGACAGATTAGTGGCCGGCTGTTTGGCACCCTCTTGCCTCGGTTTCTTCAGCTCGTTCTTGAGGTTCTCAACCTTCACGACAACAACTACAGTTGTCATAAACACCTCGCGCTTAAGGATACAACCCAAAATACCTCACTCAAATGAGGAAAATAACGATATTAAAAAGTTTTCTAGTTCCTACTTACCTTGTGCATCATCAAACCACTTGTTGAGAAGGTTGACATCCTCTTCGGAGCTCTTAAGCTTCCGATTCATCTCCGCCAACTCCACAACGTTGGGGCTGCTGCCAAAGATGAGGCCTGCATAATAGCTCATATGTGTCACACTCTTAAAGTTATCAGATTTTGAATCCTTTGTCATGATTTCTTCAATCCTGCAAGAGTCTCGGGGGCTACAACTCACTTTAATATTATGAGTGTTTTTTCTTTCTGAGCTATTTGACCCTCGCATGAGTTCTTCAAAGTCACACAGAGCTCGGGGGCTACTATATATGAGGACTGAGTAAACTTATGAAATAAATGCCCTTTGTAAATGGATATTACATGATTTACCTTGAAGCCCGTCAAGAGGCCGCCGACAGCCTCCTTCACTATGCTATTGATACGTCTCGGTCGTATCTACTTTTCCAAACTCTTTTGCCCTTGTTTTGGACTCTAATTTGCATGATTTGAATGGAACTAACCCGGACTAACGCTGTTTTCAGCAGAATTGCCATGGTGTTGCTTTTGCGCAGAAATAAAAGTTCTCAGAATGACCTGGAAATTTACGAGGATTTTTTGTCGAATATATAAAAAATACTGGCGCCAGAATCAACCGGAGGAGTGGAGCGAGGAGCCCACAAGCCCACCAGGCGCCCCCTGGCCGCGCCTAGCAGGCTTGTGGGGCCCTCAGAGCTCCATCGCCTCCAACTCCAGCTCTATTTAGTCCCTTTCGTCCGAAAAAAATAAAGGAGAAGAGTTCATCGCATTTTACGATACGGAGGCGCTGCCACCACCTGTTCTTCCTCTGGAGGGCAGATCTGGAGTCTGTTCAGGGCTCCGGAGAGGGGAGATCATCGCCATCGTCATCACCAACCTTCCTTCATCGCCAATTCCATGATGCTCTTCACCGTTCGTGAGTAATCTCATCGTAGGCTTGCTGGACGGTGATGGGTTGGATGAGATCTATCATGTAATCGAGTTAGTTTTGATGGGAATTGATCCCTAGTATCCACTATGTTCTGAGATTGATGTTGCTACTACTTTGCCATGCTTAATGCTTGTCACTAAGGCCCGAGTGCCATGATTTCAGATCCTAACCTATTATGTTCTCGTCAATATATGTGTGTTCTTGATCCTATCTTGCAAGTTGTAGTCACCTACTATGTGTTATGACCTGGCAACCCCGGAGTGACAATAGCCGGAACCACTCCCGGAGATGACCATAGTATGAGGAGTTCATGTTTTCACTAAGTGCTAATGCTTTGTTCCGGTTCTCTATTAAAAGGAGAACCTTAATATCCCGTAGTTTCCATTAGGACCCCGCTACCACGGGAGGGATGGACAATAGATGTCATGCAAGTTCTTTTCATAAGCACGTATGACTATATACTGAATACATGCCTACATTACATTGACGAACTGGAGCTAGTTACATATCTGTCCTTGTTATAACTGTTGCATGATGAATATCATCCGGCATAATTATCCATCACCGATCCAATGCCTATGAGTTTTTCCTACTGGTCCATGCTACGTTACTTTGCTGTTACTCTTGTCACTGCTGCTACTGTTACTCTGTCACTATTGATGTCACTGCTGCTACTATTACTATGTCACTACTGCTGTCACTGCTGCTACTGCTACCATTGCTACTGTAGCTACTGTTGCTATCACACTACTTTGCTACTGATACTTTGGTGCAGATACTAAGTCTTTCAGTTGTGGTTGAATTAACAACTCAATTGCTAATACTCGAGAATATTCTTTGGCTTCCTCTTGTGTCGAATCAACAAATTTGGGTTGAATACTCTACCCTCGAAAACTGTTGCAATCCCCTATACTTGTGGGTTATCAAGACTATTTTCTGGCGCCGTTGTCGGGGAAGCATAGCACTATTCTCCGAGTCACTTGGGATTTACGTCTGCTGATCACTATGAGGAATCCGAGAGATCCAAAAACTAAAGTCTTGCCCTCAACTACGAGGACAGGTAAGGAACTGCCATAGCTCTGCACTTGATTCACCTTCAGTTATGAGTAAGTTTGTGACACCACCTCCTGCTAGAAATTTTGATGTGTCTCCTGTGCTTGGTGATGCTACTTCTGTTGTCGATGATGCTTGTGATGATGTTTTCTTGATACTGCTTTGCCACTAGGTGCATTCCTTGATGCACAAATTGCTAGAGTTGCCGCTGAATGTGATGATACTTCTGAAACTGCTGAGATTATTGAAGTAGAACCTGCTATTTCACCTGTTAGAACTAGCTGTCCTAGATATGAATTGCCTTATATACCTGAGGGTTATGTTATGGAGGGAGAGATAGCTGACGACTTTCTTGCTTGTAAGGATAACTATGATATTGAGAACTTACTGCGCAAGTGGAAAGAAAAATCCCTGAACGCTAGAATGAAATATGATCCTAAGTTTGCTACTTCGCCTATCTTTGTGACCGATAAGGATTATGAATTCTTTGTCGATCCTGAGTTAATCACTTTGGTCGAATCTGATCCTTTTCATGGTTATGAGTCTGAAACGGTTGTAGCACATCTTACTAAGCTGCATGATATGGCCACCCTATTCACGAGTGAGGAAAAGATCCGCCGCTACTATATCCTTAAGTCGTTTCCTTTCTCGCTAAAGGATGATGCTAAGACTTGGTTCACTTCTCTTGCTCCTGGTTGTGTGCGTAGTCCCCAGGATATGATCTGCTACTTCTCTGAAAAATATTTTCCTGCCCATAAGAAGCAAGCTGCCTTGCAGGAAATATATAACTTTATGCAAGTTAAAGAAGAGAGTCTCCCACAAGCTTGGGGGAGGCTTGTCCAACTACTGAATGTTTTGCCTGATCACCCTCTTGAGAAGAATGAAATACTTGATATCTTCTATAATGGACTAACTAATGCTTCTAGGGACCACCTAGATAGTTGTGCCGGTTGTGTTTTCAGGGAACGAACTGTGGAACAAGATGAGATTCTATTGAATAATATCTTGTGCAATGAGAATGCTTGGACTATTCCCGAACCACCTCTGAAGCCAACTCTGAAGAAAATAGGTATCATATTCCTCAGTCCTGAAGATATGCAAGAAGCCAAGAAATCTATGAAAGAGAAAGGCATTAAATCTGAAGATGACAAAAATCGACCACCTATCGAAGAGATCCATGGTCTTGATAACCCGACACAGGTAGTGGAGGTAAATTCTCTTCGTAGATTCAGTGAGAGTGATATTCCTTTTGATAAACCTGCTAGCTTATGCCTGGATGAATTTGATAACTTTGTTTCCAAACAACAAAGTTTCAATGATTATGTTAGCAGACAATTGGAACAGAATGCTCGTATGCTTAGTGATTTAAGTGCTTGTGTGGATAGAAATGTCAATGATCTTAAGCTTTTGAGTAAACATGCCTCTATGGTTACTACTCAAGTAGAACAAGTACTTAAGGCTCAAAATGACTTGCTCAATGAGTTGAATGACAATTTTGTCAGAGTCGTCACTAGAGGCGGTAGAACGACCCAGGAACATTTGTATCCCGAGGTTCATCCTAAGAGAATTGAACAAGATTCACAAGGAGTTAGCACCGAGGCACCTAGTCATCCTAGAAAGAAAAAGAACGATGATAGGAACTTGCACGCTAGCGACCCTGTTGCTGTTACACCTGAGAATCAAAATGATGTCTCCGTTTCTGATGCGAAAACACAATCTGGTGATGAACATGAGCCTAATGATAATATCGATAGTGATGTTCATGTTGATGCTCAACCTAGCAATGATAAGGATGTGGAGATTGAACCTGTTGATCTTGATAACCCACAGCCTAAGAATAGGAGATACGATAAGAACGACTTCATTGCTAGGAAGCATGGTAAAGAAAGGGAACCATGGGTTCAGAAACCCATGCCCTTTCCTCCCAAACCATCCAAGAAAAAGGATGATGAGGATTTTGAGCGATTTGTTGAAATGATTAGACCTGTCTTTCTGCAAATGCATTTGGCAGATATGCTCAAAATGTCTTTGTATGTTAAGTACATGAAGGATATTGTGACTAATAAGAGGAGGATACCTGAGGTTAAGATTTCCACCATGCTCGCTAATTACACCTTCAAGGGTGGAACTCCTAAGAAACTAGGTGATCCCAGAGTGCCCACTATACCTTGCTCCATTAAAGGCAACTATGTTAGAACTGCTTTATGCGGCCTTGGAGTCGGTGTTAGTGTTATGCCTCTCTCTCTTTATCGTAGACTTGAACTGGATAAGTTGACACCCAATGAAATCTCTCTGCAAATGGCCGACAAATCAATTGTTTTCCCTATCGGCATTTGCGAGGATGTTCCTGTTGTGGTTGTTAACGTTACTACCTTAACGGACTTTGTTATCCTGGATATTCCCGAGGAAGATGCCATGGGGGTCATCCTTGGAAGACCTTTTTAAAACACTTCAGGGGCTGTTATTGATTGCAACAAAGGCAATGTCACTTTCCATGTCAATGGTAATGAGCATACGGTGCACTTTCCAAAGAAACAATATCGGGTACATTGCATCAATGTTATTGAAAAAACTTCATCGATTCTTATTGGGAGCTTTGAATGCCCTATACCTACTGTTAAGATGAAGTATGATTTGCTTGTTGGGGATATACAAATCCCCATTGAGGTAACCTAGTGACTATTCGAAAATTCTCCATTTTTACGTGATTCGAAAAAAGTTTGTCAAGGAGACTTGATCAACCTCATTGACGGATTTCTTTTGATGACCATGAGGTGGATGAATCTGAGAGTCACAACCCTCCATTCCAAACCTTTACCTTCGGTAGCTTAGAAGAAAAATGATAGATTTAGCTTTAGTGTGTCCTCTTTTCTGTTTTTTTGTGTCCCGTAGATAAGTGTCCGCAATACCTCCTCCTCACTAATATTAATCCAAGGAAGAGTCCTCCTATGGTTGAGTTCAAGTTATATGATATCCCCGAGCGCATGTCACTTAAGGATTTTTGCAATATTTGCAAATTACCTTATGTTGGGGATATTCATGAACCTCGTCCACGGGACTTGGAGGCTTTCATAGATACTATTGATGTAGGAGAGGAGAGAGGACTGTCATGCGCTAGAGCTGCTAGCATACATTTTCCCGTGCTTCTGTACTTCTCATTATTCGTGGGAAAATGTTTGATTGGCCGTGGGAAAGCTGGGGCTCTTAGCTCCCCAGATCTTGCGATTTTGCGCGAAGCCCTTTATAATGATAAAATTATAGCTTGGGCGCTATAGTAGCTCAACGGTTGAACACGAACCGTTCTAAAGGCGTTTTTATGGAGGTATCTATGCTACCCGTCTTGCTAGACATTTTGAGATACCTATTATACTGCATGAGGAAGAATAGATTCTTCTTCCTGAGAGATATCTATATTATGATAGCATGGTTCCCCATGACTTTCTTGATAAAGATATAAATAAGAGGACGATTTATAACCTGGTATTTAGTCAGGGTACTCGTGAGACTATTACCTTGCCTGCTACTTCTTTGTTCAATCTTCATCTAGGCAGGTACATTATTATGCCCTCGGACATCTACGCATATTGGGGCATAGCACCACCACAGGCGCCCATGGCCGAGCTACCAGTCGAGTACCAGACGCCAGTTTATCATTCGGAGCCAGAGGAGCTCACACAGGAGTGGCACCCTCAGTACACTCCGGAGTACCTCAGAGACGGTTATTTCCCTCCATGGGAGTAGACCAACTTAGGCCAAAAGCCTAAGCTTGGGGGAGTACATGTTTCTCACCGACTTTATATTCTTGTTCACACTTCACTTTGTTAGTCGGTGTTCACACCTTGCCACTGTATCATCCATGCTAGTTTATTTCTTTTTCTCGTTTTCTTTTCGTGTGTTTGTCTAGTTTGAGAAAAAACCCAAAAAGATTTATCTTTCTTCTTTTGCTTGTTGGGAGCTTTCCCGTGTAAATAGTTTTCTTTTTCTTTGGGTCAAGGTAGAAGACCATGGTTAAAATGTTTAGTGGCTCTCGTATGCATATCTGTTTATCTCTCAAAGATCCATATTACTTTGTCTTCTCCTTTGTATTTGCTTGCAGATTCCAGCTTAGTCCAATGCACGAATACTCTTATTATTGTTCACATCATTCGGTCGTGCAAGTGAAAGGCAATAATGACGATATATCATGAAGTGACTGAGCCTGGAAAAGATGGTATGAACTCGATCTATTTTGTTTTTGTAAATATGACTAGCTCATCGTTCCTAATTCAGCTTTGTTGTGAGAGAAACATGTTTGCAATGACAACTTAAAGATCATAGTTTCCGATGCCATGCTTAATTATCTAGGAGCTTATAATGGTTTGTCTTGGATGCCAACATGAATTTCAAGATGATTATGATTTAGTATGATAGGATGGTATCCACCTTTGAATGATTCAAGTGGCTTGACTTGGCGCATGTTTACGCATGTAGATGAAACAAAATCAACATATCCTCTATGATATTCATGTTTATGGTGATTTATGTCCTACTCATGCTTGCACTCAATGTTGGTTAATCTCAATGCATTTTGATGACTGTTGTCGCTCTCTAGTTGGTCGCTTCCCAGACTTTTGCTAGCCTTCACTTGTACTAAGCGGGAATACTGCTTGTGCATCCACTTCCATAAACCAAAATTTGTTCCATATGAATCCACCATACCTACCTATATGCGGTATCTACCTGCCGTCCCAAGCAAATTTGCATGTGCCACTCTCTAAACCTTCAAGAAATAATCTGTTTTGCATGCCCGAACCACTCATGTGGTGACAAGGGGCGATCAGTATATTCCATGCTAGGCGTGTTATCCTTGATATGTGTTTATTCACTATCATTCACGAGAAAGGGGCCGGTAATTGGAATGCCCAGTTCCATGCTCAAATCAAAAAGATAATTGCAAACAAAACTCCCCCTGGATTGTTGTTGGTATGAACGGCACCCGAGTATTCGGCTAGTCGTGGAGTGTGATTGATCGGTGGTGGGGGAGTCAAAACTTTACTTTTGTGTTTGGAACCGCCTATAGTATGTATAGCATGGAAGATGGTAAAAACTCTTGGTCATTGCGTTGACAATGAAAGCATGCCACCAGAAATTATTTATCTCTGTTTTAAAAGCTTGAGCTCTGGCACCTATGCAAATCAATGCTTCCCTCTACGAAGGGTCTGTCTATTTATGTTTCTGTTGAGTCATCCTCTCCTTATAAAAGCACCAATTATAGAGCACCTCCGTCATTTTGATGCTTTGCTTTTAATTATTATTGAGTATGACTGTGACTGGAACTTCTTTGCCATGAATTACAATGTTCAGTCAGCCCTTGGTCTTTGAAGGTGCTCTGCATTTATGTTTTGCGGTCTCAGAAAGAGCTAGCGAGATACCATCTGTTCACATTGCTTCATGATTGTTTTGATTGAAGTGTTGACATTTGAAACTCATTATTATTGCTCGCTAGTTGATTATGCCATTGATATGAGTACATCATGAGACCTAAATGTCATTGCTTATGTGGTTAGCTTATGATCTTGCTGAAAATCTGAATATGAGTTAGACATAATTGCAACAACAAGATCAAACAGAGTTCGTAAAAGTTTTTCTTTTGTCTCTTTCAGTTTGTCAACTGAATTGCTTGAGGACAAGCAAGGCTTTAATCTTGGGGGAGTTGATATGGCTCTGTCGTATCAACTTTTCCAAACTCTTTTGCCCTTGTTTTGGACTCTAATTTGCATGATTTGAATGGAACTAACCCGGACTAACGCTGTTTTCAGCAGAATTTCCATGGTGTTGTTTTTGCGCAGAAATAAAAGTTCTCGGAATGACCGGGAAATTTACGAGGATTTTTTGTGGAATATATAAAAAATACTAGCGCAAGAATCAACCAGAGGAGTGGAGCGAGGAGCCCACAAGCCTACCAGGCGCCCCCCTAGTCGCGCCTAGCAGGCTTGTGGGGCAATCAGAGCTCCACCGCCTCCAACTCCATCTCTATTTAGTCCCTTTCGTCCGAAAACAAATCAAGGAGACGAGTTCATCACATTTTACGATACGGAGGCGCTGCCACCACCTGTTCTTCCTCTGGATGGCAGATCTGGAGTCCGTTTTGGGCTCCGGAGAGGGGAGATCGTCGCCATCGTCATCACCACTCTACCTTCATCGCCAATTCCATGATGCTCTTCACCGTTCGTGAGTAATCTCATCGTAGGCTTGTTGGACGGTGATGGGTTGGATGAGATCTATCATGTAATCGAGTTAGTTTTGATGGGGATTGATCCCTAGTATCCACTATGTTCTGAGATTAACGTTGCTACTACTTTGCCATGCTTAATGCTTGTCACTAGGGCCCGAGTGCCATGATTTCAGATTTGAACCTATTATGTTCTCGTTAATATATGTGTGTTCTTGATCCTATCTTGCAAGTTGTAGTCACCTACTATGTGTTATGACCCGACAACCCCGTATTGATAATAGCCGGAACCACTCCTGGAGATGACCGTAGTATGAGGAGTTCATGTATTCACTAAGTGCTAATGCTTTGTTCCGGTTCTCTATTAAAAGGAGAACCTTAATATCCCGTAGTTTCCATTAGGACCCCGCTGCGATGGGCGGGATGGACAATAGATGTCATGCAAGTTCTTTTCATAAGCACGTATGACTATATACGGAATACATGCCTACATTACATTGACGAACTGGAGCTAGTTACATATCTCTTCGTGTTATTACTGTTGCATGATGAATATCATCCGGCATAATTATCCATCACCGATCCAATGCCTACGAGTTTTTCCTACTGGTCCTTGCTATGTTACTTTGCTGCTACTGTTGTCACTGCTGCTACTGTTACTCTGTCACTACTGTTGTCACTTCTGCTACTGTTACTCTGTCACTATTGCTGTCACTGCTCCTACTGTTACCATTGCTACTGTTGCTACTGTTGCTATCACACTACTTTGCTACTGATACTTTTCTGCAGATACTAAGTCTTTCACGTGTGGTTGAATTGACAACTCAACTGCTAATACTCGAGAATATTCTTTGGCTTCCCCTTGTGTCGAATCAACAAATTTGGGTTGAATACTCTACCCTCGAAAACTGTTGTGATCCCCTATACTTGTGGGTTATCAGCTATCAACACACTGAATGCTTTATAAAACCACACCCAGAAGAGTGTGGTGTTCTTCAACGACAAAGGATCCATTTAAAGCCTCCTCCATCACGGCCGACCACACGGTTGTGGCCCACTCTGCTACGAGTGGCTCCGGTGGCAGCACTTCGGTTTCCCCTCTCGAAGAAGTCGGAATGGACGACTCGGAGGCTTGGGGGTCTCCGAAACTATCTTCGGATAGAGCTCGGGCTCACCGGGATCCCCCTCTTTGTTTTCTAGAAGGTATTCACCGTCTGGGTCTTCAGCAACCGAGGTGTTAACCTCGGCCATAATATCATCACCCCTACCCCCGTGTTTGACTCACGAGGGGTCCTTCGGGTTAGCACTTCCCCCGTTTCCTTGAGAACTGGAGGAAGTATATTGTGTGATGCGGTGCGGCTCTTCGCCAGTTCGGCTGGTAGAGAATCCCCTCCGACGCTTGGTCGGTGGGGAGGTCATGCAGCGGGCTGCAAATGAAAGATATGCATATGGTGAGTAATAAACTTCAATACTGAAGAACAATAGATCCTTCGGATTCATACCTTTGTGTCGGGGGCTTGACCCTGGGGTTCCTTCGAGGAACCATTCCGAAAGCCTCAAACTCCTCGGTGGAGTCTCAACCATCATCAAATAGAGCCATCTTGGCCCTGCATTGCCTTTTGGGGGCAGGAGGAGGTAGAACTCCCTCGGCGTCTTCGGACGCCACCCTCTTTCTTGTTCTTGAGGAGTCACTCTCCTCCCCGTCCTCTACCTGCTCTCCCTCTAGAACAGTAGGGCCTTGGGAGTCCTCGGACTTAGTGTCCGGAGGTCCTCATGAGCGGAGGCCTCCTCGGGCCTCCTTCTTCTCTTCCTTCTTCTCCGGCACCATGTATGACTCTTCGACCAACATTTCCGTCCTGGGGCCCTCGGGCAGTGGTGTTGGGCAATTAATCTCTTTGGCTTTCTCTAGCCAGTTTTGTGAATACGGGAAGAAAGGTTTAAGTGCCTTATTCAAAGGTAGCACCCAAACCCAAGAGTACAATTTTGACATACCCCTTTAGGAGGGTGTGCGGCATCAAGACCAATGTCTTCGTCCTTGTTCAGCCAGACCTTTTAGGACTTAAACAACACCTTCCACAGCTTGTCGGGTGTGGTGCACTAAAAGTGGAGCATGGTTGCAGGGTATGTGTGCTTGTAGGACCACATTGGAGCGGCTCGTTGTTGGCAAGGTAGGAGGCGACGAAAAAGCATGACCTGAACCACGTTGGCCGGATCAAGCCCCCTCTCTATCAACTGGAAGATGCACCTCTGCAATGACTTCACCTCCATGGCTATCCCCAATCAAGCCCCTTCCTCACCCATGATACCAGGTGTGTGTGACGTCTGAATCTGAATTCGGAGGGTGTTACCTAGTCCATGTCGTGTGGTTCAGTGATGTAAACCACTCTTGTTGCAAGATCTTGACGTTATCTATAAAGGTACCATCCGTCCATTTTACCCGGGGGAGCTTGCTGATCAACGTCCCCCCACAGTCTGCCTGCTCGCCGCTGGCTACTTTCTGCTTGATATTGAAAACTTTTAACCACAAGCCGAAGTGTGGTTGTACACGCAGAAAGGGACACACGATAATGAGGGACGAGATGTATAAGAAAGAGTTTGGGGAGATCATGAAAACCTAACCCGTAGATAAAATAAAACCCCTTACAAAGGGGTGGAGCGGGAAGCCCATCCCCAAATGAAGTGGGGGCATGAACACCACCCTCTCGCCTTGCTTCTCCATGGGGATAATATGACAGCCCGAGACCGACGCTCCAGAAGATTCCCCTTTTATTCCATTGTCGTTGGGTTAATTATTGGTGGTCGCATTCATCGCATCATTCGCATTGCATCGGCACTTCGTTGCGCCAATTTTCAAAACTTGCATCCGTTATTACCTGTCGGTTCTCCCCATTTTTGTCGTTGACCGTTTCGAGACCAACCACACACGCACACGCCCGCGGCATCATTAAACAATTGTTTTTAAAAGTGCGTGAAAAATATTCTCGGGTTGGGTTGAAACTTGGCGTGCGGTCTTGTTTTACTGCAGGTAGGCCGTCTGCCAAATTTTGTCGCAATCGGATTCCGTTTGATACCCGAACGGTTGACCGTAGCGGCACCGTCATCGATTAATCATCGGACGTTTTTTGGTGTTTTAAAAATATTGTGACGGGTCACACACTTCCCTCTCTTCTTAGCCCACCCCCCTCTACATAGTTACTAAGCCCACCTAGCCTAAGCTCTCAACCAGAGCCGTCAGATCGTGATCGTGCGGTCGAAATCGGATGCAAAATCCCCTAACCTAGCCCCGGTTTCTATAAATAAACCCCGACATCAGCAAACCCTAACCCTTGCTCCGAGTCCATGCCAAACCAGTCTCAGCCGCCAACAGCCTCCTCCCACCTCGAGCTAGGCCCGCCCAGGCCCTAGGGAGGACAGCTCGAGCCCATCCAAGCCAGCACGAGTGAGCTCCCACAGCTAGCCGCAGCCCCATGGCGCTCGTGCGCTGCACCCGATCCCGTGCGCCGCACCATGCAGGTCCTCCCTTGCCTCGTCGCGTTCATCCAGAGTCGTAGCACCGCCGCCCTAGTGCTCCGACTTCCCTATCCCGTACCTCCGCTCGCCAGCCGGTCGTCGGAGTGCCGTCGCCAGACCGCTCCGCTCCGCGGCCATGGAGAGCCGAGTCGGGCCCGATCCTCACCACAACCTTGGGCCTCGCCCCGTCGGAGCACCGGAACACCCGCAGCCACAGCTCCCGCCGGTGCTCGCCACCGGCCGCCGTTGCGCTATCATCGCTCGGCCCCGATCCATATCGGATCGGGAGCGGTGAGCCCCAGTGTTGTTCGGGCGTTGACCCGCGGCTGGGCCGGCCACGCTCCGGCCGGCGAGAGCCTCCACAGCCTCCAGGCCAAGTCGGCCTCCTCAGCGCTCGCCCCCTCTCGCATGGGCCCGCGGCCCAGCCTGTGCCAGCGCTGCACCAAGGCCGACCCAGCCGGACTGCCCAGATCTACATCGGGCCGGCCCAATCAGCCCTAGGTGAGCCACCCCTTTTTTTCCCTATTCCTCGCCCTAGGCACATTGTAGTAATTTTGGATGCGTCACTGTTTTGTCCCAATAGCATATTCCGGCCCGTAGTATTTTTTCTATTAACCTGTGAATTTAGTAATTTCAGAAAAAATGTGTGATTTTAAAATGCCCGTAACTTGTAAACTGTGTGACGGATCGAAATAAGTCATATATGTAGAATGTGTAGAATTTTCGTAGATTAATATTTTCCAACTCCCTTGCATATTTAAAGCTGTTAGCCATGCTGTTTGCATCGGTTTGTGTGTCATCGTGTAAAAAAGGTTTAGGTCGTAGTTAATTATTCGTAGCTACGTTGGAGATGAGCCATATATGTAAATGAACTAGAACGACGAGTAGAATCACGTGAAACACTTTGTTTTTCTGTTTAACAAACATAAAATGTGATTAGGACAAATCTGGACAGATTACAAAGTTAACGTGTGGGGTCAGTTCGGAGACGCTATATGTTGTTTCCGACCTCTTTTAAAATGCCTAGATAGGTAGATTAGTTGTGCTTCACCCCTTGCCATGTTTAACAATATTTAATATTGTCGTGTAAATAAACGGGAGTGAACGAAAAAAATTAAATGTGGAGTTCCGTCAATATGCAACTCGTTGCATATTGAGCTTCACTTGAAGTGTAGTGTTTGATTGTGTGAATTGTCATGTCGTGCCTTGCATAATTGAACTGATCATGATGATATGTGCATTGCATCATGTCGTGCATGTGTTGTGGTGAATAATCTGTGTTGATTGTTGTTTCAGTTTGCTTCAACTCGATAGAGTTCCGCAAGTGTGTCGGAATGTGAGGATCCGTTCGACTACGTCGGTTTGTCTGCTTCACGGAGTCGTTCTTCTTCCAAGCGGGGTCACATGCAAGATGATCATTTCCCTAGATACCATTACTATCATTGACATGCTAGTTATTTCGTTTATATCGCTTTGTCTCGCTGCCTACCACTTGTTAATTAGCAGCCTCCCAACATTGCCATGAAAACCTTCAACCTTTCTACAACCTAGCAAACCACTGATTGGCTATGTTACCGCTTGCTCAACCATTCGATAGTGTTGCTAGTTGCAGGTGTAGTTGCTTCCATGTGATAACGTGGGTTCCTTGTTTTATCACCATATTTAATGTTATTTAAAGTAATGCACCTATGTACTTGGTAAAAGGTGGAAGGCTCGGCCTTTCTAGCTTGGTTTTTTGTTCCACCTTTGTCGCCTTAGTTTCGGCTACCGGTGTTATGTTCCATAAATGAGCGCTCCTAACATGCTTGGGATTGTTATGGGGACCCCCTAGATTCTTGTTTTGGGATAAAGCTCGTGTGGCAAGGCCCAACATTGGTACTCTATTTGTCCAACATAATAATTCTGATAATATTGAAAAACATAGGGCGTCATGAACCCGAGGAGTAATTCAACATAATACAAGGGGGCCAATGCTGCTGGTGTTGGTCCCAAACAGAGCCACTTGCGGGGCCACCCGGGGCAACTCAGGGGATGTTTATCCGGCCACCGTACGTATTGCTCATCCGCTGTGTCCTGAGAACGAGATACGCGGCTCCTATCAGGATCGTCGACACGCCGGGCGGCCTTGCTGGACTTGTTTTACCTTTCTCGAGCGTCTTGTGCGAGGGATTCCAAGCATGCTTTGGGTTATCTCGACATTAAGGTTTTCCAATAGGAACCCAAGGATATCACGGGTTTCCCTGATCGAGGTCATTCCGTCGTAGCATGTGGTAGTTTGTGATGGACTAGTTGGAGCACCCATGCAGGGTTAAATCTTTCGGAAAGTCGTGCACGCGGTTATGTGACAATGTGGAAACTTTTTTAACATTCGGTTCTAGAAAACTTGAATCAAACCTAATTAAAACTTACCAACTGAGTGTGTAACCGTGGCTGTCTCTTTCATGAGCTCCTTCTTCGATCGAGGACACGATGGGGTTATGTGTGACGTAAGTAGGTGTTCAAGATCATTCATTCGATCATTCTTAGTTGAGTCGGATTATGCGTAGGTCATCCCCCCTCTTTATTCTTGTACTTGTAAGTTAGCCACGTCAAATAAATGCTTAGTCGCTTGCTGCAGCCTCACCACTTAACCTTACCTCACCCATTAAGCTTTGCTAGTCTTGGTACCTTTGGAAATGAGATTGCTGAGTCCCGTGTGGCTCACAGATTACTACAACACCAGTTACAGGTACAGGTAAAGAGTTAGTTTTACGTGAGAACGATGATTGTTCTATTTGGAGTTTCTTCTTCTTCTTCTTTTTCGATCTAGGATGGGTTCCATGCCGGCAGCCTGGGATAGAAAGGATGGACGTCGTTCTTTTATCATTTCTTTTCATTCATAGACGGACCCTCCTCTTCTTCATAATGATTGTATGTATTGTACTAATGTGACTCTGATGTAGCTTGTAGTGAGTGTAAGCCAACTCCTTATACTCATCTTTTTAGTACATGTACTTGTAACGATAGCCATTCTTGAGAAACGGCGAGATGCGTTTCTATCCATGTCCAGGCCCTCGCACCAAAATAAGTATAGGACCGCATCTTGAGCCTTACAAGTTGGTACCAGAGCAGTACCAACCTAGGAACCCCCTTGATTGATCGAACTTGACCGAGTCGAGTCTAGTGAAAAACTATTTTGAGTCTTAGTTATATTGGAGATTAGGTTTCTTTTTTCACCTCGTCTATGCTCTGGTGAGGTTCACGACTTAGGAAATTTCAATTCTAGTCCTCTTACCTCTCAAATTTTTTTAGGGTCACGCGGATATTTTTGGAATCTATATGATGTCGATATGAAGGAGTTGTGTCTTGGTGCCTCCTGTCTGACTTGATTTCTTCCGGGGAGTTGAGCTCCAGGGGATTCTCAAGCACA
This sequence comes from Hordeum vulgare subsp. vulgare, assembly GCF_904849725.1. NCBI lineage: Eukaryota > Viridiplantae > Streptophyta > Magnoliopsida > Poales > Poaceae > Hordeum > Hordeum vulgare. Next base: position 107,171,683 of record NC_058524.1, on the reverse strand, counting down.
TCGTTAGCGTTCATATTTCTTAGTATCTCAGGAAGGAGGATGTTCGAAATTGCTTCAATACTAGTAGTGGCAGGAGGAGTCTGGATTCCCCAGTACTGGTGCAGATAGGTCCGGATGTATCGCCATACTTAGTATCGTTGTGACAACGAGGATCTGAGATAGATGAGTTTCCGAGATTTTGGTTTTGTGTTGACGAATGTGATACACTGGACGGGTAGTGTTATTGCTATGAGTTGAGTGATGGATTTTACTCCTTGTATCCGTGGACCCGATTGCATGACCAGAAAATTTGAGAGTTCTTAGGTGGGAATTCAAGTAGTTACTTATAGGACAATCTTCCAATAGATGCATGATGTGAGGTTGGGTTCGACATCTAGTGGATTCGTTTTTTCACGATCGTCTTACAGCGGTTCTCGTTGTGTCTTAAAGACTCTTTGTAGCTTGCTACAACTCGAGGATGCTTCGTATGTTGTGTGCACTACCTTGTACATGATGTCTACTGTAGGATAGAGCCCATGCGATCCTATCCACGAAAATATCGGATGTAATCTCTGTCATTAATTTGTTCTTGCTTGTTTCGTAAGCCTCATACTTTATTTTGTTGGAGTATGGTAATTCGAGTTGCTTCGATGTCAAGTGGTGAATTCATAACTTTCCAAGCGGTGTTATCATATTTCTATGGGAATGCAAATTCTTTTGCTCAATCAAGTTGTGTTTTCAACCGGAGTCGTCATGTCAATTCCTTTCAACCGGTGTGCTTCTCTTCAAGTGAATTCAATCCTCTTCAATTTTGCAAGATCAATCTCTCATTTATTTCCGGAGTTCATCTCATCTGTCCCAAGTTGTATTTGTTTTTCCCCGCCCTCCCTCCCTTTTTCTCCAATGATTCAATTTTCATCCAAGTGCATTTCATTTCATTGTTGCTTCCGCTATCTTCTCTTATGTGTCGTATCCGGTGATTCTTTGTGAAGATTATAAGGAGTTCTAGTTCATTATTTCTTCATTTTTGTTCTCTCCGGTGGATTCAGTTCAAGTTGTAGGTGTTCATCATATCCTTTTCATCTGTTCAATGCTTCCCGCATTGGAAATTCTTATTCAAGCCTCTCTTGTTATTCTTCCATCTCTGTTCTATCCGGAGTGTTGAAAATATCTCAAGTGTTTATTGTTTTCAACCCTTTCAATTATTTCGTTGGTCTCACCTTATCAAATTTTGATTAATACCGGTGCAATCTCTCTTTTCTAATCATTTGTTTTAACGATGGTTTCTTTGGAGTGTGCCCATAACCCACAGGATTTTCCCAGGATCTTATCTATTTCTTCTAATCTTTCCGAAGATATCTTAACCTTTTCAAATGTGATGTAAGTATGCATTCCATCAGTCATATTCCTTCTCCAAGATTGCTTCAAAATTATTATCTTCATTGGCTCAACCTTTCATTCTTCATTATTTTGGAGTGTCTCGGTAATTCTTGGTGGTGTTCTCCTCGGCATTTTTAGCTCGAAGACTGAAGGAGTATTTCTCTCAAATCTTCCTCCATTCTTGTGAAGATTGTCATTTCAGCTTGGTGCTATTCTTCTCAATTGTTTCCAATCATGAGAAATCCCTTTCTTGCTATCCGGTGCATTTAAAATTTGTTTCATTCTCGATCCTCCGAAGGCCATCATTTCAGAAGATTTCTTCGTTCTTAGCTTTCATCTTTCATTCTAAAACTCTTCTCAATTGTGTCTCTTCGTTCGTCTCTCAATTATTCCGGTGCCTTGTTCAAGTTTTTCTCTCACGTGGCTCATGATCTCTTCATTCTCATGTATCGCCATTCATTCTTGTTATCCCCATTCATTCCAATTCTTACCGGTGTCTCCTTCAAGACTTCTTCAAGTTTGTGCTCATATCTCTCATAAATCTTTCCAAGAATAATAAGTAGTATGCTAAATCAGTTGCTTGTCGTCAATTTAACTTGATGAAGGATAAGCATAACATAATTCTTGTTCTTGTTTCATAGTGATTTCAATTCTTCTTCCGGAGTGGTTCATGATATCAATTCTTTTCCCAACTGCTCCATCTTTTCTTTTCCTTTATCCTTTGAGGTGGTGTTATACATTCTTGTCAGTGGAGGAGTCTCGAAAAGAAGTTGTTTCAAGAATTAATTATGTAAACCCACCAAACCCTTTGATCATGAGATATTTTGACCATGGTTTCTTCATTGAGTTATCTTGGATTAGATTTCACCTAAAGCTTTATCTAAGCACCGTTGCTATTATGGTGTTGCCATTAATCCATGTTTTCAATGTTTCCTCTTGGTGTAAGAGGTTTTCAAATCTTGTTGCTCCAAATGAATCAATTGTTTTCCAATTGTGGCCGGTTGTCACCTCATTCTTGAGATGGTTTTCATAAGTCCACTCCAAGCTTGTTCTTTTCCTTGTTGGTTTTCCAATAACTCCATTCAATTGTTCTTGTCAGGATGCTCTTCAATTCAATTGTGCTAGTAGTTGTCATTTTTTGTTCTGTGTTCTATTATCTCCAATGATCTAGCTTCTATTCCTTGTTCCGGAGGATTGTGATGTTGCTTTATTTCTTCCAATGTCTTGGGTTATCAAGATCATGCTCTCTCCTTACTTTCTCAATTTAGTTGGTTTGTTGTGAATCTTGTCAAGATCTTTCCGTCTTAGAAAATTTTGTCCTCAATTTCCAACCGAAGTGCTGCCGAAATTTTGTTTGAATTCCTCCTTGTTCCTTATATCATTCTTCATATCTTTGCAACATTCAAGGATCGTTAGTTTCACTCATTTGTCAAAGAAGCAACTAAGTTTACCTATTGCTTCCTCATCCTCTTCCCCTCTTAATTCGTAGATCTCAGAGCAAGATCTCTTGTTAGTGTAGGAGAGTTGTGACAGCCCGAGACCGACGCTCCAGAAGATTCCCCTTTTATTTCATTGTCACCGGGTGGTTGGCGCATTCATCATTGCATCATCCGCATTGCATCGGCACTTCGTTGCCACCAATTTTCAAAACATGCATCCGTTATTAGCTGCCGGTTCTCTCCATTTTTGTTGTTGGCCGTCGCGAGACCAACCAGACACGCCCACGCCCGCGACATCATTAAAATAATTGTTTTTAAAAGTGCATGAAAAATATTCTCAGATTGGGTTGAAACTTGGCGTGCGGTCTTGTTTTACTTTGGTACGCCGCCAACTTTCGTCACAATCAGAGTCCGTTTGATACCCGAACGATCGACCATAGTGGCACCTTCATCGGTTTATCGTCGGACGTTTTCCGTGTTTTCAAAATATTGTGCCGGGCCGCAAACTTCCCTCTCTTCTTAGCCAGCGCCCCTCTACACATCCACTAAGCACACCTAGCCTAAGCTCGCGACCGGAGCCGCCAGATCCCGATTGTGCGGTCAAAATCGGATGCAAACCCCCCTAACCTAGCACCGGTTTCTATAAATAAAGCCCCACATCAGCAAACCCTAACCCTTGCTCGGAATCCATGCCTAACCAGCCTCAACCGCCGACATCGTGCTCCCACCTCGAGCTAGGCCCTCCCAGGCCCGAGGGAGGCCCGCTCGAGCCCATCCAAGCCCGCACGAGCGAGCTCCTGCACCCAGCCATAGCCCCATGGCGCCCATGCGCTGCACCCGATCACGTGCTCCGCCCCACGTAGGGCCTACCTTGCCCCGTCACGCTCATGCGGAGCCATAGCACCGCTGCCTTAGTGCTCCGACTGCCGTGTCTCGTGCCTCCGCTTGCTGGCCGGTCGCCTGAGTCCATCGCCGGACCGGTCCGCTCCATGGCCATGGAGAACCGAGTTGGGCCTGATCCTCGCCACCACCTTGGGCCTCGCCCCGCCAGAGCACCGGAACACCCGCAGCCGCAGCTCCCGCCGGTGCTCGCCGCCTGCGCCGCGAGGCCTCGCCGCTAGCTGCTGTCGCACTACCGTCGCTCGACCCCGATCCAGATAGGATCGGGACCGGTGAGCCCCAGTGCCGTTCGGTCGTTGACCCGCGGTTGGGCCGGCCTCGCTCCAGCCGGCTCGAACCTCCACAACCTCCACGCCCAGCCGGCCTCCTCAGTGCTCGCCCCCTCCTACATGGGCTCGTGGCCCAGCCTGTGCCAGCGCCACACCAAGCCTGACCCAGCCGGCCTGCCCAGATCTGCACCTAGCCGGCCCAATCGGCCCTAGGTGAGCCACCCCTTTTTTTGCCTTATTCCTCGCCCGAGGCGCATTGTAGTAATTTTGGACGCACCACTGTTTTGGCCCAATAGCATATTCCCTCCCGTAGTATTTTTTTTCTATTAACCTGCGAATTTATTAATTTCAGAAAAATTGCGTGATTTTTAAACGCTTGTAACTTTTAAACCGTGTGTCGGATCGAAATAAGATATATATATATATATATATATATAGAATGTGTAGAATTTTGCGTAGATTAATATTTTCCAACTCTCATGCATATTTAAAGCTGTTAGTCATGTTGTTTGCGTCGGTTTGTGTGTCATCATGTTAAAAATGGTTTAGGTCGTAGTTAATTATTCATAGCTCCATTGGAGATGAGCCATATATGTAAATGGACTAGAACGGCGAGTAGAATCACGTGAACCACTTTGTTTTGCCGTTTAACAAACATAAAATGTGATTAGGAGCAATCTTGACAGATTACAAAGTTAACGTGTGGGGTCAGTCCGGAGACGCTATATGTCGTTTCCGGCCTCATTTAAAATGCCTAGATAGGTAGATTATTTGTGCTTCACCCCCTTGCCATGTTTAACAAAATTTAATATTGCCGTGTAAATAAACGGGAGTGAACTAAATATTTAGATGTGGAGTTCCGTCAATATGCAACTCATTGCATATTGAGCTTCACTTAATGTGTAGTGTTTGATTGTGTGAATTGCCATGTCGTGCCTTGCATAACTGAACTGATCATGCATCATATGTGAATTGCATCATGTCGTGCATGTGTTATCGTGAATATTGTGTGTTGATTGTTGTTTCAGTTTGCTTCGTCTCGATAGAGTTCCTCAAGCGTGTCAGAATGTGAGGATCCGTTCAACTACGTCGGTTCGTCTGCTTCACGGAGTCGTTCTTCTTCCAAGCGGGATCATAGGCAAGATGATCATTTCCCTAGATACAATTACTATCATTGCCATGCTAGTTATTCTGTTTCTATCGCTATGTCTTGCTGCCTACCACCTATGAAATATCAGCCTCCCAACATTGCCATGAAAACCTTCAGCCTTTCTACAACCTAGCAAACCACTGACTGGCTATGTTACCGTGTGCTTAACCATTCAATAGTGTTGCTACTTGCAAGTGCAGTTGCTTCCATGTGATAACGTGGGTTCCTTGTTATATCACCATATTTAATGCTATTTAAATTAATGCACCTATATACTTGGTGAAAGGTGGAAGTCTTGGCCTTTCTAGCCTGGTGTTTTGTTCCACCTTTGTCGCCTTAGTTTCGGCTACCAGTTTGATGTTCCATAAATGAGCGCTCCTAACATCCTTGGGGTTGTTATGAGGACCCCCTAGATTCTCGTTTTGGGATAAAGCTCGTCTGGCAAGGCCCAACATTGGTACTATATTTTCCCAACATAATAATTCTAATAATACTGAAAAACATAGGGTGTCATGAACCCAAGGAGTAATTCAACATAATGCAGGGGGGCGAGTGTTGCTGGTGTTTCTCCCAAATAGAGCTACTTGCGGGGCCACCCGGGGCAACTTGGGGATGTCTATCCGGCCACCATACGTATTGCTCATCCGTCATGTCGTGAGAACGAGATACGCGACTCCTATCGGGATCGTCGACACGATGGGCGGCCTTCCTAGACTTGTTTTACCTTTCTCGAGCATCTTGTGCTATGGATTTCGAGGATGCTTTGGGTTATCCCGATGTTGAGGTTTTCCAATAGGAACCCTGTGAGATCACGGGTTTCCCTGATCGAGGTCATTCTATCGTAGCGTGTGGTAGTTTGTGATGGACTAGTTGGAGCACCCCTGCAGGGTTAAATCTTTCGGAAAGCCATGTCCGCGGTTATGTGGAAACGTGGAAACTTTGTTTAACATCCGGTTCTAGAAAACTTGAAGTAAACCTAATTAAAACTTACCAACTTAGTTCGTAACCATGATTCTCTTTTGTGAGCTCCTTCTGCGATCGAGGACATGGTGGGGTTATGTGTGACGTAAGTAGGTGTTCAGGATCATTCATTTGATGATTCTCAGTTCACGTCTGATTATGTGTAGATCATCCCCCCTCTTTATTCTTGTACTCGTAAGTTAGCCACGTCAAATAAATGCTTAGTCGCCTGCTACACCATCACCACTTAACCTTACCTCACCCATTAAGCTTTGCTAGTCTTGATACCTTTGGAAATGAGATTGTTGAGTCCCCCGTGGCTCACAGATTACTACAACACCAGTTGCGGGTACATGTAAAGAGTTACTTTGACATGAGCGCGCTGATTGTGCTATTTGGAGTTTCTTCTTCTTCTTCGTCGTCGATCTAGGATGGGTTCCAGGCCGGCAGCCTGGGATAGCAAGGATGGATGTCGTTCTTTTATCATTTGCTTTCGTCCGTAGATGGGCCCTGCTCTTCTTCATGATGATTGTATGTATTGTACTGATGTGACTCGGATGTAGATTGTGGCGAGTGTAAGTCAACTCCTTATACTCATCTTTAAAGTACATGTACTTGTAACAATATCCATTCTTGAGAAACGACGAGATGCGTTTCTATCCCTATCGAGGCCCTCGCGCCAAAATAAGGATAGGACCGCATCTTGGGCATTACAGATAACCTGGCCCTTCTCTGGGGCGCGGTGACTTATGTCGGCCGACAGATAGCCAGCGCACTTCAACTCCCCGATGGTGACGTCAGTGACGCATGAGGCCTTGCCCTTGGAACCAGAACCGGCCATGGCCGATCTAGGGGAGTGGTTTGAGGATATTGGAGGGAAAGATGAATCTGTGCGCTTAGAGCTCGGGAGATTGGGAAGGCAATGACAATATGAGTTTTGAGAAGTGTGTGGAGGTTGTGGTAGTTGTTTCCCTTTTATAAGCTCATGTAATACCAAGAGCCCCTTTACTATGCCTTGGACCTCGCCACTTCCGGATACAATTGTGCAGTTATGCACGCGTGGTATAGCCAAAATCATGAACCATATCCCTTAAAAACGGGGTACGATCTCCATATCAATGTGATGTGCCAATGAAGGAACTGCCTCGAACCGCGAATCGAGTATTTGTAACTGGTTGGTGGTCGTGACAGGTCACGACCTTTTGCTAAGAAGTTGTCTGACAAAGGCACTATTCGCACTCGAGCGGTTGGCCTTCGAGGCTATGTAATACATATTGCTCGGAAATCAGGAAGTCATCGGTGGCTGGACTTATGTTGGCCAAACATAAGTGGGGAGAAGAACTCGCCCCGCAAGCCGAAGACTTTGGGCACGAGAAGCCGAAAGCAATCAAGACTACGACATTGGAGGCCAGTTTGGCGGCTACTCACAGAGTCTGCGACTAAGGAGTCCTCGGGCCGCCGACCTATCTCTATAGGCCGGACTCATCGGTTGCTCTGTGACTATCATTGAAGGGCTGAATTATAAGAGGACATCGTGTTTAGGATGGAAACCTTCGAAGCATTAGTGTGTGCTCCAAGTCACGATGATAGTATCGGCATGTTTATTCGCTGATGTAACCAACCATATGTAACCCTAGGTACCCCTGGTGTCTATATAAACCAGAGGATTTTAATTCATAGAACACATCGAGAGAACCATCATCTAGGGTTTAGTTCATCTAATCTCGTGGTAGATCGACTCTGCAACCATCATACACTCATCAATATAATCAAGCAGGACATAGGGTTTTATCTCTTTGAGAGCGGCCAGACGTGGGTAAATATTGTCCATGTGCTTCCTCTTACCCCTTGATCCAAGATCCACAGCTCGTGACCCCCTACCCGAGATCAGCCAGTTTTGACACCGACAGGGGGTTCTGTAAAACAGACATTCTCTCGTTAAACCAATAAAATCACAGAACCTAAAAAAATTAAACAGGCCAAATCACTAGGCACAGGATAGCTAAAATGCATAAATAGCAACTCATATAGCAGGCTGCATAGAGGGTTCACACTGGGCCTAGAGGCCTAGCAAGCTGGGTTGGCTCCTCGATGGGCCGGCTACGGTTGGAGGAGGCCACGGCCCACCCGAGGGCACTAGCGCGGCGAGTGGCGTGAATGGGCGAGGAAGCGCATGGGCTGAGGCGAGGTGATGCTGGGCTTGGAGCAAGGCCCACGCGGGGCTCGCGCTCGCAATCGTCCTCCTCGTATCCTCGATGCACAGGAGGAGGCAACCATGGTGGGGAACGATGGCAGCTCGGCGGAGGGGAGACGTAGAGGAGGACCGATGCAGGCAGGTCCGGTCGGGGAGCTCCATTTCTCGCAAGGTATGGACGAGGTGGCGCTTCAAAGGCATCCATGGAGTGTTGGAAATATGCCCTAGAGGCAATGATAAAATAGTTATTACTATATTTCATGTTTCAAGATAATCATTTATTATCCATGCTATAATTGTATTGAATGAAAACAAAGATACATGTGTGGATACATAGGCAAAACAATGTCCGTAGCAAGCCTCTAGTTGGGTAGCCAGTTGATCAAGGACAGTCAAGGTTTTCTGACTATATGCAAGTGTTGTCACTTGATAACTGGATCACATCATTAGGAGAATCATGGGATGGACTAGACCCAAACTATGAACGTAGCATGTGATCGTGTCATTTTGTTGCTATTGTTTTCTGCGTGTCAAGTATTTATTCCTATGACCATGAGATCATATAACTCACTGGCACCGGAGGAATACCTTGTGTGTATCAAGCGTCGCAACGTAACTGGGTGACTATAAAGGTGCTCTACAGGTATCTCCGAAGGTGTCCGTTGAGTTAGTATGGATCAAGACTGGGATTTGTCGCTCCGTGTGACAGAGAGGTATCTCGGGGCCCACTCGGTAATACAACATCACACACAAGCCTTGAAAGCAATCTGACTAAGTGTAAGTCACGAGATCTTGTATTACGGAAAGAGTAAAGAGACTTGCCGGTAACGAGATTGAAATAGGTATGCGGATACCGACGATCGAATCTCGGGCAAGTAACATACCGAAGGACAAAGGGAATGACATACGGGATTATATGAATCCTTGGCACTGAGGTTCAACCGATAAGATCTTCGGAGAATATGTAGGATCCAATATGGGCATCCAGGTCCCGCTATTGGATATTGACCGAGTTTCTCGGGTCATGTCTACATAGTTCTCGAACCCGCAGGGTCTGCACACTTAAGGTTCGATGATGTTTTAGTATAGTTGAGTTATATGTGTGGTTAACGAATGTTGTTCAGAGTCTCGGATGAGATCATGGATGTCACGAGGGTTTCCGTAATAGTCCGAAAACGAAGATTGATATATAGGATGGTTTCATTTGGTCATCGGAAAGTTTCGGGCAATTCCGGTAGTGTGCCGGGAGTGACGAATGGGTTCCGGGTATTCACCGGGAGGGGCCCACCCACCTGGGAGTGAGCCCAGTAGGCTTAGGGTGGCGCACCAGCCCTTAGTGGACTGGTGGATCCAGCCCAAGAGGGATATGGCGCCACAAGTGAAAAAACCAAAGGAAAGGAAAAACAAGGAAAGAGGGAGGTGAGAAGGAAGAGGAGGACTCCTCCTTCCCCAAACCGAATTGGAGAAGGAGTCGTCCTCTCCCTTCGTCCGGCGCACCCTTGGGGTCCTTGAGCCCCAAGGCTAGCCCCTCCCCTCCTCCTATATATACTGGTGGTTTTAGGGGTTTTGAGACACAACTTTGCCATGTGCAACTCAAACCTATACCACATAGTTATACCTCTAGATCGGATTCCTGCAGAGCTTGGGCGGAGCCCTGCAGGAGTAGATCATCACCACCACCGGAGCGTTGTCACACTGCCGGAGAACTCATCTACTTCTCTGTATCTCTTGCTGGATCAAGAAGGCCGAGGTCGTCATCGAGCTGTACGTGTGCTGAACACGGAGGTGCCGTCCGTTCGCCGCTAGATCTGAACGGATCGTGGGACGACGGTGATTTGAATCACGAAGCTGTACCACTGCATCAATCGCGTTTCTTAACGCTTCCCGCTTAGAGATCTACAAGGGTACGTAGATCTAATCTCCTCTCGTAGATGGACATCACCATCATAGGTCTTCGTGTGCGTAGGAAATTTTTTGTTTCCCATGCAACGTTCCCCAACAGTGGCATCATGAGCTAGGTTCATGCATAGATGTTATCTCGAGTAGAACTCAAAAGGATTTGTGGACACTGATGTTTGATTTTCTGCCCTCCTTAGTCTTTTCTCAATTCGGCGGTATTTTTGGATTGAAGCGGCCCGGACCGACATTACTCGTACGCTTACGATAGACTGGTTTCATCGACTGACATGCAACTCGTTGCATAAACATGACTGGCGGGTGTCGGATTCTTCAACTTTAGTTGAATTGGTTTTGACTGAGGCGGTCCTTGGAGAGAGGTTAAATAGCAATTTGCACATCTATGTTGTGGTTTTTGCGTAAGTAAGATGCGATCATACTAGATACCCATAGCAGCCACGTAAAACATGCAACAACAAATTAGAGGACGTCTAACTTGTTTTTGCTTGGTATGCTAGTGATATGATATGGCCAATGATGTGATGTGATATATTGGATGTATGAGATGATCATGTTGTAATAGTTAATATCGACTTGCACGTCGATGCTACGGAAACCGGCAGGAGCCATAGGGTTGTCCTTAAACTAACGTTTGTGTTTGCAGATGCGTTTACTATATTGCTAGGTCGTAGCTTTAGTAGTAATAGCATAGATAGCATGACAACCTCGATGGCGGCACGATGATGGAGATCATGGTGTGGCGCCGGTGACAAGAAGATCATGTCGGTGCTTAAGTGATGGAGATCAAGAAGCACAACATGATGGCCATATCATGTCACTTATGAATTGCATGTGATGTTGATCCTTTTATGCACCTTATTTTGCTTAGAACGACGGTAGCATTATAAGGTGATCTCTCACTAAAATTTTAACATGAAATTGTGTTCTCCTCGACTGTGCACTGATGACCCACAACTATAGGGGATCTATCGTAGTCCTTTCAATAAGTAAGAGTGTCGAACCCAACGAGGAGCAGAAGGATCTGACAAGTAGTTTTCAGCAAGGTGAAATCTACAGGCACTGAAATTCTCAGTAACAAGTAGTTGTGTGGTGAGATGATTCGTAGCAAGCAACAAGTAAAAAAAGTAGCAACGATGCAGCAAAGTGGCCCAATCCCTTTTGTAGCAAGGGACAAGCCTGGACAAAGTCTTATAGGAGGAAAAAAATCTCCCGAGGACACACGGGAATTTCTGTCATGCTAGTTTTCATCATGTTCATATGATTCACGTTCGTTACTTTGATAGTTTGATACGTGGATGGACCGGCGCTTGGGTACTGCCCTTACTTGGACAAGCATCCCACTTATGATTAACCCCTCTCGCAAGCATCCGCAACTATGAAAGAAGAATTAAGACCAAGTCTAACGATAGCATTAAACTAGTGGATCCAAATCAGCCCCTTACGAAGCAACACATAAACTAGGGTTTAAGCTTCTGTCACTCTAGCAACCCATCATCTACTTACTACTTCCCAATGCCTTCCTCTAGGCCCAAATCATGGTGAAGTGTTATGTAGTCTACGTTCACATAACACCACTAGAGGAAAGACAACATACAACACATCAAAATGTCGAACGAATACCAAATTCACATGACTACTATTAGCATGACTTATCCCATGTCCTCAGGAACAAAAGTAACTACTCACAAAGCATAATCATATTCATGACCAGAGAGGTAATGAGTAGCATCAAGGATCTGAACATAAACTCTTCCACCAAGTAATCCAACTAGCATCACCTACAAAGAGTAATTAACACTACTAGCAACCTTACAAGTACCAATCAGAATCGTGAGACGGAGATTGGTTACAAGTGATGAACTAGGGTTTGGAGATGAGATGGTGCTGATGAAGATGTTGATGGTGATGAGTGCCCTCCGTCGAGAGGAGTGTTGGTGATGACGATGGCGACGATGTCCCCCTCCGGGAGGGAAGTTTCCCCGGCAGGATCGTCCTGCCGGAGCTCTAGATTGGTTCTGCTCAAGTTCCGCCTCGTGGCGGCGGCAAAACCTCCGGAAAGCTCCCTTCTGATTTTTTTCCGGACGAAACCCTTCATATAGCAAAAGATGAGCGCCGGAGGGGCAACAGGGGGCCCACAAGCCCCCAAGGCCCGACCGGGCGGGTAGGTCGGGCCTGGCACGCTTGTGGCCTCTAGGTGGCGCCCCTCTGGTACTTCTTCCGCCTAGTATTTTTTATATTTTCCCAAAAAATTCCACGTTGATTTTCACAGCTTTTGGAGTTGCGCAGAATAGGTATCTCAAACTTGCTCATTTTTTAGGCCAGAATTCCAGCTACCCGCATTCTCCCTCTTCATGTAAACCTTGCAAAATAAGAGATAAAAGGCATAAGTATTGTACCGTGAAGTGAAATAACAGCCCAAAAAGCAATAAATATCAACATGAAAGCATGATGCAAAATGGACGTATTAACTCCCCCAAGCTTAGACCTCGCTTGTCCTCAAGCGAAAGCCTAGATCAATAAACATGACCACATGTTTAGGGAGAGAGGTGTCGACAAAACATGATACGAACATGCACGCATCATGATCATGATTAGAACAGCAATACCAACATATAATCTCTCATGCTAAAGTGACAATTCCTTCACAAAGCAAAGTATGGATCAAGAACCTTACCGAGAAGTAACAACCGATAGCCTTTAGTCATTAAAGCAATTGCAATTTATCACAACATCAGAAATAGTCAAATAAGAGCTTGTAAAGCAAATCCACATACTCAATCATCTTTTAGTTCTCTACAATTGCTACAACTCACGTGGTACTCATGAGATCAAAGTTTCAGCTGGACACAGAGAAAGATAGGGGCTTATAGTTTTGCCTCCCAACTTCTTACCTCAAGGGTAATGTCAAGCGAAATAAACAATTCGTGTGGATCACCATGACTTTTTCAAGGGCAAAAGGTAAAGGTACAAGATAGGCCCTTTGCAGAGGGAATCAGAGCTTGTCATGCGCTTTTGAGGTTTGGATGTGTGTCCTCTTAGTGCGGAGGAACATCACTTTATATTGCCTCCTGTGATAAAGAACTTTATTATGCAGTCTGTCGCTTTTATGTCTTCCTCATCACAGGTTCGTCCAGAGCTTATTTTCCACACACTAATAGATCATACATATTAGGGAGCAATTTTTATTGCTTGCACCGATGACAACTTACTTGAGGGATATTATTCAATCCATAGGTAGGTATGGTGGACACTCATGGCAGAACTAGGTTGAAGGTTTATGGATGCACAAGTAGTATCTCTACTTGGTGCGGGAGTTTTGTCTAATATGAGGTGGAAGCAATCGTCACATGCTAAGGAATCTCTAATCATATAACATTGTTCGGAACCAAGCAAACACAATTCATTATGTTGTCTTCCTTGTCCAACATCTACTTCTAGGCATGCAATAGTTTAGCGAGTGTTCACAATCATAGATGGTGTCAAGGATGATATATTTATATGTGAACCTCTCTTTCTTTATCACTTCCTATTAATTGCAACAATGACCAAGGTCTATGTTTGTCTACCCTAAACAAGTTTCAATCATCATCCTTTTTATATGTGAAGCCATCACTTCCCATAAGATCACTACATGATCTTTCATGCTTTTGTTCTTTCTCGATCTTTTGATCATGGCATGAGGCAAAGCCCTTCAACTAAGACACTCTTTATTATATGGATCATGAGCTCGAATACATCGGGGGTGACACAAAGCAAAATCAAGCCTAAAACACTAAAACACTAAGACTTTTATTCTACTAGAGAAAGAGAAAACTGAAAAGGAACAAACTAAAACAAAGGTAAAGGCAAAAGATGTGATGGTGATACGATACCGCGGCAACTCCCCCAAGCTTGTCACAAGCTAAGGGTATTGCCCATACCCATGCTTAGTTATCTTCCTTTGGAGGTGATGGTGGTGGAGTTGTTGAAGAGGTCTTGAGCTTGTTTAATTTCCACCTGAGCATAAAATTCTGCTCCCTCAGATCATCATTTTCCTCTTCAAGCTTCAACACCCTCTCGCATAATTCCTGCTTATCTCTCCTGCAAGAAACGAGAAGGGATAAACAGAGTCTTAGGTTTCTTCCTTGAATCAGGGAGGCTCGACTTCTTGAACTCCACATGCGTGTGTCCAGGTTGAGGAAGAGGAGCCTCCTCTTCATCGAAACGTGTTTGTTCCTTCCCCTTGGGATCACAATCTTCTTCCTCATCAGTGGTCCAGCAATAAGGATCCAAGTCCCCATAGACCTTGGGATTAGCGAGGTAATCAGCCACATAACTCTCCCCCTCTGAATCCTGAGAAGACATCTTGGCCTAGATCTGCGGCAGAAAATAGGCTCGAAACGAAAATAGAGGAAATCTGCGTGATACGAGGGTCAGACCTTTCGGGAGAATATATATTGATTTTTTCCAGACCAGAAGGAGTACTCTGCACGAAAACGGAGTCCGGGAGGCGCACGAGGTGGCCACAAGCCCTCCAGGCCCGGCCAGGGGGGTAGGTCGGGCCTACCAGGCTTGTCGCCTCCTCGTGCACTTTCCGGACTACTTTAAATTTTTCTATTTTTTCAAATATTCCAAAACAGAGAAAATTTTCTACAGGAAAGGTTTTGGAGTCGGTTTACTTACCGAATCACATACCTCTTCATTTTCGGAGTCTGAAACAGGTTGATAAATATCCCTTATGTACTCCTACGGAGTTATTGTATTGATAATATTGCTTTCAACATTTGTGGGAGTACCTGAGATATAATGCTTGATTCTCCGCCCATTTACAACTCTCGGACAATTACCTTCCGTGTTGGTGATCTTGATAGCACCGGAATGATATACTTCCTCAACAATATAGGGACCTTCCCATTTAGAGAGAAGCTTGCCTGCAAAGAATCTTAAACGAGAATTATATAGCAAGACATAATCACCTACATAGAACTCACGCTTTTGTGTCCTCTTATCATGCCACCTCTTAACCTTTTCTTTGAACAACTTGGCATTTTCATATGCCTGAGCTCTCCATTCATCAAGCGAGCTAATGTCAAATAACCTCTTCTCACCAGCAAGTTTGAAATCAAAGTTGAGCTCTTTGATTGCCCAATAAGCTTTATGCTCTAGCTCAAGAGGTAGATGACATGCTTTACCGTACACCATTTTGTAGAGACATGCCCATGGGATTCTTATATGAAGTTCTATAAGCCCACAGTGCATCATCGAGCTTCTTAGACCAATTCTTTCTAGACCTGTTGACAGTCTTTTGCAGAATCAGTTTAATCTCTCTATTGCTTAGCTCTACTTGACCACTGGACTGAGGGTGATAGGAAGACACAATTCTATGGTTGACATCGTACTTAGCAAGCGTTTTACGGAAAGCACCATGAATGAAATGTGAACCACCGTCGGTCATTAGATATCTAGGGACTCCAAATCTAGGGAAGATAACTTCCTTAAGCATCCTGATAGAGGTGTTGTGATCAGCACTACTAGTGGGGATAGCTTCTACCCACTTAGTGACGTAATCAACAGCAACAAGGATATGAGTATACCCGTTGGATTTTGGAAAAGGTCCCATATAATCAAACCCCCAAACATCAAATGGTTCAATGACAAGTGAATAGATCATAGGCATTTCCTGACGTTTACCGATATTACCTATTCTTTGACATTCGTCACAAGACAAGACAAACTTACGGGCATCCTTGAAGAGAGTGGGCCAATATAAACCTGATTGCAATACCTTGTGTGCAGTTCTATCTCCCGCATGGTGTCCTCCGAAGGCCTCGGAGTGACACTTTTGTAGTATCTGTCCCTGATCATGTTCAGGTACACAACGTCTAATAACACCGTCTACTCCTTCGTTATAAAGGTGAGGATCATCCCAAAAGTAATGTCTCAAGTCAAAGAAGAATTTCTTCTTTTGCTGGTACGTGAAACTAGGTGGTATATATTTGGCAACGATATAGTTTGCATAATAAGCATACCACGGTGCACAACATGAAGCATTGATGACATTTAATTGCTCATCGGGAAAGCTATCATCAATAGGTTGTGGGTCATCAAGAACGTTCTCCAACCTAGACAAGTCATCTGCTACGGGGTTATCAGCACCCTTCCTGTCGACAACGTGCAAATGAAATTCTTGTAGCAAGAGAACCCATCTGATAAGTCTAGGTTTAGCGTCCTTCTTCTCCATGAGGTACTTAATAGCAGCGTGATCAGTGTGAATAGTGACTTTGGAATCTACTATGTAAGACCTGAACTTTTCACATGCAAACACGACTGCTAAAAACTCTTTTTCCGTAGTAGCATAGTTTCTATGGGCACTGTCTAGAGTTTTACTAGCATAGTGAATAACATTCAACTTCTTATCAACTCTTTGCCCTAGGACAGCACCAACAGCGTAATCACTAGCATCACACATGATTTCAAAAGGTAAGTTCCAATCAGATGGCTGAACAATAGGTGCAGTTATCAAAGCCCTCTTAAGTATTTCGAAGGCTTCCTCACAATCATCGTCAAAAACAAAAGGGATATCCTTTTGCAAGAGATTGGTAAGAGGCCTAGAAATCTTAGAGAATTCCTTAATAAACCTTCTATAGAAACCAGCATGACCAAGGAAACTTCTTATACCTTTGATATTTGTGGGTTATGGCATTTTCCCGATTGCATCAACCTTAGCCTTATCGACTTCAATACCTCTTTCGGAAATTTTATGTCCTAAGACGATGCCTTCATTAACCATAAAGTGGCACTTCTCCCAATTCAAGACAAGATTGGTGTCTTTACATCTCTGCAAGACTCGATCAAGGTTGCTGAGGCAATCATCAAAAGAAGACCCATAAACGGAGAAATCATCCATGAAAACCTCAACAATCTTTTCACAAAAGTCAGAGAATATAGCCATCATACATCTTTGAAAGGTGCCAGGTGCATTACATAAGCCAAAAGGCATACGTCTATAAGCAAAGGTACCGAAAGGGTAGGTGAAAGTGGTTTTCTCCTGATCAGATTGTGCAACTGGTATTTGGGAGAAACCAGAATAACCGTCTAGAAAGCAGAAGTGTGTGTGTTTAGACAGTCTTTCTAGCATTTGGTCAATAAAAGGCAAAGGGTAATGATCTTTCCTAGTGGCTTTATTCAATTTCCTAAAATCGATCACCATCCTATAGCCAGTAATAATCCTATGCGGGATCAATTCATCCTTATCATTAGTGACAATGGTAATGCCTCCCTTCTTAGGGATGCAATGCACCGGACTCACCCAATCACTATGAGCAACGGGATAGATAATACCTGCCTCCAGGAGCTTTAGTATTTCTTTTCTTGCTACCTCCTTCATCTTAGGATTTAATCTCCTTTGATGATCAGCAACTGGTTTGGAATCAAGATCAGTTTTAATCTTGTTCTCGCATAGAGTGGGACTAATGCCCTTAAGATCAACAAGAGTATATCCAATAGCAGCACGGTGCTTCCTTACAGTTTTTAGTAATTTATTTTCTTCATGATCTGAGAGGCTAGCACTAATTATGACAGGATATATCTCTTTTTCATCAAGATAAGCATACATAAGAGTATCAGGCAACTGTTTAAGCTCGAACACAAGATCACCCTTTGGCGGGGGTGGATCCCCAAGCAGTTCAACATGCAGATTATTCTTAAGGATATGATATTGTTCTAAGACAACTCTATCTATCTCATCCCTTTCATCCATATGCATATCATTTTCATGCTCAAGCAAGTATTGCTCTAACGGATCAGTAGGAGGCACGGCAATAGAAGCTAAGGCAATAGTTTCATCCTTACTAGGCAACTCCTTTTCATGAGGTTGACTATCAAACTTGGAGAAATTGAACTCATGTGACACACCTTCAAAACCAACAGTGACAGTTTTCTTCTCACAGTCAATATGAGCATTGACGGTATTAAGAAAAGGTCTGCCAAATATGATGGGACAAAAGCTATCTTGGGTGGTAGCAAGAACGAGGAAATCAGCAGGATACTTCGTTTTACCACACAAGACTTCAACATCCCTAATAATTCCCACAGGGCACATAATATCTCTATTGGCAAGCTGAATAGTGACATCAACATGCTCTATCTCAATAGGTGCAATCTCATCTTTGATCATCATATAAGGATTGAGGTATTGCACTAACACTAGCACCCACGTCACATAAACCATGATAGCAATGATCTCATATCTTAACAGAAACAACAGACGTGCCAACAACAGGCCTATGTTTATCTCTAGCGTGAGGTTTAGCAATTCTAGCAGCATCTTCAGAGAAGTGAATATTATGTCCCTCAACATCGTTGGACAGAAGATCTTTGATAATAGCAATGCTAGGTTCAACTCTAATTTGCTCAGGTGGTGTAGGTGTTCTAATGTAGCCTCTACGTATCATAGTTGAAGCTTTAGAATTATCCTGTGTCCTAACAGGGAAAGTGGTTTCTGAATGTAAGCACTGGGAACAATAGGATCATTATAGGCAATGACTTTCTCTTTAACCAGATTGGGTTTAACTACATTGACTTCTAAAGGAGGATGATATTTAAACCACTTCTCTTTGGGGAGATCAATATGATCAGCAAATGATTCACACAATGAAGCTACTATCTCACAGTCAAGTCCATACTTAGCGCTAAAATCACTAAAGGTGTTTGTTTCAACAAAGGATTTAACGCAATCAAACTTGAAATTCATACCTGACTCCTTACCTTCTTCAAGCTCCCAATCTTCAGAGTTGTGTTTAATTCTCTCCAATAAATTCCATCTGAAGTCAATATCTCTCTTCATAAAAGAACCGGTACAAGAAGTGTCAAGCATGGTGCGATCATCATGAGAAAGCCGAGCATAGAAGTTCTGAATGATAATTTCTCTCGAGAGCTCATGGTTGGGGCATGAATATAACACTGATTTAAGCCTCCCCCAAGCTTGAGCGATGCTTTCTCTTTCACGAGGCCAAATATTATAAATATAATTCCAATCACGATGTACTAAATGCATAGGATAAAACTTTTGATGAAATTCCAATTTCAACCGATTGTAGTTCCATGATCCAGTATCATCACATAGCCTATACCATGTCAACGTCTTATCCATCAAAGATAAAGGAAAGACCTTCTTCTTGACCTCATCCTCGGGCAAACCTGCAAGCTTAAATAAACCACAAACTTCATCTACATAGATTATATGCAAGTCTGGATGTGATGTTCCATCTCCTGTAAAAGGATTAGCCAGAAGTTTCTCAAGCATACCCGAAGGAAATTCAAAGCAAATATTTTCAGTAGATGCAGCAGGTTGAGGGGAAACTATTTGTGCTTCCGTTCGAGGTGAAGATACCCCGAACAAGCCCCTTAAAGGATTAGTATCCATAGTGACAAGTGACAATAAATTTCAGCACACTATATGAATGTTTCCTTACCAAGTTCCACTTACCAAAGGCGCTTCACTCCCCGGCAACGGCGCCAGAAAAGAGTCTTCATGACCCACAAGTATAGGGGATCTATCGTAGTCCTTTTGATAAGTAAGAGTGTCGAACCCAACGAGGAGCAGAAGGATCTGACAAGTGGTTTTCAGCAAGGTAAAATCTGCAGGCACTGAAATTCTCAGTAACAAGTAGTTGTGTGGTGAGATGATTCATAGCAAGCAACAAGTAAAAAAAGTAGCAACGGTGCAGCAAAGTGGCCCAATCCCTTTTGTAGCAAGGGACAAACCTGGACAAAGTTTTATAGGAGGAAAAACGCTCCCGAGGACACACGAGAATTTCTGTCATGCTAGTTTTCATCATGTTCATATGATTCGCGTTCGTTACTTTGATAGTTTGATACGTGGGTGGACCGGCGCTTGGGTACTGCCCTTACTTGGACAAGCATCCCACTTATGATTAACCCCTCTCGCAAGCATCCACAACTACGAAAGAAGAATTAAGACAAAGTCTAACCATAGCATTAAACTAGTGGATCCAAATCAGCCCCTTACGAAGCAACGCATAAACTAGGGTTTAAGCTTCTGTCACTCTAGCAACCCATCATCTACTTACTACTTCCCAATGCATTCCTCTAGGCCCAAATCATGGTGAAGTGTTATGTAGTCGATGTTCACATAACACCACTAGAGGAAAAACAACATCCAACACATCAAAATATCGAACGAATACCAAATTCACATGACTACTATTAGCATGACTTATCCCATGTCCTCTGGAACAAAACTAACTACTCACAAAGAATAATCATATTCATGACCAGAGAGGTAATGAGTAGCATCAAGGATCTGAACATAAACTCTTCCACCAAGTAATCCAACTAGCATCAACTAGAAAGAGTAATTAACACTACTAGCAACCTTACAAGTATCAATCGGAATCGTGAGACGGAGATTGGTTACAAGTGATGAACTAGGGTTTGGAGATGAGATGGTGCTAATGAACATGTTGATGGTGATGTGTCCCCTCCGACAAGAGGAGTGTTGGTGATGACGATGGCGACGATTTCCCTCTTCGGGAGGGAAGTTTCCCCGGCAGGATCGTCCTACCGGAGCTCTAGATTGGTTCTACTCAAGTTCGGCCTCGTGGCGGCGGCGAAACCTCCGAAAAGCTGCCTTCTGATTTTTTCCGGATGAAACCTTTCATATAGCAAAAGATGAGCGCCGGAGGGGCAACAGGGGGCCCACATGTTGGGGAACGTCGCATGGGAAACAAAAAAATTCCTACGCGCACGAAGACCTATCATGGTGATGTCCATCTACGAGAGTGGATGTGTGATCTACGTACCCTTGTAGACCGAACAGCAGAAGCGTTAGTGAACACGGTTGATGTAGTGGAACGTCCTCACGTCCCTCGATCCGCCCCGCGAACCGTCCCGCGATCAATCCCACGATCTAGTCCCGAACGGACGGCACCTCCGCGTTCGGCACACGTACAGCTCGACGATGATCTTGGCCTTCTTGATCCAGCAAGAGAGACGGAGACGTAGAAGAGTTCTCCGGCAGCATGACAACGCTCCGGAGGTTGGTGGTGATCTTATCTCAGCAGGGCTCCGCCTGAGCTCCGCACAAACGCGATCTAGAGGAGAAACCATGGAGGTATGTGGTCGGGCTGCCGTGGAAAAGTCGTCTCAAATCAGCCCTAAAACCTCCGTATATATAGGGGGAAGAGGGGGAGCCTTGCCTTGGGGTCCAAGGACCCCTAAGGGCTTCGGCCGAGCCAAGGGGGGCAGCCCTCCCCTTCCAAACCGAGTCCAACTAGGTTTGGAAGGAGGAGTCCTTCCCCCTTTTCCCACCTCCTCTTTTTTTTCTCTTTGATTTTCTTCCTATGGCGCATAGGGCATTCTTGGGCTGTCCCACCAGCCCACTAAAGGCTGGTGTGCCGCCCCCAAGGCCTATGGGCTTCCCCGGGGTGGATTGCCCCCCCCCCCCCCGGTGAACTCCCGGAACCCATTCGTCATTCCCCGTACATTCCCGGTAACTCCGAAAACCTTCCGGTAATCAAATTAGGTCATCCTATATATCAATCTTCGTTTCCGGACCATTCCGGAAACCCTCGTGACGTATGTGATCTCATCCGGGACTCCGAACAACATTCGGTAACCAACCATATAACTCAAATACGCATAAAACAACGTCGAACCTTAAGTGTGCAGACCCTGCGGGTTCGAGAACTATGTAGACATGACCCGAGAGACTCCTCGTTCAATATCCAATAGCGGGACCTGGATGCCCATATTGGATCCTACATATTCTACGAAGATCTTATCGTTTGAACCTCAGTGCCAAGGATTCATATAATCCCGTATGTCATTCCCTTTGTCCTTCGGTATGTTACTTGCCCGAGATTCGATCGTCAGTATCCGTATACCTATTTCAATCTCGTTTACCGGCAAGTCTGTTTACTCGTTCAGTAATACAAGATGACGCAACATACATTAAGTCACATTGCTTGCAAGGCTTGTGTGTGATGTTGTATTACCGAGTGGGCCCCGAGATACCTCTCCGTCACACGGAGTGACAAATCCCAGTCTCGATCCATACTAACTCAACGAACACCTTCGGAGATACCTGTAGAGCATCTTTATAGTCACCCAGTTACGTTGCGACGTTTGATACACACAAAGTATTCCTCCGGTGTCAGTGAGTTATATGATCTCATGGTCATAGGAACAAATACTTGACACGCAGAAAACAGTAGCAACAAAATGACACGATCAACATGCTACATCTATTAGTTTGGGTCTAGTCCATCACGTGATTCTCCTAATGACGTGATCCAGTTATCAAGCAACAACACCTTGTTCATAATCAGAAGACACTGACTATCTTTGATCAACTGGCTAGCCAACTAGAGGCTTGCTAGGGACAGTGTTTTGTCTATGTATCCACACATGTATTTAAGTCTTCATTCAATACAATTATAGCATGGATAATAAATGATTATCTTGATACAGGAATTATAATAATAACTATATTTATTATTGCCTCTAGGGCATAATTCCAACAGTCTCCCACTTGCACTAGAGTCAATAATCTCGCCCTCACATCATCATGCGAATCACATTGTAATAAATCTAACACCCATACAGTTCTGGTGTTAATCATGCTTTGCCCATGGAAGAGGTTTAGTCAGCGGGTCTGCTACATTCAGATCCGCGTGCACTTTGCATATATTCACGTCCTCCCCTTCGACGTAGTCGCGGATGAGGTTGAAGCGTCGTTTGATGTGTCTGGACTTCTTGTGAAACCGTGGTTCCTTTGCAAGGGCAATGGCACCCGTGTTGTCACAGAACAAGGTTATTGGATTCAGTGCGCTTGGCACCACTCCATGATCCGTCATGAACTGCTTCATCCAGACACCCTCCTTAGCCGCCTCCGAGACAGCCATGTACTCCGCTTCACATGTAGAATCTGCTACGACGCTTTGCTTGGAACTGCACCAGCTTACCGCACCCCCATTAAGAATAAATACGTATTCGGTCTGTGACTTAGAGTCGTCCGGATCTGTGTCGAAGCTTGCATCGACGTAACCTTTTACGGCGAGCTCTTCGTCACCTCCATACACGAGAAACATCTCCTTAGTCCTTTTCAGGTACTTCAGGATATTCTTGACCGCTGTCCAGTGATCCACTCCTGGATTACTCTGGAACCTACCTTCCATACTTATGGCCAGGCTAACGTCCGGTCTAGTGCACAGCATTGCATACATGATAGAACCTATGGCTGAAGCATAGGGGACGGTGCTCATATGCTCTCTATCCTCATCAGTTGCTGGGCACTGAGTCTTACTCAATCTCGTACCTTGTAAAACTGGCAAGAACCCTTTCTTGGACTGTTCCATTTTGAACCTCTTCAAAACTTTATCAAGGTATGTGCTTTGTGAAAGTCCTATCAGGCGTTTTGATCTATCCCTGTAGATCTTAATGCCTAGAATGTAAGCAGCTTCTCCTAGGTCCTTCATAGAGAAACTTTTATTCAAGTAATCCTTTATGCTCTCCAAAAACTCTACGTTGTTTCCAATCAGCAATATGTCATCCACATATAATATTAGAAACGCCACAGAGCTCCCACTCACTTTCTTGTAAATACAAGATTCTCCAACCACTTGTATAAACCCAAATGCTTTGATCACCTCATCAAAGCGTTTGTTCCAACTCCGAGATGCTTGCACCAGTCCATAAATGGATCGCTGGAGCTTGCACACCTTGTTAGCACTCTTAGGATCGGCAAAACCTTCGGGTTGCATCATATACAACTCTTCCTTAAGGAAACCGTTAAGGAACGCCGTTTTGACATCCATCTGCCAGATTTCATAATCGAAAAATGCAGCTATTGCTAACATGATTCTGACGGACTTAAGCATCGCTACGGGTGAGAATGTCTCATCGTAGTCAACTCCTTGAACTTGTGAAAAACCCTTTGCCACAAGTCAAGCTTCATAAACGGTCACATTGCCGTCAGCGTCCGTCTTCCTCTTAAAGATCCATTTGTTCTGAATAGCCTTACGGCCCTCAGGTAGTACTTCCAAAGTCCACACTTTGTTCTCATACATGGATCCTATCTCAGACTTCATGGCTTCTAGCCATTTGTTGGAATCTGGGCCCACCATTGCTTCTTCATAATTTGCAGGTTCATTGTTGTCTAACAACATGATTGACAAGACGGGATTACCGTACCACTCTGGAGCAGCACGTGGTCTCTCGGCCTGCGTGGTTCGACAGAAACTTGAACCGGAGTTTCATGATCATCATCATTAACTTCCTCCTCAATCGGCGTCGCAACGACAAAGGTTTCCCCTTGCCCTGCGCCACCATCCAGAGGGATGAGAGGTTCGACAACCTCATCAAGTTCTATCTTCCTCCCACTTAATTCTCTCGAGAGAAACTCCTTCTCGAGAAAAGCTCCGTTTTTAGCAACAAACACTTTGCCCTCGGATTTGAGATAGAAGGTGTACCCAACTGTCTCTTTTGCGTAACCTATGAAGATGCACTTTTCCGCTTTGGGTTCCAGCTTTTCAGGCTGAAGCTTTTTGACATAAGCATCACATCCCCAAACTTTAAGAAACGACAACTTTGGCCTTTTGCCATACCACAGTTCGTATGGTGTCGTCTCAACGGATTTTGATGGTGCCCTATTTAAAGTGAATGCAGTTGTTTCTAATGCATAACCCCAAAACGATAACGGCAAATTGGTAAGAGACATCATAGATCGCACCATCTCTAATAAAGTACGATTACGACGTTCGGACACACCATTACGCTGTGGTGTTCCAGGCGGTGTCAACTGTGAAACAATTCCACATTGTCTTAAGTGAACTCAGATATTCACCCCCACGATCAGACCGTAGGAACTTGATCTTCTTGTTACGATGATTTTCAACTTCACTCCAAAATTGCTTGAACATTTCAAATGTTTCAGACTTGTGCTTCATTAAGTAGACATAACCATATCTACTCAAATCGTCAGTGAAGGTGAGAAAATAACGATATCCGCCGCGTGCCTCTACGCTCATCGGACCACACACATCGGTATGTATGATTTCCAACAAGTCACTTGCACGCTCCATTGTTCCAGAGAACGGAGTTTTAGTCATCTTTCCCATGAGGCATGGTTCGCACGTGTCAAGTGAATCAAAGTCAAGTGACTCCAAAAATCCATCGGCATGGAGTTTCTTCATGCGCTTTACACCAATATGACCTAAGCGGCAGTGCCACAAAAATATGGTGCTATCATTGTTAACTCTAACTCTTTTGGTCTCAATGTTATGTATGTGTGTATAGCTATCAAGATTCAATATGAACAATCCTCTCACATTGGGTGCATGACCATAAAATATGTTACTCATAGAAATAGAACAACCATTATTCTCTGACTTAAAAGAGTAACCGTCTCGCAATAAACAAGATCCAGATATAATGTTCATGCTCAACACAGGTACTAAATAACAATGATTCAAGTTCATAACTAATCTTGATGGTAACTGAAGTGAAACTGTGCCGACGGCGATTGCATCAACCTTGGAACCATTTCCTACGCACATCGTCACTTCATCTTTCGCCAGCCTTCGTCTATTCCGCAGTTCCTGTTTCGAGTTGCAAATATGAGCAACAGAACCGGTATCGAATACCCAGGCACTACTACGAGAGCCGGTTAAGTACACATCAATAACATGTATATCAAATATACCTGATTTTTCTTTGGCCGCCTTCTTATCAGCCAGATACTTGGGGCAATTGCGCTTCCAGTGACCCATACCCTTGCAATAGTAACACTATGTTTCAGGCTTAGGTCCAGCTTTGGGTTTCTTCGTCGGATTGGCAACAGGCTTGCCGCTCTTCTTTGATTTACCCTTCTTGCCTTTGCCATTTCTCTTGAAACTAGTGGTCTTATTCACCATCAACACTTGATGTTCTTTACGGAGTTCAGACTCTGCGACTTTCAGCATCGCAAACAACTCGTCGGGTGACTTGTTCATCACTTGCATGTTGTAGTTCAACACAAAGCCTTTATAGCTTGGCGGCAGTGATTGAAGGATTCTGTCAGTGATAGCCTCTTGCGGGAGTTCAATCCCCAGCTCAGCTAGACGGTTTGAGTACCCAGACATTTTGAGCACATGTTCACTGATAGACGAGTTCTCCTCCATCTTGCAAGCATAGAGTTTATCGGAGGTCTCATACCTCTCGATCCGGGCATTCTTCTGAAAGATAAACTTCAACTCCTGGAACATCTCAAATGCTCCATGACGCTCAAAGCGACGTTGAAGTCCCAGTTCTAAGCCATACAAGACTGCACATTGAACTACTGAGTAGTCCTCCTTACGTGCTAACCAAGCGTTCTTAACATCCTGATCAGCCGTAGCGGGTGGTTCATCTCCTAGCGCAGCATTAAGGACATAATCCTTCTTCCCAGCTTGTAAGATTAGCTTAAGATTACGAGCCCAGTCTACAAAGTTGCTTCCATCATCTTTCAACTTAGCTTTCTCTAGGAACGTATTAAAATTCAGGGTGACTGTCGCGTGAGCCATGATCTACAACACAAATATATTGAAAGTGGACTTAGACTATGTTCAAGATAATTAGAGTTTAACTTAATCAAATTACTCGCTAAACTCCCACTCAAAAAGTACATCTCTCTAGTCATTTGAGTGGTTCATGATCCACTTACACTAGCTCAAGTCCGATCATCACGTGAGTTGAGCATAGTTTCAGTGGTAAGCATCCCCATGCTAATCATATCATCTATATGATTCATGATCGACCTTTTGGTCTCATGTGTTCCGAGGCCATGTCTGCACATGCTAGGCTCATCAAGCTTAACCTGAGTGTTCCGCGTGCGCAACTGTTTTGCACCCGTTGTATGTGAACGTTGAGTCTATCACACCCGATCATCACGTGGTGTCTCGAAACGACGAACTGTAGCAACGGTGCACAGTCGGGGAGAACACAATTTCGTCTTGAAATTTTAGTGAGAGATCACCTCATAATGCTACCGTCGTTCTAAGCAAAATAAGGTGCATAAAAGGATTAACATCACATGCAATTCATAAGTGACATGATATGGCCATCATCACGTGCTCCTTGATCTCCATCACCAAAGCACCGGCACGATCTTCTTGTCACCGGCGCCACACCATGATCTCCATCAACGTGTCGCCATCGGGGTTGTCGTGCTACTCATGCTATTACTACTAAAGCTACATCCTAGCAAAATAGTAAACGCATCTGCAAGCACAAACGTTAGTATAAATACAACCCTATGGCTCTTGTCGGTTGCCGTACCATCGACGTGCAAGTCGATATTATCGATTACAACATGCTCATCTCATACATCCAATATATCACATCACATCGTTGCCTTATCACATCACAAGCATACCCTGCAAAAACAAGTTAGATGTCCTCTAATTTTGTTGTTGCATGTTTTACGTGGTGACCATGGGTATCTAGTAGGATCGCATCTTACTTACGCAAACACCACAACGGAGATATATGAGTTGCTATTTAACCTCATCCAAGGACCTCCTCGGTCAAATCCGATTCAACTAAAGTTGGAGAAACTATCACCCGCCAGTCATCTTTGAGCAACGGAGTTACTCGTAGCGATGAAACCAGTCTCTCGTAAGCGTACGAGTAATGTCGGTCCGAGCCGCTTCGATCCAACAATACCGCGGAATCAAGAAAAGACTAAGGAGGGCAGCAAAACGCACATCACCGCCCACAAAAACTTTTGTGTTCTACTCGAGAAGACATCTACGCATGAACCTAGCTCATGATGCCACTGTTGGGGAACGTCGCATGGGAAACAAAAAATTTCCTACGCGCACGAAGACCTATCATGGTGATGTACATCTACGAGAGGGGATGTATGATCTACGTACCCTTGTAGACTGTACAGCAGAAGCGTTAGTGAATGCGGTTGATGTAGTGGAACGTCCTCACGTCCCTCGATCCGCCCCGCGAACCGTCCCGCGATCAGTCCCACGATCTAGTGTCGAACGGACGGCACCTCCGCGTTCGGCACACGTACAACTCGACGATGATCTCGGCCTTCTTGATCCAGGAAGAGAGACGGAGAGGTAGAAGAGTTCTCTAGCAGTGTGACGGCGCTGCGGAGGTTGGTGGTGATCTTATCTCAGCAGGGCTCCGCCCGAGCTCCGCAGAAACGCGATCTAGAGGAAAAACCGTGGAGGTATGTGGTCGGGCTGCCGTGGAAAAGTCATCTCAAATCAGCCCTAAAACCTCCGTATATATAGGGGGAAGAGGGGGAGCCTTGCCTTGGGGTCCAAGGACCCCTAAGGGCTTCGTCCGAGCCAAGGGGGGCAGCCGTCCCCTTCCAAACCGAGTCCAACTAGGTTTGGAAGGAGGAGTCCTTCCCCCTTTTCCCACATCCTCTTTTTTTTATTTTCTCTTTGATTTTCTTCCTATGGCGCATAGGGCCTTCTTGGGCTGTCCCACCAGCCCACTAAGGGCTGGTGTGCCACCCCCAAGGCCTATGGGCTTCCCCGGGGTGGGTTGCCCACCCCCCCCGGTGAACTCCCGGAACCCATTCGTCATTCCCGGTACATTCCCGGTAACTCCGAAAACCTTCCGGTAATCAAATGAGGTCATCCTATATATCAATCTTCGTTTCCGGACCATTTCGGAAACCCTCGTGACGTCCGTGATCTCATCCGAGACTCCGAACAACATTCGGTAGCCAACCATATAACTCAAATACGCATAAAACAACGTCGAACCTTAAGTGTGCAAACCCTGCGGGTTCGAGAACTATGTAGACATGACCCGAGAGACTCCTCGGTCAATATCCAATAGCGGGACCTGGATGCCCATATTGGATCCTACATATTCTACGAAGATCTTATCGTTTGAACCTTAGTGCCAAGGATTCATATAATCCCGTATGTCATTCCCTTTGTCCTTCGGTATGTTACTTGCCCGAGATTCGATCGTCAGTATCCGTATACCTATTTCAATCTCGTTTACTGGCAATTCTCTTTACTCGTTCCGTAATACAAGATCCCGCAACTTACATTAAGTCACATTGCTTGCAAGGCTTGTGTGTGATGTTGTATTACCGAGTGGGCCCCGAGATACCTCTCCGTCACACGGAGTGACAAATCCCAGTCTCGATCCATACTAACTCAACGAACACCTTCGGAGATACCTGTAGAGCATCTTTATAGTCACCCAGTTACGTTGCGACGTTTGATACACACAAAGTATTCCTCCGGTGTCAGTGAGTTATATGATCTCATGGTCATAGGAACAAATACTTGACACGCAGAAAACAGTAGCAACAAAATGGCACGATCAACATGCTACGTCTATTGGTTTGGGTCTAGTCCATCACGTGATTCTCCTAATGACGTGATCCAGTTATCAAGCAACAACACCTTGTTCATAATCAGAAGACACTGACTATCTTTGATCAACTGGCTAGCCAACTAGAGGCTTGCTAGGGACAGTGTTTTATCTATGTATCCACACATGTATTTAAGTCTTCATTCAATAAAATTATAGCATGGATAATAAACGATTATCTTGATACAGGAATTATAATAATAACTATATTTATTATTGCCTCTAGGGCATAATTCCAACACCACAAGCCCCCAGGCCCGGCCAGGGGGGTAGGCCGGGCCTGGCAGGCTTGTGGCCTCCAGGTGGCGCCCCTCTGGTACTTCTTCTGCCCTGTATTTTTTATATATTCCCAAAATATTCCACGTTGATTTTCACGGCTTTTCAAACTTGCTCCTTTTTCAGGCCAGAATTCCAGCTGTCGGCATTCTCCCTCTTCATGTAAACCTTGCAAAATAAGAGAGAAAAGGCATAAGTATTGTACCGTGAAGTGAAATAAAGCCCAAAAAGCAATAAATATCAACATGAAAGCATGATGCAAAATGGACGTATCATGCACCGTTGCGACAATTCGTCGTTTCAAGACACCACGTGATGATCGGGTGTGATAGAGTCAATGCTCACATACAACGGGTGCAAAACAGTAGCACACGCGGAACACTCGGGTTTAACTTGACGAGCCTAGCATGTGCAGACATGGCCTCGGAACACATGAGACCGAAAGGTCGAGCATCAATCGTATAGTTGATATGATTAGCATAGAGATGCTTACCACTGACACTATTCTCAACTCATGTGATGATTGGACTTGAGTTAGTGAATTTGGATCATGTGCCACTCAAATGACTAGAGAGATGTACTTTTTGAGTGGGAGTTAAACTCTAATTATCTTAAACATAGTCTAAGTCCACTTTGCAATATTTGTGTTGTAGATCAATGGATCACGCAGTAGTAACCCTGAATTTTAATACGTTCCTAGAGAAAGCTAAGTTGAAAGATGATGGAAGCAACTTTGTAGACTAGGCTCGTAATCTAACATGGCTCCTGCAAGCTGGCAAGAAGTATTATGTCCTTAATGCTGCGCTAGGAGATGAACCACCCGCTACGTCTAGCCAAGATGTTTTGAACGCCCGGTTAACACGTAAGGAGGACTACCCAGTAGTTCAATGTGCAGTCTTGTATGGCTTAGAACCGGGACTTCAACATCGCTTTGAGCGTCATGGAGCATATGAGATGTTCCAGGAGTTGAAGTTTATCTTTCAGAAGAACGCCCGGATCGAGAGGTATGAGACCTTTGATAAATTCTATGCTTGCGAGATGGAGGAGAATTCGTCTGTCAGTGAACATGTGCTCAAACTGTCTAGGTACTCAAACCGTCTAGCTGAGCTGGGGATTGAACTCCCGCAAGAGGCTATCACTGACAGAATTCTTCAATCACTGCCACCTAGCTATAAGAGCTTTGTGTTGAACTATAACATGCAAGGGATGAACAAGTCACCCGACGAGTTATTCGCGTTGCTGAAAGTCGCAGAGTCAGAACTCCGGAAAGAGCATCAAGTGTTGATGGTCAATAAGACCACTGGTTTCAAGAGAAACGGCAAAGGAAAGAAGGGTAACTCAGGGAAGAGAGGCAAGCATGTTACCAATCCGACGAAGAAACCCAAGGCTGGACCTAAGCCTGAAACAGAGTGTTATTATTGCAAGGGACTGGGTCACTGGAAGTGCAACTGCCCCAAGTATTTGGCTGATAAGAAGGCGGCCAAGGAAAAATCAGGTATATTTGATATACATGTTATTGATGTGTACTTAACCAACTCTCGTAGTAGTGCCTGGGTATTCGATACCGATTCTGTTGCTCATATTTGCAACTCGAAGCAGGAACTACGGAATAAACGAAGGCTCGCAAAGGATGAAGTGACGATGTGTGTGGGAAATGGTTCCAAGGTTTATGCAATCGCGGTCGGCACAGTTTCACTTCAGTTACCATCAGGATTAGTTATGACCTTAAATAATTATTATTTAGTGCCTGCGTTAAGCATGAACATTATATCTGGATCTTGTTTATTGCGAGACGGTTACTCGTTTAAGTCAGAGAATAATGGTTGCTATATTTCTATGAGTAATATCTTTTATGGTCATGCACCCAATGTGAGAGGATTGTTCATATTGAATCTTGATAGCGATGATACACATATACATAACATTTGGACCAAAAGATGTAGAGTTAACAATGATAGCGCCATGTTTTTGTGGCACTGCCGCTTAGGTCATATTGGTGTAAAGTGCATGAAGAAACTCCATTCCGATGGGCTTTTGGAGTCACTTGATTTTGAATCACTTGACATGTGTGAACCATGCCTCATGGGCAAGATGACTAAGAATCCGTTCTCCGGAACAATGGAGCGTGCAAGTGACTTGTTGGAGATCATGCATATCAATGTGTGCGGTCCGATGAGTGTGGAGGCGCGCGACGGATATCGTTATTTTCTCACCTTCATTGACGATTTGAGTAGGTATGGATATATCTACTTGATGAAGCACAAGTCTGAAACGTTTGAGAAGTTCAAGCAATTTCAGAGTGAAGTTGAAAATCATCGTAACAAGAAGATCAAGTTCCTACGTCCTGATCGTGGGGGTGAATATCTAACTTTTGAGTTTGGTGCTCACTTAAGACAGTGTGGAATTGTTTCACAGTTGACACCGCATGGAACACCACAGCGTAATAGTGTGTCCGAACGTCGTAATCGTACTTTGTTAGAAATGGTGCGATCTTTGATGTCTCTTACCGATTTGTTGTTATCGTTTTGGGGTTATGCATTAGAGACAGGTGCATTCACTTTAAATAGGGCACCATCAAAACCCGTTGAGACGACACCATACGAGCTGTGGTATGGCAAAAGACCAAAGTTGTCGTTTCTTAAAGTTCGGGGATGTGATGCTTATGTCAAAAAGCTTCAGCCTGAAAAACTGAAACCCAAAGCGGAAAAGTGCATCTTCATAGGTTACCCAAAGGAGACAGTTGGGTACACCTTCTATCTCAAATCCGAGGGCAAAGTGTTTGTTGCTAAGAACAGAGCTTTTCTTGAGAAGGAGTTTCTCTCAAAAGAATTGAGTGGAAGGAAGATAGAACTTGATGAGGTTGTCGAACCTCTAATCCCTCTAGATGGTGGCGCAGGGCAAGGGGAAACCCCTGTCGAAGTGACGCCGGTTGAGGAGGAAGTTGATGATGATGATCATGAAGCTTTAGATCAAGTTCCTATCGGACCTCGGAGGTCGACAAGATCACGTACTACTCCTGGGTGGTACGTTAATCCTATCTTATCAATCATGTTGTTAGACAACAATGAGCCTGCGAATTATGAAGAAGCAATGGTGGGCCTGGATTCCAATAAATGGTTGGAGGCCATGAAGTCCGAGATAGGATCTATGTATGAAAACAAAGTGTGGACTTTGGAAGTATTACCTGAAGGCCGCAAGGCTATTCAGAACAAATTGATCTTTAAGAAGAAGACGGACGCGGACGGTAATGTGACCGTTTAAAAGCTCTACTTGTGGCAAAGGGTTTTTCACAAGTTCAAGGAGTTGACTACGATGTGACGTTCTCACCGATAGCGATGCTTAAGTCCGTCCGAATCATGTTAGCAATAGCTGCATTTTTCGATTATGAAATCTCGCAGATGGCTGTCAAAACGGCATTCCTTAACGGTTTTCTTAAGGAAGAATTGTATATGATGCAACCCGAAGGTTTTGTCGATCCAAAGAATGCTAATAAAGTATGCAAGCTCCAACGATACATTTATGGACTGGTGCAACCATCTCGGAGTTGGAATAAGTGCTTTGATGAGGTGATCAAAGCATTTGGGTTTATACAAGTGGTTGGAGAATCTTGTATTTACAAGAAAGTGAGTGGGAGCTCTGTGGTGTTTCTAATATTATATGTGGATGACATATTTCTGATTGGAAACAACGTGGAGTTTCTGGAGAGCGTAAAGGATTACTTGAATAAAAGTTTCTCTATGAAGGACCTAGGAGAAGCTGCTTACATTCTAGTCATTAAGATCTATAGGGATAGATCGAGACGCCTGATAGGACTTTCACAAAGCACATACCTTGATAAAGTTTTGAAGAAGTTCAAAATGGAACAGTCCAACAAGGGGTTCTTGCCAGTGTTACAAGGTATAAAATTGAGTAAGACTCAGTGCCCAGCAACTGCTGAAGATAGAGAGCAAATGAGTTTCGTCCCCTATGATTCGGCCATAGGTTCTATCAAGTATGCAATGTTGTGCACTAGACCAAACGTCAGCTTGGCCATAAGTATGGCAGGCGGGTTTCAAAGTAATCCAGGAGTGGATCACTGGACAGTGGTCAAGAATATTATGAAGTACCTGAAGAGGACTAAGGAAATGTTTCTCGTTTATGGAGGTGACGAAGAGCTTGTCGTAAAGGGTTACGTCGACGCAAGCTTTGACACTGATCCGGATGAGTCTAAGTCTCAAACCGGATACGTATTTATTCTTAATGGGGGTGCGGTAAGCTGGTGCAGTTCCAAGCAAAGCGTCGTAGCAGATTCTACATGTGAAGCGGAGTACATGACTGCCTCGGAGGCAGCTAAGGAGGGTGTTTGGATGAAGCAGTTCATGACGGATATTGGAGTTGTGCCGAGCGCACTAAATACAATAATTCTGTTCGGTGACAACACTGGTGCCATTGCTTTAGCAAAAGAACCAAGATTTCACAAGAAGACCACGCATATCAAATGACGCTTCAACCTCATCCGCGACTACGTCGAAGGAGAGGACGTGAATATTTGCAAATTGCACACGGATCTGAATGTAGCAGATCCGCTGACTAAACCTCTTCCACAAGCAAAACATGATCAACACCAGAACTGTATGGGTGTTAGATTTATTACAATGTAAATCGCATGCGATGTGAGGACTAGATTATTGACTCTAGTGCAAGTGGGAGACTGTTGGAAATATGCCC
The DNA here is from genome assembly GCF_904849725.1 of Hordeum vulgare subsp. vulgare. Taxonomy (NCBI): domain Eukaryota; kingdom Viridiplantae; phylum Streptophyta; class Magnoliopsida; order Poales; family Poaceae; genus Hordeum; species Hordeum vulgare. The sequence continues at coordinate 107,137,135 of NC_058524.1, read as the reverse complement.
TAGAGGCAATGATAAAATAGTTATTATTATATTTCCTGTTTCAAGATAATCGTTTATTATCCATGCTATAATTGTATTGAATGAAAACATAGATACATGTGTGGATACATAGACAAAACAATGTCCCTAGGAAACCTCTAGTTGGCTAGCGAGTTGATCAAGGATAGTCAAGGTTTTCTGACTATATGCAAGTGTTGTCACTTGATAACTGGATCACATCATTAGGAGAATCATGTGATGGACTACACCCAAACTATGAACGTAGGATGTGATCATGTCATTTTGTTGCTATTGTTTTCTGCATGTCAAGTATTTATTCCTATGACCATGAGATCATATAACTCACTGGCACCAAAGGAATACCATGTGTGTATCAAAAGTCGCAACGTAACTGCGTGACTATAAACATGCTCTACAGGTATCTCCAAAGGTGTCCATTGAGTTAGTACGGATCAAGACTGGGATTTGTCGCTCCGTGTGACGGAGAGGTATCTCGGGGCCCACTCGGTAATACAACATCACACACAAGCCTTGCAAGCAATGTTACTAAGTGTAAGTCACGGGATCTTGTATTACGGAACGAGTAAAGAGATTTGTCGGTAACGAGATTGAAATAGGTATGCGGATAGCGACGATCGAATCTCAGGCAAGTAACATACCGAAGGACAAAGGGAATGACATACGGGATTATATGAATCCTTGGCACTGAGGTTCAACCGATAAGATCTTCGAAGAATATGTAGGATCCAATATGGGCATCCAGGTCCCGCTATTGGATATTGACCGAGGAGTGTCTCGGGTCATGTCTACATAGTTCTCGAACTCGCGGGATCTGCACACTTAAGGTTCGATGATGTTTTAGTATAGTTGAGTTATATGTGCGGTTACCGAATGTCGTTCGGAGTACTGGATGAGATTATGGATGTCATGAGGGTTTTCGGAATGGTCCAGAAACGAAGATTGATATATAGGATGGTTTCATTTGGTCACCGGAAAGTTTCGGGCAATTCCGGCAGTGTACCGGGAGTGACGAATGGGTTCCGGGTATTCACCGGGAGGGGCCCACCCACCCGGGAGTGAGCCCAGTAGCCTTAGGGTGGCGCACCAGCCCTTAATGAGCGGGTGGAGCCAGTCCAAGAGGGCTATGGCGCCACAAGTGAAAAAACCAAAGGAAAGAAAAAAAAGGAAAGAGGGAGGTGGGAAGGAAGAGGAGGACTACTCCTTCCCCAAACCAAATTGGAGAAGGAGTAAATCCTCTCCCTTCGGCCGGCGTACCCTTGGGGTCCTTGAGCCCCAAGGCTAGCCCCTCCACTCCTCCTATATATACTGGTGGTTTTAGGGTTTTTGAGACACAACTTTGCCACGTGCAACTCAAACCTATACCACATGATTTTACCTCTAGATCAGATTTCAACGGAGCTCGGGCGGAGCCCTGCAGGACTAGATCATCAGCACCACTGGAGCGCCGTCATGCTGCCGGATAACTCAACTACTTCTCCGTCTCTCTTGTTGTATCAAGAAGGCCAAGATCGTCATCGAGTTGTACGTGTGCTGAACGCGGAGGTGTCGTCCATTTAGCGCTAGATCGGAACGTATCGTGGGACGACGGTGATTTGAATCGCGAAGCTGTACCACTACATCAACCGCATTTCTTAACACTTCCTTCTTAGCGATCTACAAGGGTACGTAGATCTAATCTCCTCTCGTAGATGGACATCACCATGATAGGTCTTCGTGTGCGTAGGAAATTTTTTATTTCCCATGCAACGTTCCCCAACATGGAGCTCCCAAACCAAGCAAGAAGAGACATAGAGAGAGAGCTTAGGAGGGAAGAGAGAGATCAGGAGAAGGAGGAGAGGTCACGGGTGCACTGGCCTAGGTTCCTCCCATCACGGAGACTCCAGCTGATAGCTGCTCCGGCGGGGATTCCGGCGAGGTGGCGGGGCAAGGGCTGGAGGCGCGGGGATTGCGCTTGGGAGCAATCTCCCTCTCTCGAGTGCGGGGTGCGCGGGCTTTGCGGGCGAGTGATGGCGATGGTTTTGGGCCCGGGTGGGCTCAGATCTGGGATTTGCGGGCCCACATGGCTGGAGGTGGCTGGAGGCACACAAGTGACGGCTGGAGGATTGGGGGCACACGGAATTCCATGGAGCCTAGGGTTCCAATTTGGACAGGGTTAGGCTTTCGTATATAGCAGGTTTAGCCAGGGTTAGGCGATTTGCTTCGTTTTCATACCATTCGATCTCGATCGGACGGTCCAAAAGCGGAGGCGGGCTAGCCGGGCTAACTGGGTTGTGTAGGGGTGACCGGGATGAGATGAGAGGGAAGATGGCAGCTCGTGACAAGTCTTTGAGATACCGAAAACGTGTGAGGAATATACCGGCTATAATGTCGTTATATGTTTAACGGTTCACGTACCAAACGGACTCCGAATGCGACGATATTTGGCACGTGGTCTACCTACAATATATTAAGACCTCATGCCAACTTTCAGCCCATTCTGAGAATCTCTCTGTTTAAAAACAATATTCTAACAATGTCGCGGGTGCGTGCGTGTGTAGTTAGTCATGAGACGGTCAACGACAAGAACGGAGAGAACCAGCGACTATGGACGGATACAAGTTTTGAAAAATGATGGCAATGGAGTGCTTATGCAATGCAAATGATGCAAATGATGCGGTGATGAATGTGGCAAGCAAATAAAACACACGACGAAACTCAAATAGATGGAAGGCATCTGGAGCATCGGTCTTGGGTTGTTACATAGTTGTTACATAAACTATAAGTAAACACTATTGATCCAGTAGCCCCCAAGACTCAAGACGGTTTGCGAAAATCGGCTGAGGATCAAATCTCACCTTGAAAAAGTACTTAGAAAAATAACAAATGTGCAGTAACCCCTAGGACTTAGGTTGGGAAACTAGGCCACCCTAAGGAGCAAATATCATCATGTATTTGTGTACTATATTTAATTAAGCGCAGATTCAGTAGCCCACGAGACTTAGGTCTGGCTCAATGGCCGGTGGAAGGATCAAAATATTCCTCTCAAAACTTCAGTAAATCAAACTAGTATGCAGTATCCCCTCAGACTCACTTCGGGCAACAGGCCCAACCCGAGAATCAAATCTTCTTGGTAACTACCTAACTTGAGCAGCAAAGTTTGAGCACAAGAAGACTCGAGGACGCTTCTACAGGATCCGTAGATCAACATGCCACATGTTGTCCAAAATAATTTAGCCAACTACCATCACAGGTGCAACAACCCTCAGGTTGGTTCTGTGGTATCCGCCGATCAGCCTGCTAGATGTCAGCCTGAAAGATAATTTAGAGGACCATGGGCGCGGGCACATGATATCTACTACACAACTTTATTCTTGTAGACGTTGTTGGGCCTCCAACTGCAGAGTTTTGTAGGACAGCAAATTTCTATCAAGTGGATGACCTAAGGTTTATCAATCCGTGGAAGGTGTACGATGAAGATGGTCTCTCTCAAACAACCCTACAATCAAATACAAGAAATCTCTTGTGTCCCCAACACATCCGATACAATGGCAAATTGTATAGGTGCAATATTTTGGTGAAAATATGGTGATACAAGTGCAATATGGATGGTAGAAATAGGTTTCTGTAATCTTGAAATATAAAACAACATGGTAAAAAATAATAAAAGTGAGCATAAACGGTATTGCAATGCTTGAAAATAAGGCCTAGGTTTCATACTTTCACTAGTGCAATATCTAAACAATGCTAACATAACATGCGCCAAAGACTCGCTCCAAAGCTCATATCTACCAAAGAACATAAGATGAAATTTGTGTAGGTAGAAAAACCAGCTCAAAGTTATCCTTTTCGATAAATCTATTGAGTCATTCATATAAGTGTCACAAACATCCCTAGAGTTCGTACTAGAATAACACCTATGATACAAATCAATCAACCTTAATGTCACCTTGAAAGTGCGTTATATCGACTAGAGGGGGTGAATAGGAGATTTTAGAATTTCATCACTGAGGAAATTCCTCACTGATGACTAACTCACAGTGGAAACAGTAAAGGATCAGGAGTGCAAAGTTTCACTGTAGCAGTTTTTCAGGATGAAGAATGTGAAAACAGATTGCATAGTAAGCACGCACGCAGAAAATAGATGAGGATTAACTTGCGTGAAGAATTTGGGGTTGAGGAATTTCAGAGAAAGTCTTCAGCAAATTCTTCAAACAGTGACAGTGAAAATCATCAACACATAATCTGAGGAATATAAAGAGTTGAGGAATTAGAACCCGTTTCACAGCAAAGACAGTAGTTGATGACCTAGTTCCAACTGTTGTGACAGTTGTACATCTGGTTTGGAGCGGCTTGGTATTGAAACCAAAAGACACACAGTCCCTACCGTATTCTCCTTTGGCTAAGAAGACACAGTCCTCGCCCAACACTCGTGGTAAGTCTTGAGGGCAGACTTCCAAACCCTCACAAACTTGGTCACCCGGTGATCCACAATTGACTGCTGGATTGCTCTAGACCATGACGCCTAACCGTCTGGAGGATGCACAGTCCTCAAAGGTAAAAGGTTTCAGTCCCACATAGGAACAACTTCTTCAGTGATGCTCAGTCACTTGGTTCTCGGTTTGTGGTTTGGTGTTTGGGGTATTTCCTCACTTATGAATTACTCTCGAAGACTCTCAGGAATTTGGGTTGCTCTTATGACAAGTGTCAGTTTCTAACAGAGCAGCCAACCAGCTAATGGTTGTGGGGCGGCTATTTATAGCCTGGGAGCATCCCGACATGATTTGACACTAATGCCCTTAAATAATATGACCGTTGGAGTGGATAAGACCAATGATGTAGCGTGGCTATCGAGACGGTCGGGACCCTCAACTGTGAGAGTCCTCATGTCACGCATATTCCTCACTTGAGGCTTTTGGTAGGATTAGGCTTGGGTTGAGCATCATGAGGAAATTCATTCCAATGTGTTACCTCGACCCCCTTTAACAGTACGGTGTTCCTATTACTCAAGTGTGAAGAAAACAAAACAGAAAGAGTAAATCTTCATGCTTCAAAGTCTTCAGAATGATTTTTTTCAGGACACACCGAATTCCTCAATTTCAATATCTTCATGAGGAATATCAATTTCATCGCAGTTTCTTCGCGATTCAAATCTTCAGCTTCAGACCAATTTCTTCAACCGAAGATGTACATTTTTAGGGGTCGATATTCATTGAATATTTCAAACTCCTCAGCTACTTATAGGTCATGTGTACACTCATGAACACATTAGATACTTAACCTATAAGTCTTCAAACCACCAAAATCACTAAGGGGCACTAGATGCACTTACGATCTCCCCCTTTTTGGTGGTTGATGACAATTAGGTTAAGTCTTCAACAGGGATAAAAATATGAAGTGTAAATACTCATTTGAGGAATTTGAAATCAAGATTCACAGAGACTCCCCCTGAAGATGTGCATATCTTGAGGATTTTGCTTTTCACAGCAAATGCACATTGATGATTTATATCATGGAGATCTCCCCCTGAGTCTTGTAAATCATGCATACATATGACATATAGTATGAAGAAATTGAAGATGCATGATGACAAATGGTATCTGACGAATTCCAGCATGCGTGCATTAAAATTTTGAGGAATAAGCATGCGAAGAAAAACATTCAAAAGCGTCAGAGTACCATCGGGCTTAAGTTACAAATCATTACATAAACACTTCAGAAGAGCCAAGAGTTTGTAACTTAAATATAGTTTATAAGCCCCAAAATATCCCGCGTGAAGACTAACTCTCAAGTTTCTCCCCCTTTGTCATCAAGTGACAAAAAGGGACAAACTGAGGACTAACGCCCGTGAAGACTTTCACTCCTTGGCAGTTGATGAAGACGCATGAGGATTCTTGGGAGCAGTCTTCTTCCTTGGACCGGTGGCAGTGTCTTGTTGTTCTTCATCAGATTCAGCAGTGCGGAATGAAGAAAAAGAACTGTCCTCAAGGTCTGGAACTGGAATTGGCCTGAATTTCTTCTTGGGTGGCCACTACGAGTCAAAGTCTCGCTCAAACTCCAATTCTTCAAGTTCTGCCGGAGTCTTCAGATGAGCAAGTGCAGCCCAGGTGCAATCAAAAACCTCATGAAGATAGTGATGGTTAAGCTTCACAGCATTCTGCGTTTCATTGAGGGTTCTCACAATGGCGCCGAACTGGCGTTTGACCCACTTGTGATTCCGATCCACCTTCTGGTGAAGACTGAGAAGAAGTTCTCTGGTATTCAGCACACGAGGAGCAACAGGACTAGGAGGATGAGTCTCAGTATCATCCCATGAAGAATATGCTTCAGGCTCTCTGAACTGGCCATCAAGGGGCCTACGGCCTTCATCAATGACAGACTTGCCTTTTCCTTCAACAGGCTCGAAAGTCTTCTTGTCGACCCTGATAGGAGGCATATAACCAACATGGTTGTTGAAATCAGCATGAAAGTTGATGTCTGTCCTTGTCCTGATGAATCTCATGATCCATGGAGCATATATCTTGTGGTCAAAAGGACACATTGCATTGTCGGCCAAAGTCCTCAAGAAGAAATCATGGATGTTGATAGGAATACCATGGATGATGTTGAAGAGGATATTCTTCATGAGGCCTACGACATCTTCTTCATCATCATGGCCCTTGATCGACACAAGAACGCTGCAGAGGATTCTATAAACTGTCTGTGGTTCATATTTGAGCTCATGGATGAGGAAAGTCGTTCTTGGTGGTTTCCCTTTAGCCAAAGGCTTCATGAGGACTTCCATCATCTTGTTAGGCAGCTCACGTTCATCATAAAGCTTCACGGCTTGCTCTGAGGTAATTGGCACTTGTAGTTCACGCAGGAGCTCAATGACAGGAGCCTTGTGGTGTGTGTTTTGCGTCATCCAGTCAAACACCCACGTGTTGATATTTGCAGGATCTCCAGATATGTGAAGAGTGGCATAAAATTGAAGAATAAGCTCACTGTTCCAGTCACAGATATCTGAGCACATTGGGAGGAGTCCAGCGTCATGAAGGACGTTGAGGACTGGAGCCAGGCATGGTATTTCTTCAAGCTCAACATGAGGAACATGCATGTGCCGGAAAATCTTATTTCTTCCACACAGCACAGAGGCATAGTAATTGAGTTGTGTCCTCGTCCAAAACTTTAGATGCCTCATGCGAGGCTTGTCATAGGGATTTTCTCCGATGAAGAACATGCGTTCTTCAAAGAAGGACTCCTTTTGAAACTTTGGCCGCTTTGAGAGCGGCCGACGCTGCATGGGATGACGGTTTGGCTGTTGGACCTGAGGGGAGACAGCAATTGCAGACTCTGGGTTGAGGATGACGAAGGCATTGTCTGGGTCTGGTGCATTTTCCTCAGCATGGTCCTCAGGGTGAGGAACTTCATCAGCTTGAGCTTCAGGTTGAGGAGCATTCTCTTGTTGTGCTTCAGGCTGAGGAATGGGGTCTGGTTGAGCTTCAGGCTGAGGAATGTCGTCAACTAGAGCATCCTATTGAGGGTTTTGCTCCGAAGGAGGAATGGGTTCATCCTGAGCCTCAGTTTGAGGATCTTGCTCAGGAGGAGGAGTTGGGTCAGCCTGATCCTCACGTTGAGGATTTTACTCAGGACTCTGACTGTCATGAGCTTGAAGATTTTCACTTTGTTTTTCCTCAGCTTGCTTGGTGACTGAGCCTGATTCATCAGCTGGTGCAGCTGATCCTTGTGCAGTTTCTACATGAGGAATGGAGGGCTGAGGACTGTCGTCAATGCGAATTTCTTCGTCAGTATGTTCCTCAGATGCAGCATCCTTCATTTCCTCATCAGGCCCTTGCTCCTGGTCTTCGCTTGCGAAGGTAACCATTTCATAAGATGGAGCGTTATTAAGTGGCACAGGATCCAGTGGAGCATTTTCTTCAAGTGCTTTGAGGCGCTTGGCCTTAGTGTATTCTTCTGCTGAAGAGGCCTTTCTCTTCTTGGCTTCCTTTTCAGCAGCCCTTGTCTTTTTCACGTCTGATGCAGACGGAGTCATCTTCTTCACCTTTGAAGCTTTTGGTGAAGGTGTTTTCTCAGCAGATTCATCGGCTGGCTTTGAGGAACCAGTTGGAGCAGAGTCATCAGCTGGCTTGGAAGCAGCAGCTGGAGCAAGGTCTGTCTCACCAACTGTAGCAGATTCATCAGCTGGATTTTCAGTGGTGATTTCCTCAATTGCCGGTTCATCCACACGGCTTTCTTGAGGGATTTCCTTAGCTTGAGCAGTTTCATCAGCTGGTTCTTCAATCACAGGCCGAGGAGTTGGTACTAGAGGGGCAGCTTTCTTGTTGTAGTCGTTAACAGCGTCAGTAGCAAGTTTTATGAAGCTGCTTTTGAGACTTTGACGGTCAGAAAGCTTGGAGTACTTATATGGCAAAGTCTTCAACTCTGTCTGTGTTGACACAAGGTCATCGGGCGTCAGATTGAGGAGATTCTGCTTGAGGAATTTCTCCTTCTTGAACTTAGCCACCTTGGCCTGTTTAGCTTGCTGCTCCTTCCACTTGGCCTCGTTGATGAATGTGGCCACCATGTGGCTGATGCCTGGGGGAAGTTCCAAATCATCAAGTGGAGTGTTGGGGTCCTCATACCAGATATTGATGTAGTCGAGGAGGACTTTTGGGTCCATGGCCACAGGAATGGAGCTGCTAGAAGCTTAAGCTACCCTCTCTTGCTTGTTTCTGATCATTGCTTGCAGAGTCTCATCATCGAATTCATCACTACCCTCTGATGCAGAAGGGACCGTGATGATTTTGCTTGTGCTGGGTCTTGTTCCTCTCCCAGCAGTCACCTTAGTCTTCAGAGGAGTTGGTGAAGACTTAGTCTCCGAGCTTGCTGCAGCTGGGAGTGAGGAGCTGGAGGTAGCGGGCAGTGTCTTCACTACCGGCTTCTATTCAGGTTTTGAAGCCTCTGGTGGTGCTGAGGATTTTGGTGCTGAGGGTTTTGGTGCTGATGGTTTTGGAGCTGGTTTCTCTTGAGGCTTTGAGGCCTATGGTTTTGGTGGCACAGACTCTTGTTGAAGAATGGCCGTACCAGAGGTCTCAGTAGCACAGGAAGTACCTGCAGTTGATGTAGCAGCAGATGATTCCTTGAATTTCCTCACAGCAGCCTCTGCGTGCTTCTTGAGCTTTGCCAAGTGTTTTTTCTTTTCATCAGGATAATCATCAAGTGTCTTGAGTCTTGAGGGATGTGATTCTTGATAATCCTCAAGTGGAGCCCGTTTGCCAGGAGGTTTTAGAGCGAATTTCTTCGCATATTTGGGAGTGACGAATCTGTACTCCTTCCACTCCTTAGCCCATCGGCGTACTATCTTCTGAAGCCGAATCTTTCTCTTGGGCATAGTTTCATTTTCATCAGGAGTGCAGTAATCCAGGTATATATCCTCAGGGATATCTGCGGCTGTATTCTGCTCAAGTTTCTTGCCTCCCTTTTGCTTCCTGCCATCCTCCATTTTCTTCAGCTGAGGATTTTGCTGATGTGATTGAACTCTTGAGGACTCTGATGAGACTTGAAGATTTTCTTCAAGAAACGCTGCAAATGAGTTAATTTGATGAGAACCGAGAGATTCATCAGCTGACATCTGTGTACCTGTGAACAGAGTATAGTTGCGAGGAATTTGGAGAGGTCATATGCATTCTCAGATTTGAAGAAAATGAAAAAATTTGACAGTTGAGGAATTTGACCAGTGGTTGAGGAATTTTCCTAAGCATACTGTTCTTGGGTTCTAGAGTTGTACAGATCCGAAAATTCGCACAACTGAGGAATCTCGTGAAAATCTTATATGCTTAGTGAAGTTCATCAATAGTGTGGTGATAGGCGGTGTTTGAGGAAAAGAAACGGATGGATTCTTGAGGAAAAACAGATTTCACATCTCAGAGGTAAAATAGTAGATCAAACTTGCTGTAAAATAGGGTTTTTATTTACCCTAAATGGCGTGCACGAAGAACAGAGAAGAGTAGCAGGAGAAGCTCTTTCGGTGCGTGTCCAATGCGCCCTAACTTGGCAACAGAGGACGTCTACGGCGGTGGCGGACGAGGATGGTCCACTCCGGTGTGGTTTCGGCGACGAAAAAGTCGAGGCAGTGAAGCTCTTCTTCGCCAGCGTCGAGACTTCCCGCGGTGGTGCTGGGGTTTGGAGCTTTGCTATAGCGGGAGAGCGATGGAGCAAAGAAGTGTTTACCGAGGGGGATGGGAACATATTTATAGCCAGGCAGTTACTGTTGGCGCAAGGAAATCGGACCAAATAGCCCCTGCCTCTACGTCTCCGCAGGACACGTGTAGCTTACAAGCAAAGCGGTGGAGATCATGGAGATCGTGGTTATCCGAACGAGGAAAGTGGGGTTCAGTTACTGTTCATTTTAAAAAATTATTTTTGAAGATTTGAGGATTTTGTTACAAAATCATCAGCTGACAAGGACGCGGTGAGGATTTCGAACAAAGTTTCAAGTAGAACGCATATGAAGAATTGAATAGACTGGATGAGAATAGCATAGAGGGAAGGTAGGGTCCGATCACATTCACTTAGATGAAATATCAACTTGAAGAAATAGCTATAAGTGAATGTTGTTGAGGACTTAAAATCAGAGCCTATCTAGGTAACGAAAGTCATCAAGTGTTTTTGAAGATTTGACTAACTTGAGGATTTTGTGATAAATCGTCACAATGGTGAATTTCAATTTTGAAGAAAACAACGTTTTGAAGAACAACTGATTTGAAGAAAATCAAATTTTTGAAGAAATGAGACTTTGAAGAAATTCAACTTGAGGAATTTCACGTTGGGCGGTGGCGTGAACCACCAATAAGAATCTTGGTTACAGACGCCGCGTACAATTATCGTAGGGCCGTGAGAATCAATTTCTTCGTTTGAGAATCAAGTTGCTTGAATTTCTTCACATCGGCAGCAGAGATACTAGCACAGATGATAGGGACACCATGTTCCACAATATACCAAAGATCATTGTCAATAGCCTGTAGATGCATCTGCATCTTGGTCTTCCAGAAGGGAAAGTTCTTTCCTTCGAAAGTAGGACATGCTGCAGTAACCTTAATCATGCATGCAGTCGACACAACGAAAACTCCAGGTGGTTAAACCAAAATCACACAGAACAAGGGAGTACCTTGCTCTGATACCAATTGAAAGTGCGTTATATCGACTAGAGGGGGGGGTGAATAGGTGATTTTTAGAATTTCATCACTGAGGAAATTCCTTTTGAGGAAATTCCTCATTGATGACTAACTCACAGCGGAAACAGTAAAGGATCAGAGTGCAAAGTTTCACTACAGCAGTTTTTCAGGATGAAGAATGTGAAAACAGATTGCACAGTAAGCACACACGCAGAAAACAGATGAGGATTACCTTGCGTGAAGAATTTGGGGTTGAGGAATTTCAGAGAAATTCTTCAAACAGTGAGAGTGAAAATCATCAACACATAATCTGGGGAATATAAAGAGTTGAGGAATTAGAACCCGTTTCACAACGAAGACAGTAGTTGATGACCCAGTTCCAACTGATGTGACAGTTGTACATCTAGTTTGGAGCGGCTTGGTATTGAAACCAAAAGATACACAGTCCTGGGACACATAGTCCCTATCGTATTCTCCTTGGGCTAAGAACACACAGTCCTCGCCCAACACTCGTGGTAAGTCTTCAGGGCAGACTTCCAAACCCTTACAAACTTGGTCACCCGGCGATACACAATTGACTGCTAGATTGCTCTAGACCATGACGCCAAACCGTCTGGAGGATACACAGTCTTCAAAGGTAAAAGACTTGAGTCCAACACAGGAACAACTTCTTCAGTGATGCTTAGTCACTTGGTTCTCGGTTTGTGGTTTGGTGTTTGGGGTATTTCCTCACTGATGAATTACTCTCGAAGACTCTGAGGAATTTGGGTTGCTCTTATGACAAGTGTCAGTTTTTAACGGAGCAGCCAACCAGCTAATGGTTGTGGGGGCGGCTATTTATAGCCTGGGAGCATCCCGACATGATTTGACACTAATGCCCTTAAATAATATGACCGTTGGAGTGGATAAGACCAATGATGTGGCGTGGCTATCGAGACGGTCGGGACCCTCAATTGTGAGAGTCCTCATGTCACTCATATTCCTCACTTGAGGCTTTTGGTAGGATTAGGCTTGGGTTGAGCATCATGAGGAAATTCATTCCAATGTGTTACCTCGACCCCCTTTAACAGTACGGTGTTCCTATTACTCAAGTGTGAAGAAAACAAAACATAAACAGTAAATCTTCATGCTTCAAATTCTTCAGAATGATTTTCTTCAGGACACACCGAATTCCTCAATTTCAATATCTTCATGAGGAATATCAATTTCATCGCAGTTTCTTCGTGATTCAAATCTTCAGCTTCAGACCAATTTCTTCAACCGAAGATGTACATTTTTAGGGGTCGATATTCATCGAATATTTCAAACTCCTCAACTACTTATAGGTCATGTGTACACTCATGAACACATTAGATACTTAACCTATAAGTCTTCAAACCACCAAAATCACTAAGGGGCACTAGATGCACTTACACACCTAGATACTTCAGTGTCACCACAAGTATCCGTAGGTTAATTATTCAACATGCATGAAACAATTTCAGATTCATCATATTCAATCCAACAGAAAGAACTTCAAAGAGTACCCCCAAGATTTCTATCGGAGGAAGTAGGACAAGAACATACATCAACCCATATGCATAGATTACCCCAATGTCACCTCGGAAATCTTTAAGTTGAGTACCAAAACATATATCAAGTGAATCAATAGAACACCCCATTTTCACCACGGGTATCCACATGCAAGACATACATTAAGTGATCTCAAATCTAATATTCAGTCCGACATAACAAAATCTCAAAGGAAAAGACTTAATTCATCATATTAAGATAGCAAAGGAGGAACACTATATGATCCAACTATATTAACAAATCCCATGATACGTCAAGATCGTGACATCTCAAGAACACGAGAGAGAGAGAGAGAGAGAGAGAGAGAGAGAGAGAGAGAGAGGGAGGGAGGGAGGGAGGGAGGGAGAGAGAGAGAGAACGAGAGAGAGAGAGAGAGAGAGAGAGAGAGAGAGAGAGAGAGACTAGTACATACCCTCATCCCCGAGGGTAAACTACTCCCTCCTCGTCATGGAGACCACCAGGATGACGAAGATGACCTCCGTTGATGATTGCCCCCTCCGACAGGATGCCGTAATAAGGCTATGGATGTGATCGCTTTTGAACAGAGGCTTGCGACATTGGAGCGGAAGTTCTAGGTTTATTTCGCAGTGTTTCTATATTTACAGGATTTTTCAGCATTGGAATCATGCTAAACGGAGCCACGGGATGGTCCCGAGAGAGAGAGAGAGAGAGATAGAGAGAGAGAGAGAGAGAGAGAGAGAGAGAGAGAGAGAGGGAGAGAGGGAGCGGGCGAGGGAGGGAGGGAGGGAGAGAGGAAGGGAGGGAGGGAGAGAGAGAGAGAGAGAGAGACTAGTACATACCCTCATCCCCGAGGGTAAACTACTCCCTCCTCGTCATGGAGACCACCGGGATGATGAAGATGACCTCCGTTGATGATTGCCCCCTCCGACAGGATGCCGTAATAAGGCTACGAATGAGATCGCTTTCGAACAGAGGCTTGTGACGTTGGAGCGGAAGTTCTAGGTTTATTTCGCAGTGTTTCTGTATTTACAGGATTTTTCAGCATTGGAATCATGCTAAACGGAGCCACGGGATGGTCCCGAGGTATCAAGGCGCGCCCTGTTGACTTGGGGGCAACTGGTGGCCCCCTCCGGTGGTTCTTCACTCCAGTATTTCTTATATGTTCCAGAAAAAATCATCAAAAAGTTTTGGGCAGGTCTGAGAACTTACAACACCACGATAATTCTACTAAAAACAACGTTAGTCGAGGTTAGTTCCAATTAAATCATATAAAGTGCATCAAAACCATATAAAATTATTGTAAATATGAATAAATATGACATGAATACTTTATAAATTATCGATACGATGGAGACGTATCAGTGCAACAACCCCGAAGACAATTCTGCGGGATCCGTCAACTAACCAGCCAAAGGTCGGTCTAAAAAATAATTTAACCGACCAGTGGCATTGACGCAGTAGCCCCCAAGCTGAACTACAGTGAGGTTGAGCCCTCAAGCCGTCCGACGTGGCAAAACAAAGCACCCCAGTCAGAGATAACGAGATTGCGATTGGAAAAGTTCTAAGACGACGAAAATGTTATAACCATTTTAGTAGGAATAAAAGACGGTGTGAACCTTGACCACGACAACCAAGATGTGATTAGGTGGAAGTTTACGGAGAACAACCTCTTCTTGACGTCCTCGACTTACAAGATGCAATTCAAGGGACTCACCATCATCCTCTGTTGAACACTGTTTGGAATGCATGGGCTACTCCAAAATGCAAGTTATTTGCTTGATTGATCATCCATAATAGAATTTGAACTGCTGATAGACTTTACCATAGGGTGTGTTCAAATTGTGGTATGTGTCCCTTTGCAACCAAGTTCGAGAAAACATCAACCCATCTCCTCTTCCAATATCGAACTCGAAAAGTACAAGCTGTAAATCCAGCGTGAGGTGCACAAGATTTTGATCCTTTTGTTCTAGGGGGAATAGCTTCTCATCATATTGTTGCGGGTACATTGGGTATATTAGCAGGATTATTCCATCTTAGTGTCCGTCCGCCTCAACGTCTATATAAAGTATTACGTATGGGCAATATTGAAACTGTACTTTCCAGTAGTGAAGCGCATGGATACAAGTTATCCTTGGAAGGAAAGACAATTCCGAATATGTTTTGTCTATGAATAAGGAAGATATAAGTAATGCAACTATGAATCTCATGGAGAGTTTGATCCTGGGTCAGGATGAATGCTAGTGGCATGCTTAACACATACAAGTCGAACGGGAAGTGGTGTTTCCAGTGGCAAACGGGTGAGTAACGCGTAAGAACCTGCCATTGGAAGGGGAACAACAACTGAAACGATTGCTAATACCCCATAGGCTGAGGAGCAAAAGGAGAAATCCATCCAAGAAGGGGCTCGCGTCTGATTATCTAGTTGGTGAGGCAATAGCTTACCAAGGCCATGATCAGGAGCTATTTTTCTCAATATGTCATGTTGTTGAAAAATCTCGCGGTAGCATGGGATGATCGGCACTTTAGTTTTAGTTTTAGTCCTAGGCCATTTTCAACCCAGGCCCATTGTTTCATCAGCGCGCATTGCAGAGTGATCCTTTTGTCTGCCTTTTCGAGCAGCGAGTGTATTCCACTCCCGACATTTCGTCAGCAGCGAAATTCACACGTCCGAAGAAGAGAACTTTTGGTTCTTGGCCATTTCGTGGAGGTCCTGTCCGTCCAGGAATCGCCGTCGCCCCCGCCCGTGGTAGTAACCGGCGCCCCCACACCAACCTGAGCGCACAGACGGCCCACCGCGGTCACAAAGATTTGACCCCTCCACCTCCCGCTGCTCCTCTCTCCCTCCGCTGCCAGCCACTGTTCACTCTATAAATAAGCCCGTCCATCGCCGCCTTCCCTCCCGTCCAGCTCCCGGCTCAGCTTTCGAAACGTACCGAAGCTCCACCATCTTCTGCTTGCTTCCTACCGCCGGAGCGCCGCCTTGGCTTGGCTCGGCATCGTCGCCGTCTCAGCCGGGAAGTCGTGGGCTCGTGCGGCGCGATGGGTAGGCTGGGGTCGAAGAGGAGGGTGGGGGAGGAGGCGGAGCTGGAGGCCGTCGAGGAGGAGGAGAAGGAGTACGAGGTGGAGGAGGTGCACGACCGGCTCCAGTCGTCGCGGAACAGCCGGCTCGCGCTCTTCGGCTCCGACCTCCGCCTCGGCCCGCGCCGCCGCCGCCCCCCTCGCCGCCCCGCCGTCGACGGCGAGGGCGGCTTCTTCCACGACCACATCATCCTCCCCGACAACAAGTACGTAATAGCACCACCAGCACACGGCCACGGCCCACCTCCCTCCCCGCCTCTCCATTTCTCCTTCCTTGCTACCTTCTCGACGCTTCCGCGCGCACGCCTCCGTGTGCTGCAAGCTCGATCGGTCGTTTTGCTGCTGCTACAATTACAAACACAAGCAGTTTCAAAAAAAAAATTGTAACCAAAAGCAGTTTCAATTTTATTTTATTTTTGCGGAAAATGACTTTGCTATATTATTTTCCTCGCAATTTTTGGTTTTACTTTCCGTTTCGTTCAACAGCCTGCGCATTGGTCCGTAGCCGCGATTCGGTCGTTTCTTGATCAGCTCGCCACCGCCACAGGTGCGCCGTCGGCAGGCAGCAGCCACATGTAGCATGTAGCTACAGCTACGCCGGCGTTCACGGGATCGTGCCTGAGGGCCATAGAAACCGGGATAACATATTGCTTTTGCTTTACTGAACTCCTGTCGCATGAGTTAATTTCTAGCCAAGCTAATTTCTCGGCTGTTACAACTGCGACTTCTTTGCAAGGCCATCTACGGCCCGTAGCCTCATGGGAGATGTTCTTCTTTAAAAAATCCTGCGATGAAAATGAAAGTGAAATAGTAGTTATTTTTTAGTATACGAGGGGAATATCTTTTCTAGCAAAAAAAAAGAGAGGGTGAAATGTTGTCCCGTGAGTCTGAAAAGAAGGGAGGAAGCTAGCTAGTAGCATCGGGATGAACAATCTAAGCATAGTAGACTCTGGACCCCTTTCACTGTCTGCTTTTTAAGGCTGACCGTAACGGTAGTATCATATATGTCAACTAAGCACTTTCGATGAGGTGGCATATAATTAAATGAAGAAAAAGAGGGTTGAGTATCATATCATGATACCGTATCATATTAAATGATGTGCTACTATGTGTCTTGCATGGCAATAAATAAACTATACTATGATACTAACATATGATACTATGCATTACGGATGTGGTATCATACACTAGTATCATATGCATGATACTAGTATATGATACTACCCATTACAACCAGCCTAACCTCGCGCGATAGGCGATAGAGTATAGACTGTACTGCCCCAAACGGTCCGGAGATTGCTCCGTGACTTTTGTTTTTCCACCCCTCCTTTTTTTTCCCCTTTGGTTCCTTCTGCGTGCGTGGAGGCAGCATGAGAAGCTCCGCATGCCTTCAAACCGGGATTCGTTAGTCACAGCGTGCAGGAAGAGCAGATAAATGCAGTGCACATATGTGTTTTTTTTCTGCATATTTATGCATTGCACATCAGCGACAAAGGGTTTGAACTTCCTAAGGCCACTTTCAATGCGTTGGTGCTAAGATGAGGTGCTAAACACATTAAATAATTTAACAACTAAAGTCCCCAATGCATAGTTGCTTAGCTTATTATAGCTAAGCCTTCTTATTTAATGCTTTTGCAACTAAAGTTATGCATGCATTGGTGCATTTTTTTATTTAATTGCTTTACCTAGGTTTACGCGCTTAGCATTGTTTCTTCCTGGAGTCATCATACTCATCTCTTTCCTATTAATTAGCTTGCCACATCAGATTTTTTGTCTATGTGACAGCCTTAGCACCTGTACAAGGTGAAGCATTGGGAGTAGCCTAACACGAAGTGCATGCATATGTATAGCTATCATCACCATGCCCCTTATATTCTATAGCGTGCGGAGCTCTCTACTCTGCTTATCAAAACATGACAAGTAGGCTATATATATAGCTTGCACGAGCAGCCTTCCTCGCCGCCAACCAGGTGTACGGCCCCTTGGTTTTGGACAGCGTCGTGCTCCCCAAATCCCATTTCGTTACTTGGCTGACTTGGCTTGATTGATGCCATGGTTTGAACGGCCTAAAGAACTCATCCAGCATGCCCGGCTTGGTTTAGCGCCGCTAATCCTGGGGGTAAGGTAGCTCGAGTCATTATCCCGGGGCAAATATTCAAGTGCATGATGCGTAGAGTGTAGCAATCAGTTCTGCCATGTGTGAGATCTCTTCACAGCTAATCCATGGGGATGATGTGGACAGTGTTAGTTTTTGATTGGCGGTGATCGCGCATAATCAGACAGAACTGATGACATCTAATTTATATATAAAACGGCTTACATTTGTTTACCGAGGGAGTAGCATATACTTCATTTGTTCCTAAATACTCCCTCCGTCCCAAAATAACTGTCTCAGGCTTAGTACAAATTTGTATTAGAGCTAGTACAAAGTTAAGACACTTATTTTGGAACGGAGGGAGTATTTGTTGTTTGAGAGAACTAGTCTAGTTCTCCTCAATAACAAATATTTAGGAACAGATAAAGTACATTGCAATGTCTTGCCTCCTCGAAGTCTCGACTTTTTTTTTTTTTTTTGAGAATGTGTGTTTGTCGTGATAGTGTGCTGACTAAAATTTTAAGTTTAGCAGGGCTATAGATTACTACAGCTGAACGTGTACTCCGTGTGGTTATGTAAAATGGCACTACGAGTAGATGAAAAAAGTGCAAATTATTTTCCTCGGATGATGTATAGAATAAAATGGATGTTATTGTAACAGATCTCGTTGGAGATGAGGTGGCTCCATGACAGACGCATCGTCATTTAAATTCAATTCGTGCCAAGTGGTTCCGATCGACCCAATTAATTTACTAGCATGAGTACCGTTGGATCGGTGCACAGGAGGAACCCACTACTCATGGTCACATCACCCCCCACCCCCTGACGGACATGCTCATGTGCATCATGGAGTATGCGTCTGATCTCACCCAGACATTTGGCTAACTCTATGTGCGCCGGATCCTTGAACGTGTTTGGCCTAATCATCAATGCTTTTGACCTAATTTGCAAAGGCAGTGTAGCATGTGGTTCTAGGCTTCTACAGTAGCCACTCTCTCAATCAACTTGAGATTTTTCAGGGAGAAAATTATGTGGCTGTCAGTCAACAACTGTGGTAAATGAATCGAAATCTGTTTTTTTATACCATCTTTTGCTCCTCCATGTCTGAAGAAATGGCACAGTTGTTGGACGTTTTACTATGGTATAAGTTGCAGGAGAGTGTCAATTTACTGATCTGTGGACCTCTTTTTGGGATGGTGTCCCTGCTGCAGGTTGTATCTGTTATGGACCAAGTTCATACTTGTTTGGGCGGTGTACAGTTCCTTCTTTACGCCCTTCGAATTCGGCTTCTTCAGGGGCCTCCCGGACAAACTGTTCGTCTTAGACATAGTTGGGCAGATTGCCTTCCTCATTGATATTGTTCTCAAGTTTTTCGTGGCCTACCGCGACCCCGACACGTACCGCATCGTACACAGTCCGACCTCTATTGCCCTGCGGTAAATACTTCATCATCTTATGCTTGAAACTGTAACTAGAATAAACCGGAATTTGCCCTGCAGTATTGTTCGCTTGAATATTTTTCCGTACTCCCACTCCTATATTTTCACATCATGTAGTCCTTTACAATCTCGGAATCATTAAAATGGTGAATCTCAAGAATGATATGTTGGATATCTCAACTATTTTCTATGTTGCTGAAATGAAAATGCTTTCTGTGTTGCCTTGATGTTGTACTTGTAACTTCTACTTCTCTCTTAATAAAGAGCGGCTACAGCCTTTCGAAATGAAAATGCTTTTCCAGAAGGGCATTTGCATGTTAGTACATTTAACTTTGTTCTTAGGACATTTGTATGTTGTACATTTAACTTTATTCTTCCTTTAAAAAAATAACTTTATTCTTGCAATATTATAGTAGGGCATTTGCATGTTGTACATTTAACTTTATTCTTGCAATATTATAGTAGGGCCTTTGCATAATGTACTTTTTGGAACATGTCCTGCTATAAATCAAACTTGCTTTCTAACCTATGGTTTATTTGCTCACTTAACCCAGGTATTGTAAATCAAATTTCATTTTTGATCTCCTTGGTTGCTTCCCATGGGATATCATCTACAAGGTTACCCTTTTGCTAATATTTCTAATTTCACTGGTTAGTTGACATGTTAAAAAAAATTCCGCTCACGTTTTATACCATGAACTGTAAAACAGGCTTCTGGCAGTAAAGAAGAAGTAAGATACCTATTGTGGATCCGGTTAACACGAGCTCTGAAGGTAACAGAATTCTTCAGGGATTTGGAAAAGGACATCCGCGTGAATTACCTGTTCACGAGGATAGTGAAACTCATAGTTGTGGAGCTCTATTGCACGCACACGGCAGCCTGTATCTTCTATTACCTGGCCACAACGCTACCTGAATCAATGGAAGCAAATACATGGATAGGGAGTTTGAAGTTGGGAGAGTACAGCTATGACCATTTCAGAGAGCTTGATCTTATCAAGCTTTATATAACCTCACTTTACTTTGCGATTGTCACCATGGCGACTGTTGGTAAGTTTTGATCTCATATTTAACTCAAAGTTCCATGTCGTTTTCTTCAGAAACTTGGAAAGTGTTCCGTATGCTGAGATGCTGAGACCTTTCCCCCTGCAGGTTATGGTGACATTCATGCTGTAAATGTCAGGGAAATGATATTTGTCATGATCTATGTCTCCTTTGATATGATTCTTGGTGCTTACCTCATCGGTAACATGACTGCGCTTATTGTCAAAGGCTCGAGAACAGAGCGATTTAGGGACAAAATGAAAGAAGTCATCAGGTATATGAACAGAAATAAACTTGGGAAAGAGATAAGGGAACAGATCAAGGGGCATCTGAGGTTGCAGTATGAGAGCAGCTACACCGAAGCTTCTGTACTTCAGGATATCCCGATTTCAATTCGTGCAAAGGTAATGAACATTGTGTTACTGTTCTGACTTCTGAAGCTCTTTCCTAAAACAGACCATCAGATATCTGTTTTGACTGATGATACATGTTATTGTGTTTGCAGATTTCTCAAACACTGTACAAGCCATATGTTGAAAGCACTCCACTATTCAAAGGCTGCTCAGCAGAGTTCATTCAACAGATTGTAAGTATTTCTTTCTGACCCAAAATATGTATGATGATATATTGTACAAAATATAGTTTGATAATACCTGAAGATCTCTCTTAACGTGTTCGTGCTCCTGGCAGGTCATCAGACTCCAAGAAGAGTTCTTTCTACCAGGAGAGGTTATTTTGGAGCAAGGCAGTGCAGTTGATCAGATATATTTTGTCTGTCATGGCGCACTGGTGAGTTCAGGCCTAGTGATGGTTTCCCAATTCTTTCATACATTTAATAAGCAGACAGGTTTGCTTATGGAGTTCCTTTTGGACCAAACTAGCACTTACTGTACAATTCATATGCTGTTCAGGAAGGTGTTGGCATCGGCGAAGATGGTCAAGAGGAGACTATTTTGATGCTGGAGCCCGAGAATTCTTTCGGAGAAATCGCTATCCTTTGCAACATCCCACAGCCATACAGTGTTCGTGTTTGCGAACTTTGCAGGCTCTTGCGGCTCGATAAGCAGTCATTCACAAACATACTGGAGATCTATTTTGTCGACGGAAGGAAAATTTTGAGCAACCTCACTGATGTAAGAAGCAGCATCAACAGCTGTTACTTCATAAAAAGATGTATAATTGTAGTATAAACAGATTATTTATTTTTTACTGATGTGCTGCCTGCCCCCTTTTGACTGCAGAACAATGAATATGGCGGTCGGGTCAAACAAATAGAATCAGATATCACATTCCACATAGGGAAGCAAGAAGCAGAGCTGACCTTGAGAGTAAACAGTGCCGCCTTTTACGGTGACCTTAATCAGCTCAAGGGTTTAATCCGAGCTGGAGCTGATCCAAAGAACACCGATTACGACGGGCGTTCTCCTTTGGTAAGCACAGCTTAGAATTTCATATAATCAACAAGAACGTTGTATTATACTACCTTATACTGATCATCAGTAATGTATGTCTCATGTAACCGCCGTCTTCTTCACAGCATCTTGCGGCTTCCAAAGGGTACGAAGACGTTGCGCAGTTCCTCATCCACGAAGGGGCTGATATCGATCTTGCCGGTATGCAGTATGCTCACTCAGTTAAATTTAATGCCATCTTCGCTGCCGTTTTCAGGTTTCACCATGTAGTGTATGTAGACTGGTGATCACGTTTTGAACACTTGCTTTTTGTTCGGAACCAGATAAATTTGGGAACACGCCACTGCTGGAGGCGGTGAAGCAGGGGCACGACCGGGTGGCCACGCTGCTCTTCGGCAGAGGAGCCAAGCTGAACCTGGAGAACGCCGGCAGCCACCTCTGCATGGCGGTGTCGAAGGGGGACTCCGACTTCGTCCGGAGGGCGCTGGCCTACGGCGCCGACCCGGACTCGAAGGACTACGACCACCGCAGCCCCCTCCACATAGCCGCCGCAGAGGGCCTGTACATGATGGCCAGGATGCTGGTAGAGGCAGGCGCAAGCGTGTTCGCAACCGACAGGTAATGTGCCACCATCAAGCTTGAAACCACCACCAAGTCTGCTGTCTCTGCAACTTCGTGGCCATGGTTGGGCCTGACATTGCCGTGTGTATGTGTGCAGGTGGGGCACTACTCCGCTGGACGAAGGGCGCAAGTCGGGCAGCAAGCCGCTGATGATGCTGCTGGAGCAGGCAAAGGCCGACGAGCTGTCCAAGTTTCCCGGCCGCGGCGAAGAAGTGAGAGGCAAGTTCAGAAGCTGCTCAGAACCCTCTGTCAGTCAAAGGAAACCACCACTTGCTCAACGTTCATTTCTGACCTCTACGAAATTTCTCCTGATCACAGATAGAATGCACCCGCGGCGATGCTCCGTGTTCCCCAACCATCCGTGGGACGATGGCGCCGAGCGCAGGGAGGGGGTGACGCTGTGGATTCCGCACACGATCGACGGGCTGGTCAGGTCGGCGCAGGAGAAGCTGGGCATGTCCGGCCAAGGCCTGCGCCTGCTGGGCGAGGACGGCGCGAGGGTGCAGGAGGTCGACATGGTCCATGATGGCCAGAAGCTGTATCTGGTCGGAGGCGATGGCGGCGCGGGGCAGAGCGAGTAGAAGGTGCGCCGGCGGGAGCGGAATAAGGTTCTTCCAGCAAAATTTTGCTGTCCCTGTCAAATACGGAGTACTATGTTTTTCTAGGATTAGCCTAAGATTTGCGAGCTTTTTCTTGCGTGCCGCCGATTGTTGTACCCATACGTAGATATAAGAAAGAAGGCAAGGCGTTTCTTCATGATGTACAAATTGTGTTGGTGGAAATGGGATGTAAATGGAAACGGAATGTGGATGAAGAAGTTGAGCCAGTTTTCGATTTGTCAACTTGATCCAAGTGTTGAAAGCCTCGTGTTAATTAGCTACTGCCATCTTCTTCGACATAATTGCAGGGCAGTACCACACTTAGGCACGCTCATGTCGGTATCATTTCGGAGACTAATTGTTGCAATACGGTCTGTCAGGCGTATAAACTCGTATTGACGCAGTATCTGACGTACCAGGCTCGCATGTCAGTTGACACGGTGGCGTACACGTATCGCGTAGCGTACCCGAACCGGCTCGGTCACTTGGTCTCGTCCGAACCGGGTCGAACCGGACCAACCCGAGAACCCTAGCCTTGCTCTCCCCTCTCCCTCTCTGCGCGGCTCTCCGACGATGGCGGCGGCGACGTTGCGGGCGGCTACCGAGACCTCCCCAGCCTCGGGCTAGATGACTACGTGGGTCTGGCTTTGGACGACGATGGCTCCATTTCGAGCCACTCCTTCGGCGCTGGTTTGGAGGAGGAGGATTTGGAGGAGGAGGCGACGTTGTCCATGAATGACAGGGCGAAGATGGCAGAGATCTGGATCGCCAACCCTACCAGTAGCCATCACTGGACCAGTGGTGCTGGTGGCGGCTTGATGTAAGTGCATGTAGTTTTTTTTGCCTAATTAAAATCTGAATATCTATGGTTATTTGCTTATCTGAATTTATATGTGTGAACTGTAGTTTGAATGATGATGTTTGGGAACTTCAGATTCACTGTGATTCAGAGCCAAATATTGATATGAAGCTATGTAGCTCAGATGTTACATTTCTAAACATGTATGCAGTGTTGCAAACACAAGGTTTTTATTTCTCTGATGAGCTATACCACATGAGGAATTTAGGAATAGGAGAGGAGAGAGAGCATGGCTTAGAATTGATTGACATAAACATCAAACTGCAGCAACTGAAGAAGGAATATAATCACAGTTTAGTTCTCAATTTGATAGTGAGGGCAACACCAACTGAAAAATTAGCAGCAATAGTGTATCAACCATCTGTTCTGTATGATCTTAGTGAGCCTGCAGTTCTTGTTGTTGATCCAGAAGGTGTTGTTTTTCATAGCAGCCCTAGTCAACCTACTGCTTTTTGCATCCAAGAGAGCATAAACTTCAGAAAGGACAATCTCAAAGTTATAATGAAGGAAGAGTGAGTGTTTGAGCAGGCACATAATAGTAGTGATGAAACTAAGGATGCATATGACAGTGATAACAATTCAGATAACAGCTCACAATTAGCAGAGGAAGAAGATGTAGATCAATCTGAAGATTGAGATGAAAATTCAGATGAGGAACAATTACATTATGAGGGTGACACTGAGGTTGAGGATTTGTTTGAGCAGGTAGAGGAGGATGTCAATGTTTTTGCAAGAGAAGAGCCTCCAATGCAAAAACCTGCAAAAAGGAGGAAGAAACTTGAAGTTAGGACAGGCCCCACTACTAGGTCACATTCAAGGTGTGTTAGAGGAGGTGATACCTGATTTCATTCCTTCAACAGATGAAGAAGATGATTGGTTGTTGTTTGAGGATGAAGATGATGGAGATGAGCCACCCTCATTTGTGCTACCTAAAGGGAGGAAGAGTAGGGCCAAGAAAAGGAAACCAATGATCTCGTACAATGACAAACTTAAGCAACCACATCGGCAGTTATGTGTGTACATGTGCTTTAAGGATCAACATCAATTCAGAGAAGCTTGTTGAGCTTGCACATCACACAGGCCAGAGACTTCAGGTATCACAGAAACTCATACCAAAGGATCATTGCTTGTTGTAAGCAAGAGCACTGCCAGTTTTGCATAGTTGCTGCAATTATCAAAGGGGAGAAGACTTTTGCTATTAAGAAAATGAGGCTGGAGCACACTTGCCCTACCAACACAAAGAAATCAAGGATTAGTGCAAAGTGGCTTGCAAAGACCTATGAGTCATTGTTCAGGTCTGATCCCACCACTAGCATACACACTTTGATGGACAACTGCAGGGAGAAGTATGGTGTTGATGTGGGAAGGCACATGGCCTATAGGGCCAAAAAACCTTGTTGTAGAAGTTGTGCTAGGAGAGCACAAGAAGCAGTATCCCAGACTTAGGGATTATGCTCGGACCATCATGGATACAAACTCTAGTAGTAGAGTTGTAGTCACAACAGTTATTTCAAAACCTACTACAAATACACCACATCCAGTACCAAGGTTTCATGTTATGTTCTTCTGCATAAATGGAGCAAGGGAGGGATTTCTGAATGGATGCATACCATTCATTGGTTAGTCATTCCTTTATTGTGCATCAGAAATTTTAATTGTTTAGCAATGCTTTATAGGGACTTAAATTGTTCTTTGCTTTCCATCAACAGGTGTTGATGGATGCTTCATTAAGCTGACCACTGGTGCTCAAAGCCTTGTTGCCACTGGAAGAGATGGCAATAACAATATTTTCCCACTTGCATTTGCTATAGTTGGACAAGAGGACACAGCTAACTGGTGTTGGTTTCTGCACCAATTGAAGATATGTCTAGGAGGTGAAACTGGGAAATTTGGTCCTTATACTATCATGTCTGATAGACAGAAGGTATGTGATTTGCAACTAAATCAAGTTCTGCATTTGTAGTTGTATAGAAGCTAAGTTTAGCATGCTATGTGATCACGGGCTGCTAAATGCAGTAAATCAAGTTTTCCTAAACTGCCATCAAAGATTTTGCCTTAGACACCTCTATGCAAATTTTCAGAATGCTGGGTTTAGGGGGGAAGATTTTAAGAAATGCATGGATAATGCCAGCTATGCTTACAACCAACACAAGTTTAACATTGCCATGAATGATCTGAAAAATGAGGGTGGGGAAGCTTGGAAGTGGCTGAGTGGAATACCTAAGAACACATGGGCTAGGCATGCTTTTGACACTAACTGCAAGACATACTTGGTTGTTAACAACCTATCTGAGGTGTTCAACACAATTACATCCTAGATTTTAGGAAAAAACCTATTAGGACTATGATTGATGGTATTAAGGACAAGCAGATGGTGAGGTGGCATAGGAATAGAGAGAAAGGAAAGGCAGCTCTGTGGGAGATTACACCACATTATGCTGAGAAGCTAGAGGTGAAAAAGGAAAGGGCTAGATTCTGCAAACCTATCCAAGCTGGTGTAAATCTATGGCAAGTGACTAGTGGGCAGCAAACACATGTTGTAAACTTGAAAGTTCATACATGTGGCTGCAGAAAGTGGAACCTGTCTGGCATACCATGCAACCATGCAATATCAGCAATTAACAAGGCAAAAGGATTTCCAGAGGAATATGTGTCCAAATTCTTCAAAAAACCTTTCTACCTTGCTTCTTATCAGCCAGTGATATATGCATGTTCCTGGTGAACATGATTGGACAAGGATAAGTGGCCCAGACATAGAGCCACCCACATTTCATGTGAAGAGGGGAAGAAAGAAAGAGAAGAGAATAAAGGGAAAATTTGAGGTTCCAAAACCAAAGGATAGTTCAAGAATGGCCACTATAACATGCAGCAAATGTGGGCTCCAAGGCCACAGGTACACCAACTGCACACAATAGTAGAGACCAGAGTTGGCTTTGAGGAAAAACAAGCATGTGGTAAACCCTTTTGTGATTATGTGCTTTGCAACTATTATGTTCATGTGTTAAATCCTTTTGTGTTTATTTGCTTTGCAACTATTATGTGCATGTGTTAAATCCATTTGTGTTTACAGCCTACAACTGCAAGATCACAGCCTCCAACTGCAAGATCACAACCTCCAACTGCAAGACCAAGGAGTGAAGCAAGATCACAGCCTCCCCTTGCAAGATCTACAAGAAGGTCAACAAGTAGTGTCAATGTTCATAGGCCTTTCACTACCCCAAGATTTGTTGCTCCTGGAGGTTCATCATCTGTTGATGGAGGTTCATCATCTGCTCCTGCCCCAAGATTTTCTGCTGGAGGTTCATCATCTGCTCCTGGAGGTTCATCAGCTGCTCCTACCCCAACAAACCATTCTGGCTGGATGGCATTTTTTACTGCCAGTGATAACCATAACTAATGATGATGTGTACTAAGTGATCAGTACTAAGTTGTATGATGTGTACTGAGTGATCAGTACTAAGATCCTTTTATGATCAGTGACTTATTGTGTACTAAGTTCTATGATCAGTACTAAGTGATGTGTACTAAGTGACTTATTTCTGTTTATCATCTACAAGATCCTTTTGTGCTCTAAGATCATCATCTATGATCATCATCCTTTTGTGCTCTATGGTCATCATCTACAAGATCCTTTTGTGATTTATGATCATCATCTACAAGATCCTTTTTGTGCTTATGTGCTTTGCAACTTTTTCTGTTTATGTGCTTTGCAACTTTTTGTGTTTAACTTCATAGAAGAAAGGTAAGAGCAATATGTGGAATTAGTCAGCAGGTTCAAAAATAAGAATGCATGAATGCAAGGTGCTTGATGGTCATGATTCTGTTGTATGTTATGTGTTATATCTGCTCTCTTTAGTTAGGAAAGTGTGTTTCTGCTTTCTTAGATGCTTGATGGTCATTGTTCTGTTGTATGTTGCATTTCCAGTGTGTAATTAGGAAAAAGGAAAAAAAGTTTAAAAATTAAGAGGTAGCACATTTGTGGTCTGCTACAAACAGGACAAGGATGACAAACTAAAATGGTGATTACTTGAGCAATGGATTTCTTCCTTTCCCGTAAAACACATAATTGTATCTTCAAGTTATAGTTTTTTCTTCCAAAAAAGCTTTTCACATAATGCAACATATATCATAGGTACAAACCCATCTATCAATGCAACATATAAGAAGATATGGTGTTTATGTGCTTTCCAAGACACAACATATATCAATGGTGTTTATGTGCTTTCCAAGGCACAAACCCATCTATCAATGCAACATATAAGAAGATATTTCACATAATACAACATATTGGGGTTGAACACAGATCAAGTCACTTAAACATCCATAATTCAGAGATTCTTACAGTACAACATGGGTACAAACCTACTCGTTATTAAGTTACAACCATAGCATAGTGAAGTTCAAGCTGCATTAAAGAACAATAATTCACAAAAGGGCAGCACATCAACCATAACATAGTGAAGTTCATCTTCATCTCATCAGCAATCTAGCTTCAGCTCATCCATCCAAAATGTCCCTGATCATCTTCAACTTCTCTTGGTTCTTCTCCATTGCCTTGAACTGATCAGCAATCTGGAGCTTCAGCTCATCCCTGCGTTTAATGAGATTCACAATTCCTTTCTTCAGTCCATCAATGTGAAGGTTGAGCACCACAATGTCATCATTAAGTTTTTCCTCAGAATTGGTCAGTTTATCAACCTGAACCTTCAAATTGTGGTTCTCTTCACTTACCTTCTCCTTCTCCTTCAAATGATTAGCCTTCTGGTTCCTAATGACCCTGCCTTGAGCTTCTGCAAGGTTCATAAGCACTAAATACTTCCCTTTAAGTTTCATTGTCTCTGTCTCTTTCTTCTCAATCTCAGTCTTCATGACAGCCACAGCAACACTAGAGCTCTCTGCACCATGGGCATTCACCTTATCCTTCAAATAGCTCAAATCCATGACCCTCTCCTCCTGGGCATTGAGCAGTTGATTCACATCTTCTACTAGTTTGTCATAGTTTGCATCAAGATTTCTTTTCTCTTCTGTCAGTTGGTGAATTTTCAATGAATTCTTCAAGTTATCATCCCTCCTAGCACTCTTGTTGTCTTCCAACATTTCTCAAAGTTTCAACAGTGCATTTTGCATTGTGGGAGGCCACTCTGGGTCTACCCACCCAACAAAACCACAATTTTGAGGTTGCTGCAATACAAAAAACCACATATTATATTACTCTATAAAGCACACCAATTAAAATGTCATCACCTACATAAATAAAAACTAATACTGATTCATTTAGTAGTAATCAGTAGTAATGATTCACTTAGTTAAAATGTCAACACCTACATAAATAAAAAATAGCAGTACTAATGAACACTACTTGTAAGAAAATAGCAGCACTTGTAACTAAGCTGCATCTTTAGCAATACATAAAAAAAATAGCAGCACTTGTAACTAAGCTGCATCTTTAGCAGTACATAAAAAAAATAGCAGCACTTGTAACTAAGCTGCATCTTTAGTAGTACTAAACAATGATTGATGCCCATTACTAATGACCAAGGAGTAGTAAACAATGACTAAGCTGCATCTTTAGTAGTAGCTAAGCTGCATCTTTAGTAGTAAACAAACTGAGAGCTGCATTTGTAATAAACAATGACAATCTGACCCAGTCTGCAGCAGGAACAATGACAATTTGTAATAAACAATGACAATCTGCAACAGGAACTAAGCATTCTGCACTTGTAACTAAGCTGCACATGTAAGCTTCTGCACTAATACTGATTCATCAACTAAACAATGACAATCTGCAGCAGGAAGTGTCCAAGGAACATTTTAGCTTGCATCTAAAAACAGGACTGTCCGAGGCACATTGTTTAGTTACATAAACAATGAGCTCATCTACCTAAGCTGCGTCTAACTAAGCTGAATGAGAGGCACATTACTGAATGATTGATGCACACGCTAAACTAAGCATCTTACCGGCTAAGCACACACTAAAAACCTCCTGCCTGCCTCAAATCCTTCGAATGATACGCGACGCTCAGGCGGCAGCCGATGCTCCGAGCAAACATCCAGGACCGAATTCTCGATGCCCATGTAGTCTTCGTCGTCGATGCTAGCAGGGATCTAAAGAAGCAACCAAAAAACAAAGAGAAATCCTCAGTTTAAAGAAACAAAAACCCTAACCCTAACCCTAGCTCTACAACTTACCCGGTACACCATGTCGTCGGAGGAAGAGCTGATGTCCAGGCTTCACAGGTCGTTGCTACTATCATCCTCATAAACCATGGCGCGACGGAGGGGGTGGCGGCGGACGAGGTTCGGCGACGAGAGGGGCAGAGACGAGGGAGTGCGAGGAGAGAAGAAGGGGGGAAGAAGGCGACTAGCTTGGTCGACTGGGTCCGAGCCAGACACAAAGATCGACCGACCGAACCGGTTCGAACCGTGTCAACTGACATGCGGGCCGGTACATCAGATAGTGCGTCAATACGAGTTTATACGCTGTCAGACCGTATTGCAACAATTAGTCTTCGAAATGGTACTGACATGCAAAAATGCCTAAATATGGTACTGCGTTGCAATTATCTCATCTTCTTCTTTCGCTTCATCTCCCTGTGCGCTCCGTGCAGCACGCGTTTGGGCAAATCCTCTGCGTAGTGCGCGACAGCAGTGGTGATGGGCCTGAAAGATCCGGATCAAGGAAATCGGTGATAATTACCAGCGATTTGGACCGGTCCATCCATACCCGACGTCCACTGAAACTTAGCCGGTGATGCAGGGACGACTCGATCGAGCGAGCTCACCACCGGTCAGTAGTCACACTACTCACTACTAGTATTCGGCGATGTGTTATATGCCAAGCAACCGGTGCGACCGGTCGGAATGGCGACACCTCAATCAATCGATCGATCAAAAGACTAAGCAGCCAGCGCCGTCGCTGTGCTGTGCAGTCCCGTCCGTTGCAACTGGCCGGCCGACTGACGTCAGTCAGGCGCCTCGTGCCGACCTGAGGGAGGCCGTCGTGTCTTCAGAAACCCGTGGCACGTCTCTCACCATCGCCATTATAAAGCACAAGCAGCCTTCTCTTCCCTCCCGCGCCCACCTCAAAGTTTTTTCTTCTTCCAACCATCGGCACCCAGCTCAACTTCAGAATCCAAGCTCCGCCGCCACTGCCCGTCGGGTAGTGGCTGCAGCTAGCTCGCTCGTGCCGATGGCGAGGGGGGCAAGGTCGAGGAGGGCGCCGGCGGGGGAGGAGGAGGCAGAGAAGGAGTACGAGGTGGACGTGGAGCCCGACCGGTGGAAGTCGTCGTCGTCGTCGCGGAGCAGCCGGCTCGAGCTCATGGGCCGCCTCCCCCCGCTGCGCCGCCACAGCCGCATCCCGGGAGCCGACGGCGACGGGGAGGGCGGGCTCCTCCGCGGCCTCGTCATCCACCCCGACAACAAGTATGTATCGTATCGCTGCCATACGGACACGTACGCCTGCCTGTGCTGCGATGGACTGATATATACTCCCTCCGTTCCTAAATACTCCTATAAGTCTTTGTAGAGATTTTACTAATGGACTACATACGGATGTATATAGACATACTTTAGAGTGTACATTCAATCATTTTGCTCCGTATATAGACATCTAGTGAAATCGCTTAAAAGACTTATATTTAAGAACGGAGGGAGTATATCAGAAATCGCCACGTCCTTCATCATTCCCCTTTTTTTTTAAATCTTTAGCAAGCATCAACATGTTTTTATATGCCGTTCAACCTGAGATGTTCTTTGTAACATGTTGCATGAAGAACAGATGACAGCAACATGTGATTGAACAGCCTGCATGCTAATGTAGCTGTTACGCAGCAATACGATATTATAATGGTAGAAGGCATCTGCTTACCATGATATGTCAACTAAACTTAAACTAATAAGCGACACCAGTAACTTGCCTCCACAACGCCAACCAGGTGTATGGCTACTGCAGTTCAGAGTGTTTTTTATGATGTCGCTCTGCACTCCAAATTTGATTTGGGTGCTTGATAATTTAGATTGCTGGCTTGAAGCGCCATAAGTATTAACCAGCTGGCAGCCGCTAATCTTGGGTGTTGTCATAGTAAGTCTCTTGAGGAATATTTAAGCTGTTGCGGAGGCCCTGTAAAGTAGATCAAAATGTAGAACAGTCAGCATGACTTTGCTTCTTAGAGCATCTCCAGCCGTTCGCCCCCCAAAAACGTTTTTAGGCGAAAATTAGCATCTCTTGGGGGCTCGCCGGCGCTAATTTGCAACCCAAATTCGGCACAAACTCAACAAAAAATTAATTTTTATCACAGAGTTCATCACAGACATCAATACAAATCAAATAGTTTAACGAAGAAAGCTCATAATTTGAATAAAAAATAAAACACATCGAACTAGACGGTGTCCTTGAGCCTCCATAGGTGCTCCACGAGACCGTGCTGCAGTTCTTGATGCACCTGTAGGTCTCAGACCTCATGACGCGTATTGAGGAAGGCAGCCCATCCTGTCGGTACCTGGTGATCAACAGCTGCAACAAGATCCTGCCTGAAATATGGTTCAGTGTTAAACACTGGCTCCTCCTGCTCGCTCTCAATAATCATGTTGCGCAAGATAACACAGCAATTCATCACCTCCCACATCCAAGATTCGACCAGGTCAGAGCGGGGTACCGGACAACAGCAAATCGAGATCGGAGCACACCAAATGCCCGCTCGACATCCTTTTTGCAAGCCTCCTGGCACTTTGCAAAGTGGGACTTTACCTCCTGGCACAGGGTTTGAGATAGTATTCACAAATGTTGACCATCTTGGATAGATGTCATCTGCTAGGTAGTATCCTTTGTTGTAGTGGCATCCATTGACCTCGAAGTTCACCGGAGAAGCATTGATCTTCAACAAGCTTGGCAAAGACATTCGAGCACTGCAAGACGTTGATGTCGTTGTGAGTTCCTGGCATCCCAAAGGAGTGCCAAATCCAAAGGACTTGAGTAGCCACTGCCTCAAGTACCACACTGCAAGCTCCTTTCGCGCCTTTGTAAATCCCCTGCCAAGCAAATGGATAGTTTTTCCATTCCAAATGCATGTAGTCGATGCTTCCAAGCATCCCAGGAAATCCTCTTGCTTCATTCTGTGCTAGGATCCGAGTAGTGTCTTCAACATTGGGTGACCGCAAGTATTATGGTCCAAACACTTCCACCACTACCCTGCAGAACTTGTACAAACACTCAATGGTGGTAGACTCGGCCATGCGTCCATAGTCTTCCTGTATATCACCAGGAGCTCCGTATGCAAGCATCCTCCTAGCTGTCGTGCACTTCTAGAGTGAGGAGAATCCCACTGTGCCGGTGCAATTCTTCTTGCAAATGAAATAGTTGTCGAACTCTCGAATGGCATTCACAATCTTGAGCAAGAGCTTCCGGCTCATCCAATAACGACGCCGAAATACTTTCTCACCGTGTAGTGGAGCGTCGGTGAAGTAATCGGCATAGAGCAAGCAATAGCCCTCCATTCGATGCCTCTGCTTGCTCTCGCGGCGGCTCGGCGCCGAGCCACCTCGTCGCGGCTTTGCATTCTTCGCGAACAGGCCGGCCAGAGTGGCGAGGATCATGAGGTGATCTTCGTCGTCGGTGTCGGCCTCGGCTTCCACCTCCATCAGAACCGTGAACGCCTCCTCGTCGTCGGAGCCCATCATCGAACATGCAAATCGCCGAATACCTGGTGGGCGTGGTGAGCGGGTAGCCACCGGTATCCTCGCCTGCGTGGTCGGAGCCCTGGAAAGCCCGAGCAGTAGCAGGGATGGAGGCCATCACGGCAAAACCCTCTCTTTCCGGGTTGTGGGCAAGGGTTTGGCGCCAGTATCGGCATAGCGGGCGACGGGAGAAGTGGCTTTCTTCTGCTGTGCGTGGGTCGAATCTGGGCGGGAAAAGGCATTTCTCACCCGAAAATGCTGGCCCATGGGCCGCTTTTCCTTCCGTCGGAGCCTCCAAATGCCCACAACATGCTGGGTTCAGCCTGGGATCGCCGGGCCGAAAAATGGCTTGAACCGGCGGAATTCGGCATCCTGGGGGTGTGACTGGGTTTTTTTTTTGCGACGGTAGAAATAAAGACGCCTTGCGGGGGGCTGTTGGGGGTGCGGCTGGAGATGCTCTTAGTCCTGCCCCTGGTGATAAAACTCTGGTGGGCCCAGCAATGCTTAAACACAGGGCACATTTGGCCTAGCAACTTCATTTTCACCTAGTTAAGAAAAGTGTGCGTCTCTTGCTAATTTGACAACCAAAATCAACCTTCGTAGGTAACAATTGACATGGCTGTAAATTAACAAATGGAAGTTGAATGCTCTATAAGATTGGAACCTTGGAGAATGTTGTTGGCTTGTTGCTCACCCATGTTAAAACAGATGCTAGAGTTACACTATTTTGACATAAGCTATATTATAGGAATACCGGGTGTGCTAACTAATTGATTTGTGTCCTGCAGGTTGTACCGGTTATGGACTAGGTTCATAGTGGGTTGGGCAGTGTACAGTTCCTTCGTTACACCCTTCGAATTTGGATTCTTCAGGGGGCTCCCTAGGAAGTTGTTCTTCTTGGACATAGTTGGTCAGGTTGCCTTCCTTATTGATATTGTCCTCAAGTTTCTTGTGGCCTACCGTGACCCTGACACATACCGCATCGTATACAATCCAACCTCTATTGCCCTCCGGTAATATTCACTTATCCCATGCTTTAACAGTACAACTAAAATAATTGTTAGTCGTGATTGCCTTATATTGGCGCTGATATCCTTTGATCAATTCCACCAGCTGTACTTTGTGAAATATGTCATTTGGCAACTCAAATACGAATGTAAGCATGATTTATATGCTCTATACACCCAGGTATTGCAAGTCAAGCTTCATTTTCGATCTCCTTGGTTGCTTCCCATGGGATGCCATCTATAAGGTAATATGCAGTTTATGATGTGCTGATGGTTTAGCTTGTCTGCTCTTGTTTTCATATGATGAACTGTGTACAGGCTTCTGGACGTAAAGAAGAACTAAGATACCTACTGTGGATTCGCTTAACACGAGTGTTGAAGGTCAGAGAATTCTTCACGGATTTGGAAAAGGACATCCGTGTGAATTACCTGTTCACAAGAATAGTGAAACTCATACTTGTGGAGCTCTATTGTACACACACAGCAGCTTGTATCTTCTATTACCTGGCAACAACGCTTCCTGAATCAGTGGAGGGATATACGTGGATCGGGAGTTTGCAGCTAGGAGACTATAGCTATTCCCATTTCAGGGAGATCGATCTTGCCACGCGTTATGTTACATCAATGTACTTTGCCATTGTCACCATGGCAACTGTTGGTAAGTTTGGTTCTCATATCCAAACAAATAGTTTCGCTTTCCATAACTAGTTCCTTAGCCTAGTTTAAAATGATGGTATGGTATTATTTTTCCTCTGCAGGTTACGGTGACATTCATGCTGTAAATGTTAGGGAAATGATATTTGTCATGATATATGTTTCCTTTGATATGGTTCTTGGAGCTTACCTCATCGGTAACATGACAGCAATGATTGTGAAAGGCTCGGCAACCGAGCGATTCAGGGATAAAATGAAAGAAGTTATCAGGTATATGAACAGAAATAGACTTGGAAAGGACATCAGAGAACAGATCAAGGGGCATTTGAGGTTGCAGTATGAGAGCAGCTGCACTGAAGCCTCTGTACTTCGGGATATTCCTGTTTCTATTCGTGCAAAGGTGATGAGAGTTATAATTTGGAGATCTTGTCATTCTTCTGTGATGTAGTTTTAAGATTGTCCTCTCTACAATAGTCAGCTTGCAGTTGGAAGTCTTGTGTCTTCAACACGGCACATCAAATATGTTCTTGTGTGTTGTGAGTCTCTGACTGATGATATATTTTGTACTATTTGCAGATTTCTCAAACACTGTACATGCCATACATTGAAAGGACTCCATTGTTCAAAGGATGTTCAGAAGAATTCCTTCAACAGATTGTGTGTGCTGCTTTGATTCTGACAAATTATACATGTTGATGTATTAAGTTTGAAAAAAAAATCCCACGATTTTCTTATGCGTCTTTGCTCCTTACAGGTGATTAGGCTGCAAGAAGAGTTCTTCTTACCAGAAGAAGTTATTCTGGAGCAAGGGAGTGCGGTTGACCAGCTATACTTCGTCTGTCAGGGTGCACTGGTTAGTTCAATCCTAAAAAACAATTCAAGCCTAAAACAAATTGGTTAACTCTTCAAAGCTTTTGGTTTTCAGATATTTTTACTATTGTGTGCTTTCCCTGGTATACTGGTTATTGTTGGTTGTTCAACATCTATATCTAAGAGGATGACTTTCTAAGCATGGGTGAACTCTGACAAATATTAATGGGGATATATATCCTGTGCCGTTGTATACACTGGATCTTAACTTTGTATTCACATAGCCACCTGTTTTTCGTTGTATTTATAATTTATTGTCAATTGTGGCACAGGTACTCTATGTACATCAGAATGCACAAGCACCACAACTAGGTTGTTCTTTTTGGGTGCATTTCTAATGCCACAAATCGCGTCCCAAGCTAATGGATGCAGCTATGCTTAGCTGAAACTTGACCTTACAACTAGTTATTATCCATCTTAGTGACCATATATTCTTCTGTTCAGGAAGGTGTTGGCATTGGAGAAGATGGTCAAGAGACTATTCTAATGTTGGAGCAAGGGAATTCTTTTGGAGAAATTGCTATTCTCTGTAACATTCCACAGCCCTACACTGTTCGCGTTTGCGAACTTTGCAGGCTCTTACGGTTGGATAAAGAGTCGTTCGCACACATATTGGAGATTTATTTTGCTGATGGAAGAAAACTTTTGAGCAATCTTACCGAGGTAAACAGTAGAAACAACCAACATGCCATTAATTATTTCATCTAATTCCAGTATTCATAGATAATGCATCTTTTTTCTTGACGTGCTATCTCCCGACTGCAGAGCAATGAATATGGTAAACGCGTT
This sequence comes from Hordeum vulgare subsp. vulgare, assembly GCF_904849725.1. NCBI lineage: Eukaryota > Viridiplantae > Streptophyta > Magnoliopsida > Poales > Poaceae > Hordeum > Hordeum vulgare. The sequence continues at coordinate 107,100,313 of NC_058524.1, read as the reverse complement.
AAACACGTAGAATCAGATATCACATTCCACATAGGGAAGCAAGAGGAAGAGCTGACCTTAAGAGTAAATAATGCCGCTTTTTATGGTGACCTTCATCAGTTGACTGGCTTAATCCGAGCTGGAGCCAATCCAAAGAACAGTGATTACGATGGGCGATCTCCTTTGGTACGAATTACTAATATTTGGTTTGATAGTTCTTATCTAATTCAAAATGTTGCCCCCTCCATGATAAATATTCCATGCCTGATGTAAGCATCTTCATCGCAGCATCTAGCAGCTTGCAGAGGGTATGAAGATGTTGTGCGATTCCTTATCCATGAAGGGGCTGATATCAATCTAACTGGTATGCTCACTCAGTGAAATGCATCCCTGCAGCAATTTCCAGCTTCTTGCATATATCTTGTATACTTCTGTGATCACACATTTTTAAGCACATGATCTTTGCTCAACAACAGATAAATTTGGGAACACACCCTTACTGGAGGCAGTGAGGCAGGGGCATGGTAGAGTGGCGTCAATACTCTTCAGCAAAGGAGCCAAGCTGAACCTAGAGAATGCCGGTAGCCATCTCTGCATAGCAGTATCAAAGGGAGACTCTGATTTCATTCAAGGGGCTCTAGCTTATGGTGCCGATCCAAACTCAAAAGACTACGACCATCGCAATCCTCTCCACATAGCCGCTGCAGAGGGCTTGTATATTATGGCGAAGTTGCTGGTAGACGCTGGTGCAAGTGTGTTTGCAATGGACAGGTACCACCAAATAATACTTCATCCTTTATCTATGTCATCAAGCTTGAAACCACTTAAGGGTGTAAGGCGTGCTTGAGTTTGACATTGCCAACTATGCAGACGCGGTACTACTCCTCTGGACGAAGGGCACAAGTCTGGGAGTAAGCCCCTTATAATGCTTCTGGAACAAGCGAAAGCCGACGAGCTCTCCAAGTTCCCCACACGAGGCGAAGAAGTGAGAGGCAAGTTCAGAAGCTTGAACCTGTGCATAATCACATGCACATTGTTCATTTGTGACAATAAGAACTTCTGTTGGCAGATAAGATGCATACAGGACGATGCTCCGTGTTCCCTTACCATCCATGGAATACTGATGCCAAGCGAAAAGAGGGGGTGATGCTGTGGATTCCTCGCACTATCAATGAACTCATCAGGTCAGCCCAGGAGAAGCTTGGTTTATCCAGCTCATGCCGACGCTTGCTCTGTCAGGATGGCGCGGCGGTCCAGGATGTGGACATGATCAATGACGGGCAGAAGATCTATCTGGTTGGAGACAAGGACACCGGTCATAGCAAGTAGAAGGTGCACCAAGCGTTGAAATAGGATAATCATATTGTTGCAGGAAATTTTGTTTTTTTCTTTTCTTTTTCAGTCAGGTATTTCTGAAAGAGTAGCCTATCCCCCCCCCCCCTGGTTGCGCGCACACACACCTTTCTGGTATGCAGGCTGAATGTCGTACCAATGTACATAGATATAAGCAAGAGAACGACCAAACATGACGGAACCGATTATCGATGTTGTACAAATTATAGTAGAATGGTAATAAGATGTGGAGCTGAAATGGAGTGTGAATAAAGATGTCCACAAATTGACCCCACACTAAAGTTGAGCTGGTGTTGTTTACGACCATGAATAAGTGGCAGGACCAAAATCTTTTCAGTTAAAATGTAAAATGGAAGTGGGATTTGAATGAAGATCTCCACAAAAGAAGGGAAATGTTCATTGTGCACAATAAAGAGAAGAGGGCCATGGAGCATACAAGAGCAATACCATGTGTATGCGGTGCACTTCACTGCCAGGCAATTTGAGCTGGTTCTCCGTTGTAGCTGCGGAACTTCCTCTTTGCTGCTTCTCTTTCGGAACTAGAATGACTTGTTAGATCTGCACTATCTTGTGCTAGCTGCTTTTTCTCTGGTTATCTGTGTAGTTGAACTGAATCCCATTCCCTGTACATCGCACCATATACCTGTCATGTTCATTCAAACCACAGTTTTTTTAGCTTCCTTACAACTTAACTTGTAGCTCCGCCACTGTGTTCCTATCTGCATATATGGACAGTAGGCTCTCTTTTCTGTAAAGTCCAGCTGTGTACTTGCAGGTGTCTGCCTTCTCCCTGAACTCTCTAGATCCGCAGTTTCGGCAGTATATTAGCTTCTTCAGCTGATCTAAATAAACCTTTGGTGAGTTTTCTCTGGAAACAGAACAGTACTACATCGTTGCTGATAAAATTTTAGTTGTTGGATGTATGTTGACGAAATGTGGAGGGCTGGGAACATGTGCTGCTGAGGATTGTTGTGGGTGCCCCTCTGCTGCTGCTATGTTGCCTCCTGATCATCCTCAGGGCCTCGGTGATCTAGTCATCGTCCTGGTCACCATCAAGGACACGCCATCACCCTGTGCACAACAGTAGCTGGCTCAGCCAATGCACTTCACTTGAAACTCAAAAACTGAAACAAAATGTGAAGCAGTAATGCAGTATGCATATTCGCTTAGCAGCCAGATCTGAAGATGGGAGTGCCATCAGTGTAGTATTATCCATTTGCTCATCAGAAGCAACCAAACTATGGAGGTCCACTTGGCTGGAAAAACAACACATGCATGCCAGCAAGATAAAGAGAATGGTTCTCTAGGTGCAACTTCCCTTCATTGACTAATCATGATGAGTTCATGAAATAATTTACATAGTTACACACCATCATACAAGTTTTGTAATGTGCCAAAAAAAAAAACTATAGAAGTATTTCTCTCTTCTTTGCAGATTCATAAATAAATTCGCAGATGAAACAATCAAATGTGTCATACTTGCAGCAAATCAAATATCTCGTAAACTTGCTACATCAAGGCAAGATGCCGACAGTAGATAGAAGACTACTTCTGAGTTCTGAATTAAGCCTGAATAGGAGGGGGTATTTGTCAGTCAAAGGTAATTCGCTCCAAAAAACAGAACACTACACAGGAGCCATTACCCCTGCCTAGATCAATCAACCAGTATATATAAAGTAAATGTAAAGATGCCTAAAGAACAATTACTTCGAGTCTTCGACAGTCCAGCTTAGCTTACGGAAACAATCACATGTGTTGCATGTTTCTCTTGAATCTCACACAAATAGTGAAAATGTTACGAATTTTCATACTGGAGTTGGTTCATGTAAATCTGAATCTAGCCGGCACTTCCCCTCTGCACGCTGCTGCATAGTCTTTGGCGAGTTGTGGTGCAGCTTTCTTGTGAGGGCATATGAACTTCTCCATGAATACCTTCTCGGTCAGCACGACTGCATTATAGTAGTCTCGTCCATAATCTAGCAATCCATTTTCCTTAAGAAACTTTACAACATAGTACCGGGGCCTTAGCCGGCCCTCTAGACTGTAGGTGAGCAATGTCAACCGATGAGCCATGTATGCCGGTTCCAACCCAACTTCAGAGACCAGAAACCCTGACTTCCTCTGCAGCAGGTCCTTCGACAATGTCAGCACCATTGGAGCTTTGCAAACAGCAATGCGCACCTCAGCATCCGACCACCTGAACATGTTCTTCAAGTGGTCCACTTTGGCTGTGATATACTCCTCGCCGAGGAATGCAACCTGCAGCGCTTGCCTGAACATCCCAGAGCACCGAGGCACACCTATACCTTCGGCGCATGCGACGATTGCCTGGAGACGGTCCAGGTTGGTGCTAAGCAACCATGGAGCGCCGATGCACAGCTTGGCAATATCGCAAGCACCTAGCCCGCACTCCTCCAGGAACGCGACGTTGGGCTTGATCACGAGCTCGAGGTCGGACGAGAGAAGGCAGGAGCCATGCTTGAGCGCCCGGAAGAGCTTCTCGGCGGAGCCGAAGAGGTGCAGGTAGTATTGTAGACTCGAGACGACGGATCTACAACGGAATTTGGCGCCACCGAGCGAGACGAGGCGCGCGATCTCAGGACGCGAGAAACCGAGGCCGGCCAGCCCGACGACGACGGGGGCCAGGGTCCTCTCTACGCCGGCGCAGAGGAACTTGGGGTCCTTGGCGACGAGGGCGGCCACGTGGGCGCTGGAGAGGCCGAGGCCGGCGAGGAAGGCGAGGACGGCGTCAGGATAGGAGGGGGACCTGAGGTGGTTGACCTTGGCGGAGGCCTTGAGTGCCTGGGCCCGGGTGAGGCCGCAGGTGTCGACGAGGTAGTTCTCCGCCGCGAAGCTAGGGTTCGGGGGTACGACGGGCGCGGCGGCGGCAGAGATGAGGCGGTGGAGCTGGGCGACGGGAGAGGCGGACCGAGAGGAGAGGAGAGATGGTAAGTATATTTGAACTCGGAAACGCGTTCAAAGGCTCGTCTCCAAGACGGAGTCGAACTGCCTAGTAGTAGAAACATAAGACTCTTCTCCCTTGGCTCTGAGCTCGCCCACACCCCCACCCGCTGGCCACTCCGGCCGCGGCGGCCACTCACCAAGCACTTATGACCGGCCGGGGCAGGCCAACCCCCGGCGGACCGGCTCTCCCGGCCCCTCCAGGCGCCGGTCCGCGCGACGCCACACCGCCCCGTGGTTCGTCGCCTGCGTCCCCTGCGTCGCCCCGGGTACTTCACCGCCTGCTGCCAGATCCGGCTCCCACGCCGAGGCTCCTGCTCCGAGAAGAGTGCTCCTATGCTGCAACCAGCGGTCCGCCCCGCGCCTCCTCCCCATCACCGATGGTGGGCATGGGACGGGATCCGCGGGATCTGGCTCCCTCACCTGTCCCAGCGGAGGCCGGGCGCATTCAAGCCCCGCGTCAAGTCCATCATCGTCAACTCCTCGGGGGCCGAGGTTGCCATTTCGGGGCCGGATCCGGGCTGGACTGAGGTGGCCCGGCGGGGAAACCGCCTGGCATCGGCGGATCCCTCGGTCCCCCGGTCTGTCCGAGGTACGCACCGGACGGACCGCCGCGGCGCCTCCACTGCTGATGCCCCGCACGCTGCGCCGCACCTTTTAAATCCGTTCGCCGGCCGCTGTTTTCGTTCTCTTAGCAAGCGTCACCGCCTAGCTGCCTGCCGCGACCCAGTGCACTGCCTCACCTGTAGACGAGCGGGGCACATCGCCTCTCGTTGCCCCCAGAATCGCAAGGCGAAAGGCTCGGTTAGGGATAGGTTGGGTCCGGCACCTCGCGCGATTCAGCTGTCTGGCCGCCTCCGGTTCCCTCCTCCACCTCCCACGGCCATGGCTCCGTCGGCTCCATCCATGCTCCGCCATCTTGACCCGTCTCGGCGCCCCGGGGAGAGCCGTTCCACCACAGTGCTCTCCCCTGCTCTGGATCAGGCCGTGTTTTTCCTCCGCAGCCACGCCGTCACGCTTTCCGCAGCTGATGGGGTCAACGTCTCCTCGTCGATGGCTGTGGGGAAGGCACTGGAGGCCCAGCTCTCCGTGCCAGTGCACTCCCTGCGGGTCACGGCTCACCACCCCGAGCACTTCTTCGTCACCTTCACGCAGCCAGCTCACCAGGTGAACGCCGTGCGCCGGGGCTCCATCCGCGTCGACGGCGCTTGTTTCAACATCAGCCCGTGGCACGAGCACGACCTCGCCACGTTCGACTCCCTCCTGCTCCACGTCCGCGTCGTCGTAGAGAAATTTTTTATGCACTTTTGGTCGGTGGAGGGGGCGGAAGAGATCCTCGGTAGGCGGGTGCGCGTCGACCGCCTCGACAGCCGGACCCTAGAGCGGGGTCACACAAAGACCTTTGCCTGCTGGGTCTGGGCCAGGGACATAGCCGACATTTCGACGTCGCACACTCTGGGGGTCCTTCCTCGCGGAGCCGGGAGGGTGGAGGAGATGGAGGGCTTCTCCCCCCCCAGACAAGAGAGTTGCGCCGCCGCCGGCATCGACGGAATACACCATGCTCATCCACGTCGACAGGGTGGAGGACTGGACGCCGCCCTCTCCACGCTCCTCCCACTCCGTCCAGAGCGGTCTGCCGTCGTCCGGCTCCGACGACGATGACTCCCCCTTCCCGATGGTGGCCCCTGCATCTTGGACGATGGGGGTGGAGGACGGCCAAAGGAGCGACCGCATGCATCGCCTGGCTCATGCCCCCGTTACCAGCCTGGGTTGCCGGGGCGGCCCTAGGGACGGCCGCTCGAGAGACCGCGACGACGAGGGAGGACCGGGTGCAGGTGGACACAGGTCCTGGAAGGACGTCCTCCTTTGCCGCGGCGCCTCGCGTGCTCCTCGCGCTACGCCTTCGCAGCGCCGTCGAAGCCGATCCCCGCCGGCCAGGCGCGGATCGAGGGAGTCCTCGGGCCGTCGCTCGGGGGCTGGGAGGACCACTGCGCCAGCTAGACGCCAGTCGAGGCCCTCACGTGAGAGCTCCACTCCTGCAGGGGCTCCCAAGGCCACGGTCTCCGCCGCTGCGGCCACCCAGCCCACCCCTGTTGCGAGGACCAACGCCAGCGGGAAGGACCCGGTCGAGGAATTCTTCAGGACGGCCAAGAAGCCCACCATAGCCTCCGTCATCGTCGACGGTCTGGCGGCCGACGTCCACATCGCCGCAGAGGCGGCAGTGGCGGCCCCCCTTGAGTTCGTAGATGCCAACCTGCTCCAGGCCTCCGGCGAGACTGTGCAGCTGGACGCCTTCAGTCCAACGCTGTCGGCTGCGGCCTCCGATCTGGGACAGTTCCACAGAACCACCTCATCACCAGCTAGCACCATGGAGGTCCAGCTCGGGGCGGTTACGGGACGCGTCAGGCAGCTGGAGATCGGAGGAGCCGGTGTCGGGCCAGAGCCGTGGGGCCTCTTCCGGACGACCAAGTAGCAGCCTCTGATTGCCACTGCCCCCGCGTGTCGTCCCGCGGCGCCGCCGAAGACTAGGGCCACCTCTACCCCGACTCGCTCCAGCGCGCGACAAGCTGCCATCGGGTCGTCGGTGCCAGTGGCACAGCGCGCCTCCCTACGCATTGTCAAGGAGCTCGGCCTGCTCGGCCCTCGGGACAGGCTGACGGCAGAAGTCGCGAAGGCGCTCTTATAGCGTTTTGAAGAGCCCCTGTCCGACAGCGACATCTCGGTCATCGCCAGGCTGACCCACCTGGACAGTGAGGCGCTGCGGGTCATGGCTCGCATGAACGGCCCCGACGGAGCTGCCGATGAGGCCACCGTGTAACCATGTTAGCCGCCTTTAGTTTCTTATCTCCGATGGCGACCGAACCCCGATCGGTTCGAGTTAGTTTGGTTCCCATCTCGTACGGGCAGTAGGATAGGTCCTCATCGCCGGCGCATCTTGGGTATTGCTGGTTGGCGCCGGCCTCAAACATGTATGATGGTTGTGTCCCTCTTAGGCCAATGGCCGATTAGTTTTAGTCATCGGAGCTCCATCGGTGTTTTAGATGTATGACAAGATCCACCCCATCATGTGCTGGAATGTTCGTGGCTTGAACAACCCAGCCAAGAGGACAGCGGTCGGGGAGATGGCGGCCGCCCACCGCATTGCCATTCTCTGCATCCAGGAAACCAAAATCGCCGCCTGGTCACCTCAGTTAGTCCGCGAGATCGGGGGCTCCAGGCTCACAGAGTGTATCGCTCTACCGGCCATAGGCACTAGCGGAGGTGCGGCCATCCTTTGGGACAAGGAACTAGCCATAGTTTCATCGCATGCGATAAGGATTTTTGCTATTACAGCAAGAGTGACCTTCCTCGGGCAGTCCCAGAGTTTTTGGATATCGTCGGTCTACGGTCCGGCGGACGACGCGAGAAAGGAAGATTTCCTTCGGGAACTTTCCCTCTTGGCGCCCCCCCTCAACGATCCTTGGCTTATCAACGGGGATTTCAACCTCATATACGAGGCGCGAGACAAGAACAACTCCAATCTCAACCGTAGGCTCATGGGTAGGTTCAGAACAGCCATTGACGCGAAGGGTTTAAAGGAAATTAGATGTAAGAACCGTAGATACACGTGGAGCAACGAGCGTCAATATCCTACCCTAGTGAGCATTGATAAGTTCTTCTGCAATACCTCCTGGGAATGCATCTTCCCATCGGTGTCACTCATCGCGGCGTCAACAGCAACATCAGACCACTGCCCGCTGATCCTGGCTGACACCTCCGCCTCCCCCCGTGCAGCCCTTTTCAGATTCGAGAGCTTCTGGCCGAGTTTCCCTCGCTTCCATACCACGGTGGAACGGGCTTGGAACATCTCCAAAGTCATCTCCATTCGATGGCCAAGCTCATCTCCAAAGTCCTCTCCACGCGTCTTTCCACGGTGATCAGTAGCATAATCTCCCCGGCGCAATCAGCATTCCTTCGCTCCAAATCAACGCAAGATAGTTTCCTCTATGTGCAGAATATAGTTAGATCTCTACATAGGAAGAAGCAACCAGCCCTACTGCTTAAGCTAGACATCGCAAAAGCTTTTGATAGCGTCTCATGGGAGTACCTTCTAGAGGTGCTGCAACAACTCGGATTCCCGGCGCGCTGGCGGGACCGGGTTTCACTGCTCCTCTGCACGGCCTCTTCGGTCGTCATGTTAAACGGCACTGTCGGCAAATACTTCACACATCAACGGGGCCTACGGCAAGGAGACTCACTCTCTCCACTTCTTTTCATCATCGCCATCGACACCCTGCACCGACTCCTAGAGAAGGCAACGGAGTTGCATGAAATCGCCCCGTTGCCAGGCAGGGGCATCCCCCTGAGAGTGAGCCTCTATGCAGACGACGCCATCATCTTCGCAAATCCGGCAAGAGAAGAAATCGAAGTTATGATGGCTATCCTACGTGACTTTGGACAAGCCTCAAGTCTGCACATCAACCCATCTAAATCCACCGCTTCACCCATTATATGTGACAACATGGACCTGCAGCACACCCTAGCTAGCTTCGGAGGGAAAGTTGTCGCTTTCCCGCTGACATACCTTGGGCTTCCAATCACTTTGTCGAGGCTTAGGCTAGTCCACATTCAATTCATCTTAGACAGGATTAGAGCTAGACTAGCTGGATGGAAGGGCAAACTGCTTAATGTTGCCGGCAGGCGAGTCCTGGTACGTAATGTTCTCTCAGCCCTACCTACCTTCGCACTCTCTATGCTAAGGGCGCCAAGGAAGTTTTTTGATGAGGTAGACAAAGCTAGGCGCCGTTTTCTCTAGGCACAGGACGACGGCGAGTTTGGTGGAGGCAAGTGTAAAGTAAATTGGCCGACAGTCTGCTCCCCACTGGAGAATGGGGGTTTGGGCATCCTAGACCTAAACTGCTTCAGTAGAGCCCTTAGGCTACGATTGCTATGGCTGGCATGGACGAGCCCCGACAGGGCCTGGCGGGGCATGACTCTGCCTTGCAACGAAGCGGACAGGGACCTGTTTAACGCATCAACAACAGTGGTCCTCGGCAACGGCGCAACGGCATCCTTCTGGCATTGCTCATGGACGGGAGCAGCCACCCTAAAGACGGCATTCTCGTCGCTTTTTAAGCACTCCAGGAGGAAACACAGAACGGTACAGGAGGCTTTAAGCAACAACACCTGGTTAGCAGATTTAGCGCATGGTAACAATGCACACCTATGGGAGGAGGCAATTAGGCTACATAGATGGCTCCAAGATAGGGATATTCACCTTCAGGAAGAAACTGCTGACACTATCACATGGAACCTTGGGGCATCACTAACATATACGGCAAGATCGGCGTACAAGGCACAATTCCAAGAAATGATGAAGTCCGATCTCAAGAAGATAATCTGGAAGACTTGGGCACCCCCTAGGCTCAAGAGTTTTGCCTGGCTGCTCCTGCGAGACAGGCTATGGTGCAATGACCGGCTGCAACGACGAGGATGGCCAAACGGCTATTTCTGTCAGCTATGCCTGCGGAACCTAGAAACATCAACTCATTTGTTCTGGGAATGCCCCATGTCACTAGAAATCTAGGCACACGCTGCCTCGAGGGCCGGATGCGCCTCTTTGTACCCTGACACATGGGCAACAAAGATGGGGCCAACCGATAAAATAGCCACCATGATAGAAACGGCTCAACCAGTACACCGCAAGGCCACCAGGACGATGATCGTCCTGATCCTATCGGAGATTTGGAAGCACAGAAACGATTGCACCTTCACAAGCAAACAGGCGCAGATACAAGATATAAAGAGCGCAATCACAAGAACCGTCGAGCTTTGGAGACAAGCGGGAGCATCGTTCTTGGAGCACCCTTTCTGGGAACCGCCATGAAAAGATCGCGACCGTTTTTCTCCCCTTTTTCCTTTCTATTTTTCTCTGCCCTTTTTCCTTGATCCTTCAATCAACTCCCCCGTCACCTATGTAACCGCTTTTCTCCCTGCTATGTTTTAATATAAGCCAGCATCTAGCTGGATCTTTCAAAAAAGAGAGGAGAGGAGAGGAGCTGGGTGAGGACGCAGCGCCGAAGCCGGAGCATGGCGGCGCGGCGGCGGGGGTGAGGAAAGGTGAAAGAAAACTCAGACACTCAGCTGTCATCGACAACTAGTCCTTAACGGGCATTCTCACTTCATGAGCGAAATGGGCCTTGTCACTCCACGTGCTCCAAATGAACCCAGCGTTTTTTTTTCAAAGTTCAAATCGAGCCCAACGTGTTATTAGTTTCCGGCGCCAAATTAATTCGTTCATTCTCTCTCTCTCTCATTGCTCAAAAAAATTTTATCTCTCTCTCTCGAAAGCCCTAAAAGAATGACACACTCTCTTCCTTGAAAAAAAATCATTCCTTCACCCTTTTCTTTCTTCGAAACGATTCCGGATCTATTATTATATGATTTCACCACAAGTACAAATACAAAGGTCCCAAAAAATACATCGAGGTCTTTGGACCAGAGAACGACCACTACCACCGCTAGAACAAGCTGTTGACGGGTCGTTGTCGTCGATCCCTTACCAAAGACTATATGACCTTGTCGATGACAGCTGGGGAAGTCTTTGTGCACATGTTCCTAAGGACTAGTTGTCGGTGTCAAAACCGGCTGATCTCGACTAGGGGGTCCGAACTGTGGATCTTGATCGGTGAGTTACAAGGGACATAGGAGATGATGTTTTACCCAGGTTCCTGCCCTCTTGATGGAGGTAAAACTCTACGTCTGGCTCTTGTTGTATTGATGAAGTAGTACAGAGTACAAAGTTGATCTATCTCAAGATCGGATATTATGGTCTAAAACCCTAATCATAATGAGTGTAAGTCCCCTGTGAACTACAACCCCCTGGTTTATATAGATATCAGGGGTACTAGGGTTTACATAATGATGGTTACATCAAGGAAAGGAATATGTGGATCAGCATGTTATCTTGGATTGCACGCCAAGTCTTCGGAGGAGTCCACCTTGATCTTAGTATCTTCGATGACGGTTAAACGGCCCATGAGTCCTGCCCACAAGAATAGATAAGTGGCCCGAAGACCCCCTTAATTTCAGACGCCCTCAGTAGCCCCAGAACTAGCCTCCAATGTCGTGGTCTAGGTTCACCATCTTCACGCTCTTGCAATCTTGAGCTTGCGGGGCGAGTTCTACCTTATGTTCGACTAACCCAAGTACATATTGTTCTTCATTTGCGATCGACGAAACGTCGTCGGGCCCACAAAATGAATATTTTCCCCGCGGGGTTAACCACCTCTTTAATTCCTGTGCGCTAATGAAAAATAGGTGGTTCCTTTCCGAGAGAAAAAATAAGTTACTTATCATATAACCTGCATGTGCCCCCTAGCAACACCCCCATCCCTTCCAAACATCGAGAAGAACACCAGAGAAAAGACATGGCGAGTGCTCCAGGCTCATCCTCGCGTCCGCATGGCTCTCTTCCATGCGATTGGGCGAGTTGTTCAGTCTCACGCCTTCGTCTGTGCGAGCTCAAAGTACAAGGGTATTTGTCTGACTCATATCTGGCACCCTCCCACCCTGGGCCAACCTCCATCAATGGCAAGGCCCTTGTAGAGAAATTCCCCATGTCCAACACAGCAAAGAGAGTATGCTTCGTCCCATTCCTTTTACGAGGCCTGGGATTCCCCATTCACCCCTTTCTACGGGGTTTATTGGAGTGCTATGGGATCCAACTTCATCACCTCACTCTCGGATCCATCATCCACATATCGGGATTCGTTGCTCTCCGCGAGATGTTCCCCGGTTGCGAGGCCCATTTCGATCTGTGGAGGAAATTTTTCTGCCTTGTCCCCCGAATTGAGGGAGGGACTATTTGCAAAGTAGGAGGAGCCGAAGTATGGTGTATAGTGGGAACTAGGTATTCGGTAGGGACCCCAAGGGCGGCTTACGGAGAGTGGACCTCCGAATGGTTATATATCGAAGACGTCCCCCTATTTGACCCCGTCCGAAGGGGTCTGTCCGAATTATCATCTTCTCCCCTTAAGAAGCAGTTCAACTCGTGCCCGAGGAGTCCTTATCAAGAAGAAAGTTTGGAGGTGAAACAGATGATTGCCAAGGTAAAACTGTTGACACATTTTCAGCTCACCATGATCGATGTAATGGCCGAGACCATAACTCGGTGTGTTCAACCTCTTCAACAAAGGTCCCATCCCCTGTGGCGATACAATGGTTCAAGCGACGCCACCCGATACTAGCGAGAGGGTCCAACTAGTCGAGCGACATTGGCTATCGTTTTAGCCGACCTCTATAAAGGAGAAAAGCAGGATTTATCAGCCGGAACACCAAGGAAGGCTATGTTGGGAATATGCCCTAGAGGCAATAATAAAGTAGTTATTATCATATTTCCTTGTTCATGATAATCGTTTATTATGCATGCTTTAATTGTATTGATTGGAAACTCAAATACATGTGTGGGTACATAGACAACAAAGTGTCCCTAGTATGCCTGTGCTCGACTATCTCATTGATCAAAGATGGTTAAGGTTTCCTAGCCATATACATGAGTTGTCATTTGATAATGGGATCACACCATTAGGGGAATCATGTGATGGACAAGACCCAAACCTTAAGCATAGAGTTTGATCGTATCCAGTTTACTGATATTGCTTTATGCATGTCAATGTATCTGTTCCTATGACCATAAGATCATGCAACTCACTGACACCGGAGGAATTCCTAGTGTGTATCGAACGTCGCAACGTAACTGGGTGACTATAAAGATGCTCTACAAGTATCTCCGAGGGTGTATATGGAGTTGGCATGGATCAAGACTGGGATTTGTCACTCCGTGTGACAAAGAGGTATCTCGGGGCCCACTCGGTAATACAACATCATAGTAAGCTTGCAAGCAATGTGGCTAAGGAGTTAGTCACGGGATCTTGTATTACGGAACAAGTAAAAACACTTGCCGGTAACGAGATTGAACTTGGTACGGAGACACCGATGATTGAATCTCGGGCAAGTAATATACCGATGGACAAAGGGAAATGCATACAAGATTAGCTCAATCCTTGTCATCGTTGGTTTGATCAATATAGATCTTCGTATAATATGTAGGAACCTATATGGGCATCTAGGTCTCACTATTGGTTATTAACCATAGAGGTGTCTCGGTCATGTGTGCATAGTTCTCGAACCTGCATGGTCTGCACACTTAACGTTCGGTGACGATTTGGTATTGTTGAGTTATATATGTTGGTGACTGAAAGTTGTTCGGAGTATCGGATGAGACCCCGGGCGTCACGAGGAGCTCCGGAATGGTCCGGCGATAAAGATTTATATATAGGAAAGTGCTATTCGGGTTCTGAAAAGGTTTCGGGTGTTTCCGGTATTATACCGGGAGTGCCGGAATGGTTCCAGGGGACCACCGGGAGGGGCCCACCCACCCCGGGGGACACATGGGCCTCTGAGATGGCGCACCAGCCCCTGGTGGGTGATACGTCCATTTTGCATCATGCTTTCATGTTGATATTTATCGCTTTATGGACTGTTATTACACTTTGTGATACCATACTTATGCCTTTTCTCTCTTATTTTGCAAGGTTTATTTGAAGAGGGAGAATACCGGCTGCTGGAATTCTGGACTAGAAAAGGAGCAAGTTTGAGCCCTCTATTCTGCACAACTCCAAATGCCCTGAAAATCAACGTGGAATTTTTTGGGAATATATAAAAAATACTGGGCAAAAGTAGTGTCAGAGGGGAGCTGCCAGGGGCCCACAAGCCTGGTTGTCGCGGCCTACCCCCCTGGTCGCGCCAACAAGGGTTGTGGGCACCCTGGCGGCCCACTGGCCCCCCTCTTTTGCTATATGAAGGGTTTCGTCTGAGAAAAAATCAGGGTGGAGCTTTTTCGTGGATTCTCCGTCGCCACGAGGCGGAACTTGAGCAGAACCAATCTAGAACTCCGGCAGGACGATCCTGCCGGGGAAACTTCCCTCCCGGAGGGGGAAATCGTCGCCATCGTCATCACCAACACTCCTCTTGTCAGAGGGGAGTCATCTCCAACAACATCTTCATCAGCACCATCTCCTCTCCAAACCCTAGTTAATCTCTTGTAACCAATCTCCGCCTCGCGACTCCGATTGGTACTTGTAAGGTTGCTAGTAGTGTTGATTACTCTTTGTAGTTGATGCTAGTTGGATTACTTGGTGGAAGAGTTTATTTTCAGATCCTTGATGCTACTCATTACAGCTCTGCTCATGACTATGATTATGCTTTGTGAGTAGTTACTTTTGTTCCTGAGGACATGGGATAAGTCATGCTGATAATAGTCATGTGAATTTGGTATTCATTCGGTATATTGATATGCTGTATGTTGTCTTTTCCTCTAGTGGTGTTATGTGAACGTCGACTACATAACACTTCACCATATTTGGGCCTAGAGGAAGGCATTGGGGAGTAGTAAGTAGATGATGGGTTGCTAGAGTGACAAAAGCTTAAACACCAGTCTATGCGTTGCTTCGTAAGGGGCTGATTTGGATCCATTAGTTTAATGCTATGGTTAGACGTTGTCTTAATTCTTCTTTCGTAGTTGTGGATGCTTGCGAGAGGGGTTAATCATAAGTGGGATGCTTGTCCAAGTAAGGGCAGTACCCAAGCCCCGGTCCACCCACATATCAAACTATCAAAGTAACGAACGCGAATCATATGAACATGATGAAACTAGCATTACAGAAATTCCCGTGTGTCCTCGGGAGTGTTTTTTCCTCTTATAAGACTTTGTTCAGGCTTGTCCCTTGCTACAAAAGGGATTGGGCCACTTTGCTGCACCGTTGCTACTACTTGTTACTTGTTACTTTTCGCTTGCTACGTTCCACCTCACTACACCATCACTTGTTACCGCTACTTTCAGTGCTTGCAGTTATTACCTTGCTGAAAACCGTTTATCAGAGCCTTCTTCTCCTCGTTGGGTTCAACACTCTTACTTATCGAAAGGACTACGATTGATCCCCTATACTTGTGGGTCATCAGTGGGTTGGGTAGCCGACCCCTAAAGGGCCCATGTGCCCAAGGGTAGGTGGATAAGGTGCCTTGGGGAGGGAGGAGTCCTCCCTAGGGTGCCCACATTCCTTGTAGGAGGAGGACTCCTCCCCACTTGGGCCGACAAGGCCTCCCTTGGAGGAGGGTCCAAGGCTATGCCCTACCTACCCATTCCTCCTATAAATTGAGAGGGAGAGGGAGGTAGCTAAGACACAAGTTCTTGGCGGCACCGCACCTCTCTCTCTCGTAGTAATTCTCCACCGCCGTGATCGCGACAACGCTTGGTGAAGCCATGCCGAGATCGCATCACCACCACCGCCACCACACACCATGCTATCGGAAATCTCAACTACTACTTCATCCGCACTTGATGGATCTTTGTGGTGAAGGCGTTATCGAGTTGTACGTGTGCTGAACGCGGAGGTGTCGTCCGTTCAGCACTTGATCGAGACGTTTGTGATTGGATCGCGGTACAAATCGTGATTGGATCACAAGACGTTCGACTACATCAACCGCGTTTCTCGATGCTTCTGCTTGGCAACCTACAAGGGTATGTAGATGCACTCTTCCTCTCGTAGATGTTGATCTTCATAGATTGATATCGGTGAGCGTAGGATTTTTTTTTGTTTCTCATGCGATGTTCCCCCAACAGGCTATTCCAGTCATACCTCCATCGAATGGGTTAGTATATCTTAATTCCCCCTAATTCGGATTTTTATTTACATCGATACTTGGATGACTGTATCCCTCAAACTTTGCTCAAACATGAATGGAGCACGTGGCAAATAAAATCAAGTACCCTCCTCCCTAGCCAGAAAACTGTGCCAAGGACGATGATCCAGGATTCCATGATGATCCGGATACGTCAATTATCTTTGATGACGGGTTCTTTTTGTAGATGAGCGTAAATAACTCCGAGGTTCCCCTCATAACCAATTATCCTAGGGTTCCTCCTTCCTCGACCAAGGGAAAAAATAAAACTTCCTCCCGGAAAGGACGCCCGATAGCGGCAAGTCCTTCCACAACAGGTCGTCGCTCCATGCGCCGAACACCTATAAATATGGAAACTGCCGAGCCCATGCCAAACAATGGTAGGTCTTCCAAACATGTAGCACCCATAGGGATCACTTCGACTGCTCATCCTACCAAGAGGTAACAAATTTACTGCAAGTATTACTTGTCCAATGAGCGACAAGTATTTATTCCTTTTGACATGTTTTGCAGGACCCGAACACAACCACCCTTGTCAACAGCAGGGGGTAATGCGACGATCCCTCCTGCAAGTCAGCCTCCTGAGGATCACGATGAGGTTTTGGTTAGCAACTCCAAAGTTGAGAGTGTAATGAACCACCATCGTAAAAAAGAATCACTGTGTCATCCAAAATTTTCCAAAGGCGAGTTTAATGCCTTGAGCTCGGTGGATATGCATCTCGGAGCCGCCCGAGCAGGACTTGAGGGAGTTGCCAGTCGTATGTCAACAAGTCTTAAGGTATCTATTTAGATTTTTGCAATTGTGTATAAATCTCGAACCACTAGCCCATGATCCTCGATTGGGTAGTATGTCCGATCTGAGGGTTTAAACACATTTGTTGAAATGTTTTTTAGACCATGAGGGATAAGAATAAGGAGCTGTCCCAGGAGATTGGGACGTACAGAACACAACTCGAGGCTGTGAAGGCCGAATTGGTACATGTGAAGAGTTCCACAAGAGAAGCACATGGTGAGAAATTTATTTTCAAATCATGTCCATAGTCGCCATGTTATCTTTCTTAAACGAAAGTGTACTTTGTAGCAGCTGAGTCTATAGGTCAACTGCAAAGAGATCTCGAAGCGGCTAGAGAATCACAATGATACACCGAATCTCAGAATGAGTCCATGTGTAACTCATTATTCGGAAGCGTTGATGAAAATAAAAAACTTAAGGAGGAAAAACAAGAACAAATCAGCCAATTTGAGAGTTTAAAGACTCAGCTGGCACACACCACCCAAGAGAACAAGAGATTGAAGGGTGGAATTTTTGGTAAGTAATATGCCGAACTCGCAAATATACGAAGATGTGGTTGAAAATTGACAAATATTCCACTCCTCTTTATAACACTCCTAACTGGGCGGCCTGAAGAAGAAGCCAATTCATTTAGTGGTGATCTTCTAAAGGAATTGTCCATAGTTTGTGAACAAGGGAAAAAGGCGACGAAGAGCATGCTCAAGGCATTATGGACGGTTGAGAAGCCTCCGGAAAGGATGGCCGAACTGGTTGAGCGCTTTAAAAGGGCTTGACACCGATTTGAATTGTGGTGCTCGGGAGGCATGGGCAATGGTGAAGACTAGGTTCACTAAGCTCGAACCCGAAGAACTGGCACGAGTCGGGATGGCGGGGCCTGATGGTCAAGTGGTGCCTCTTCACTTAGTTTATGATCAAGTGATGCCTGCCGCATGCTTATCGCGACAAGATTGTCGCCTGGGTGTAATAATAGACAACCTAGCTCAACAGCCAGATGTGTTATTTTATGTAAAAAAGTACTTTATTTCACTTTGTTCTGTGTCCGATGTGTTAATACTGTCTTAACCGACCATCTGCTTCTGCCTCCCTTGATAAAAATCAGGGAGTGTTTCGTACTATGTAACCTATGAAATAGGTAAACAGTTTGGCGAACGAGGCAATCCGGTCATATGGTACTAGCACACAGATCATTATCGTGGAGTTATGTTATATGACTTTTATTTAGTAAGAAACATCTTCCCAAGAAAATAGTTCCTTTATGGGTTCCTTTTTTGGGTTTCTGAATATCCGACGTATGCAAATGAAGAGTATTTTGGGAAAATTAGCCCTTGGTGATGATCACCTAATTATTGTCACCTTCTTCATGCCTGGCCAATTATGTCATTAAGAACCCTAGCTTTCGGTTTCACCCATCCGAGGTACGTATCCGTATTGCCCGGTCATAACAATCGTAGAGGTGCTCCCTTTATCCTCTAGCCGAAAAATCGGGAACGTAGAGGATAAGTACAAGAGCTAGGCAACCCAGCTTGGCAAAATCTTAATTCAAATATAGTGCATAGGCTTAAGTATAGAAAAGATAGACGCATCATGAAATAGATGCATAAATGTATTATTATCGGGTGTAGAAAGCCCACAGATGTCTGTGGAAAATACATATTTGTGGACACACTTCGGTTTATCCGAAGATAAGTTGGGATGTGTTAATCCACTTGAAAGAGGAAAAGAAAATAGAAAAAAATGAAAAGATAAAAGGGACTAAATGAGTATAAGTGCACCAGTCTAGCTGTAGAAGCGCCGAAGACGAGCCGCTTTCCATGGATTTGGTTCAATATGATTATCTCACATGTTGCGGAGATGATACACCCCTCCTGCAAGTATGTCATCGATTATGAAAGGGCACTCCCATTTGAGTGCAAGTGTATTCTTCTTCTTATCTGGGAGACGTAGCACAAGCTCGCCCATATTGTAAGTCTTCGCCCGAACTTCCCTGCTCTCGTAGCGCCGGTCTTGCTGTTGATAGAAGGTGGAACGTGTCAGAGCTATATCACGCTCTTCTTCCAGTGCGTCCAAATTATCTTGCCGATCCAGCTCGGCTACTTCCTCCTTGTACATGCGCATTCTAGGTGCATCATGGATGATATCACAGGGAGGAATGCTTCCGCTCCATACACCATGAAGAATGGTGTATAACCCGTTGATCTGTTCGGAGTGGTGCGTAAACCCGAGGTCCTCTACCCAATGGCAATCGGATTCTTTCAGATATTGAACTAAATGTGGATTGATTCCGCTCATGATGAGACCATTAGCTCGTTTGTCCTGTCCATTTGTTTGGGGGTGATACACGGAAGCGTAGGCGAGCTTAATGTCCAAGTTTGTGCACCAGTCCTTAACTTCCTGGGCTATGAAATTGGATCCGTCATCCGTTATTATACTATGCAGAATGCCATAACGGTGAACCACATATGATATAAAACCGATGACCGGTCCGGACTTGGCAGAAGTTATTGGTTTAGCTTCGATCCACTTAGTGAACTCATCGACCATAACCAGTAAATATTTATTTTTCTTGGATCTCCCTTTAAGAGTTTCAATCATGTACAACCCACAAACCGCGAAAGGCCAAGTGATCGGTATTGTCCAAAGAGTTGTTGCAGGCATGTGGCTTTGATTTGCAAAAGGTTGACATCCAACGCAATGTTGGAAAATTTTATGAGAGTCTGCTCAAGCTATTGGCCAAAAGAAGCTAGCCTGAAATGCTTTGCTTACCAGATCTCTAGCCGCTGCGTGGTGATCATCCATGCCTGCAAGTACTTCAGCCAAAATTTGTTTACCTTCTTCTTCGGATATGCACCACTGGATGACTCCGGTAGTGCTTTTTCTATGGAGTTCTCTGCTACTTCTCAAACAACAACGCCATAAATTGACACGTTGACGGAGACTTGCTTGCGTTGGTTTTTCCCTTGAAGAGGAAAGGGTGATGCAGCACACGAGCAGTAAGTATTTCCCTCAGTTTGAGAACCAAGATATCAATCCAGTAGGAGAATCTCGTCAAGTCCAGAGTACCTGCGCAAACACAAACGAGATTGCACCCAACGCTATAAAGGGGTTGTCAATCCCTTCAAGATTGATTGCAAAGTGATATCTGAAGGCGGAAAGTGTAACGAAGAAAAAGTGTAAGGCTGAAAATATAGTGTGGAGTAGACCCGGGGGGCATAGTGTTCACTAGAGGCTTCTCTCAAAATAGCAAGTATTACGGTGGGTGAAAAAATTACTGTCGAGCAATTGATAGAACCGCGCAAAGTTATGATGATATGTAAGGCAATGATCTTACATATAGGCATCACGTCCGAGACAAGTAGACCGATACTTTCTGCATCTACTACTATTACTCCACACATCAACTGCTATCCAACATGCATCTAGTGTATTGAGTTCATGACAAATAGGGTAACGCCTTAAGCAAGATGACATGATGTAGAGGGATAATCTCAAACCAATGATGAAAACCCCATCTTTTTACCCTTGATGGCAACAACACGATGCGTGCCTCGCTACCCCTTCTATCACTGGGTGAGGTCACCGCACGGTATGAACCCAAAACCAAGCACTTCTCCCATTGCAAGGATCATATATCTAGTTGGCCAAATAAAACCCACAACTCGAAGACAATTACAAGGATATGAAATCATGCATAAGAGAGATCAGAAGAAACTCAAATAAGATTCATAGATAACCTAATCATAAATCCACAATTCATCGGATCTCGACAAACACACCGCAAAAGAAGATTACATCAGATAGATCTCCATGAAGATCATGGAGAACTTTGTATTGAAGATCCAAGAGAGAGAAAAAGCCATCTAGCTACTAGCTATGGACCCGTAGGTCTATGGTGAACTACTCACGCATCATCGGAGAGGTCATGGTGTTGATGAAGAAGCCCTCCGTATCCGAATCCCCCCTCCGGCAGGGCACCAGAACGTGCCCCAGATGGGATCTTGCGGAGACAGAAGTTTGCGGCGGCGGAAAAGTACTTTTGATGATCTCTTGATTTTTTCTGGGATTTTAGGGAATATATAGGCGCAAAACCTAGGGCAGGGGAGGTCCAGGGGGCCCACAAGCCTGGGAGGCCCGGCCTCCCCCCTGGCCGGGGCTAAGGGGCTTGTGGGGTCCCTGGGGACCCCCTGCCTTGGTTCTCAAGTCTCGTGATCTTCTTCTGTTTTGGAAAAAATCTTTTCGGGGATTTTATTCCGTTTGAACTCTCTTCAAATCTTCCTCTGAAAAGGGTCAAAAACACAGAAAAAACAGGAACTAGCACTTGGCACTGAGTTAATAAGTTAGTCCCAAAAGATATAAAAGGCATACAAAACATCCAAAGTTTGACAAGATAATAGCATGAAACCATCAAAAATTATAGATACGTTGGAGACGTATTAAGCATCCCCAAGCTTAACTCCTGCTCGTCCTCGAGTAGGGAAGTGATAAAGACTGAATTTTTGATATGGAATGCTACCTAGCATAGTTGTCCTTTGCAACTTCTTTCATGTGACATGAATGTTCAGGTCCGTAAGATTCAAAACAATAGTTTGCTATTGACATGAAAACAATAATACTTCAAGCAAATTAGCAAGGTAATCATGAACTTTCAAAATAACGAGGCCAAAGAAAGTTATCCCTACAAAATCATATAGTCTGGCTATGCTCCATCATCTTCACACAACTAATGTAAATCATGCACAACCCCGGTATTGGCCAAGTAATTGTTTTCACACTCTTACTTTCTCAAACTTTTTATAACTATCACGCAATACATGAGCGTGAGCCATGGATATAGCACTATAGGTGGAATAGAGTGTGGTGGTGGTTGTGAGACAAGATGGTCACATTGACTCGGCGTATCAAAAGGCTATGGAGATGCCCATTAATAGATATCAATGTGAATGAGTAGGGACTTCCATACAAGGGATGCACTAGAGCTATAAGTATGTGAAAGCTCAAAAGGAGAACTAGTGGGTGTGCATCCAACTTGCTTGCTCATGAAGACCTAGGGCAATTTGAGGAAGCCCATCATTGGAATATACAAGCCAAGTTATATAATGAAGATTCCCACTAGAATATGGTAGTGACAAAGCAAGAAGCTCTCAATCATGAAGAACATGGTGCTATTATGAAGCACAAGTGTGGAAAAAGATAGTAGCATTGTCCCTTCTCTCTTTTTCTCTCTTTTTTTATTTGGGTTCTTGGCCTCTTCTCCCCCTTTTTTTATTTGGGCTCTTTGGCCTCTTTTTTTAATTTCCTCACACGGGACAATGCTCTAATAATGATGATCATAACACTTTTATTTACTCACAGCTCAAAGCTCAAAATGATGATGACTCTATAGTAAATGCCTCCGGCAGTGTACCGGGATATGCAACAATCTAGTTTGGTGTATGACGTTGGAACGTCTCGCTAGCTATCTTACGATCATGCAATGGCAATATGAGAGTGACTGCACAAGTCATGAGACGGAACGGTGGGAGTTTCATGGCAATATATCTCGGAATGGCTATGAAAATGCCATAGTAGGTAGGTATGGTGGCTGTTTTGAGGAAGGCATATGGTGGGTTTGTGTACCGGCGAGAATTGCGCGGCACTACAGAGGCTTGCAATGGTGGAAGGTGAAAGTGCATCTATACCATGGGCTCACATTAGTCATGAAGAACTCACATACTTGTTGCGAAAGTTTTTATTAGTAATCAAAACAAAGTGCTAAACGCATACTCCTAGGGGAAGGGTTGGTAGGTGTTAACCATCGCGCGATCCCGACCTCAACCCAAAGGATGACAATCAATAGATCAATTATGCTCCGACTTCCTAACATAGCGGTTCACCATATGTGCATGCTACGGGAATCACTAACTTCAACACAAGTATTTCTAGATTCACAACACCCTACTAACATAACTCTTAATATTACCAAATCCCTGTCTCAAAACTGATTGAGAGGAATCAAGACTTCTCTTTCTACTCAATGCACATGAAGATGGAGGTTTTTGTATCCTCTTTGGGTACCTATCACCTTTGCGACTACTTTCATAGCATAAGCCAACTACCAAGTCACGCATCGCCGTGCTCTAAAAGATCTAAGTGAAGCATGATACGTCCATTTTGCATCATGCTTTCATGTTGATAATTACCGCTTTATGGACTGTTATTATACTTTGTGGTACCATACTTATGCCTATTCTGTCTTATTTTGCAAGGTTTATTTGAAGAGGGAGAATACTAGTAGCTGGAATTCTGGACTAGAAAAGGAGCAAGTCTGAGTCCTATATTCTGCGCAACTCCAAATGCCCTGAAAATCAACGTGGAATTTTTTGGGAATATATAAAAATTACTGGGCGAAAGAAGTGCCACAGGGGAGCTACCAGGGGCCCACAAGCCTGGTAGCCGCCGCCCCCTGGTGGCGGCTACAGGGCTTGTGGGCACCCTGGTGGCTCACTGGCCCCCCTCTTTTGTTATATGAAGGGTTTCGTCTAGGAAAAAATCAGGGTGGAGATTTTTCGTGGATTCTCCACCGCCACGAGGCGGAACTTGAGCAGAACCAATCTAGAGCTCCGACAGGACGGTCCTGCCGGGGTAACTTCCCTCCCGGAGGGGGAAATCGTCGCCATCATCATCACCAACACTCCTCTCGTGGAGGGGAGTCATCTCCATCAACATCTTCATCAGCACCATCTCCTCTCCAAACCCTAGTTCATCTCTTGCAACCAATCTCCGTCTCGCGACTCCGATTGGTACTTGTAAGGTTGCTAGTAGTGTTGATTACTCTTTGTAGTTGATGCTAGTTGGATTACTTGGTGGAAGAGTTTATGTTCAGATCCTTGATGCTACTCATTACACCTCTGATCATGATTATGATTATGCTTTGTGAGTAGTTACTTTTGTTCCCGAGGACATGGGATAAGTCATGTTGATAATAGTCATGTGAATTTGGTATTTGTTCGGTATTTTGATATGTTGTATGTTGTCTTTTCCTCTAGTGGTGTTATGTGAACGTCGACTACATAACACTTCACCATATTTGGTCCTAGAGGAAGGCATTGGGGAGTAGTAAGTAGATGATGAGTTGCTCGAGTGACAGAAGCTTAAACCCTAGTCTATGCGTTGCTTCGTAAGGGGCTGATTTGGATCCACTAGTTTAATGCTATGGTTAGACGTTGTCTTAATTCTTCTTTCGTAGTTGAGGATGCTTGCAAGAGGGGTTAGTCATAAGTGGGATTCTTGTCCAAGTAAGGACAATACCCAAGCGCCGGTCCACCCACATATCAAACTATCAAAGTAACGAACGCGAATCATATGAACATGATGAAACTAGCATGACAGAAATTCCCGTGTGTCCTCGGGAGCGTTTTTCCTCCTATAAGACTTTGTTCAGGCTTGTCCCTTGCTACAAAAGGGATTGGGCCACTTTGCTGCACCGTTGCTACTACTTGTTACTTGTTACTTTTCGCTTGCTACGTTTCACGTCACTACCATCACTCGTTACCGCTACTTTCAGTGCTTGCAGTTATTACCTTGCTGAAAACCGTTTATCAGAGCCTTCTGCTCCTTGTTGGGTTTGACACTCTTACTTATCGAAAGGACTACGATTGACCCCCGATACTTGTGGGTCATCAAGACTCTTTTCTTGCACCGTTGCCGGGGAGCCAAGCGCCTTTGGTAAGTGGAATTTGGTAAGGAAACATTTATATACTGTGCTGAAATTTATTGTCACTTGTCACTATGGAAACTGTTCCTTTGAGGAATTTGTTCGGGGTATCTTCACCACGAACGGAAGCACGAGGAGTTTCTCCTCAACCTGAGGTACATACTGAAAATATCTTTTATGAAATTCCTTCGGGTATGCTTGAGAAACTGCTGGCTAATCCTTTTACAGGAGATGGATCATCACATCGAGACTTGCATCTAATCTATGTAGATGAAGTTTGTGGTTTATTTAAGCTTGCAGGTTTGCCCGAGGATGAGGTAAAGAAGAAAGTATTTCCTTTATCTTTGAAGGATAAGGCGTTGACGTGGTATAGGCTATGTGATGATACTGAATCAAGGGACTACAATCGGTTGAAATTGGAATTTCATCAAAAGTTTTATCCTATGCATTTAGTACATCGTGATCGGAATTATATTTATAACTTTTGGCCTCGTGACAGGGAAAGCATAGCTCAAGCTTGGGGGAGGCTTAAATCAATGCTATATTCATGCCCCAATCATGAGCTCTCGAGAGAAATTATCACTCAAAACTTTTATGCTCGGCTTTCTCATGATGATCGCACCATGCTTGACACTTCTTGTACCGGTTCTTTTATGAAGAAGTATATTGACCACAAGTGGTATTAATTGGAAAGAATCAAACGTAACTCTGAAGATTGGGAGCTTGAAGAAGGTAAGGAGTGAGGTATGAATTTCCAGTTTGATTGCGTTAAATCTGTAACATCCCAAAATTATAAATTATAAATTTTGGAATGTTAATATAATTATTAGATTTATTGTTTGTTTGTTTGAGTGATTTAAACTTGAAACTTTTCAAAAACTTTTGAATGAGAGGGAATAAAATGACTTTCCCCTTTTTCCGGTGAATTCAAATTCATCCATTTAAAATCAATGAGAGGAGATAGCATGACTTCTTCAACTATAAAGAATTTGAATGAAGGTGGCATTTTAATTTCTTTCGATTTTTGTTTTGCAATTCTATTTTTTTTCTCCACTCCAGAAATGCCAGGAATAAATTCTTGCCAAGCAAGAAAGAGAGGAGGAACATGACCCTCCAAAAAACCAGGGGCATTCATTGAAATATTTTGAGCCAAGAAAAAACCAAAATTTAATTTGAGAAAATAATTGCAAAAAGAAATAATGCTTTTAGGGATTTTCTGGAAAAACATTTTTTTAAGTTTTTATTTTGGCCGTGGAAAAATGCCTATCATTTAGATTTTATTTTTCTGATAATTTTAGTATATAGAAACTATTTATTCCGAATTTATTTTGTTTCCTTTTTAATCGTTTACTTTCCGGTTTTTGAAAATAGGAAAGAAATCTCATTTATTTGGAAACTTTGCTCTGGCCCATTAAGACCTTTCCAAAAGTTGGCCCGACAACTTCTTCTCCTTCCTCACGTAACCTTGCGAGGACCTTCCATCCATGGCCATGGCGACAGAGAGAATAATTTCCCTTCCCGATCTCCCTCGTCCTTCCATCACGGCGCCTCCCGAGCCCCCTATAAGAACCCCCACACCCTCCTCTATCCATTTCCCCCAAGAACCATACCTCTCCTCGCCTCTAGCCGCAGCCCCGCCTCGCCAGAGTTCATCTTCAACAGGAACTCACCGGAGGTCCTGCTGCCTCCTCCCGTCGCCCCACGCCCCGCTGGCACCACCAACCTTCGGCCGGAGCCCTCCTCCCCCGCCTGGACCCCTCCGCTGTATCGGCCGGCCACCGGAGCCACCTTCCCGTTGTCTTCTCCAACTCCGGCGACTAACTCCTGTGAGATTCACGAAATCCCGTATTGCAGTTTTTCAGAAAATTTCAATCTTAGAAAATTCATATCTATTAGTCTATAACTCCGAATTAGGCGATTCTTTTTGCGTTGGATCGCAAATTTTATGTAGTTTCTGTAGATGTATAATTTGTCTATGTTTGGATTTATAAAATTTGAATTAGATCAGATTTGATTTAAAGCTTGTTTTGCTTTTACCGGGAGTTTAAAAATAGCTTTTAAATTAATTCTTTTTGCTACTGTTTCCTATTGATCATATCTTTCAGTAGTTTAAGTTTCATTTTTTTATATATTTTTGCTTGGGGTTTTTACCAAAACAGATTTTGTTTTAGTTCTTGTAGGATTATGGCTATTTCTTTTTTCTATAATTGTTTTTAAATTAATTCCTTTTATATTTCAGAAAGTTTATGTTTAGTTTCTGTTAGTTAAACAGTAGGTTCTTAACAAGTTTTTATTTTTATTTTATTTGTTATCATGAAATCAATTCTAGTTCTCTAATAACTTGCAATTGTTTTCTCTACTGTTTCAACTCCCATTTGAAAATACTTTCAAAATAGTTTTATGTAAAATACTTTATTTTATCTTGGTTAAATTTATATATTAGTTCTCTGTTATTTAATGTTTTATTTTCAGTTAGAACAAAAAAAACTATTTAGTGTTTGATGTAGTAGAAGACTCCTAGTTTTAGTTGAAGTTTCTTTTGGATTCTTATTCGCTCTCTCTTTTGTTTTGATTGCTAGTATGAGTGCTTACGTGAATGATATGGTTGTTATATAGATTTCATCGGAGAGTGACGAGCAGTCTATAAAGCTATTCCTCGAGAACGAAAATTCTTCTTCGTCAACATCACCAGGAAAGTCACTTTGATCATACTATCACCTATGTTTTTCTATGCATGGTAGTTCCACCTTCCTATACCCAATTGCATGCTGAGTAGGTACTTGGAAATTTTGGTTACATATTGTAGTATCATGTGGTAGGCACCCAACAACCCCGTTATTTGGCCCGGGACGACAGATTTCATATTGCTATGCTTGAGTAGACGGGATTCTGGTTGAGAGTTTATCACGAGTGATGCGAGAATAATTTAATAACCAAGACCGGTTAAGTCAAGACTTTTCAAGACCTCCTGATGCAATGCAACTCTGGGTGAAGGACGGTTGATCGGCTCCCTGGAGAAACCAGTGGATGACCCGAGATGCTGGAGACGTGCCATGACATCTTGCGGAAAGCTTCACCCAGGCTCAAAGAGAGGGACGGATATTTTCAAGACCCAAGGCTTACCTGCACAGCCACAAGTCAATATGGGCTCTGGCTTGGTTGGACAACGCGGCGACTCTGGACAGGCGGTGCTAGCAGATGTAGAAGAACGGTAGGATTGGATGGGCACCGACAGGGATTCAGAGGGACCCGTTGAAATACCATGTTTTGATCATCCGGTCTTCAAACACCCTGAAGTGCGAGGACATACATGGAGGCGATCAAATCTTGTGGGGAACGTGTGCAAAACTCTGCAGAGTACTCAAACCTAATCGATTAGCCGTGTCCACGGTCATGGACAACTTGAGCCAAAGGAATTGAAGTATCTAAAATTCTCAACACCATTATATATATTTGATGTGGGTAATATTGTTAACTTGGGTATGAGAACTGGTTGGCGGAACCATCTCATTAACAACCAACATCGTAGTAATATTTTGCTTTTTAGCCCCTCTCTTGTTGTAGGAGAAAACTTTGCTTTCCGCTAAAAACTTACAACCCCACCTGCCATATATGCATATAGTATAGATGATATTTTACCCCCTCTCATATGTGACTTGCCGGCATATTCAATATGCTGACCTACACGGCTGCAACGTCTTATGTTGCAGATATTTTCCTCGACGAGTAAGAGTACGATTCAGGGTTACGGTCTACACTCAACCTGCCGTTGGTGTTTATGGGGACTCCACTCCCTTTGACAGTTTCCGCTGAGATTTTAAGGTATATATCAGTTTTACGCTATTTACATGTGATTGCACTTTGATATATACATTGATGTACTGTGTGTGCCAGCATACTGATCCAGGAATGGCACAGATACACAGAGGCTTGACTCGTTTTGAGTCGGGTCGCTACAAAATCTTTTGTTGAAACAAACACTTCTAGAGATTTTAGCACTAAGTATGGACTTGACTCTGAGATAGTAGCTTCTCTATGTGAATCTTTTGCTGCTCATGTTGATCTTCCCAAAGAGAAGTGGTTTAAGTATCATCCTCCTGTAGAAGTCAACATAGTTAAACCCAATCTTGTTGAAGAGAAAGTCATTGCCTTTAGTGATCCTATTGTTCCTTGTGCCTACGCTGAGAAACCACCTTACCGTGCTAGGAAAAAGGATTATTCTGAAGCTCCAACTATGATACGTAGGGGTTACATTAGACCACTTGCACCCCCTGAGGAAATTAGAGTTGAACCTAGTGTTGCTATTATCAAAGACCTCTTAGCCGAAGACATAGACGGGCATGTTATCAAATTCTGTGAGGACTCCGCTAGAATTGCTAAACCTCACGTGAAAGACAAATACAGACCTGTAGTTGGCTTGCCCATTGTTTGTGTCAAGATAGGAGATCACTGTTATCATGGTTTATGTGATATGGGTGCTAGTGTTAGTGCAATACCCCGGTCCCTATACGATGAAATCAAAGATGAGATTGCACCTGCTGAGTTAGAACCCATTGATGTCACTATTATGCTAGCTAATAGAGACACTATCTGCCCTGTGGGAATTGTGCGAGATGTAGAAGTCTTGTGTGGTAAGACGAAGTAACCTACTGATTTCCTCGTCCTTGCTACTGCACAAGATAGCTTTTGTCCCATCATATTTGGTAGACCCTTTCTCAACACTGTTAATGCTCATATTGATTGCATTAAACAGACTGTCACTGTTAGTTTCGAGGGTGTGTCTCATGAATTTAACTTCTCCAAGTTTGGAAGACAACCCCATAAAAAAGAGTCGTCTGGTAGGGATGAAATCATTGCTCTTCCCTCTATTGCCGTACCTCCTACAGATCGTTTAGAGCAATATATGCTTGAGCATGAAAATAATATGCATATGGATGAAAGAGATGAGATAGATAAAATTGTTTTAGAACAATATCCTATTCTCAAGAATAATCTTCCTGTTGAACTGTTTGGGGATTCTCCCTCACCAAAGGGTGATCCTGTGTTTGAGCTAAAACAGTTACCAGATACTCTTAAGTATGCCTACCTTGATGAGAAGGAGATATATCCTGTTATTATTAGTTCTCACCTCTCGAGTCACGAAGAGAAGAAGTTATTTAAAACTTTGAGGAAGCACCGTGCGGCTATTGGATACACTCTTGATGATCTTAAGGGTATTAGTCCCACTCCATGTCAGCACAAGATTAAAACTGATCCTAATTCTAAACCAGTTGCTGATCATCAAAGGAGATTAAATCCTAGGATGAAAGAGGTCGTGAGAAAAGAAATATTAAAGCTTCTGGAAGCAGGAATCATTTATCCTGTTGCTCATAGTGATTGGGTAAGTCCAGTACATTGCGTACCTAAGAAGGGAGGTATCACCGTCGTCCCTAACGATAAGAATGAACTAATCCCATAGAGGATTATTACTGGCTATAGGATGGTGATAGACTTCTGGAAACTGAACAAGGCAACCAGGAAAGACCATTATCCTTTGCCGTTTATCGACCAAATGCTAGAAAGGCTATCTAAACACACACACACTTCTGCTTTATAGACGGTTTTTCAGGTTTCTCGCAAATACCTGTTGCACAATCTGATCAGGAGAAAACCACTTTCACCTGCCCCTTCGGTACCTTAGCTTATAGACGTATGTCTTTTGGCTTATGCAACACACCTGCCACCTTTCAAAGATGTATGATGGCTATATTCTCTGACTTTAGTGACAAGATTGTTGAGGTTTTCATGGATGATTTCTCCATTTACAGTTCTTTCTTTGACGATTGCCTCAGCAACCTTGATCGAGTCTTACA
This sequence comes from Hordeum vulgare subsp. vulgare, assembly GCF_904849725.1. Taxonomy (NCBI): domain Eukaryota; kingdom Viridiplantae; phylum Streptophyta; class Magnoliopsida; order Poales; family Poaceae; genus Hordeum; species Hordeum vulgare. The sequence continues at coordinate 107,069,964 of NC_058524.1, read as the reverse complement.
GAGATGCAAAGATACCAACCTCGTCTTGAACTGGGAGAAGTGCCACTTCATGGTTAATGAAGGCATCGTGTTAGGACATAAAATCTCTGAGAAAGGCATTGAAGTTGATAAGGCTAAGGTTGATGCAATTGAGAAAATGCCTTGCCCCACGGATATCAGAGGTATACGAAGTTTCCTAGGTCATGCTGGTTTCTATAGAAGGTTCATTAAAGACTTCTCTAAGATTTCTAGGCCTCTTACCAACCTCTTGCAGAAGGATGTTCCTTTTGTTTTTGATGAGGATTGTGAGGAAGCTTTCGAAATACTTAAGAAGGCCTTGATAACCGCACCTATTGTTCAACCACCTGATTGGAACTTGCCCTTTGAAATCATGTGCGATGCTAGTGATTATGCTATCGGTGCTGTTCTAGGACAAAGAGTTGACAAGAAGTTGAATGTTATTCACTACGCTAGTAAAACTCTAGACAGTGCCCAAAGAAACTATGCCACTACGGAAAAGGAGTTTTTAGCAGTCGTGTTTGCATGTGAAAAGTTCAGATCTTATATAGTTGACTCCAAAGTCACTATTCACTCTGATCATGCTGCTATTAAGTACCTTATGGAGAAGAAGGACGCTAAGCCTAGGCTAATCAGATGGGTTCTCGTGCTACAGGAATTTGATTTGCACGTTGTTGACCGAAAGGGTGCTGATAACCCTATAGAAGATAACTTGTCTAGGCTAGAGAATGTCCTTGATGACCCACGACCTATTGATGACAGCTTTCCTGATGAGCAATTAAACATCATCCGCACTTCACATAGTGCACCGTGGTATGCTAATTACGCAAACTATATCGTAGCCAAATACATACCACCCAGTTTCACCTACCAGCAAAAGAAGAAATTCTTCTTTGATTTGAGACACTACTTTTGGGATGATCCTCACCTTTATAAGGTAGGAGTAGATGGTGTTATTAGACGTTGTGTGCCTGAACATGAACAGGGACAGATCCAGCAGAAGTGTCATTCCGAAGCCTATGGAGGACACCATGCTGGAGATAGAACTGCTCATAAGGTATTGCAATCAGTTTTCGATTGGCCCACTCTCTTCAAGGATGCCCGTAAGTTTGTCTTGTCTTGTGACGAATGCCAAAGAATAGGGAACATCAGTAAGCGTCAGGAAATGCCTATGAACTATTCACTTGTCATTGAACCATTTGATGTGTGGGGCTTTGATTATATGGGACCCTTCCCGAGTTCCAATGGGTATACTCACATCTTAGTTGATGTGGATTACTTCACTAAGTGGGTAGAAGCTATCCCCACTAGAAACGCTGATCACCACACCTCTATTAAGATGCTTAAAGAAGTCATTTTCCCAAGATTTGGAGTCCCTAGATATCTGATGACCGATGGCGGTTCACACTTCATTCATGGTGTTTTCCGCAAGATGCTCGCTAAGTACGATGTCAACCATAGAGTTGCATCTCCTTATCATCCTCAGTCTAGTGGTCAAGTGGAGTTGAGTAATAGGGAGATTAAATTGATCTTACAAAAGACTGTCAATAGATCTCGAAAGAATTGGTCTAGCAAACTTGACGATGCGCTATGGGCTTATAGGACTGCTTATAAGAATCCCATGGGCATGTCGCCGTATAAAATGGTTTACGGTAAGGCCTGTCATTTACCTCTTGAGCTAGAACACAAAGCTTATTGGGCAATCAAAGAGCTCAACTTCGATTTCAAACTTGCCGGTGAGAAGCAGTTGTTTGATACCAACTCATTAGATGAATGGAGGGCCCAGGCATATGAGAATGCCAAGTTGTTCAAGGAAAAGGTTAAGAGATAGCACGATAAAAGAATGCAAAAACGAGAGTTCAATGTAGGTGATTATGTCCTGCTATACAATTCTCGCTTAAGATTCTTCGCACGCAAGCTTCTCTCTAAATGGGAAGGTCCCTACGTTGTCGAGGAAGTATATCGTTCCGGTGCCATCAAAATCAATAACATGGAAGGTAATTTTTCTTGAGTGGTAAATGGGAAAATAATCAAGCATTATATCTCTGGTACTCTCATAAATGTTGAGACCAATATCATCAATATCATAACTCCAGAGGAGTACATAAGGGATGTTTATCAACCTGTTTCAGACCCTGAAAACGAAGAGGTATGTGTTTCGGTAAGTAATTGGACTCCGAAACTTTTCCAGTAGGAAATTTTCTCCATTTTGGAATTTATGGAAAATTAGAAAAATAAAAAGCAGTCCGGAGAGCGCACGAGGCGGCCACAAGCTTGGTAGCCGCCGCCTCCCCCTCGTGGCGGCTACAGGGCTTGTGGGCACCTCGTGTACCTCCCGGACTCCGTTTTCGTGCGGAGCACTCCTTTTGGTCCAGAAAAAATCATTATATATACGTCCGAGGGTTTTGACCTCCATATCGCGCAGTTTTCCTGTGTTTTCGTTTCGAGCCTGTTTCTGTCGCAGATCTAGATCGTCATGACTTCCCAAAAGCTCCTAAGGACAAGATCTTAGAGAAGGTCATCAATCCTTACCTCACGGAAGTGGTGAAACACCCTCAATCTATTGAGATGCGTGAGGGGATGTTGCACATCCGTGATGTTGAGGGGCCTAAGAGGACGGTAAGCATGGAGATGAGGCTCGAAGCAATGGAGCAACAAGTCTTCAAGTGCTAAGGGATGGTGGAGTGTGGACTCAACGCCAACCACATGATGATCATGGAGTTCACCAACAAGCACAAGATGGATGCCATTGACATTGGGAAGCACCTCTCGAGGCTCTATGACAGGGTTGATCAACTCCAGGGCCAGATCTATGACCTGCAGAACCAAAACTGTGAGTATGAGTATAGATTTAAATCAATACGGTTGGGTGCAGATTTGAGGATTTCGATGACTCGTTCATCCTACCATGATGGAGCACCTATGCCTTTGAAGACGGGGGATCAGATTGCTTCAACAACTCCACCACCATCACCACCAAAGGAAGACAACTAAGCATTGGTATGGGCAACTCCCTTGGCTTGTGCCAAGCTTGGGGGAGTTGCCATGGTATCGTATGACGTTTATATCTTTTGCTTTTACCTTTGTTTTAGTTCTTTCCTTTTTAGTTTTTATTTCTTCTCTTAGTGGAATAAGTCTTTAGAGTTTAGTTTGAGTCTTTTGCCTTGTGTCTCCCCCGATGTATTCGAGCTTGCGAGCTATATAATAAAGAGTATCTTAGTCAAGGGCTTTGTTTTGTGCCATGATCAAAAGTATGAAAAGAACGACAGCATGAAAGATCATGAGATGATCCTATGGAAAGTGATAGCTTCACATATAACAAGTATGATGATTGAAACTTGTTGAGAATAGACCAACATAGACCCCACTCATTGTTGCAATTAATAAGAAGTAATAAGGAAAGAGAGGTTCACATATAAATATATCATCTTAGACACTTTTTACAATTGTGAGCACTCACCAAACTATTACATCCTTAGAAGTAGATGCTGGACAAGGAAGACAACATAATGAATTGTGTTTGCTTGGTTCCAAACAATGTTATATGTTTAGAGATCCCTTATCATGTGACGATTGCTTCCACCTCATATCAGCCAAAACTCCTGCACCAAGTAGATATACTACTTGTGCATCCATAAACCTTTAACCCAGTTTTGCCATGAGAGTCCACCATACCTACCTATGGATTGAATAAGATCCCTCAAGTAAGTTGTCATCGGTGCAAGCAATTAAAATTGCTCTCTAATATGTATGATCTATTAGTGTGTGGAAAGTAAGCTTTGTACGAACCTGTGATGAGGAAGACATAAAAGCGACAGACTGCATAATAAAGTTCTTTATCACAGGAGGCAATATAAAGTGACGTTCCTCCGCACTAAGAGGACACGCATCCAAACCTCAAAAGCGCATGACAACCTCTGCTTCCCTGTGTGAAGGGCCTATCTTGTACCCTTACTTTTTGCCCTTGAAAGAGTTATGGTGATCTTTAGCAATTCCTTATTTTGCCTTTGTCTTGGCTATCGTCACATGCTAGGGAAAGATCTATATTCATATATCAACTTGGAGATGAGTATTTATGCTTTATTATTGTTGACTTTACCCTTGAGGTAAATGGTTGGGAGGCAAAATTATAAGCCCCTATCTTTCTCTGTGTCCAACTGAAACTTTGACACCATGATTACCACGTGAGTTGTAACAATTGTGGGAAACCAAAGAGATGATTAAGTATGTGGATTTGCCTTACAAGCTCTTACTTGGCTCTTTCTGATGAGATGATAAATTGCAATTGCTTCAATGACTATGGACTGTTGTTGGCTACTTCTCGGTAAGGTTTTTGTTTCATACTTTACTTTGTGAATGAATTGGTACTTTCCCATAAGAATCTTTATGATGTATTGCTGTTCTAGTTGTGATCATGATGCCCTCATGTCCGTATTATGTTTTATCGACACCTTCATCCCTAAACATGTGGACATGTTTATGGATCTTGGTTTTCGCTTGAGGCAAGCGAGGTCTAAGCTTGGGGGAGTTGATACGTCCATTTTGCATCATGCTTTCATGTTGATAATTATCGCTTTATGGACTGTTATTATACTTTGTGGTACCATACTTATGCCTATTCTCTCTTATTTTGCAAGGTTTATTTGAAGAGGGAGAATACCGGCAGCTGGAATTCTGGACTAGAAAAGGAGCAAGTCTCAGTCCTATATTCTGCGCAACTCCAAATGCCCTGAAAATCAACGTGGAATTTTTTGGGAATATATAAAAAATACTGGGCGAAAGAAGTGTCACAGGGGAGCTGCCAGGGGCCCACAAGCCTGGTTGCCGCGGCCTACCCCCTGGCCGCGGCAACAGGGCTTGTGGGCACCCTGGCGGCCCACTAGCCCCCTCTTTTGCTATATGAAGTGTTTCGTCCGAGAAAAAAATCAGGGTGGACCTTTTTCTTGGATTCTCCGCCGCCACGAGGCGGAACTTGAGCAGAACCAATGTAGAGCTCCGGCAGGACGATCCTGTCGGGGAAACTTCCCTCTCGGAGGGGGAAATCATCACCATCGTCATTACCAACACTCCTCTCGTCGGAGGGGAGTCATCTCCATCAACATCTTCATCAGAACCATCTCCTCTCCAAACCCTAGTTCATATCTTGTAACCAATCTCCGTCTCGCGACTCCGATTGGTACTTGTAAGGTTGCTAGTAGTGTTGATTACTCTTTGTAGTTGATGCTAGTTGGATTACTTGGTGGAAGAGTTTATGTTCAGATCCTTGATGCTACTCATTTCACCTCTGATCATGATTATGATTATGCTTTGTGAATAGTTACTTTTTTTCCTGAGGACATGGATAAGTCATGCTGATAATAGTCATGTGAATTTGGTATTCGTTCGGTATTTTGATATGTTGTATGTTGTCTTTTCCTCTAGTGGTGTTATGTGAACGTCGACTACATAACACTTCACCATATTTGGGCCTAGAGGAAGGCATTGGGGAGTAGTAAGTAGATGATAGGTTGCTAGATTGACAGAAGCTTAAACCCCAGTCTATGCGTTGGTTCGTAAGGGGCTGATTTGCATCCACTAGTTTAATGCTATGGTTAGACGTTGTCTTAATTCTTCTTTCGTAGTTACGGATGCTTGCGAGAGGGGTTAATCATAAGTGGGATGCTTGTCCAAGTAAGGGCAGTACCCAAGCACCGGTCCACCCACATACCAAACTATCAAAGTAACGAACGCGAATCATATGAAAATGATGAAACTAGCATGACAGAAATTCCCGTGTGTCCTCGGGAGCGTTTTTCCTCCTATAAGACTTTGTTCAGGCTTGTCCCTTGCTACAAAAGGGATTGGGACACTTTGCTGCACCGTTGCTACTACTTGTTACTTGTTACTTTTCGCTTGCTACGTTTCACCTCACTACACCATCACTCGTTACCGCTACTTTCAGTGCTTGCAGTTATTACCTTGCTGAAAACCGTTTATCAGAGCCTTCTGCTCCTCATTGGGTTCGACACTCTTACTTATCGAAAGGACTACGATTGATCCCCTATACTTGTGGGTCATCAAGACTCTTTTCTGGCGCCGTTGCCGGGGAGCCAAGCGCCCTTGGTAAGTGGAATTTGGTAAGCAAACATTTATATACTGTGCTGAAATTTATTGTCACTTGTCACTATGGAAACTGTTCCTTTGAGGAATTTGTTCGGGGTATATTCACCACAAACGGAAGCACGAGGAGTTGCTCCTCAACCTGAGGTACCTACTGAAAATATCTTTTATGAAATTCTTCGGGTATGCTTGAGAAACTGCTGGCTAATCCTTTTACAATAGATGGATCATCACATCTAGACTTGCATCTAATCTATGTAGATGAAGTTTGTGGTTTATTCAAGCTTGCAGGTTTGCCCGAGGATGAGGTAAAGAAGAAAGTCTTTCCTTTATCTTTGAAGGATAAGGCATTGACATGGTATAGGCTTTGTGATGATACTGGATCATGGGACTACAATCGGTTGAAATTGGAATTTCATCAAAAGTTTTATCCTATGCATTTAGTACATCGTGATCGGAATTATATTTATAACTTTTGGCCTCGTGACAGGGAAAACATAGCTCAAGCTTGGGCGAGGCTTAAATCAATGCTATATTCATGCCCCAATCATGAGCTCTCGAGAGAAATTATCACTCAAAACTTTTATGCTCGGCTTTCTCATGATGATCGCACCATGCTTGACACTTCTTGTACCGGTTCTTTTATGAAGAAGGATATTGACCACAAGTGGAATTTATTGGAAAGAATCAAACATAACTCTGAATATTGGGATCTTGAAGAAGGTAAGGAGTTAGGTATGAATTTCCAGTTTGATTGCGATATATCTTTTGTTGAAACAAACACTTCTAGATATTTTAGCGCTAAGTATGGACTTGACTCTGAGATAGTAGCTTCTCTATGTGAATCTTTTGCTGCTCATGTTGATCTTCCCAAAGAGAAGTGGTTTAAGTATCATACTCTTGTAGAAGTCAACATAGTAAAACCCAATCTAGTTGAAGAGAAAGTCATTGCCTTTAGTAATCCTATTGTTCCTTGTGCCTATGCTGAGAAACCACCTTACCGTGCTAGGAAAAAGGATTATGCTAAAGCTCTAACTGTGATACATAGGGGTTACATTAGACCACTTGCACCCCCTGAGGAAATTAGAGTTGAACCTAGTGTTTCTATTATCAAAGACCTCTTAGCCGAAGACATAGACGAGCATGTTATCAAATTCTGTGAGGACTCCGCTAGAATTGCTAAACGTCACGCGGAAGACAAATACGGACCTGTAGTTGGCTTGCCCGTTGTTTCTGTCAATATAGGAGATCACTGTTATCATGGTTTATGTGATATGGGTGCTAGTGTTAGTGCAATACCCCGGTCCCTATACGATGAAATCAAAGATGAGATTGCGCCTGCTGAGTTAGAACCCATTGATGTCACTATTACGCTAGCTAATAGAGACACTATCTGCCCTGTGGGAATTGTGCGAGATGTAAAAGTCTTGTGTGGTAAGACGAAGTACCCTACTGATTACCTCGTCCTTGCTACTGCACAAGATAGCTTTTGTCCCATCATATTTGGTAGATCCTTTCTCAACACTGTCAATGCTCATATTTATTGCATATCGTATCGTCGTCTTTGGTGCTCAAACCCATTGATGTCACTATTACACTAGCTAATAGAATCACGTATCGTCGTCTTTGGTGCTCAAACCATAAGTGGCCCTCATCATGGATTCATAAGGCCATCTTATTTTCTTTCTAGGAAAGTGCTCCATGCCCTTCTTTAAAGGAAATTGAAATCTAATATTCCCTTCCTTCATATTGATGATAGCATCGATAGTCCTTAAGAAAGGTCTACCAAGAATAGTAGGGCATGTAGGACTGTAATCAATGCCAAGCACAATGAAATCCACGGGTACATAGTTCCTATTTACAATAATAAGAACATCATTGATCCTTCCCATGGGTTTCTTGACAGTAGAATCCTCAAGATGCAAATTAAGAGAACACTCTTCAATCTCATTAAAACCCAGAACATCACATAACGACTTTGGAATCGCGGAAACACTAGCGCCCACATCACACAAAGCATTGCATTCATAGTTTTTGATTTTGATTTTGATAGTAGGTTCCCACTCATCATGAAGCTTTCTATGGCTAGAGACTTCCAATTCAAGTTTCTCTTCAAGAGATTTTATCATAGCTTCGACGATATGATTAGTAAAGGCCTTGTTTTGGCTATAAGCGTGTGGAGAGTTTAGAATGGATTGCATCAAGGAAATGCATTCAATCAAGGAGCAACTATCATAATTGAATTCCTTGAAATACAAAGTAGTAATTTCATTACTACTCAAAGTTTTAATATCTTCTACTCCACTTTCAATGCTTTTAGCATCAAGATAGATGGACTCCGAATCATTGGGGCGCTTTTCAACCAAAGTGGATTCATATCCATCCCCATCATCATTAGGTTTGACACAAGTAAACAAAGATTCAATGGGAGTCACACCAAGCACTTTAAGATCTTTGTGATTCTTATCACGAGAACACGCCTTTTTAAGCCATTCATGTCTAGCACGAATTTGGGCGGTCCTTTCTTTACTATCAATCATGGAAACACACATAACTTTCAAAGTTTCATCCATATTGATCTTGGGAGGAGCACATCTAACTTTCAAAGCATCAATATCACTAGACATTCTATCAACGCTCTTAGCCAAATCGTCGATTTTGAGTAGTCTTTCCTCTATGGACGCATTGAAAATCTTTTGCGAGTTGATAAACTCTTTGATATTACTCTCTAGATCAGAGGGTAATCTATTGTAATTTCCATGAGTATTGTTGTATGAGTTGCCAAAGTTATTAGAGGAGTTACTAGGAAAAGGCCTAGGAACATAGTTTCCTCTAAATGCATTATTGTTGCCAAAATTATTCCTACCAACAAAATTAACGTCCAAGCTAGCGTTGCTACTCTCAATCAAAGAAGACAAGGGCATATCATTAGGATCTAAAGGAGCACTTCTACTAGCAACCATATTCATTAACTCATCCATCTTAGCACTCAACGAGTTAATTTCTTCTATAGCGTGTACCTTCTTACTAGTAGGTGACCTTTTAGTGTGCCACTGAGAGTAGTTCGTCATGATATTGTCTAGGAGTTTTGTGGATTCCCCTAACGTGATTTCCATGAACGTTCCACCTGAGGCGGAGTCCAAGATATTTCTAGAAGCGAAATTCAAGCCAGCGTAGAAGATTTGTATAATCATCCAAAGACTCAAGCCATGAGCGGGACAATTTCTAATCATCAATTTCATTCTCTCCCAAGATTGTGCAACATGTTCATGATCAAGTTGCTTAAAATTCATGATATCATTACGGAGAGAGATAATCTTAGCCGGCGGAAAATACTTGGATATATAAGCATCTTTGCACTTATCCCAAGAATCGATACTATTTTTGCGCAAAGACGAAAACCAAGTTTTTGCTCGATCTCGCAACGAGAAAGGAAAAGGCTTCAATTTAATCACATCATTATCCACATCTTTCTTCTTTTGCATATCGCAAAGCTCAATGAAGGTGTTAAGATGGGATGCGGCATCTTCACTAGGAAGGCCGGAGAATTGCTCTTTCGTAACAAGATTCAGCAATGATTTCGACTCCGCACTAGTGGCGGGAGCAATCGGAGTACTAATAAAATCATTATTATTAGTATTCGAGAAGTCACAAAGTTTGGTCTTTTCATTCATGGTGACTTCGGCAAGCAAGCAAGCACACAAGCGCACAAAGAGCAAGCGAGAGAAAAGGGCAAAAGAAAAGGCGAACGAAAAAGGCAAAGATTTTTTTGTAATTTTCTGTTTTTTCAGAAGTGGAGGAGAGGAAAACGAGAGGCAAAAAAGGAAATGCAACAGATGAGTTTGCCACACTTACTTGGATGAGTTCTTGAGTTGATCCTCCCCGGCAACGGCGCCAGAAATCTTTGTGTTACTTCTGAAACAACAGCGCCAGAAATTCACACATTGACGGAGACTTGCTTGCGTTGTTTTTTCCCTTGAAGAGGAAAGGATGATGCAGCAGAGGAGCAGTAAGTATTTCCTGCAGTTTGAGAACCAAGGTATCAATCTTGTAGGAGAATGTCGTCAAGTCTAGAGTACCCACGCAAACACAAACGAGCTGGCACCCAATGCTATAAAGGGGTTGTCAATCCCTTCAAGATTGATTGCAAAGTGAGATTTGAAGGCGGAAAGTGCAACGAAGAAAAAGTGTAAGGCTGAAAATATAGTGTGGAGTAGACCCGGGGCCATAGTGTTCACTAGAGTCTTCTCTCAAAATAGCAAGTATTACGGTGGGTGAACAAATTACCGTCGAGCAATTGATAGAACCGCGCAAAGTCATGACGATATATAAGGCAATGATCATAGATATAGGCATCACGTCCGAGACAAGTAGACCGATACTTTCTGCATCTACTACTATTACTCCACACATCGACCGCTATCAGCATGCATCTAGTGTATTGAGTTCATGACGAACAGGGTAACGCCTTAAGCAAGATGACATGATGTAGAGGGATAATCTCAAACCAATGATGAAAACCCCATCTTTTTACCCTTGATGGCAACAACATGATGTGTGCCTCGCTACCCCTTGTGTCACTGGGTGAGGTCACCGCACGGTATGAACCCAAAACCAAGCACTTCTCCCACTGCAAGAATCATAGATCTAGTTGGCCAAACAAAACCCACAACTCGAAGAGAATTACAAGGATATGAAATCATGAATAAGAGAGATCAGAAGAAACTCAAATAAGATTCATAGATAATCTGATCATAAATCCACAATTCATCGGATCTCGACAAGCACACCGCAAAAGAGATTATATCGGATAGATCTCCATGAAGATCATGGAGAACTTTGTATTGAAGATCCAAGAGAGAGAAGAAGCCATCTAGCTACTAGCTATGGAGCCATAGGTCTATGGTGAACTACTTACGCATCATCGGAGAGGTCATGGTGTTGTTGAAGAAGCCCTCCGTATCCGAATCCCCCTCCGGCAGGGCACCAGAACGTGCCCCAGATGGGATCTTGCGGAGACAGAAGTTTGCGGCGGCGGAAAAGTACTTGGTTCTCAAGTCTCCTGATCTTCTTCTGTTTCGGAAAAAATCTTTTCGGGGATTTTATTCCGCTTGGACTCCGTTTCAAATATTCCTCTGAAAAGGGTCAAAAACACGGAAAAAATAGGAACTGGCACTTGGCACTGAGTTAATAAGTTAGTCCCAAAAAAGATATAAAAGACATACAAAACATCCAAAGTTTGACAAGATAATAGCGTGAAACCATCAAAAATTATAGATACGTTGGAGACGTATCATTCTCCCTAATGAACCTTATGAGACTTGATTGTCGAACTATCTGCCTTGCTTCTGTTTGTCGTTGGGGAGTTCTTGGTGGAGAAGATATGCCAGGAAGGGTTTGGTCCATGGCGCGATTACAGCCAAGATTTTGTGAGCTGAAAGTGTTTCCTCCAATTCGGAGCCGCCGGTGATTTGATCATCTGGCTCAACTATAGGGGGACAACTTGTTCCTCTCCCACGGTCACAATATCCTCCTTTTCATCTTGCCATGCCACGAAAGGGTTGAACAGTCATTCCAGGAAGGTGTTTTTAGGGATGGGGTCATGCTTGGCGCCCATACGAGCAAGGACATTCGCTGCCTAGTTGTTATCTCTAGAGACATGGTGGAACTCAAGGCCTTCAAACCGAGCTGATATCTTGAGGATGGCATTCCTATAAGTTGCCATCTTCGGATTTTTGGCGTCGAATTCGCCATTGATTTGGGAGATAGCAAGGTTCGAATCCCCCAGCACCTCCAGCCTTTGTACGCCCATCGAAGTTGCCATCCGTAAAACATGCAGCAGAGCCTCGTACTCGACCGTGTTATTGGAATCAATATACATGATTTGTAATACGTATCGGATATTGTCGTTGGTGGGGGATGTAAGTATGACACCAACCCCCAAGCCAGCAAGCGTCTTGGAGCCATCAAAATATATCGTCCAATGGGAGTATGTACTCTGCTCTTTAGGGAGTTCGGCTTTCATCCATTTGGCTAGAAAGTCCGCTAATACCTGAGATTTGATAGCTGGGCGTGGTCGGTACGTGATTTCAAAGGGTAAGAGATCTATGGACCACTTGGCTATGCGGACCGTGACATCCTTGTTGATTATATCATTCAAGGGTACATGCTACCATGACCAAACATTCTTGGAAGTAGTGTCAGAGTTTGCGGAACGCCATAAAAACCGTGTAAGCTACCTTTTGGTAGTGCGGATAGCGAGTTTTGCACGGGGTAAGGACTTCGGACACATAGTAGACTGGTTTTTGTATCCATAATTTGTGTCTAGCCGCCTCTCGTTCGACCACAAGTACCGTGCTACACAACCTGGTTAGTGTCTGATATGTACAATAGCATTGGTTCTCCTCTTGTAGGTGTTTTCAGTATTTGGTTGCTGGCTAGCAATGTTTTAACTTCCTCCGGGGCTGTTGTTGCTTCTTCGGTCCACTCAAAGTTTTTGGTTCGCTTGAGCAGTCGATAGAGCGGTAGTGCCTTTTCACCGAGGCGAGAAATGAAACGGCTTAAAGCCGCCACATAGCATGCTAGTTTTTGTACGTGTTTTAACTCCGTCGAGATCGCCGACTGGGATAGAGCTCAGATTTTTGCCGGATTGGCCACTATTCCTCTATGGGAGATGATGAAACCAAGAAGTTTACGTGTGGGAACACCGAATACACAATTCTTCGGATTGAGTCGTATGTCATATTTCCAGAGATTGTCAAAGGTTTGTTGGAGGCCGTCCACCAGCTGACTGGCGTGTTTGGTCTTAATGACCACATCATCCACGTATGCCTTGACTGTCTTGCCGATTTGTTTTTCTAGGCATGTCTGAATCACGCGTTGATATGTGGCGCTTATGTTTTTAACCCAAAGGGCATTGTGTTGAAGCAGAATGGCCGGTATGGAGTGATGAAAGCAGTTGTAGCCTGATGAGATTCCTTCATCTTTATTTGATGGTATCTGTAGTAGGCGTCAAGGAAACATAGTGAGTCGTGTATGATGGTGGCATCAATGATTTGGTCTATGCGAGGTAAAGGGAATGGATCCTTAGAACAAGCTTTATTGAGATCTTTGAAATCGATGCATAGCCACCGGGATTTGTCCTTATTTGGGACCATGACCAAGTTTGCCAACCACTCGGGTGTTTGATGTCTCAAATGAATCTGGCTTCGAGCAATTTTGCTAGTTAGGTTCCCATGGCTTGATGCTTGGGCCCGGAGAAGCGGTGTAACTTCTGTTTAACGGGTTTGAAGCCGTCGATTATGTTCAAGCTATGCTCGGCCAGTCTTCGTGGGATTCCTGGCATGTCTGAAGGGTGCTAGGCGAATATATCCTAATTTTCTAGAAAGAATGCATGCAATGCTTCATCGACCGCAGGGTTGAGTTGTGCTCCGATCGACACTGTTTTATTAGGGTCTGTGGGGTGCACTTGAAATTTGACTATATCGTTAGCAGGCTTGAAGGATGTACACTTGGGTCTCTTGTTAAGAGTTACATCATCCCTGTCGACCACCGATCTTAGTTCAGTGAGTTCTTCAGTGGCAAGGGCCTCTAAAAGTGCCTCAAGGGCGAGCGTTGCGGTTCTATTCTCAGCCCGCAGAGCCCTATCTGGGTCGCTTGTGAGGGTAATGACACCGTTAGGCCCGGGCATTTTGAGTTTCATGTACCCATAATGCGGTATGGCCTGAAATCTGGTGAAGGCCTCTCGTCCCAAAAGAGCATGATAGCCGCTTTTGAAGGGTACGATATGAAAGATGAGTTCTTCGGACCTGTGACTCATAAGTGCCAAATACTACATCGAGGGAGACACGGCTTGTGCATCACGATTCTCTCCCCGGGATAATTCCTTGAAAGGTTGTGCTGCTCCGTTCGACGCAAGATTTGTTGAACTGCATTTTATCCAAAGTATCCTCATAAATGAGGTTTAGGCCACTGCCGCCATCCATTAGTACCTTGGATATTTTAAAACCATCTATAATGGGATTGAGGACTAGTGCGGCAGGTGTACTGTTAGAACGTATTCTAGGTTGGTCTTCCTTCGTGAAGGTTATAGGCGTGTTTGTCCAAGAATTTTTTGCTGCCACCAGGAATACCTGGTCGGTTTCTCGAATAGCTCCTTTTCTTTGATCATTTGAGGAGAAAGTATCATCAATTTTGAGTACGTCGACCCTGTTGTGTGGCAGTTTGGATGGCCGCCCTTGTAGTGGCTAGGTCCCGAGGATAGCCTCTCCACTTTTGGCCACCTGCCTGGCAACCCAACAAGCTCGAAGCATGTGAGTCGAGCCAGTGTTGGGTAATGGAGAATGTATAGGACATGGGATGTCCAATAGTTTATCAAGTATGGTTTGGGATTCATCAAGGGGTTTGTTCTTCTTTCCCAAAGGCCCGCAATCAACTAGTCATTGTTGGGGCCCGCACTTCCTCCGAGCTTCTCTGGGCCGCTCTGTATGGATTGATTCCACTTGCCATTGCTTAGACTGCCGGGGGCTTTCCATGGCACAGTATTTACATATAAATGTAGAAAGCTCGGTAAGGCTTTGTATGCGGCGTCGGGCGAGGGCATTTAGGATTCCCTTCTCGTTGCAGTTGATACGTCTCAAACGTATCTACAATTTTTGATGGTTTCATGCTGTTATCTTGTCAACTTTGGATGTTTTATATACCTTTTATATCTTTTTTGGGACTAACTTATTAATTCAGTGCCAAGTGCCAATTCGTGTTTTTTCTGTGTTTTTGACTCTTTTCAGATCTGATTTTGGAACGGAGTACAAATGGAATAAAATCCCCGAAATGATTTTTTCCAGAAAAGAAGAAGATCGGGGGACTTGAGGGCCAAGGCAGGAGGCCCACAGGGAGCCCACAAGCCCTGACGCCGCGACCAGGTGGGCCACGGTGACCAGGCTTGTGGCCTCCCTGGCGCTCCCCTGCCCTAGCTCTTTCGCCTATATATTCCCCAAAATCCTAGAAAAAATCAGGGCGTCCACGAAACCACTTTTCTGCCGCCGCAAGCTTCTGTTTCCGCGAGATATCATCTGGAGACCCTTCCCGGTGCCCTGCCGGAGGGGACTTTGGAGCTGGAGGGCTTCTACATCAACATCATCGCCCCTCCAATGACTCGTGAGTAGTCTACTTCAGACCTACGGGTCCGTAGTTAGTAGCTAGATGGCTTCTTCTCTCTCTTGGATCTTCAATACAAAGTTCTACATGATCTTCATGGAGATCTATCCGATGTAATCCTCTTTGGCGGTGTGTTTGTCGAGATCCGATGAATTGTGGATTTGTGATCAGATTATCTATGAATTATATTTGAGTCTTTGCTGATTTCTTATATGCATGATTTGATATCCTTGTAAGTCTCTCCGAGTCTTGCGTTTTGTTTGGCCAACTAGATCTACGATTCTTGCAATGGGAGAAGTGCTTGGTTTTGGGTTTATACCGTGTGGTGACCTTTCCCAGTGATAGAAGGGGTGACTGGCACCCTCTGGCAATAGCTAGACGAATGTTGATTCTGTGACAACAAACATTCCCTTGAAACGGCACCAGAAGAATGCTACTAGCACTCCCGAGCAATGAAACTAGAAGAATGTTGTTGACGGCCCACCAGCGCGTGGGTTCGCAACAGTTTTCGAGGGTATAGTATTCGACCCAAATTTGTTGGTACGCGAGACAGGAGGTGAGAGAATACTTTCGAGTATTAGCAACTGGATTTGTCAGATTCAACCACACCTGAAAAATTAGTATCTGCAAGCAAAGTAGTAACAACAAAGTAGTATGATAACAACGGTGTCAGAAACGATCTGTTGATGGCAGACTATTCCTAACAATTTTATCAATGGCGCCAAGTTGCCTCGTTGACGGAAATTGTCAGTTCCCGTCAACGACCAGCGAATCAAAAGTGTAGCAGGTAGCACAGTGTAACGAGTAACAACAGTGGCAAGGAACAACAGTAGTGACAGCAGTAGCAAGTAGCAACAGTAGTAGCAACAGTAGCAGCAGAGCAAGAGAAGTAACAGCAGCAGAGCAAGACAAGTAACAGCAGCAGAGGAAGACAAGTAACAACAGCAGTAGGACAAACTCGTAGGCAATGGGTCGGTGATTTGTTTGGATGATATTCATCATGCAAAAGTTATAACACGGAGAGATATGTGGCTAGCTCCCGTTCGTCAATGTGATGTAGGCATGCATTCCGTGTGTCGTCATACGTGCTTAGGGAAAAGAACTTGCATGACATCTATTGTCCATCCCTCCCGTGGCAGCGGGGTCCAAAAGGAAACTACGGGATATGAAGGTTCTCCTTTTAATAAAGAACCGGACCAACACATTAGCACTTGGTGAACACATGAACTCCTCAAACTATGGTCATCACCGGGAGTGGTTCCGGTTATTGTCACTCCGGGGTTGCCGGATCATAACACATAGTAGGTAAATACAACTTGCAAGATCGGATCTAAAACACACATATATTGGTGACAACATAATAATTTCAGATCTGAAATAATGGCACTCGGGCCCTAGTGACAAGAATTAAGCATGGCAAAGTAGTAGCAACATCAATCTCAGAACATAGTGGATACTAGGGATCAATCCCCATCAAAACTAACTCGATTACATGATAGATCTCATCCTACTTATCACCGCCCAGCGAGCCGACGAATAGATTACTCACGAACGATGAAGAGCTTCATGGAATTGGAGAGGGAAGAAGGTTGATGATGATGATGGCGACGATTTCCCCTCTCCGGAGCCCAAGACGGACTCCAGATCTGCCATCCAGATGAAGAATAGGTTGTGGCGGCGCCTCCGTATCGCAAACGCGACGAAATCTTCTCTTTTTATTTTTTCTGGGACGAAAGTGAACTTATAGGGCTGAGGTTGGGGGCGGCAGAGCCGTGTGGGCCCCACAAGCTTGCCCACCGCCACCAGGGGTGTGGCGGAGGCAAGGGTTGTGGCCCACTGGCCCACCCCCTCAGGTGGATCTTGGCGCAGGTATTTTTCATATTTTCCAAAAATACACCCCGTAAATTTTCAGGACGTTTGGAGAACTTTGATTTCTGCACAAAAATAACACCAAGGCAATTCTGCTGAAAACATCGTCAGTCCAGGTTAGTTCCATTCAAACCATGCAAATTAGAGTCCAAAACAAGGGCAAAAGAGTTTGGAAAAGTAGATACGATGGAGACGTATCAACTCCCCCAAGCTTAAAACCTTGCTTGTCCTCAAGCAACTCAGTTGACAAACTGAGAGAGAAAGAAAAACTTTGAGAAACTCTATTTGATCTTGTTGTTGCAACTATGTCTAACTCATAACCAGAATTTCAGCAAGATCACAAGTTAACCTCATAAGCAAATGACACAAAGGTCTCACGGTAAACTAATATCAATGGCATAATCAGCTAACGAGCAAATAATAATGAGTTTCAAATACCAACACTTCAATCAAAACAAGCATGAAGCAATATGAATAGGTGGTATCTCACTAGCTCTTTCTGAGACCGCAAAACATAAATGCAGAGCACTTCAAAGATCAAGGGCTCACTAAAGATTGTAATTCATAGCAACGAAGATCCAGTCATAGTCATACTCAATATCAATCAAAAGCAAAGCATAAAAATGACAGAGGTGCTCTCTAATTGGTGCTTATATAAGAGGAGGATGACTCAACAGGAAAATAAATAGACAGGCTCTTCGCAGAGGGAAGCATTGATTTGTAGAGGTGCCAGAGCTCAAGCTTTGAAAACAGAGATAATAATTTTGAGTCGCATGCTTTCATTGTCAACGCAATGACCAAGAGTTCTCAATATCTTCCATGCTACTCATGCTATAGGCGGTTCCCAAACAGAAAAGTAAAGTTTTAACTCCCCCACCACCAATCAATCACACCCCACGGCTAGCCGAATCCTCGGGTACCGTCCATACTAACATCAATCCGGGGGGAGTCTTGTTTTACAATTATGTTTTCGATTTAAGCGTGGACTGGGCATTCCAATTACTGGCCCCTTTCTCGTGAATGGCAGTGAATAAACACATGTCGAGGATAACACTCCTAGCATGGAAGATACCAATAGCCCTCTGTCACCACATGAGCGGTTTGGGCATGCAAAACAGATTATTTCTTGAAGGTTTAGAGAGTGGCACATGCAAATTTACTTGGAACGGCAGGTAGATACCGCAAATAGGTAGGTATGGTGGACTCTCATGGAAAAACTTTTGGGTTTATCGAAGTGGATGCACAAGCAGTATGCCGCTTAGTACAAGTGAAGGCTAGCAAAAGACTGGGAAGCGACCAACTAGAGAGCGACAACAGTCATCAGAATGCAATGAGTTTGACTAACATTAAATGCAAGCATGAACAGGATATAAATCACCATGAACACGAACATCATAGAGGCTATGTTGATTTTGCTTCAACTACATGCATGAACATGTGCCAAGTCAAGCCACTTGAAACATTCAAAGGAGACTACCATCCTATCATACTACATCATAGTCATCTCAAAATCTATGTAGGCAATCAAGACAAACCATTATAAGCTCCTAGCTAAATAAGCATGGCATCAGAAACTATGATCTCTAAGTTGTCATTGCAAACATGGTTCTCTCACAACAAAGCTGAATCTAGTTTGACAAGCTAGTCATATTTACAAAAACAAAATAGATAGAGTTCATACCAGCTTTTCAGTCTCAGTCACTTCATCATATATCATCATTATTGCCTTTCATTTGCACGACCGAACGATGTGAACAATAATAAGAGTGCTCGTGCATTGGACTAAGCTGAATCTGCAGGCAAACACAAAGGAGAAGACAAGGTAATATGGCTCTTTGAAATCTAAACAGGTATGCATGCAAGAACCACTAAACATTGTAACCAATATCTTCTACCTTGACCCAAAGAAAAAGAAAACTATTTACACGGGAAAGCTCCCAACAAGCAAAAGAAGAAAGAAAAATATTTTTGGGTTTTCTCAAAAGGACACAAAACAAGAAAAAAAGAAAACAAAAATAAACTAGCATGGATAATACAGTGGCAAAGTGTAAACACTGGCTAACAAAGTGAAAGCATAAGCATGAATGTAAAGTCAGTGAGAACACGTACTCCCCCAAGCTTAGGCTTTTGGCCTAGCTTGGTCTACTCCCATGGTGGGAAATCACCAGCTCCAGGATACTCCGGAGCAGACTGTGGATGCCACTGCTGTGTGAGCTCCTCTGGCTCCCACTGATAAACTGGCGTCTGGTACTCGACTGGCGGCTCGGGCACAGGCGCCTGTGGTTGGGCCAAGCCCCAATATGCGTAAATGTCCGAGGGCATAATAGTGTACCTGCCTGCATGAAGATCGAACAAAGAAGGAGCAGGCAAAGTAATAGTCTCTCAAGTACCCTGACTAAGTACCAGGTTATAAATCATCCGTCTACTAGCATCTCTATCTAGAAAATCATGGCGAACCATGCTGTCATAATCCAGATATTTCTCGGGGCGAAGCATCTCTCCTTCCTCTCCCAGTCTAATGGGTATCTCAAAGTGTCTGGCAAGACGGGTAGCATAGATACCTCCATAGACAACACCCTTGGAACGGTTGATCTTCAACCGCTGGGCCACTATAGCACCTAGGCTGTAAGTCTTATCGTTATAAAGGCCTTCGCGCAAAACCGCAAGGTCTGGAGAACTAAGTGATCCAGCCTCCCCATGGCCAATCAAACATTTTCCCACAAATAGTGAGAAGTACCGAAGCACAGGAAAATGTATGCTAGCAATTCTAGCGTGAGACACTCCTCTGTCCTCTCCAACAGCAATAGAACCAATGAAATCTTCCAAGTCCCGTGGACGAGGGTCACGGATATCCCCAACATAAGGTAATTTGCATACATTGCAAAAATCCTGTAGTGTCATGCATTGGGGGATGTCGTATATCATGAACTCAACCATGGGAGGATTCTTCCTCGGATAAAAGTTGAAGATTTGAATGAAAATATTGGTGAGGAGGAGGTATTGTGAGCACTTATCTTCAACGAACGTGGTAAGACCTGCGTTCTCCACCAAGTAATAAAAGTCTTCATAAAGCCCAACGGCGCGCAAAAATTCATCACTTGGCCACTCGCACGCTCGAACTTCTGTGACTCGAGGGACTACGTACTTGGGGTGGTTCTTCTCATCCTCCTTGGGGTTACGGCTTGAAGAGCCTCTCAAGAACCTCTTCATCTTTTCCTTTTTCTAGCTCTGAAAAATTCTGAAATTTTTAGAGACTTCGAAAGAAAAGTGAATAAAGATTAACCCAACTTGTAGCAACTACTCCTACTAGTGCCTAGAGACCGTATCACGCGCTAAAACTACTTGAGACCAGCTAAAATCAACCTTTCTAGCTCAAGAACAGGGTCACCAAGGTAGCAAGAATACGCGAAAGATAAAGCACTAGAGCAAAAACTAATTGGACCAATGGAAGAGTCACTTACCAAGGAGTAATTTTCCCAAAACGGTTCGGAGAATGGTGCTTCGAGCAAGGAGATCGAAAATCACAGCCAAATGAGCAAGAACACGGGTTTGAGGTGCGAAACAACTTTTTTCTGGAGGTGGAAGAAGAGGCTGGGAGATGGAATGAGCGGAGGGGGTCCCTGTGGGCCCCACAAGCTTGCTCTCCGCCACCAGGGGGGTGGCGGTGGTAGGGCTTGTAGCCCACTGGTCTGGCCCCCAAGCTAGCTCTCAGGCCCAGTAATTTTCAAAAATTCTAGAAAAAATCATACTAAATTTTCAGGACCATCGGAGAGCTTTTATTTTCGAGGTATTTTTCTCCGGGACGCTAAAACAGAAAACAGGAAAAACTAAACTAACTCCATCATTTTTCTTCTAAGCAACAGAAAATGAAAGCTCAAAACAGAGGTATGTGACTCTTTGATTCATCCATTTCATGGTCATCAAAAGAAATCCGTCAATATGATTGATCAAGTCCTCATGATAAAACCTTCTCGAATCTCAACAAAGAACGGAGAACTTTCGAATACCCACTAAGTCACCTCAATGGGGATATGTATCTCCCCAACAAGCAAATCATACTTCATCTTGACATGAGGAATAGGGCATTCAAAGCTCCCAATAAGAATCGATGAAGTCTTTTCGATAGCATTGATGCAATGTACTTGATATTGTTTCTTCGGAAAGTGCACTATGTGCTCATTACCGTTGACATGGAAATTGACATTGCCTTTGTTGCAATCTATAACAGCCCCTGCAGTGTTTAGAAAGGGTCTTCCGAGGATGACAGCCATGGCATCGTCCTTGGGAATATCCAAGATAACAAAGTCTGTTAAGATAGTGGTGTTAGCAACCACAACAGGCACATCCTCACAAATGCCGATAGGGAAAGCAGTTGATTTGTCAGCCATTTGCAGAGAAATTTCAGTGGGTGTCAACTTATCCAATTCAAGTCTACGATAAAGAGAAAGTGGCATAACACTAACACCGGCTCCAAGGTCACATAAGGCAGTTCTTACGTAGTTTCCTTTAATGGAGCAAGGTATAGTGGGCACTCCGGGATCACCAAGTTTCTTAGGAGTTCCACCCTTGAAAGTGTAGTTGGCAAGCATGGTGGAGATCTCAAGATCTGGTATCTTCCGTTTATTAGTCACGATATCTTTCATGTACTTGGCATACAGAGACATCTTGAGCATATCAGTTAACCGCATCTGCAGAAAGATGGGTCTTATCATCTCAACGAAGCGCTCAAAATCTTCATCATCCTTTTTCTTGCATGGCTTAGGAGGAAAGGGCATAGATCTCTGAACCCATGGCTCCCTTTCTTTACCATGCTTCCTAGCAGTAAGGTCATTCTTATCGTATCTCTTAGGTTGTGGATTATCAGGCTTAACCGTAGGTTCAATCTCCACATCCTCATCATTGCTAGGTTGAGCATTATTATGAACATCACTGTCCATATTGTCACCAGGTTCATGTTCATCACTAGATTGTGTTTCTGCATCAGACGCAGAAATATCATTAGGTTCTTCAGGTGTGACAGTATTTGGTGAACTGGCATGTAGGTTTTTATCATCCTTCTTCTTCTCCTTAGGATGACTGGTTGTATCAGCATTGATTCCTTGAGAATCCTGATCAATTCTCTTAGGATGACCTTCAGGATACAAAGCTTCCTGAGTCATTTTGCCTCCTCTAGTAATGACTCTGACAGAGTTGTCATTTAATTCATTGAGCAGGTCATTCTGAGCTTTAAGTACTTGTTCTACCTGAGTAGTAATCATAGAGGCATGTTTACTCAGAAGCTTCAGATCATTGACATTTCTGTCTAAGCACTTAAATGGCTAAGCATATGAGTACTTTGTTCCAAATGTCTGCTAACATAATCATTGAAACTCTGTTGTTTGGCAACAAAGTTGTCAAATTCATCAAAGCATAGGCTAGCAGGTTTATCAAAAGGAATATCACTCTCATCAAACTTACGCAGAGAATTCACTTCTACTACTTGTATCGGGTTATCGAGACCATGGATCTCTTCGATAGGTGGTAGATTTTTGACATCTTCAGATCTAATGCCTTTCTCTTGCATAGATTTCTTGGCTTCTTGCATATCTTCGGGACTGAGGAATAGAATACCTCTTTTCTTCGGAGTTGGCTTAGGAGGTGGTTCGGGAATAGTCCAAGCATTATCGTTGATCAAGATGTTATTCAGTAGAGTCTCAGCTTGTTCTACAGTTCATTCCCTAAAAACACAACCGGCACAACTATCTAGGTGGTCTCTAGAGGCATCAGTAAGTCCGTTATAGTGGATATTAAGTATCTCGTTCTTCTTAAGAGGGTGATCAGGCAAAGCATTCTGTAGCTGGACAAGCCTCCCCCAAGCTTGTGGGAGACTCTCTTCTTGGAGTTGAGCAAAGTTGTATATTTCCTGCAAGGCAGCTTGCTTCTTATGGGCAGGGAAATATTTCTCACATAAGTAATAGACCATATCCTCGGGACTACTCACACATCCAGGAGCAAGAGTGGTGAACCAGGCTTTAGCGTCATCCTTTAGAGAGAAAGGAAACAACTTAAGGATATAGTAGTGGCGGATCTTCTCCTCATTAGTGAAAAGGGTGGCTATCTCGTGTAGTTTGGCAAGATGGGCTACGACCGTCTCAGACTCATAACCGTGAAAAGGATCAGATTTGACTAGAGAGATTATCTCAGGATCAACAAAGAATTCATAATCCTTATCGGTGATAAAGATAGGTGAAGTGGCAAACTTCGGGTCGTATTTCATCCTAGCTTTCACAGATTTTTCCTTCCACTTGAGAAGTAATTTCTTAGCGTCATAGGCATCCTTACACGCAAGAAAATCCTCAGCTATATCTCCCTCCATAACGTGACCCTCAGGTATATCAGGCAATTCATATCTAGGAGAGCGAGATCTAACAGGAGCAAAAGCAGGTTCTATCTCAATAGTATCGGCAGTTTCAGAACATCACGAACATTGGCAGTAACTCTAGCAATATGAGCATCAAGGAACACCCCTAGTGGAACATCAGGCAAAGTAGTATCTCTAGCAGTATCAAGCATAGCATCATTAGGCATAGCATCTCTAGCAGTATCAAGCATAGCATCATCAGGAAAAATAGCATCTCTAGCATCATCAGGCAAAGCAGTATCACACATAGCATCTCTAGCATCATCAAGCACAGGCGACATATCAAGATTTCTAGCAGGAGTTGATGTCGCAAACTTACTCATAATTGAAGGTGAATCAAGTGCATAGCTAGATGGCAATTCCTTACCTCCTCTCGTAGTTGAGGGCAAGACTTTGGTCTTTGGATCCTTCAGATTCTTCATAGTGACCAGCAGATATAAATCCCAAGTGACTCAGAGAATATAGCAATACCTCCCTGGCAACGGTGCCAGAAAAATGCTGACTGTCATTCTCTGGCAATAGCTAGACGAATGCTGATTCTGTGACAACAAACCTTCCCTTGCAATGACACCAGAAGAATGCTACTAGCACTCCCCAGCAATGAAACTAGAAGAATGTTGTTGACGGCCCACCAGCGCGTGGGTTCGCAGCATTTTTCGAGGGTAGAGTATTCGACCCAAATTTGTTGGTATGCCAGACAGGAGGTGAGAGAATACTCTCGAGTATTAGCAGCTGAATTTGTTAGATTCAACCACACCTGAAAGATTAGTATCTACAAGCAAAGTAGTAACAGCAAAGTAGTATGATAACAACGGTGTCAGAAACGATCTGTTGACGGCAGACTATTCCTAACGATTGTATCAATGGCGCCAAGTTGCCTCGTTGACGGAAATCGTCAGTTCCCGTCAACGACCAGCGAATCAAAAGTGTAGCAGGTAGCACAGTGTAACGAGTAACAACAGTGGCAAGGAACAGCAGTAGTGACAGCAGTAGCAAGTAGCAACAGTAGCAAGCGACAGTAGTAGCAACAGTAGCAGCAGAGCAAGACAAGTAACACCAGCAGAGCAAGACAAGTAACAGCAGTAGAGCAAGACAAGTAACAGCAGCAGAGCAAGACAAGTAACAACAGCAGAGCAAGACAAGTAACAGCAACAGAGCAAGACAAGTAACAGCAGCAGTAGGACAAACTCGTAGGCAATGGGTCGGTGATTTGTTTGGATGATATTCATCATGCAACAGTTATAACACGGAGAGATATGTGGCTAGCTCCCGTTCGTCAATGTGATGTAGGCATGCATTCCGTGTGTCGTCATACGTGCTTAGGGAAAAGAACTTGCATGACATCTATTGTCCATCCCTCCCGTGGCAGCGGGGTCCAAAAGGAAACTACGGAATATTAAGGTTCTCCTTTTAATAAAGAACCGGACCAACGCATTAGCACTTGGTGAACACATGAACTCCTCAAACTATGGTCATCACCGGGAGTGGTTCTGGTTATTGTCACTCCGGGGTTGCCGGATCATAACACATAGTAGGTAACTACAACTTGCAAGATCGGATCTAAAACACACATATATTGGTGACAACATAATAATTTCAGATCTGAAATCATGGCACTCGGGCCCTAGTGACAAGCATTAAGCATGACAAAGTAGTAGCAACATCAATCTCAGAACATAGTGGATACTAGGGATCAATCCCCGTCAAAACTAACTCGATTACATGATAGATCTCATCCTACTCATCACCGCCCAGCGAGGCTACGGATAGATTACTCACGAACGATGAAGAGCTTCATGGAATTGGAGAGGGAAGAAGGTTGATGATGAGGATGGCGACGATTTCCCCTCCCCGGAGCCCAAGACGGACTCCGGATCTGCCCTCCAGGTGAAGAATAGGTTGTGGCGGCGCCTCCGTATCGCAAACGCGACGAAATCTTCTCTTTTTATTTTTTCTTGGACGAAAGTGAACTTATAGAGCTGAGGTTGGGGGCGGCAGAGCCGTGTGGGCCCCACAAGCTTGCCCACCGCCACCAGGGGGGTGGCGGAGGCAGGGCTTGTGGCCCACTGGCCCACCCCCTGAGGTGGATCTTGGCGCAGGTATTTTTCATATTTTCCAAAAATGCTCCCCGTAAATTTTCAGGACGTTTGGAGAACTTTGATTTCTGCACAAAAATAACACCAAGGCAATTCTGCTGAAAACAACGTCAGTCGAGGTTAGTTCCATTCAAATCATGCAAATTAGAGTCCAAAACAAGGGCAAAAGAGTTTGGAAAAGTAGATACGATGGAGACGTATCAAGGGGCAGCAAGGCACGCATCATGTTGTTGCCATCAATGGTAACCAGATGGGCTTTCATCGTAGATTTGAGATTGTCCATCTACATCATGTCATCTTGCTTTAGGCGTTACTCTGTTCTTATGAACTCAATACACTAGATGCATGTTGGATAGCAGTCGACGTGTGGAGTAATAGTAGTAGATGCAGGAAGTATCGGTCTACTTGTTTTGGACGTGATGCCTATATGATGATCATTGCCATAGATAACGTCACGACTTTGCGCGGTTCTATCAATTGCTCAACAGTAATTCGTTCACCCTCCGTCTACTTGTTTTCATGAGAGAAGCCACTAGTGAACACTACGGCCCCCGGGTCTATTCACAACTATCGTCTCGATTTTTACTTTTACTTTGCTTTGTTTACTTTTTTCTTTCAGTTCTCACTTTGCAAACAATCTATAAGGGATTGACAAGCCCTTCATAGCG
Organism: Hordeum vulgare subsp. vulgare; assembly: GCF_904849725.1. NCBI lineage: Eukaryota > Viridiplantae > Streptophyta > Magnoliopsida > Poales > Poaceae > Hordeum > Hordeum vulgare. Next base: position 107,043,679 of record NC_058524.1, on the reverse strand, counting down.
TTGGGTGCAAGCTCTTTGTGTTTGTGCAGGTACTTCTGACTTGACGCGATCCTCCTACTGGATCGATACCTTGGTTCTCAAACTGAGGGAAATACTTACTGCCGCAGTGCTACATCACCCTTTCCTCTTCAAGGGAACACCAACGCAAGGCTCCAAGGCCGCGGGGGAATCCTTTGCATATTTGCCAAGGAAGTCCCTATAGGCGTAGCTAGCAGCAGAAGGATTCCTGGCGCCATTGCCGGGGAAGGTCTTTTGTTGCCGTAGCAGAAGGATTTCTGGCGCCGTTGTGGGGGAGGAGAGATCAAGTCAAGATCTATTCAAGTAAGTGTCACAAATTCATCTCTTGCATTTACCCTTTTTTGCCAGTTGCCTCTCGTTTTCCTCTCCCCCACTTCACATTTGCCGTTTTCATTTGCCTTTCTCCTTTGCCGTTTTCATTTGCCTTTTTGCCGTTCTCTTTTGCCCGTTTCACTCGCTTACTTCCTGCTCGTTTGTGTGTGGGATAGTCCATCAATGGCTAGACCCACCACTCCAAACGGTACCCCTGAGAACGAAGTTCTCAATTTCAAGCAGAATGAGGAAGAAAATTTAAAGGACCCTTGGTACATGATTTGCAATGCTCAAAGTAGATCTACTCGTAAGCAATCCACTACCATTCTTCTTCGTAGTTTTTATGTTGGAATCTCTCCTTGGAATAGGTATATTCTTGATACCATCGTAGGCGGGATTTTTTTGGGGAGCCATACTGTTGACTCCTATAGAGCTATCATGAATTTGGTAGGCTCACCCCCGCTCATGGTTAATGGAACTACCTTGACCTTGGAACACGTGATGCAAAGGCTTGACGCCATTGAAAACAAAATTGCCACAATTGAACTTATTGAGGATTTGGATAGAAAGATCCACAATCAAATTACTCAGTACGAATCCAAAGTGGGAATGGTTTTGAAAAATTTAAGGGAGAAGGAACCTATAGTTAATGATTCCTCTAGAATTGGCAAACTAGAAGATGTCATAACCAACTGGGGTTCCACTTTTGCCGCTGTGCAAAATACTCCAAATCTCACTCTCAACAAGACCGTCAAGTCTATTTTTGTTCCTAAAGCTAGTGGTGAGTCATCCAATAAAGATGAATATCTTAAGATGATAAATGATCACACTACTTATGGTTTGAGCACCAAAGATGACTATACGTGATTCCATCACCTTATGCCTAGCTAAGGGCGTTAAACAATAGCGCTTGTTGGGAGGCAACCCAACGAATCTATCCTTTTTCTTTCTGTTTTGTGTCTTCCACACTTCCATAATTCTGTTATGATTGTGTTTTTTGTGTTTCTTTTGCGTTTGTGCCAAGTAAAACCGTTATGATTAGTCTTGGGGATGATCGTTTGGTCATGCTGGAAAAGACAGAAACTTTCTGCTCACGAAAAGAATTTTCATTTTTTTTTCTGTAAGACATTTTGAGTTGATTATTTTTGCTGATGATTGCTACGCAAATTCGTCAGACTGTCGTAATTTTTCAGAATTTTTGAAGTACCAGAAGTATACGAAGTATGCAGATTGCTACAGATTGGTCTGCTGTTAACAAATTCTGTTTTTGTTGAGTTGGTTGCTTATTTTGATGAAACTATGGATAGTATCGGGGGGTATTAGCCATGGAAGATTGAAAATACTGTAACCCAACATCAACATAAGTAGAATTTAAGCTTGCTACAGTACCTAAGGAAGTGGTGATTTGCTTTCTTATACTAATGATATCACGAGTTTCTGTTTAAGTTTCGTGTTGTGAAGTTTTCAAGTTTTGGGTGAAGTTCTTATGGACAAAGAGATAAAGAGTGGCAAGATCTCAAGCCTGGGGATGCCCAAGGCACCCCAAGTTGATTCAAGGATGCCGAAAAATCCTAAGCTTGGGGATGCCCCGGGAAGGCATCCCCTCTTTCGTCTTCAATCCATCGGTAACGTTACTTGGGGCTATATTTTTATTCACCACATGTTATGTGTTTTGCTTGGAGCGTCTTGTATCGTAGGAGTCTTTTATTTTTGTTGTGTCACAATATTCCTTGCTGCACACCTAGAGAGAGAGACATGCACTCACCATGATTTTGTCGAGCTTCACTTATATCCTTTGGTTAGACAATTCAGCTCACATGTGTTTCACTTATATCTTTTGAGCTAGTTGATTTTGCTCTTTGTGTTTCACTTCTATCTTTTAGAGCACGGAAGCGCGTGGCGTGGTAGTTGATCTATGCAATGAAAGTAGTCTCAAAAGGGGTAGTTATCCAAAGGGATATGGAAACTTCCACCTTCATGTGCACTGAATAGTTAGAGAAGTTTGATTCATCTCAATTAGTTTTGAGTTGTGGTTGTGGTAATATTGAAGTTATACTAGTAAGGTGTTGTGGATCTAGAAATACTTGTGTTGAAGTTAGTGATTCCCGTAGCATGCTCGTATGGTGAACCTCTATGTGATGAAGTCTGAGCATGATTAGTCTATTGATTGTCATCCTTTCTGTGGCGGTCGGGATCGCGCCATGGTTTATACCTACCAACCCTTCCCCTAGGAGTATGCGTTGAATGCTTTGTTTCGATTACTACTAAAACTTTTGCAACAAGTATATGAGTTCTTCATGACTAATGTTGAGTCCATGGTTTAGATGCACTTTCACCTTCCACCATCACTATCTTCTTTAGTGCCGTGCAACTTTCGCCGGTGCACAAAACCCACCATTAGCCTCCCTCAAGACAGTCACCATACCTACCTACTATGGATTTTTCAAAGCCATTCCGAGATATATTTCCATGCAACTACCACCATGACATGTGCCACCACTTCTACATTGCTATTACATGATCATAAGATAGCTACCATGATGTTTCCATTAATGTCTATGCCAGGCTAGATCATTGTCACGGTACACTACCGAAGGCATTTCATATAGAGTCATCATTGCTCTAAGTTTTGAGTTGTAAGTGTGATGATCATCATTGATGGAGCATTGTCCCATGTGAGGAAATAAAAGAGGCCAGTGAAGCCCATTTACAAAAATAGGCCAAAGATGCCCACCAAAAAAAAGAGGCCAAAGAGCCCACCAAAAAAAATGAGAGAAAAAGAGAGAAGGGACAATGCTAGTATCTCCTTTCCACACTTGTGATTCATATTAAGCACCATGATCTTCATGATTGAGAGTCTCTCGTTTTGTCACCACCATATAGCTAGTGGGAAATTTTCATTATATAACTTGGCTTGTATATTCCAATGATAGGCTTCCTCAAAATTGCCTTAGGTCTTCGTGAGCAAGCAAGTTGGATGCACACCCACTGGTTTTCTTTAAGAGATTTCACATACTCTTAGCTCTAGTGCATCATTTGTATGACAATCCCTACTCATTCACATTGATATCTATTGATGAGCATCACCATAGCTCATTGATATGCCTAGTCAATGTGACCATCTTCTCCTTGTTTGCCTTGCAACCTCCACCACACCCCATTCCACTTATAGTGCTAGAACCATGGCTCACGCTCATGTATTGCGTGAGAGTTGAAAAAGTTTGAGAAAGTAAAGGTGTGAAAACAATTACTTGGCCAATACCAAGGTTGCGCATGATTTAAATTCGTTGTGCAAGGATGATAGAGCATAGCCAGACTATATGATTTTGTAGGGATAACTTTCTTTTGGCCTTGTTATTTTGAAAGTTCATGATTACCTTGCTAGTTTGCTTGAAGTATTATTGTCTCCACATCAATAGCAAACTATTGTTTTGAATCTAATGGATCTGAACATTCACGTCACATAAGAGGAGTTACAAAGGACATCTATGCTAGGTAGCATGAAAGCATCAAAAATTCATTCTTTATCACTTCCCTACTCGAGGACGAGCAGGAGTTAAGCTTGGGGATGCTTGATACGTCTCAAACGTATCTATAATTTTTGATGGTTTCATGTTATTATATTGTCAACTTTGGATGTTTTATATACCTTTTATATCTTTTTTGGGACTAACTTATTAATTCAGTGCCAAGTGCCAGTTCCTGTTTTTTCTGTGTTTCTGACTCTTTTCAGATCTGATTTTGGAACGGAGTCCAAACGGAATAAAATCCCCGAAATAAATTTTTCCAGAACAAAAGAAGATCGGGGGATTTGAGGGCCAGGGCAGGAGGCCCACAGGGAGCCCACAAGCCCTGACACCGCGGCCAGGGGGGCGTGGCGACCAGGCTTGTGGCCTCCCTGGCGCTCCCCTACCCTAACTCTTTCGCCTATATATTCCCTAAAATCCCAGAAAAAATCAGGGCGTCCATGAAACCACTTTTTCGCCGCCGCAAGCTTCTGTTTCCGCGAGATCTCATCTGGAGACCCTTCCCGCTTCCCTGCCGGAGGGGACTTTGGAGCTGGAGGGCTTCTACATCAACATCATCGCCCCTCCAATGACTCGTGAGTAGTCTACTTCAGACCTACGGGTCCGTAGTTAGTAGCTAGATGGCTTCTTCTCTCTCTTGGATCTTCAATACAAAGTTCTCCATGATCTTCATGGAGATCTATCCGATGTAATCCTCTTTGGCGGTGTGTTTGTCGAGATCCAATGAATTGTGGATTTGTGATCAGATTATCTATGAATTATATTTGAGTCTTTGCTGATTTATTATATGCATGATTTGATATCCTTGTAAGTCTCTCAGAGTCTTGGGTTTTTTTGGCCAACTAGATCTATGATTCTTGCAATGGGAGAAGTGCTTGGTTTTGGGTTCATACCGTGCGATGACCTTTCCCAGTGACAGAAGGGGCAGCAAGGCACGCATCATGTTGTTGCCATCAAGGGTAACAAGATGGGCTTTCATCATAGATTTGAGATTGTCCATCTACATCATGTCATCTTGCTTTAGGCGTTACTCTGTTCTTATGAACTCAATACACTAGATGCATGTTGGATAGCGGTCGACGTGTGGAGTAATAGTAGTAGATGCAGAAAGTATCGGTCTACTTGTTTTGAACGTGATGCCTATATGATGATCGTTGCCATAGATAACGTCACGACTTTGCGCGGTTCTATCAATTGCTCGACAGTAATTCGTTCACCCTTCGTCTACTTGCTTTCAAGAGAGAAGCCACTAGTGAACACTACGGCCCCCGGGTCTATTCACAACTATCGTCTCCACTTTTAATTTTACTTTGCTTTGTTTAATTTTTGCTTTCAATTCTCAGTTTGCAAAAAATCTATAAGGGATTGACAACCCCTTCATAACGTTGGGTGCAAGATCTTTGTGTTTGTGCAGGTACTTGTGACTTGACGCGATCCTCCTACTGGATCGATACCTTGGTTCTCAAACTGAGGGAAATACTTACTGCCGCAGTGCAACATCACCCTTTCGTCTTCAAGGGACACCAACGCATGGCTCCAAGGCCGCGGGGGAATCCTTTGCATATTTGCCAAGGAAGTCCCTGTAGGCATAGCCAGCAGCAGAAGGATTCTTGGCGCCATTGTCGGGGAAGGTCTTTTGTTGCCGTAGCAGCAGTTATGTCGGAATATGTCTATAATATCTTGGCCCCTGCAGTATGATATTTGGTTTATGGATAGTAGAAATCTAGCCTAGAAGTGTTGGACTGTTTCCCCTGGCTTTTGCCGACCGCTGTGGAGGTCCCGCATGCTAGGCTTTTTTGAGGTGCTCAGTTGGCGCCTAGATTGGGTGGTGGGTGGGGAAAAATTGGTGTTTCAACAGAACACGTTTCTTTGGTATCGCCAATTGTATCCGATACCATTGAGGAGTTTAGGGCGTCGAGTTTAGAGCCTGGACGGCTGGCCGAACATGACTGCTTGTGCTCCGAATTGAGTTCTAGGCGTGACTCGATTGCCGGATCGCCGGGAGAGTTCGGGTTACCGGATACCGGGATATAGATGGTCGTGAGTTTCGGTGATCGGGAGGGCGAGTGTGTCGCCCTCGATTTAATCATACACTAATCATACATGCAAATGCGTACGATCAAACTCAAGGACTCAGGGGAAGATATCACAACACAACTCTAGACACAAATAAAACAATATCAGCTTCATATTACAAGCCAGGGGCCTCGAGGGCTAGAATACGGAAGCTCGATAAACACACGAGTCAGCTGAAGCAAAAATATCTGAGTACAGACATAAAACATGGGGTGCCTTAGAGAAGGCTTGCACAAAAGATACAATGATCGAACGAGCCGATGCCTCCTGCCTGGGAACCTCCTAACTACTCCTGGTCGTCAACGGCCTCCACGCATGAGTCACCATCGGGGTGACAGACGTCGGCAAGAAACTCCATCTCCTCGGCTCCATCATCTGGTCGCAACAACGGATCAAGGGGACAAAGGGGGAGCAAAGCAACGGTGAGTACTCATTCAAAGTACTCGCAAATCTTACATCATAACTAAGCTAAGTATGCATCAGTATCAAAGAAGGGGTTTAAATGTGGACTGACTGCAACAATGCAAGAATAGAGAGAAGGCCTAGTCCTATCGAAGACTAGCATCTTCAGGGGTGTTGCAGCAATAGACGAGAGTAGAGCAAGGTAACACAATAAATAGTCATATTGTTGCAGCAATATTAATATGAGGTCATGCCCACAGATTCTTCCTGGACTCCCTGTGAGGAAGCAATCCCGGGGCAACTAATTCCAGTTAAGTAACAATTGTAGTTGTACAAGATCAGGGCACATCTCCAAGTCATCGTGTAACCGTGGACATGGCTATACGAATAGTTAATTTTCATCCCTGCATGGGTGCACCAAGTTTCCTGTCACGCTCGATAACACTCTGACCGGACACACTTTTCTAGTTCATGCCCGGCCTCGAAATATCGACACGTCACAGCCCCACCTAAGCTTAGCAGAGAAGCCAGCCCGCCGGTCTAACTCCTAAGCACAAAGGGGTCATGGGCCCACTTGCCCTCCGCGCTCCTGCATGATGCGAGGGCGGCCGATGTCAGTCCTAGCACCCCTTAATACAAGAGCGATGCATCTCGAGACCACTCGGGCGTGCGTCGCTACATCGCTGACGTATGAAGAGCTTCGGGTGATACCACGACGTCGAGTACCCATAATTCTTCCCGCGTAGCCAGTTAGTGTGAAAAGGTCTCCGACCAACCCAGATCAAATACCCAAATCCATTATCATTTTAATTATGTCATCGACACAAACACGCGGGAATCCACCCGCCTAACATCTATTCATCAAAGATCCTGGTAACATGGTCAAGTAACTGTGTGGTAGAAACATCAGGGGGAATCCGAGGTATCACCCTCGTTAGATCCCAAACGATGTAACCGTCAAGGTGGACCTAGAGGAATCACCCTCGAGGGTCCCACACTTGAGGGGTTGCATGACAGAGGCATCGCCGGGAATGGTGAAAGAGTAATCACCCTCGATAACCACGACCGACTAGCTGTACTACGAAGATATCATCAGGAGTACTTCGCAAGGTGTGACCCTCGATACCCGATAGTATCTCTGTAGCGCTGATATGTCTCCAACGTATCTATAACTTTTGATGGTTCCATGCTATTATCTTTTCAACTTTGGATGTTTTGTATGCATGAATATGCTATTTTATATCTTTTCTGGGACTAACCTATTAACTCAGTGCCAAGCGCCAATTTCTATTATTTCCGTGTTTTTGACCTTTTTCAGAGAAGAATATTTAGCGGAGTCCAAACGGAATAAAACCCGCAGGATGATTTTTTCCATAACAGAAGATACGCACGGGACTTGAGAACCAAGGCAAAGGACCTCGGGGGAGGTCACAAGCCCCCTAGCCGCGGCCTGGGGGGCGCACCTAGCAGGCTTGTGGGCCCCCCGTGTCTCCTTTGCCCTACCCCTTCCGCCTATAAATTCTTTAAAAATCCAAAACCACCAGAGAGAGCCACGAAAATACTTTTCTGCCGCCGCAAGCATCTGTCTCTGCAAGATCCCATGTGGGGACCGTTCTCGTGCCCTGCCGGAGGGGGATTCGTACACGGAGGGCTTCTTCATCAACACCATTGCCTCTTCGATGATGCGTGAGTAGTTCACCACAGACCTTTGGGTCCACAGCTAGTAGCTAGATGGCTTCTTCTCTCTCTTGGATCTTCAATACAAAGTTCTCCATGATCTTCATGGAGATCTATCCGATGTAACCTTCTTATGCGGTGAGTTTGTCGAGATCCGATGAATTGTGGATTTATGATCAGATTATCTATGAATTTTATTTGAGTCTCCTCTGATCTCTTATATGCATGATTTTGTATCGTTGTAATTCTCTTCGAGTTGTGGGTTTCGTTTGGCCAACTTGATCTATAATTCTTGCAATGGGAGAAGTGCTTGGTTTTGGGTTCATACCGTGCGGTGTCCTCACCTAGTGACGGAAGGGGTAGAGAGGCACGCATCGTGTTGTTGCCATCAAGGGTAAAAAGATGGGGTTTATATCATATTGCATGAATATATCCCTCTACATCATGTCATCTTGCTTAAGGCGTTACTCTATTCGTCATGAACTCAATACACTAGATGCATGCTGGATAGCGGTCGATGTGTGGAGTAATAGTAGTAGATGCAGAAAGTATCGGTCTACTTGTCTCGGACGTGATGCCTATATGTATGATCATTGCCTTAGATATCATCATGAATTTGCGCGATTCTATCAATTGCTCGATGCTACGGCAACAAAAGTCCTTCCCAAGCAACGCCAGGAATTCTTCTTGCTACTTCTCTTGTTTGCGTCGGTTTTTCCCTTGAATTGGAAAGGGTCATGCGGCAGAGGAGCAGTAAGTATTTCCCTCAGTTTGAGAACCAAGGTATCGATCCAGAAGGAGGGTCTCGTCAAGTCCAGAGTACGTGCGCAAACACAAACGAGCTTGCACCCAACGCTTCAAAGGGGTTGTCAATCCCTTCAAGATTGTTTGCAAAGTGAGATCTGAAGGCGGAAAGTGCAACGAAGTAAAAAGTGTAAGGCTGAAAATATGGTGTGGAGTAGACCCGGGGGCCATACTTTTCACTAGAGGCTTCTCCCAAAATAGCAAATATCACGGTGGGTGAACAAATTACTGTCGAGCAATTGATAGAACCGCGCAAAGTCATGACGATATCTAAGGAAATGATGATACATATAGGCATCACGTCCGAGACAAGTAGACCGATACTTTCTCCATCTACTACTATTACTCCACACATCGACTGCTATCCAGCATGCATCTAGTCTATTGAGTTCATGACGAACAAAGTAAACGCCTTAAGCAAGATGACATGATGTAGAGGGATAATCTCAAACCAATGATAAAAACCCCATCTTTTTACCCTTGATGGAAACAACACGATGCGTGCCTCGCTACCCCTTATGTCACTCGGTGAGGTCAACGCATGATATGAACCCAAAAACAAGCACTTCTCCCATTGCAAGAATCATAGATCTAGTTAGCCAAACAAAACCCACAACTCAAAGACAATTACAAGGATATGAAATCATGCATAAGAGAGATCAGAAGAAAATCAAATAAAATTCATAGATAATCTGATCATAAATCCACAATTTATCGGATCTCAACAAACACACCGCAAAAGAAGATTACATCGGATAAATCTCCTTGAAGATCATGGAGAACTTTGTATTGAAGATCCAAGAGAGAGAACAAGACGTCTAGTTACTAGCTATGGACCCGTAGGTCTATGGTGAACTACTCATGCATCATCGGAGAGGTCATGGTGTTGATGAAGAAGCCCTCCGTATCCGAATCCCCCTCCGGCAGGGCACCAGAACGTGCCCGAGATAGGATCTTGCAGAGACAGAAGCTTGCGGCGGCGGAAAAGTACTTTCAATGATCTCTTGATTTTTTGTGGAAATTTTGGGTATATATAGGCACAAACCCTTGGGCAGAGGGCGTCCAGCGGGCCCACAAGCCTGTGGGCCATGGCCTCCCCCTGGCCGCGGGGTGAGGGCTTGTGGGGCCCCTGGGCCCCCGTGCCTTGGCTCTCAAGTCTCCTGATCTTCTTCCGTTACGGAAAAATTCTTTTCAGGGATTTTATTCCGTTTGGACTCCGTTTCAAAATCTCCTCTGAAAGGGGTCAAAAACATGGAAAAAAGGAACTGGCACTTGGCACTGAGTTAATAAGTTAGTCCCAAAAAATATATAAAAGGCATGCAAACCATCCAAAGTTTGACAAGATAATAGCATGAAACCATCAAAAATTATAGATACATTGGAGACGTATCACTCGACAGTAATTTGTTCACCCACCGTAATATTTGCTATCTTGAGAGAAGCCTCTAGTGAACACTATGGCCCCCGGGTCTACTTCACATCATATTTTCAGCCTTACACTCTCGTTGCACTTTCCGCCTTCAGATCTCACTTTGCAATCAATCTTGAAGGTATTGACAACCCCTTTTATAGCGTTGGGTGCAAGCTCGTTTGTGTTTGCGCATGTACTCTGGACACTTGGCTTGATTCTCCTACTGGATTGATACCTTGGTTCTCAAACTAAGGGAAATACTTACCGCTACTGTGCTGCATCATCCTTTCCTCTTCAAGGGAAAAACCAACACAAGCTCAAGAGGTAGCAGTCAGCCATGGATATAGCACTATAGGTGGAATAGAGTGTGGTGGAGGTTGTGAGGCAAAAAGGAGGAGATGGTCATATCGACTCGACGTATCAATGGGCTATGGAGATGCCCATCAATAGATGTCAATGTGAATGAGTAGGGATTGCCATGCAACGGATGCACTAGAGCTAAAACTGTATGAAAGCTCAAAAAGAAAACTAGTGGGTGTGCACCCAACTTGCTTGCTCACGAAGACCTAGGGCAATTTTGAGGAAGCCCATCATTGGAATATACAAGCCAAGTTATATAATGAAAATTCCCACTAGTATGTGAAAGTGAAAAAACAAGAGACTCTCTATCATGAAGAACACGGTGCTACTTTGAAGCACAAGTGTGGAAAAAGATAGTAGCATTGTCCCTTCTCTCTTTTTCTCTCATCATTTTTTTTGTTTGGGCTCTTTGGCCTCTTTTTTTTTCATTTCATTTTTTTCTCCTTTTTTTGTGTGGGCATCTTTGGCCTCTTTTTTTATTTCCTCACATGGGACAATGCTCTAATAATGATGATCATCACACTTTTATTTACTTACAACTCAATACTTTGAACAATAATGACTCTATATGAAATGCCTCCGGCAGTGTACCGGGATGTGCAATGATCTAGCTTAGCGTATGACGTTGAAACATATCGCTATCTATGTTACGATCATGCAATGGCAAAATAAAAATGATGGCACATGTCATGAGACGGAGCGGTGGGAGTTGCATGGCAATATATCTCGGAATGGCTATGAAAATGTCATAATAGGTAGGTATGGTGGCTGTTTTGAGGAAGGTATATGGTGGGTTTGTGCACCGGCGAAAGTTGCGCGACACTAGAGAGGCTAGCAATGGTGGAAGGTGAGAGTGCATCGATACCATGGACTCACATTAGTCATGAAGAACTCATATACTTATTGCGAAAGTTTTATTCGTAATCGAAAGAAAGTGCTAAACGCATACTCCTAGGGGAAGGGTTGGTAGGTGTTAACCATCGCGTGATCCCGACCGCCACACAAAGGATGACAATCAATAAATCAATTATGCTCCGACTTCCTAACATAGCGGTTCACTATACGTGCATGCTATGGGAATCACTAACCTCAACACAAGTATTTCTAGATTCACAACACCCTACTAACATAACTCTAATATTACCATATCCATATCTCAAAACTAATTGTGAGGAATCAAACTTCTCTTACTAATCAATGCACTTGAATTTGAAAGTTTTTATTATATCCTCTTTGGATGCCTATAATATTTAGGACTAATTTCATAACACACGCCAATTACCAAGTTACTTAGAGAGAGCACTCTCAAAATGATATAAGTGAAGATCGAGAGTTTTTATTTCGACGAAATATGACACCGCCGTGCTCTAAAAAGATTTAAGTGAAGCACTAGAGAAAAATTATCTAGCTCAGAAGATATAAGTGAAGCTCATGGGAGAAAAATTATCTAGCCCAAAATATATAAGTGAAGCTCATGGGAGCTAAATTGCCTAGCTCAAAAGATATAAGTGAAGCTCATGGGAGCTAAATTGCCTAGCTCAAAAGATATAAGTGAAGCTCATTAAGTATTCTAACAAATTCACGATGGGTGCATGTCCCTCTCAAAAAGGTGTGCAGCAAGGATGATTGTGATAAAAAAAGCAAAGACTCCTATAATACATGACTCTCCAAGAAAAACACATATCATGTGGTATATAAAAATATAGCTCCAAGTAACGTTACCGATGGATTGAAGACGAAAGAGGGGATGCCTTCCTGGGGCATCCCCAAGCTTAGGCTTTTCGGTGTCCTTGAATTTGGCTTGGGATGACTTGGGCATCCCCAAGCTTAGGCTCTTTCCACTCTTTATTCCATTGTCCATAAGAACATCACACAAAACTTGAAAATTTCAGAACACAAAACTTAAACAAAAACTCGTGATATCATTAGCATAGGAAAACAAACCACCAACTTTTTAGGTACTTTAGTATACTTAATTTCCATTTATATTGATGTTATATTACTGTATTCTCACTTCTCCATGGCTCGTACCCCCCGATACTGACCATAGTTTCATCAAAATAAGTAATCAACACAACAAAAATAGAATCTGTCAAAAACAGAAAAGTCTGTAGCAATCTGTATATTTCGTATACCTCTGCTATCCCAAAAATTCTGAAAAATTATTACAATTAGGGAAATTTCTATATCAATCATCAGAAAAACGAATCAACTCAAAATCTCTTTCTGGATAGGAATTAAAAATAATTTCATGAGCACAAAGTTTCTTTCTTTTTCAGCATGATTAAACAACTATCACCAAAACTAATCATACAAGTTCTACTTGGCACAAACACTAATTAAAACATAAAAAACACAATCATAACAGAATCATGATGGTGTGGACTCAACAAAACAGAAAGTGAAAAGCAAAAATAATTTTATTCATTGGGTTGCCTCCCAACAAGCGCTATCATTTAACGCCCTTAGCTAGGCGTAAGGCAATAGAATCAAGTATTGTCATTTTCCCTTGGGGACCAAGGGAGGGCCTTTTTATAGAGAGCGTCTATCTTCCTATTTTGTGAAAGCATGTGACCATTTATAGTGTAGGAAAGATTAAGCACATTACGGAAGTACACGTCTAAACTAGCTTTCATTTCTTTTATTGATTCATTTTGATAAAAAACACATGAGGGTGGTAGACTCATTTTCTCCTTTGGGATGCCCAAATATTGCTTTCATCCTTTCATAAGTGTCAAAGGCATCTCCAACAAGGAAACCCTTATTAAAAATATAATCCAAGACTTGTTTAAAAGAGTGGGGCAGCCCCGCGTAAAAAACCTTTTAAGTACAGCTCAATATGATAAGGAGGGATATGAGTGGCTTGAATCTTTAGCAGTCTATCCCAAGCGTCTTTTAAGGATTCATTAAGCGAATAATGGAAAAGTACATGATCCCTATCATCAACATTTCTAAAGGTATCTCTAGCCACCTCGGGACGTTTTCCCATAGACTCATTATTTATGAGTTTGGAAAGGACAAAGGGGCTATCCAAGGTATTGAACCCACATAGAGTATTCTTGTGTTTGAACAATTCAGACATGATGACTTAGCAAGCAGACAAGCACAGACGCAAATAGAAAGCAAGCAAAAGAAAGGGTGAACGAAAAAGGCAAATAAAGAAAGGCAAATATTTTTGTAAATTTTGTTTTAGAAGTGGGGGAGAGGAAAACGAGAGGCAAATGGCAAGTAATGTAAATGCAAGAGATGAGTTTGCGATAGGTACTTGGTAGATATGCTTCACTTGAATACTCGCCGGCAACGGTGCCAGAAATTCTTCCTGCTACTTCTTGAGCTTGCGATGGTTTTTCCCTTGAAGAGGAAAGGGTGATGCATCAAAGTAGAGATAAGTATTTCCCTCAGTTTAAGAACAAAGGTATCAATCTAGTAGGAGTATCAAGATGAGGCACAAATGAACATGCACAAAAACAAACAAACTAGCACCCAACGCGATAAAGGGGTTGTCAATCCCTTCACGATTACTTGGAAGGTGAGATCTGATAGTGATAATAGGTAAATATAAATAAAATTGCAGCAAGGTATTTTTGGTATTTTTTGTATGTAGATCTGAATATATAATGTGTAAAATAGACCCGGGGGCCATAATGTTCACTAGAGGCTTCTCTCATGATAGCAAGTATTACGGTGGGTGAACGAATTACTGTCGAGCAATTGATAGAATCGCGCAAAGTCATGACGATATCTAAGGCAATGATCATACATATAGGCATCACGTCCGAGATAAGTAGACCGATACATTCTGCATCTACTACTATTACTCCACACATCGACCGCTATCCAGCATGCATCTAGTGTATTAAGTTCATAACAAACAGAGTAACGCCTTAAGCAAGATGACATGATGTAGAGGGATAAATTCAGGCAATATGATATAAACCCCATCTTTTTACCCTTGATGGCAACAACACGATGCGTGCCTCGCTACCCCTTCTGTCACTAGGTGAGGACACCGCACGGTATGAACCCAAAACCAATCACTTCTCCCATTGCAAGAATTATAGATCAAGTTGGCCAAACGAAACCCATAACTCGAAGAGAATTACAAGGATATGAAATCATGCATATAAGAAATCAGAGGAGACTCAAATAATATTCATAGATAATCTGATATATCTCCATGAAGATCATGGAGAACTTTATATTGAAGATCCAAGAGAGAGAAGAAGCCATCTAGCTACTAGCTATGGACCCAAAGGTCTGTGGTGAACTACTCAGGCATCATCGGAGAGGCAATGGTGTTGATGAAGAGGCCCTCCGTGTCCGAATCCCCTCCGACAGGGCACCAGAACGGTCCCTAGATGGGATCTCACGGAGACAGAAGCTTGCGGTGACGAAAAAGTATTTTCGTGGCTCTCCGTGTTGGTTTCGGGATTTAAGGGAATTTATAGGCGAAAGAGGTAGGGAAAAGGAGGCAAGGGGGGCCACAAGCCTGCTAGGCACGCCCCCCTGGGGCGCACCTAGGGGGCTCGTGACCTCCCACGAGACTCCCTGCCTTGGTTCTCAATTCTTCTGGGTATCTTCTGTTATGGAAAAATCATCTCGCATGTTTTATTCCGTTTGGACTCCGTTTAATATTCTTTTCTGAAAATGGTCAAAAACACAGAAAAAACAGAAACTGGCACTAGGCACTGAGTTAATAGGTTAGTCCCAAAAATGATATAAAATGGCAGATACATGCATGTAAGACATCCCAAGTTGATAATATAATAGCATGGAACAATCAAAAATTATAGATACGTTGGAGACGTATCAGCCCCCTGCCCCGATCCAATCTGGATTTGGGAGGGCCGTGGGGAGGTGTCAGCACGCACCAGGAGCGACGGGGAGAGGCTCAGGTGCATGAGGGAGAGGAGAGGCGACGGGGGGGTGGCGAGTGCTAGGGGCGACGGGGGCGCTGAGCGTCAGGAGGGAGACGAGGGGAGAGATGGGGCGCTGGGGGCTCGGTCGGCTGGGGGTAGCGAGAGGGAGGGGAGCGAGGCGACGGACGTAGGCGGGGCTGACGAGGGGGGTCCAGGTGCGTGGGTTGTCGTGAGGGAGAGGTGGGGTGTGCTAGCGAGAGGGAGTTGGTTCCCTGGCGGCGGCGTGGGAATGGGGAGGGAAGGGCCGGCGCTAGGGTTTGCCCTGGGGGTGGCCGGCTGGGCCAATTTGGATGGGCTCGCAGGCCCAATTTGGGATGGGGGTTTTGTTCTTTCATTTTATTTTTATTTTTGTTGTGTTTTCTTTTCTTTATTACAGTTTTAGATTTACTTTATTTCAGTGCACTAAATCCCTTGAAATTTAATAATTCTTAAAGGACAACTTACTAAGTATTATTTGACAAACACCAAACATTTTTATTTCTATATTTGAAAACTCTTATCGCTTGATTATATTTTAAATGTAAATTCGAACTGTTTTGAACTATCGTGAGATCAACGATAGGAAAACCCGATGACGTGGCACCATTAGCAAATGTTTACTTAGTTTAATTAGCGAGGTTACTATAGCAACCACTGAGGGTGTCACGGGGAGCATTCTGCTGGTTCCTCAATGGTGGAAATCAAATGCGTGATAGGTGGGAAGTGAATTTCCGTGCCGTCGGGTCTAACCCTGATCTGATCGTAGATCGAGGTTAGTCGCGGGATACTCCCATGGCCTGAATTTGACCAAGTAACTCGTCTAATTCCGTGACACCAATGGCGTCCATGTTATCGGAGTCCATGGGGCTAAACCAAGGTGCCATTGTCGTTGGAATATTTGGAGTCGTGCCGGAAGCGCGTTCATCCGAAGATAATCTGTGTAAGGCACCTAGCTCGGGCCTGGAGGCCAAAGCCTGGTCGAGATATGTTTCAAGGGAAAAATCACCCCCTCTGATGTCAAGGCATCAAGGGTAAGAGGGGTTGTCAGGATAAGATCTCCCCGTGAATCAGCGACGAACTCTAAGTTCCCAAACCTGATCTCCTCATCACGGGCACGACTTACGATCCTGTCTAGTCGACCAGTTGGATGTTGCTAAATGCGAAGATCTGCCCAGGGACAAAGACGTCCCCAGCGCGGATGTCCTCGTTAATGACGAGATGGGCCATTGATCCTTCATTAGTTCTACAATGGGCTCTCAATGAAAGCACCAATGTCGGTGTCAAAACCGGCTGATCTCGAGTAGGGGGTCCGAACTGTGGATCTTGGATCGATAGGTTACAAGGGACAAAGAATACACTGTTTTACCGAGGTTCGGGGCCCCTTGATGGAGGTAAAACCCTATGTCCTGCTCTTGTTGTATTGATGAAGTAGTACAAATTACAAAGTTGATCTATCTCGAGATCGAATATTATGGTCTAAAACCCTAATCGTAATGAGCGTAAGTCCCCTATGAAATACAACCCCCTGGTTTATATAGATACTAGGGTACTAGGGTTTACAAATTACGGTTACATCAAGGAAAGGAATATGCAGATCAATACGTTATGTTGGATTGCATGCCAAGTCTTCAGTGGAGTCCACCTTGATCTTAGTATCTTCAACGACGGTTGAACGACCAAGGAGTCCGGTCCACAGGAATAGATAAGTGGACGAAGACCCCATTAATCCCGTACTCCCTCACCAGCGTACTGGAATCATAATTGTCATCTTTGAACCATTGAATCGATACGAGGCGCCTCACAGAAGATCTCGTCATCGCGTATGCATGATAAGAAACCGTAATCTCACCATCTCAAGGAGACGATAGGAATATATGTTATAGCTCCCTTGACTCCGTCATGATGGATGATGTCGAAGATGATTCCGACAAATCACTCGGTAGGGTATCCCGATGGGGTGATCAGGTAATTTCGATTATTGTGCCAAGGATTATAATTATTGTGGTATTTACCTTTCTATGGATCTTTCAACATTCCATTGAGCATGATTCTCTTCCATATCATCTAGAAATTTCTTTGCATCAACAACTGCTCTCCATATAATAGTTTCTCATATAGTTATATCAAACATGATTTAAGATAAAGAATTTTAAGCATTATAGGTGAATACATTAAGAATTAGTCATTCCTCCTTGCCATGTTTAGGACAATTCCCAATAATTTCTTTCATCTGCATCCAAGCAAGCGCTAGTGCCTCACGATCTTTCTGCCTAAAACTTGTGATATTAGCACCTAATGGTTTTAGCCGGTGATTTGTTTTATCATAAACATATTTTTGCAATTATACATATGGCGTAGTATGATGGTGACCCTAGGTTAATCGAACCTATGAGAAGTGATGCATAACAAGGTTCTGCAAGAACTTGTTATTCAAAAGAGTTATAGTTTTCCAAATCAAATCCCATTAAAAGATAATAATAAAACAAATAGGCTAGGCTAAAGGTTTCTGAAAGCACATATGCTCCCTTGGTGATTTTGATAATTGATGACAACATACATTGTCTCTTGGACTAACACTTTTACCTAGACATTTGAGGAAAAGTCCATAGAGAGCATTGGCTAAAGGTTTATGTGGAGATACCCCTCGATGCAAGAAAGAACAATATTGGCTCAAGCTTCAATCTAGAAGACCCTTCATTTTATATTTTTGAGAAATCACTTTTGAGTCCATAGGAAAGCCAATACTATTAAAAGGGCGTGAGGTGTTAAAATGAATCGACTTCTCAGATGCTCAAAGTTAGCCACCAAAACCCTCAGTCATTTTTCCCACATATCCACTCTGTCAAGTTCCACATACACAAATTCGGTGTAACCATCATTTCCACCATTTCCACTTCGGATCCACCGAGTTTGAACCTCAGAAAGAACCCTAACCATTCCCACCAAATCGGTGCAACCGAAACTGCATCGGTGCTACTGAGTTCAGTGTGACCAACATTCTGTTGCCAAGATACACAAAATTGGAATTTACGAGTTTGAGTATCGGTGCCACCGAGTTTGGTCATCTGGCCGTTAGTCCTTTTTGGTGCCACCGAGTTTTATATATAGGTCTCATCGAGATTCAAAGTTCACACTTTTAGTACTAGTATACCACCGAGTTGTCCAGTTTGGTGTCACCGAGTTTGCACTTCTGTGTGTAACGGTTGGATTTTGGTTGCTGCCTATATATACCCCTTCACCCACCTCTCATTCGTAGGAGAAGCACTCAAAACATACACTTATTTTCCAGATCCATTTTCTAAGAGAGAACCACCTACTCATGTGTTGAGACCAAGATATTCCAATCCAATCCTTTGAAACTTGATCTCTACCCTCCCCAAACTGCTTTCCACCAAATCAACCTCTCCTACCCATGCATATTCTATGAGAGAGTGATTTGTGTTGAGGAGATTATCATTAGAAGCACAAGTGCAAGGAGTTCATTGGTCTACCACATCTATTACCTTTTGGAGGGTGGTGCCTCCTAGATTGGTTAGGTGTCGCTTGGGAGCCTCCTACCGTGTGTTGTGGAGTTGAACCAAGATGTTTGTAAGGGCAAGGAGATCGCCTACTTCGTGAATATCTACCATGAGTGAGGCTAGTCATGTGTGGACGCAAGCCGTGGTGGAATAGACAAGTCTGCTTCTTTGTGGACCCCTTGTGGGTGGAGCCCTGTGTGGACTCTCGCAACCGTTACCCTCCGTGGGTTGAAGTCTCCACTAACATGGACGTACGATAGGGGCACCTATCGGAACCATGCCAAAAATCGTCGGGTCAACCTCATGCGTTTGATATCCCTACCTTACTCTTCTACTTTACACTTGCATGTTTTACTTTCCGCTGCTATACTCTTAGAACTGCATGTGTAGGGTGACTGAGACTTGTTACAACTGCTAGATTTTTGCCCGTCCTAGAAATTAGGATAGGCTAGATTTTTAACTTGACAAGTAGTCTATTCACCCCCCTCTAGACACACTTCTATCGATCCCCCAATTGGTATTAGAGCAAGGTCTCCAAAACCTTGGTTTAACCGCCATTGGAGGAAGATGGATGTGACTAGTTCCCATATTTTTAATTGTAGAGTGCCTATTCTTGAAGGGGAGTACTTTAGACAATGGAAAACACAAAATGCTTGACATATTCGATGAGTTCCATTTGCGCAACTATATTGAATATCCCTATGCGCCTCCCATTGACCCCATACATCCTTCTCACGATGATGAAGTTAACATGATTGGTAACCTCAACACTATCAATCTTATCATTAGAGGTTTACCAAGAAATGTGCTTAATCAGTTGCATAACTTTGAGTGTGCTCATACCTTGTGGAAAGACTTAGAGAAAAGATATCCAAATTATTCCTTGAAAAATCTTGATATCATTGTTCACAAGTACATTGCTTTCCATAAGATGAAGCCAACCGATCCTAACTTCGATAGATGCCTATTTGAGCTTCGTGACCTCATGTCTGCTAAAGGAAATGTCATTACCATCAAAAATATCATTGTTGAAGCAATTAGAATGCTTAAACTTGAATATTGTAATAGTCAAATTTCTAATGAAACTTTTGTCTCTTACGAAGAAACTGCATCCGATGATGACTATGCGGAACGTGGCTACTACAATGATGATGAGGACTTCGACACCGAATATGAGATGACCATGAAGAACCTTAGTCTTATGGCTAACCTTAAAGACTACATGGCCGGTGGTAAGGAGTGGGTTCTCGACAGTGAATGCACCAATCACATGACCGGAGATGAAGACATGTTCCATGAGATTACACCAAACCGTGGACCTTGGAAGTATGTGACTTTTGGAGACAACTCCAAAGGTCAGGTACTTGGTCTTGGTAAGGTGGCTGTATCTCATGACAGTTCCATTCAGAATGTCATGCTTGTCAAATCTCTTGGCTAGAATCTTCTTTCCATATCTAGACTAGCAGACTTTGGTTTCGATGTGCTATTTATGAAAGTTGAATGCCGAGTGTTTTGTGGCGACAATCATAACACCGTCTTTACTGGTTTCCGTAGAGGTGATCTATACATTGTTGATTTCTACAAAATATCCAAACCCCATACATGTCTTATTGCAAAATCTTCTAAAGGTTAGTTATGGCATAAAAGGCTTGGACATGTTGGTATGCGTAATCTTGACAAACTTATCAAAGGTGATCATATTCTTGGTGTTAAAGATGTTATCTTTGACAAAGATAGACTTTGCAGTGCTTGTCAAGCAGCAAAACAAGTTGGAGGAAGTAATCCCGTGAAGAACATCATGAACACAAGAAGACCCCTCTTGCTGCTTCACATGGATCTGTTTGGTCCCAACGCTTATAAGAGCCTCGGTGGAAATTCTTATGGTCTAGTTATTGTTGATGATTTTTCCAGATTTACGTGGGTGTTCTTTCTCAATGATAAGTCGCAAGTACACATGATCTTCAAGAACTTTGCCTGAAAAGCTCAAAACCAGTTTGAAGTGAAGATCAAGAAGGTTCGGAGCGACAACAGAACAGAGTTCAAGAACACTAATGTGGATACTTTTCTTGACGTAGAAGGTATCTTACATGAGTTCTCGGCGATGCACACACCTCAACAAAATGGAGTTGTTGATAGGAAGAACCGGACGCTCATAGAGAGAGAACGATGCTTGACGAATACAAGACTCGAAGACACTTTTGGGCAGAAGCCGTGGAAACAACTTGCCATGCCATAAACCGACTCTATCTGTACAAGCTTCTCGGTAAAACGGCATACGAGCTACTCACCGTTAACAAACCCCAAGTTGGATACTTTCGAGTATTCGTCTCTAAGTGCTATATTCTTGATAAGCATCATCGATCTAAATTTGCACCTAAATCTTATGAAGGTTTCCTTCTTGGTTACGGATCAAACTCTCACGCTTACCGTGTCTACAACAACTTCACTCGAAAAGTTGAAGAGACGGTAGATGTGAAGTTTGATGAGACTAATGGTTCGCAAGTCGAACAATTGCCGATTGATATAGGAGATAAGGAACCTTCAGAAACTATCAAAGATTTGTCCATTGGCAAGATTCGTCCCATGGAGGTGAAGGAAAGCACTTCATCAACTGAAGTGGAAGCTCCTAGTTCACATCAAGGCGAACCGCAAAACGACATGGAAGCATCCACAAGCGGTACACGACATGGTGAAGAAGAGGAAGAGAAGCATCTTGATGATCCACATCAACCTTCCTCACCACCACCTCAAGGAGAAAATGACGCCAATGACAATGCTCAAGATGATGAAGATGATGAAGAAGAAGCTCCTCCATCCAACAAGAAGAAGCTGACAAGAGTTAGAGCAAGAGTGGACAGAGATCATCCGCTGAAACAAATCTACAGCAGCATAAACAATGGGAGAATCACTCGCTCTAAATCTCGTTTAGCTAACTTTTGTGAGAATTATTATTTCATATCCAGCATTGAACCCTTGAAGGTATAAGAATCTCTCCAAGATCCATATTGGGTGAATGCCATGCATGCAGAGCTACACAACTTCGAAAGGAACCAAGTATGGACACTTGTTGAAAAAACAGAAGGCGAGCATAATATCATTGGTACAAGATGGATGTTTCGAAACAAGCAAGATAAAGATGGACAAGTTGTACACAACAAAGCATGTCTCGTAGCCCAAGGATACACGCAAGTCAAAGGTATGTACTATGGTGAGACTTATACTCCTGTTGCTAGACTTGAAGCCGTTCGCATTCTTATAGCTTATGCCAATCAACATGATATAACCCTCTACCAAATGGATATTAAAAGTGCCTTTCTCAATGGATAAATTGAAGAGGAAGTTCATGTTAAACAACCTCATGCTTTTGTGAACCCTAAGAAACCTGATCATGTTTACAAACTTCGTAAAGCTTTATATGGTCTTAAAAAAGTACCTAGAGCTTGGTACAAATGCGTAACGAAGTTTCTCGTTGAAAAGGGTTTTGAGATTGGCAAAATCGATGCAACCTTATTCACTAAAATAGTAAATGGAAAACTATTTGTTTGTCAAATATATGTGGATGATATTATCTTTGGTTCTATGAACCCACATTTTAGTGAAAATTTTGGAAAGCTGATGTCAGAAAAGTACGAGATGTCCATGATGAGTGAACTGAAGTTCTTCCTTGGGTTGCAAATCAAACAATCGAGAGAAGGTATGTTCATCTCTCAAACCAAGTACACCAAGGACTTGATCAGAAAGTTCCAGATGCAAGAATGCAAAGGTATGAGAACCCCCATGCTTACTAGTGGACATCTTGACCTCACTAAGGATGATCCACCCGTTGATCAAAAGGTTTATCGATCAATGATTGGATCATTGTTACATCTATGTGCCTCTCATCCTGATATCAAGAAGTACCTAAAGAGTGTCATCTGTTGGGTGTGAAAAGGATAGTGAGATGCCTCATACATACACCAAACTTTGGCATATGGTATCCCAAGGGATCTTCTTTTGATATTGTTGGCTATTCCGACTCAGACTATGCTGGAGACAAGGTTGATAGAAAATCTACCTCGGGTACATGTCAATTTCTTGGGAGATCTCTTGTATCTTGGATATCCAAGAAATAAAACTCGGTATCCTTATCAACTGTCGAAGCGGAATACATTGCCGCTGGATCATGTTTGCTCAATTACTATGGATGTCTCAAACGCTTAAGGATTATGGTATTCATGTTAGAACTACCTTTGTTGTGTGACAATGAAAGTGCTATTAAGATTGCATATAATCATGTGCAACATTCTAGAACCAAGCACATCCAAGTTCGACATCATTTCATCCGTGATCATGTAACCAAAGGAGATATCGTTCTCATGCATGTTCGTATTGACACACAGTTCGCTGATATTTTCACCAAACCACTTGATGAGAAAGTGTTTTGTCATTTGAGGAGTGAGTTGAACATCATTGATGCTTCAAACTTGATCTAGACTCACTCGGATGCATGCAAGGCCGTGAGCTTGACTGACTATTCCTTGATGCCATTGATATGACTATCTTATGTCTTGGAAACTATGCTCCCTTGTATTGCATCTAACCATCTGTGGGTACTTGGAAGAAAAACACTCCACAAGATTGCAAACCAACTCTCATCAAAAGCAATATTTACATGGCCAAGTATCAACATCTTTTCTTTGGAGATGAAGGAAGAAGACAACAAAATCATATCCTTGACAAATCTATGATATTGATTTTCACTCATGTCATTTGGATATATTATGTTCCTCCTTGCATGACTAACCATTGCAGGTAAACAGTGAACCAAAACGTCATGGATAGCTCCCAACTCAAGATGATCATCATCGACATTGAGCATCCACAACAAGTTCACCTACATGCAACGTCATCAACATCATTCGAACGTATGTAATCATATCCTTGATAAAGCTCCACATCAACTCATGGTGTACAACAACTCAAGCGATATGAAGACATTGAAATACTTAATCGAAAAATGGAAACCCCATTTCGCGCTTAACGATGAGTATGACCTATTATCAAGTGATACGTCTCCAACGTATCTATAATTTTTGATGGTTTCATGCTATTATCTTGTCAAACTTTGGATGTTTTGCATGCCTTTTATATATTTTTTGGGACTAACTTATTAACTCAGTGCCAAGTGCCAGTTCCTGTTTTTTCCATGTTTTTGACCCCTTTCAGAGGAGATTTTGAAACGGAGTCCAAACGGAAGAAAATCCCCGAAAAGATTTTTTTGGAACGGAAGAAGATCGGGGAACTTGGGAGCCAAGGCAGAGGAGCCCCAGGGGCCCCACAAGCCCCAACCCCACAGCCAGGGGGGCGCGCCATCCAGGCTTGTGGGCCCCCTGGACACCCTTTTCCCTAGGACTTTCGCCTATATATTCCCATAAATTCCAGAAAAAATCAGGAGATCATCGTAATCACTTTTCCACCGCCGCAAGCTTCTGTCTCCGCAAGATCCCATCTGGGGCACGTCCTGGTGCCCTGCCGGAGGAGGGATTCAAACACGGAGGGCTTCTCCATCAACACCATGACCTCTCCGATGATGCGTGAGTAGTTCACCATAGACCTACGGGTCCATATCTAGTAACTAGATGGCTTCTTCTCTCTATTGGATCTTCAATACAAAGTTCTCCATGATCTTCATGGAGATCTATCCGATGTAATCTTCTTTTGCGGTGTGTTTGTCGAGATACGATGAATTGTGGATTTATGATCAGATTGTCTATGAATATTATTTTAGTTTCTTCTGATCTCTCTTATCCATGATTTCATATCCTCGTAATTCCCTTCGAGCTGTGGGTTTTGTTTGGCCAACTTGATCTATGATTCTTGCAATGGGAGAAGTGCTTGGTTTTGGGTTCATACTGTGTGGTAACCTCACCCAGTGACAGAAGGGGTAGCGAGGCACCTATCGTGCTGTTGCCATCAAGGGTAAAAAGATGGGGTTTTCATCATTGGTTTGAGATCATCCCTCTACATCATGTCATCTTGCTTAAGGCGTTACTCTGTTCGTCATGAACTCAATACACTAGATGCATGCTGGATAGCGGTCGATGTGTGGAGTAATAGTAGTAGATGCAGAAAGTATCGGTCTACTTGTCTCAGACGTGATGCCTATATGTATGATCATTGCCTTAGATATCGTCATGACTTTGCGCGATTCTATCAATTGCTCGACAGTAATTCGTTCACCCACCGTAATACTTGCTATCATGAGAGAAGCCTCTAGTGAACATTATGGCCCCCGGGTCTATTTTACACATTATATATTCAGATCTACATACAAAAAATACCAAAAACACTATGGCCCCCAGGGTCTACTACACACCATATTTTCAGCCTTACACTTTTTACTTCGTTGCACTTTCCGCCTTCAGATCTCACTTTGCAAACAATTTTGAAGGGATTGACAACCCCTTTGAAGCGTTGGGTGCAAGCTTGTTTGTGTTTGCGCAGGTACTCTGGACTTGATGAGACCCTCCTTCTGGATCAATACCTTGGTTCTCAAACTGAGGGAAATACTTACTGCTCCTGTGCTGCATCACCCTTTCCTCTTCAAGGGAAAAACCAACGCAAGCCGAGCCTCTGTCAACGTGTCAATTTCTGGTGCTGTTGTCTGTGGGATAGCAGAAGGATTTCTGGCGCCGTTGCCGGGGAGGAAGATCAAGTCAAGAACTCATCCAAGTAGGTGTCGCAACCTCATCTCTTGCATTTACTTTGTTTGCCAGTTGCCTCTCGTTTTCCTCTCCCCCACTTCACCAATTTGCCTTTTTTGGTTTGCCTTTTTCGTTCGCCTTTTCGTTCGCCCTTTTTCTCGCCTACTCTATGTTTGATTGTGTGCTTGCTTGCTTGCTGAAGTCAGCATGAACGAAAACACCAAACTTTGTGACTTCTCGAATACTAATAATAATGATTTTATTAGTACTCCGATTGCTCCCGCCACTAGTGCGGAGTCATACGAAATCAATGCCGCTTTGCTGAATCTTGTTATGAAAGAGCAATTCTCTGGCCTTCCTAGTGAAGATGTCGCATCCCATCTCAATACCTTCATTGAGCTTTGCGATATGCAAAAGAAAAAAGATGTGGATAATGACGTGATTAAATTGAAGCTTTTTTCCTTTCTCGTTGCGAGATCGCGCAAAAAACTTGTTTTTCTTCTTTGCCCAAAAATAGTATCGATTCTTGGGATAAGTGCAAAGCTGCTTATATATCCAAGTATTTTCCGCCGGCTAAGATCAACTCTCTCCGTAATGATATCATGAATTTCAAGCAACTTGATCATGAACATGTTGCACAAGCTTGGGAGAGAATGAAATTAATGATTAGAAATTGTCCCGCTCATGGCTTGAGCCTTTGGATGATTATTCAAATCTTTTGCGCTAGCTTGAATTTCGCTTCTAGAAATATCCTGGACTCCGCCTCAGGTGGAACGTTCATGTAAATTATGTTAGGGGAAGCCACAAAGATCTTAGACAATATCATGACAAACTACTCTCAATGGCACACTGAAAGGTCACCTACTAGTAAGAAGGTACACGCTATAGAAGAAATTAACTCGTTAATTGCTAAGATGGACGAGTTAATGAATTTGGTTGCTAGTAGAAGTGCTCCTTTGGATCCTAATGATATGCCTTTGTCTTCTTTGATTGAGAGTAGCAACGCTAGCTTGGACGTTAATTTTGTTGGTAGGAATAACTTTGGCAACAACAATGCTTTCAGAGGAAACTATGTTCCTAGTCCTTTTCCTAGTAACTCCTCTAATAACTTTGGCAACTCCTACAACAATACTCATGGAAATTACAATAGATTACCCTCTGATCTAGAGAGTAATATCAAAGAGTTTATCAACTCTCAAAAGATTTTCAATGCGTCCATAGACGAAAAACTACTCAAAGTTGACGATTTGGTTAAGAGCATGGATAGAATTTCTTGTGATGTTGATGCTTTGAAAGTTAGATGTTCTCCTCCCAAAATCAACATGGATGAAACTTTGAAAGCTATGCGTGTTTCCATGATTGAGAGCCAAGAAAGAACCACCCAAATTCGTGCTAGACATGAATGGCTTAAAAAGGTGTGTTCTCGTGATGAGAATCACGAAGATCTTACAGTGCTTGGTGTGACTCCCATTGAATCTTTGGTTTTTTGTGTCAAACCTAATCTTTGGTTGAAAAGTGCCCCAATGATTCAGAGTCCATCTATCTTGATGCTAAAAGCATTGAAAGTGGAGTAGAAGACATTAAAACTTTGAGTAGTAATGAAATTACTACCATGGATTTCAAGGAATTCAATTATGATAGTTGATCCTTGATTGAATGCATTTCTTTGATGCAATCCATGTTGAACTCTCCACATGCTTATAGCCAAAACAAAGCCTTTGCTGATCATATCGTCGAAGCTATGATAAAATCTCTTGACGAGAAACTTGAATTGGAAGTCTCTATCCCTAGAAAGCTTCATGATGAGTGGGAACCTACCATCCAAATCAAAATCAAAAACTATGAGTGCAATGCTTTGTGTGATTTGGGTGCTAGTGTTTCTGCGATTCCAAAGTCTTTATGTGATGTTCTAGGTTTTAATGAGATTGAAGAGTGTTCTCTTAATTTGCGTCTTGCTGATTCTACGGTCAATAAACCCATGGGAAGGATCCATGATGTTCTTATTATTGCAAATACTCCCTCTGTCCCAAAATAACTGTCTCAACTTTGTACTAGCTCTAGTAAAAATTTGTACTAAGCTTAAGACACTTATTTTGGGATGGAGGGAGTAGGAACTATGTACCCGTGGATTTCATTGTGCTTGACATTGATTGCAATCCTTCATGCCCCAGTATTCTTGGTAGACCTTTCCTAAGGACTATCGGTGCTATCATCGATATGAAGGAAGGGAATATTAGATTTCAATTTCCTTTGAGGAAGGTCATGGAACACTTTCCTAGAAAGAAAATAAGATTGCCTTATGAATCCATGATGAGGGTCACTTATGGTTTGAGCACCAAAGACGACAATACATGATTCTATCGCTTCTATGCCTAGCTAAGGGCGTTAAACAATAGCGCTTGTTGGGAGGCAACCCAATGAATTTATCATTTTCTTTCTATTTTGTTGCGTCCACACCATCACAATTATGATGTGATTGTGTTTTTTGTGTTTCTTTTTGTGTTTGAGCCAAGCAAAGCCTTTATGACTAGTCTTGGTAATGGTTGTTTGATCCTGTTGGAAAAAGACAGAAACTTTTCGCTCACGAGATGATTTTTCAATTTTATTCAGAAAGCGCTTTTGAGTTGATTCTTTTTTATGCTGATTGATATGATTTTTACCTAGGCCGTCGTAATGTTTTATATTTTTTGAGGTACCAGAAGTATACGAAGTATACAGATTTCTACAGACTGGTCTGTTTTTGACAGATTATGTTTTTGTTGGGTTGGTTGCTTGTTTTGATGAAACTATGTTTAGTATCGGGGGGTACTAGTCATGGAAAAGTGAGTATACAGTAGCCCATAATCAATATAGATGGAATTAGTTTGCTACAGTACCAAAAGAAGTGGTAGTGTGTTTTCTTGTACTAATGTTATCACGAGTTTCTGTTTAAGTTTTGTGTTGTGAAGTTTTCAAGTTTTGGGTGATGTTCTCATGGACAAAGAGATAAGGAGTGGAAAGAGCTCAAGCTTGGGGATGCCCAAGGCATCCCAAGCCAAATTCAAGGACACCAAAAAGCATAAGCTTGGGGATGCCCCGGGAAGGCATCCCCTCTTTCGTCTTCAATCCATCGGTAACATTACTTGGAGCTATATTTTTATTCACCACATGATATGCGTTTTGCTTGGAGCGTCTTGTATCTTAGGAGTCTTTTCTTTTTGTTGTGTCACAATCATCCTTGCTGCACACCTTTTTGAGAGAGAGAGACATGCACTCATCGTGATTTTGCTAGAATGCTCATAGTGCTTCACTTATATCTTTTGAGCTAGATACTTTTGCTCTTGTGCTTCACTTATATCTTTAGAGCACGGCGGTGCGTGATTTGGTAGTTGTCTTATGCTATTAAAGTAGTCCCAAATGTTCTAGGTACCCAAAGAGGATGCAAAAACCTCCATCTTCATGTGCATTGAGTAGAAAGAGAAGTTTTGATTCCTCTCAAATAGTTTTGAGACATGGATTTGGTAATATTAAGAGTTATGTTAGTAGGGTGTTGTGAATCTAGAAATACTTGTGTTGAAGTTAGTGATTCCCGTAGCATGCACGTATGGTGCACCACTATGTTAGGAAGTCGGAGCATAATTGATCTATTGATTGTCATCCTTTGTGTTGAGGACGGGATCGCGCGATGGTTTACACCTACCAACCCTTCCCCTCGGAGTATGCGTTTAGCACTTTGTTTCGATTACTAATAAAGCTTTCGCAATAAGTATGTGAGTTCTTCATGACTAATGTGAGCCCATAGTATAGATGCACTTTCACCTTCCACCATTGCTAGCCTCTCTCGTGCCGCGCAATTCTCTCCGGTGCACAAACCCACCAAATTCCTTCCTCAAAACAGCCACCATACCTACCTACTATGGCATTTTCATAGCCATTCCGAGATATATTGCCATGCAACTCCCACCGTTCCGTCTCATGACTTGTGCCGTCACTCTCATACTGCCATTGCATGATCGTAAGATAGCTAGCGACATGTTTCAATGTCATACACCATGCTAGATCGTTGCACATCCCGGTACACTGCCGGAGGCATTCCTATGGAGTCATCATCATTGTGATCTTTTAGCTGTGAGTAAATAAAAGTGTGATGATCATCATTATTAGAGCATTGTCCCATGTGAGGAAATAAAAAAAGAGGCCAAAGAGCCGAAAAAAGAGAAAAAGAGAGGCATAAGAGCCCTAATAAAAAAGAGCGAGAAAAAGAGAGAAGGGACAATGCTACTATCTTTTTCCACACTTGTGCTTCATGTAGCACCATGTTCTTCATGATTGAGAGCTTATTTCTTTGTTACCACCATATGCTAGTGGGAATCTTCATTATATAACTTGGCTTGTATATTCCAATGATGGGCTTCCTCGAAATTGCCCTAGGTCTTCGTGAGCAAGCAAGTTGGATGCACACCCACTAGTTCTCCTTTTGAGTTTTCACATACTTATAGGTCTAGTGCATCTCTTGTATGGCAATCCCTACTCATTCACATTGATATCTATTAATGGGTATCTCCATAGCCTATTGATACACTGAGTCAATTTGACCATCTCCTCCTTTTTGTCTCACAACCACCACCACACTCTATTCCACCTATGGTGCTATATCCATGGCTCGTGCTCATGTATTGCATGATAGTTATAAAAAGTTTGAGAAAGTAAGAGTGCGAAAACAATTACTTGGAAAATTCTGGGGTTGTGCATGATTTACATTAGTTGTGTGAGGATGATGGAGCATATCTAGACTATATGATTTTGTAGGGATAACTTTCTTTGGCCTTGTTATTTTGAAAGTTCATGATTACTTTGCTAGTTTGCTTAAAGTATTACTATTTTCATGTCAATAGCAAACTATTGTTTTGAATCTTACGGATCTGAACATTCATGTCACGTGAAAGAAGTTGCAAAGGACAACTATGCTAGGTAGCATTCCACATCAAAATTTCATTCTTTACCACTTCCCTACTCGAGGACGAGTAGGAGTTAAGCTTGGGGATGCTTGATACGTCTCCAACGTATCTATAATTTTTGATGGTTTCATGCTATTATCTTGTCAAACTTTGGATGTTTTGCATGCATGTTATATATTTTTTGGGACTAACTTATTAACTCAGTGCCAAGTGCCAGTTCCTGTTTTTTCCATGTTCTTGACCCCTTTCAGAGGAGATTTTGAAACGGAGTCCAAACGGAAGAAAATCTCCGAAAAGATTTTTTTTGGAACGGAAGAAGATCGGGGAACTTGGGACCAAGGCAGAGGAGCCCCAGGGGCCCCAGAAGCCCCCACCCCGTGGCCAGGGGGCACGCCATCCAGGCTTGTGGGCCCCCTGGACGCCCTTTGCCCTAGGACTTTCGCCTATATATTCCCATAAATTCCAGAAAAAATCAGGAGGTCATTGTAATCACTTTTCCACCGCCACAAGCTTCTGTCTCTACAATATCCCATCTGGGGCACGCCCTGGTGCCCTGCCGGATGGGGGATTCGTACACGGAGGTCTTCTCCATCAGCATCATAAATCCGATGAATTGTGGATTTATGATCAGATTATCTATGAATCTTATTTGAGTTTCTTCTGATCTCTCTTATGCATGATTTCATATCCTTGTAATTCTCTTCGAGTTGTGGGTTTTGTTTGGCCAACTTGATCTATGATTCTTGCAATGGGAGAAGTGCTTGGTTTTCGGTTCATACCGTGCGGTGACCTCACCCAGTGACAGAAGGGGTAGCGAGGCACGTATCGTGTTGTTGCCATCAAGGGTAAAAAGATGGGGTTTTCATCATTGGTTTGAGATTATCCCTCTACATCATGTCATCTTGCTTAAGGCGTTACTCTGTTCGTCATGAACTCAATGCACTAGATGCATGCTGGATAGCGGTCGATGTGTGGAGTAATAGTAGTAGATGCAGAAAGTATCGGTCTACTTGTCTCAGACGTCATGCCTATATGTATGATCATTGCCTTAGATATCATCATGACTTTGCGCGGTTCTATCAATTGCTCGACAGTAATTTGTTCACCCACCATGATACTTGCTATTTTGAGAGAAGCCTCTAGTGAACACTATGGCCCCCAGGGTCTACTCCACACCATATTTTCAGCCTTACACTTTTTACTTCGTTGCACTTTCCGCCTTCATATCTCACTTTGCAAACAATCTTGAAGGGATTGACAACCCCTTTGAAGCGTTGGGTGCAAGCTTGTTTGTGTTTGCGGAGGTACTCTGGACTTGACGAGACCCTCCTTCTGGATCGATACCTTGGTTCTCAAACTGAGGGAAATACTTACTGCTCCTGTGCTGCATCACCCTTTCCTCTTCAAGGGTAAAAACAACGCAATCCCAGCCTCTGTCAACGTGTCAATTTCTAGCGCTGTTGTCTGTGGGATAGCATCAAGCATCCTTGCTTGACTCCTCAAGTCAAATACTCTAACATAGGTGACCCAGTCACCGCCCCACATCTAGATGGAGAATATCGTACGGTTCACATTTCATCTTTCACATTCTTAGAACCATTCCACTCTCATCTATATGTGTGTATATTTAAAAAAATATCCGTTCTACTTTTGTTTTATGTGTCTCGATTGGAATTATCATTCTTTTGGACCCTTGACCTTTGAAGCAATTCTTCCGATCAACCTATTTTCTGTTAAAGAGTTGACTATCATTGCAACTCGGTTTCACCGAATTGGGAAACTCGGTCCAACCTATTTCTCCACGAGGCCTAAGAATCAATCTCAGTTCTACCGAATCATTATGTCTCGGTGACTCCGATTTTTCTGACTTTGTTGCTCTGATAATTCTTCTAAACTTTTGCCTTAGAAGGAGACAACTTATCTAGGGGGAGAAAAATCTCAGTGATCCCATGCAATGTAAGAGTGAAAATTCTCTAGGATCCCTAACTAAGGGGGAGATCATTCAAGGAACTATTATTTATAACCTAGGGGAGAACATTCAATGAACCCTATAAAATATTTAAGGGAGTTAAAAGACAAATTCCAGGAACCCTTACAACAGAGAGAAGTATCCACAATCCTTTATTTTCTCTCAAGTAGCCCTTACCCTCTGACCTTTCTTTTTGGTAATCAATGCCAAAGGGGGAGAAATATCATCAAAGCTTCCATTGAGTGAACTTATTTATAGGGGAGAAATATTATCATATACTATCAAGAAGCTTATACAAAAGGGGGGGCAACAACACTAAAGCGAGATACTTGTATCATACCCTATACATTACCCAATACATTAACGGGGAGAGAGATAAATACAATTTTAATTGGCTTTATTGGTTGAACCTATTTTCCCTACCTACTCCCAATATCTATGATTCAGGGGGAGAGGAAACTTTACATACTAATTTTTAAGGGAGAAAAAGTTCTTTTTCCTTGAAGACATATTCTTGAATCAAATCCTCTCTTAACTATGTCTTCAATTTCTTGGTACTTTTGAATTTCTTTTGCTTCTTTACAACATGGTACTCTTGTGTTATCTAACATTTGTTTTCCAAGTGTACTCCTATGTCAAGACTCTCAAGATCCTCAAGGTAAGTATATGCATCACATCCTTGCTTATGATGACCTCTTGTTTCTTGCACATACTGTTTACAAGAGGGAGTCATAAACATGGAAGTCCTTCACTCATATATGTTTGATGCATATAGCCAAGATCCATCTGACTTGTCTTGCCCTTTGATGTCAGTTGTGCTTCCCCGGCAACGGCGCCAGGAATAGTCGTGTCGACGGCACCAGGAATCCTTCTCCTACGGCTACGCCTTAAGGGACTTCCTAGGCAAATATGCAAAAGATTTCCCCCGTGGCCTTGGGGCCTTGCGTTGGTGTTCCCTCGAAGCGAAAAGGGTGATGTAGCACAGCGGTGGTAAGTATTTTCCTCAGCTTGACAAACAAGTTATCGATCCAGTGGAGGAGTATCACAAGATCCTGCACAAACACAAAAAGCTTCCTCCCAGCGCTATGAAGGGGTTGTCAATCCCTTATAGATTGTTCGCCAAGTGAGAACTGAAAGCAACAAAGTTACAAAGCAAAGTAAAAGCGAAAGAGGAAACGATAGATGTGAATAAACCCGAGGGCCGTAGTGTTTACTAGTGGCTTCTCTCATGAAATCAAGTAGACGGTGGGTGAACAAATTACTGTCGAGCAATTGATAGAACCGCGCAAAGTCGTGACGTCATCTATGGCAATGATTATATCTATAGGCATCACGTCCAAAACAAGTAGACCGATACTGTCTGCATCTACTACTATTACTCCACACGTCGACCGCTATCCAGCATGCATCTAGTGTATTAAGTCCAAAAGAACAGAGTAACGCCTTAAGCAAGATGACATGATGTAGATGGACAATCTCATATCAACGACACCACATGGTAAGAACCCAAAACAAAGCACTTCTCCCATTGCAAGAATCATAGATCTAGTTGGCCAAACAAAACCCAAGACTCGGAGAGACTTACAAGGATATTAAATCATGCATATAAGAAATCAGCAAAGACTCAAATATATATCAT
This sequence comes from Hordeum vulgare subsp. vulgare, assembly GCF_904849725.1. Classification (NCBI taxonomy): domain Eukaryota; kingdom Viridiplantae; phylum Streptophyta; class Magnoliopsida; order Poales; family Poaceae; genus Hordeum; species Hordeum vulgare. The sequence goes on along the minus strand of NC_058524.1, from coordinate 107,009,448 downwards.
AGATAATCTGATCACAAATCCACAATTCATCGGATCTCGACAAACACACAGCCAAAGAAGATTACATCAGATAGATCTCCATGAAGATCATGGAGAACTTTGTATTGAAGATCCAAGAGAGAGAATAAACCATCTAGCTACTAACTACGGACCCGTAGGTCTTAAGTGAACTACTCACGAGTCATTGGAGGGGCGATGATGATGAAGAAGAAGCCCTCCAACTCCAAAGTCCCCTCCGGCAGGGCGCTGGGAAGGGTCTCCAGATGAGATCTCGCAGAAACGGAAGCTTGCGGTGGTGGAAAAGTATTTTCATGGATCCCCTAATTTTTTGCTGTATTTTAGGGAATATATAGGCCAAAGATCTAGGTCAGGGGGCGCTCAGGGAGGCCACAAGCCCTGCCACCGCCGCCTCCCCCTGGTGGCGGAGTGGGGGCTTGTGGGCTCCGTGGAGCCCTCCTGGCTTAGCCCACAGGCCCCCTGATGTTCTTCCGTTCGGGAAAAAATCATTTCGGGGATTTATTCCGTTTGGACTCCATTCCAAAATCAGATCTGAAAAGAGCCAAAAACACAGAAAAAACAGGAACTGGCACTTGGCACTGAATTAATAAGTTACTCCCAAAAAAGATATAAAAGGTACATAAAACATCCAAAGATGACAAGATAACAGCATGAAACCATCAAAAATTATAGATACATTTGAGACGTATCACCCTTCTACCTTGTGTGTGCCCATGCATTCCAAAGCAACTATCCTTTAAAGGGATTGCACACATTTAGGGGGAGCTTGTACTTGTCATATTTCCTTCAAAGTTGTCATATCCTTTTGACAATCTTTATTTGAAGTTTTGATTGTATGTTGTCATCAGTTACCAAAAAGGGGGAGAATGAAAGCACATATTCTCCCTTGGTGATTTTGATAATTCATGACAACATACATTGTCTCTTGTACTAACACTTTTACCTAGACATTTCAGGAAAAAGTCCATAGAGAGCATTGGCTAAAGGTATATGTGGAGATGCCCCTGGATGCAAGAAAGGAACAATATTGGCTCAAGCTTCAAGCTATAAGACTCTTCATTTTATATTTGTGAGAAATCACTTTTGAGTCCATAGGAAATCCAATACTATTAAAAGGGGGTGAGGTAGTAAAATGAAATGACTGCTCAGATGCTCAAAGTTGGCCACCGAAACACTCAGACAGTTTCCCACATATTCACTCTGTCAAGTTCCAAATACAGAAATTCGGTGTAACCAACATTGCCACTTCGGATCCACCGAGTTTGAACCTCAGACAGAACCCTAGCCATTCCTACCAAATCGGTGCAACCGAAACTGCATCGGTGCTACTGAGTTCAGTGTGACCAACATTCTGTTGCCAAGATATGCAAAATCGGAATTTCCGAGTTAGAGTATCGGTGCCACCGAGTTTGATCATCTGACCGTTGGTCACCTTTTCCGTGCCACCGAGTTCTATATATCGGTCTCACCGAGATTCAAAGTTCACACTCTTAGTACTAGTCGGTACCACCGAGTTGTCCACTTCGGTGTCACCGAGTTTACACATTTGTGTGTAACGATTGGATTTTGGTTGCTGCCTATATATACCCCTTCACCCACCTCTCATTCGTGGGAGAAGCACTCAGAACGTACACTTCATTTCCAGATCCATTTTCTGAGAGAGAACCACCTACTCATGTGTTGAGACCAAGATATTCCGATCCAATCCTTTGAAACTTGATCTCTAGCCTCCCCAAACCGCTATCCACAAAATCAACCTCTCCTACCCATGCATATTCTATGAGAGAGTGATTAGTGTTGAGGAGACTATCTTTAGAAGCACAAGAGCAAGGACTTCATTGATCTACCACATCTATTACCTTTTGGAGGGTGGTGCCTCCTAGATTGGTTATGTGTCACTTGGGATCCTCCTACTGTGTGTTGTCGAGTTGAACCAAGATGTTTGTAAGGGCAAGGAGATCGCCTACTTCGTGAAGATCTACCTATTGGGAACGTTGCATGGGAAACAAAAAATTTCCCACGCACACAAAGACCTATCATGGTGATGTCCATCTACGAGGGGAGCGTGGATCTACGTACCCTTGTAGATCGCTAAGCGGGAAGCGTTAAGAAACGCGGTTGATGTAGTGGTACAGCTTCATGATTCAAATCACCGTCGTCCCACGATCCGTTCCGATCTAGCGCCGAACGGACGGCACCTTCGTGTTCAGCACATGTACAGCTCGATGATAATATCGACCTTCTTGATCCGGCAAGCAAGACGGAGAAGTAGATGAGTTCTCCGGCAGCGTGACGATGCTCCGGTGGTGGTGATGATCTACTCCTGCAGGGCTCCGCCCGAGCTCCGCAGAAATCTGATCTAGAGGTAAAACTATGTGGAATAGGCTCTAGTTGCACGTGGCAAAGTTGTGTGTCAAAAATCCCTAAACCACCAATATATATAGGAGGAGGGGAGGGGCTAGCCTTGGGGCACAAGGGCGCCAAGGGTGCGTCGGCCGAAGGGTGGAGGAGGACTCCTCCTCCAATTCGGTTTGGGAAGGAGGAGTCCTACTCTTCCTTCCCACCTCCCTCTCTCCTTTTTTTCTTCTTTTCTTTGGTATTTTTACTTGTGACACCATAGCCCTCTTGGACTAACTTCACCAGCCCATTAAGGACTTGGTGCGCCACCCCAAAGCCATGGGCTCACTCCCGGGTGGGTTGGCCCCTCCAGGTAAACACCCGGAACCCATTTGTCACTCCCGGTACACTGTCGAAATTGCCCGAAACTTTCCCGTGACCAAATGAAACCATCCTATATATCAATCTTCGTTTCCGGACCATTACGGAAACCCTCGTGACGTCTGTGATCTCATCTGGGACTCCAAATAACATTCGGTAACCACACATATAACTCAACTATACTTAAACATGAACGAACCTTAAGTGTGCATACCCTGCGGGTTCGAGAACTATGTAGACATGACCCAGAACACTCCTCGGTCAATATCCAATAGCGGGACCTGGATGCCCATATTGGATCCTACATATTCTCCGAAGATCTTATCGGTTGAACCTCAGTGTCAAGGATTCATATAATCCCGTATGTCATTCCCTTTGTCCTTCTGTATGTTACTTGCCCGAGATTCGATTGTCGGTATCCGCATACCTATTTCAATCTCGTTACCGGCAAGTCTCTTTACTCATTCCGTAATACAAGATCCTATGACTTACACTTAGCCACATTGCTTGCAAGGCTTGTGTGTGATGTTGTATTACCGAGTGGGCCCCAAGATACCTCTCTGTCACACGGAGTGACAAATCCCAGTCTTGATCCATACTAACACAACGGACACCTTCGGAGATACCTCTAGAGTACCTTTATAGTCACCCAGTTACGTTGTGACGTTTGATACACACAAGGTACTCCTCCGGTGCCAGTGAGTTATATGATCTCATGGTCATAGGAATAAATACTTGACACACAGAAAACAATAGCAACAAAATGACACGATCAATATGCTATGTTCATAGTTTGGGTCTAGTCCATCACATGATTCTCCTAATGATGTGATCCAGTTATCAAGTGACAACACTTGCATATAGTCAGAAAACCTTGACTATTTGATCAGCTGGCTAGCCAACTAGAGGCTTGCTAGGGACATTGTTTTGTCTATGTATCCACACATGTATCTATGTTTTCATCCAATGCAATTATAGCATGGATAATAAACGATTATCTTGAAATAGGAAATATAATAATAACAATTTATCATTGCCTCTAGGGCATATTTCCAATAGTCTCCCACTTGCACTAGAGTCAATAATCTAGTCCTCACATCGCCATGCGATTTACATTGTAATAAATCTAACACCCATACAGTCCTGGTGTTGATCATGTTTTGCCCGTGGAAGAGGTTTAGTCAGCGGGTCTGCTACATTCAGACCCGTGTGCACTTTGCAAATATTTACGTCCTCTCCTTCGACGTAGTCGTGGATGAGTGATACGTCTCAAACGTATCTATAATTTTTGATGGTTTCATGCTGTTATCTTGTCATATTTGGATGTTTTATGCACCTTTTATATCTTTTTTGGGACTAACTTATTAATTCAGTGCCAAGTGCCAGTTCCTGTTTTTTCTGTGTTTTTGGCTCTTTTCAGATCTGATTTTGGAACGGAGTCCAAACGGAATAAAATCCCCGAAATGATTTTTTCCCGAACGGAAGAAGATCACGGGGCCTGTGGGCCAAGCCAGGAGGGCTACACGGAGCCCACAAGCCCCCACTCCGCCACCAGGGGGGCGGCGGAGGGCAGGCTTGTGGCCTCCCTCGCGCCCCCCCTGGCCTAGATCTTGCGCCTATATATTCCCCAAAAATCAGAAAAAAAATCAAGGGATCCACGAAAATACTTTTCCGCCGCCGCAAGCTTCCGTTTCTGCGAGATCTCATCTGGAGACCCTTCTCGGTGCCCTGCCAGAGGGGACTTTGGAGTTGGAGGGCTTCTTCATCATCATCATCGCCCCTCCAATGACTCGTGAGTAGCTCACTTCAGACCTACGGGTCCGTAGTTAGTAGCTAGATGGCTTCTTCTCTCTCTTGGATCTTCAATACAAAGTTCTCCATGATCTTCATGGAGATCTATCCGATGTAATCTTCTTTGGCGGTGTGTTTGTCGAGATTCGATGAATTGTGGATTTGTGATCAGATTATCTATGATGTATATTTGAGTCTTTGCTGATTTCTTATATGCATGATTTGATATCCTTGTAAGTCTCTCCGAGTCTTGGGTTTTGTTTGGCCAACTAGATCTATGATTCTTGCAATGGGAGATGTGCTTGGTTTTGGGTTCTTACCATGTGGTGACCTTTCCTAGTGACAGTAGGGGCAGCAAGGCACTTATCGTGTAGTTGCCATCAAGGGTAACAAGGTGGGCTCTGTCGTAGATATGAGATTGTCCATCTACATCATGTCATCTTGCTTAAGGCGTTACTCTGTTCTTTTGGACTTAATACACTAGATGCATGCTGGATAGCGGTCGACGTGTGGAGTAATAGTAGTAGATGCAGAAAGTATCGGTCTACTTGTTCTGGACGTGATGCCTATAGATATAATCATCGCCATAGATGACGTCACGACTTTGCGCGGTTCTATCAATTGCTCGACACTAATTTGTTCACCCATCGTCTACTTGCTTTCATGAGAGAAGCCACTAGTAAACACTACGGCCCCCGGGTCTATTCACATCTATCGTTTCCACTTTTGCTTTTACTTTGCTTTGTTACTTTGTTGCTTTTAGGTCTCACTTGGCGAACAATCTATAAGGGATTGACAACCCCTTCATAGTGTTGGGAGCAAGCTTTTTGTGTTTGTGCAGGCACTTGTGATACTCCTCCACTGGATCGATACCTTGGTTCTCAAACTGAGGGAAATACTTACCACCGCTGTGCTACATCACCCTTTCCGCTTCGAGGGAACACCAACGCAAGGCTCCAAGGCCACGGGGGAAATCCTTTGCATATTTGCCTAGGAAGTCCCTTAAGGCGTAGCCGTAGCAGAAGGATTCCTGGTGCCGTTGCTGAGGAGTATCAAGCAACACTCCTATTTCTGGTGCCGTTGGAAGGTCTTTTGTTGCAGTAGCAATGAGGTTGAAGTGTCGTTTGATGTGCCTGGTCTTCTTGTGTAACCTTGGTTCCTTTGCTAAAGCAATGGCACCAGTGTTGTCACAGAACAGAGTTATTAGATTTAGTGCGCTCGGCACAACCTCAAGATCCGTCATGAACTACTTCATCCACACGCCCTCCTTTGCTGCCTCCGAGGCAGCCATGTACTCCGCTTCACATGTAGAATCTGTTACGACGCTTTGCTTGGAACTGCACCCTCCTACCGCACCCCCATTAAGAATAAATACGTATCCGGTTTGAGACAAAGAGTCATCTGGATCAGTGTGAAAGCTTGTGTCGACGTAACCCTTTACGACAAGCTCTTCGTCACCTCCATAAACAAGAAACATTTCCTTAGTCCTTTTCAGGTACTTCAGAATATTCTTGACCGCCGTCCAGTGATCCACTCCTAGATTACTCTGAAACCTGCCTGCCATACTTACGGCCAAGATGACGTCTAGTCTAGTGCACAACATTGCATACATGATAGAACCTATGGCTGAAGCATAGGGGACGGAACTCATTTGTTCTCTATCTTCCGCAGTTGCTAGACACTGAGTCTTACTCAATTTTATACCTTGTAATACTGGCAAGAACCCCTTCTTGGACTGATCCATTTTGAACTTCTTCAAAACTTTATCAAGGTATGTGCTTTGTGAAAGTCCTATCAGGCGTCTCGATCTATCCCTATAGATCTTAATGCCTAGAATGTAAGCAGCTTCTCCTAGGTCCTTCATAGAGAAACTTTTATTCAAGTAATCCATTACGTTCTCCAAAAACTCCACGTTGTTTCCAATCAGCAATATGTCATCCACATATAATATTAGAAATGCCACAGAGCTCCCACTCACTTTCTTGTAAATACAAGATTCTCCAACCACTTGTATAAACCCAAATGCTTTGATCACCTCATCAAAGCACTTATTCCAACTTCGAGATGCTTGCACCAGTCCATAAATGGATCACTGGAGCTTGCATACTTTGTTAGCATTCTTTGGATCGACAAAACCTTCAGGGTTGCATCATATACAACTCTTCCTTAAGAAAACCGTTAAGGAATGCCGTTTTGACATCCATCTGCCAGATTTCATAATCGAAAAATGCAGCTATTGCTAACATGATTCGGACGGACTTAAGCATCGCTACCGGTGAGAACGTCTCATCGTATTCAACTCCTTGAACTTGTGAAAAACCCTTTGCCACAAGTCGAGCTTTATAAACGGTCACATTACCGTCTGCATCCGTCTTCTTCTTAAAGATCCATTTGTTCTGAATAGCCTTGCGGCCTTCAGGTGGTACTTCCAAAGTCCACACTTTGATTTTGTACATAGATCCTATCTCGGACTTCATGGCCTCTAGCCATTTGTTGGAATCCGGGCCCACCATTGCTTCTTCATAATTCGCAGGTTCATTGTTGTCTAACAACATGATTGATAAGACAGGATTGCCGTACCACCCAGAAGTAGTACGTGATCTTGTCGACCTGCGAGGTCCAATAAGAACTTGATCCGAAGTTTTATGATCATCATCATCAACTTCCTCCTCAACCGGCGTCGCTTCGATAGGGGTTTCCCCTTGCCCTGCGCCATGATAACCCACAAGTATAGGGGATCAATTGTAGCCTTTCTCGATAAGTAAGAGTGTCGAACCCAACGAGGAGCTAAAGGTAGGACAAATATTCCCTCAAGTTCTATCGACCACCGATACGACTCTACGCACACTTTACATTCGCTTTACCTAGAACAAGTATGAAACTAGAAGTACTTTGTAGGTGTGATAGGATATGCTTGCAAGAAAAGAAAGAACACGTAAATAAAAACTAGGGGTTGGTTAGATAAAGAAACAATTATGTTAGTTTAACGAGTGTGGAAAAGTGGTGGTAGGAGTTGCAGAATTGTCCCTAAGCAATTGAGTATGTTACTAGACCGATAGCAAGTATTATGTGGGAGAGGCCACTGCTAGCATGTCATCCCTTACTTGGAATTCTATGCACTTATGATTGGAACTATTAGCAAGCATCCGCAACTACTAATGTTCATTAAGGTAAAACCCAACCATAGCAATAAGATATATTGGTCCCTCTTCAATCCCATATGCATCAATTTCTATGCTAGGCTGAAGCTTCTGTCACCCTTGCCCTCCAATACATAGTCCTATCAACATACTAGTAACCCTATGGTGTGGTCCATGCACGTGCTCATATGATGGGCACCAAAGGACAACAACATAACCACACGCAAATTAAACCAATCATAGCAATTCATCAATCACCGATAGGACAATGAAAATCTACTCAGACATCATAGGATGGCAACACATCATTGGATAATAATATGAAGCATAAAGCACCATGTTCAAGTAGAGGGTACATCGGGCTGTGGGAGAGTGGACTGCTGAATATAGATGGGGGAAGGTGATGGAGGTGTTGGTGAAGATGACGCAGGTGTTGGTGTAGATCGTCGTCACACGATGATGTCTCGGGCGGCATTTCGGCGCCGCCGGGAGAGAGGGGGAGAGAGCCCCCCTTCTTCTTCTTCTTCCTTGACCTCCTCCCTAGATGGGAGAAGGGTTTCCCCTCTGGTCCATGGTCTCCATGGCGGCGGAGGGGCGAGAGCCCCTCCGAGATAGGATCTCTCTCTCTGTGTCCTTCTTTTTCTGCGCTCCCAGATTTTTCCTTTCACCGTTTCATAAATTCCTGGAGATCCGTAACACTGATTGGGCTGAAATTTTAACACGATTTTCATCCGGATATTAGCTTTCTTGCGGCGAAAGAAGGGCCCCAACCGCCTTAGAGATTGGTCACAAGCCTGCCAGCCGCCCCCTAGGGGGGTGATGACCCACAAGTATAGGGGATCAATCATAGTCCTTTGGATAAGTAAGAGTGTCGAACCCAACGAGGAGCAGAAGGATCTGACAAGTGGCTTTCAGCAAGGTAAAATCTGCAGGCACTGAAATTGTCGGTAACAAGTGATTGTGTGGTGAGATGATTCGTAGCAACCAACAAGTAACAAAAGTAGCAACGGTGCAGCAAAGTGGCCCAATCCCTTTTGTAGCAAGGGACAAGCCTGGACAAAGTCTTATAGGAGGAAAAATGCTCCCGAGGACACACGGGAATTTCTGTCATGCTAGTTTTCATCATGTTTATATTATTCGCGTTCGTTACTTTGATAGTTTGATATGTGGGTGGACCGGCGCTTGGGTACTGCCCTTACTTCGACAAGCACCCCACTTATGATTAACCCCTCTCGCAAGCATCCGCAACAACGAAAGAAGAATTAAGACAAAGTCTAACCATAGCATTAAACTAGTGGATCCAAATCAGCCCCTTACGAAGCAACACATAAACTAGGGTTTAAGCTTCTGTCACTGTAGCAACCCATCATCTACTTACTACTTCCCAATGCCTTCCTCTAGGCCCAAATAATGGTGAAGTGTTATGTAGTCGACGTTCACATAACACCACTAGAAGAAAAACAACATACAACATATCAAATTACCGAACGAATACCAAATTCACATGACTACTATTAGCATGACTTATCACATGTCCTCAGGAACAAAAGTAACTACTCACAAAGCATAATCATATTCATGACCAGAGAGGTAATGAGTAGCATCAAGGATCTGAACATAAACTCTTCCACGAAGTAATCCAACTAGCATCAACTATAAAGAGTAATCAACACTTCTAGCAACCTTACAAGTACCAATCGGAGTCGCGAGATGGAGATTGGTTACAAGATGAACTAGGGTTTGGAGATGAGATGGTGCTGATGAAGATGTTGATGGTGACGAGTCCCCTCCGATGAGAGGAGTGTTAGTGATGACGATGGCGGCGATTTCCCCCTCCGAGAGGGAAGTTTCCCCGGCAGGGTCGTCTTGCCGGAGCTCTAGATTGGTTCTCCTCAAGTTCCACCTCGTGGCGGCGGCGAAACCACGAAAAAGCTCCTCCTTCATTTTTTCCTGGACGAAACCCTCCATATAGCAAAAGAGGGGGGCCAGTGGGCCAGTGAGCTGCCCACAAGCCCTCATGGCGCGGCCTGGGGGGTGACCGCGCCGTGCAGGCTTGTGGGCACCCCCTGGTGCCCCTCTGGCACTTCTTCGGCCCAGTATTTTTGATAAAACGGAAAAAAATCCTCGTAGATTTTTATGGCGTTTGGAGTTGCACAGAATAGGTATCTCAAACTTGCTCCACTTTCAGGCCAGAATTCCAGTTGTCAGTATTCTCCCTCTTCATGTAAACCTTGCAAAATAAGAGAGAAAAGGCATAATAATTGTACCGTGAAGTGAAATAACAGCCCAAGAAGCGATAAATATCAACATGAAAACATGATGCAAAATGGACGTATAAGGGGGGCACGCCTCCTGGGCTTGTGACCCCCTCGGGCATTGTTTCGCGTTGATTCTTCTTCCCAAAAATCATAAATATTCCAAAAAAATCCCCGTAGGTTTTTTATTGCATTTGGACTTCGTTTGGTATGGATATTCTGCGAAACAAAAAAACATGCAACAAACATGAACTCGCACTGGGCACTGGATCAATATGTTAGTCCCAAAAATAGTATAAAAAGTTGCCAAAAGTATATGAAAGTTGTACAATATTGGCATGAAACAATCAAAAATTATAGATACGACGGAGACGTATCACGCCACCATCTAGAGGGACTAGAGGTTTGACAATCTCATCAAGTGCTATCTTCCTCCCACTCAATTCTTTCGAGAGAAACTCCTTCTCAAGAAAAGCTCCGTTTTTAGCAACAAACACTTTGCTCTCGGATTTGAGATAGAAGGTGTACCCAAGTGTCTCCTTTGGGTAACCTATGAATACGCACCTTTCCGCTTTGGGTTCCACCTTTTTAGGCTGAAGCTTTTTGACATCAGCATCACATCCCCTAACTTTAAGAAACGACAATTTTGGTCTTTTGCCATACCACAACTCATATGGTGTCGTCTCAACGGATTTTGATGGTGCCCTATTTAAAGTGAATGTAGCTGTCTCTAATGCATAACCCCAAAACGATAACGGCAAATCGGTAAGAGACATCATAGATCGCACCATTTCTAACGAAGTACGATTACGACGTTCAGACACACCATTACGTTGTGGTGTTCCAAGCGGTGTCTGTTGGAAATATGCCCTAGAGACAATAATAAATTAGTTATTATTATATTTCCTTGTTCATAATAATCATTTATTATCCATGCTAGAATTGTATTGATTGGAAACTCAAATACATGTGTGGATACATAGACAACACACTATCCCTAGTGAGCCTCTAGTTGACTAGTTCGTTGATCAAAGATGGTCAAGGTTTCCTGGCCATAGGCAAGTGTTTTCACTTGATAACGGGATCACATCATTAGGAGAATCATGTGATGGAAAAGACCCAAACTATGAACGTAGCATATTGATCGTGTCGTTTTATTGCCATTGTTTTCTGCGTGTCAAGTATTTGTTCCTATGACCATGAGATCATATAACTCACTGGCACCGGAGGAATACCTTGTGTGCATCAAATGTCGCAACGTAACTGGGTGACTATAAAGGTGCTCTACAGGTATCTCCGAAGGTGTCCGTTGAGTTAGTATGGATCAAGACTGGGATTTGTCACTCCGTGTGACGGAGAGGTATCTCGGGGCCCACTCGGTAATACAACATAACACACAAGCCTTGCAAGCAATGTGAGTAAGTGTAAGTCACGGGATCTTGTATGACGGAACTTGTAAATAGACTTGCCAGTAACGAGATTGAAATACGTATGCGGATACCGACGATCAAATCTCGGGCAAGTAACATACCGAAGGACAAAGGGAATGACATACGGGATTATATGAATCCTTGACACTGAGGTTCAACCGATAAGATCTTCGGAGAATATGTAGGATCCAATATGTGCATCCTGGTCCCGCAATTGGATATTGACCGAGGAGTGTCTCGGGTCATGTCTACATAGTTCTTGAACTCACAGGGTGTGCACACTTAAGGTTCGATGATGTTTCAGTGTAATTGAGTTATAGGTGTTGGTAACCGAAAGTTGTTCGGAGTCACTGATGAGATCCAGGACATCACGAGGAGCTCCGGAATGGTCTGGAGGTAAAGATTGATATATAGGAAGTCCTGTTTTGGTCACCAGAAAAGTTCTGGGCTCATCGGTAGTGTACCGGGAGTGCCGGGAGGGATGCCGGGGACCATCGGGAGGGGTGTCACGCCCCAAGGGGTCTCATGGGCTATGGGAAGAGATAAACCAGCCCCTAGTGGGATGGAATAAGTTCCCACTAAGGCCCATAAGGTTTGAGAAGGAAAAAACACAAGGTGGAAAGAGTTTCCAAGTGGGAAGTTGGAATCCTACTCCAAGTACGATTGGAGTAGGACTCCTCCACCTCCAATTTCGGACAAACCTTCAGGGTTTGAGGCTGCCTCCTCCCCTCCCTCCCTCCTATATATACTAGAAGTATTGAGGGTTTTTGAGAAAAAACTTTGCCATGTGCTGCTCGACCCTATACCACGCAGTTTTTCCTCTAGATCGTATTTCTACGGAGCTTAGGCGAAGCCCTGCCGGAGTAGATCATCACCACCACCGGCACGCCGTCATGCTGCCGTAGGACTATTCTACCTATTGATGACCCACAAGTATAGGGGATCTATCGTAGTCCTTTCGATAAGTAAGAGTGTCGAATCCAACGAGGAGCAGAAGGATTTGACAAGTGGTTTTCAGCAAGGTATTCTCTGCAAGCACTGAAATTATCGGTAACAGATAGTTGTGTGGCGAGATGATTCGCAGCAAGTAGCAAGTAACAATAGTAAAAACGGTGCAGCATAGTGGCCCAATCCCTTTTGAAGCAAGGGACAAGCCTGGACAAACTCTTATAGGAGGTAAAGCGCTCCCGAGGACACATGGGAATTTCTGTCAATCTAGTTTTCATCATGTTCATATGATTCGCGTTCGCTACTTTGATTGTTTGATATGTGGGTGGACCGGTGCTTGGGTATTGACCTTACTTGGACAAGCATCCCACTTATGATTAACCCCTTTTGCAAGCATCCGCAACTACGAAAGAAGAATTAAGACAAAGTCTAACCATAGCATTAAACTAGTGGATCCAAATCAGCCCCTTACGAAGCAACGCATAAACTAGGGTTTAAGCTTCTCTCACTCTAGCAACCCATCATCTACTTAATACTCCCCAATGCCTTCCTCTAGGCCCAAATAATGGTGAAGTTTTATGTAGTCTACGTTCACATAACACCACTAGAGGAGAGATAACATACAACACATCAAAATATCAAACGAATACCAAATTCACATGACTACTTATAGCATGACTTATCCCATGTCCTCAGGAACAAAAGTAACTACTCACAAAGCATAATAATATTCATGACCAGAGAGGTATTGAACAGCATCAAGGATCTGAACATATAATCTTCCAGCTAGTAATCCAACTAGCATCAACTACAAAAAGTAATTAACACTACTAGCAACCTTACAAGTACCAATCGGAGTCGCGAGATGGAGATTGGTTAAAAGAGATGAACTAGGGTTTGGAGATGAGATGGTGCTGATGAAGATGTTGATGGTGATGAGTCCCCTCCGATGAGAGGAGTGTTGGTGATGACGATGGTGATGATTTCCCCCTCCGGGAGGGAAGTTTCCCCGGCAGGACGACCCTGCCGGAGCTCTAGATTGGTTCTGCTCAAGTTCCGCCTTGTCGCGGCGGCGGTTCCTCCCGAAAGCCTCCTCTTGACGTTTTCTGTAACGAAACCCTCCTTATAGCAAAAGAGGGGGCCAGAGGCCCAACAGGGAGCCCACAAGCCCCCTAGGCGCGGCCAGGGGGGTAGGCCGCACCTAGCAGGCTTGTGGCCTCCTGCTGGCTCCCCTCTGGTACTTCTTCGGCCCAGTATTTTTTATAAATTCCAAAATAAATTCTCGTTGATTTTCACGGCTTTTGGAGTTGCGCAGAATAGGTATCTCAAACTTGCTCCTTTTTCAGGCCAAAATTCCAACTGCCGGCATTCTCCCTCTTCATGTAAACCTTGCAAAATAAGAGAAAAAAGGCATAAGTATTGTACCGTGAAGTGTAATAACAGCCCATAAAGCGATAAATATCAACATGAAAGCATGATGCAAAATGGACGTATCACCTCTCCGCCCCTCTTGCTGGATCAAGAAGGTGGACATCGTCATCGAGCTGTACGTGTGCTGAACGTGGAGGTGCCGTCCGTTCAGCACTAGATCGGAACAGATCGTGAGACAGATCGCGAGACGGTTCATGCGACGGATCGCGGGACGGTTCATGGGCCGGATCGCGAGACGGTTCGTGGGACGGTTCATGGGGCTGATCGAGGGATGTGAAGGCATTCCACTACATCAACTGTGTTTCTTAACGCTTCCTGTTGTGCGATCTACAAGGGTACCTAGATCCAAATCTCCTCTCTTAGATGGACATCACCATGATAGGTCTTCGTGTGCATAGGAAAATTTTTGTTTCCCATGCAACGTTCCCCAACAGTGGCATCATGAGCTAGGTTCATGCGTAGATGTTATCTCGAGTAGAACACAAAGGGTTTTGTGGACGGTGATGTTCGATTTGCTCCCTCCTTAGTCTTTTCTCGATTCGGCGGTATTGTTGGATTGAAGCGGCCCGTACCAACATTATTCGTACGCTTACGAAAGACTGGTTTCATCGATTCACATGCAACCTCGTTGCATAAAGATGACTGGCGGGTGTCGGTTTCTTCAACTTTAGTTGAATTGGTTTTGACCGAGGCGGTCCTTGGAGAGGTTAAATAGCAATTTACACATCCCCGTTGTAGTTTTTGCGTAAGTAAGATGCAATATACTAGATACCCATAGCAGCCACGTAAAACATGCAACAACAAATTAGAGGACGTCTAACTTGTTTTTGCAGGTTATGCTTGTGATATGATATGGTCAACGGCGTGATGTGATATATTGGATGTATTAGATGATCATGTTGTAATAGTTAATATCGACTTGCACGTCGATGGTACGACAACCGGCCGGATCAATAGGGTTGTCTTTAAACTAACATTTGTGTTTGCAGATGCGTTTACTATATTGATAGGACGTAGCTTTAGTGGTAATAGCATAAGTAGCACGACAACCTCGACGGCGACACGTTGATGGAGATCATGGTGTGGCGCCGGTGACAAGAAGATCATGCTGGTGCTTAGATGGAGATCAAGAAGCACAGTATGATGGCCATATCATGTCACTTATGAATTACATGTGATATTAATCCTTTTATGCACCTTATTTTGCTTAGAGCGCGGTAGCATTATAAGGTGATCTCTCACTAAAATTTCAAGATGAAATTGTGTTCTCCCCGACTGTGCACCGTTACGACAGTTCGTCGTTTTGAAACACCACGTGATGATCGGGTGTGATAGACTCAACGTTCACATACAACGGGTGCAAAATAGTTGCACACGCGGAACACTCAGGTTAAACTTGACGATCCTAGCATGTGCAGACATGGCCTCAGAACACATGAGACCGAAAGGTCGAGCATGAATCGTATAGTTGACATGATTAGCATAGAGATGCTTACCACTGAAACTATTCTCAACTCACGTGATGATCGGACTTGAGTTAGTGGATTTGGATCATGTACCACTCAAATGACTAGAGAGATGTACTTTTTGAGTGGAAGTTCTTAAGTAATATGATTAATTGAACTAATTATCATGAACATAGTTTAATGTTCTTTGCGAATTACGGTGTAGCTTGCGCTATAGCTCTACTTTTTTGTATGTTCCTAGAGAAAATTTAGTTGAAAGTTGATAGTAGCAACTTTGCGGACTAAGTCCGTAAAACTGATGATTGTCCTCATTGATGCGCAGAAGGCTTATCTCCTTAATGCACCACTCGGTGTGCTACACCTCGAGCGTCGTTTGTGGATGTTGCGAACATCTGACATACACGTTTTTTATGACTATGTGATAGTTCAGTGCGTAATACTTAATGGCTTAGAAGCAAGGTACCGAAGACGTTTTTGAAAACGTCGCGGAACATAAGAGATGTTCTAAGAGATGAAATTGAGATTTCATGCTCGTTCCCTTGTTGAGAGGTATAAGACCTCCAACAAGATTCTTTGCCTACAAAGTAAAGGCGAAAAGCTCAAATCGTTGAGCATGTTCTCAGATTGTCTGAGTACAACAATCGCTTGAATCATGTGGGAGTTAATCTTCCAGATGAGATAGTGATGGTTCTCCAAAGTCACTGCCACTAAGTTGCTAGAGCTTCGTGCTGAACTACTACATATCAAGGATATATATGATGATCCTTGGGCGATTCGCAATGTTTGACACTGTGAAAGTAGAAATCAAGAAGGAGCATCAATTGTTGATGGTTAGTAAAACCACAACTTTCAAGAAAGGGCAAGGGCTAGAAGGGATACTTCATGAAACGACAAACCAGTTCCTGCTCTAATGAAGAAACCCAAGATTGAACCTAAACCCGAGACTAAGTGCTTCTGCTATGAGGGGAACGGTCACTTAGGCGGAGCTACCCTAGATACTTGGTAGATAAGAAGGCTGGCAAAGTCGACAGATGTATATTTGATATACATGATATTGATGTGTACTTTACTAGTACTCCTAGTAGCACGAGGGTATTAGATACCGGTTCGATTGCTAAGTGATTAGTAACTCGAAATAAAAGCTATGGAATAAATGGAGACTAGCTAAAGGCGAGGTGACGATAAGTGTTGGAAGTGTTTCCAAGGTTGTTGTGATCAATGATGACCCACAAGTATAGGGGATCAATCGTAGTCCCTTCGATAAGTAAGAGTGTCGAACCCAACGAGGAGCAGAAGGCTCTGATAAACAGATTTCAGCAAGGTAATAACTGCAAGCACTGAAAGTAGCGGTAACAAGTGATTGTGTAGCGAGGAACGTAGCGAGCAAAAAGTAACAAGTATCAAGTAGTAGAAATGGTGCAGCAAGTGGCCCAATCCCTTTTGTAGCAAGGGACAAGCCTGAACAAAGTCTTATAGGAGGAAAACGCTCCCGAGGACACACAGGAATTTCTGTCATGCTAGTTTCATCATGTTCATATGATCCGCGTTCGTTACTTTGATAGTTTGATATGTGGGTGGACCGGCGCTTGGGTACTGCCCTTACTTGGACAAGCATCCCACTTATGATTAACCTCTCTCGCAAGCATCCGCAACTACAAAAGAAGAATTAAGACAAAGTCTAACCATAGCATTAAACTAGTGGATCCAAATCAGCCCCTCACGAAGCAACGCATAGACTGGGGTTTAAGCTTCTGTCACTCCAGCAACCCATCATCTACTTACTACTTCCCAATGCCTTCCTCTAGGCCCAAATATGGTGAAGTGTTATGTAGTCGACGTTCACATAACACCACTAGAGGAAAAACAACATTCAACATATCAAAATACCGAACGAATATCAAATTCACATGACTATTATTAACATGACTTATCCCATGTCCTCAGGAACAAAAGTAACTACTCACAAGACATAATCATAATCATGACCAGAGGTGTAATGAATAGCATCAAGGATCTGAACATAAACTCTTCCACCAAGTAATCCAACTAGCATCAACTACAAATAGTAATCAACACTACTAGCAACCTTACAAGTACCAATCGGAGTTGCGAGACGAAGATTGGTTACAAGAGATGAACTTGGGATTGGAGAGGAGATGGTGCTGATTAAGATGTTGATGAAGATGCCTCCCCTCCGACGAGAGGAGTGTTGGTGATGAAGATGGCGACGATTCCACCCTCCGGGAGGGAAGTTTCCCCGGCGGGATCGTCCTGCCGGAGCTCTAGATTGGATCTGCTCAAGTTCCGCCTCGTGGCGGCGGCGAAACCACGAAAAAGCTCCCGATTGATTTTTTTCCAGACCAGGACGCTTCATATAGAAAAAGAGGGAGGCTAGTGGGCCTTCAGGCAGCCCACAAGTTTGCCCACCGCCACCAGGGAGTGGTGGCGGAGTGGGGGCTTGTGGGGCCCTGGTGGCCCCCCTCCGGTAGTTCTTTCACCCAGTATTTTTAATATATTCCAGAAAAAATCCACGTAAATTTTCACGGCATTTGGAGATGTGCAGAATAGTGGACTAGGATTTGCTCCTTTTCTAGTCCAGAATTCCAGCTGCCTGCATTCTCCCTCTTCAAATAAACCTTGCAAAATAAGAGAGAAAAGGCATAAATATGGTACCACAAGTAATATAACAGCCCAAAAAGCAATAAATATCAATATGAAAGCATGATGCAAAATGGATGTATCAACTCCCCCAAGCTTAGACCTCGCTTGTCCTCAAGCGAAAACCAAGTTCCATAAACATGTCCACATGTTGAGGGACGAACGTGTCGATAAAACATAATACGGACATGAGGGCATCATGATCGCACATAGAACAGTAATACATCATAAAGATTCTTATGGGAAAGTAACAATTCCTTCACAAAGCAAAGAATGAAGCAAAAACTTTACCGAGAAGTAACCAACAATAATCCATAGTCATTGAAGCAATTGCAATTTATCACAACATCAGAAAGAGTCAAATAAGAGATTGTAAGGCAAACCCACATACTCAAGCATCTCTTTCGTTTTCCACAATTGTTACAACTCACATGGTACTCATGGTGTCAAAGTTTCAGCTGGACACAGAGGAAGATAGGGGCTTATAGTTTTGCCTCCCAACGGTTTACCTCAAGGGTAAAGTCAACAACAATAAAGCATAAGTACTCAACTCCAAGTTGATATATGAATATAGATCTTTCCCAAACATGTGACGGTAGCCAAGACAAAGGCAAAAAGGGAATTGGTGATGATCACCATGACTCTTACAAGGGTAAAAAGTAAAGGTACAAGATAGGCCCTTCGCAGAGGGAAGCAGAGGTTGTCATGCGCTTTTGAGGTTTGAATGTGTGTCCTCTTAGTGCGGAGGAACGTCACTTTATATTGCCTCCTGTGATGAAGAACTTTATTATGCAGTCTGTCACTTTTATGTCTTCCTCATCACAGATTCGTCCAAAGCTTATATTCCACACACTAATAGATCATACATATTAGAGAGCAATTTTTATTGCTTGCACCGATGACAACTTACTTGAAGGATCTTATTCAATCCATAGGTAGGTATGGTGGACTCTCATGGCAAAACTGGGTTGGAGGTTTATGGATGCACAAGTAGTATCTCTACTTGGTGCGGGAGTTTTGGCTAATATGAGGTGGAAGCAATCGTCACATGCTAGGGGATCTCTAATCATATAACATTGTTTGGAACCAAGCAAACACAATTCATTATGTTGTCTTCCTTGTCCAACATCTACTCCTAGGCATGTAATAGTTTGGTCAGTGCTCACAATTGTAAAAAGTGTCTAAGATGATATATCTATATGTGAACTTCTCTTTCCTTATTACTTCTTATTAATTGCAACAATGACTAAGGTCTATGTTGATTTATTCTCAACAAGTTTCAATCATCATACGTGTCATAAGTGAAGTTATCACTTTCCATAAGATCGTCTCATGATCTTTCATGCTATCGTTCTTTCCATACTTTTGATCATGGCACAAAGCAAAGCCCTGGACTAAGACACTCTTTATTATATAGCTCGTAAGCTCGAATACATCGGGGAGAGACAAAAGAAAAAGACTCAAACTAAAAACTAAAGACTTATTCCTCTAAAAGAAGAAATAAAAACTGAAAAGGAAAGAACTAAAACAAAGGTAAAAGCAAAAGATATAAAGGTGATACGATACCAGGGCAACTCCCCCAAGCTTGGCAGAAGCCAAGGGGATTGCCCATACCAATGTTTAGTTGTCTTCCTTTGGCGGTGATCGTGGTGTTGTTGTCGCCTTTGATTTCAAGAGAGCCATCAACCTTTGATTTATACCTTTGAGATCTGTGACATGGTTTTCCAGCAAAACAACTTCACGAGAAAGAGAAATATTGCGAGCACGAGTTGTTTCACAAAACCTCAAGACTTCAATCACGGATGGAGACAACATGTGGAGGAAGGGTTGGAGAAAGTCTACTCCTTCAACGTCTTCAATGTTGAACATAGGTTGAACTTCCTCCCTAGCTTGGGTTTTCTCCTTAGCTTGGTCCCTGGCTTCCGTAACTTCTACTCTTTTCAGATCAGCATCTACTTCCTCATGAACTTGGTGAAGATCATTCTCCCCAACAGATGCCTGAGACATCTTTGCTCTAAATCTGCGGCACACAACAAGCTCGAAACGAAAACACAGGAAAACTACGCGATACGGAGATCAAAACCTTCGGGTGACTATATATTGATTTTTTCTGGGCCAGAAGGAGTCCTCCGCAAGAAAACAGAGTCCGGGAGGCACACGAGGTGCCCACAAGCTTGCCCACCGCCAGTAGGGGGTGGTGGCGGTGTGGGCCCTTGTGGCTTCCTCGTTTGCTCTCGGGACTGCTTTTTATTTTTCTAATTTTCCAAAAATTCCAAAACTGAGGAAATTTCCTATTGGAAAAGTATCGGAGTCCAATTTCTTGCCGAAACAGATACATCTTTGTTTTCAAGGTCTATAACAGGCTGATAAACATCCCTTATGTACTCCTCTGGAGTTATGACAATGATGATATTGGTCTCAACATTTTTGGGAGTAACAGAGATGTAATGCTTGATTCTTTGCCCATTTACCACTCTAGGAAAATTTTCTTCCATGTTATTGATTTTGATGGCACCGGAACGATATACTTCCTCGACAACATAGGGACCTTCCCATTTAGAGAGAAGCTTGCCTGCAAAGAATCTCAAACAAGAATTGTATAGCAAGACATAATCACCTACATTGAACTCTCGTTTCTGTATTCGTTTGTCATGCCATCTCTTAACCTTTTCCTTGAACAACTTGGCATTCTCATATGCCTGGGCTCTCCATTCATCTAACGAGCTGATATCAAACAACCGCTTCTCAGCGGCAAGTTTGAAATCAAAGTTGAGCTCTTTGATTGCCCAATAAGCTTTGTGTTCCAGCTCAAGAGGTAAATGATAGGCCTTACCGTAAACCATTTTATACGGTGACATGCCCATGGGATTCTTATAAGCAGTCCTATAAGCCCATAGTGCATCGTCAAGTTTGCTAGACCAGTTCTTTCGAGATCTATTGATGGTCTTTTATAGGATCAACTTGATCTCCCTATTACTCAACTCAACTTGACCACTATACTGAGGATGATAAGGAGATGCAAGTCTATGTTTGACATCATACTTAGCTAGCATCTTGCGGAAAACACCATGAATGAAGTGTGAACCGCCATCAGTCATCAAGTATCTAGGGACTCCAAATCTTGGGAATATGACTTCTTTAAGCATCTTAATAGAGGTGTGGTGATCAGCATTTTTAGTGGGGATAGCTTCTACCCACTTAGTAACGTAATCCACAGTAACTAAGATGTGAGTGTAGCCATTGGAACTCGGGAAGGGTCCCATATAATCAAAGCCCCAGACATCAAATGGTTCAATGACAAGTGAATAGTTCATAGGCATCTCTTGACGCTTACTGATGTTCCCTATCCTTTGGCATTCGTCACAAGACAAGACAAACTTACGGGCATCCTTGAAGAGAGTGGGCCAATAGAAACCTGATTGCAATACCTTATGGGCAGTTCTATCTCCAGCATGGTGTCCTCCGTAGGCTTTGGAATGACACTTCTGCAGGATCTGTCCCTGTTCATGTTCAGGCACACAACGTCTAATAACACCATCTACTCCTTCCTTATAAAGGTGAGGATCATCCCAAAAGTAGTGTCTCAAATCAAAGAAGAATTTCTTCTTTTGTTGATAGGTGAAACTGGGTGGTATGTATTTGGCTACGATATAGTTTGCATAATCGGCATACCACGGTGCACTAAGTGAAGTGCGGATGACATTTAATTGCTCATCAGGAAAGCTATCATTAATTGGTAGTGGGTCATCAAGGACATTCTCTAGCCTAGACAAGTTATCTGCTACAGGGTTATCAGCACCCTTTCGGTCAACGACGTGCAAATCTAATTCCTGTTGCAGGAGAACCCATCTGATCAGCCTAGGCCTAGCGTCCTTCTTCTGCATAAGGTACTTAATAGCAGCATGATCAGAGTGAATAGTGACTTTGGAGTCAACTATGTAAGATCTGAACTTTTCACATGCAAACACGACTGCTAAAAATTCCTTCTTTGTAGTGGCATAGTTTCTTTGGACACTGTCTAGAGTTTTACTAGCATAGTGAATGAAATTCAACTTCTTGTCAACTCTTTGTCCTAGAACAGCACCAACAGCATAATCACTAGCGTCACACATGATTTCAATGGGCAAGTTCCAGTCAGGTGGTTGAACAATAGGTGCGGTTATCAAAGCCTTCTTAAGTATTTCAAAGGCTTCCTCACAATCCTCATCAAAAACAAAAGGAACATCCTTCTGCAAGATGTTGGTAAGAGGCCTAGAAATCTTAGAGAAGTCTTTAATGAACTTTCTATAGAAACCACCATGACCTAAGAAACTTCGTATACCTCTGATATATGTGGGGCAAGGCATTTTCTCAATTGCATCAACCTTAGCCTTATCAACTTCAATGCCTCTTTCAGAGATTTTGTGTCCTAAGACGATACCTTCATTAACCATAAAGTGGCACTTCTCCCAATTCAAGACGAGATTGGTCTCTTTGCATCTCTGTAAGACTCGATCAAGGTTGCTGAGGCAATCATCAAAGGAAGACCCGTAAACGGAGAAGTCATCCATGAAAACCTCGACAATCTTTTCACAAAAGTCAGAGAATATAGCCATCATACATCTTTGGAAGGTGGCAGGTGCATTACATAATCCAAAAGGCATACGTCTATAGGCAAAGGTACCGAAAGGGCAGGTGAAGGTGGTTTTCTCTTGATCGAATTGTGCAACAGGTATTTGCGAGAAACCTGAATAACCGTCTAGAAAGCAGAAGTGTGTGTGTGTTTTGATAGCCTTTCTAACATTTGGTCGATGAACGGCAAAGGATAATGATCTTTCCTGGTTGCCTTGTTCAATTTATGGAAGTCTATCACCATTCTATAGCCGGTAATAATCCTTTGTGGGATTAGTTCATCCTTATAATTAGGAATGACGGTGATACCTCCCTTCTTAGGTACGCAATGTACTGGACTTACCCAATCACTATGAGCAACAGGATAAATGATTCCTGCTCCAGAAGCTTTAATATTTCTTTTCTAACGACCTCTTTCATCTTAGGATTTAATCTCCTTTGATGATCAGCAACTGGTTTAAAGTCAGGATCGGTTTTAATCTTCTGCTGACATAGAGTAGAACTAATACCCTTAAGATCATCAAGATTATATCGAATAGCAGCGCGGTGCTTCCTCAGAGTTTTTAGTAACTTCTTCTCTTCGCGCTCTAAGAGGAGAGCACTAATAATGACAGGATATATCTCCTTCTCATCAAGATAGGCATACTTAAGAGTATCAGGCAACTGTTTAAGCTCGAACACAGGATCACCCTTTGGTGGGGGAGGATCCCCAAGCAATTCAACAGGCAGATTATTCTTGAGAATAGGATGTTGTTCTAAGACAATTCTATCTATCTCATCTCTCTCCTCCATATGCATATCATTTTCATGCTCAAGCAGATATTGCTCTAAAGGATCCATAGGAGGTACGGCAATAGAGGCAAGAGCAATGATTTCATCTCTACTAGACGACTCTCTTTCATGGGTTTGTCTTCCAAACTTGGAGAAGTTAAATTCATGAGACACACCCTCGAAACTTACTGTGACAGTCTGCTTAATGCAACCAATGTGAGCATTGACAATGTTGAGAAAGGGTCTACCAAATATCATGGGACAAAAGCGATCTTGTGCAGTACCAAGGACGAGGAAATCAGTAGGATACTTCGTCTTACCACAAAGGACTTCTACGTCTCTCACAATTCCCAAAGGGCAGATAGTGTCTCTATTGGCTAGCGTAATAGTGACATCAATGGGTTCTAACCCAGCAGGTGCAATCTCATCTTTGATTTCATCATATAGAGAACGGGGTATTGCACTAACACTAGCTCCCATATCACATAAACCATGGTAACAGTGATATCCTATCTTAACAGAAACAACGGGTAGGCCAACTACAGGTTCGTGCTTGTCTTTCGCGTGAGGTTTAGCAATTCTAGCGAGTCCTCACAGAATTTGATAACATGCCCATCTATGTCTTCGGCTAAGAGATCATTGATAATAGAAACACTAGGTTCAACTCTAATCTCCTCAGGGGGTGCAAGTGGTCTAATGTAACACCTACGTATCACAGTTGGAGCCTTAGAATAATCCTTCATCCTAGCAGGGTATGGTGGTTTCTCAGTGTAAGCACAAGGAACAACAGGATCACTAAAAGCTATGATTTTCTCCTCAACTAGATTGGTTTTGGCTATGTTGCTTTCTACAGGAGGATGATATTTAAACCACTTCTCTTTGGGAAGATCAACATGAGCAGAAAAAGATTCACATAGAGAAACTACTATCTCAGAGTCAAGTCCATACTTAGCGCTAAAATCTCTAGAAGTGTTTGTCTCAACAAAAGATTTAACACAATCAAACTGGAAATTCATACCTGACTCCTTACCTTCCTATAGCTCCCAATATTCAGAGTTGCGTTTGATTCTCTCCAATAAATTCCACCTGTGATCAATATCCTTCTTCATGAAAGAACCGGCACAAGAAGTGTCAAGCATGGTACGATCTTCATGAGAAAGCCGAGCATAAAAGTTTTGAGTGATGATTTCTCTCGAGAGCTCATGATTGGCGCATGAATATAGCATTGATTTAAGCCTCCCCCAAGCTTGAGCTAAGCTTTCCTTGTCACGAGGCCAAAATTTATAAATAAAGTTCCGATCACGATGTACTAAATGCATAGGATAGAACTTTTGATGAAATTCCAATTTCAACCGATTGTAGCCCCATGATCGAGCATCATCACATAGCCTATACCATGTCAATGCCTTATACTTCAAATATAAAGGAAATACTTTCTTCTTTACCTCATCCTCGGGCAAACCGGCAAGCTTAAATAAACCACAAACTTCATCTACATAGATTAGATGAAAGTCTAGATGTGAAGATCCATCTCCTGTAAAAGGATTAGCCAGCAGTTTCTCAAGCATATCCAAAGGAATTTCATAAAATATATTTTCAGTAAGTACCTCAGGTTGAGGAGAAACTCCTCGTGCTTCCGTTTATGGTGAAGATACCCCGAACAAACTCCTCGAAGGAAGAGTTTCTACAGTGACAAGTGACAATAAATTTCAGCACAGTATATAAATGTTTCCTTACCAACTTCCACTTACCAAAGGCGCTTCCCTCCCCGGCAACGGCGCAAGAAAAGAGTCTTGATGACCCACAAGTATAGGGGATCAATCGTAGTCCTTTCAATAAGTAAGAGTGTCGAACCCAACGAGGAGCAGAAGGCTCTGATAAACAGATTTCAGCAAGGTAATAACTGCAAGCACTGAAAGTAGCGGTAACAAGTGATTGTGTAGCGAGGTGAAGCGTAGCGAGCAAAAAGTAACAAGTAATAAGTAGTAGCAATGGTGCAGCAAGTGTCCCAATCCCTTTTGTAGCAAGGGACAAGCCTGCACAAAGTCTTATAGGAGGAAAACGCTCCCGAGGACACACGGGAATTTCTGTCATGCTAGTTTCATCATGTTCATGTGATTCACGTTCGTTACTTTGATAGTTTGATATGTGGGTGGACTGGCGCTTGGGTACTGCCCTTACTTGGACAAGCATCCCACTTATGATTAACCTCTCTCGCAAGCATCCGCAACTACAAAAGAAGAATTAAGACAAAGTCTAACCATAGCATTAAACTAGTGGATCCAAATCAGCCCCTCACGAAGCAACGCATAGACTAGGGTTTAAGCTTCTGTCACTCCAGCAACCAATCATCTACTTACTACTTCCCAATGTCTTCCTCTAGGCCCAAATATGGTGAAGTGTTATGTAGTCGACGTTCACATAACACCACTAGAGGAAAAACAACATACAACATATCAAAATACCGAACGAATATCAAATTCACATGACTATTATTAACATGACTTATCCCATGTCCTCGGGAACAAAAGTAACTACTCACAAGACATAATCATAATCATGACCAGAGGTGTAATGAATAGCATCAAGGATCTGAACATAAACTCTTCCACCAAGTAATCCAACTAGCAACAACTACAAAGAGTAATCAACACTACTAGCAACCTTACAAGTACCAATCGGAGTTGCGAGACGAAGATTGGTTACAAGAGATGAACTAGGGATTGGAGAGGAGATGGTGCTGATGAAGATGCCTCCCCTCCGACGAGAGGAGTGTTGGTGATGACGATGGCGACGATTCCCCCCTCCGGGAGGGAAGTTTCCCCGGGAGGATCGTCCTACCGGAGCTCTAGATTGGATCTGCTCAAGTTCCGCCTCATGGCGGCGGCAAAACCACGAAAAAGCTCCCGATTGATTTTTTTTCCAGACCAGGACGCTTCATATAGCAAAAGAGGGGGGCTAGTGGGCCTTCAGGTAGCCCACAATCTTGCCCAACGCCACTAGGGGGGTGGTGGCGGAGTGGGGGCTTGTGGGGCCCTGGTGACCCCCTCCGGTAGTTCTTTCGCCCAGTATTTTTAATATATTCCAGAAAAATCCACGCAAATTTTCAGGGCATTTGGAGATGTGCATAATAGTGGACTAGGATTTGCTCCTTTTCCAGTCCAGAATTCCAGCTGCCTGAATTCTCCCTCTTCAAATAAACCTTGCAAAATAAGAGAGAAAAGGCATAAATATGGTACCAGAAGTAATATAACAGCCCAAAAAGCAATAAATATCAACATGAAAGCATGATGCAAAATGGACGTATCAATCAAACATCACACGCTCCCTCTACCATCGGGATTGGTGTTGAACCTAAATAATTGTTATTTGGTGTTTACGTTGAGCATGAACATGATTGGATCATGTTTGTTGCAATAGGATTATTCATTTAAAAGGAATAATAGTTGTTCTATTTGCTTGAATAATTACCTTCAATGGTTTATTGAATCTCGATCGTAGTGTTACACATGTTCATAATATTGGTACCAAAAGATACAAAAGTAATAATGATAGTACCACTTAGTTGTGGCACTGCCACTTGAGTCATGTTGGTATAAAATGCATGAAGAAGCTCCATGCTGATGGATCTTTGTACTCACTCATTTTTCAAACGTTTGAGACATGCAAACCATACCTGTTGGTATAAATGCATGAAGAAGCTCCATAGAGATGGATCATTTGGACTCACTTGATTTTGAATCACTTGAGACATGCAAATCATGCCACATGAAACAAGAGAGTAACTTGTTGGGAGTAATACATTTTTGATGTGTGCGTCCAATGAGTGCTGAGGCACGCAGTGGATATCGTTGTGTTCTTACTTCACTGACGATTTTAGTAGATACAGGAGTATTTGCTTGATGAATCACAAGTCTGAAATATTGAAAAGTTCAAAGCTATTTTCAGAGTGAAGATCATCGTGACAAGAGGATAAACTGTCTACGATATGATCATAGAGATGAATATCTGAGTTACGAGTTTTTGGTACACAGTTAAGACAATGTGGAAATTGTTTCACAATTTATGCCACCTAGAACACCATAGTGTGATGGTGTGTCCGAACGTCATAGCCGTGCTCTATTTAATATGGTGCCTACTATGATGTCTCTTATTGAATTACCACTATCGTTTATGGGTTATGCATGAAACACAACCACATTCACTTTTAATAGGGCACCGCGTATTTCCGTTGAGATGACACAGTATAGACTATGGTTTGGAGAAACCTAAGCTATCATTTCATGAAAGGTTTGGGCCTGCGACGCTTATGTGAAAAAGTTTCAGTCTGATAAGCTCGAACCCAAAGCGGATAAATGCATCTTCATAGGATGTCCAAAACAGTTGGATACATCTCCTATCTCAGATCCGGAAGCAAAGTTTTTGTTTCCAGAAATGGGTCCTTTCTCGAGGAAAGGTTTCTCTTGAAAGAATTGAGTGGGAGGGTGGTGGAACTTGATGAGGTTAGTGAGCCGTCACTTCAACCAATGTGTAGCAGGGCGCAGGAAGATGTTCCTGTGGCGCCTACACCAATTGAAGCGGAAGCTGATGATGATGATCATTAGAGCTTCAGATCAAGTTAGTACAAACCTCGTAGGTCGACAAGGTCTCGTACTACTACACAGTGGTACGGTAACCCTGTCTTGGAGGTCATGTTGTTGAACAACAATGAACCTACGAGCTATGGAGAAGCGATGGTGGGCCTAGATTCCGACAGATGGCTGGAGGCCATGAAATCCGAGAGAGGATTTGTCGTGGTTTTGTCACGGCAGATATCCTCGTGAAAGGACTTAGTACTGGAGCCATCGCACTTTGGTGGCGACTCAAAGGGGTTGAACGGGAGAGAGACGGCGATTTACCCAGGTTCGGCCCCTCGTGAGGAGGTAAAGGCCTACGTCCTGCTTTGAGTTGTATTGATGGAGTTTCGATTACAAGGAGGTCGTAACTCGCCAGACCTAGCAATCGATGATTTCTAACCTGTCCTCTTCTCCCCTGGGACTTGCCTTTATATACAGGTCGAGTCCTTAGGGTTTACAAGGATCCTTTCCTTTACACAAATCGTGACTCTTGCGATCTCTATGTCGCCTCCTTCCGAAGCTTGGAGACCTTCTTTATTATGGACTCCTTCCGAAAGTCATAAACCGACATACTACTCTCGGCTCTACCAGACCAAGGCCCAAACTACATTTTAGATGAGTCGCCAGCTTTGGTGACCCGGCCCAACTAGGACGGGTTATCAACAGATAATATCCCCAACATTAGGCCCCAGATTGACTTGAATTTCCTTCACGCCAATATCTTGCTCAACTTAAAGGTGATTCATCTTCACTCTTCTTATGCACCATGCACTCAAACCGCCATCTGTTGTGGAAAAACCTGAGTCGCCAAACCTCTTCTTGTTAGCTCCTTCCTTGAATCCCGGAAAGGATAATGACGTAATCTCTCAACGGATCCTTCGACATCATTATCCCAAAAAATTTGGGGTGCCATCACGATGAATCTTTTCCTTTTGGCAGTTTCCGCCCACAGCGCCTCGATTCCAGCGTCTGCCCTGTTAAATAGGTGGGGGGGACAAGACTGGGCACATTCCACCCACCAGTCTCGTCGCCTTTTCTCCCCATTACCGCAATGAAAAACTCATCGCCACCCGAGAGCTCCGCCGCCGTCCGAAGTCCTCGTCGCCGCCTGAAAGCTTTGGTGCTGCCCGAAGGCTTCGTCACCGCCGAACACCCCGTCGGGGCCGAGCAGTTTTCGTCACTGTCGAACGCATCGCCGCCGTCGAGCACCTCGTCGCCGCTGTACACCTCGTCGTCGCCGAATACTTCGCTGTCGCCCGAGGTTTTTGCGCCCATCCGGAAGCCTTCATCGCCGCCGACCATCTCCAGCCGAATCCACCAGGTTAGGTTTCCGTTCATTCAAGAGCAGATCCCCATTCTCTTTCGAAGTTCATCACTGCCATGTTCTTGGCGCTTTCCCGAATAGTTGTTACTTGCTCCTGATTAGTTGCTATCGATGTCGACGAGGAAACCAATGTCTCTAATACCCTTATTTGTCCGCTCTCGATTTGCACACTCAGAGTAGTATTTCACCAAATCACCAACATTATCCCATCTTGGTCGTAGGTTGCCGTATCCGGTTATTTTCCGCATTTATTTTCAGCTGTCCAGTAGATCCATAATCCAGTGCTCGTTATGTGAAAGATGTTTGTAGTCTTCATACTTCGCCATTTTTGGATAAATGCCTCTGGCGCCTTGAAACACCGCTCCTTTAAGTAGTCAAAGCTTCGTAAGTCGCCCTAGCAACCTGACCCGGGCTTTTATCGGCGGGTCAAAGAATTTCCTCAGCGAGTGGACAAATTTCTTGGCGAATCAAATGAAATCGCTTCCCCTTTTACAATAGCTGTTTTGGCGTGTCAATTCACCCGTACTTTATCCCTTTGTAGCATGGGCGCCGTCTTCAAAAGTGACTGGCTCCCTACCAAGGTTAATGATGCCATACTAGAGGATTATGTGAAAACGGTGAATTTGGACCCTCAGGATGTTATCGGTTGGCGCACCGGGTTCGGAGAAGAAATCCCCAATCCCAAAGAAGGGGAAATATTTGTTTTCGTTGAACACCTTGAGCGGGGTTTTAAGCCGCCTGGATCGAAGTTCCTTAGAGACGCCATGGCTTTCATGAATGTCCGCCTCCAAGACCTAGGGCCCAATTCAATAAGCAACCTATGCCAGTTCCAGGTGTTTTGTGAGGCTTACCTGCGGATGGAACCCTCAGTTCCCTTATTCTGGTATTTCTTCCACTTAAATCGCCAAACAGAATTTCACAATGGTCCCAGCCTGGAGCTTGGCGGTGTAAATGTTCAGCGCCGCAGGGATAGCCCATTTCCGTCGCTCTCCATGCCAAGCCACGCCAAAGGCTGGGGCGAGTCTTGGTTCTATTGTCAAGAGACCTCGCCTCTAGGTGAAAACAAGCTTCTGGGTTATAGAGAAGATCGCCTCCCAACGAATTTCAAGCTCCCGGAAAAGCTTACCGAAGAAGAAGAATCAGATTTTATCCGAGTATTGTCCGAGTTAAGATCTTTGACAAACAACGGCCTTACTGGAGTTGACTTGATCCGCTGCTGGGTCGAATGGCGCATCCTCCCTCTAAGTCGTCGGGACGGGTTAATGTGTGAATTTGACGGCACTCTAGACCATCCTCAATGTTACTTCCGCACGGCTCTAACGGAAAGTGATATTGTCACCATCATCAAGAAGCTGACCGGCGAGCCTGCGGGAAAATGCGGCCAAATAGGTGTCAAACCCTTCTGCAAGATTAATCTGGCACCCAAGGTAAGCAACTTTAACCCGCCTTTTGTCTTTTACTTCTCATATCTTATTCGAATTATGGCCTCTTATAACATATGCCCTTTCAGAAAGGTGATAACTTTTGGTCCAAGAAGCCCAAAAAGCCAGCCATGAAGCAAGCTAGGCCGCCCCCAAAGAAGAAAACCAAGGGCAAGGGCAAAGCTGTTGTGACCGAACCATCCGAGGCCGATGAATCCCAAGTCGGCGACGCACCTTCGGAGGTAAAAACCTATCTTCTCTTAACTCGCCATCCATTACTGTTAACTTTGCATTTATACCTCTGCATCTCTTGAATAGAATGAAGACAACGAAAGCCAGGAGGATTCCGTAGAGGTAATTTATGTTTCCTCCGATTCATCTCCTTCTCCACCTAAGCCGGCCAGGCGAATTTGTGGGAAAGTTCCCTTCTCACATCCAAATGCTTGTTTGGACCCAAATTTTCTTCTGAAGAAAGCACAATACACTTCAAATCGGAAGACCCGAAGTCATTCTGGTGATCTGGTGTCCGGTTTACCAACAAGGAACAAGAAAAGGCCAAATGAGGTATCCTTTAACAACACTTCTTCATGTCTCTTTGGATTGTATTTGTAACCCGCTTATATCTTCGACGTATAACTCTTGCAGAATTCTCCGCCTACATCTGGCGACTCAGTAATGTCGGCGCTTCCGCCAATGATCCGTGTCCCTGGGTAAGTCTTTTGATAATTTTTACTTTGAATCTGATGGTGACAAATTCTCAGTCCTTAAACGCGCCTCTTTCCTCTTTCAAGGCACGGGTGAAGAAAAGGAAAACTGGCGGGTCAACTCCCATCATAATCTCAGAGCCTATCAAAGAGCCGGCGCCGATCTAAGATAACCCGGACCAAGACAAACCTGAGGATAAAGTGGATCTCCCTAGCTCTCCCAAGGAAACAATGGATGCCCCCAAGCCGCCAAGTCCATTGACAACAGCAGAAGACCCGGACGCAGTAATTATCACTGGTACCAGCTTCTCTAAACCAGCCACAGCGGTTTTATCGAAGCATGTGTCATCCTCATCTCAAAATGTTCCCGAGTATGAACTCTCCAAGGCCAAGCTCTCTCAATATGAACATTTGGAGTTCAAAGAGCTTTCCTATGGTTTTGCAAGTCGCCTGGAGGCGAGTTATGAGATGGAGAAAAGCCTGCTCCAGATGCTCAAAAACAAACATGAGGTAAATTTTGTTGTATACTATATTATCCCCATTAACCCCCAAGGGCCGGGTCATCAGTAAAAAGATGAGCCGGGTCTTGAACACTTAAAAACTTTCGGCCAGTAACCCCCAAGGGCCGGGTCATCAATAAAAAGATGAGCCGGGTCTTGATGACTTGAAAACTTTCGACCAGTAACTCCCAAGGGTCGGGTCATCAGTAAAAAAGATGAGCCGGGTCTTGATGCTGTATAATTTTGTCTGAAAATTATACATTAGCCCCCAAGTGTCAGGGATATTGCTTGCAATAGTGCTGAGACTTTCCCCTTAGTCATATGCTTCAACAGGAATCTATTATCCAGACTGAATCAGCACTTGGCGACATGAAGAAAAGCTTATCTGATCAGCAGGATGCCCGAGCCAAATCGAAGGACAAGTATAGACTGGTCCTAGCTCAGATGGAAAAGCTAAAAGCCAACTAAAAAAGGGCTCAAGCTGACCAAGATGTTCTAACAAAGCGAGCAGAGACAGCTCAGGCTAAATTGGATACTGTGCAGCAAGAACTGTCCGGCTTAAAACGTCATATCTCAAACATGGCACAAGCCGTCTTTGGTAAATAACTAACTCTTGACTTTTGTAAACAAATGCCTCTTATCTGAGTCGCTGACTAACATTACCCCTTATACAGATCCGAGAGCCGCCAATCTTCAAGATGATTGCGTCCTGACGTTGAAGGCGATTTACACGCTGACAGAGCAGCCATATACCGGCAGTTTGCTGACTGTGAAAGCGGTGATGGGCGCCAAGGAGCCAATAACATCAATAAAGAAGATGCTTGGTTGCCTATCCATGCTTCCTCCCTAGATTGGCGAGTTAACTCGGTCAGCCGCCCGGAAAGGAATGTTGACTATGTTGAGTGGATGCTTAGCATATGCTCCAGAGATCAACCCAGAAGAAGTAGCGGCGGGCTTTCCTCAACTCAAGGATGATGGGTCAGAATTCGCCGAGGAGGACTACCAGCGTGTTGTCAAGGATTCCCGTCTGGCGGCGACTCAGCTTGCTGCAAGCCTGGACTTATCAAAGTACCAGGCCGCCTATGATAACAAGAACAAGAAGGTCAACCCGCCAATCTCTGTGACGACCAGCTTAACTCCGCGGCGACCCAAGAATCCTTTTGACTTGGACGCGGATCTTTCATCAATCCTGACCGATGAAGATGAATTTGCCCCTCTATCCAAGTGTAACTGGGTACTGGGCGACTTGCAGATTGAGGTTGGCCAAAGCTCGCAATAGGCTGATCCAAGGGCGTCAGCAGAATAAATTTTCATTGAATTGGCCATGAGAGCCATGTAATAGGTATCCTTTAGGAATCAATACTGCCTTTGTGATACCTTTAAAAAATCCTTATGTCGCATTAAGGCGATTTGAAATACTTGATCCGTCGTTGAGGCTTTTTTATGATGCTTAATCCGCCATGGATAGAGTGATCTCGATCATCAACCTGTTCTAAGCTTTGAAAAACATATGTGAAACCATCTCAG
This sequence comes from Hordeum vulgare subsp. vulgare, assembly GCF_904849725.1. Classification (NCBI taxonomy): domain Eukaryota; kingdom Viridiplantae; phylum Streptophyta; class Magnoliopsida; order Poales; family Poaceae; genus Hordeum; species Hordeum vulgare. The sequence continues at coordinate 106,976,119 of NC_058524.1, read as the reverse complement.
TGAATAATAAGTGATAACAAATAGGAGTCGCCCCAAAATATTTTGAGGCGAATCGGAAAAAAAAAGTCTGAAAAACCTTGTGGCAGTGCCAGGAAGGTAAAAAATAGTACTTTCGTCGGCTCATAAGGTTGCGACAGGATAGGGCGAGTCAAAAAACTCAAGCGCCACCCAAGATAGCAGTTTCGTCGGCTCATAAGGTTGCGACAGGATAGGGCGAGTCAAAAAACTCAAGCGCCACCCAAGATAGCAGTTTCGTCGGCTCATAAGGTCGCGACAGGATAGGGCGAGTCAGAAAGCTCAAGCACCATCCAAGATAGCAGTTTCGTCGGCTCATAAGGTCGCGACAGGATAGGGCGAGTCAGAAAGCTCAAGCACCACCCAGGATAGCAGTTTCGTCGGCTCATAAGGTCGCGACAGGATAGGGCGAGTCAGAAAGCTCAAGCACCACCCAAGATAATGATTTCGTCGGCTCATAAGGTGGCGACAGGATCGTGTGAGTCAGAAAGCTCAAGCCCCACCCAAGAATGATTTCGTCGGCTCATAAGGTCGCGACAGGATAGGGCGAGTCAGAAAGCTCAAGCGCCACCCAACATAATAATTTCATAGGCCAAAATGATAATAAAGTTGATCTCAATAAGAGGAAGCCCCCAAGTCAGGAGGCGTTTTAATTTTATTGCTTTATAATAAGGACTAAAAAACTTACAAAATGCAGAGCTTAAAAGCTCAAGTGTAGTAAGGCCGCAAGTGGGCAATATTCGAGGGGCGAGTCGACTCAGCCTCCGTGGTTGGCCGGTCAGGCCGGAGATCCACCAGATAGTAAGAGCCATTGTGAAGATTTTTGCTGACAACGAACGGTCCTTCCCATGGTGGTGATAACTTATGCATGCCAGCACGATCCTGTATCAGCCGAAGCACTAAGTCGCCTTCCTGAAAGGTTCGGCTCTTGACCCGGCGGTTGTGATAACGCCGTAAATCCTGCTGATAAATGGCCAATCAGGCCGCAGCCAAGTCATGCGCCTCCTCTAAGGCGTCCAAAGAGTCTTGATGCGCCAGTTCATTGTCCTGTTCCACGTAAGCGGCGACTCTGGGCGAGTCATTCCTCATGTCAGTGGGGAGAATAGCTTCTGCTCCATAGACCAGAAAGAAGGGGGCAAAACCCGTGGACCGGTTCGGGGTGGTCCGGATGCTCCATAACATTGAAGGCAACTCCTCAACCCAACATCCCGGGTTTTTTTCCAAAGGAACCATGAGCCGGGGCTTGATTCCCCGTAAAACTTCCTGATTCGCCCGTTCCGCCTGCCCATTAGACTGCGGGTGAGCGACCGCGGAAACGTCAAGCCGGATATGCTCTCGACGGCAAAACTCCTGCATCGCCCCTTGAGACAAATTAGTGCCATTATCAGTAATGATACTGTGTGGATATCCGAACCGGAAGATCAGTTTTTTCAAGAATTTGACCGCCGTCTCCGCATCGCAAGCTCCAACAGGCTCTGCCTCGACCCACTTGGTGAACTTATCAACCGCCACCAGCAAATGGGTTTTCTTGTTAGATGACATTTTAAAGGGGCCAACCATGTCTAACCCCCAGACCGCGAAAGGCCAAGTGATGGGAATCATTCTTAATTCTTGAGCCGGCACATGAGCCTGTCGTCCATAACGCTGGCATCCCTCGCATCGATGAACTATCTCTTCTACATCTGCATGAGTCGTCAACCAAAAGAAACCATGACGGAATGCCTTTGAAACCAAAGAGCGTGACCCGGCGTGATGCCCACAATCACCGGAATGAATGTCATTTAGGATTATGCATCCTTCTTCGGAGGAAACACATCGTTGAAAAACCCCAGAGGCACTCCGCTTATATAATTTGCCATTGATGATCACCATGGATTTGCTTTGCCGAACAATTTGGCGGGCCAAAACTTCGTCTGTTGGTAACTCGCCCCGGGCGAGATAGGCCAGATAAGGAAGAACCCAATCCGGCGTGACATGGAGAGCCGCCATGAACTGAGACTCAGGATCTGGTATCGCCAACTCCTCCTCTGACGGCACACTTACACAGGGATTATGCAAAATATCCAGAAAAACATTGGGGGGAACCGGCTTTCGCTGGGAACCAAGACGTGAAAGGGCGTCAGCTGCCTCGTTAAGGCGCCGGTCAATGTGATCAACCTGATAGCCATGGAAATGACCTGCCACATCAGACATAGCTCTTCTGTAAGCCGCCATCACGGGGTCTCGAGAATCCCAAGTCCCTGAAACTTGCTGCGCCACCAGATCAGAATCGCCAGAACATCTAACCTGCGTAAGGTTCATCTCCTTGGTGAGTCGCAAGCCGTGAAGCAAAGCTTCGTATTCCGCAGCATTGTTAGTGCACGGAAACATGAGTCGGAGGACATAACAGAATTTATCTCCTTGAGGGGACACCAGTATCACACCAGCCCCCGAGCCTTCCAGTTGTCTGGATCCATCAAAATAAATAGTCCAGTATGTAAGATCAGGCATGTCTTCCGGAGCCTGCAACTCCGTCCAATCATTGACGAAATCAACTAAAGCTTGAGATTTAATGGTTGTGCGAGGGGTATATCGCACGTGATGCGGCCCAAGTTCAATCGCCCACTTGGCAATCCGCCCTGTCGCTTCCCGATTCTGGATGATGTCCCCAAGGGGGGCGGAACAAACCACCGTGATGGGGTGCTCTTGAAAATAAAGCTTAAGCTTCCGACTCGCCATAAACACCCCATACACTAACTTCTGCCAATGTGGGTACCGTTGCTTGGAAAGAGTTAGTACTTCGCTGACAAAATACACCGGGCGCTGCACCGGGTATTCCTTCCCTTCCTCCTTCGTTTCAACGACCACCGCCACACTTACTGCTTTAGAGTTGCCGCAATATACAAAAGCATGGGTTCTTTCTCAGTCGGGGCGGCCAAGACCGGCGGGTTGACCAGTTGCCGTTTTAAGGCTTCGAAAGCCTCATCTGCCTCATTTGTCCAAACAAAATGGTCAGATTTCTTTAGTAATTGATAAAGAGGAATCGCCTTTTCTCCTTGGCGGCTTACGAAGCGACTTAAAGCCGAGATGCGACCCGCCATCCGTTGGACTTGGTTAACATTTGTCGGTCTCCCAAGGGACGTGACTGCTTCAATTTTGTCCGGGTTAGCTTCAATGCCACGCTCAGACACCAGGAAGACCAACAATTTCCCTGTAGGAACACCAAAAACACACTTGGTGGGATTTAGCTTCATCTGATACACCCGCAGATTATCGAAAGTTTCCTTGAGATCCTCGAGTAGCGTCTCCCACTGGCGGGTCTTAATCACAATGTCATCAACATAGGCGTGGACGTTGCGTCTGATTTGGCTGCGGAGGCAATTCTGGATGCAACGTTGATAAGTCGCCCCTGCACTCTTGAGCCCAAACGGCATGGATACATAGCAAAAAGCCCCAAAGGGGGTTATAAAAGTTGTTTTCTCTTGATCCTAGTCACAACCCTGGAACCCTAATCAAGGTTTAGCATTGTGCTCATATTTTCTTTGCATTGCATCCAAGAAATGGCAACAAGATCAAAGTAAGTGGTGAAGGGAAACTCAAAACCCTAGCCACTTCTTAATTCAAAGGAATTATAAACTTATTCAAATCAATGAACCCAAAATGGCCTCAAGAAAAGTTCAACTTTTCTGATAATTCTTGAAAACAAATAAGCAATGAAGGAAACCATTTCCTTTATACTTTTGGCATTTTAAATAAATGCAAAAGACTACTGGTTTCAAGTTTTAAATTTGAAATCAAAGATTTATAGTTTTCAAAAATGCTGAAAACTTTATGGGTGATTGGAAATATTCCAACTAACACCCCAGCATTTTTCAAACTATTTATGGTTTGTTTGTGAAGCCAAAATAAATGGGAAACAATGTTAGTAAATAAAACATAAGGAAAAGAGAAAGGAAGAGCTTACGTGTTATCTGTCGCCGGCCCAGCCCACCAGGGGCTCCCCGGTCATCTTCCTCCTCCTGCTAGTAGGCAGAGGAGAAGATGAGCACGGCGGCCAAGCCCCGGCCACCTCCTGCCTGCCTGCTCGCCGCTGGGGGCCCCCAGGAGCGCTAGCGCGATGCCCCGAGCCTACTTCTCCTCCTCCCCGCGGCCTTATCTCCTCATCTCGGCCTCTCGTTCCCCTTTCCCCTCTCGGATCTCTCTCCCCGAAGCTCCGGTCGTCGTCGATCTGTCGCCTTCCGGTCCTCCCCGACCCTGCCGGCAGCTTCACAAGAACCGCCGTGAGCTCCTCTTCCCGTTCCCCCTCTTCCCGGGGCCATTCCCCTCCTCTAACCCCGTTAGCCGCCGGAGCCCGAAGGTCCTCGTCGCCGGCCATGTCGTTGTCGTCGTTGTGGTACCCCGCTCGCGAGACTGAGCTTAGAAATGAGCTCCTGGAGCTCTGTAGATGCCGTAGAGCCCTTTCCCCAGCTCGCTAGTGCCCCGCAACGCCACACCCGACGATGCCCGAGCCGCAGCCGCCGCTGACCACGTCCCCGGCGTGGATTCCGGTGACCACTGGGTCCAGCTCCTTCCCCTTTAGATGCGGTGCTTCACTAGCTAGCCGTAGCACTAAACCGCGCCCAAAACCGATGCCTGTAGCGTCGTTTAGCTCAACTCCGGCGAGTCCTCCGCCGGGCCTGTGGTCGCCACCGGCCATATTCCGGTGGGGGCCAACGTGGTCAACTAGTTAGCCCACTAAACACCCCCCCTAGCCACTGACAGTGGACCCCAGGGTGTGTCAAACCCCAATTAGGGGCTGGTCAACTCGGGGATCAGTCCCTGGTCACTGACGAGTGGACCCCACTGGTCAGGTTTGACCTGGCCCAGTCTCTGTTGACCAGAGACGTCACTGTGACGTAATAAAGGGATTTTCTAATATAAAAATAATTCCATAAATGTCTAAAACTTCTAAAAATCATAGAAAATAATCTGTAAGTCTAATGAAAACAATTTATATATGAAAAAGTATCAGAAAAATTCAAGGAATCTGAATATGTCATTTTCAAACATGTTTGAAAATGTTACTGAACCCAAACATGTAGATTAATGAATAAGTTAATTCTTATAAATACTTTGGAGATGGAATTTGGAAATTATTTAAATTTCACTACAAATGATATGATCAAACACTATCCAAATCACAAACCAGCAACCTAACATGTCACTCCATGCATGTTAAAAGCAAGTTGATCTGAGCATCAGGTCGAATCAATTAAAATGGTATCCGAGAATACCTCGTTTGAAGTAATATTTGAATTTGATTCAAATCAACTTCAAACCTAATAAATGTTAGCTATAATAGTATACCACTTTGCATCTTCATGACATGCTCATGCATCATCTTGTTGCATATGCTTGTGATTGATTGTTGTCATTCCTTTCGGTAGGCTCCGCTCCTCCGGATTCCACCGAATATCCGACTGACGGATATTGTCCCTCCTCTGAGCAACAAGGCAAGCAACCATTTTGATCATCCCGATAAATCCCATGTTCTCGCTCCTGCACTTACTTATTGCATTAGGATCAAATGCTTCAAATGCTTTTGCCATGTTAGTTGAACCCACTTCCTTTGCATGACCTATCCTTGTCACAGTAAATAGCTGAACCTTGCAACCTAGCATACCTGGTAGTTGCTTGAGCCATGATGTGCCTTATCCTGCTATGCATGCTATGCTTAGAGTTGTGTATGGTATGTCATCTGGGAAATGAACAAAATTGTGAGAATGTGTTCAGTGAGTAAAGGTTGTGTGTTGAACCTGATTTGGTAAAGGTACCGGTGAAAGGCTGTGTAGGAGTACATGGCAGGTTGTTTCATTGGAACCGTCCTTAGGAACTGAGTTCCGTGTATGTAATCCAAGACGAGATACTACCACATGCTGGGTCCTAAAATATGACCCCGCTCGACTTATTAATCGCTTAGTACTCGGTCCAGGAGTTGCAAGTAGTTTCTGGTGTTTATAGTCATGCTGGAGGCCGTGCATAGTCCTGACGTGAGAGGTGGGCTGTGATGCGGTAGGCAGTGGCATGGTGTACCAAGTGGCACCCGGATGGTGGGCTTGGGAACCCTGCGCACATCGTTTGGGGCCGTGGCGGAAACCTCGGCCGGACTTCCGTGCGGGTTACCCTCAGATTGGCGATAGACCTGGACTAGGTACTAGTGTGGTTAACGGTCGTGGCCGACTCCCTCGCTGGGCTTCCGCTTGAAGGTTGCCGAGGTGCATGACGTGCACATGGCGATAAGTGGGGAGAGCGTGTGTGACGAAGTACACCCCTGCAGGGTTAATATCTATTCGAATAGCCGCGTCCGCGGATATGGACTACTTGGAGACATTTCTTGTTCATAGATAACTTAAATGGCTACTCATAAAATTGTCAAGATAAGCGTGAGTGTCGTGGGCGGCATTTCCGTATGGAGATGGAATGATTCCATGATGGAGTATTGTTGTGGTGTTAGTGGACTCGTGTGCGAGAGATCAAGTTGTCAAAAGTTGATTTAAAATGTAAGTTGTCTAGCCACGAGTCAAATGCTGGCTTTCCGCATGAAACCCCACAATACCTTTTTGATACATTGCATGAGTAGATAGTTATCCTAAAGTCTTGCTGAGTACCTCCGTACTCATGTTTGTTTAATAATTGTTGCAGAGGTATTTAATGACCCTAACGGAGGGTTCTTCCTAAACATCGACGACGACGAGTAGCTGGTGTCCTAGCTACGATCTAGCCCTAGGTTGGGTCTGTAGTATAGTCAGGCCATGTGCCTTCTAGTTTCACCTGTTTGTACTCGGACCGTTTTAAACACTTCCGCTGGCTTGTAACCGAATGTATGCTATGATGGGTCGTGAGACCCTTACTGTGTAATATTATGTGTGTGGCTCTTCCGAGCCTCTTAAATAAAGCTTGTATGTTTATGGTTATGTTGTGATGCCATCGATGTATCTATACATATCGGTATGCCATGCGTACGTGTGTCGTACTTGATATGTATGGGGTTCGTTTACCTAGCCGTAAACTTTAGTAGCACTCCTTACAGGGAAATGCCCCTTTGTGATCCAACGAGCCATGGTAGCTCGCTACTGCTCCGGACACATTGGTTGACCGGCTAGTGTCCTTCTTAGCTGCTATGTCTGTCCTCTTTGGGGAAATGTCACGCGATGTAATGGAGTACTTGTAGCTTTCTACGACCCGTCTACATTCGCTGGTGACCGACACCTACTTTGCTGGGTCATGTATGCATGTCCCTGTGCGGAACTGCCACTTTGGTTTATGACTAGACATGTAGATCCGGGTTCTTTGTCATTGGAATGCTAGCGACATAATTGCATACGTGAGTCAAAAGGCGCAAACGGTCCCGGCTAAGGTAAGGCTGCAGCCGTGGGGTTAACCGTGCGTGAGACCGCAAAGGGATGCGATGTGTTACAGGCTGGATTCCTATGGCTTAGGATCGGGGTCCCGACAGCGTTGGTATCAGAGCCTGACTGACTGTAGGACTACTAAGCCAAACTGGTCGAAGTTGAGTCTAGAATTGCTTTAGTTATACATAAGGGAATTGTTTATGGAAGGAAACATAAGACTCTTGTTCTCTTCTCAAGTTATTCTATTCTGGTCATCCTCGTCTTTTCTGCGGGAATTAAGGACTAGGTTACTCATCTTCTTCTAGGCTCGTGTTTCTGATCGATAGATTATAAGACTACGGGTCGAGAGTTATATTGGGTTCCTTTTATTCCTAGGAAAAAGGAAGTAAGTTTGATGATCAGAGACTTGAACTTAATAGTTGAGTGGTTACGCTATTCTATTTTGGGTTGTCTCAAAATTTGTTTTTGAGCATTTACAGCCGTTATGCTGCCCAATTTTGCATTCAGATCTCTAATGCTTTTGCATTACTCTCTATTTTCAGATGCCTGGTCGTCCTTCTCGTCAGGTGGTACGTCTGACCAGGTGCATTGATGTGCCGGGTCATACGGCCATGCTGGTCAGGGTGATGTCGGTGTGCGGTTACCGCTGGTACCCCGAGTACACAGTGGAGGAACAGTACCAAGACTTCAACCAGAGCCAGTATATCTGCACTGTTAGGGTATTTCCAGACTACCCTGTAGCTGAGGAGCCAATCCATTGGTCCTATGGGTTGGGAGTCACTGTTGACATGGCAGTACAAGATGTTGCCTATTCAATGCTGACCACTATGAGGGCGAGACATGCACTGTTGCAGAATTCAGAGTTCTGCTATGTTCCTGCCTCTCAGCCTGGTGAAGAGGGATACCTCAGCGGAGTCTATTTTGATTCTTCTATGGAGGATCCACTACTGCAGTCCACTGCTGAGATGCTAGAGAACAGAGACAGGGATGCTCGTGCTCTCCGCATGGAGCTTTATGCTACACGTGCCCGTCTGTGGACGGCTTTGACGCAGCTGGCACCGGTAGTCCAGACAGGGTACGGAGATATGGAGATGTTGAACCCTGTTAGGACCCATCTTTCGACCCACGTTGACTGGCCATCTATAGGAGGAGTCACCCCTCTTCGGGGACCCCTATTACCACCAGTCAGGGGACCGAGGCCACATCCGTGTCCTTATGGATCCTAGGGATCTCAGGCCAGAGTGTTTCCTGATCCGCAGGTTGAGCTTCCAGGCCATGGAGGCAATCTCTATGAGATGTTCTATGCGGATGCTTGAGCTGTGTGTGGAGGGATAGTATGGTAGTAGCCGTACGTTCACAGTCCTGCGTGACTTGTGAAGTATGCATGTGATGTGAAATGAATTCCGGAGGCCTAGATAAATAATGTATAGGAAGCTTGTAAGCCTCTGATGAGTAGTTTCATAATTTCAGTAGTTTGCTCTTCGATTAAGGTTGTACTGAACTATGTAAGGGTGTGTATGAACCATGGTGTATATATAGTAGATGCCTGTTGCCATGTTGTTCGGATATTCATTTCCGCATTTCGTGTGTTCAGTACATTCCTAATCCATAGCTAGTATTGATATGATATTGGTCTAAGCTGTGAGTTTGTTTGCCAGGATGGTGTTCACCAGGTTGAACCGTGCCCCTGCTCATGAGCAAGGCGAGGGTAGTCAAGCATCGCAGGAAGACCTGCCTCACCCGCCCTCTCTGGCGAAAGTTATGCTTGAGGCAGAGAGGAACAAAAGAGAGACCAACCGACTGTTAGAGCGTATTGAGCAGAATACGGCTCGTCAACCTAGGAATGTTGCAGTGTCCCTCAACGACTCTGTGAAGCTAAATCCTCCAAAGTTCCATCACTCCGTCGATCCCCTCGACGCTGATGACTGGTTGTGCAGCATCTCACGCAAGATTCGCTCTGCGAATGTTTCTGAGGCCGACAAGGTGACCTTTGCGGCGTATTTTTTGGAAGCACCCTCAAATCTGTGGTGGGAGAACTTTGAAGCGATGCGTCCTCCTGAGCCAACAGCCACATGGGCAGACTTCAGTGCAGCCTTCCGTCTGCACCATATTCCAGAGGGTCTGATGGACAGAAAGAGAGGGGAGTTATGTGCTTTCACCCAGGGCAAGATGGCCGTGGATGCCTATAGCCGCGAGTTCGGTAACCTCGCCCGCTATGCAACAGAGGAGGTGTCTACTGACGCCAAGAAGCAAGCAAGATTCCGTAAGGGTCTGAGTCATGAGCTTCGTCGTGATCAGCGCCTCCACAAGTGTGCAAGCTTTCAAGCCCTGGTCAACAAGGCGATTAGTGCCGAGACTGGTCATACCGACTTTGAAGCCACAAGGAAGCACTCCCGTGACTTTGGCTCGTCATCTGGTTCCGCGTTTCCAAAACGCAGGCTGTGGGTTCCGAACAGTTCTCTGCCGCCAAGATACACTCCGAGGCCATCCTACGTGGTGCCTCAGACGAATCAGACCAACCTTCCAACAAAAACTTATGGTGGTCCAGCTAGCAATGTTGCACCACGTGCCAACCAAGTGATATGCTACAAGTGTGGAGAACCAGGGCACTATTCCCGTGAATGTCCTCAAAATGTGGGTGCCAAGCAACCCGGAAAGTCCGTCGAGCAAGGCAAGTCAGGCAAAGCTTACTATGTGAAGCCAACTCCTGCACGTGGCCGTGTGAACTATGTCTCAGCAGAAGAAGCTGTAGAGGTTCCCGACGTCATACTGGGTACGCTTCTTGTTAATCATCACCCAGCGTCTGTTCTCTTTGACACTAGGTCTTCTCATTCCTTCATTTCAGAAAGTTATGCACAGTTGCATAACATGTCTTTTTGTGATATGCCAATTCCATTGGTTGTTCAAACTCCTGGTAGTAAATGGCAAACCTCTAGGATAACCTATGACAATGAAATTCTAGTAGACAGGCTAGTTTTTCTAGCCTCATTGATAGCCCTGAAATCTTCAGATATTAATATCATCTTGGGTATGGACTGGATGTCAGCTCACTATGCCAAGATTGACACTCATTCTAGAAATGTTCAGCTTACCCATCCCTCGGGTGAGATAGTCAATGTCTCTACTCGAGCTGCCAAATGCCAACTCTATTCCCTAAATGCCAACCCTCTTCCGGAACTTGAAGACATCCCGATTGTCCGTGACTTCCCGGATGTTTTTCCAGAGGAACTGCCAGGAATTCCACCTGACAGAGATGTAGAGTTTGTGATAGATCTTGTTCCGAGAACTGTCCCAATAGCCAGAAGACCATATAAGATGGCACCCCTGGAGCTAGCTGAACTTAAGAAGCAACTAGATGAGGCCTTTAATAAAGGTTTCATTCGTCCTAGCTCTTCTCCTTGGGCTTGCCCCGTCCTCTTCGTCAAGAAGAAAGACGGAATGGATCGAATGGTTGTAGATTACCGACCAGTTAATCTGGTCACCATAAAGAACAAGTATCCGCTCCCCAGGATCAACGATCTGTACGATCAGCTCGCTGGATCCTCAGTCTTCTCCAAAATGGATTTGAGGTTGGGATACCATCAAATCAAGATCAAGAACGGGGACATTCCAAAAACGGCTTTCGTTACTCGTTATGGCCAATACGAGTACACCGTCATGTCCTTCGGTTTAACCAATGCCCCAGCCACCTTCTCTCGTCTGATGAATTCAATCTTCATGGAGTATTTGGATAAATTCGTCGTGGTATACCTCGATGATATTCTCATCTACTCGAAGAACGAACAAGAACATGCCGAGCATCTAAGGCTAGTATTGATGAAACTTCGAGAGCATCGCCTTTATGCCAAGTTTTCAAAATGTGAATTTTGGTTACCAGAAGTGACCTATCTAGGTCACGTAATCTCTGGTAAGGGTATTGTTGTCAATCCCGAGAGAGTTCAAGCCGTCCTTGATTGGACTCAACCTGAATCGGTTAAGCAAGTTATGAGTTTTCTTGGTCTAGCGAGCTATTGTCGCCGCTTTGTCGAGAATTTCTCCAAGGTTGCAAAGCCTCTAACTGAACTCCTCAAGAAGGATAAAAGGTTCGAGTGGACACCACAGTGTGAGCATAGTTTTCAGGAACTGAAAAGACGCCTGACTTCCGCTCCTGTGTTGCTACCACCAGATTTTTCTAAGGACTTTGTTATCTATTGCGACGCCTCGCGACAAGGATTAGGTTGCATTCTCATGCAAGATCGTCATGTGATCGCATACGCATCTCGACAGTTGCGTCCACATGAGGATAATTATCCCACACATGACCTTGAGCTTGCAGTTGTGGTCCATGCACTAAAAACCTGGCGACATTACCTTCTGGGTAATCGTTGCGAAATATTCACTGATCACCAAAGTCTGAAATATATCTTCACCCAGCCGGATCTGAATCTCAGGCAAAGACGGTGGGTTGAGTTGATCTTGGATTACGACTTAGGGATAACTTACACCCCGGGGAAGGCCAATGTTATGGCTGATGCACTAAGTCGTAAACCTTATTGTAACAATTTGATGCTACAACAAGGTCAACCACATCTCTATGAGGACTTTTGAAAGTTGAATCTTCATATTGTTCCTCAGGGATTCCTTTCTACCCTGGTGGCGAAGCCTACCCTTAAGGATCAAATTATAGCTGGCCAGAAGCGTGACAAGGGTATATCACGGATCAAGGAGAATATTATTAGCGGAAACGCTAAAGAATTTCCATGAATGATCAAGGTGTTGTGTTCTTCCAGAATCATCTAGTGGTTCCTAAGAACCTACATCTAAGGCAGTTAATTCTTAAAGAGGCCCATGATTCTCCTCTCACCATTCATCCCGGTAGTACTAAGATGTATCAGGACCTACGCCAGAGGTTCTGGTGGACTAGGATGAAGAGAGAAATTGTTGAGTTCGTTGCTAACTGCGACGTTTGTCGTCGAGTTAAGGCAGAACATCAAAGGCCTGCTGGCACCCTTCAACCTTTAGCTATTCCTGAATGGAAATGGGATAAAGTTAGTATGGATTTCATTACTGGATTTCCCAAGACCAAGAAAGGAAATAATGCTATCTTTGTGGTCATTGACCGTCTTTCCAAAGTAGCTCATTTTCTTCCCGTTCGTGAGAGTATAACAGCTAGCCAGCTAGCGGAGTTATATATCTCTCGAATAGTGTCTCTTCATGGTGTTCCCCTGGAGATTAACTTGGACCGTGGGAGTATCTTTACTTCTCGCTTCTGGGAAAGTTTTCAGAATGCCATGGGGACTCACTTATCTTTTAGCACTGCTTTCCATCCCCAATCAAGTGGTCAAGTAGAAAGAGTGAATCAAATCTTAGAAGATATGCTCCGAGCTTGTGTTATATCATTCGGTATGAATTGGGAGAAGTGCCTTCCATTCGCCGAATTTGCTTATAACAATAGTTATCAATCAAGCTTGGGCAAAGCTCCTTTTGAAGTTCTCTATGGACGAAGATGTCGAACACCTCTTAATTGGTCAGAAACCGGAGAGAGGCAACTCTTTGGCCCGGATATGATCCAGGATGCAGAAGAGCAGGTTCGCATTATTTGTGAAAAGTTGAAAACAGCCCAGTCTTGTCAAAAGAGCCAATATGATCGTCATCATAAGGCTGTGACCTTTGAAGTTGACGAGAAGGCTTACCTTCGGGTTACACCTTTGAAGGGTACCCATCGATTCGGTATCAAGGGCAAGTTGGCTCCTCGTTACATTGGTCCTTTTCGCATTCTTGCCAAACGAGGAGAAGTTGCCTACCAGTTGGAACTTCCTCCGCATCTTTCCAAGGTTCATGATGTCTTCCACGTCTCGCAACTCAGGCGTTGCTTTTCGGATCCTATCCGTGAAGTGGACCACGAAACGCTTGATCTCCAAGATAACCTTTCTTATCGAAAATACCCTGTTCGTATTCTCGACCAAGCTGAGCGTACTACTAGACGTCGGAACATTAAGTTTCTTAAAGTTCAATGATCAAATCATTCTGAGAAAGAGGCAACATGGGAAAGAGAGGATCATCTTCGACAAGAGTATCCCGCGCTATTCCCGACGACTTCTAAATCTTGGGACGATATTCCTTTGAGTGGGGGTGAGTTGTCACATCCCTGGAACCCTAACCAAGGTTTAGCATTGTGCTCATATTTTCTTTGCATTGCATCCAAGAAAATGGCAACAAGATCAAAGTACATGGTGACGGGAAACTCAAAACCCTATCCACTTCTTAATTCAAAGGAATTATAAACTTATTCAAATCAATGAACCCAAAATGGCCTCAAGAGAAGTTCAACTTTTCTGATAATTCTTGAAAACAAATAAGCAATGAAGGAAACGATTTCCTTTATAATTTTGGCATTTTAAAGAAATGCAAAAGACTACTGGTTTCAAGTTTTAAATTTGAAATCAAAGATTTATAGTTTTCAAAAATGCTGAAAACTTTATGGGTGATTGGAAATATTCCAACTAACACCCCAACATTTTTCAAACTATTTATGGTTTGTTTGTGAAGCCAAAATAAATGGGAAACAATGTTAGTAAATAAAACATAAGGAAAAGAGAAAGGAAGAGCTTACGTGTTATCTGTCGCCGGCCCAGCCCACCAGGGGCTCCCCGGTCATCTTCCTCCTCCTGCCAGTAGGCAGAGGAGAAGATGAGCACGGCGGCCAAGCCCCGGCCACCTCATGCCTGCCTGCTCACCGCTGGAGGCCCCCAGGAGTGCCAGCGCGACGCCCCGAGCCTACTTCTCCTCCTCCCCGCGGCCTTATCTCCTCACCTCGGCCTCTCGTTCCCCTTTCCCCTCTCGGATCTCTCTCTCCCCGAAGCTCCGGTCGCCGTCGATCCGTCGCCTTCCGGTCCTCCTCGACCCTACCGGCAGCTTCACAAGAACCGCCGTGAGCTCCTCTTCCCGTTCCCCCTCTTCCCGGGGCCATTCCCCTCCTCTAACCCCGTTAGCCGCCGGAGCCCGAAGGTCCTCGTCGCCGGCCATGTCGTTGTCGTCGTTGTGTTACCCCGCTTGCGAGATCGAGCTCAACAATGAGCTCCTGGAGCTCTGTAGATGCCGTAGAGCCCTTTCCCCAGCTCGCTAGTGCCCCGCAACGCCACACCCGACGATGCCCGAGCCACAGCCGCCACTGACCTCGTCGCCGGCGTGGATTCCGGTGACCACTGGGTCCAGCTCCTTCCCTTTTAGATGCGGTGCTTCACTAGCTAGCCGTAGCACTAAACCGCGCCCAAAACCGATGCCTGTAGCGCCGTTTAGCTCAACTCCAGCGAGTCCTCCGCCACGCCCGTGGTCGCCGCCGGCCATATTCCGGTGGGGGCCGACGTGGTCAACTAGTTAGCCCACTAAACACCCCCCCTAGCCACTGACAGTGGACCCCAGGGTGGGTCAAACCCCAATTAGGGGCTGGTCAACCCGGGGATTAGTCCCTGGTCACTGACCAGTGGACCCCACTGGTCAGGTTTGACCTGGCCTAGTCTCTGTTGACCAGAGACGTCACTGTGACGTAATAAAGGGGTTTTCTAATATAAAAATAATTCCAGAAATGTCTAAAACTTCTAAAAATCATAGAAAATAATCTGTAAAATGTTAGCTATAATTTATATATGAAAAAGTATCAGAAAAATTCAAGGAATCTGAATATGTCATTTTCAAACATGTTTGAAAATGTTACTGAACCCAGACATGTAGATTAATGAATAAGTTAATTCTTATAAATACTTTGGAGATGGAATTTGGAAATTATTTAATTTTTACTACAAATGATATGATCAAACACTGTCCAAATCACAAACCAGCAACCTAACATGTCACTCCATGCATGTTAAAAGCAAGTTGATCTGAGCATCAGGTCGAATCAATTAAAATGGTATCCGAGAATACCTCGTTTGAAGTAATATTTGAATTTGATGCAAATCAACTTCAAACCTAATAAATGTTAGCTGTAATAGTATACCACTTTGCATCTTCATGACATGCTCATGCATCATCTTGTTGCATATGCTTGTGATTGATTGTTGTCATTCCTTTCGGTAGGCTCCGCTCCTCCGGATTCCACCGAATATCCGACTGACGGATATTGTCCCTCCTCTGAGCAAC
Organism: Hordeum vulgare subsp. vulgare; assembly: GCF_904849725.1. Lineage (NCBI taxonomy): Eukaryota > Viridiplantae > Streptophyta > Magnoliopsida > Poales > Poaceae > Hordeum > Hordeum vulgare. The sequence goes on along the minus strand of NC_058524.1, from coordinate 106,960,616 downwards.
AAGGCAAGCAACCATTTTGATCATCCCGATAAATCCCATGTTCTCGCTCCTACACTTACTTATTGCATTAGGATCAAATGCTTCAAATGCTTTTGCCATGTTAGTTGAACCCACTTCCTTTGCATGACCTATCCTTGTCACAGTAAATAGCTGAACCTTGCAACCTAGCATACCTGGTAGTTGCTTGAGCCATGATGTGCCTTATCCTGCTATGGATGCTATGCTTAGAGTTGTGTATGGTCTGTCATCTGGGAGATGAACAGAATTGTGAGAATGTGTTCAGTAAGTAAAGGTTGTGTGTTGAACCTGATTTGGTAAAGGTACCGGTGAAAGGCTGTGTAGAAGTACATGGCGGGTTGTTTCATTGGAACCGTCCTTAGGAACTGAGTTCCGTGTATGTAATCCAAGACGAGATACTACCACATGTTGGGCCCTGAAATATGACCCCGCTCGACTTATTAATCGCTTAGTACTCGGTCCAGGAGTTGCAAGTAGTTTCTGGTGTTTATAGTCATGCTGGAGGCCGTGCATAGTCCTGACGTGAGAGGTGGGTTGTGATGCGGTAGGCAGTGGCACGGTGTACCAAGTGGCACCCGGATGGTGGGCTTGGGAACCCTGCGCACATCGTTTGGGGCCGTGGCGGAAACCTCGGCCGGACTTCCGTGCGGGTTACCCTCAGATTGGCGATAGACCTGGACTAGGTACTAGTGTGGTTAACGGTCGTGGCCGACTCCCTCGCTGGGCTTCCGCTTGAAGGTTGCCGAGGTGCATGACGTGCACATGGCGATAAGTGGGGAGAGCGTGTGTGACGAAGTACACCCCTGCAGGGTTAATATCTATTCGAATAGCCGCGTCCGCGGATATGGACTACTTGGAGACATTTCTTGTTCATAGATAACTTAAATGGCTACTCATAAAATTGTCAAGATAAGCGTGAGTGTCGTGGGCGGCATTTCCGTATGGAGATGGAATGATTCCATGATGGAGTATTGTTGTGGTGTTAGTGGACTCGTGTGCGAGAGATCAAGTTGTCAAAAGTTGATTTAAAATGTAAGTTGTCTAGCCACGAGTCAAATGCTGGCTTTCCGCATGAAACCCCACAATACCTTTTTGATACATTGCATGACTAGATAGTTATCCTAAAGTCTTGCTGAGTACCTCCGTACTCATGTTTGTTTAATAATTGTTGCAGAGGTTGTTAATTACCCTAACGGAGAGTTCTTCCTAGACATCGACGACGACGAGTAGCTGGTGTCCTAGCTACGATCTGGCCCTAGGTTGGGTCTGTAGTATAGTCAGGCCATGTGCCTTCTAGCTTCACCTGTCTGTACTCGGACCGTTTTAAACACTTCAGCTGGCTTGTAACCGAATGTATGCTATGATGGGTCGTGAGACCCTTACTGTGTAATATTATGTGTGTGGCTCTTCCGAGCCTCTTAAATAAAGCTTGTATGTTTATGGTTATGTTGTGATGCCATCGATGTATCTATACATATCGGTATGCCATGCGTACGTGTGTCGTACTTGATATGTATGGGGTTCGTTTACCTAGCCGTAAACTTTAGTAGCACTCCTTACAGGGAAATGCCCCTTTGTGATCCAACGAGCCATGGTAGCTCGCTATTGCTCCGGACACATTGGTTGACCGGCATGTGTCCTTCTTAGCTGCTATGTCTGTCCTCTTTGGGGAAATGTCACGCGATGTAATGGAGTACTTGTAGCTTGCTACGACCCGTCTACATTCGCTGGTGACCGACACCTACTTTGCTGGGTCATGTATGCCCGTCCCTGCGCGGAACTGCCACTTTGGTTTATGACTAGACATGTAGATCCGGGTTCTTTGTCATTGGAATGCTAGCGACATAATTGCATACGTGAGTCAAAAGGCGCAAACGGTCCCGGCTAAGGTAAGGCTGCAGCCGTGGGGTTAACCGTGCGTGAGACCGCAAAGGGATGCGATGTGTTACATGCTGGATTCCTATGGCTTAGGATCGGGGTCCCGACAATCCTCCACGGCCATCTTGATTTGGTGATATCCAGAGTAGGCGTCCAAAAAGCACAAACGTTCGCATCCCGCCACCGAGTCGATAATCTAGTCGATGCGGGGAAGAGAGAAAGGATCTTTGGGACAAGCTCTGTTAAGGTCCGTGTAATCAATGCACATACAGAAAGTCCCATTCTTTTTTAGTACCAAGACCGGGTTAGCCAACCACTTGGGGTGGAAAACTTCCACGATGAATCCGGCGGCCAAGAGACGGGCAACCTCTTCCCCGATTGCCTTGCGCCGTTCCTCGTTAAACCTGCGAAGATACTACTGGATAGGTTTTTCTTTCGGGTCAACATTAAGATGGTGCTCAGCGAATTCTCTCGGCACACCAGGCATGTCAGAAGGTTTCCATGCGAAGATGTCCCGATTCTCACGGATGAATTCGATGAGCGCGCTTTCCTATTTGGGATCCAGACCCGTCCCAATGGTGAACTTCTTGGATGAATCGCCAGGAACGAAATCAACCGTTTTAGTGTCATCCGTTGGTTTGAACTTGAGGGGCGGCTCAGCATCCGTCGTTGGCTTCTTTAAGGGTGACATGTCAGAAGGATCAACATTAGCCCGATGATACTTGAGCTCTTCTGCAGCGCAGGCGACTTCTGCATAAGCCGCGTCCCCTTCTTCACACTCCTTTGCAATTCTTCTATCACCGTCCACCGTGATGGGTCCCTTAGGACCAGGCATCTTGAGTTTAAGGTAAACATAGCATGGGCGAGCCATGAACTGGGCGTAAGCCGGCCGCCCAAATAGCGCATGGTAGGGGCTTTTCAATTTGACCACCTCAAACATCAGCGACTCACTCCTGTAGTTATATGCTGTTCCAAATGCGACGGTGAGCCTGACTCGGCCTATGGGGTATGCCGACTTGCCCGGGACGATTCCATGGAATACCGTGCTTGAAGGCATCAAATCCTTCTCCAATAGTTTCATCCTTTGGAAAGTGTCAAAATATAAGATATTAATGTTGCTGCCACCGTCCATTAGTACCTTCGACAGGGTGTACCCCCCAACTTGGGGAGCTACGACCAACGCTAAGTCGCCAGGATTGTCAATTCTTGGCGGGTGATCCTCCCTACTCCATGATATGGTCTGCTCGGACCAGTGGAGGTACCTGGGAAGTGTCGGCTCAGACACACTGTACGCCCAGTGACTCACCTTCTTATCACGCCTGCAAGCATTGGTGGTGAAAACGTGGTACTGCCCATTGCTTAACTATTTGGGGTTGTTGCGAAAGCCGCCGTTGCCATCCTGACCCTGCGAAGCTCCCTGTGGGAGTGGTTGTTGAAAAGCCCCGGGCAGGTTATACCGCCGCTGGTGATGCACTAGGTACTGGCCGCTGCTTGGCTGCGGGCCCCCTGAGCCCCCGGCTCGGGAAAACCGCCAAAGGGGTTCTCACGTTGGTTGGCTGCAGCAAACTGCTCCTGTTGTTGGTCCGGGTCACCATTTTGGCTTTTCTTGATCGCCTCCACCCGAAACTCCCGCATCACGAAACAGTTCTCCCAGGAATTATTCGCCGGTCCGTCTTCCATGGCATGGTGCGGGCAAGGGCCCTTGAGTAACTCTTCATAGTTACGCGGCTTCTTACCACTGTAACCCCTGTTTTTCTTCTGGCGTTGGTTGCCATTGTTGGTGTTGGTATTGGCGACTAAATCCGAAGATTCCTCTTGCTGCCTTCTCTTGCTATTGGCTCCCTAATTATGGCGGTTACGTCCCTGGAACCGGGTATGATTTTTGGATGACTCACCCTTCTTTGGCGAGTTAGCTTTACCGTCCTCACCAGGATCTTTGGTGTCGTCCGCTTCAGTGTATCTAGTGAGAGTATCCATTAGCTCCCCCATGTCTTGGACCTTTCGCTTGAGTCGCCCCAACTTCTGCACCAGGGGTTCGTAGTGGCAATTCTGCTCGAGGATCAACACAGCCTGAGCCGCCGTAATACCGTCTGATGAATGGATAATTTCCGCGGCCCGCCGTGACCAATGGTGGGCCGACTCATCGGGGCGCTGAACGCAGTGCTGCAGATCGACAATCGTCATTGGACGTTTGCAGGTTCCTCGGAAGTTTTTGATGAAGCGCTCTTTCAATTCAGCCCAGGTCTGGATGGAGTTGGGGGGTAAGTTTTTTAACCAAGTACGTGCTGACCCTTCGAGCATCATCGTGAAGTATCTGGCGCAAACTGCTTCGTTTACGTCGAGCATGTCCATGGCGATTTCATAACTCTCGACCCACGATGCCGGCTCAAGGTCCGGGGTGTAATTAGGCACCTTTCTTGGTCCTTTAAAATCCTTTGGCATTCGTTCGTCGCGGAGGGCGGGGGCCAAGCACGGCACACCCACTCGTCCACCGCTCCCGGCGAGAGGGGCTGGGGCGACTTGGATGTTCGGGAGTTCCCGGCCCGGCGGGTTTTGATGGTCAGGCGGGTTGTCCTGGGGGATGAGTCGCCGTCCGTTGTTTACAGCAGGCTGGTCCTCTGGCCGACTCCTGGTGTGACTCGCCTGGGGAGTGGAATGCAGCCTATCTAGGCTATGTGAGAACTGGGTGTTTTGAACCACCGCCGTCTTCAACATCTCAATGGCGTTTCTTGCTTCTATCTCGGCATGAGTATTGCCGTGAATCGGAAGAGATTCCAAATGGCAAGTTGCAGCAAGGACGTTGTCCACTGGGTTGGAAAAGTGACCTTGAGGTGTCCGGAATCGGGGAATGCGATCCTCAATTGGTTGAACCGGCGGGTTAGGTGGTTGGCCCGGTCCTCCCCCTGGGGCGGCTCCCGCCCCGGGAGTTCGCGGAGTATCGAACAGGCGGGTCGGGTTGAGATCGGGGGGTAGGCGACCCTGGTGCCTCCGTTGATGGACGTCGTCAGGTGCGCGCTGGTGTCTTTCGAGCCGCTAGTTGTCAGTATTTAAGCGAATTCTCTCGACGGTAATTTGAGCCTGCTGGGTCTCGATTCTGGCAGACTCCACCTCGGCATCCCGATGAGCCTTTGCCACTGCTTCTCTTAGCTTCGCCAATTCCGTGTTTACTGCCTCCTGGTTTTCCGGTGTGATGGGAGTCGCCATAAGCCTTGTAATTTCTGCTGCTAATTCCACCAAGACAGCGGCCGAGCTTCTAGATGTCTCGCCAGGCCCATCCCCGCCTGCCAGGTTTGGCGAGGGTTGAGTCGCCCCAGCCATGTAAATAGCGATCTGGCGGCGGGTTCGGTCAAGGACTTCGGGGTCCATGGCCAACGACAAGCCCCCGAGACAATCCCCATGTAGAGACCGGATTGAATCTGAATCACCCATGGATGATTCGTCATCGGTGTTGACTGGTGTGGTTTCCTGGGTCGCTCAGTGTTCGGGCTCCTCTGATCCCTGTGTGAATCCAACAAAGATCGGGCGAGTCAGATTTGACGTCGTTAGTGGGCGGACGTACCTGGCCGTCTCGACGATGTCGGTGGAGATGTCCGGCTCAGGCACGGATGATCCAATCATGCCGATGAAGACGTTGATCTTGCCGAAGGGGACCCTGTAACCAGATTCGATCGAATCCGCCTCGGGCCCCCATTGCAGGTTGTTGATGTAGAACTTCCCACGGAGGCTCCGGGTCATGAGCCCCGTTGCGTAGCTCCCAAACCCTGGTAGGGATCCCTTTGAGAACTCAACTCCACCGTGCGCAGGCCCCACGGTGGGCGCCAACTGTCGTGGTTTTGTCACGGCAGATGTCCTCGTGAAAGGACTTAGTACTGGAGCCATCGTACTTTGGTGGCGACTCAAAGGGGTTGAACGGGAGAGAGACGGCGATTTACCCAAGTTCGGCCCCTCGTGAGGAGGTAAAGGCCTACCTCCTGCTTTGAGTTGTATTGATGGAGTTTCGATTACAAGGAGGTCGTAACTCGCCAGACCTAGCAATCGATGATTTCCAACATGTCCTCTTCTCCCCTGGGACTCGCCTTTATATACAGGTCGAGTCCTTAGGGTTTACAAGGATCCTTTCCTTTACACAAATCGTGACTCTTGCGATCTCTAAGTCGCCTCCTTCAGAAGCTTGGAGACCTTCTTTATTATGGAATCCTTCCGAAAGTCATAAACCGCCATACTACTCTCGGCTCTACCAGACCAAGGCCCAAACTTCATTTTAGATGAGTCGCCAGCTTTGGTGACCCGACCCAACTAGGGCGGGTTATCAACAGATAATATCCCCAACAGGATCCATGCATGAAAACAAAGTGTAGACTTTGGAAGAACTACTAGATGGTCGTAGGAGTATTGAGTAAAGATGGATCTTTAAAAGGAAGACACACGATGATGGTGACTATTCACCATTAAGAAAAGCTCGATTTGTCGCAAAGATGTTTTCGACAAGATCAAAGAGTTGACTATGATGAGACTTTCTCACTCGTAGCGATGCTAAAAGTCTGTTGAAATTATGTTAGTAGTTGCTGCATTATTTATGAAATATTGCACATAGGATGTCAAAACATTGTTTCCTCAACGGTTTCCTTGAGGAAAGGTTGTATGTGATACAACCAAAAGGTTTTGTCGATCCTAAGGATACTAACAAGTATGCAAGCTCCAGCGATCCTTTCATGGACTGGTGCAAGCATCTCGGAGTTGGAATATACTCTTTGATGTGATGATCAAAGCTTTTTGGGTTTGTACAAGGTTTATGAGAAACTTGTATTTCCAAAGAAGAGAGTGGGGGCACTATAGAATTTGTGATAAGTATATGTGGTAGACATATTTTTGATCAGAAGTAATGTAGAATTTCTGTAAAGCATAAAGGTTGTTTGAAAGGGGTTTTTCAAAGGAAGACCTGGATAGAGCTACTTGAACATTGAGCATCAAGATCTATGGAGATAGATTAAAATGCTAAATAGAACTTTCAAAAGAAATGCATGCCTTGACAAGTTTTTGAAGGAGTTCAAAATAGATCGGCCAAGAAGGAGTTCTTGGTTGTGTTGAGGTGTGAATATGAGTAAGACTCAAAAGCCCGACCATGGCAGAAGAAAGAGAAAGGACGAAGGTCGTTCCCTATGCCTTAGCCATAACCTCTACAGTATGCCATGCTGTGTACCGCACCTGATGTGTGCCTTCCCACAAGTCTGTTAAGAAGTACAGAGAGTGATCCAGGATTGAATCACTGAACAGTGGTCAAAGTTATCCTTAGTAACTAATAGACTAAGGAATTTTTCTCGATTATGGAGGTGGTTGAAGAGTTTGTCGTAAAGGGTTACGTTGATGCAAGCTTTGACACTAATCCGAATAACTATGAGTAGTAAAACAGATTCGTATAGTAGAGTAGTTATTTGGAGTATTTTTGAATAGCACGTAGTAGCAGCATCTATATGATGACATAAAGATTTGTAAAGCACACACGGATCTGAAAGATTCAGAACCATTGACTAAAACCTCTCTCACGAGCAAGACGTGATCAGACCCCAGAACTATATGGGTGTTGGATTCATTAAAATCATATGGTGATGTGAACTAGATTATTGACTCCAACGCAAGTGGGAGATTGTTGGAAATATGCCCTAGAGGCAATAATAAATTAGTTATTATTATATTTCCTTGTTCATAATAATCGTTTATTATCCATGCTAGAATTGTATTGATTGGAAACTCAAATACATGTGTGGATACATAGACAACACACTGTCCCTAGTGAGCCTCTAGTTGACTAGTTCGTTGATCAAAGATGGTCAAGGTTTCCTGGCCATAGGCAAGTGTTGTCACTTGATAACGGGATCACATCATTAGGAGAATCATGTGATGGACAAGACCCAAACTATGAACGTAGCATATTGATCGTGTCATTTTATTGCTATTGTTTTCTACGTGTCAAGTATTTATTCCTATGACCGTGAGATCATATAACTCACTGGCACCGTAGGAATACCTTGTGTGCATCAAACATCGCAACGTAACTGGGTGACTATAAAGGTGCTCTACAGGTATCTACGAAGGTGTCCGTTGAGTTAGCATGGATCAAGACTTGGATTTGTCACTCCGTGTGACGGGGAGGTATCTCGGGGCCCACTCGGTAATACAACATCACACACAAGCCTTGCAAGCAATGTGACTAAGTGTAAGTCACGGGATCTTGTATTATGGAACGAGTAAAGAGACTTGCCGGTAAAGAGATTGAAATAGGTATGCGGATACCGACGATCAAATCTCGGGCAAGTAACATACCGAAGGACAAAGGGAATGACATACGTGATTATATGAATCCTTGATACTGAGGTTCAACCGATAAGATCTTCGGAGAATATGTAGGATCCAATATGGGCATCAAGGTCCCGCTATTGGATATTGACCATGGAGTGTCTCGGGTCATGTCTACATAGTTCTCGAACCCGCAGGGTCTGCACACTTAAGATTCGGTGACGTTTCGGTATAGTTGAGTTATAGGTGTTGGTAACCGAAAGTTGTTCAGAGTCCCAAATGGGATCCAGGACGTCACGAGGAGCTCCGGAATGGTCCGGAGGTAAAGATTGATATATAGGAAGTCCTGTTTTGGTCACTGGAAAAGTTTTGGGCTCATCGATAGTGTACCGGGAGTGCCGGGAGGGGTGCCGGGGACCATCGGGAGGGGTGTCACGCCCCAAGGGGTCTCATGGGCTATGGGAAGATATAAACCAGCCCCTAGTCGGCTGGAATAAGTTCCCACGAAGGCTCATAAGGTTTGAGAAGGAAAAAAACACAAGGTGGACAGAGTTTCCAAGTGGGAAGGTGGAATCCTACTCCAAGTAGGATTGGAGTAGGACTCCTCCACCTCCAATTTCGGCCAAACCTTGAGGGTTTGAGGCTGCCTCCTTGATACGTCCATTTTGCATCATGTTTTATGTTGTTATTTATCGCTTCTTTGGCTGTTATTTCACTTCACGGTACTATTCTTATGTCTTTTCTCTCTTATTTTGCAAGGTTTACATGAAGAGGGAGAATACCGACAACTGGAATTCTGGCGTGAAAGTGGAGCAAAGTTGAGATACCTATTCTGCGCAACTCCAAATGTCGTGAACATCAACGGAGATTTTTTTCCCAATTTATAAAAAATACTGGGCCGAAGAAGTGCCGGAGGGGCACCAGGGGGTGCCCACAAGCCTGCACGGTGCGGCCACCCCCCAGGCCACGCCATGGGGGCTTGTGGGCAGCCCACTGGCCCACTGGCCCCCCTCTTTTGCTATATGGAGGGTTTCGTCCAGGAAAAAAAATCAGAGGGGAGCTTTTTCGTGGTTTCACCGCCGCCACGAGGCGGAACTTGAGCAGAACCAATCTAGAGCTTCGGCACGACGATCCTGCCGGGGAAACTTCCCTCCCGGAGGGGAAAATCATCGCCATCGTCATCACCAATACTCCTCTCATTGGAGGGGACTCTTCACCATCAACATCTTCATCAGCACCATCTCATCTCCAAACCCTAGTTCATCTCTTGTAAACAATCTCCGTCTCGCGACTCCGATTGGTACTTGTAAGGTCGCTAGTAGTGTTGATTACTCTTTGTAGTTGATGCTAGTTGGATTACTTGGTGGAAGAGTTTATGTTCAGATCCTTGATGCTACTCATTACACCTCTGATCATGATTATGATTATGCTTTGTGAGTAGTTACTTTTGTTCCTGAGGACATGGGATAAGTCATGCTAAAAATAGTCATGCGAATTTGGTATTCGTTCGGTATTTTGATATGGTGTATGTTGGTTTTCCTCTAGTTGTGTTATGTGAACGTCGACTACATAACACTTCACCATTATTTGGGCCTAGAGGAAGGCATTGGGAAGTAGTAAGTAGATGATGGGTTGCTAGAGTGACATAAGCTTAAACCCTAGTTTATGTGTTGCTTCGTAAGGGGCTGATTTGGATCCACTAGTTTAATACTATGGTTAGACTTTGTCTTAATTCTTCTTTCGTAGTTGCGGACGCTTGCGAGAGGGGTTAATCATAAGTGGGATGCTTGTCCAAGTAAGGGCAGTACCCAAGCGCTGGTCCACACACATATCAAACTATCAAAGTAACGAACGTGAATCATATGAACATGATGAAAACTAGCATGACAGAAATTCCCGTGTGTCCTCGGGAGCGTTTTTCCTCTTATAAGACTTTGTTCAGGCTTATCCCTTGCTACAAAAGGGATTGGGCCACTTTTCTGCACCGTTGCTACTTTTGTTACTTGTTGCTTGCTACGAATCATCTCACCACACAATGACTTGTTACCGATAATTTGAGTGCTTGCAGATATTTCCTTGTTGAAAACCACTTGTCAGATCCTTCTGCTCCTCGTTGGGTTCGACACTCTTACTTATCGAAAGGACTACGATTGATCCCCTATACTTGTGGGCATCAAGACTCTTTCTGGCGCCGTTGCCGGGGAGTGAAGCGCCTTTGGTAAGTGGAACTTGGCAAGGAAACATTCATATAGTGTGCTGAAATTTATTGTCACTTGTCACTATGGATACTAATCCTTTGAGGGGCTTGTTCGGGGTATCTTCACCTCGAACGGAAGCACAAAGAGTTGCTCCTCAAGTTTCTGCACCTACTGAAAATATTTGCTTTGAATTTCCTTCGGGTATGCTTGAGAAACTGGTGGCTAATCCTTTTACAGGAGATGGAAAATCACATCCAGACTTGCATCTAATCTATGTAGATGAAGTTTGTGGTTTATTTAAGCTTGCAGGTGTGCCCGAGGATGAGGTCAAGAAGAAAGTCTTTCCTTTATCCTTGAAGGATAAGGTGTTGACATGGTATAGGCTATGTGATGATACTGGATCATGGGACTACAATCGGTTGAAATTGGAATTTCATCAAAAGTTTTATCCTATGCATTTAGTACATCGTGATCGGAATTATATTTATAATTTTGGCCTCGTGACAGAGAAAGCATCGCTCAAGCTTGGGGGAGGCTTAAATCAATGTTATATTCATGCCCCAATCATGAGCTCTCGAGAGAAATTATCATTCAGAACTTCTATGCTCGGCTTTCTCATGATGATCGCACCATGCTTGACACTTCTTGTACCAGCTCGTTTATGAAGAGAGATATTGACTTCAAATGGAATTTATTGGAGAGGATTAAACGCAACTCTGAAGATTGGGATCTTGAAGAAGGTAAGGAGTCAGGTATGAATTTCACGTTTGACTGCGTTAAATCCTTTGTTGAGACAAATACTTTCTGTGACTTTAGCGCTAAGTATGGACTTGACTCTGAGATAGTAGCTTCATTGTGTGAATCCTTTGCTGCTCATATTGATCTCCCCAAAGAGAAGTGGTTTAAATATCATCCTCCTTTAGAAGTCAATGTAGTTAAACCCACTCCAGTTGAAGAGAGAGTCATTGCCTATAATGATCCTGTGGTTCCCAGTGCTTACATTGAGAAACCACATTTCCCTGTTAGGATAAAGAATCATTCTAAAGCTTCAACTATGATACGTAGAGGCTATATTAGAACACCTACAACCCCTGAGCAAATTGGAGTTGAACCTAGCATTTCTATTATCAAAGATCTTCTATCTGAAGAAGTTGAGGGACATAATATTCACTTTTGTGAAGATGCTGCTAGAATTGCTAAACCTCACATTAGAGACAAACATAGGCATGTTATTGGCATGCATGTGGTTTTCTGTTAAGATAGGAGATCATTGTTATCATGGTTTATGTGACTTGGGTGCTAGTGTTAGTGCAATATCTCAATCCTTATACGATGAAGTCAAAGATGATATTGCACCTGTCGAGATAGAACCTATAGATGTCACTATTCAGCTTGCCAATAGAGATACTATCTGCCATGTGGGAATTGTTAGGGATGTTGAGGTCTTGTGTGGTAAAACGAAGTATCCTGCTGATTTCCTCGTTCTTGCTACCGCACAAGATAGCTTCTGTCCCATCATATTTGGTAGACCTTTTCTCAATACCGTCAATGTTCATATTGACTGTGAGAAGCAAACTATTACTGTTGGCTTTGAAGGTGTGTCACTTGAGTTCAATTTATCTAAGTTTGGTAGACAACCTCATGAAAAGGAGTTGCCTAGTAGGGATGAAACTATTGCCTTAGCTTCTATTGTCGTGCCTCCTACTGATCCATTAGAGCAATACTTGCTTGATCATGAAAATGATATGCATATGGATGAAAGGGATGAAATAGATAGAGTTGTCTTAGAACAATATCCTATCCTTAAGAATAACTTGCCTGTTGAACTGCTTGGAGATCCACCTCCACCAAAGGGTGATCCTGTGTTCGAGCTTAAACAGTTGCCTGATACTCTTAAGTATGCCCATCTTGATGAAAAAGAGACATATCCTGTTATTATTAGTGCTAGCCTCTCGGAGCATGAAGAAAAGAAGTTACTAAAAACTCTGAGGAAGCATCGTGCTGCTATAGGATATACTCTTGATGATCTTAAGGGCATTAGTCCCACTCTATACCACCACAAGATCAAAATTGATCCTGAATTCAAACCAGTTGCTGATCATCAAAGGAGATTGAATCCTAAGATGAAAGAAGTAGTGAGAAAAGAAATACTAAAGCTCCTGGAAGCGGGTATTATCTATCCTGTTGCTCACAGCGATTGGGTGAGTCCGGTGCATTGTGTTCCTAAGAAGGGAGGCATTACCGTTGTCCCTAATGATAAGGATGAGTTGATCCCACAGAGGATTATTACTGGCTGTAGGATGGTGATTGATTTTAGGAAGTTGAATAAGGCCACTAGGAAAGATCATTACCCTCTGCCTTTTATCGACCAAATGCTAGGAAGACTATCCAAACACACACACTTTTACTTTCTAGACGGTTATTCTGGTTTCTCCCAAATACCAGTTGCACAATTTGATCAGGAAAAAACCACTTTCACCTGCCCTTTCGGTACCTTTGCTTATAGACGTATGCCTTTTGGCTTATGTAATGCACCTGCCACCTTTCAAAGATGTATGATGGCTATATTCTCTGACTTTTGTGAAAAGATTGTCGAGGTTTTCATGGATGACTTTTCCGTTTACGGGTCTTCCTTGGATGATTGCCTCAGCGACCTTGATCGAGTCTTACAGAGATGTAAAGACACCAATATTGTCTTGAATTGGGAGAAGTGCCACTTTATGGTTAATGAAGGCATCATCTTAGGACATAAAATTTCTGAAAGAGGTATTGAAGTCGATGATGCTAAGGTTGATGCAATCGAGAAAACGCCATACCCCACAGATATCAAAGGAATAAGAAGTTTCCTTGGTCATGCTGGTTTCTATAGAACGGTCACTAAAGACTTCTCTAAGATTTCTAGGCCTCTTACCAATCTCTTGCAAAAGGATATTCCTTTTGTCTTTGACGATGATTGTGAGGAAGACTTCGAAATACTTAAGAGGTCTTTGATAACTACACCTATTGTTCAACCACCTAATTGGAACCTACCCTTTGAAATCATGTGTGATGCTCGTGATTATGTTGTTGGTGCTGTTCTAGGGCAAAGAGTTGATAAGAAGTTGAATGTTATTCACTACGCTAGTAAAACTCTAGACAGTGCCCAGAGAAACTATGCTACTACGGAGAAGGAGTTTTTAGCAGTCGTGTTTGCATGTGAAAAGTTCAGGTCTTACATAGTTGACTCCAAATTCACTATTCACACTGATCATGCTGCTATTAAGTACCTCATGGAGAAGAAGGACGCTAAACCTAGACTTATCAGATGGGTTCTCTTGCTACAAGAATTTGATTTGCACGTTGTCGACAGAAAGGGTGCTGATAACCCAGTAGCAGATAACTTGTCTAGGTTGGAGAACGTTCTTGATGACCCACAACCTATTGATGATAGTTTTCCCGATGAGCAATCGAATGTCATCAATGCTTCACGTAGTGCACCGTGGTATGCTGACTATGCAAACTATATTGTTGCCAAATACATACCACCTAGTTTCACGTACCAACAAAAGAAGAAATTCTTCTTTGACTTGAGACACTACTTTTGGGATGATCCTCACCTTTATAAGGAAGGAGTAGATGGTGTTATTAGAAGTTGTGTACCTGAACATGAACAGGGACAGATCCTACAGAAGTGTCACTCCGAGGCCTACGGAGGACACCATGCGGGAGATAGAACTGCACACAAGGTATTGCAATCAGGTTTCTATTGGCCCACTCTCTTCAAGGATGCCCGTAAGTTTGTCTTGTCTTGTGACGAATGTCAAAGAATAGGTAATATTAGCAAACGGCAGGAAATGCCTATGAACTATTCACTTGTCATTGAACCATTTGATGTTTGGGGCTTTGATTATATGGGACCTTTTCCAAGATCCAATGGGTATACTCACATCTTGGTTGTTGTTGATTACGTCACTAAGTGGGTAGAAGCTATCCCCACTAGTAGTGCTAATCACAACACCTCTATCAAGATGCTGAAAGAAGTTATCTTCCCTAGATTTGGAGTCCCTAGATATCTAATGACCGACGGTGGTTCACACTTCATTCATGGTGCTTTCCGTAAAATGCTTACTAAGTACGATGTAAACCATAGAATTGCATCTCCCTATCACCCTTAGTCCAGTGGTCAAGTAGAGCTAAGCAACAGAGAGATTAAACTAATTCTGCAAAAGACTGTCAACAGGTCTAGAAAGAATTGGTCTAAAAAGCTCGATGATGCACTGTGGGGCTTATAGAACTGCCTATAAGAATCCCATGGGCATGTCTTCGTACAAAATGGTATACGGTAAAGCATGTCACTTACCTCTTGAGCTAGAGCATAAAGCTTATTGGGCAATCAAAGAGCTCAACTTTGATTTCAAACTTGCCGGTGAGAAGAGGTTATTTGACAATAGCTCGCTTGATGAGTGGAGAACTCAAGCATATGAGAATGCCAAGCTCTTCAAAGAGAAGGTTAAGAGGTGGCATGATAAGAGGATACAAAAGCGTGAGTTCAATGTAGGTGATTATGTCTTGCTATATAACTCTCGTTTAAGATTCTTTGCAGGCAAGCTTCTCTCTAAATGGGAAGGTCCCTATGTTGTTGAGGAAGTATATCATTTCGGTGCTATCAAGATCAACAACACGGAAGGTAATTGTCCGAGAGTGGTAAATGGGCAGAGAATCAAGCATTATATCCCAAGTACTCCCATAAATGTTGAAAGCAATATCATCAATACCATAACTCCGAAAGAATACCTAAGGGACATTTATCAGCCTGTTTCAGACTCTGAAAACGAAGAGGTATGTGATTCGGTAAGAAAACAGAGTCCAAAACATTTCCAATAGGAAATTTTCTCCGTTTTGGAATATTTGAAAAAATACAAAAATTGGAAGTAGTCCGGAAAGTGCGCGAGGAGGCGACAAGCCTGCATGATGCGGGCCCACCCCTGGTCGTGCCATGAGGGCTTGTGGCCACCTCGTGCGCCTCTCGGACTCCGTTTTCGTGCAGGGGACTCCTGGTCTGGAAAAAATCATTATATATACTTCCGTTTGGTCTAACCCGTGCATCACGTAGATTTCCTCTGTTTTTCGTTTCGAGCCTGTTTTCTGCCGCAGATCTAGGTCAAGATGTTTTCTCAGGATTCAGAGGGCGAGAGCTATGTGGCAGATTACCTTGCTAACCCCAAGGTCTATGGGGGACTTGGAACCATATGGCTGGACCACTGATCAGGAAGAAGACTATGATCCCAACGGGAAGGAACAAACGAGTTCCGATGAAGAGGAGGCTCCTCTACCTCAACCTGGACGCACTCATGTGGAGTTCAAGAAGTCGAGCCTCCCTGATTCAAGGAAGAAGCCTAAGACCTTGTTTATCACTTCTCGTTTCTTGCAGGAGAGTAAGCAGGAATTACGCCAAAGGGTGTTGAAGCTTGAGGAGGAAAATGATGATCTGAAAGAGAAGAATTTCATGCTCAAGTGGAAATTAGACAAGCTGAAGACCTCAGCAACAACTCCTCCACCACCACCAAAGGAAGACAACTGAGCATTGGTATGGGCAATCCCCTTGGATTGTGCCAAGCTTGGGGGAGTTGCCCCGGTATCGTATCACCATCACATCTTTTGCCTTTACCTTTGTTTTAGTTTTCCTTTTCAGTTTTCTCTTTCTCTAGTAGTTTAAAAGTCTTAGTGTTTTAGTCTTGAGTTTTGCTTTGTGTCACCCCCGATGTATTCTTGCTCGTGAGCCATATAATAAAGAGTGTCTTAGTTGAAGGGCTTTGCCTCTTGCAATGATCAAAAGAGTGAGAATAGTACAAAAGCACAAAAGATTATGTAATGATCTTATGGGAAGTGATGGCTTCACATACAAAAAGAATGAGGATTGAAACTTGTTGAGGGTAGGCAAACGTAGACCTTGGTCATTATTGCAATTAATAGGAAGTGATAAAGAAGGAGAGGTTCACATATAAATATATCATCTCTGACACCATCTATGATTGTGAACACTCACCAAACTATTGCATGCCTAGAAGTAGATGTTGGACAAGGAAGACAACGTAATGGATTGTGTTTGCTTGGCTTTGAACAATGTTATATGATTAGAGATCCCTTAGCATGTGACGATTGCTTCCACCTCATATTAGCCAAAACTCCTGCACCAAGTAGAGATACTACTTGTGCATCCATAAACCTTCAAACCAGTTTTGCCATGAGTGTCCACCATACCTACCTATGGATTGAATAAGATCCCTCAAGTAAGTTGTCATCGGTGCAAGCAATAAAAATTGCTCTCTAATATGTATGATCTATTAGTGTGTGGAAAATAAGCTTTATACGAACCTGTGATGAGGAAGACATAAAGCGACACACTGCATAATAAAGTTCTTTATCACAACGGGCAATATAAAGTGGCGTTCCTCTGCACTAAGAGGACATGCATCCAAACCTCAAAAGTGCATGACAACCTCTGCTTCCCTCTGCGAAGGGCCTATCTTGTACCTTTACCTTTTGTCCCTGAAAGAGTCATGGTGATCTTCACCAATTCCCTATTTTGCCTTTGTCTTGGCTACCGTCACATGCTTGGGAAAGATCTATATTCATATGTCAACTTGGAGGTAAGTATTCATGAATTATTATTGTTAACATTACCCTTGAGGTAAGCAGTTGGGAGGCAAAACTATAAGCCCCTATCTTTCTTTGTGTCCAGCTGAAAATTTGATCTCATGAGTACCACGTGAGTTGTAGCAATTGTAGAGAACAAAAGAATGATTAAGTATGTGGATTTTCTTTACAAGCTCTTATTTGACTCTTTCTGATGTTGTGATAAATTGCAATTGCTTCAATGACTAAAGGCTATCAGTTGTTACTTCTCGATAAGGTTCTTGATCCATGCTTTACTTTGTGAAGGAATTATCACTTTAGCATGAGAGATTATATGTTGGTATGCTGTTCTGATCATGATCATGATGCATGCATGTTTGTATCTTGTTTTGTCGACACCTCTCTCCCTAAACATGTGGACATATTTATTGAGCTCGGCTTTCGCTTGAGGACAAGCGAGGTCTAAGCTTGGGGGAGTTGATACGTCCATTTTGCATCATGTTTTCATGTTGTTATTTATCGCTTCTTTGGTTGTTATTTCACTTCATGGTACTATTCTTATGCCTTTTCTCTCTTATTTTGCAAGGTTTACATGAAGAGGGAGAATACCGGCAAACTGGAATTCTGGCCTGAAAGTGGAGCAAAGTTGAGATACCTATTCTGCGCGACTCCAAACGCCGTGAAAATCAATGGAGATTTTTTCCTCAATTTATAAAAAATACCGGGCCGAAGAAGTGCCGGAGGGGCACCAGGGGGTGCCCACAAGCCTGCACGGCGCGACCACCCCCCAGGCCGCGCCATGGGGGCTTGTGGGCAGCCCACAGGCCCACTGGCCCCCCTCTTTTGCTATATGGAGGGTTTCGTCCAGGAAAAATTAGACGGGAGCTTTTTCGTGGTTTCGCCGCCGCCACGAGGCGGAACTTGAGCAGAACCAATCTAGAGCTCCAGCAGGACGATCTTGCCGGGGAAACTTCCCTCCCGGAGGGGGAAATCGTCGCCATCGTCATCACCAACACTCCTATCATCGGAGGGGACTCGTCAACATCTTCATCGGCACCATCTCATCTCCAAACCCTAGTTCATCTCTTGTAACCAATCTCCGTCTCGCGACTCCGATTGGTACTTGTAAGGTTGCTAGTAGTGTTGATTACTCTTTGTAGTTGATGCTAGTTGGATTACTTGGTGGAAGAGTTTATGTTCAGATCCTTGATGCTACTCATTACACCTCTGATCATGATTATGATTATGCTTTGTGAATAGTTACTTTTGTTCCTGAGGACATGGTATAAGTCATGCTAAAAATAGTCATGTGAATTTGGTATGCGTTCGGTATTTTGATATGTTGTATGTTGTTTTTCCTCTAGTGGTGTTATGTGAACGTCGACGACATAACACTTCATCATTATTTGGGCCTAGAGGAAGGCATTGGGAAGTAGTAAGTAGATGATGGGTTGCTAGAGTGACAGAAGCTTAAACCCTAGTTTATGCGTTGCTTCGTAAGGGGCTGATTTGGATCCACTAGTTTAATGCTATGGTTAGACTTTGTCTTAATTCTTACTTCGTAGTTGCGGATGCTTGCGAGAGGGGTTAATCATAAGTGGGATGCTTGTCCAAGTAAGGGCAGTACCCAAGCGTCGGTCCACCCTCATATCAAACTATCAAAGTAACGAACGCGAATCATATGAACATGATGAAAACTAGCATGACAGAAATTCCCGTGTGTCCTCGGGAGCGTTTTTCCTCTTATAAGACTTTATTCAGGCTTGTCCCTTGCTACAAAAGGGATTGGGCCACTTTGCTGCACCGTTGCTACTTTTGTTACTTGTTGCTTGCTACGAATCATCTCACCACACAATCACTTTTTACCGATAATTTCAGTGCTTGCAGATATTTCCTTGCTGAAAACCACTTGTCAGATCCTTCTGCTCCTCATTTGGTTCGACACTCTTACTTATCGAAAGGACTACGATTGATCCCCTATACTTGTGGGTCATTACTCCTCCCCTCCCTCCCTCCTAATATACTAGAGGTATTGAGGGTTTTTGAGACACAACTTTGCCACGTGCTGCTCGACCCTATACCACGCAGTTTTTTCTCTAAATCGTATTTCCGCGGAGCTTAGGCAAAGCCCTGCCGGAGTAGACCATCACCACCACCGGCGCGCCATCACGCTGTCGGAGAACTCTTCTACCTCTCCGCCCCTCTTTCTGGATCAAGAAGGTGGAGATCGTCATCGAGTTGTACGTGTGCTGAACGCAGAGGTGCCGTTCGTTTGGCACTAGATCGGAACGGATCATGAGATGGATCGTAGGACGGTTCGTGCGACGGATCGCAAGACGGTTCGTGGGACGGATCGCGAGACGGTTCGTGGGACGGATCGCGGGACGGTTCGTCGGACGGATCGCGGGACGGTTCGTGGGGCTGATCGAGGGACGTGAAGACGTTCCACTACATCAACCGCGTTTCTTAACGCTTCCTACTGTGCGATCTACAAGGGTACATAGATCCAAATCTCCTCTCGTAGATGGACAGCACCATGATAGGTCTTCGTGTGCATAGGATTTTTTTTCCCATGCAACATTCCCCAACAGTGTGAACTGTGAAACAATTCCACATTGTCTTAAGTGAGCACTAAACTCGAAACTCAGATATTCACCCCATCAATCAGACTGTAGGAACTTGATCTTCTTGTTATGATGATTTTCAACTTCACTCTGAAATTGCTTGAACTTCTCAAACGTTTTAGACTTGTGCTTCATCAAGTAGATATATCCATACCTACTCAAATTGTTAGTGAAGGTGAGAAAATAACGATATCCGCCGCGCGCCTTCACACTCATCAGACCGCACACATCGGTATATATGATTTCCAACAAGTCACTTGCACGCTCCATTGCTCCGGAGAATGGAGTCTTAGTGATCTTGCCCATGAGGCATGGTTCGCATGTGTCAAGTGATTCAAAGTCAAGTGACTCCAAAAGTCCATCGGAATGGAGTTTCTTCATGCGTTTTACACCAATATGACCTAAGCGGCAGTGCCACAAAAACATGGCGCTATCATTGTTAACTCTACATCTTTTGGTCTCAATGTTATGTATATGTGTATCATCGCTATCAAGATTCAATATGAACAATCCTCTCACATTGGGTGCATGACCATAAAAGATATTACTCATAGAAATAAAACAACCATTATTCTCTGACTTAAACGAGTAACCGTCTCGCAATAAACAAGATCCAGATATAATGTTCATGCTTAACGCAGGCACTAAATAACAACTATTTAAGTTCATAACTAATCCTGATGGTAACTGAAGTGAAACTGTGCCGACGGCGATTGCATCAACTTTGGAACCATTTCCCACGCGCATCGTCACTTCATCCTTTGCTAGCCTTCGTTTGTTCCGCAGTTCCTGCTTCGAGTTGCAAATATGAGCAACAGAACCGGTATCGAATACCCAGGCACTACTACGAGAGTTGGTTAAGTACACACCAATAACATGTATATCGAATATACCTGATTTTTTCCTTGGCCGCCTTCTTATCAGCCAAATACTTGGGGCAGTTGCGCTTCCAGTGACCCAGTCCCTTGCAATAATAACACTCTGTTTCAGGCTTAGGTCCAGCCTTGGGTTTCTTCGTCAGATTGGAAACAGGATTGCCGCTCTTCTTGGAGTTACCCTTCTTGCCTTTGCCATTTCTCTTGAAACTAGTGGTTTTATTGACCATCAACACTTGATGCTCTTTCCGGAGTTCTGACTCTACGACTTTCAGCATTGCGAATAACTCGCCGGGTGACTTGTTCATCCCTTGCATGTTATAGTTCAACACAAAGCTCTTATAGCTAGGTGGCAGTGATTGAAGAATTCTGTCAGTGATAGCTTCTTGCGGGAGTTCAATCCCCAAGTCAGCTAGACGGTTTGAGTACCTAGACATTTTGAGCACATGTTCACTCACAGACGAATTCTCCTCTATCTTGCAAGCATAAAATTTATCGGAGGTCTCATACCTCTCGATCCGGGCGTTCTTCTGAAAGATAAACTTCAACTCCTGAAACATCTCATATGCTCCATGACGCTCAAAGCGATGTTGAAGTCCCGACTCTAAGCCATACAAGACTGCACATTGAACTACTGAGTACTCCTCCTTACATGTTAACTAGGCGTTCTTAACATCTTGGTCAGTCGTAGCGGGTGGTTCATCTCCTAGCGCAGCATTAAGGACATAATCCTTCTTCCCAGCTTGCAGGAGCAACTTAAGATTATGAGCCCAGTCTATAAAGTTGCTTCCATCATCTTTCAACCTAACTTTCTCTAGGAACGTATTAAAATTCAGGGTGAGTGTTGCGTGAGCCATTGATCTACAACACAAATATTACAAAGTGGACTTAGACTATGTTTAAGATAATTAGAGTTTAATTAATCAAATTACTAATAAACTCCCACTCAAAAAGTACATCTCTCTAGTCATTTGAGTGGTACATGATCCAAATTCACTAACTCAAGTCCGATCATCACGTGAGTTGAGAATAGTTTCAGTGGTAAGCATCTCTATGCTAATCATATCAACTATATGATCCATGCTCGACCTTCCAGTCTTATGTGTTCCGAGGCCATGTCTGCACATGCTAGGGTCGTCAAGTTTAACCTGAGTGTTCCGCGTGTGCAACTGTTTTGCACCCGTTGTATGTGAACGTTGCGTCTATCACACCCGATCATCACGTGGTGTCTCGAAAAGACGAACTGTCGCAACGGTGCACAGTCGGGGAGAACACAATTTCATCTTGAAATTTTAGTGAGAGATCACCTTATAATGCTACCGTCGCTCTAAGCAAAATAAGGTTCATAAAAGGATTAATATCACATGCAATTCATAAGTGACATGATATGGCCATCATATTGTGCTTCTTGATCTCCATCACTTAAGCACCAGCATGATCTTCTTGTCATCGGCGCCACACCATGATCTACATCAACGTGTCGCCATCGAGGTTGTCGTGCTATCTATGCTATTACTACTTAAGCTACGACCTAGCAATATAGTAAACACATCTGCAAACACAAACATTAGTTTAAAGACAACCCTATGGCTCCTGCCGGTTGCCGTAGCATCGACGTGCAAGTCGATATTAACTATTAAAACATGATCATCTCATACATCCAATATATCACATCATGTCATTGGCCATATCATATCACAAGCATACCCTGCAAAAACAAGTTAGACGTCCTCTAATTTGTTGTTGCATGTTTTACGTGGCTGCTATGGGTATCTACTATGATCGCATCTTACTTACGCAAAAATCACAAGGAGATGTGCAAATTGCTATTTAACCTCTCTCCAAGGACCGCTTCGGTCAAAACCAATTCAACTAAAGTTGAAGAAACCGACACCCTCTAGTCATCTTTATGCAACGAGGTTGCATGTCAGTCGATGAAACCAGTTTCTCGTAAGCGTACGAGTTATGTCGGTCCGGGTCGCTTCAATCCAACAATACCGCCAAATCGAGAAAATACTAGAGGGCAGAAAATCGAACATCACCGTCCACAAAACCTTTTGTGTTCTACTCGAGATAACATCTACGCATGAACCTAGCTCATGATGCCACTGTTGGGAACGTTGCATGGGAAACAAAAAAATTCCTACGCACACGAAGACCTATCATGGTGATGTCCATCTACGAGGGGAGAGTGGATCTACGTACCCTTGTAGATCGCTAAGCGGGAAGCGTTAAGAAACACAGTTGATGTAGTGGTACAGCTTCGTGATTCAAATCACCGTCGTCCCACGATCCGTTTCGATCTAGCGCCGAACGGACGGCACCTCCGCGTTCAGCACACGTACAGCTCGACGATGATCTCGGCCTTCTTGATCCAGCAAGCAAGACGGAGAATTAGATGAGTTCTCCGGTAGCGTGATGGCGCTCCTGTGGTGGTGATGATCTACTCCTACAGGGCTCCGCCCAAGCTCCGCAGAAATCCGATCCAGAGGTAAAACTATGTGGACTAGGCTTGAGTTCCACGTGGCAAAGTTGTGTCTCAAAAAGCCCTAAACCACCAATATATATAGGAGGAGGGGAGGGGCTAGCCTTGGGGCACAAGGGCCCCAAGGGTGCGCTGGCCGAAGGGTGTAGGAGGACTCCTCCTCCAATTCGGTTTGGGAAGGAGGAGTCCTCCTCTTCCTTCCCACCTCCCTCTTTCCTTTTTTTTTTCTTTTCTTTGGTATTTTTACTTGCGGCGCCATAGCCCTCTTGGGCTGACTTCACCAGCCCACTAAGGACTTGGTGCACCGCCCTAAAGCCATGAGCTCACTCCCGGGTGGGTTGCCCCTCCTGGTAAACACCCGGAACCCATTCGTCACTCCCGGTACACTGTCGGAATTGCCCGAAACTTTCCGGTGACCAAATGAAACCATCCTATATATCAATCTTCGTTTCCGAACCATTCTTGAAACCCTCATGACGTCCGTGATCTCATCTGGGACTTCGAACAACATTCGATAACCACACATATAACTCAACTATAGTAAAACATCATCGAACCTTAAGCGTGCAGACCCTGCGGGTTCGAGAACTATGTAGACATGACCCGAGACACTCCTCGGTCAATATTCAATAGCGGGACCTGGATGCCCATATTGGATCCTACATATTCTCCGAAGATCTTATCGGTTGAACCTCAGTGTCAAGGATTCATGTAATCCTGTATGTCATTCCCTTTGTCCTTCGGTATGTTACTTGCCCGAGATTCGATTGTCGGTATCCGCATACCTATTTCAATCTCGTTACCGGCAAGTCCCTTTACTCGTTCCGTAATACAAGATCCCGTGACTTACACTTAGTCACATTGCTTGCAAGGCTTGTGTGTGATGTTGTATATCCGAGTGGGCCCCGAGATACCTCTCCGTCACACGGAGTGACAAATCCCAGTCTTGGTCCATACTAACTCAATGGACACCTTCGAAGATACCTGTAGAGTACCTTTATAGTCACCCAGTTACGTTGTGACGTTTGATACACACAAGGTACTCCTCCGGTGCCAGTGAGTTATATGATCTCATGGTCATAGAAATAAATACTTGACACGCAGAAAACAATAGCAACAAAATGGCATGATCAATATGCTACGTTCATAGTTTGGGTCTAGTCCATCACATGATTCTCCTAATGATGTGATCCAGTTATCAAGTGACAACACTTGCATATAGTCAGAAAACCTTGACTATCATTGATCAACTGGCTAGCCAACTAGAGGCTTGCTAGGGACATTGTTTTGTCTATGTATCCACACATGTATCTATGTTTTCATTCAATACAATTATGGCCTGGATAATAAACGATTATCTTGAAACAGAAAATATAATAATAACAATTTATCATTGCCTCTAGGGCATATTTTCAACACTACCGTGAGTGAGGCTAGTCTTGTGTGGACGTAAGCCGTGGTGGAATAGACAAGGCCGCTTCTTTGTGGACCCCTTATGGGTGGAGCCATGTGTGGACTCTCACAGTCGTTACCCTCCATAGGTTGAAGTCTCCACTAACATGGACGTACGATAGCGCCACCTATCAGAACCATGGCAAAAATCGCCATGTCAACCTCATGTATTTGATCTCCCTAGCTACCTTACTCCTCTACTTTACACTTGCATGTTTTACTTTCCACTGCTATACTCTTAGAACTGCATGTGTAGGGTGACTGAGACTTGTTACAACTGCTAGATTTTTGCCCCTCCTAGAAATTAGGATAGGCTAGATTTTTAACTTGACAAGTAGTCTATTCACCCTCCTCTGGACACATCTTCTATTGATCCCTCAGTTTCACATGCAGTCGTGTACTTACGCTTGGGGTCATATCTTAGATAAACAAGATGTCATGTAACACCGTTGTATATATCTATTAATATACTAATGTGGAAGATGAATCCAAATAACCCCTCGAGGAATTGCTGCCGAATCAAGGTTTTATTGTGCAACCAAAGCCTTTACCAACGTAATGGGCATTTAATGGCCACACATTGTCTACCAACCAATAATTGCTTTCGGCTACCATACTGATTTTACTATCATCGATGTTTGGGATAGCCTCTCGCGCGTCGATGATCTTAACCCCTCTTTGCTCGATTCGCCTTGGGTACCTATAAACCCTAGGATCGAGGTTGTGACAAGAAATAAAACTACTGTGCAACACATAAAAATGATACCACCAAAATAAACCATCAATCCATTAATGCGCATAAGTGAAGCTATGAGGCTATGCATGAGCCCTTAGCCCATGGGGACTAGTCATACGTACAGCAAAAAAATCACAAGCAATAGAGAGTGTAGATATTGATACTTGAAGATGAATGATTATAAGTTTTACAATGTTGCTTATCACGATGTATTCTTGTTCACAAGTGTTATGGCTAATGGAGATGGCTATGGTGGGCAGATGGTTATGGCGGATGCTGCTATAGATGGGAATGGCGATAGCCGGACGGCTTTTGATGAATGGTTTTGATATGATTCTTTCCTTACAAATGACGAAGGGGCTTCTCTCCTTTATAGTACGAACAAGCAAAATAAGGGTTTGCGGTTCATCTGATGTGAATTAGCCTATGACCTTATTTATCATCTAAAATAATCCACTTATATATGAATTAAAAGAAACAAAGATATTTGCATTCTTCGCAATTATTAGTTATTAATAGGTAACTCGAAGTGGTTCTCTCATAAAAAATTCTAAGAATATTCCAATTTGAAAATTAGTGAAAATGACGGCGTCAATGCAAAATCATCGTTGAGAGTTTCTCAACGCCGATGATGGTTGCTGCTCACGCCACCACGGTCTTGCAACCGCCAAGACAAACGGGAGAGCTAGCCTCGGCCAAGGCAGTGGACAAGTCGAAGGCACCGATGAAGAAGGTGTCGCTCGCCTACCGCTTCCCCGCGACCTCACGGGACGGCGACGACTTTCCACCTCTCCTAAGGCAAATCGTGGGTCACAATAAAAATAAAAAGGCAGAAAAATGCATCACACCATGTGATAAAAAACAAAGGGCAGAAAATTTTGGCAAACATCCAAGTTGGCAAAATTCTTTTGTTTTTTAATAATTTTCTATTTTCCACATGCATTCCTACTCTCACTCCTGTCTTTCTTGTTCCCTTTTGGAATGCTGCAAACCAAAGAGCGGCAGCCCTAAGTCCAGGAAAAAGGGAATCAGCGATTCGCACTGATGTTCACCGAAACTGGCCGGCCGGCGCCGCGGGGGCTCGATCGATCGACCTCATCAGTCAGTAGCATTCGGAGGTGTGTTCATGCCGTGCAAATGGGGAGGTGGCTGCGGTCCAAGCGGACGGCCGGGGAGGAGGAAGAGGAGGCGGCGAAGGAGTACGAGGTGGACGTGGTGCCCGACCGGCTCAAGTCGTCGCGGAGCGGCCGCGGTCCCCCTCCCCGCTCCCTCAGCCGCCTCGCCGACGACGGGGAGGGCGGGTTCCTCCGCGGCCACATCGTCCACCCCGACAACGAGTACGTTCCGCCGCCCTGCCACGCCGCCGATCCTCCGCCCGTCCCTTCTTCTTCCGCACATTCTTCACCGCAAATTTCACCGGCGTGGCTCTTTCTCTTCACTCCATGTGTGGTTCCCGCTGTTAGGAAAACAAATTTTGTGGCTGCAAATCAGAAAACTAAAGCTGAATGTTGCAAGCTTCAATCCTTGGAGAATCTTGCTTCACATTTTTCTCATGCATGTTTAACCGAATGCTAGAAAGGATGAACAACTTAAAATGTTGCAGTTTAATCTATGTTGAGGGGAATGTGCTAATTTTCTGATTCGTGGTTTTGTTTTGGGTGGTGTCTCTGTAGGTTGTATTGGTTATGGACAAGGTTCATAGTGTTTTGGGCAGCATATAGTTCCTTCCTTACACCGTTGGAATTTGGGTTCTTCAGGGGGCTGCCTAGGAACCTTTTACTCTTGGACATGGTTGGCCAGATTGCCTTCCTTATTGATATTGTTCTGAGGTTTCTTGTGGCCTACCGTGACTCGGACACACACCGCATCACATACAATCCGACCTCTATTGCCGTCCGGTAATATCCTTGTCTTACATGTTTGAATAATACTCTCTCCGTAAAGAAATATAAGATGGAGTACTATATAACTATAATAATTGGAGCCTGAACTGCATTATTGCCTAATATTTGCACGCAAAAACATCTTATATTTTGGGACAAAAGTAGTACTACAGTGATGTGTTGTGGCTCTCAGTTATTTTGATGTTGCTCCATGAGAACTCTTTCCCACAGGGGCATCTGCAAGTTGTATTTTCAAAATTTATGCTTGCAACGACGTGAGAGTTTTTCATTAGCGAGAAAGAAAACACAATATGAGAGTTTCATCTAATACACAATTATGCACATTTTAGATAATTGTTCAAGAAAGAAAATATATAAGAGAATTTCTGCTTAGGCATTTGTGTTGAGCTTTTTGCTCAAGCACATGAATACAAAGACGAGAACAATATTCCTCCAATTTTGTAGTGATTAGCCCATGCTCTTCCTTTTCTCCTCATTATTTGAAGACCATGGAACCTTTGTGTATGCATATACACAGATCATGAACTGTTTTATTATTATTCAACTCAGACATATAGGAACATGTACTTGTATACAGTTCGGACTCAATGATTTACTATCCGGGCTTTCTTGCTCAACCCCAACATGTTCAAGAACTCTTTCTCAGACTATACACCGCAAGCTACTCAGATGCAAGCAAGAAAAAACTCCCCACTGCAGGATTATATCCAACAGTTTGTACTTTATGAAATATGTTCTCTGATAACTACACATGTAACCATGATTTATCTGCTTTATGAATCCAGATATTGCAAATCAAGCTTCATCTTCGATCTACTTGGTTGCTTCCCTTGGGATCTTATTTATAAGGTCATTCTTTTGCTCTCAGGTTATTTTCACTGATTTAACATATAGTGTGGAGCTTATGATGTGGTTATATTTGGCTTATCTGATCTTGTTCTTTTTTTTTTTTTGGAGAATGATCTGATCTTGTTTTCATATAATGAACTCTAAAACAGGCTTGTGGACATAAAGAAGAAGTACGATACTTATTGTGGATTCGCTTAACACGATCTCTGAAAGTTACCCAGTTTTTTACAGATTTGGAAAAGGACATTCGTGTTAATTACCTGTTCACAAGAATAGTGAAACTAATAGTTGTGGAGCTCTTTTGTACACACACTGCAGCTTGTATCTTCTATTACCTGGCAACAACACTTCCTGAATCAATGGAAGGATATACATGGATAGGTAGTTTGCAGTTAGGAGACTATAGCTATTCTCATTTCAGGGAGATTGATCTAACCACACGTTATATTACATCAATGTACTTTGCCATCGTCACCATGACAACTGTTGGTAAGTTTTGGTCTCATGCTTCAACAAATATTTTTTCTCTTGACACAACTATCTTTGTAGAAACATAGCCTGGTATTTTCAATTTATATGATATTCTTTATCCTTTTCAGGCTATGGTGACATTCATGCTGTAAACCTGAAGGAAATGATATTTGTCATGATATATGTTTCCTTTGATATGCTTCTTGGAGCTTATCTCGTCGGTAACATGACTGCAATTATTGTGAAAGGCTCAACAACCGAGCGATTCAGGGATAAAATGAAAGAAGTTATCATGTATATGAACAAACATAAACTTGGAAAGGACATCAGAGAACAGATCAAGGGGCATTTGAGGTTGCAGTATGAAAGCAGCCGCACTGAAGCCTCTGTTCTTGGGGATATCCCAGTTTCTATTCGTGCAAAGGTGATGATTTATATTTTGGATATCTTGCCATTCTTCCTAATAAAGTTTGAAAACGTCTTCTATTGTGAGTCTTTGGCTAAGGATGTATAATATATTGTGTAATTGTGTTGCATTTGCAGATTTCACAAACACTGTACATGCCATATATTGAAAGGACACCATTGTTCAAAGGATGTTCAGCAGAGTTCCTTCAACAGATTGTGATTATTCCTTTTTTGAACAAATTATGCATGTTGATCTATTTTATAATTATATGAACTTATCCAATAATTCTCTCTTGTTCTCTTTACTCCTTGCAGGTTGCCAGGCTGCAAGAAGAGTTCTACTTACCAGAAGAGGTTGTTTTGGAGCAAGGAAGTGCAATTGATCAGTTATACTTTGTCTGTCAGGGTGCACTAGTGAGTTCAATCCTAGGAATAATTCCTTAATTCTTTGAATCTTCTGTTATCATATGGGCACTTACGGTCAAATTGCTAACCCTCCCCCCCCCCCAATCCCGCCGCATGCACAATCACCCATGACGGTATAGCACCCGTAGGTGCAACATCAGGTGATGGTTTGAGATTCACATATTTCCATCAATTCAGTCTAACACATCCCCATTTTATACACTAAATAGTAAAGCATAATCTACAGTGATACCTTTCCTAGAATTTGGTCAGCGGGGCCTGGATTCAACTATCGCTTAATCATCAAGTCAATTTCAATGCTTAATATGCATAAGGATAAATTAGTACAAGCAAAGTATGCATCGGTTCATCAGAGAGAGTACATAGTATAGAAACATAAAATATGTGAACGTCGGTGCAATAACTCACGGAGAATAGTAGTGGGCTATATCTGAGGAGTTTAGGAAATCCACACATATATGATTACCCACAAAATTGTATGGTCATTGTTAGGAATGAGCACCTCGCATTCACAGGGGGCCAAGGGCCAATACATATACATGTGGTAAAAGGCAAAAAACCCTTTATACAATGGGAATATACAAAAAAGGGGCTATACACATCTAAAACACCCCTCAAAGTTATGCTGGGTCAACAACACTGAGTTTGGAGAAAAAGAACCCATGCTGCGCTCGAGTCTGTGCCTTCATGAAGAAGTCTGCCAATTGTAACTCACAGGGCACATAGTGAAGAGCGAGAGTCTAATCCTGCACAACAGCACGCACAATGTGGGCATCCACACTGATGTGCTTGGTGAGCTCATGCTTCACCAGGTCACACGCGATACTGAGAGCACCTGTGTTGTCTGACAGTAAGGGAGTCGATGTAGTAGCAGGCACGCCAAAGTTCTCAAGTAAGCATCGTAACCAGATCACCTCAGCCGTCAGCATAGCCATCACACATAACTAAGCCTCGGTACTCGAGCGAGAACCTGCAGTCTGTTTCTTGGTCTTCTAGGCAATAAGAGAGCCACCAAGAAAGACACAGTAAGCAGATAGCGAGCGGCGATCAGAGGGATCACTAGCCCACGTAGCATCAGAGTAGGCCTGTAGCTCGAGTGAGCTGGAGCGGGGAAAGAAAAGGCGATGAGAGATCGTGCCACGAAGGTATTGTAGAACACGGAGGAGGTGACTATAGTGGATAGAGGTGGGGGCTGCAACAAACTGACTTGGAATGTGGACAGGATAGGAGATGTCTGGACGCGTGACAGAAAGATAGACAAGGCTCCCAACGAGGTGGCGATAGCGAGTGGGATTAGGAAGAGGATCACCGTAGAAGCACGAAGCTGAACGTTGAGCTCCATAGGAGTCACAACAGTGCGCTCATCACCGAGAACAGAGCGAGCAAGAAGATCCTGAATATATTTTTCCTGGGAGATGAAGAAGCCATCAAGGGTCGAAGAAATCTCAATCCCAAGAAAATAGCGAAGGGGACCAAGATCACACATGAGGAACTGGTCGCGAAGGCGGGCCTTAACAAAGGCAATGTAGTCGGAGTCATCACCAGTTATAATCATGTCATCAACATAGAGAAGGAGAAGAGTCTGACCACGAGGAGACGTGTGAACAAACAACGCGGGATCATGATCACTGGGAGAGAAGCCCGCGGGAGTCACCACAGAGGCGAAACGCTCAAACCAGGCACGAGGGGCCTGTTTTAGACCATAGAGGGAGCGTCGAAGTCGGCATACCATACCATCAGGAGCATGGTACCCCGGTGGTGTCTGCATATAAACCTCCTTGCGCAACTCACCATTTAGAAAAGCGTTTTGGACGTCAAGTTGAGACACATACCAAGGACAAACAGAAGCCACAACAAGGAGAGTGCGGACAGTGGCCATGTGGGCTACATGAGCAAATGTCTCATCATAATCGCGTCCTTGCTCCTCCTCAAAACCACGAGTGACAAGACGAGCTTTGTAGCGCTCAAGAGAACCATCAGAGCGAGTCTTAATCTTATAGACCCACTTGCAGGTGATGGGACGAACACCGGAAGGAAAGGAAACCAGATCCCAGGTGCCATTGCGCTCAAGGGCAGCAAGCTCCTCGACAATCGCAAGCTACCATTTAGGCTGAGTCATGGCAGCCCGATAAGAAGTGGGCTCTGCCACAACAGAGAGACCATAACGGTCAGGAGAAAAGCGACCAGGTGGGGAAGAGGCCGAGCACGAAGGTTATGAGCCGGGGGAGGTGTGAAGGGAGGCGCTCCGGAAGTGGAGGGCGCGTCAGTAGGATCATCTTCACTACGAGGGCGGCGAGTGTAGTGGAGAGGAAAAGGAGAGACGGAGGATGAGGGTGGGGAGGAGGATGGAGGAGAAGGAGATACGTATGATGAGGGTGGGGAGGAGGATGGAGGAGAAGGAGATACGTATGATGAGGGTGGGGAGAAGGACGGAGCGGAAGGTGATGTCGGTGGTGGATGAGGAAGAGGGAGATGTGCTGGAGGAAGGGGGGGAGAGAGGAGGCACATAGGAGGGTGTATCGGGAAGAAGAAAAGAAATATCATCCATAGAACAACTCGAGAAGGAAGGGTGGGGGTAGTAAGAACGAGACTCATCGAAAGTCACATCAGGCGAAATGCGCAATCGACGACAAACAGGATCCCAACAGCGATAACCCTTGTGCTCATCACTGTAGTCTAGAAAAACACACTCAATCGACTAAGCAATCAGTTTGGTGTGTTCTCGCGGGGCAAGGACATAGCATACACACCCAAACATACGGAGAGCTGAGTAGTCAGGAGAACGACCATTGAGACACTCCATAGGAATGCCACCCTGCAA
Source organism: Hordeum vulgare subsp. vulgare (assembly GCF_904849725.1). Taxonomy (NCBI): domain Eukaryota; kingdom Viridiplantae; phylum Streptophyta; class Magnoliopsida; order Poales; family Poaceae; genus Hordeum; species Hordeum vulgare. The sequence continues at coordinate 106,928,562 of NC_058524.1, read as the reverse complement.
GGCAGTCGATGGCTGAATGTTGATGAGATAGGTGGATGCGGAGACAGCCTCAGCCCAAGAATGGGGTGGAAGGGAAGCGACCATCATCAGCGCACGAGTCGTCTCAAGTAGATGACGATGCTTGAGTTTCGCAATGCCATTCTGAGCATGGGCACGAGGACATGAGAAGTGGGCAAGATTACCCTGTTCCGCGAGAAAGGCATGCAACATCTGGGAGATATACTCTCCTGCGGAGTCAGCACGAAAAGTACGAATAGGCGTGGAAAACTGGGTGTGAACCATGGCAGCAAATCATTTATATATAGAGAGAACCTCGCTACGAGATTTCATAAAGTATAGCCAAGTGTAGCGAGAGAAATCATCAATAAAACAGAACATAATAGCAATGGCCACCTTTCGAATCAGAGGGAGCAGGACCCCACACATCAGAATGAACTAAGTCAAAAGGATGCTGAGATACTGACTCACTAGTAGGATAAGGTAATTGAGTCTGTTTGCCAAGTCTACAACCATTACAATGTAAAGATACATCTCGAGAGACAGACCCTAAGACACCCTGACGCACCAACGACGACAAGCGGGGACCACATAGGTGAACAAGTCGATGATGCCACTGCTGGAAGGTCGCAGAAGTGGAGGCAGCAAGTGCATGAGAACTGGCAAAAGTGGTGGCAGTGGAAGGAACATGAAGCCAGTCAGCCTCCCAAAGATCCTTCGACTCACGACGCCGAGGGCCAGCACCAACCAGAGCCTTGGTGCGAAGATCCTGAATAGAGCAAGAGTCGGTATCAAGAATTACACGACAACCAGAATCAGTAAGTTGGGCAGCGGAGAAGAGGTTCATGGTAAGACGGGGAACATGAGAAACACTAGGAACAGAAAAAGACGGAGTAGAAAGGGTGCCACGACTAGCAACAGGAAGGGGTCTGCCATCGGCAGTGAGAACATTAACAGGCGAATCAAGAGGTTGAAGAGAAGACAACACGGAAAAATCAGAAGACATATGAAAAGAAGCTCCACAATCCAGAACCCACGAAGATGTACCTCACTGTGTAGGTGCCGATGGTGATGAAGGGGTGGGAGTGGTCACATCGGCAGCAGAACCCGTCGATGAAGAGCCAGAGGAAGCCAGGAGGCGCTTGAGCCGGATAATGTCCTGGTCAGTGAGTGACGGAGTCGAGGAAGATGCGGGACTCCCACTGGAGGTAGAACGCCTCTGGTCTCGCTGTTTCTGGCAACAATCAGACTCTGGGTGACCTGCCCTAGAACAGTAGCCAGAGAATGTCTCATGGCGCGACCGGACCGACCCTTCTCAGCATAAGGAGGCGGCCCATCCCCCCTGTGGGTAGGAGCGGCGATGCAATGGGACGAGCAGATGGCACAAGAGCTCGGACAACCAACACAGAAGGAACCACAAGCAATCCAACAGAACGAAGGCGGGTCTCCTCAGCACGAAGCTCAGCAAGTACCTCGGTGATAGGAACACGGACAAGAGCAAGCAAGTGAGCACGCCGCGGCTCAAACTCAGAGTGAAGGCGAGCTAAGAACTCATGGACACACTGAAACTCCAAGTCGGACTGCATAGTCTGTCAACAACGGGAAGCTCCACAAACAGCTGTCCGAAGAGAGTCAAGCTGGCGCTACATGGCGGAAGTCTGTGTGTATAACTCATCAACAGAAGAGTCACCTTGCTGAAGAGTGTGCTCCTAACGCATCACAGATAAGTAGAGAGGATCACCAGAGGGCTGATAGCGCTGACAGGGATAAGACCACATTGTTGTAACAGTGCTGAGACCCATGAACTCTGAGGCAAACTGAGGGAGAGTGGGAACAGCAGCAGCCCGAGCATCATCGTTGCACCACTGAGTGTAAGCAGATAGATCATCACGGTAGACAGAAAAGAGTATCTGAATAAGCTGATACCTGTTGATCATAGGCATCAACCGTAGCATCATCGAGAGCCTTGGTTGCATCCCGATCACCCTGGGAAGCATCAACAGCCAGAACAGGCGGCACCGGCGGGGTAGGAGCCACGGGAGCAACATGGCATGGCGGACAGGGGAGCTCACCAGAGAGAACGCCCCACAACAGAAGACCGCTCATGTGGATGCGCATGAAGCCCACAAACTCAGCATAGTTGGTGCCATCGAAGATCACCGAGCACTGAGGAACAACGACATAGCTCGAAGAAGACATGCTGATCTCCCTCCTTTTTTCCGAGGCAACCCGATCCCGATTTGGATCAGAGCCCGAGCAGACCAGCGGCCGAGCACGGCGGCAGCCGGCGACCCACGGGGCACGCACTCGCGGGGTAGGAGAGCAAGAAGCAGGCCGGACAACCGCCTGTAGCAGCCGCATGTCGGACGGCAGCTGCAGGAAGCAGCAAACGCGGCGGCGGGCAAGGAAGAAGAGCGCCGACCGGAGGTAGCACCAGCGGCAGCGCAGCCGAGGCGAGGCCGAGCGAGGAGCAGCTGCCGGCTGCAGATTCGGGGCGGGGCTGGGCGATGAAACGGCCGGCAGCGGCAGATTCCCGGCGGGGCCGGACTTGGGGCTGTCAACGGCGGCAAAACGAGGTAGAGCCGGGCAAAGGCGGAGCCGGCGACGAGCCCAGGGGTGTCCGGATGAGGAGAGGGTGGCCGGAGCAGCTAGCGGCGACAGCGGTGGAGGGGGAGAGCACGGAGCTGCAACGTGCGGGGTGGGAGAGAACCTAAGCATCTGATACCATGTTAGGAACGAGCAACTAACATTCAAGGGGCCAAGGGCCAGTACATATACACGTGGTAAAAGGCAAGAAACCCCTTATACAATGGGGATATACAGAAAAGGGGCTATACACATCTAACAGTCATATGTATCTTGAGAAATAAATTGCAAAAAAGGGTTACAGCTTTTTATGTATCACATGTATTTGGCACCATCATACGGACACCTTCGTATTTCAATATACTGTTCAATTTTACTACTCCCTCCGATCCATATTACTTGTCTTTGATTTGTCTAGATACGGATGTATGTCCGTATCTAGACAAATCAAAGACAAGTAATATGGATCGGAGGGAGTACAGTATCTTGTGTAACATTGTGTCATACTGACTACGCACTAAGCTACATTGATTTGGACTTTTTCTTTTTATCGGTACATTTCTAGTGCCAGAGAATGGTTTCCAAGTTAATGGGTGTAGGTGTACCCACTTGCCTGAAACGTGGTCTTATGCTCTTGTTGTTCAGGAAGGAGTTGGCATTGGCAAAGATGGTCAAGAAGAGGCTAGTATAACGTTTGAGCAAGGGAACTCTTTTGGAGAAATTGCTATTCTTTGCAACATTCCACAGCCCTACAATGTTCGTGTTTGTGAACTTTGCAGGCTCTTACGGTTAGATAAAGAGTCACTCACATACATATTGGGGATTTATTTCTCTGATGGAAAAAAACTTTTGAGCAATCTTACTGAGGTAAACAGTAGAGATAACCAACATGTCGGTAATTATTTATTTAATTCCAGTGTTCATGGATAGTGCATTTTTTCTTGATGATGTCTGACTGCAGAGCAATGAATACTGCCAACGAGTTAAACAAATAGGATTAGATGTCACATTCCATATTGGGAAGCAAGAGGAAGAGCTGACCTTAAGAGTGAATACCGCCGCTTTACATGGTGACCTTAATCAGCTGGCAGGCTTAATACGAGCTGGAGCTGATCCAAATAACACTGATTATAATGGGCGGTCTCCTTTGGTACGAATTACTAAGGATTGTCTATCTGGTTATACCCTAAATAATAAAATATTGCATGCCTGATGTAACCATAACCATCATCATCGTCACAGCATCTTGCAGCTTCCAAAGGTTATGAAGATGTTGCGCAGTTCCTTATCCGTGAGGGCGTTGATATCAATTGTACCGGTATGCTCACTCAGTGAAATGCATCCCTGTTGCAATTTCCAGATTCTTAAATATATACACTTGTATAGTTATTGGCCACACATTTTATGCACTCGATCTTTGCTCAATAACAGATCAATTTGGGAACACACCCTTACTAGAGGCAGTGAAGCAGGGGCATGATAGAGTGGCCTCATTGCTTTTTGCGAAAGGAGCCAAACTGAACCTCGAGAATGCGGGTAGTCATCTCTGCATGGCTGTATCAAAGAGAGAGACTGATTTCATTCGGGGGGCTCTAGCTTACGGTGCCGACCCAAACTCGAAAGACTACGACAACCGGCATCCTCTCCACATAGCTGCTGCAGAGGGCTTGTATATTATGGCAAAGTTGCTGGTAGACGCTGGCGCAAGTGTGCTTGTAACAGACAGGTACCACCAAACAATACTTCATCCTTTATCTATATATGCCATCAAGCTTCAAACCACCAAGAGCGTAATACTTTTATTGAACGGGCTGATAACCTGCAAGGACATTGTCATGTATGCAGACGTGGTACTACTCCGCTGGACGAAGGGCGCATGACCGGGAGTAAGCCTCTTATAATGCTGCTGGAACAGGCGAAAGCCGAGGAGCTCGCCAAGTTCCCCACACGAGGCGAAAAAGTTAAAGGCAAGTTGCGAAACCTTGAAACCTCTGAAATCACCTGCGCATTGTCCATTTATTATGACAAAAGAAAACTTTTTCTGGCAGATGAAGTACATCAACGACTGTGCTCCGTGTTCCCTTACCATCCGTGGAATACTAATGTCAAGCGAAAGGAGGGGGTGATGCTGTGGATTCCTCACACTATGAGTGAACTCATCAGGTCAGCCCAGGAGAAGCTGGGTTTGTCTGGCCCATGCCTGCGCTTGCTCTGTGAGGATGGCGCGGCGGTCCAGGAAGTGGACATGGTAATTGAGGGACAGAAGCTCTATCTGGTTGGAGACGAGGACATGTGAGACAGTGAGAGCAAGTAGAAGGCCAAGTGAAATAAGAAGAAGAAAATGCAATTTTTCTGTCAGGTATTCTTGAAGATTAGTAACCTGTCTTTCGCCGACCTTTTCTGCTATGCTGGTGTTGTTGCAATGTACATATAGACATAAGCAAGAAAACGACTGAACTGATTATCGACGTTGTACATATTATATTTTCATTGGAAATAAGATGTGACGCTGAAACGGAATTGATTCCACTCTGAAGTTGAGCTAGTGTTTTGATCTCTTGGACCACGCTTTGCAGGAGGCTTGGAACGAGATCATGCTACTGCCATGGATAGCGCAAAGCACGGCACCGGCAGGCCATGTAGCAAAGAGGAGGCCCATCAGTTACAATGGAGGGTCTACTCAGACATGTCGGCAGTTGTCGGTTTTGCTGTCAGCACACTGCACACAGATGGCAATTGTCTTGGTTAGGCGCGAGTGCACATCAGGTTGCGGGCATGTTCTTCAGGTTGCAGAGCAAGAGCTTGAGGCCAATTGTAGGGCAGGCCGAATAGAAATAAATAGCCTGTGGCCTGATGTTCCAAGGCCTAGGTGTAAAAGAATTTAGTTTAGAAGTGTTAAAATGCTGGGTGGGCCATAGCCCCTTCGGCCTTGCTGAAGCTCTGGCAGTGTTGCAGAGTTTGACTTGGTTGAGTGTGTAGGCCTATTGATAGGCCCCCATTTGGCAGGTAGGGCACTGATTAGTGTATGGGCCGGTCTATTTTCGGATTTCATCTCCTCCGGTTTTGGGAAGGTTCTAGAACCTTTCCTGAACCGTTTATTTTCCTTTCATTTTTTTTCAATTTGCCAACATATTTCAAATTCATGAACATTTTTGAAATCATGAATATTTTGAAAATCATAAATATTTTCAAAATTTAATTGCATTTTTTAAATTAATGAAAAATAAATAAATTCATAAACATTTTTTACAATTTTTTGAAGATTTGCAAAGTAAGGAACTTTTTTGAAATTGCGTACATTTTTTGGTATTCGCGGATCTTATTTTAGATAACACTTAAAATAATTTGGTAACAAGTTTTTAGATATTTTAAACTTTTTCTAAAAATTCTTGTTTTTTTTTAAATTGTAAACATTTTTAATAGACAATGTTTTTAAATGACAATTTTTTTGAATTTGTGAACATTTATCGTTTCTTGATTTTGTGAACATTTATTGTTTCTCGAATTCGTGAACATTTATCGTGACAAACTTTTTTAATTCATGACTTTTTTTCACATCTCAAATCTTTTATAATATCCAGAATTATTTTTAAAATAAAAAAATTAAAACAGAAAAAGACAAGGGGCTTCCCGTCCCGCACATGGGCCGCTCCATGAACGCGCGGTGGGGGGGGGGGGGGTAGGGGAGTACATGCTTCACTGATTTTCGCCGTGTAGGTCGCCATATAGATGAAATCACTAATTAGGGAGCACTCTTTTCAAAGATCACTCTCATCACAGGTTGCGACAAGTGGCGCACTGCATTCGTGCCATTTGTCGCAACCTTTTTCCGTAGATTCGTATTTTCAAAACGTTTTATCTCCTAAACCGTAAGTCCAAATCTCGAATCGTTTTCACTGTTGGATTTCTCGCGTCGAGATCTTTAAAACTAGATCCCATGTTATTAGGTTTTGAAGAACTTTTTTCTCACAAAAAACCGAACCAAAAAACCATGCCTCTCGCGATTGAAAAGAACAGAAAACGCTTTATCTTTTCGCGGTTTTTTCCTTTCCGAGAGGCAAGGCCATGCCTCTCACGAAGGTAAAACCGTGGCTCTATCGAAGAAAATTGGTGCCTCTCACAAAAAAATAAAAACGCGTTTTTTCCTTTCCGAGAGGCACGGGCGTGTCTCTCACGGAAGCAACACCGTGCCTCTCATGAAAAAATAGAAAATATATTTTTTTCCTTTTCAAGAGGCACGGTTGTGCCTCTCGCAAAGGCAAAATCGTACCTCTCGCAAGGGCAAAACAGTGCCTCTCGCGAAAGCAAAACCATGTCTCTCGCAAAAAAAAGCAGAAAATGCCTTTTTTCGTAAGGCAAAACCATGCCTCTCGTTTTTTTGCAATTGTTTTTGATTTTATTTGTCAAAATGCTAAGGAAGACCGTGAAAAACAGAAACATAAAAAAATTCAGAAAAAACAATCTAAAAAGCCGAAATTGTGTGTGGAAAATTAAAAAACAAAATACAAAAAAACGCTCAGAGCGTGACACGTGGCGACGGTTGAGAACGTATCAAGTAGCAGCACGCGAGAATGCTCGTTGGGATGCTACCGAAGAAGCGTTCGCTAACTGATGGCTCCCCCATATAGGAGATCCCCTATCGATAGTCTTGGGCCTAGGCACCCTTGTATTCGGCTCTTCCTTGAATGCTAGTCATGCGTGGTCTTCGTCATTTTTCCTTAATTAACTTGGCCTTGTATGTTTTTTGGGTCTGATATCCCTAATTTATTTATTTATTTATTCAGAATTATTTTCCCTAGTTAACTAGAACAACTCTTCTCTTCTCGATGCATTGCAGGAGATCACCACCCTTTGAGGGGGTAACTTTTTTTGTCTAATTGAGACATCTTTTTCAGTCGGGTATAGCTTCCCCTTCATTGGTGGAGATGTATCAGAGAGGAGGCATGTCGTAAGAAGAGGGTGATTCTCATATTGGAAGGAAATGAGGTATTGGGCTTGATCCATTTTTGAGCGAATTGCATGAAGGGGAAATTTGGTTTTGCCAGTCTAGCTTTTGTCAATTTTACTTATGCTACTCAAGATTTTGACATTTCATCTTTAGTACTCTTAGCTTTTGATAGTTATTAAAATTGTCATTTTGTGGCATAAAAAATATTTATAGAGTGGCAATTGTGATACATTGTCAAAGCTAAGAGTGGTAAAAGTGAAATAAAATTATTTTTCTTTTGCCATAGAATGAAAATTGTGATAATTGTCAAGAACTAAAGAATGATAAACGTAAAACGTCGAAATCTAGAGTGGCATAAGCAAAAGGCAAAAGCGAGTGGCAGAAACAAAATATTCCCTTGCATGAAAGCCTTTTGCCTTATGTAAATAGCCCAACAGTCCAGCCCATTCTGAGTAACCATCGGCCATCGCCACGTCTCCGCCGGTCGGCACCTCGTTCCTTTCCCTTCTCCGCGCCCGGGCGAGCTCACCGGCAGTTCATCGCCCCGCCGCCTCCTCCCCTTCCGTCCCGGCGCTTCCGCCTCCAACGATGTGCGCAGCCAGGCGTCTCGCAGCGGCATTCCCTCGACTGCGAGCACAGAACCGCTTGTCCTCCTCCGCCGCCTCCCCACCCGCTCCCACCCCTTCCGCCGTCTCCGTCCTCGACGACCTCCTTTCGGCGCCCACCCCTTCCGCCTCCGCCCTCTCCCTCCTCCGCGACACGCCGTCCCTCTCCGAAGAGCTCTACTCCACCCTCGCCGCGCCCTCCCACGCCCTCACCCCAGCCTCCCTCGCGCTCCTCCTCTCCCTTCCCGCATGCCACCGCAGCCCGCCTCCCTCGGCGCCCATCCTCTCCGCCCTCTTATCCAAGCTCCTCGCGCGTCGTCCCTCCTCTCCCGTCCAAGCCGCCGGCTTCCTCTGTGCCTCCCTGGCCGCTGGCGCCCCGCCGCCAGACACTTCCGTTTTCAACAAACTCTTAGCCCCGCTCGCTCGCGCCCGAGACCTCCCGAGAATGACCCAGCTCTTCTCCTCCATGCGGGGCGCCGCTGTCAGACCTGACGCCGTCACCTACGGCATACTCGTCAATGGCCTCTGCAAATCTGGCCGCGTCGGGGATGCCCTCAGGATGCTCGATGGAATGTCTCATTCAGACTCGGACGTGCGCCCAGATATTGTCACGGTGAACACTGTCGTGAACGGGTTGTGCAAGAGTGGGAGGGTTCAAGAGGCTGTGACATTTGTGGAGGAGCGGATGAGGAGTGTGCATGGACGTGCACCCAACACATTTACTTACAACTGCTTGGCCGATGCGTTTTGCCGTGTGGAGAATGTTGGCATGGCGTGTGAGGTGGTTGGGAGGATGGAGAGGGAGGGCCTGTCACCGGATGTCTTCACTCTGAACATGATTGTGTCCGCCTTGTGCCGGGTAGGGAGGGTTTGGGCTGCGGTGGAGTTCTTCAGGGAGAAGAGAAGAATTTGGCCTGAAGCCAGGGGCAATGCGGTGACCTACAACACTCTGGTTCAGGCTTTGCTCCGCACTAAAAATGTGGGTGTGGCCATGGAGTTGTTCCATGAGATGACAGAAGAAGGGCCACCACCAAAGAAAACCATGTATTTCATCATGATGTTGGGATTGACACAAGCAGGGCGGTTACAGGATGCTTGCTCCATGGCGTCGTCGATGAACAAGGCAGGCTTTCAGTTGGATGCAAAAGTATACAATATTTTGATTGGTGGGTTTTGTAGGGAGAACAGACTGTCTGAGGCTCATGAGTGGCTTTGGAAGATGAAGGAAGCTGGTCTCCGGCCAGATGTGTACACCTACACTACCTTGTTGTCTGGTTTGTGCAAAGCAGGAGATTTCTTGGCTGTCGATGAATTGATGGGGAAAATGATCCATGATGGTTGCCGGCCTTCTGTGGTCACCTTTGGTACACTTATACATGGATATTGCAAAGCTGGTAAAATAGACGAGGCGTTGCAGATTTTCGGGTCTATGGATGAATCTGGTGTTCAGCCCAACACTGTGATATACAATATTCTGATTGACTTTCTCTGCAAGAGCAGAAATGCTAGTTTAGCACATAAATTGTTTGATTGGATGAGCGAGAAGCATGTGCCCCCAGACGTAACAACCTTCAATGCATTGCTGAAGGGACTTCGCGATACCAATATGCCTGAGAAGGCCTTTGAACTGATGGACAGGATGAGCGAAGAGAGGTGCACTCCTGATTCTGTGACCATTGAAGTTCTCCGGGAATGGCTGCCTGACATTGGTGAAACAAACAGATTAAATAATTTTATGCAGCAAGTAGGGCGTACGGCACCAAAAAGGACAACTTCATAAGAATATGCTTAGTCAGCATCAAGAACTTTGTTCAAAGGAGGGAGGCATGAGTTTTGCTTCATACTAATCAAGAACTACAATACTAAGGTGTAACTTGTGATGGAAAGAGCCGCGTCGGCTAGAATACCAGCTTCTGAAGTCTAGCTGGCCTAATATAACGGCTGCCCTTTTGATCAAAATTGTCTGCACCCTACAATCATAAACAGCCAGCAGTATGTTCAGTTATAGCCCATACTGGGTTCTGCAGGGTCTCATTCATCACATATTCGACAGCTGCTCAAGTTTTTATGGGCTAATCAGGGTACTGTTGGTCCGGTACTCATCATCAGTTCCTTCTCAGTGTCTGGTGCTTCCCTCTGGCACCCAGTTCAACTTCAAATCCAAGCTCCACCACCACCTTTTTGCTGCTACTGCCCGTGAAATCCGTGTCCTCACCACCGCACTGCACATGGGGAATTGGCTGCCACGGCGTGTGTTCACGTGGCTAGCTCGTGCCGATGGTGAGGGGGCTGAGGTACAAGAGGAAGGCAGGAGAGGAGGATTAGAAGGAGTATGAGGTGGATGTGGTGCCTGACCGGTGGTAGAACAGCCACCTTGAGCTCATGGGTGGCCTCCCCCCGCTCCGCTGCCTCAGCTGCTGCCTAGCAGCTGATGGCGACGGCGAGGAGTGGGTTCTTCCACGGCCTCATCACCCACCCCGACAACAAGTAAGCATCGCCGCCATGTGGACACGTCCACCTGACTGTTGGCTGTTCTGGAAGTTTGATCACCAATTCACCATCAATCGGATGGTTGTCTACTGTTATAGTATTAAAATATTACAGATAAAAAAATATATAGTTGGAATTTTAGTTTGTCAAATCTGTCGTTGATTTGTCTGCCCTTTGCTTGGGCAGCCACCGCAAATAGCTTCTGCCTGGTTCACTGGATTGTTTTTGATGGTCATACAAATCTAATTGTAGTCCACACACTATTCACTGTTGTCAGCAGAGTTTAGTGGGGTTAATTTCTGAGTTACCCTTTTTATTAAAAAAAAACCATGATACTTCTATTGATGGCTAACTACAAAACGAAATATAATCTCCAGGCAAAAAAATATAATCGGAGATATAGATGAAATAGATAATGATCTTACTTCTTCTACATTCTTTCCAAATAAAAGTGGCAAAAGGATGTGACATACTGACTGAGGCCTTGTTGATCAGAAGGTAGAACTCCGCTTCTGATTGTACACTCAAGTCCTATGCATATTACTGATACACATGTGTATTCACACAACATCTATCCAGATTGGAGTACCATCAAGCTTGAAGAAGCCAATGGTGCCTCATTGTCGACATGCACGTGCCGACCGCTGAAGCCTAAAGGAATAATCCACCTTACATCAACGGAGGGATATACATGGATAGGGAGTTTGCAGTTAGGAGACTAGTTATTCTCATTCAGGGAGATTGATCATTCCACGCGTTATGTTACATCAATGTACTTTTCCATCATCACCATAGCAACTGTTGGTAAGTTTTGGTCTCATGTTTCAACAAATAGTTTTGCTTCCCGTAAATACCTTTTCTTTAGAAACCTAGCCTGGTATTTTAAAATGATAAGATATTCTTTTCCCTCATAGATTATGGTGACATTCATGGTGTAAAGGTTAGGGAAATGATATTTATCGTGATTTATGTTTCCTTTGATATGGTTTGTGGAGCTTACCTTGTTGGTAACATGACTGTGGTTATTGTGAAAGGCTCGGTAACCGAGCGATTCAGGGACAAAATCAAAGAAGTAATCAGGTATATGAACATAAACAAACTTGGAAAGGACACCAGGGAGCAGATCAAGGGACATTTGAGGTTGCAGTATGGAAGCAGTTGCACTGAAGCCTCTGTACTTTGGCATATCCCAGTTTCTATTCGTGCAAAGGAGATGATTTATATTTTGGATATCTTGTCATTCTTCCTCATACAGTTTCAGAACTATCTTCTCTACATTGTCAACTTGTGATTCAAAAGTCTTGTGTCTTTTACATGACAATGACATACTCCCTCTGTCCCATAATATAAGAGCGTTTTTGACACCTGTAGTGTCAAAAATGCTCTTATATTATGGGACGGAGGAAGTACCATTCATTTTCTTGTCTATTGTGAGTCTTTGACTGATGATATATTGTTTTTTTATTTGCATATGTCACAAACACCGTAGATTGCATATATCAGAAAGGAATCCATTATTCAAAGAATGTTGAGCAGAATTCATTCAATAGATTCTGAGTATTCTTTTTGTTGGAATATACTCCCTCTATACCACAATACTTGTAGCTGGGGGAACTTGTACTAGTTCTCCCCAACAAGTATTTAGGTACAGATGGAGTATTATGCATGTTGAACTATTTTAGGAATGTATGAACTTTTCCAATAAATCTATATTCATATTTGCTACCTGCAAATTATCAGGCTGCAGGGAGTTCTACGTACCAGAAGAAGTTATTTTGTCGCATGAAGTGCAGTTGATCAGTTATACTGTGCTTGTGTTTGTCAGGGCGCACTGGCGAGTTCAATCCTAGGGATAAGTGCCATATTTTGGAATATGTCATTGTTCAGATGAGTTTAACATTAAGCTACTTTCACCTATTACTAACACAAATGTCTGTATGCTGTAAAGGGAGAAAAAAATACACTTCATAGCCTAAACTATGTGGGGATCCATCGAAAGAGAAAGTGACCGATTTACGTTGTTGGAGGACGGCGTCAGCCGAGAATGGCGGCGGACATTTACTTAGAAGGGAGATGCATTTGAAAGAAAGTATTTTTTAAAGTAGGGAGTGGGAAGAGAGATGTGTGTGTGTGGGTCGACTCTCGCATGTTAATTTTTGAGAGAGAAAATGCATGCATGTTATGTAAGTGAAGTGTTTGTGTTTAGGACATGCCCAATAATATAAAACAAACATTATCAAATGAATTCATTATTTGTTGCAATGAATAAGAAAAAAAACAAAATGGTGATCACTCATTCGTTATTGTTCACCGAGCTTTTTGGGGCCTCGCTTGGTCGACAAAGTGGTGCAAGTGGGATGGGCAATGCAGAACAAGATAGCCGTCTTCGACATCATTATTCTTCGATCTCCTCACATCTTGGCAAACATCTTGGCTCCCTGGCACCTTCATCTTCCAACCCACGTCTAGGTCTCGCTTTTGAGACACCCCTTGAATGTCTTTGGAATGCCTTTGAATTCTTGGATTGCATCGTCTCTTTATGTTTTGCGTGCATCAGTTGCTAGACACCCTAGCATGCATTACACCACAATATCATACTCATCCTACTTGATGCTATAATTTACAATTTTAGCCAGTTATTGCTCACCGAGCTTTCTGGGGGCTTGTTCAGTTGCTTGGTCAGCAACGTGGTGGAACTGAACAGGGGATGGACAGTAATGCACAACAAGATAGCCGTCCTCAGCATTATCATTCTTCAATGTCCTCACACCTTGGTTCCCTGGCGCCTCCATCTTCCAACCCACGTCTAGGTCTCGTTTTGAGACGCCCCTTGAATGTCATTGGAACGCCTTCGAATTTTTGGATTGCGTCGTCTCTTTATGTTTTGCGTGCATCAGTTGCGAGCCACCCTGGCATGCATTACACGACAATAACATATTCATCCTACTTGATGCTATAATTTACTATTTTAGCCAGTTATTGCTCACTGAGCTTTCTGGGGCCATGCTTGGTCGACAATGTGGTGCACCTGAACATGGGATGGTCAGTAATGCACAACAAGATAGTCGTCCTCGGCATTATCATTCTTCAATGTCCTAACACCTTGGCGCCACACCTTGGCTCCCTGGCGCCTCCATCTTCCAACCAACGTCTAAGTCTCATTTTGAGACGCCCCTTGAATGTCATTGGAAGGCCTTCAAATTCTTGGATTGCGTTGTCTCCTTATGTTTTGCGTGCATTAGTTGCTAGCCACCCTGGCATGCATTACACGACAATAGCATACTCATCCCACTTGATGCTAGAATCTACTCCCTCCGTTCCTAAATATAAGACCTTGTAGAGATTTCACTATAGACTACATACGGAGCAAAATGTGTGAATCTACACTTTAAAATATGTCTATATACATCCGTATGTAGTCCATAGTGCAATCTCTACAACGTCTTATATTTAAGAACGGAGGGAGTATATAATACGGTTTTGTTGAAACTCAGCTAGATGAGTTTTAGTTTTGGTCTCATTGACTTTGTGAGCCATCAAATTTTTTAGCGTTGTGATTTGCTTTTTCTGGGTGTCGAGCACTGTAGCCGGTGCGGTGGAGGGCTGGCGTTCGTTTCCCCCTTTTCCTTTTGTTTCCCCCACAAGCCTGGTTTTGTTGTTCAGGAGGTTGTAGCCTGACTCGTGGTCTATTTTTGTTGTACATGGCCTGCCTATTTCATTGTTGTATATGAGTAGCCATATTGTTGGCCTTTTTTCAAATTGTCTTCTGTTTGCCTCGTCGGCTGAGAGAGTCTCGAGAGAGAGGTACTTTACTGTGTGGATACATAATTTTTTTGGAAGTGTCCATTTTTTATATGCATGTTCAAAATCAAATGAGGGTTGTTACTAGTTTGTGCCCCTGATAATATAAAACCAGTTTTTTTCTGAGAATTTTTTATGCTTGTCCAGTTTAGTTTTTTTTAAATATTAAAATCACTTTTAAAAAACTTTTTTTATCCATGTGTCACCTCACATTTTTCACCGATCGAATCACTTTTTTCCATGATTCTAGTTGGATTTTTTATTTACTTTCAATAAATGGCTCAATCTACTTTTTTGTTGCTTTTGTTTTTTTGTTCATTTTTTGGAGTATTTTTTGTTTTTTAGGAGGAATACGTTAATGTATATGTAATTCATGTTTTTAAAGGGATAGCTACAATTGCATGTTTTAAAAAATAGTCACAACTCCAAGTTTTATAAAAGTAGTCGTAACTCCAAGTTCTTTTTAGGGGGGGGGGACTCGGTGTGTCTCTACGGGGTAGTCAAAACGCAAGTTCTTGTTAAAGGAACTCCGCATATCTCTAGGGGGTACTCGTAGCAGTGTGTGTAAGGGTAGTAGTAACGGTAAGTTATCAACCGAGGGGGATATTTGCAATCGCAAGTTTTCGAATATAACCGTAATTGGTAAAGGATCACAATTCCATATTTTCCAAGGCTTGTCACAATTGCAAGTTTTCCAAGCACGGTCACAATTGCAAGTTTTTTAACGAAGGGTTGCAATTGGACGCATCTCTAAGGCAGATCGCGGTTGCAAGTTTTCCAAGGCCCATCGCAACTACATGTTCCTCTAGGGTAGTTGTAACTACATGTCTTTGTTCGGGGGGAGGGGGGAGGGAGGTCGCAACTACATGTTTACCAAGTCCGGTCACAACTTCAAGTTTCTCTAGGGTACTTGCAACTGTAAGTTTTTCTAGGTTACTCGCAACTGAAATTTTTAAAAGGGGGTCGCAATTGCACGCTTTCTCTAGGGTAGTCGCCACTTCAAATTTTAAGGGGGGTCACAACTACACATTTTTATAGGCTAGACGCAATTGCAAGTTTCTCTAGGATACTCACAACTGCAAGAACATGTCATCAAGACGGGATCGCAACCACATGTTTTTAAGAGGGTCCGCAACAGCATGCCTTTCAAAGTGGGTCCCAACTGCATGTTTTTAAGATGGTCATAACTGTAGGGGAACGTCGCATGGGAAACAAAAAATTTCCGACGCTCACCAAGATCAATCTAGGAGATGCACATCTACGAGAGGAGAGATTGTATCTACATACCCTTGTATATCACTTAGCGGAAGCGTTATGAAACGCGGTTGATGTAGTCGAACGTCTTCGCGATCCTATCACGATCCGTCCCGCGAACTCCCGATCAAGTGCCGAACGGACGGCACCTCCGCGTTCAACACACGTACAGCTCGATGACGTCTCTGCCTCCTCGATCCAGCAAGCGAGGGCGGAGTGGTAGATGAATTCCCTAGCAGCGCGACGGCGTGACGGTGGTGGTGGTGTTGTCCCGGCAGGGCTTCGCGTAAGCACTAGAGGAGAAATCGATGTAGGGAGAGAGGGGCGCCAAGGGCTTCGTGTGTGCTCTTGGGGCGCCCCCTCCTCTCTCTATATAGGTGTAGGGGTGTGGGGAACAACCACTCCAATGCCTAGGGCGCAACCAAGGGGGGAGGAGGTGAAATCCTAGTCCCCTTCCTTCCCTTCCATACAAAGGTGGATTTTCCACCTTTCCCAACTGCATGGGCCTTGAGGGACTTCTATGCTTGGCCCAATAAGGCCACGACGTCTCCCCTCAGCACATGCAAATCCTTGGGACGTGGTGGAACCCTTGGTGGACTTCCGGACTCCTCCAAAAGTTTTCGGAACGTTATAAAAGCTTTCCGGTACAATACCGGAAAAACCCAAAACTTCTCCGGTAGCCGAAATATGACTTCCCATATATAAATCTTTACCTCCGGACCATTCTGGAGCTCCTTGTGACGTCCGGGATCTCATCCAGGACTCCGAACAACTTTTGGTTACTACCACACATAACTAATTAATACCAAATCATCACCAAACCTTAAGTGTGCAGACCCCGCGGGTTCGAGAACTATGCAGACATGATTGAGACACTCTCCGGACAATAACCAATAGCGGGACCTGGATGTCCATATTGGCTCCTACATATTCTACGAAGATCTTTATCAGTCGAACCACGATGTCAAGGATTCAATCAATCCCGTATAGTATTCCATTTGTCTATCGATATGTTACTAGCCCGAGATTCGATCATCGGTGTCTCCATACCTAGTTCAGTATTGTTACCGGCAAGTATCTTTACTCATTCCGTAATACAATATCCCATGACTAACTCCTTAGTCACATTGCTTGCAAGGCTTGTTGTGATGTTGTATTACCGAGTGGGCCCTGAGATACCTCTTCGTCACACGGAGTGACAAATCCCAGTCTTGATTCACGCCAACCCGACAGACACCCTCGCAGATACCTGTAGAGCACCTTTATAGTCATCCAGTAACGTTGTGACGTTTGATACACACAAGGTATTCCTCCGGTGTTCGGGAGTTGCATGATCTCATGGTCATAGGAACACATACTTGACATGTAGAAAACACTAGCAATAAACTGATACGATCACATGCTACGTTCATAGTTTGGGTTTTGTCCATCACATCATTCTCCTAATGATATGGTCCCATTATCAAATGAAAACTCTTGTCTATGGTCAGGAAACCTTGGCCATCTTTGATCAGTGAGCTAGTCCATTAGAGGCTCACTAGGGACAGTGTGTTGTATATGTATCCACAGATGTATTTGAGTTTCCAATCAATACAATTCTAGCATGGATAATAAACGATTATCATGAACAAGGAAATATAACAATTGTATCCTTGTTCATGATAATCGTTTATTATCCATGCTAGAATTGTATTGATTGGAAACTCAAATACATGTGTGGATACATAGACAAAACACTGTCCCTAGTGAGCCTCTGAAGGACTAGCTCGTTGATCAAAGATGGTCAAGGTTTCCTGGCCATAGACATGAGATGTCGTTTGATAACAGGATCACATCATTAGGAGAATGATGTGATGGACAAGACCCAAATTATGAACGTAGCATATGATCGTGTCAGTTTATTGCTACTGTTTTCTGCATGTCAATGTATCTGTTCCTAAGACCATGAGATCATGTAACTCCCAGACAACGGAGGAATACCTTGTGCGTATCAAACATCACAACGTAACCGGGTGACTATAAAGGTGCTCTACAGGTATCTCCGAAGGTATCTGTTGGGTTGGCATGAATCAAGACTCGGATTTGTCACTCCGTGTGACGAAGAAGTATCTCGGGCCCACTCGGTAATACAACATCACAATAAGCCTTGCAAGCAATGTGACTAAGGAGTTAGTCACGGTATCTTGTATTACGGAACGAGAAAAGAGACTTGCCGGTAACGCAATTGAACTAGGTATAGAGATATCGACGATCGAATCTTGGGCAAGTAACATACCGAAGGACAAAGGGAACAACATACTGTATTAACTGAATCCTTGACATAGAGGTTAACCGATAAAGATCTTTGTAGAATATGTAGCAGCCAATATGGGCATCCAGGTCCCGCTATTGGTTATTGATCGGAGAATGTCTTGGTCATGTCTACACAGTTCTCGAACCTGTAGGGTCTGCACACTTAAGGTTCGGTGATGTTTTGGTATTATTGAGTTATGTGTGTTAGTGACCGAAAGTTGTTCGAAGTCTTGGATGATATCCTGGACGTCACGAGGAGTTCCGAAATGGTTCGGAGGTAAAGATTGATATATATGAAAGTTGCATCTGGCTTCCTGAAAGTTTTCGGGCATTACCGGTAAATTACCGGGAGTGACGAATGGATTCCGGGGTTTTACTTAGAGGGGAAACCCACCCAGGAGAGAACCTAATAGGCCTAAAGGTGGTTCACCAGCCTTTAGTGGGCTGGTGCGGCCAGCCCAAGAGGACCTATTTCGGCCAAGGAGCAAAAGGGAAAAAAGGGAAAAGTGGAAGGAGGAGCCCAAGTGGAATCCTACTTGGAGTAGGATTGGAGGTGGAGTCCTCCACCTGCTCTCCACTTTGGGCGAACCCTTTGGGGTTGAGGTTGCCTCCTTCCCTCACTCCCTCCTATATATACTAGAGGATTTTGATGGCAGCCCTAACCCTAATAAGCCACGTGCTGCCCTCTCTCTCTAGATTGTTTTCTCCTCTAGATTAGTTCCGCAGCGCTTGGCGAAGCCCTGCTGGATTGTTTACCACCACCACCACCACGCCTTCGTGCTGGAGAACTCATCTACCTCTCCGCCCCTCTTGATGGATCAAGAAGGCGGTGATCGTCTCGAGTTGTACGTGTGCTGATCGCGGAGGTGACGTCCGTTCGACACTAGATCAGGATGGATCGTGATGCGATCGCGGGACAGATCGTGATGAGATCGCGGGACGGGCTGCGATTTGGATCACAAATATGTTCCACTACATCAACAATGTTATATACGCTTCCGCTTAGTGGTCTACAAAGGTGTGTAGATACACTCTCCCCTCTCGTAGATGGTCATTACCATGGATAGATCTTATGTGCGCGTAGGAAATTTTTTGTTTCCCATGCGACATTCCCCAACAGTGGCATCATGAGCTAGGTCTATGCGTAGATGACATCTCGAGTAGAACACAAAGGAGTTTTTGGGCATTTATATTCAGATTGATGCCCTCCTTAGTCTTTTCTTGATTCGATGGTGTTGTTGGATGAAGAAGCCCGGACCAACATTACTCGTACGCTTAAGAGAGATCGGTTTCATCGACTAAGATGCAACTTGTTGCATAAAGATGACTTTAAGGTGTCTGCATCTCCAACTTTAGTTGAATGGGATTTGACCGAGGAGGTCCTTTGAGAAGGTTAAATAGAAACTAGCATAGCACCATTGTGGTTTTGCGTAAGTAAGATGAGATCATACTAGATACCCATAGCAGCGTACGTAAAACATGCAACAACAAATTAGAGGACATCTAACTTGTTTTTGCTGGGTATGTCATGATATGATATGGACAAAGACATGATATGATATATTTGATGTATGAGATGATCATGTTGTAATAGTTAAATATCAACTTGCACGTCGATGCTGCGGCAACCGACAGGAGCCATGGGGTTGTCTTTAATTATTTTGCGCTTGGTGATGATTTGCTTTATCGCTAGTTAGTAGCTTTAGTAGTAACAACATAGTTAGCGTGACAACCTCGGTGGCAGCACAATGATGGATATCATGATGATAGAGATCATGGTGTGGCGCCGGTGATGATGGAGATCATGCCGGTGCTTTGGTGATGGAGATAAAGAAGCACAAGTTCATGGCCATATCATGTCACTTATGATTTGCAGGTGATGTTAATCCTTTTATGCACCTTATTTTTCTTAGGACGATGGTAGCATTATAAGGTGATCCCACATTAAATTTTAAGATAAAAATGTGTTCTCCCTGAGTGTGCACCGTTGCAAAAGTTCATCCTTTTGAGACACCACGTGATGATCGGGTGTGATAGACTCTATGTTCACATACAACGGGTGCAAACCAGTTGGCACACAGAGAACACTCGGGTTAAACTTGACGAGCCTAGCATGTACAAACATGGCCTTGGAACACAAGAGACCGAAAGGTCAAACATGAGTCATATAGTATATATGATCAACATAGAGATGTTCACCATTGAAGCCAACTTAACTCACGTGATGATCGGACTTGAGTTGGTGAATTTGGATCATGTGTCACTCGAATGACTAGAGGGATGTCAATTTGAGTGGGAGTTCTTAAGTAATATAATTAATTGAACTTAATATCATGAACATAGTCAAAATGTCTTTGTAAATTATGTTGTAGCCTGCACTGTAGCTCTATTGTTTTTGATATGTTCCTAGAGAAAACTTAGTTGAAAGATGATAGTAGCAATTATGCGGACTAGGATCCGTAAACTGAGGATTGTCCTGATTGTTGTGAAGAAGGCTTATGTCCTTAATGCACCGCTCTGTGTGCTGAACCCCAAGCGTCGTATGTGGATGTTGCGAACATGTGACATACACGTTTTTGATGACTACGTGATAGTTTAGTGCGTAATGCTTAACAGTTTAGAATTGAGGCACCAAAGACGTTTTGAACATCACAGAACATATGAGATGTTCCAAGAGCTAAAATAGGAATTTCAGGCTCGTGCCTGCATTGAGAGGTATGAGATCTCTGATAAGATTATTTGCCTACAAAGTAAAGGAGAAAAGCTCAATCGTTGAGCATGTGCTCAAATTTTTTGGGTACTACAATCGCTTGAATCAAGTGGGAGCTGATCTTCCAGATAAGGTAGTGATTGACATAGTTCGCCAAAGTCATTGCCATCAAGATACTGGAGCTTTGTGATGAACTATAGCATATCAGGGATGCACATGATGGCCTGTGAGTTATTCGCGATGTTTGACACCACGAAAGTAGAAATCAAGTAGGAGCATCAATTGTTGATGGTTAGTAAAACCACTAGTTTCAAGAAGGGCAAGGGCAAGAAGGGATACTTCATGAATGGCAAACCAGTTGCTGCTCTAGTAAAGAAACCCAAGGTCGAACCCCAAACCAGAGACTAAGTGCTTCTGTTATGAGGGGAATGGTCACTGAAGCGGAACTACCCTAGATACTTGGTAGATAAGAAGGCTGCCAAAGTCGACAAAAGTATATTGGATATACATGATATTGATGTGTACCTTGCAAGTACTCCTAGTAGCACCGGGGTATTAGATACCGGTTCAGTTTCTGAGTGTTAGTAACTCGAAATTATAGCTACGGAATAAAGGGATACTAGCAAGGGTGAGGTGACGATGTGTGTTGGAAGTAATTCCAAGGTTGATGTGATCAAACATCGCACGCTCCCTCTACCATCGGGATTAGTGTTGAACCTAAATAATTTTTATTTGGTGTTTGCGTTGAGCATAGACATGATTAGATTGTGTTTATTGCAATATGGTTATTCATTTAAAGAGAATAATAGTTACTTTGTTTACTTGAATAATACCTTCAATGGTCTTGCACCTAAACTGAATGATTTATTGAATCTCAATCATAGTGATTCACATGCTCATAATATTGATGCCAAAAGATACAAAGTAGTAATGATGGTACCACTTACTTGTGGCACTGCCGCTTGAGTCATATTGGTATAAAATGCATGAAGAAGCTCCATGCTGATGGATCTTTGGACTCACTCGTTTTTTGAAACATTTGAGACATGTGAACCATGCCTATTGGTATAAAGGCATGAAGAAACTCCATGCAGATGGATTGTTTAGACTCACTTGATTTTGAATCATTTGAGACATGCAAATCATGCCACATGGGCAAGATAACTGAAGGCCTCGTTTTCAGTGAGATGGAACAAGCAAGTGACTTGTTGGAAATAATACACTTTTTGATGTATGCAGTGCAATGAGTGCTGAGGCACGCAGTGGATATCATTATGTTATTACTTAATTGATGATTTGAGTAGATACCAATGTACTTGCTTGATGAATTACAAGTCTAAAATATTGAAAATTTCAAGCAATTTTAGAGTGAAGTTGAAGATCATCGTGACAAGAGGATAATATATCTACGATGTGATCGTGGAGGTAAATATATATCTGAGTTGCGAGTTTGGTAAACATTTGAGACAATGTGAAAATGTTTCGCAACTCATGCCACCTGGAACGCCATAGTGTGTGTTGGGGAACGTTGCATGGGAAACAAAAAATTTCCTACGCACACGGAAAACTATCATGGTGATGATCATCTACGAGAGGGAGATCGGATCCACATACCCTTGTAGATCGCTAAGCGGAAGCATTAATAAACGCGGTTGATGTAGTGGTACATCTTCACGATCCGTCCCGCGAACCGTCTCACGATCCGTCCCGATCAAGTGCCGAACGGACGACACCTCCGCATTCCACACACGTACAGCTCGATGACGATCTCCGCCTTCTTGATCTAGCAAGACAGACGAGGATGTTGATGAGTTCCCCGACAGCGTGACGGCGCTCCGATGGTGGTAGTGATCTATTCCTGCAGGGCTCCGCCCGAGCTCCGCAAAAAACCGATCTAGAGGAAGAACTATGATCTAGAGGAGAGGGCAGCACGTGGCAAAGTTGTGTCTCAAAAGCCCTAAACCTCTAGTATATAAAGGAGGAGGGAGGGGGCAGGCCTTGAACCACAAGGGAGGAGCCCTTGGGTCGGCCGAAGTGGAGGAGGGGGAGTCCTCCTCCAACTCCACTTGGATTAGGACTCCTTCATTAATTCCCCACCTCTTTTGGATTTTCCACTTTTTCCTCATGGGATTTCCTTGGATGACTTTGTCAGCCCATTATGCCTTATTGCACATCCAATAAACCCACGTGGACCCCTTGGGGCATGGTGGGCCCATCCAGTGGGCCCTCGGAACCCATTCGTCACTCCCGGTACACTGCCGGCAATGCCCGAAAACCTTCCGGAATCCAAATACCAACTTCCTATATATCAATCTTCGTTTCCGGACCATTCCGAAACTCCTCGTGACGTCCTGGATCTCATCCGGGACTCTGAACAAAACTTCAGTCACCAACACATATAACTCAACTATACCTAAACGTCACCGAACCTTAAGTGTGCAGACCCTGCGGGTTCGAGAACTATGCAGACATGACCTGAGACACTCCCCGGTCAATAACCAACAGCAGGACCTGGATGTACATATTGGCTCCGACATATTCTACGAAGATCTCTATCGGTTGAACCTCTATGTCAAGGATTCATATAATCCTGTATATTATTCCCTTTGTCCTTCGGTATGTTACTTGCCCGAGATTCGATCGTCGGTATCTCCATACCAAGTTCAATCTCTTTATCAGCAAGTCTATTTACTCGTTCCGTAATACAAGATCCCATAACTAACTCCTCAGTCACATTGCTTGCAAGGCTTGTTGTGATGTTGTATTACCGAGTGGGGCCCGAGATACCTCTCCGTCACACGGAGTGACAAATCCTAGTCTTGATCCATGCCAACCCAACAGACACCTTTGGAGATACATGTAAAGCACATTTTTAGGCACCCAGTAACTTTGCGATGTGTGATAACCCACAAGGCATTCGTCCGGTTCCGGGAGTTGCATGATCTCATGGTCACAGGAACAGATTCATTGACATGCAGAAAATAGTAGCAATAAACTGACACGATCATACGCTACGTTTATAGTTTGGGTCTTGTCCATCACATCATTCTCCTAATGATGATATCCCGTTATCAAGTGGCAACACTTGTCTATGGTTAGGAAACCTTAACCATCTTTGATCAACGAGCTAGTCAACTAGAGGCTTACTAGGGACAGTGTTTTGTCTATGTATCCACACATGTATTTGTGTTTCCAATCAATACAATTATAGCATGGATAATAAACGATTATCATGAATAAAGAAATATAATAATAACTAATTTATTATTGCCTCTAGGGCATATTTCCAACAGTCTCCCACTTGCACTAGAGTCAATAATCTAGTTCACATCACTATGTGATTTTAACGAATCCAACACCCATACAGTTCTGGGGTCTGATCACGTCTTGCTTGTGAGAGAGGTTTTAGTCAATGAGTCTGAACCTTTCAGATATGTGTGTGCTTTACAAATCTCTATGTTATCCTGTAGATGCTGCTACTACGTGCCATTTGGAATTATTCCAAATGACCACTCCACTATATGAATTCGGATTAGTGTCAATGCTTGCATCGACATAACCCTTTACGACAAACTCTTTAATCACCTCCATAATCAAGAAAAATTCCTCAGCCCAGTAGTTACTAAGGATCACTTTGACCGCTGCTCAATGATTCAATCCTGGATCACTCTTTGTACCCCTTGACAGACTCATGGCAAGACACACATCAGGTGCGGTACACTGCATGGCATACTTTAGAGCCTACGGCAAGGCATAGGGGACGAGAGGACGTTTAACTTGTTTTTGCAGGGTATGCTATGTGATTTGATATGGCCAAAAGGATGTGATGAAATATATGTGATGTATGAGATTGATCATGTTCTTGTAATAGGAATCACGACTTGCATGCCGATGAGTATGACAACCTGCAGTATGACAAGAGGGTTCCGGTGTTTCGCAACCCTCTCGCCCCTCCTCTATTTATAGAGGGAAGGGAAGAGGGGGCCGACCACCCTAGATCCCTCTAGAGGGGGCGGCGGCGGCCAACGGGGGGTGGCTTGCCTCCCAAGTCGGTGGGAGGAGCCCCCCACACCCTAGGGTTCCCAGCCCTAGGCGCCTTGGGCCCTTTGGTGGTGCGCGCCAGCCCACCAGGGAGCTGGTTCCCACCCACCTTCGGCCCACGTGGCCCTCCGGGACAGGTGGCCCCTCTCGGTGGACCCCCGGAACCTTTTCGGTGGTCCCGACACCCTAAAACCTTTCCAATGACTGAAACTGGACTTCCCATATATAAATCTTCACCTCCAAACTATTCCGGAACTCCTCGTAATGTCCAGGATCTCATCTGGGACTCTGAACAACTTTCTAATGATATACAATTCCCATCACAACTCTAACGTCACCGAACCTTAAGTGTATAGACCCTACGAGTTTGGGAACCATGCACACATGACCGAGACACCTCTCCGGCCAATAACCAACAACGGGATCTGTATACCCATATTGGCTCCCACATGTTCCACGATGATGTCATCGGATGAACCACCATGTCGGGGATTCACTTAATCCCATATACAATTCCCTTTCACTACTGGAATTTAGTTATTTGCCGTGTGCCAGATCTTTGCCGTCTGCTGACTGATGGCAAAGAGTTTCTTTGCCGCCAGCTTCCACAAAGCGGACGACAAAGAACTGGCTGATGGCATTGAACGCCTTTGCCATCAGTCACTTCTTTGCCATCAGCCGTAGACGGCAAAGAGCCGCACAACAGACGGCAAAGCTACAGGTGGGGCCCACCTGACTGTGAGGACGTTAGGTCAAACTCGAGTCTCTTCTTTGCCGTCGGCCACAGACGGCAAAGAGCCGCACAACAGACGGCAATGCAAAGCGAACGACAAGGAGCTAACGTTTGTAATGGCTCTTTGCCCCCACCCCGGCCCCTCTCTCTCACTCACTCACCCACGTCGCTCCACCCATTTCCACTCCTCTCGCCGACGCCCACTGCCGCCACCATCGTCGCCGCCCAACCGGCCCTATCGCGCCGCCGCCCCATCACCCCCGGCACCTCCCCGGTGCCCCACAGCCCCGGCGCCGCCATCCCACCACCCCCGGCGCCCCAACACCCCCGGCGCCCGACAACCCCCAACGCCCTGGCGCCCCGCCGCGCCCAGGACACCCCAGCCGCCCCCGCCGGTGAGCCCCCCGCCCCCACGCAATTTGTATGGTTAGGTTAGTTTTTCCTTTTTCTTATTTATGTTAAATTAGTTAGGTTAGTTTTTTAGTTTATTAGGTTTATGTTAGTTTGTTAGCTTGTTAAATTAGTTAGGTTAGTTAGTTAGTTAGTTAGCTTAATAGAAAGAAGAGGAAGAAGAAGAGGAGGAGGAGGAGGAGAAGAGGATAAGAGGAGGAGGAGGAGAAGAAGAAGAAGAAGAAGAGGAGAAGAAGAAAAAAGAAGGAGAAGAAGAAAAGAAGAAGAGAAGAAGAAGAGAAGAAGAGAAGAAGAAGAAAACAAGAAGAGAAGAGAAAAAAAAGAAGGAGAAGAAGAGAAAAAAGAAGAAAAGAAGAATAAGTAGAAGAGGAGGATAAAGAAAAATTGAAATAGAAATAATAGGAAGAAGAAGAAGAAGAGGAGAAGAGGAGGAGGAGGAGGAGGAGAAGAAGAAGAATATGAGCAGGAGAAGAGGAGAAGAAATAGGAAAAATGAAAAGAAGGAAGAAGAAGAAGAAGAAGAAGAAGAAGAAGAGAAGAAGAAGGAGAAGGAGGAGGAGAAGGAGCCCTCCTTCTTCTTCTCCTTCTTCTCTCCTTCTGCCGGTAGAAGAAAGAAGAGAAGAAGAAGAAGAAGAAGAAGAAGAAGAAGAAGAAGAAGAAGAAGAAAAGGAAGAATGGAAGAATAAGAAAAGAAAGAAGAGGAAAAAAAGAAACGACCGAAGTAGAAAATGACACCCTGACACCCTGACACGATGCCCCGACACCCCGACACGACGCCCCGACACGACATCCTGACACCCCAGCACGAAACTCCGCGCAAGTGTTAATACTCCGTATATTTGTATTAGGTCGTATATTTTTCGGTTTTATTAATTTACACAAAATATTTGTGTTGATCGAGTGGATTTACATGTGATAGTTGTCTCGTCGCTATGAGGTCTGTTGTGCGAAGTCCTCCCCGTGCATTCTACGAGCTCTGCCCCTGCATTCGTGGGTCAGTACAAATGTCATCTCCTCCTCGCCCCTTCATTTACTATGGGTCGGTTTTCGGATGACACTTGCTAGATGTAGGTAATTAAATTAATTTATCAGTATGCGTGACTAGTATGCATCTCCCATTCGAAAGGGTTACAGTTATAAATATGCATGCATTTGCTTATATTTATAACCGTGATTCTTTCGAATTGTCCAACGTTATCCATGGATAGCGCGAGTATGTGTAGATTGGGTTCGTTTTCCCATATGCTTTCTTCCGGATCCGATGCATAATTTCGTCAGTGCCTCCCTGTTGTTCTCCAGATACACATCCTCTCTGTTTATTGCAGAGATGTGTATCAGGAGAACAGCGGGGAGGTGCTACCGAAATTTTGCGTTGGATCTGGAGCACAACATGGGAAAACGAACTCAATCTACACATACTCGGGGTGGGATTAGGACCTATCTTTACCTATTAGCGTGTATGTTGCATGGACGTAATAAAAATGGCAAACTTGATTAACTGATGAATATATATGCTAAATTATATATAAATATATTTCCTGTGTGTTTAGCAGCTAGGCAAGATGAGTGATCGTGCATGGATGTACACTGGTCACCCTAGTCAGAAAGAGATGATGAAAGAATGGTTTCTAAAAACCAAGGAATTTGTGAAAGCCACATTTGCAAATGTCCAGGAAAGAAACTATTGCCCCTGTCCTGGATGCGACAACTATAAAAAGACGACATAGGCTGTAATGATTAAACACCTGCAGAGGAGGGGTTTTAAGCCTAATTATACGGTGTGGACATTTCATGGTGAGTCTGTACAACGCACCAGAGCTGAGGTGGTCCGTCGTCGCACCAACGAGCATGGTACCGGGATCGAAGACATGGTGCAAGACTTTGATGTTGCTCGGGATTCGGAAGATGAGATGGAGGAATCTGCAAAGGCCTTCTATGAAATGTTGGAGTCTTCAAAACATCCTCTCCATGAGCACACTGAGCTTTGTCAGCTGGATGCAATTCCACAAGTAATGGATCAGAAGGCTCAATTCAACTTGGGAAGAGAATGCTACGACGTGATGATGACACTATTTGGACGCTTCCTACCCAAAGGCCATGTCATGCCTGCAAACCTGTCCCAGTCGGACAATCGTGTACTTAAGATGCCATATGAGAAGATAGATGCATGTGAGAAAGGATGTGTCTTATTTTGGAAGGAGTATGCAAACTTGGACTATTGACCCAATTGCGAGTTTTGCAGGTATCTTGTGGTAGACAACGGTATGGGTGAGAAGAGGCAGACCAAAATCGCAGTTAGTGTTCTTCAATATATGCCAATCGTACCAAGGCTTCAACATCTTTTCATGGTCGAAGAGACAACCAGACAGATGACATGGCACAAATTGGGCAAAAGAACCGAACTAGATGAATTGCATCAGGATAAAGCGGCAGATCCAAGGAATCCTCGAGTCTGCGCCGCCACGGATGGTTTTAATCCCTTCGTCATGACGGCAACCCAATGTAGTTGTTGGCCTGTATTTGTCATTCCACTCAATCTCCCCCCCGGGCAGATTTTGCAAAGAAAGAACATATTTCTGACATTGATAATTCCAGGGCCCAATTATCCGGGGAAGAATATGAATGTGTACCTGCAGCCCCTTAAGGATGAATTGGAAGAAGCTTGGAATAATGGGGTCAAGACATACGATGCTGCTAGAAAACGAAACTTCAAAATGCATGTGTGGTACATGTACTCTATGCATGACTTGCCGACATATGCGCTATTCTTTGGATGGTGTGTGCATAGAAGGTTCCCGTGCCCCCAATGCAAGGTAGCTCTTCAGTTTCATTGCTTGCAGGAGGGCCGAAAGTATTCTTGCTTTGACTTGCATAGACAGTTCCTGGATCCTGACCATCAGTTCAGAAAAGACAAGAAGAACTTTACCAAAGGTAAAGTTGTCAAAAACTTGGCACCACCTGCGTTGACAGGCCAACAGATCCTGGATCAGTTAAACACCCTGGAGCCTGATCCAGAGCATCCAGGGTATTTCAAGGGGTATAATTCAAAACACGCCTAGACTCACAAGCCATGCTTCTGGGATCTGCCTTACTTCAAAGACCTCCTTCTTCCACACAATATCGACATGATGCACACTAAAAATAATATCGGAGAGGCTATTTTTGGTACATTGTTCGACATAGATGGGAAGACAAAGGATAATACTAAGGCTAGAGTCGATCAAGAGACACTATGTCACAGACCGTTACAAAACATGCGAGAAGGCAACGGAAAGCAGAAGTGGTCGAAGCCAAAGGCCTGGTTCAATCTTGGAAGGCCAACTATGAGGGAAATTATCTTGTGGGTCAAAGTGCACTTGATGTTCCCCGATGGGTATGCAGCGAATCTAAAGAGGGGAGCGAGTCTTGAAAAAATTAAAATCTTTGGTCTCAAGAGTCATGATTGGCACATATGGCTAGAGCGGGTAATGCCGGTGATGTTACGTGGCTTTATTCCTGAGGATGAATGACTAGTACTAGCGGAGCTGAGCTATTTCTTCTATGTTCTTTGTGCGAAAGATTTGTCGCCTGGCGTGGTAGATGACATGGAAGAGTTTGCACCGGAGTTGCTGTGCAAGTTAGATAAGATCTTTCCGCCGGGCTTCTTTAATCCAATACAATATTTGATTTTACATCTACCGACCGAGGCAAGGTTGGGTGGGCCCGTGCAAAATCGTTGGTGCTATGCAACTGAGAGGATGCAGAAGACGCTTCGAGCTAAATGTAAAAATAAGCGTAAAATTTAAGCATCGATGGCTGAGGCATTCATTACTGAGGATGTGGCAAACTTTGTGACAGCACACTACGAAGCCAAAAATCATCATTTGCATAATCCGAAGCCTCGGCACAATGATGCAGACCCTAAAAAGGTGGGTCCAACCTCATCCTATTCAAAGGGAAGCTCGCACCAGCCGGTGCTTCGAAACCAATAACGTTGGATGTCGAAGAATAGCGGAACATTTCGTTGTATATCTTCAACAACCTAACAGAAGTGCGGCCGTACATCGAGTAAGTTCTCGGCACATGTTCCCGTAACTTCTAATTCCTTTGAACTGCTCTTATTCCCGGATATTTCATACAGCCGATACGCCGCCAAATTCTCGGATGGAGCGATGATCCTAAATGACTTCGTCGAAGAGTATGAGCTTCTGGCAATGACAGGAGGCGGCTATCCCGGTTTCATCTCTTGGTTCAAAAAAATGGTAACTATCAATAATGGACAATTTCATTTCTTGCTCTAACTTGTGGCTAATGAAACAATCGTTTCGTATTAAACTTGTAGGCTAATTCAGAGTCTATGGACGCCGAACTGAGACAAGCCGCTAATGGTTTTGACTATAAGGTCCGTTCATTTGAGAAATACAACATCAACGGGTATCTCTTTCGTACCTTTGGAAAAGAGCTATCTATGCCCGACCGGAAATTTACAAATTGTGGTGTCTCTGCTATCGGCGAAGGTGTTCTCGAGCATTATGGAAGAGTTGAAGCAATTTATGAACTTCAATTCTATGATGAAAACCCATCGAACATCGTAGTCTTCAAATGTTATTGGTTCCAGCCGAAGGAGACTAGAAGGACTCATGAACATATAGGACTAGTCAAAATCAATCCAAACACCCATTTAGATGTTCCCGATGTCTATATTACGGCTCAACACACGACCAAAGTTTTCTATCTGCTGTGGGCATGACAAACTGATAAGAATCTGGAAGGTTGGTATGTTGTTTATGAAGTGCCGACATGATACGTCCATTTTGCATCATGCTTTCATGTTGATATCTATCGGTTTTTGGGCTGTTATTTCACTTCACGGTACAATACTTATGCCTTTTCTCTCTTATTTTGCAAGGTTTACATGAAGAGGGAGAATGCCGGCAGCTGGAATTCTGGCCTGAAAAAGGAGCAAGTTTGAGATGCCTATTTTGCGCAACTCCAAAAGCCATGAAAATCAACGTGGATTTTTTTGGGAATATATAAAAACACTGGGCCGAAGAAGTGCCAGAGGAGCGCAACCAGGGGGCCACAAGCCTGGTAGGCGCGGCCACCCCCCTGGCCGCGCCTAGGGGGCTTGTGGGCTCCCTGATGGCCCACTGGCTCCCCTCTTCTGCTATATGAAGGGTTTCGTTCCGAAAAAAATCAGGAGGAGGTTTTTCGGAGGATTCGCCGCCGCCACGAGGCAGAACTTGAGTAGAACCAATCTAGAGCTCCGACAGGACGATCCTGCCGGGGAAACTTCCCTCCCGGAGGGGGAAATCGTCGCCATCGTCATCACTAACACTCCTCTCATCAGAGGGGACTCGTCACCATCAACATATTCATTAGCACCATCTCATCTCCAAACCCTAGTTCACCTCTCGTAACCAATCTCCTCTCGCGACTCCGATTGGTACTTGTAAGGTTGCTAGTAGTGTTAATTACTCTTTGTAGTTGATGCTAGTTGGATTATTTGGTGGAAGAGTTTATGTTCAGATCCTTGACGCCACTCATCACCTCTCTAGTCATGAATATGATTATGCTTTGTGAGTAGTTACTTTTGTTCCTGAGGACATGGGATAAGTCATGCTAATAGTTGTCATCTGAATTTGGTATTCGTTCGATATTTGGATGTCTTGTATGTTGTTTTTCCTCTACTGGTGTTATGTGAACGTCGACTACATAACACTTCACCATTATTTGTACCTAGAGGAAGGCATTGGGAAGTAGTAAGTAGATGATGGGTTGCTAGAGTGACAGAAGCTTAAACCCTAGTTTATGTGTTGCTTCATAAGGGGATGATTTGGATCCACTAGTTTAATGCTATGGTTAGACTTTGTCTCAATTCTTCTTTCGTAGTTGCGGATGCTTGCGAGAGGGGTTAATCATAAGTGGGATGGTTGCCCAAGTAAGGGCAGTATCCAAGCGCCGGTCCACCCACATATCAAACTATCAAAGTAACGAACGCGAATCATATGAACATGATGAAAACTAGCATGACAGAAATTCCCGTGTGTCCTCGGGAGCGTTTTTCCTCCTATAAGACTTTGTCCAGGCTTGTCCCTTGCTACAAAAGGGATTGGGCCACTTTTCTGCACCGTTGCTACTTTTGTTACTTGTTGCTTGCTACGAATCATCTCACCACACAACTACTTGTTACCGATAATTTCAGTGCCTGCAGATATTACCTTGCTGAAAACCACTTGTCAGATCCTTCTGCTCCTCGTTGGGTTCGCCAATCTTACTTATCGAAAGGACTACGATAGACCCCCTATACTTGTGGGTGATCAAGACCCTTTTCTGGCGTCGTTGCCGGGGAGTGAAGCGCCTTTGGTAAGTGGAACTTGGTAAGGAAACATTCATATAGTGTGCTGAAATTTATTCTCACTTGTCACTATGGAAACTAATCCTTTGAGGGGCTTGTTCGGGGTATCTTCACCTCGAACGGAAGAACAAAGAGTTTCTCCTCAACCTGCTGCACCTACTGAAAATATTTGCTTTGAATTTGCTTCGGGTATGCTTGAGAAACTGCTGGCTAATCCTTTTACAGGAGATGGAACATCACATCCAGACTTGCATCTAATCTATGTAGATGAAGTTTGTGGTTTATTTAAGCTTGCAGGTTTGCCCGAGGATGAGGTCAAGAAGAAGGTCTTTCCCTTATCTTTGAGGGATAAGGCGTTGACATGGTATAGGCTATGTGATGATACTGGATCATGGAACTACAATCGGTTGAAATTGGAATTTCATCAAAAGTTTTATCCTATGCATTTAGTACATCGTGATCGGAATTATATTTATAATTTTTGGCGTCGTGACAGAGAAAGCATCTCTCAAGCTTGGGGGAGGCTTAAATCAATGTTATATTCATGCCCCAACCATGAGCTCTCGAGAGAAATTATCATTCAAAACTTCTATGCTCGGCGTTCTCATGATGATCGCACCATGCTTGACACTTCTTGTACCGGTTCTTTTATGAAGAGAGATATTGACTTCAAGTGGAATTTATTGGAGAGAATTAAACGCAACTTTGAAGATTGGGAGCTTGATGAAGGTAAGGAGTCAGGTATGAATTTCAAGTTTGATTGCATTAAATCCTTTGTTGAAACAAATACTTTTTGTGATTTTAGCGCTAAGTATGGACTTGACTCTGAGGTAGTAGCTTCATTGTGTGAATCATTTGCTGCTCATATTGATCTCCCCAAATAGAAGTGGTTTAAATATCATCCTCCTTTAGAAGTCAATGTAGTTAAACCCAATCCAGTTGAAGAGAAAGTCATTGCCTATAATGATCCTATTGTTCCCAGTGCTTACATTGAGAAACCACCTTTCCCTGTTAGGATAAACACTACTGGAATTCAGAATTTTGCCGTCTGCCTGGCCTTTGCCGTTTGCTGACGCATGGGAAAGGTACTCTTTGCCGTCAACTGTCACAGTGCTGACGGCAAAGAGGTGGCTGATGGCAAAGGTTTAATTTGCTGTCGGCCACCTCTTTGCCATCCGCTGGCGGACGACAAAGAAGCCCTATGCGGACGGCAAAGGGTGGGCAGACGGCAAAGCCCCTCCCCCCAAACGGCCGAAACCCCACCCCCACCCACCCCTCCCCTTTGCCGTCTGCCTGGGACTCCTTTGCCGTCTGCCTGGGAGCACGGAGGACGACAAAGGGGACGGCGGCCCACCAACCACACTAACGGCTGCCCCCACCCGATGCCTCCCCCACCCCGCCCCTTTGCCGTGTGCCTCGGACTCCTTTGCTGTCTGCCTGGGAGCACGGCGGACGGCAAAGGGGACGGCGGCCCACCAACCACACTAACGCCCGCCCCCTCCAACCGCAGCTTCCCACGTACGCGACCCACCAGTGCATCTGCGCACCGCGCTGCCTGCCGATGCCCACGAGCTCCGCCGGCCACCCCTAGGTTTCTGCCTCAACCCCTCTCCTTGAATTCCACCGTCTGGCACTAGGTGCTCCACGCCGACGTCCCGCTGCTCCGGCCCAAGGAGGCCGCGCCGCACCGCCCCATCGTCCCGCTGCTCCGGCCCAAGGACGCCGTGTCGCGCCGCCCAGACTCCCTGACGACTGTCACAGCCGTCCTCCTCCTCGACCTGCTGCCGTACGAGCTACTCCTCTTCACCTCTTGTATTATTATAATCGAATTAGTACAGTTGAAGGATGCGTACTAGCACTAGTTTTTATCGAAAATCAGTAAAAGTTTGAATTTTTTCATAGTAAGGCAGCCCCTGCTCTTAAGAATTCATGTCCAAGAGTATTGTAATGCCAAGGATTTATCTTTTATTCCATTCTCCCATTGGTTGCTACACATATTTGAAAGGAAAATCAATGGTGTTGCTGCATTAACCTCAGATCTACTCCCCGCGTCCAGAAATACTTATCGCTTATCGGAGAAATTGATAAAATTAGATGTATCTAGAATTAAAATACATCTAGATACATCCATTGCTCCGACCGGACGGAGGTAGTATTAAGTAGTAATGTGTTAGACTGAATCCATACTAAACGATGATGGAGGTGACCATACTATATTCAGTATTAAAAAGGTCCATGTTGTATGGATATGTACTGTATCAACACAAGCATGTGTTCATACAGAATTCTTGATCAACTTTATTATGCTTTATTCCAGGAGACAATTTACTTTTAGTTCCATCCACTCTACAGTTTATTTACTTTCCTTGCTCTACATTATTCTGGTGTTAAATTCTCCAAATGCATGGTACTACGAAGTGCAGAAAATCCTACACTCCTCAGTTTATCCAGTACCCCCAACTAACTTCAGGATTCTTCATTATTTGCTACTATCATGCATTTTCCAACCATAAAATTGAGTGGAGTCTTTGGGGAGGCTATTCTTTGAGAAGATCAAAGTACAGCATGGTGACTTGCTTTGTAACATTGCTTGATACCAGATTTTAACCGACCAGAACTTGATTTCCCTAGCCTGAGCATACTTGACTCTGATTAACTCCCGCCCTTTCCTAGTGCAAACTCTTATCAACTACTCCCTCCATTCCAAAATTGTTGTCTTAGCTTTGTCTAGACCTGGGGGAGGGGTTTCCTTGTACGTCCCAGGCTCGGCGCCCCCTCCACCTTCCCTTCACCCACTGTTCCTGATCATAAAAAAGTGGTGTCATTAGAAAAGAAAAAGGTTTAGGGTTGAGCACATTATTCTATCTTCGAAGATCGACCCGGTACCCTCCAAAAAAAAAGATCGACCCGGTCCAGCTGATTCATGAGCACAACGACGTGGGAAGCACTATGTTGTGGTGTGTGTGCTTCCATCGGACAAAACAATGAAATTTTGAAACATCCCTGTCAACCATAATATTCTCAACAAAAATAATACTACTACTACTATACGGTGCCATGCGCCACTCGTGCGAGATTTCTTGGACCAGTAAACTCGTTATCGTTCAACCAAACGCTACCGAAAAGATCCACAGAAAAGTTGATTGAGCAGAAGGAAGAAAGTTGTGCTTGGCGTCGACGAAGGAAACGAATCAGGGGGCGTTGTGCGGAGTTGGCTGGCCGTGATGTATAACATGGAGGAGGCGACGATGGTGCGGTAGCGGCCGAGCCACGAGTCGGCGACGGTGGCGCTGAGCAGCGACAGCATGGACGCGGCACCGGACCAGGCGTTGACGGCGGCAGCGGCGGCGGCCATGCTCTCCTCGAGCAGGCCGGTCAGGTAGCTGATGAGGTTGGAGGAGATGCCGTAGTACGCGAACCCCCGACCCCACGACCCCTGACGCCACTGACCCTCGACCCCCGACCCCCGACCCCCGACGCCACTCACCCTCGACCCCCGACCCCCGACGCCACTCACCCCCAACTCCCGAGCCCCGACACCTCTTCGGCCTCTTGTTGACCGAAAAGACCCCAACCCTCGACGCCAGTGACCCTCGACCCCCGACGACAGTGACCCACATATTTATGAGTTAGGTCACATAGTTATGTTAATTATAAAAACATCATATTTGTGTTGATCGTGTGAATTTCAATGTGCAGTTGTTCGATGACCTCCACATGCGTTGGACGAGCTCCGCCCTTGCATTTGTTGGTGAGCACAAATGACTTCTCCTCCTACCCCCTTAATTTGCTCTGTCGCGGTCTTCGCGCCGATGAAACTTGCTAGCTATAGGTTTCTTCAATCATGAGTATGCGTGACCAGTATGCGTCTCCCGTTCGAAAGGGCGACATCTATAAATATGCATTTCTTTGCATATTTATAACCGTCATCCTTTCGAATTGTCCAACATTATCCATGGACAGGCCGAGTATGTGTAGATTGGGTTCGTTTTCCCGTATGTTGTGCTCTAGATCTGATGCAGAATTTCGTCAGTGCCTCCCTGTTGTTCTTCGGGTACACATCCTCTCTGCTTATTGCCGAGACATGTATCAGGAGAACAACGGGGAGGTGCTGCCAAAATTCTGCGTCGCATCTGGAGCAGAGCATGGGAAAACGAACCCAATCTACACATACTTGGGTGGGATTAGGACCTATCTTTACCTATTAGCGTGTAGGCTGCATGGACGTAATAAAATTGACAAACTTGATTAGCTTATGAATATAGGTGATGAATTATATATTTATTTCTTGTGCCCCCATAGGTAGCTAGGCAACATGAGTGATCGTGCTTGGATGTACACTGGTCACCCTAGTCAGAAAGACATGACCCATGAATGGTTAACAAAAACCAGGGGGTTTGTGAGAGCCGCATTTGCAAATGGCCAGCAAAAAACATGGTGCCCCTGTCCCAACTGCGACAACTGGAAAAGCAGACAAAGTTTGAAATGGGTAAACACGTGCAGAAGTGGGGTTTTACGCCTAATTATACGGTGTGGACTTTTCATGGTGAGTCTGACCAACGTGCCAGAGATGAGGTGATTCGTCGTCGCGCCGACCAGCATGGTACCGGGATTGAAGACATGGTGCAAGACTTTGATGATGCTCGGGATTCGGACGATGAGATGGAGGAATCTGCAAAGGCCTTCTATGAAATGTTGGAGTCTTCAAAACGTCCTCTGCACAAGCAGACTGAGCTTTGTCAGCTGGATGCCATCGCGCAAGTAATGGCTCTGAAGGCTCAATTCAACCTAGGCAGAGAATGCTACGACATGATGATGACGATATTTGGACGCTTTCTACCCAAAGGTCATGTACTGCCTGCAAACCTGTACCCGTCAGAGAAAATCCTCCGTGTACTTAAGATGCCCTATGAGAAAATACATGCCTGTGAGAATGGATGTGCCTTATTTAGGCTTGAGTATGCGGCCTTGAACTATTGCCCCATTTGCAATTATTCCAGGTATATTGTGGTAGACAACGGTATGGGTGAGAAGAATCAGACCAAAATCCCCATTAGTGTTCTTTGGTATCTGCCAATCGTACCAAGACTTCAACGTCTTTTCATGGTCGAAGAGCCGGCCAGACAGATGACATGGCACAAATTGGGCAAAAGAACCGAACTAGATGCGGATGGGAACAAGATGCTGGTACACACTTTAGATGGTTTTGCGTGGAGGAACTTCGATGCATTACATAAGGATAAATCGGAAGATCCAAGGCAACCTAGAGTTGCCATCAGCACGGATGGGTTCAATGTGTATGGTATGACGGCATCACAATACAGTTGTTGGCCTGTATTTGTCATTCCACTAAATTTGCCACCCGGAGAGATTATGAAAAGAAAGAACATTTTCCTGACGTTGATAATTCCAGGGCCCAAATATCCGGGGAAGAATATGAACGTGTACATGCAGCCGCTTAAGGATGAATTGCGAGAAGCCTGGGATAATGGGATCAAGACCTACGACGCGGCTACCAAAACAAATTTCAAAATGCATGTGTGGTACATGTACTCGACGCATGATTATCCGGCGTTTGCGCTATTCGTTGGCTGGTGTGTGCATGGAAGGTTCCCGTGCACCACATGCAAGGCAGCTCTTCAGTTCCGTTGGCTGCAGGCTGGTCGCAAGTATTCTTCCTTCGACATGCATAGACAATTCCTGGATCCTGACCATAAGTTCAGAAAAGACAAGAAGAATTTCATCAAAGGTAGAGTTGTCAAAAACACTGCACCAGCTGCGTTCACAGTCCAACAGACCCTTGATCAGTTAAACGCTCTCGAGCCTGATCCTTTGCGTCCAGGATACTT
The DNA here is from genome assembly GCF_904849725.1 of Hordeum vulgare subsp. vulgare. Lineage (NCBI taxonomy): Eukaryota > Viridiplantae > Streptophyta > Magnoliopsida > Poales > Poaceae > Hordeum > Hordeum vulgare. The sequence continues at coordinate 106,890,509 of NC_058524.1, read as the reverse complement.
CAAAGGGTATAATACGGAACACGCTTGGACTCACAAGTCATGCTTATGGGATCTGCCTTACTTCAAAGACCTCCTTTTCCCACACAACATCGACGTGATGCACACTGAAAAGAATATTGCGGAGGCCATTTTTTGTACATTGTTCGGCATAGAGGGGAAGGCAAAAGATAATCCTAAGGCTAGAATCAACCTGGAGGCTCTATGCGATACACCGTTGCAAAACGTGCGATAACGGAAAGGAAAGCAAAGCATAGCGAAGCCAAAGGCATGGTTCAATCTTGAAAGGCCAGCTATGAGGGAAATGCTATTGTGGGTGAAAATGCGGTTGATGTTCCCCGATGGGTATGCTGCGAATCTAAAGAGGGGAGCGAGTTTTGAGAAATTGAAAATATTTGGTCTCAAGAGTCATGATTGGCACATATGGATTGAGCGGGTAATGCCGGTGATGTTGCATGGCTTTATCCCTGAGGATGAATGGCTAGTACTGGCAGAGTTGAGCTATTTCTTTCATTCTCTTTGTGCGAAAGAACTGTCACCTGGCGTTCTAGATGAAATGGAAGAGTTGGCGACAGAGTTGATCTGCAAATTAGAAAAGATCTTTCCACCGGGCTTCTTTAATCCAATGCAACATTTGATTTTCCATCTCCCGACCGAGGCAAGAATGGGGGGGGGCCGTTCAAAATCGATGGTGCTACTCAACTGAGAAGATGCAGAAGACGCTTCGAGCTAAGTGTAAAAATAAACTTAGAATTGAAGCATCGATGGCCGAGGCATTCGTTACTGAGGAGGCGGCAAACTTCATGACAGCACACTACGAAGCCAAAAATCATCATTTGCATAACCCGAAGCCTCGGTACAATGATGGCGATCCAAAAAAGTTCGATCCAACCTCAGCCTATTCAAAGGTAAGCTCGCACCATCCGGTGCTTCGAAAGGGAAATCGTTGGATGTCAAAGAATGACGGACCATTTCATTGTATATCTTCACCAACCTAACAGAAGTGCGGCCGTACATCGAGTAAGTTCTCGATAAATTATTGTTCCACAACTTCTAATTGCTTTGAACTACTCTTATTCCCGGATATTTGATATAGTCGATACGTCACCGAATTCTCGGATGGAGCGGTCATCGAAAAGGATTCCATCGAAGAGTATGAGCTTCTCACAAAGCATGGAGGCGGCTATCCCAGTTTCATCTCTTGGTTCAAACAAAGGGTAATTAATTACCATTAAGGGCCCATTTTAATTCTTGGTCTAATTTGCGGCTAATGCATCCATTCTTTCGTATTAAACTTGTAGGCTGGTGCAGAGTCTATGGACGCCGAGTTGAGACAAGTCGCTAATGGTTTTGACTATAAGGTCCGTTCATTTGACAAATACAACATCAACGGGTATCACTTTCGTACCTTTGGCAAAGAGCTATCTATGCCCGACCTAAAGACTACAAATTGTTCTGCCTCTGCTATCGGCGAAGGAGGCACCGAGTATTACGGAAGAGTTGAAGCAATTTATGAACTTCTATTCTATGGTGAAAACCCACCGACCGTCATAGTCTTCAAATGTTATTGGTTTGAGCCAAGGGAGACTAGAAGGACTCATGAACATATAGGACTAGTGGAAATCAACCAAAACACCCACTTAGATGTTCCCGATGTCTATATTACGGCTCAACAGGCGACACAAGTTTTCTATCTACCGTGGTCCTGCCAAACTGATCCAAATCTCAAAGGTTGGGATGTCGTTTATGAAGTGCCACCACATTTTAGACCACCTACCCTCAATGAAGAGGATTACGAACCTCATATTAACCCAGACACATATGAAGGAGAATTCTTCCAAGAAACACGTATGTCCAAGAAACGTTTTAAGAACCGCTCTACTTCACCCCAGAACATTGAAGTAGATAGCGACAGTGAATCCGTCTTAACCCCTGAGCCTGAACAGGAAGAGCTGGAAGAAGAAGAGGTTACTGCTGCGGATGACCTATCACTTATTGACCGATTACATAATGGTGGCCTTCCACATGTTCTTCCTCATAGTGATGATGATGATGCATTTATTGATTATAGTGATGATCATGATGCATTTATTGACCCCGAAGCATATATAAACGAGCACGATTGTTATTAATTCATGTCAGGTATTCAACTATTATACTATATATAAATTTTGAGTTCATGTTAGGTATTCAATTTTTATTAGTCATGTTGGTATTTATGACGATGATACACTTAAATTATATACATTTTATTACTCATGTTGGTATTTATGTTGTACTAATTTCATTTACTCTTTGTCATGACAGGTGTTGAAAGATGGTGGGAAAGGGTCAAAAGCACTCCGCGGCTCCTTCTTCGTCGGCGGGTGATGGGATGGGTAATTCCATTCCTGCCTCGCCTCTTCGGAGAGAGTTGCTCTCTACTATGCAAGGAGCGCCCCCCGTGAGAGGAGGTCGACCCCCCGCGAAGCCGAGAGGTACTAAAGGTACACGTTGTATTCATGTTGGTATTTATGTTGTACTCATGTTGTATGCATATTGGTATTTATATACATTTTATTACTCAGGTTGGTATTTATGTTGTACTAAAGGTACACGTGGCCATGGGAGAGGTAGGGCGGTGGCTGCCACGCCTTCTGAGGTGGAGGTGATATGTCTCCGTCGTATCTACTTTTCCGAACTCTTTTGCCCTTGTTTTGGACTCTAATTTGCATGATTTGAATGGAACTAACCCGGACTGACGTTGTTTTCAGCAGAATTGCCATGGTGTTGTTTTTGTGCAGAAATAAAAGTTCTCGGAATGTCCTGAAAATTTACGGAGATTTTTTCTGGAATAAAAGAAAAATACCTGCGCAAAGTTCCACGTGAGGGGGTGTGCCAGTGGGCCAAAAGCCCACAGGCCGCGGCCACCCCCCTATGGCCGCGCCGTGCAGGCTTGTGGGGCCCACGTGGCACCACCGCCCCCAATCTCAGTTCTATATCTTCCGTTTCGCCTGGAAAAAAATCAGAGAGAAGGTTTCATCGCGTTTTGCGATACGGAGGCGCCGCCACATCCTGTTCTTCATCTGGAGGGCAGATCTGGAGTCCGTTTCGGGCTCCGGAGAGGGGAAATCGTCGCCATCGTCATCAACCTTTATCCATTGACAATTCCATGATGCTCTTCATCGTTCGTGAGTAATCTCATCGTATGCTTGCTGGACGGTAATGAGTTGGATGAGATCTATCATGTAATCGAGTTAGTTCTTGACGGGGATTGATCCCTAGTATCCACTATGTCCTAGATTGATGTTGCTACTACTTGGCTATGCTTAATGCTTGTCACTAAGGCCCGACTGCCGTGATTTCAGATCTGAACCTATTATGTTGTCGCCAATATATGTGTTTTAGATCCTATCTTGCAAGTTGTAGTCACCTACTATGTGTTATGACCCGACAACCCTGGAGTGACAATAGCCGGAACCACTCCCGGAGATGACCATAGTATGAGGAGTTCATGTATTCACCGCGTGTTAATGTGTTGGTCCGGTTCTTTATTAAAATGAGAACCTTAATATCCCGTAGTTTCCATTAGGACCCCTCTGCCATGGGAGGGATGGACAATAGATGTCATGCAAGTTCTTTTCCCTAAGCACGTATGACCACATACGGAATACATGCCTACATTAGATTGACGAACGGGAGCTAGTCACATATCTCTCCGTGTTATAGCTGTTACATGATGAATCACATCCGTCACACTCATCCATCACCGATCCACTGCCTACGAGTCTTTTACTACTGGTCCTCGCTACGTTACTTTGCCTAGGCTTGTCCCTTGCTACAAGAGGGATTGGGCCACTTCGCTGCTGCTGTCACTTTGCTTCTATTGCTACTGCTGTTACTTGTTACTTTGCTGCTGTTGCTACTACTGTTCCTTGCTACTCTGCTGTTACTTGTTGCAAGACTTTGTTGGCGCTAACATCCCGTCAACAGGGCCTTTTCTGGTGCCATTGCTCGGAATTGTCAAAGCTTTTTCTGGTGCCGTTGCTATCATACTACCTTGCTACTGATACTTTGCTTGGAGACACTAATCTTTCAGGTATGGTTGAATTGACAACTCAGCTGCTAATACTTGAGAATATTCTTTAGCTTCCCCTTCTGAGTGAATCAATAAATTTGGGTTGAATACTCTACCCTCGAAAACTCCTGCAACCCCATACGCTTGTGGGACATCAAGGCCTTTTCTGGCGCCGTTGCTGGGGAGGCACAACTATATTCTCTGAGTCACTCGGGATTGACGTCTGCTGATCACTATGAGGAATCCGAAAGATCCAAGAACTAAAATCCTGCCTTCCACTATGAGGAGAGGTAAGGAATTGTCATCTAGCTCTGCACTTGATTCACCTTCAGTTTTGAGTAAGTTTGTGACTTCGCCTCCTGCTAGAAATCTTGATATGTCGCCTGTGCTTGATGATACTACTTCTGCTGCCTATGATGCTTATGATGCTATGCTTGATACTATGCCTGATGATGCCATGCTAGATACCATGCCTGATGATGCTATGCTTGATACTATGCCTGATGATGCTATGCCTGATACTGCTTTGCCACTTGGTGCCCTTGATGCACATATTGCTAGAGTTGCTGCTAGATGTGATGATACTTCTGAAACTGCTGATACTATTGAAGTAGAACCTGCTACTATGGCTGAATTGCTTGTTATGCCTGATACGCGCTATGTTATGGAGAGGGAGATAGGTGAGGATTTTTCTTGCGTGTAAGGATAGCTATGATGTTGAGAAACTTCTGCGCAAGTGGAAAGAAAAATCTCTGAACGCTAGGATGAAATACGACCCGAAGTTTGCCACTTCGCCTATCTTTGTGACCGATAAGGATTATGAATTCTCTGTCGACCCTGAGTTAATCACTGTTGTCGAATCTGATCCCTTTCACGGTTACAAGTCTGAAACGGTTGTAGCCCATCTTACCAAACTGCACGATATAGCCACCCTATTCACTAGTGAGGAAAAGATCCGCCACTACTACATGCTCAAGTTGTTTCCTTTCTCGCTGAAGGATGATGCTAAGACCTGGTTCACTTCTCTTGCTCCTGGTTGTGTGCGTAGCCCCCAGGATATGGTCTACTACTTATCTGAAAAATATTTCCCTGCCCATAAGAAGCAAGCTGCCTTGCAGGAAATATACAACTTTGCTCAAGCTGAAGAAGACAGTCTCCCACAAGCTTGGGGGAGGCTTATCCAGCTACTGAATGCTTTGCCTGATCACTCTCTTGAGAAGAACGAAATACTTGATATCTTCTATAATGGACCTACCGATGCTTCCAAAGACCACCTAGATAGTTGTGCCGGTAGTGTTTTTAGGGAACGAACCGTAGAACAAGCTGAGATTCTGTTGAACAACATCTTGTGCAATGAGAATGCTTGGACTATTCCCGAACCACCTCCTAAGCCAACTCCGAAGAAAAGAGGTATTCTATTCCTCAGTCCTAAAGATATGCAAGAAGCCAAGAAATCTATGCGAGAGAAAGGCATTAAATCTGAAGATGTCAAAAATCTACCACCTATCGAAGAGATCCATGGTCTCGATAACCCGATACAGGTAGTAGAAGTAAATTCTCTGCGTAGGTTTGATGAGAGTGATATTCCTTTTGATAAACCTGCTAGCTTATGCTTGGATGAATTTGATAATTTCGTTGCCAAACAACAGAGTTTCAATGATTATGTTAGCAGACAATTGGATAAGAATGCTCGTATGCTTAGTCATTTAAGTGCTTGTGTGGACAAAAATGTCAATGATCTTAAACTTCTGAGTAAACATACCTCTATGGTTACTACTCAAGTAGAACAAGTACTTAAAGCTCAAAATGACTTGCTCAATGAGTTGAATGACACTTCCGTTAGAGTCGTCACTAGAGGCGGTAGAATGACCCAGGAACCTCTGTATCCCGAGGGTCATCCGAAGAGAACTGAACAAGATTCTCAAGGAGTTAGCACTGATGCACCTAGTCATCCTAGAAAGAAGAAGAAATATGATAGGAACTTGCACACTGGCAACCCTGTTGCTGCTACACCTAAGAGTCCAAATGATGCCTCTATCTCTGATGCTGAAACACAATCTGGTGATGAACATGAGCCTAATGATAATCTCAATAGTGATGTTCATGATGATGCTCAACCTAGTGTTGATCTTGATAACCCACAGCCTAAGAATAGAAGATACGATAAGAATGACTTCGTTGCTAGGAAGAACGGTAAAGAAAGGGAGCCATGGGTTCAGAAACCTATGCCCTTTCCTCCCAAACCATCCAAGAAAAAGGATGATGAGGATTTTGAGCGCTTCGTTGAAATGATCAGACCTGTCTTTCTGCAGACGCGTTTGACTGATATGCTCAAGATGTCTCCGTATGCTAAGTACATGAAAGATATTGTGACTAATAAGAGGAGGATACATGATCTTGAGATCTCTGCCATGCTTGCCAATTACACTTTCAAGGGTGGAACTCCGAAGAAACTAGGTGATCCCGGTGTGCCCACTATACCTTGCTCCATTAAGGGCAACTACGTTAGAACTCCGTTATGTGATCTTGGAGCCGGTGTTAGTGTTATGCCTCTCTCTCTTTATCGTAGACTTGAACTGGATAAGTTGACACCCACTGAAATCTCTCTGCAAATGGCCGACAAATCAACTGCTTTCCCTATCGGCATTTGCGAGGATGTGGCTGTTGTGGTTGCTAACACCACTACCTTAACAGACTTTGTTATCTTGGATATTCCCGAGGATGATGCCATGGATGTCATCCTCGGAAGACCCTTTTTAAACACTGTAGGGGCTGTTATAGATTGCAACAAAGGCAATGGCACTTTCCATGTCAACGGTAATGAGCATATGGTGCACTTTCCGAAGAAACAATATCGAGTACATTGCATCAATGCTATCGAAAAAAATTCATCAATTCTTATTGGGAGCTTTGAATGCCCAATTCCTCGTGTCAAGATGAAGTATGATTTGCTTGTTGGGGAGATACACATCCCCATTGAGGTGACCTAGTGACTATTTAAAAATTCTCCGTTCTCTTTTGCGATTCGAGAAGTTCTGTCAAGGGGATTTGATCAACCCCATTGATGGATTTCTTTCGATGACCATGAGATGGATGAATCGAGGAGTCACAAACCTCTGTTCCAAGCTTTCACTTTAGGTTGCTTAGAAGAAAAATGATAGATTTAGTTTAGTTTTCTATGTTTTCTGTTTTAGCATCCGGTAGAAAAGTACCCCGAAAATCAAAGTTCTCTGAACGCTGTGAAAATCAAGTATGATTTTTTCTGGAATATTTGAAAAATACTAGGACAAAGAGTTTGTCTGGGGGCCACACCAGTGGGCCACAAGCCCTAGGGTCGCGGGCTCCCCCTGGCCGCGTCACCCAGGCTTGTGGGGCCCACAGGCACCCCCTCCACTCATTCTTACTCCCATCCAGTTCTCCTACCTCCAGAAAAAATCGTTTCGCAGCTCAAACCTGTGTTCTTGCTCCTGTTGCTGGGATTTCCGATCTCTTTGCTCAAATCACCGTTCTCCGAACTGTTTTGGGGAAATTACTCCTAGGTAAGTGACTCCTCCATTGGTCCAATTAGTTTTTGCTCTAGTGCCTTATACTCCGCGTATTTTTTCTGCCTTGGTGACCATGTTCTTGAGCTTTGCATGCTGATTCTAGCTGGTCCCAAGTAGTTTTGATGCGTAATATGGTCTCTAGGCACTCGTTGGAGTAGTTGCTACTAGTTTAGTTGAACCTTGTTCACCTTTCCTTTGGGTCACTGAAAATTTCAGAAAAGGAAGATGTTCAGGAGAAACTTTCATGGTGGTTCTTCAAGCAAGAGAGGTCCCCGTCCTGCGATTCGGGAGCCTGATCCTTACCAACCTAGGGACGCGCAGGTACAACCATGTGAATGGCCATCCGATGAATTTATGATTGAGGCAGGCTTCAAAGATGAGTTCGATGCATTTGTTCGCAACATCGGACTTGAAGAATTCATCTTCGATAAATGTGAATAGTATATTGCTCTCACTGCCTCTTTTGTTCGTAGATTCAAATTTTCAGCTGGTCGTGAGCCATCGGTACTGTTCGATCTCTATGATAAATCGTATACTATGGACTTAGAGGATTTCAGTAGAATTTGCAAAATACCTATTTGGGGTAACCCCAATGATCCTCCTAAATCTTCGGTTAGAGATTTTTGCGCTGGTATTACGGTTGGAGAAACTAGAGACATTACGCAAGCTACCATGGGGAGTATTCATTTTCCTGCCTTGCATTACTTTACCCTCTTCATAGACAGATGCATTTATGGCAAGATTGAGCATTGTCACCTCTGTGTACCCGACCTTAGTATCCTTAAGAGCGCAGTGGCGGGTGACAAAAGCTTCAACATGGGAGCTATTATAGCAAGGAGGCTGAATAAGAATGCTATTGATGGGGATTTCTTTGGCGGCATCTATGCCACTCGCATAACAAATTTTCTTGGAGTACCCATCCGCGCAGGAGATCCCCCGCTCCATAGAGCTTTCCTTGACCGCGTCGCTATGACACGCTACCAGTTCCTTCAGAGGGATGATGAATCCCTCCTATACCGACTGATATTTAACCGGCAGCGTGTTTTCCATATTACCCTTCCTACTCCTGCTCTCTTTGACTTTCAGGTAAAACAGAGATATTATATAACCAGAGGAGAGGCAGAGAAGTATGAGAGGGATGCAAAGGCTGCTCGTCTCCATGAGGCAGCTATTCAGGCAGTGGCTGCAGCACTCCCGTATAACCCCCATTATGATTTTGGGTTTTGCCAGGACCATCCTTGGGAGTAGACCAAGTTAGGCCAAAAGCCTAAGCTTGGGGGAGTACGTGTTCTCACCGACTTTAGATTCTTGCTTATGCTTTCACTTTGTTAGCCGGTGTTCACACTTTGCCACTGTATCATCCATGCTAGTTTATTTTCTTTTTCTCGTTTTCTTTTGTGTGTCTGTCTAGTTTGAGAAAAACCAAAAAGATTTTCTTTTCTTGTTTTGCTTGTTGGGAGCTTTCCCGTGTAGATAGTTTTATTTTTCTTTGGGTCAAGGTAGAAGACCATGGTTACAATGTTTAGTGGCTCTTGCATGCATACCTGTTTAGCTTTCAAAGAGCTATATTACTTTGTCTTCTCCTTTGTGTTTGCCTGCAGATTCCAGCATAGTCCAATGCACGAGCACGCTTATTATTGTTCACATCACTCGGTCGTGCAAGTGAAAGGCAATAATGACGATATATGATGAAGTGACTGAGCCTGGAAAAGCTGGTATGAACTCGATCTATTTTGTTTTTGTAAATATGACTAGCTCATCATGCCTGATTCAGCTTTGTTGTGAGAGAAACATGTTTGCAATGATAACTTAGAGATCATAGTTGCTTATGCCATGCTTACTTAGCTAGGAGCTTATAATGGTCTGTCTTGGTTGCCCACATGAATGTTGAGATGACTATGATGTAGTATGATAGGATGGTATCCTCCTTTGAATGTTTCAAGTGGCTTGACTTGGCGCATGTTCACGCATGTAGTTGAAACAAAATCAACATAGCCTCTATGATGTTCATGTTCATGGTGATTTATGTCCTACTCATGCTTGCACTCAATGTTAGTTACTCTCAATGCATTTTGATGACTGTTGTCGCTCTCTAGCTGGTCACTTCCCAGTCTTTTGCTAGCCTTCACTTGTACTAAGCGGGAATACTGCTTGTGCATCCACCTCCCATAAACCCAAAGCTGTGCCATATGAGTCCACCATACCTACCTACGTGCGGTATCTACCTGCCGTTCCAAGTAAATTTGCATGTGCCACTCTCTAAATCTTCAAGAAATAATCTATTTTGCATGCCCGAACCGCTCATGTTGTGACAGCGGGCTATTGGTATCTTCCATGCTAGGCGTGTTATCCTCGATATGTGTTTATTCACTATCATTCACGAGAAAGGGGCCGGTAATTGGAATTCCCAGTTCCATGCTCAAATCGAAAAGATAATTGCAAACAAAACTCCCCCAGGATTGATGTTGGTTTGGATGGTACCCGAGGATTCGGCTAGCCGTGGAGTGTGATTGATTGGTGGTGGGGGAGTCAAAACTTTACTTTTCTGTTTGGGAACCGCCTATAGCATGTGTAGCGTGGAAGATGTTGAGAACTCTTAGTCATTGCGTTGACAATGAAAGCATGCCACCCAAAATTATTATCTCTATTTTCAAAGCTTGAGCTCTGGCACCTCTGCAAATCAATGCTTCCCTCTGCGAAGGGCCTGTCTATTTATGTTCCTGTTGAGTCATCCTCCTCTTATAAAAGCACCAATTAGAGAGCGCCTCTGTCATTTTTATGCTTTGCTTTTAACTGTGTTGAGTATGACTATGACTGGATCTTCATTGCCATGAATTACAATGTTTAGTCAGCCCTTGGTCTTTTAAGGTGCTCTGCATTTATGTTTTGCGGTCTCAGAAAGAGCTAGCGAGATACCATCTATTCGTACTGCTTCATGTTGTTTTGATAGAAGTGTTGACATTTGAGGCTTATTATTATTTGCTCGCTAGTTGATTATGCCATTGATATGAGTTTACCATGAGACCTAGATGTCATTTGCTTATGTGGCTTGCTTGTGATGTTGCTGAAATTCTGGTTGTGAGTTAGATATAGTTGCAACAACAAGATCAAACAGAGTTTGTCAAAGTTTTTCTTTTGTCTCTCTCAGTTTGTCAACTGAGTTGCTTGAGGACAAGCAAGGCTTTAAGCTTGGGGGAGTTGATACGTCTCCGTCGTATCTACTTTTCTGAACTACTTTGCTCTTGTTTTGGACTCTAATTTGCATGATTTGAATGGAACTAACCCGGACTGACGCTGTTTTCAGCAGAATTGCCATGGTGTTGTTTTTGTGCAGAAATAAAAGTTCTCGGAATGTCCTGAAAATTTATGGAGATTTTTTCTGGAATAAAATAAAAATACTTGCGCAAAGTTCCACGTGAGGGGGCGTGCCAGTGGGCCACAAGCCCACAGGCCGCGGCCACCCCCTATGGCCGTGCTGTGCAGGCTTGTGGGGCCCACGTGGCACCATCGCCCCAATCTCAGATCTATATCTTCCGTTTTGCCTGGAAAAAAAATCAAAGAGAAGGTTTCATTGTGTTTTACGATACAGAGGCGCCGCCACATCCTGTTCTTCATCTGGAGGGCAGATGTGGAGTCCATTTCGCGCTCCAGAGAGGGGAAATCGTCGCCATCATCAACCTTTCTCCACTGACAATTCCATGATTCTCTTCATCGTTCGTGAGTAATCTCATCGTAGGCTTCTTGGACGGTGATGAGTTGGATGAGATCTGTCATGTAATTGAGTTAGTTCTTGACGGGGATTGATCCCTAGTATCCACTATGTTCTAGATTGATGTTGCTACTACTTGGCTATGCTTAATGCTTGTCACTAGGGCCCGAGTGCCATGATTTCAGATCTGAACCTAGAATGTTGTCGCCAATATATGTGTGTTTTAGATCCTATCTTGCAAGTTGTAGTCACCTACTATGTGTTACGACCCGGCAACCCCGGAGTGACAATAGCCGGAACCACTCCAGGAGATGACCATAGTATGAGGAGTTCATGTATTCACCGCGTGTTAATGCGTTGGTTCGGTTCTTTATTAAAAGGAGAACCTTAATATCCCGTAGTTTCCATTAGGACCCCGCTGCCACGGGAGGGATGGACAATTGATGTCATGCAAGTTCTTTTCCCTAAGCACGTATGACTACATACGGAATACATGCCTACATTAGATTGACGAACGGGAATATCTCTCCGTGTTATAGCTGTTACATGATGAATCACATCCGTTACACTCATCCATCACCGAGCCACTGCCTACGAGTCTTTTACTACTGGTCCTCGTTACGTTACTTTGTTTAGGCTTGTCCCTTGCTACAAGAGGGATTGGGCCACTTTATTGCTGCTGTTGCTACTGCTGTTACTTGTTACTTTGTTGCTGCTGCTACTACTGTTCCTTGCTACTCCGCTGTTACTTGATGCAAGACTTTGTTGGCGCTAACATCCCGTCAACATGGCCTTTTCTGGCGCCATTGCTGGGAATTGTCAAAGCTTTTTCTGGTGTCGTTGCTATCATACTACCTTGCTACTGATACTTTGCTTGCAGACACTAATCTTTCAGGTGTGGTTGAATTGACAGCTCAGCTGCTAATACTTGAGAATATTCTTTAGCTTCCCCTTGTGAGCGAATCAATAAATTTTGGTTGAATACTCTACCCTCGAAAACTGATGCGATCCCATACGCTTGTGGGACATCAGGAGGCTACACGGTCTCCGCCACCACCCCAAGCTAGTTCACCTGAGCACATGACTTCTAGGGTGGATTCGTCTGAGGTGGAGGCTACATGGTCTCCGGTTCACGAGCCTCGGGTCGACGAGCCTCAGGTCGACGAGCCTTCGACCCACGAGACTTGTGTCCTAGAGGCTTTGTTCCAGGCGACTCCGGAGCAAAACAGGGATGAGGGTACGTCCCAGAGACCCATTGGGATACCTGGGCTGAGCCAAGTGGCCATGCTGGTAGCGACGAGGAGATGGGTGAGGGGGCTACCGTCTACCAGCGTGGTAGTTCGGGGCTCCCGCTCGTGCCGGGGACCCCCGAGCAGAGGTGGTCGATTAGTCCAAATGGGAACAAGTAAGTTAATTTACTCTTATTTAACCTTTTGCCTTCACGTTTTCTCAAATATCTAATGTTTTGGCTTTAATTTGTCATACCGTAGGGGTTGGATTGTTGCCAAGGGTGTCCGCAAGCCCAACAACGTCCTTGGTGTGCTTTGCTGTAAAAACTTCCTAGGGTTTGTTACGTTGCCCGGTCGGGAGCGAGAGGTAGGAATGACCTGGGAGCACTACTTGGGTGCCCCGACCCGGCCGGAGGTGGAGATCGACGGTGTTTTGTGCCACACGAGGGCCGACATGGTGATCCGATAGTTCTGGGTAATTTCTCCTTCACACAATTATAAATCAACCATAGCTAGTTATTGTACTAATCGGTGTTGTCTCATTTGCAGACCTACTACAGGTGTGAGGAGGGATACGAGAAGGACGCGGCAAAGGTTATCGAAACCGAATGTCGCCGCCTACTTCAAAACTTTCGGCACGAGGTTCAGGTGCAGGCTGTTCGAGACTACTATGCCATGCGGCGTATTAGGAAGGACAAGGCGAAGTGCCACGATTCTAAGATGGAGAAGGAGCATTACATGAAGGTAATTACATATTATTAAGGTTTTGTAGTTAGTTTCATTGATTTGGTTTTTACGCGCTCAAATTTCTCTTTATTAACTTAGGTGCCCCCGAGATGGTGTGTGGATAAGATGGATTGTTGGGAGGCCTTGGTGGATCATTGGTGCTCCGAAACGTGGGAGGCCAGCCACAATAACGCCAAGGAGAGGCGTGGCAAAATGGTTGGTGTGCCACACCATCAAGGGAGCGTCAACTTAATCCAATTTGGTGAGAACTGGGTATGTGGTTTTCTTCATGCCTCATGCAATTCATTCTTAATGCTATCTTGAGCCCTTTACTAATACAATTTTCCTCTCTCTCTCTCTCTCTCTCTCTCTCTTTTAGGCGCGTCACAATAAGACGGAGGTGCCACAGATGTACAACCTGTATGCGATGGCTCATACTGCCTCGTACAAGAAGGTCAAGGCATTCTCTCAGTCTGACCTCGAGCATCTAGAAAACTTCACCAACATCTCCTCCCACCACAAGCTCGTGAAGTACAGAGATCACGGGAAGGCGAGGAAAGGGGAGGACTTTAACCCGAACGAGGGGCCTATTGATCCAGAGCTGGTGATGTTAGCTGGCAACGGGAGGCCCCATGGCTCGATCGCCATTGGGGACGGCCTTATACGTTGTCCTAGCACTCTCTGGCAGATAAAGGCATGCCAAACGAGATCCTGTCTGGAGATAACACCTCGTCCACGGCCAGTCGAGCTCGCAATCGAGGTTAGTTTAATGGACTCAACTATCTTTCCGCATTATGTGTGCATTGGAACCAATATGGTTACAATGCTAACAATGAGTTGTGTTGCAGGTTGGTATTCTGAAAGAGAGAGAGGCAATGCAGGCGGCTATGGCGGAGAAGGATAAGGAGATGAGGCAGCTCGAGGAGAGGACGACTGCAGTGGTGGAGGCGGAGAGGGCACGGAATGATGCGTCTAACAGGGCCATATACGAGCTCTTCGTGGTAAGTTTCTTCATGTTATTTCAAATCTAGCATTTTAATGTCTGTTTCATTAATAAATAAAATGTTTGACTTGTCGAAACCAAATGTACAACCTATGTGCGAGAAGACCGGCCAAGTCCCTCCGCCGATGCAAGTCATTAACATGGCGGGGACAGTGAGTTTCATTTCAGTGCAGTGATCTTAAGAGTATCCTCATGCTAACGACACATTGCAAACGATGTTTGGTGCAGAATATCTCCCGAAACGCATCGCACGACCCTTCTACAGTGGAGCCTTCTCCAGGGCAGCCTTCTCCAGGTGAAACAAGCCAGAGCCACCGTGCTTCACCGCCCTGATGACGATAATGGTATGTTATTTCTAGTGTTTTAATAAAAATTACATATACTTAGCTAAGTTCTCTCCTAAATGACATAATAAGGCTTAGGTAGCTCGAAGATGACCTATTCCCCCTAATTTAGGTATTAAATGGCCTATAATTAGCTTAGCTAGATCCAAAATGGCTTAATAATCATAGTTTGCTCTGGAATGACCTATTTTACCCAAGTTAGCTCCGAAATGACCTATAGTTAGCTAGGCTTCCACCTAAATGACATAATTAGCTTAGTTAGCTCCAAAATGGTCTATTTAATAAAAATGACATATACTTAGCTAATTATCCTCGAAATGACATAATTAGCTCCAAAATGACATATACTTAGCTAATTATCCTCCAAAATGACATATTTAACCCAAGTGAGCTCCAAACGACCTATAGTTAGCTAGGCTTCCACCTAAATGACATAATTAGCTTAGTTAGCTCCAAAATGACTTATTTAGTAAAAAATCACCTATAGTTAGCTAAGTTCTCTCCTAAATGACATAATAAGGCTTACGTAGCTCCAAGATGACCTATTCCCCCTAACTTAGGTATTAAACGGCCTATAATTAGCTTAGCTAGATCCAAAATGGCTTAATAAGCATAGTTTGCTCCGGAATGACATATTTTACCCAAGTAGCTCCGAAATGACCTATAGTTAGCTAGGCTTCCACCTAAATGACATAATTAGCTTAGTTAGCTCCAAAATGGTCTATTTAATAAAACATGACCTATACTTAGCTAATTATCCTCGAAATGACATAATTAGCTCCAAAAAGGCATTCTTAGCTAATTTAGCCCGAAGAAGGGGACAAGAGGAGAAGAAATAGGAAAAATGAAAAGAAGGAATAAGAAGAAGAAGAGAAGAAGAAGGAGAAGGAGGAAGAAGAAGGAGAAGGAGAAGGAGGAGAGAAGCTCCTTCTCCTCCTTCTCCTCCTTCTTCTTGTCCTTCTTATTTTCTTCTTCTCCTCCTCTTCCTTCTCCTTCTCCTCCTCCTCCTTCTTCTTCTTCTTTTTTCTTCTCCTTCTTCTTCTCTTCTTGCTTCTTCTCTTTCTTCTTCTACGTAGGTTATTTTCCCCAACAAAGACATACTTAGCTAATTATCCTCCAAAATGACATAATTAGCATAGTTAGATAAAAACATCATGAGAACCTTGGTTAGATCATTAAAATGACTAATTTAGGTCCAAAATGACATAATAAGGTCAAAATGGATTAATAATCATAGTTGGCTACAAAATGACATATTTTATCCAAGTTAGCTCTAGAATGACCTATACTTAGCTAAGTTCTCTCCTAAATGACATAATAAGGCTATGTAGCTCCAAGATGACCTATTCCACCTAACTTAGCTATTAAATGGCCTATACTTAGCTAATTTCTCTCCGAAATAACCTATATACTTCTTCATCTAGTATTATTCTTCTAACTTTCTTATTTGTCATTTTGCAGATTACATTCACTTCACGGGAAGCTTGGATTATATTGATGGAATGCTTGAAGATGATTTATTGTACCATGGCTTCACGGAAGCTTGTATTGAAACTATTGTAGTATATGGATATATATGAAACTTTGTATGCATGTGGATGAAACTGGTGTAATATATGGTTTGGTACAGATGGAACTTGCATAATATGTATGTACTATGGATGAAAGTCATTTTAATATGGTTATGAGTACGGAAACAAATTTATTTGTGTCAAATATATATATATATATATACATATATATATATATATCCTGATTATTGTAAAAAATGCTGGATATAATAAGAAATAAAATAAAAAGGGGCTGGTTCCCCCCTTTGCCGTCTGCCCCCACATGGCAAAGGGGGGATGGCAGACGGCAAAGAGGGGAGAGAGAGGGGCTTGGTTCCCCCATTTGCCGTCTGCCCCCACATGGCAAAGGGGGGATGGCAGACGGCAAAGAGGGGAGAGAAGGGGCTTGGTTCCCCCCTTTGTCGTCTGCCCCCACATGGAAAAGGGGGGATGGCAGACGGCAAAGAGGGGAGAGAGAGGGGCTTGGTTCCCCCCTTTGCCGTCTGCCCCCACATGGCAAAGGGGGGATGGCAGACGGCAAAGAGGGGAGAGAGGGGGGCTTGGTTCCTCCCTTTGCCGTCTGCCCCCACATGGCAAAGGGGGAGGGCATACGGCAAAGAGAGGAGGCCTACCGTTAACACTTAACGGGACCGTTGGTGTATCTGCCGTCTGCCCCCTCATGGCAAAGATTCTTTGCCGTCCGCTTTAAAAAGCAGACGACAAAGAACCTCTTCACCGGATTTTTTTTGCCATCTACTTTGCCGTCTGCTGACCGACGGCAAAGCCTTTGCCGTCCGTTGTTCCCCCCTTTGCCGTCAGCCATGGCAGACGGCAAAATTATAAATTCCAGTAGTGAAAGGATCATTCTAAAGCTTCAACTGTGATACGTAGAGGCTACATTAGAACACCTACACCCCTGAGAAAATTAGAGTTGAACCTAGCATTGCTATTATCAAAGATCTCCTGTCCGATGATGTTGAGGGACATAATATTCACTTCTTTGAAGATGCTACTAGAATTGCTAAACCTCACGCTAGAGACAAACATAGGCATGTTGTTGGCATGCATGTTGTTTCTGTTAAGATAGGAGATCATTGCTATCATAGTTTATGTGACGTGGGTGCTAGTGTTAGTGCAAGACCTCAATTCTTATATGATGAAATTAAAGACGAGATTGCACCTGTTGAGATAGAACCTATTGATGTCACTATTCAGCTTGCCAATAGAGATACTATCTGCCCCGTGGGAATTGTTAGGGATGTTGAAGTCTTGTGTGGTAAAACGAAGTATCCTGCTGATTTCCTCATTCTTGCTACCGCACAAGATAGCTTTTGTCCCATCATATTTGGCAGACCTTTTCTCAATACTGTCAATGCTCATATTGACCGTGAGAAGCAAACTGACACTGTTGGCTTTGAAGGTGTGTCACATGAGTTCAATTTCTCCAAGTTTGGTAGACAACCTCATGAAAAAGAGTTGCCCAGTAAGGATGAAACTATTGCCTTGGCTTCTATTGTCGTGCCTCCTACTAATCCCTTAGAGCAATACTTGCTTGAGCATGAAAATGATATGCATATGGATGAAAGGGATGAGATAGATAGGGCTGTCTTAGAACAATATCCTATCCTTAAGAATAATTTGCCTGTTGAACTGCTTGGGGATCCACCCCCACCAAAGGGTGATCCTGTGTTCGAGCTTAAGCAGTTGCCTGATACTCTTAAGTATGCTTATCTTGATGAAAAAGAGATATATCATGTTACTATTAGTGCTAGCCTCTCACAGCATGAAGAAAAGAAGTTACTAAAAACTCTGAGAAAGCACCGTGTTGCTATTGGATATACTCTTGATGATCTTAAGGGCATTAGTCCCACTCTATGCTAGCACAAGATTAAAACTGATCCTGATTCAAAACCAGTTGCTCATCATCAAAGGAGATTAAATCCTAAGATGAAAGAAGTAGTGAGAAAAGAAATACTAAAGCTCCTGGAAGTGGGTATCATCTATCCTGTTGCTCATAGTGATTGGGTGAGTCCGGTGCATTGCATCCCTAAGAAGGGAGGCATTACCGTTGTCCCTAATGATAAGGATGAATTGATCCCACAAAGGATTATTACTGGCTATAGGATGGTGATCGATTTTAGGAAATTGAATAAAGCCACTAGGAAAGATCATTACCCTTTCCCTTTTATTGACCAAATGCTAGAAAGACTGTCTAAACACACACACTTCTGATTTCTAGACGGTTATTCTGGTTTCTCCCAAATACCAGTTGCACAATCTGATCAGGAGAAAACCACTTTCACCTGCCCTTTTGGTACCTTTGCTTATAGACGTATGCCTTTTGGCTTATGTAATGCACCTGCCACCTTTCAAAGATGTATGACGGCTATATTCTCTGACTTTTGTGAAAAGATTGTTGAGGTTTTCATGGATGACTTCTCCGTTTATGGGTCTTCCTTTGGTGATTGCCTCAGCAACCTCGATCGAGTCTTGCAGAGATGTAAAGACACCAATCTTGTCTTGAATTGGGAGAAGTGCCACTTTATGGTTAATGAAGGCATCGTATTAGGACATATAATTTCTGAAAGAAGTATTGAAGTCGATAAGGCTAAAGTTGATGCGATCGAGAAAATGCCATACCCCACAGATATCAAAGGTATAAGAAGTTTCCTTGGTCATGCTGGTTTCTATAGGAGGTTTATTAAAGACTTCTCTAAGATTTCTAGGCCTCTTACCAATCTCTTGCAAAAGGATATTCCTTTTGTTTTTTTTACGATGATTGTGAGGATGCCTTCGAAATACTTAAGAAGGCTTTGATAACTGCACCTATTGTTCAACCACCTGATTGGAATTTACCTTTTGAAATCATTTGTGATGCTAGTGATTTTGCTATTGGAGTTGTCCTAGGGCAAAGAGTTGATAAGAAGTTGAATGTTATTCACTATGCTAGTAAAACTCTAGACACTGCCCAAAGAAACTATGCTACTACGGAGAAGGAATTTTGAGCAGTCGTGTTTGCATGTGAAAAGTTCAGGTCTTACATAGTTGATTCCGAAGTCACTATTCACACTGATCACACTGCGATTAAGTACCTCATGGAGAAGAAAGACGCTAAACCTAGACTTATCAGATGGGTTCTCTTGCTACAAGAATTTGATTTGCACGTTGTCAACAGGAAAGGTGCTGATAACCTCGTAGCAGATAACTTGTCTAGGTTAGAGAACGTTCTTGATGACCCACAACCTATTGATGATAGCTTTCTCGATGAGCAACTGAATGTCATCAATACTTCACGTAGTGCACCGTGGTATGCTGATTATGCAAACTATATCGTTGCCAAATATATACCACCTAGTTTCACATACCAGCAAAAGAAGAAATTCTTCTTTGACTTGAGACATTACTTTTGGGATGATCCTCGCCTTTATAAGGAAGGAGTAGATGGTGTTATTAGACGTTGTGTACCTGAACATGAACAGGGACATATCCTACAAAAGTTTCACTCCGAGGCCTACGGAGGACACCATGCGGGAGATAGAACTGCACACAAGGTATTGCAATCAGGTTTCTATTGGCCCACTCTCTTCAAGGATGCCCGTAAGTTTGTCTTGTCTTGTGACGAATGTCAAAGAGTAGGTAATATCGGTAAACGTCAGGAAATGCTTATGAACTATTCACTTGTCATTGAACCATTTGATGTTTGGGGCATTGATTATATGGGACCTTTTCCAAAATCCAACGGGTATACTCATATCCTAGTTGTTGTTGATTACGTCACTAGGTGGGTAGAAGCTATCCCCGCTAGTAGTGCTGATCACAACACCTCTATTAGGATGCTTAAAGAAGTTGTCTTCCCTAGATTTGGAGTCCCTAGATATCTAATGACCGACGATGGTTCACATTTCATTCATGGTGCTTTCCGTAAAACGCTTGCTAAGTACGATGTCAACCATAGAATTGCGTCCCCCTATCACCCTCAGTCCAGTGGTCAAGTAGAGCTAAGCAACAGAGAAATTAAACTAATTCTGCAAAAGACTGTCAACAGGTCTAGAAAGAATTGGTCTAAAAAGCTCGATAATGCACTATGGGCTTATA
This sequence comes from Hordeum vulgare subsp. vulgare, assembly GCF_904849725.1. NCBI lineage: Eukaryota > Viridiplantae > Streptophyta > Magnoliopsida > Poales > Poaceae > Hordeum > Hordeum vulgare. The sequence continues at coordinate 106,870,254 of NC_058524.1, read as the reverse complement.
GAACTGCCTATAAGAATCCCATGGGCATGTCTCCGTACAAAATGGTGTATGGTAAAGCATGTCATTTACCTCTTGAGCTAGAGCATAAAGCTTATTGGGCAATCAAAGAGCTCAACTTTGATTTCAAACTTGCTGGTGAGAATAGGTTATTTTACATTAGCTTGCTTGATGAATGGAGAGCTCAGGCATATGAAAATGCCAAGTTGTTCAAAGAAAAGGTTAAGAGATGGCATGATAAGAGGATACAAAAGCGTGAGTTCAATGTAGGTGATTATGTCTTGCTATATAATTCTCGTTTAAGATTTTTTGCAGGCAAGCTTCTCTCTAAATGGGAAGGTCCCTATATTGTTGAGGAAGTATATCGTTCCGGTGCTATCAAGATCAACAACACGGAAGGTAATTGTCCGAGAGTTGTAAATGGGTAGAGAATCAAGCATTATATCTCAGGTACCCCCGCAAATGTTGAAAGTAATATCATCAATACCATAACTCCGGAAGAATACCTAAGGGATATTTATCAGCCTGTTTCAGACTCCGAAAACGAAGAGGTATGTGATTCGTAAGAAAACAGACTCCAAAACTTTTCCAGTAGGAATTTTTCTCCGTTTTGGAATTTTTTAAAAAATAGAAAAATTGGAAGTAGTCCGGAAAGCGCGCGAGGAGGCGACAAGCCTGCCAGGCGCGAGCCCACACCCTGGCCACGCCTGGGGGGCTTGCAGCCACCTTGTGTGCCTCCCAGACTCCGTTTTTGTGCGGAGTACTCCTTCTGGTCTAAAAAAACATTATATATTCTCCCGTAAGGTCTGACCCTCGTATCACTCAGATTTCCTCTGTTTTCGTTTTGAGCCTGTTTTCTGCCGCATATTTAGAGCAAGATGTCGTCCCAGGAATTTGTGGGGGAGAAAAATCTCCCTCAAGTCTATGGAGAAGTAAATGCTGATCTGAAAAGAATGGAGGCCAAGGAAAGGCTACCTAAAGAAACCAAGGGCAAAACTAAGGAGAAGAATCAGGCGTGGGATGAAGCACAATCTGCGTTCAACAAGGAAGAAGTTGAAGAAGTGGATTTTCATCCAACCCTACCTCCACCTATTTTATGCATCCTTGGTTGAACTCTTGAGGTTTTGTGAAACAACTTGTGCTCGCAATACTTATCTCACTTGTGAAGTTGTTTTGCTGGAGAAACATATCACATATCTCCAAGGTATAAATCAAAGATTTATGGCCCTCTTGGAATCAAAGATTGCAACAACTCCACCACCATCATCTCCAAAGGAAGACAACTAAGCATGGGTATGGGCAATCCCCTTGGCTTGTACCAAGCTTGGGGGAGTTGCCCCGGTATCGTATCACCATCACATCTTTTGCCTTTACCTTTGTTTTAGTTTTTTTCCTTTTCAGTTTTCTTTTTCTCTAGTAGATTAAAAGTCTTTGTGTTTTAGTCTTGAGTTTTGCTTTGTGTCACCCCCGATGTATTCGAGCTCGTGAGCCATATAATAAAGAGTGTCTTAGTTGAGGGATTTTCCTCTTGCCATGATCAAAAGAGTGAGAAAAGAACAAAAGCATGAAAGATCATGTAATGATCTTATGGGAAGTGATGGCTTCATATATAAAAAGAATGTTGATTGAAACTTGTTGAGGGTAGACAAACTTAGACCTTGGTCATTGTTGCAATTAATAGGAAGTGATAAAGAAGGAGAGGTTCACATATAAATATATCATCTTTGACACCATCTATGATTGTGAACACTCACTAAACTATTGCATGCTTAGAAGTAGACGTTGGACAAGGAATACAACATAATGAATTGTGTTTGATTGGTTCCGAACAATGTTATATGATTAGATATCCCTTAGCATGTGATGATTGCTTCCACCTCATATTAGCCAAAACTCCCGCACCAAGTAGAGATACTACTTGTGCATCCACAAACCTTCAACCAAGTTTTGCCATGAGAGTCCACCATACCTACCTATGGATTGAATAAGATCCTTCAATTAAGTTGTCATCGGTGCAAGCAATAAAAATTGCTCCCTAATATGTATGATCTATTAGTGTGTGGAAAATAAGCTTTGTACGAACCTGTGATGAGGAAGGCGTAAATGCGACAGACTGCATAGTAAAGTTCGTTATCACAGGAGGCAATATAAAGTGACGTTCCTCCGCACTAAGAGGACACGCATCCAAACCTCAAAAGCACATGACAACCTCTACTTCCCTCTGCAAAGGGCCTATCTTGTACCTTTACTTTTTGCCCTTGAAAGAGTCATGGTGATCTTCACCAATTCCTTGTTTCGTCTTTATCTTGGCTAACGTCATATGCTAGGGAAAGATCTATATTCATATGTAAACTTGGAGGTAAGCATTCATGAATTATTATTGTTGACATTACCCTTGAGGTAAGTAGTTGGGAGGCAAAACTATAAGCCCCTATCTCATGAGTACCACGTGAGTTGTAGCAATTGTAGAGAATGAAAAAATGATTGAGTATGTGGATTTGCTTTACAATCTCTTATTTGACTCTTTCCGATGTTGTGATAAATTGCAATTGCTTCAATGACTAAAGGCTATCGGTTGTTATTTCTCGGTAAGGTTCTTGATCCATACTTTACTTTGTGAAGGAATTGTCACTTTAGCATGAGAGATTATATGTTGGTATTGCTGTTCTGATCATCATCATGATGCATGTATGGTCGTATCTTGTTTTTTCGACACCTCTCTCCCTAAACATGTGGGTGCTACTACAACAAAATACCTTCCAATGGCGCCAGAAATAGGAGTGTTGCTTGATAATCCTCAGCAACGGCACCAGGAATCCTTCAGCTGCGGCTATGCCTTAAGGGACTTCCTAGGCAAGTATGCAAAGGATTTCCCCCGTGGCCTTGGAGCCTTGCGTTGGTGTTCCCTCGAAGCGGAAAGGGTGATGTAGCGTAGCGGTGGTAAGTATTTCCCTCAGTTTGAGAACCAAGGTATCAATCCGGCGGAAGAGTATCTCAAGATCCTGCACAAACACAAAAGCTTGCACCCAACGCTATGAAGGGGTTGTCAATCCCTTATAGATTGTTTGCCAAGTGAGAACTGAAAGCAACAAAGTAACGAAGCAAAGTAAAAGCGGAGGTGTAAACGATGGATGTGAATAGACCCGGGGGCCGTAGTGTTTACTAGTGGCTTCTCTCATGAAAGCAAGTAGACGGAGGGTGAACAAATTACTGTCGAGCAATTGATAGAACTGTGCAGAGTCGTGACGATATCTATGCAATGATTATTTCTATAGGCATCACATCCGAAACAAGTAGACCGATACTGTCTGCATCTACTACTATTACTCCACACGTCGACCGCTATCCAGCATGCATCTTGTTTATTAAGTCCATAAGAAAAGAGTAACGCCTTAAGCAAGATGACATGATGTAGAGGGATAATATCAAACCAATGATAAAACCCCCATCTTTTTACCCTTGATGGCAACTGCTTGATGTGTGCCTTGCTGCCCCTACTGTCACTCGGAAAGGTCACCACATGGCAGAACCCAAAACCAAGCACTTCTCCCATTGCAAGAATCATAGATCTAGTTGGCCAAAGAAAACCCAAGACTCGAAGAGACTTACAAGGATATCAAATCATGCATATAAGAAATCAACAAAGACTCAAATATATATAATAGATAATCGGATCACAAGTCCACAATTCGTCGGATCTCGACAAACACACCGCCAAAGAAGATTACATCGGATAGATCTCCATGAAGATCATGGAGAACTTTGAATTGAAGATCCAAGATAGAGAAGAAGCCATCTAGCTACTAACTACGGACCCGTAGGTCTGAAGTGAACTACTCACGAGTCATTGGAGGGGCGATGATGATGATAAAGAAGCCCTCCACCTCCAAAGTCCCCTCCGGCAGGGTGCCGGGAAGGGTCTCCAGATGAGATCTCGTGGAAACGGAAGCTTGCGGCGGCGGAAAAGTATTTTCGAGGCTCCCTTGATTTTTTGCAGAATATTTGGGAATTTATAGGCGCAAAACCTAGGCCAGGAGGCGGCCAGGGAACTACAAGCTTGCCCACCGCCGCCTCCCCCTGGTGGCGTGGTGCAAGCTTGTGGGCTCCCTGGGGCCCACCTAGCTTGGCCCAAAGGCTCCCTGGTCTTCTTTCGTTCGAGAAAAAATCATTTCGGGGATTTTATTCCGTTTGGACTCCGTTCCAAAATCAGATATGAAAAGAGTCAAAAACACGGAAAAACGGGAACTGGCACTTGGCACTGAATCAATAAGTTAGTCCCCAAAAATATATAAAAAAAGGTACATAAAACATACAAAGAAGACAAGATAACAGCGTGAAACCATCAAAAATTATAGATACATTTGAGACGTATCAAGCATCCCCAAGCTTAACTCCTGCTCGTCCTCGAGTAGGGAAGTGATAAGAATGAATTTTTGATGCTTTCATGCTACCTAGCATAGGTGTCCTTTGTAATTCCTGTTATGTGACGTGAATGTTCAAATCCATTAGATTCAAAACAATAGTTTTCTATTGACGTGGAAACAATAATAATTCAACCAAACTAGCAAAGTAATCATGAACTTTCAAAATAACAAGGCCAAAAGAAAGTTATCCCTACAAAAGCATATAGTCTATGCTCTATCATCATTGCACAACGAATTTAAATCATGCACAACCCCGGTATTGGCCAAGTAATTGTTTCACACCTTTACTTTCTCAAACATTTTCAACTCTCATGCAATACATGAGCGTGAGCCATGGCTATAGCACTATAGATGGTGTGGAATGTGGTGGAGTTTGCAAGACAAAAAGGAGAAGATAGTCACATTAACTAGGCATATCAATGAGCTGTGGAGATACTCATCAATAGATATCAATGTGAATGAGTAGGGATTGCCATACAAATGATGCACTAGATCTATAAGTATGTGAAAGCTCTTAAAGAAAACTAGTGGGTGTGCATCCAACTTGCTTGCTCACGAAGACCTAAGGCAATTTTGAGGAAGACTATCATTGGAATATACAAGCCAAGTTATATAATGAAAATTTCCCACTAGCTATATGATGGTGACAAAACGAGATGCTCTCAATCATGAAGATCATGGTGCTCAAAATGCACAAGTGTGGAAAGAAAATGTAGCATTGTCCCTTCTCTCTTTTTCTCTCATTTTTTTTTATTTTGGCGGGCTCTTTGGCCTCTTTTTTATGGGCTTCTTTGGCCTCTTTTATTTCCTCACATGGGACGATGCTCCAATAATGATGATCATCACACTTTCAACTCAAAACTTAGAACAATTATGACTCTATATGGAATGCCTTCGGTACTGTACCGTGGCAATGATCTAGCATGGCATATACATCAATGGAAACATCATGCTTGCTATCTTACGATCATGCAGTGGCAATGTAGACGTGGTGGCACATATCATGGTGATAGTTGCATGGCAATATATCTCGGAATGACTTTGAAAAAGCCATAGTAGGTAGGTATGGTGGCTGTTTTGAGGGAGGCTAATGGTGGGTTTTGTGCACCGGCGAAAGTTGCACGTCACTAAGAAGATAGTGATGGTGGAAGGTGAAAGTGCATCTAAACCATGGACTCAACATTAGTCATGAAGAACTCATATACTTGTTGCAGAAGTTTTATTAGTAATCGAAACAAAGCATTCAATGCATACTCCTAGGGGAAGGGTTGGTAGGTATAGACCATCGCGCGATCCCGACCGCCACGCAAAGGATGACTATCAATAGACTAATCATGCTCAGATTTCATCACATAGCGGTTCACCAAACGTGCATGCTACGGGAATCACTAACTTCAACACAAGTATTTCTAGATTCACAACACCTCACTAGCATGATTTCAATATTACCATAACCACAACTCAAAACTAATTAAGATGAATCAAACTTCTCTAACTATTCAATGCACATGAAGGAGAAAGTTTTCGTATCCCTTTGGATAACTACCCCTTTTGAGACTAATTTCAAAGCATAGATCAACTACCAAGCCATGCACCACTGCGCTCTAAAAGATATAAGTGAAGAGCATAGAGCAAAAGTATCTAGCTCAAAGGATATAAGTGAAGCACATGTGAGCTGAATTGTCTACCAAAAGATATAATGAAGCTCGACAAAATCACGGTGTGTGCATGTATCTCTCTCTAGGTGTGCATCAAGGATGATTGTGACACAACAAAAATAAAAGACTCCTACGATACAAGACGCTCCAAGCAAAAACACATAACATGTGGTGAATAAAAATATAGCCCCAAGTAACGTTACCGATGGATTGAAGACGAGAGAGGGGATGCCTTCCCGGGGCATCCCCAAGATTAGGATTTTACGGCATCCTTGAATCTCTTGGGGTTCCTTGGGCATCCCCAAGCTTGAGCTCTTGCCACTCTTTATCTTTTTGTCCATAAGAACTTCACCCAAAACGTGAAAACTTCACAACACGAAACTTAAACAGAAACTCGTGATAACATTAGTACAAGAAAGCAAACCACCACTTCCTTAGGTACTGTAGCAAACTTAAATTATACTTGTACCGATGTTGGATTACTGTACTTTCAATCTTCCATGGCTAATACCCCCCGATACTATCCATAGTTTCATCAAAATAAGCAACCAACACAACAAAAACAGAATCTGTTAATAGCAGACCAGTCTATAGCAATCTGTATGTTTCGTATACCTCTGGTACTTCAACAATTCTGAAAAATTACGACAGTCTGAAGAATTTGCGTAGCAATCAGCAGAAAAAGGAATGAACTCAAAATCTCTTACAGAAAAAAAAAGAAAATTCTTTTCATGAGCAGAAAGTTTCTGTCTTTCCCAGCATGACCAAACGATCATCCCCAAGACTAATCATAACGGTTTTGCTTGGCACAAATGCAAAAAGAAACACAAAAAACACAATCATAATAGAATTATGAATGTGTGGGAAACACAAAACAGAACGAAAAAGGATAGATTCGTTGGGTTGCCTCCCAACAAGCGCTTTTGTTTAACGCCCTTAGCTAGGCGAAAGTGATGGAATCACGTATAGTCATCTTTGGTGCTCAAACCATAGGTAGCGTGATCCCTTATCATCTTAAGATTTTCATCTTTATTAGATGACTCACCACTAGCTTTAGGAACAAAAACAGGTTTGACAGTCTTTTTGAGAGTAAGATTTGGAGTATTTTGCACAGCGGAAAAGCGGAACCCAAGTTGGTTATGACATCTTCTAATTTGCCAATTCTAGAAGAATCATTAACTATAAGTTCCTTCTCCTTTAAATTTTTCAAAAAGTTTCCCACCTTGGATCCGTACTGAGAAATTTTATTGTGGATCTTTCTATCCAAACCCTCAATAAGTTCAGCTGTGGCAATTTTGTTTTCAATAGCATCAAGCCTTTGCATCACGTGCTCCAAGGTCAAGATAGTTCCATTAACCATGAGCGGGGGTGAGCCTACCAAATTAATGATAGCTCTATAGGAGTCAACAGTATGGCTCCCCAAAAATTTCATGCCTACAATGGTATCAAGGATATACCTATTTCAAGGAGAAATTCCAACATAGTAAATGCGAAGGAGGACAGTAGTAGATTGCTTACGAGTATATCTACTTTGAGCATTGCAAATCCTGTACCAAGCGTCCTTCAAATTTTCTTCCTCATTCTGCCTGAAATGGAGAACTTCATTTTCAGGGGTGTCGTTTGGAGTGGTGGGTCTAGCCATTGATGGACAATCTCACACACAAACGAGTAGGAAGAGAGAGAGAGTGAAACGGGCAAAAGAAAACAGCAAAATGGCAAAAGGAAACGGCGAAGGAGAAAGGCAAATGAAAACGGAAAATGTGAAGTGGGGGAGAGGAAAACGAGAAGAAACTGGCAACAAAAGTAAATGCAAGAGAAGAGTTTGTGAGACCTACTTGGATAGATCTTGATTTCTCTTCCCCGGCAACGGCGCCAGAAATTCTTCCGCTACTGCAACAAAAGACCTTCCTATGGCGCCAGAAATAGGAGTGTTGCTTGATACTCCTCAGCAACGGCACCAGGAATCCTTAAGCTGCAGCTACGCCTTAAGGGACTTCCTAGGCAAGTATGCAAAATATTTCCCCCGTGGCCTTGGAGCCTTGCGTTGGTGTTCCCTCGAAGCGGAAAGGGTGATGTAGCGTAGCGTTGGTAAGTATTTCCCTCAGTTTGAGAACCAAGGTATCAATCCGGCGGAAGAGTATCTCAAGATCCTGCACAAACACAAAAGCTTGCACCCAACGCTATGAAGGGGTTGTCAATCCCTTATAGATTGTTTGCCAAGTGAGAACTGAAAGCAACAAAGTAACAAAGCAAAGTAAAAGTGGAGGTGTAAATGATGGATGTGAATAGACCCGGGGGCCGTAGTGTTTACTAGTGGCTTCTCTCATGAAAGCAAGTAGACGGAGGGTGAACAAATTACTGTCGAGCAATTGATAGAACTATGCAGAGTCGTGACGATATCTATGTAATGATTATTTCTATAGGCATCACGTCCGAAACAAGTAGACCGATACTGTCTGCATCTACTACTATTACTCCACACGTCGACCGCTATCCAGCATGCATCTAGTGTATCAAGTCCATAAGAACAGAGGAACGCCTTAAGCAAGATGACATGATGTAGAGGGATAATGTCAAACCAATGATAAAACCCCCATCTTTTTACCCTTGATGGCAACTGCTTGATGTGTGCCTTGCTGCCACTACTGTCATTTGGAAAGGTCACCACATGGCAGAACCCAAAACCAAGCACTTCTCCCATTGTAAGAATCATAGATCTAGTTGGCCAAACAAAACCCAAGACTCGGAGAGACTTACAAGGATATCAAATCATGCATATAAGAAATCAGCAAAGACTCAAATATATATCATAGATAATCTGATCACAAGTCCACAATTCATCGGATCTCGACAAACACACCGCCAAAGAAGATTACATCGGATAGATCTCCATGAAGATCATGGAGAACTTTGTATTGAAGATCCAAGAGAGAGAAGAAGCCATCTAGCTACTAACTACGGACCCGTAGGTCTGAAGTGAACTACTCACGAGTCATTGGAGGGGCGATGATGATGATGAAGAAGCCCTCCACCTCCAAAGTCCCCTCCGGCAGGGAGCCGGGAAGGGTCTCCAGATGAGTTCTCGTGGAAACGGAAGCTTGCGGCGGCAAAAAAGTATTTTCGAGGCTCCCCTGATTTTTTGTGGAATATTTGGGAATATATAGGCGTAAAACCTAGGTCAGGAGGCAGCCAGGGAAGCCACAAGCTTGCCCACCGCCGCCTCCCCCCTGGTGGCGTGGTGCAAGCTTGTGGGCTCCCTGGGGCCCACCTGGCTTGGCCCAAAGGCTCCCTGGTCTTCTTTCGTTCGGGAAAAAATCATTTCGGGGATTTTATTCCGTTTGGACTCCGTTCCAAAATCAGATCTGAAAAGAGTCAAAAACACGGAAAAACAGGAACTGGCACTTGGCACTAAATCAATAAGTTAGTCCCCAAAAAGATATAAAAAAGGTACATAAACATACAAAGAAGACAAGATAACATCGTGAAACCATCAAAAATTATAGATAAGTTTGAGACATATCAGTGGGCATATTTATTGTCCTCGGTTTTCGCTTGAGGACAAGCGAGGTCTAAGCTTGGGGGAGTTGATACGTCCATTTTGCATCATGCTTTCATGTTGATATTTATTGCTTTTTGGGCTGTTATTTCACTTCATGGCACAATACTTATGCCTTTTCTCTCTTATTTTGCAAGGTTTGCATGAAGAGGGAGAATGCCGGCAACTGGAATTCTGGCCTAAAAAGGAGCAAGTTTGAGATGCCTATTCTACGCAACTCCAAAAGCCGTCAAAATCAACATGGTTTTTTTTGGGAATATATAAAAAATACTGGGCCGAAGATCTAAGGACTAAGATGAGGTCCTTTCCGGTTTAGGGGAACGAGACCCAAAGAGGAAAGAAGCGCATCTAAGCGTTTCGCAAGCACGGTAACATAGCACAAACATAATAATAGAATGACAATTAGGGATTCAACTACCATCTCATAAATCACATCAGAGTTTACATCACACATTCAAACAAGGTAGTTCCGCTACGGACTACAAAACATGAGAAATGGCTATGCTACCCTGCATGCTTGCCCACGATCATGACCACGCCTCAGTCTTCTGGATAGTTCACGTACAGGCGGTTGTTCTCCTCATCGTACTACCACGCAAGCTGCGTGCCGTCAGGATCACCTGTCTCGGGGGTACCTGTACCTGTTGGTGTGTCGAAGTAATCTGTGAGCCACAGGGACTCAGCAATCTATGACCTCGGTGCCAGAACTAGTCAAGTTATTATGTAAGGAAGGTTCAGTGTTTAGGTTGCAGCATCCTAAGCTTTATGGTGGCTAACTTACGTAGAACATGAATTGAAGGTGGTGTGTACTAGCGATCGATTACTAGCTGATCAATAAGTGATCATGAACACCTACTTACGTCAATCATAACCCCACCGTGTTCCCGGTCGAAGAGAGATCTTTGAAGGGGACAGTCACGGTTACACACACAGTTGGCAATTGTATTAGATTAGTTCAAGTTATCTAGAACTGGATGTTAACAAGTATTCCAAGTTGCCACATAACCGCGGGCAAAGCTTTCCGAAAGATTAAACCCAGCAGGGGTGCTCCAACTAGTCCATCACAAACGGTCACGGGCCGCAAAGTAATCCTCTATCACGAATCTCGTGATCTCGTCGGATTCCTTAGAGGAAAACCTCAACTCTGGGGAGAACCAAAGCTTCACCGGGATTCCTATACGCAAGATATATCGCTAAGGTAAGACAAGACTAGCAGGACGTCCCGTCGTGTCAACGACCCCGATAAGAGCCGCGTAACTCAATCTCAGGACACGACAGATGAGCGACGTGTATAGTGGCCTGATAGAAATCTCTCAAGTTGCCCTGAGTTGGCCCCGCACAGTGCTCTAGTTTGGACCAACACTCATGAGGAGCACTGGCCCGGGTTGTTGATTAAATTCCTCGGGGAGGCCATTCCCTATGAAGATTATTATTAAGTGATTAGCAAATTAACACCAATGTTGGGTCCTGCCGGACAAGTCTTAACACTACGCGATTTATCAAGGGGGTCCCCATAACAACCCCGAACGTGTTAGGAGCGATCAGTTATGGAATCAAACACCGGTAGCCGGTAACTATGGCGGCAATAACGAAACAAAACACCCGGCAAAAGGCTAGGCCTTCCGTTATTTACCAAGTATATAGGTGCATTAATGAAATAGCAACTTTAAGATAATGATATCAAACTCATGTTATCACATGAGACAATAGCACCTACAACTAGCAACGCTAACATTAGAAGCTCACCAAAGCGTACTTTGCCATTCAAGATTTGCTAGGAGGGGAAAAGTGTTTGGGTTTCATGGCAGTATCAGGAGGCAATTATTTCAGTGGTAGGCAGCGAGCATATGACGAAGGAAACGTAATCTAGCATAACAAGTCTAGAGATGGAATCAGGGTCATATCCTCTTGCCTGTGATGTCGTCAGCTTGGAATTGATCTTGTTCGTCCTGCACGTACTCTCCCGGATCCACGTACTCGTTCTCCGATCCTGGTGCTACCCAACATAAAAATAGCATCCAATGAACAACATCATAACAAGATGCAACAAGCACATGATGCATGAGATGAGAATGAACATGCAACTGTATTCTAGTCACTAGCTCAAGCATGAGAAGGACATACAAGCTACTGGACAGAACTGCACCCTAATCTACCTTGACATGCATGAGAATAACATGAAAAAATGCGTCACGCCAAAACGATGCAAAAACATATAAAGACCGTTACAAACGGAGCTACGGTTCAACCGGAAACAACGAAACAAGAAAATAGAGTCCTACGTATCAAATCCATCACCACACACTCCAATGGCATATCTCTGGTATTCCCTGGTTTCCAAGACATAAAAAAACAAGAATGGATGGTGTGGTGCAAAGAATATCACCACACCATCAACTATGCACTCACAAGCATCAAAACATCAAAACTATACAATCTGCCATAAACAACATCATAGCAGTTTGAGAGCTACATGCAAAGCACCTACATCCTCCCACATATGCCAAATAAGATATGTGGCAGAAGCTATTCAAAATCACTACAAGCACAAGCAAAAATATAATACAAAGGAGTTTTACACACAAAGTTACATAGCTGCTAACTTGGCCAAAAATATCAGTTTTCACGGACTTAGTGAAAATTCCAGATTCTCACTAGCTGTTTATGCTCTGGAGCATTTTGATAGCACCCAAAATAATATCTACAGGAGTCCAAATGGAATGAAAATTGACAGAGACCTAGACAAACACAAAAGCTACAACTTTACAGTTGATAGCCAGGGCTGATTCCCAACACATGAACTTCTACAAGCACAACAACAGGAGAAGAAAATATAAGCAGATTCTCAGATTTTCACTAAACTGGAATTTCAGCCACATGCCTACTTTGACTAGGCACAACTTGCACACATGAACTCCTAAGCATGAAAAAAAACCAACATGTGGTAGAGGGGTTCACCCTCTACTGCCACAACAAAGAATCAACCTCTTGGGCTCATAACATCACATGGAACCAAGCTCTAAACATGGAACAAAACTGAAATATGACATTCCCAGAAATTGTTCCAAAGTGGATCTGAACCCACCATTGGATTTATGGGATGATTATACCCCAAAAACATATATAATACATAGGCACTTGCATAGAATAATTGGTCACAAAGCTAAGAAGGAAATAAACATGGAATCACAAGGTGTGAATAGTGCATCATCACATGTGCTATTCACTAGATCAACACCTACACAAGCACTTGCACACTCTCACAAGTACAATGGTGCACATGAGGGGTAGACCTCATGCTCATGTGCCTTAGCACACCACCACACTCACATGCATCAAGCACAACATATAGCAAGTCCTACGCATGCTAGCTAGAACATACACTAACTACACTCACATCATGATTCCAACACCTACACACACAACTTTCTCATGTGCACATCAAGGCACATCCATGCCTTGGCATGTGTGAGACACATACACACACATCAATCACACTAGCACCACATGGTCCAAGAGCCCAACACCAAGCACAAGAGAAACACACTCACATACATAACTATTCTAGTGCAAACCACAAGCTAATACACACACATGCATGATATCTAGCTCACATAACACACACTCACCATGAAGCTTGCACATACACAAATGCATCTACACATACTAGTGCAAATACACATGCTACACACTCACATGCATGGTGTAGCTCATATCTACACTCATGCACACACGCCTACACCATCAACACTTCACATACTAGCAAAAACATGACTAGGCAACATACTGGAATAAGATTTGGCAAGCAACCTTGCTTCTCAAGCAGCTGCAACAACCATATAGCAACTAATAGACACAGCAAAAGAAATGCAAGTGAAAAAAAAGGTCTGGGAGAGGGTTCGAAACCAAGACACTCGCAAGCCACTCTGCTACTAGCACTAGCTCGACAGAGCAAGGGGGACAATCAAGGTAAAGCATGCCCCTGCGCTATTGTGCTACTGTGCGAAACAAGGAAATAAAAAAGGGGGTGGCGCGTGCGGGACTCGAACCCACACCCTCGATCCAACACAACCACTGCACCACTATGCTATGCTACGGAGACTTGACAGAGAGGAGGATCTAAACAAGGTAAACTACTACAGCCGCTCTGCTCTGCTCTGCATAGCGAGCCGACAACAGAGACGTCGCCGGAGCATGCTCTCTACTCTGCTAACTGCTGCGCCCGCAGGGATCAACTATGCTAGCAACTACAGCGTTGCGAGGGATGCCATCTCCCTAAGCCACGACGAGCAGAGGCCACACACAAGGAACAACACATCTACACACAACATCTACAACCTACCGCCCTCTTCTCTGATCAGAGAAGCACGACGATGAACTACTACGGAGCATCCATCGAGGGAGATGGGAGGAAGAGAGAATCCTCACCTAGGGGAAGGAGAAGGGGACGCCGATCGAGGAGGAAGAAGCCCGAAGAGGGATCGAAGAAGATTTGAAGAAGCCCTGCTGCAGAACCGAAGTAGAGGAACAGGCCGCCGGGAACACGCCGTTGACGAGCTCATGCCCGTCGCTATGGTCGCGCCTCGACCTCAACGATGGCGGGAATGGAACGCAGGGTCCTGCCTCGAGCCCCCGGACATGGTGGCCGGTACCGGAGACAACAGAAGCATGGTGGACGTCGGCGGTGTGCTACCTCTCTCTCTGCTAATGGATCTACCGAGATCTTACCTAGGGAGGAGGAGATGAATGGAGGAAGGTGTGGCGGCGCGAGAGGGGAAAGGAGGAACCGTAGGCCAAGGGGGCACGCACGCCGAGGGTTATAAGAGGGCCTCGACGTCCGTGAGCACTCACGGCGTGCTCGCTCTCTCTGCTGTCTGACGGAAAGCAGCGCACTGGGGGGACGCCGTCAGGAGAAGGAAGAAGGGACGCGCAAGGTGGGTTGTCGCGGGAGACACAGAGGGAGTTGGGCCACGGGAGGGTGGAAGTGGCCCAAGCTGTCGCAAGGAAGAGAGAAAAGAAACCCCTAGGGTTTCTTATTTAAAATCAAATAGAGAAGAAAATAAAACAAAGACAATTTTGTTGGGACTAAAAATAAAACAATAAATGCCCCTGGTCATAAGGAATTATGACCTATTTAAATAAAATGGAAAAGAAATATTTGGAGTAATTAAATATTTACAAAACATCATTTATATGATCTGTTTTGGGAATATTTAGACCTTTAAAATATAGATTCAAAACATTAAATACATAACTTCACATCCACCACAAAATATCCTAAACCATGGGCATTTTAAAAACAAGGAACGAACAAGTGAAACTTGACCTTGAGATAAAAGAGAGGAGGATGTTTTTAAAACCCTTGTGCAACCAACATAGTCTCTCCTACTCTCAAATGTATTCACATCATTTCACATAACACCACACCATCACATATACATCACATCACATCACACATAGATTCACAAAGCACAAACACAAGACAAGGATGAATGGAATGGAAGTGATGCATGCATGAAAAGGAAGACATGGCAAGGTGTCACACATGAAATAACACATACATATGACTATCATTGCAATGATAAGGTGGACCCACATAGAGAAGGTTCCAATTATGGCAAGTTACACACTTGGGGCATTACAAACTCTCCCACACTACAACAAGATCTCGACCCGAGATCTAAGACTGAAAGAACTCCGGAAATTCAGAACGGAGGTGATCCTCGCGTTCCCAAGTAGCATCTTTATCGGAATGGTGTGACCACTGCACTTTGAGAAATTTGACAGTCTTGTTGTGGGTCTTGCGCTCACTCGCCTCGAGAACTGCAACTGGATGTTCACGATAGGATAGGTCGGGTTGAAGGTCGATGTGTTGAAGATGAACTGTGCGCTCGGGAGTCTTGAAGTATCTCCGGAGCTGAGAGACATGGAACACGTCATGCACATTTGCAAAGTTTGACGGGAGCTCGAGCTGGTACGCAAGGTCGCCTATCTTGCCAACAACTCTGAAAGGACCAACGCAACGAGGCACAAGCTTGCCTTTGATGCCAAAGCATTGTGTACCCTTCATAGGCGACACCTTGAGATAGACGAAGTCATCAAGCTCATAAGACATGTCACGATGCTTGCTATCATAATAGCTCTTCTGACGGGACTGAGCTGCTCTGAGATTATCCCGAATGACCCAACACATCTCTTCAGATTCTTCTATCAAGTCATTCCCAAGAATCTGACGCTCACCGGTCTCGGACAAGTTGAGCGGGGTACGACACTTCCTGCCATAGAGAATCTCAAACAGAGCTTTGCCTGAACTAGCTTGATAACTGTTGTTATACGAGAACTCAGCAAAAGGCAGGCAATCCTCCCACTTCATACCAAAAGAGATAACACAGGTTCTCAGCATATCCTCAAGAACTTGATTGACTCTCTCCACTTGTCCACTAGTCTGAGGATGAAAAGTTGTGCTGAAGTGTATCTTCGTGCCCATCGCAGACTGAAAAGAATCCCAAAACTTGGAAGTGAAGATACTTCCGCGATCCGAAGAAATCATCATAGGCATGTCGTGCAAAGACACTATCCTGGAAGTGTACAACTCTGCAAGCTGAGCAGCGGAGATGTATTCCTTGACTGGAAGAAAATGAGCCACTTTACTCAACTTCTCGATGACAACGAAGATGGCATCATTACCCTTCTTGGACTTCGGAAACCCGGTGACGAAATCCATCTCAATATGATCGAACTTCCACTCGGGAATGGGCAAAGGATGCAAAAGACCTGCTGCACATTGATGCTCTGCTTTCACCGTTTGACATACATCACATTCATTTACGAACTGAGCAATCTCATGCTTCATGCGAGTCCACCAGAAGGTCTGTTTCAAGTCCTGATACATCTTGGAGCTTCCTGGATGTATTGAGAGCAAGGAGTTATGAGCTTCTTCCATGATTACTTTTCTGAGATCACCTTTCGGAACGACAAGACGATCCTCAAAGAACAACGTGTCTCTGGCATCAACACTGAAGCACTTATATTTGGGAAGTCCCTTTGCCACGGCAATCTTCACTTTCTTCACCAGTTGTGATGCTCGGACCTAAACTTCCAAGGTAGGAGAGATATGAAGATTTGCAAGAAATCCCTAAGGTACTAACTAAAGGTTCAGATTTCTGAAAGACTCACAAAGGTCGGGATGGAGAGGCTTTAGAATGAGACTGTTGCAGTAAGCCTTCTTGCTCAAAGCATCTGCCACGACATTACCTTTGCCTGGCGTGTACTCAACACTCGGATTAAAATCTTGGAGCATTTCCACCCAACGAGTTTGCCGGAGATTCAGGTTAGGCTGGGTGAAGATGTACTTGAGACTCTTGTGATCGGTGAAAACTTCAACCTTTCGTTCCAACAAGAGGTGTCTCCAAGTCATCAGAGCGTGTACCACAGCTGCTAGCTCAAGATCATGCACAGGATAATTCTTCTCCGCTCGCTTCAACTGCCTGGAGGTATAAGCAACCACTTTCTTCTCTTGCATCAGAACTGCACCAAGACCTTGAAGAGAGGCGTCGCAGAACACTTGGTAAGGCTTGGAATCATCTGGAGGAACCAAGACTGGAGTAGAGGTGAGCTTCTCTTTGAGTGTGTCGAAGGCCAACTCACACTCTGGAGACCAAGCATACTTCACACCCTTCTGAAGAAGACTTGAGAGATGCTTAGCAAACTTGGAGAAGTTCTCAAAGAACCTTCTGCAATAGCTTGCAAGCCCGAGAAAGCTTCGAAGCTGCTTCACATTCTGCGGAGGCTCCCATTCAACAATGTGCCTGCATCTTCGACGGATCAACTTTAATGCCCTTGCCAGAGATAATGTGCCCAATATAGACGACTTCTTTCAACCAGAACTCACACTTGGAAAACTTGGCATATAATTTGAACTCTCTCAGCTTATCAAGCACCAATCTGAGATGTTCTTCATGTTCTTCCTCAGTTTCAGAAAAAACCAGAATATCGTCGAGATAAAGCAAGACAAAGTCATTCTTGAACGGAGAGAATATGTAGTTCATCAATCGAAAAAATGTCGGTGGAGCATTTGCCAGACGAAAAGACATGACCGTATACTCATAAGAGCCAAAACTAGTCCTGAAATCAGTCTTCGGAATATCCTCTTCGCGAATGCGAATTTGATGATAGCCCATTCTGAGATCGAGCTTGGAGAAGATCTTAGCCCCTTTCAACTGCTCAAAGAACTCATTTATGTTCGGAAGTGGATACTTGTTCCTGATTGTCTTCTTGTTCCATGGACGGTAATCGACACACAACCGGTCCGTGCCATCCTTCTTCTTGACAAACAGAACTCCACAGCCCCACGGAGTCAAGCTCGGTCTGATCAGACCCAAACGCTCCTGCTCATCGAGTTGCCTCTTAAGTTCCTTCAACTCTTCTGGACCCAATTTGTACGGCCGTTTGCACACAATCTCAATACCTGGTTCAAGCTCAATAACAAATTCAACTTCTCGGTGCGGAGGCATTCCTGGCAGCTCTTGTGGAAACACATCTTCATATTTGCAGACCACTGGGACTTGCGAAATAGGATTAATCTCACCCTTTTCATTCAAAGAGAACAGACGGATTGTATCATCGCGCGCCGCGAATATAATCACGTCCTCCGAAGAGTGAGTAAGCTTCACTTCTTTAGCTTCACAATCAATCGATGCCTTGTTCATGGCCAACCAGTCCATACCAAGGATCAAACCAATGTCAGAATTGCCCAAGACAATAGGAGACGCGAGAAAAGAATAACTCCCTATCTTGACAGAAACATCTCAAACCACTTTGTTGGCGCTCATAAGAGTACCGGGTGACACCACACGCAATGCCTTCTTCAAATACTCAGAATCAAAATCATGCCCGGCAAAGACCATTCTAGACATGAACGAATGAGAACCACTAGAATCAAACAACACTTTAGCAGGAATATCATTAACGAGGAGGTTACCCATGATCACATCTGATGAGTTTTCTGCCTCAGTTGCATTCACCATCTTGACTCGAGCAGACCTGGGGTTGAACTTCACGAGAGCATTGCTTGGAGGTTTGCTTGGATGAGGAGGCGGCAGATGGAGCTGAGAAGTACACTTGTTGGCATAGTGACCCTTCTTCCCACACTTGTGACAAGTAACATCTGCTGGCTGACGGTACTGTGTCTGAGGAGGCCCTTGCTTCTGCTGCTGGAATCTCTGCTGGAAAGTTGGGTTGGGTGCGTGGGAATAACCACGGCCACCAGAATGCTTGAACTGCTGCGTGTGCCGAGGAGGAGGAGGAGACACCCAAAACTTATGTTGCTTCTGAACCACCTGAGTAGAAGACGAGCTGGATTCTCTGAAGCGCTTCTTAGAATTCTCCACCCTGAGAAAAGTTGCCTCAGCCGTGAGAGCTAAGTTGTAGAACTTATCGAACTCCTCAGGGTCGTGCAAAGCAAGAGCTAACTGCAAATCTTCTTTCAAGCCACCTCTGAATTGATAAATCTTGCTCTTCTGATCAGGGATATCTTGCAAGGCGTATCAGGCAAGCACGTGGAACTCGACGTTGTACTTGTACATGGAGTTACCACCTTGCTTCAAGCGACGGAATGTAGTGGGATACGAAGTCACGTCAGAACTCATCCCAAGTGATCACTCTAGCACCCCTGGAATCCTTCAACCGTTGCCACCAGATAGATGCTTGCCCCTTCAGCTGGAATGTTGCAAACTTAACGAAATCCTCAGGATGAACATTGTTGCATTCAAAGTGCTTGCCCATGTCGCGGATCCAATCCTTAGCATCAAACGGCTGGTCACGGGAAGTGAAAGTCTTCGGCTGATTCGACAGGAACTGACTCAGATTAGCAAACTGATTGCCACCATGCTGGAAATTGCCTTGTGCTGATTAGCCCTCTCTTGCAACAACTGTAGCAGCATCTGAGTGTTTGCATTTGTAGCAGCCATCACTGCTTGCAAAGCCTCTGTAGGAGGAGGCGGCGGCGGAGGAGGATTCTCCGGAGGAGGAGGTGGTGGCGGCACATCCTCACGCTCTGGATTCTGACGAGTTGGTGGAGCCATCCTGAAGACGGACAACACATTAGTGTTGGAATTATGCCCTAGAGGCAATGATAAATAAGTTATTATTATAATTCCTGTATCAAGATAATCGTTTATTATCCATGCTATAATTGTATTGAATGAAGTCTTAGATACATGTGTGGATACATAGACAAAACACTGTCCCTAGCAAGCCTCTAGTTGGCTAGCTAGTTGATCAAGGATAGTCAAGGTCTTCTGACTATGTACAAGGTGTTGTTGCTTGATAACTGGATCACATCATTAGGTCAATCATGTGATGGACTAGACCCAAACTGATGAACGTAGCATGTTGATAGTGTCATTTTGTTGCTACTGTTTTTTGCGTGTCAAGTATTTATTCCTATGACCATGAGATCATATTACTCACGGGCACCGGAGGAATGCCTTGTGTGTATCAAACGTCACAACGTAATTGGGTGACTATAAAGATGCTCTACAGGTATCTCCGAAGGTGCCCGTTGAGTTAGTATGGATCAAGACTGGGATTTGTCACTCCGTGTGACGGAGAGGTATCTTGGGGCACACTCGGTAATACAACATCACACACAAGCCTTGCAAGCAATGTGACTTAGTGTAAGTTACGGGATCTTGTATTACGGAACGAGTAAAGAGACTTGCTGGTAAACGAGATTGAAATAGGTATGCGGATACCGACGATCGAATCTCGGGCAAGTAACATACCGAAGGACAAAGGGAATGACATACGGGATTATGTGAATCCTTGGCACTGAGGTTCAATCGATAAGATCTTCGTGGAATATGTAGGATCCAATATGGGCATCCAGGTCCCGCTATTGGATATTGACCGAGGAGTCCCTTGGGTCATGTCTACATAGTTCTTGAACCCGCAGGGTCTGCACACTTAAGGTTCGGCGTTGTTTTTGTTGGGGAACGTCGCAAGGGAAACAAAAATTTTCCTACGCGCACGAAGACCTATCATGGTGATGTCCATCTACGAGAGGGGATGAGTGATCTACGTACCCTTGTAGATCGTACAGCAGAAGCGTTAGTGAACGCGGTTGATGTAGTGGAACGTCCTCACGTCCCTCGATCCGCCCCGCGAACAATCCCGCGATCAGTCCCACGATCTAGTACCGAACGGACGGCACCTCCGCGTTCAGCACACGTACAACTCGACGATGATCTCGGCCTTCTTGATCCAGCAAGAGAGACGGAGAGGTAGAAGAGTTCTCCGGCAGCGTGACGGCGCTCCGGAGGTTGGTGATGATCTTGTCTCAGCAGGGCTCCGCCCGAGCTCCGCAGAAACGCGATCTAGAGGTAAAACCGTGGAGGTATGTGGTCGGGCTGCCGTGGCAAAAGTTGTCTCAAATCAGCCCTAATACCTTAGTATATATAGGAGGGAGGGGGAGGGAAGAGGCAGCCTCAAACCCTCAAGGTTTGGCCGAAATTGGAGGTGGAGGAGTCCTACTCCAATCCTACTTGGAGTAGGATTCCACCTTCCCACTTGGAAACTCTTTCCACCTTGTGTTTTTTTCCTTCTCAAACCTTATGGGCCTTAGTGGGAACTTATTCCAGCCCACTAGGGGCTGGTTTATCCCTTCCCATAGCCCATGAGACCCCTTGGGGCGTGACACCCCTCCCGATGGTCCCCGGCACCCCTCCCGGCACTCCCGGTACACTACCGATGAGCCCGGAACTTTTCCGGTAATGCACGAAAACCTTCCGGTAACCAAATGAGGTCATCCTATATATCAATCTTCGTTTCCGGACCATTCCGGAAACCCTCGTGACGTCCGTGATCTCATCCGGGACTCCGAACAACATTCGGTAACCAACCATATAACTCAAATACGCATAAAACAACGTCGAACCTTAAGTGTGCAGACCCTGCGGGTTCGAGAACTATGTAGACATGACCCGAGAGACTCCTCGGTCAATATCCAATAGCGGGACCTGGATGCCCATATTGGATCCTACACATTCTACGAAGATCTTATCGTTTGAACCTCAGTGTCAAGGATTCGTGTAATCCCGTATGTCATTCCCTTTGTCCTTCGGTATGTTACTTGCCCGAGATTCGATCGTCAGTATCCGCATACCTATTTCAATCTCGTTCACCGGCAAGTCTCTTTACTCGTTCCGTAATACAAGATCCCGCAACTTACACTAAGTTACATTGCTTGCAAGGCTTGTGTGTGATGTTGTATTACCGAGTGGGCCCCGAGATACCTCCCCGTCATACGGAGTGACAAATCCCAGTCTTGATCCATACTAACTCAACTAACACCTTCGGAGATACCTATAGAGCATCTTTATAGTCACCCAGTTACGTTGCGACGTTTGATACACACAAAGCATTCCTCCGGTGTCAGTGAGTTATATGATCTCATGGTCATAGGAATAAATACTTGACACGCAGAAAACAGTAGCAACAAAATGACACGATCAACATGCTACGTCTATTAGTTTGGGTCTAGTCCATCACATGATTCTCCTAATGATGTGATCCCGTTATCAAGTGACAACACTTGCCTATGGCCAGGAAACCTTGACCATCTTTGATCAACGAGCTAGTCAACTAGAGGCTTACTAGGGACAGTGTTTTGTCTATGTATCCACACAAGTATTGCGTTTCCAATCAATACAATTATAGCATGGATAATAAACGATTATCATGAACTAAGAAATATAATAATAACTAATTTATTATTGCCTCTAGGGCATATTTCCAACAGTCTCCCACTTGCACTAGAGTCAATAATCTAGTTCACATCACCATGTGATTCCAACGAATCCAACACCCATATAGTTATGGGGTCTGATCATGTCTTGCTTGTGAGAGAGGTTTTAGTCAACGGTTCTGAAACTTTCAGATCCGTGCGTTCTTTACAAATCTTTATGTCATCTTATAGATGCTGCTACTACGTGCTATTCGGAAATGCTCCAAATATCCACTCTACTATATGAATCCGTTTCACTACTCATAGTTATTCAGATTAGTGTCAAAGCTTGCATCGACGTTACCCTTTACGACGAACTCTTTAACCACCTCCATAATCGAGAAAAATTCCTTAGTCCATTTGTTACTAAGGATAAATTTTGACCGCTGCTAGTGATTCAAACATGGATCACTCTCTGTACCTCTCAACATACTTTGAGTCAAGGCACACTTCAGGTGCGGTACACAGCATGGCATACTTTAGATTCTACGGCTAAGGCATAGAAGACGACCTTCATCTATTCTCTTTATTCTGCCGTGGTCGGGTTTTGAGTCTTACTCAAATTCACACCTCACAACGCAACCAAGAACTCCTTCTTTGCTGGTCTATTTTGAACTCTTTCAAAAACTTGTCAAGGCATGCATCTTGTTGAAACTTCTATTAAGCGCTTTCGATCTATCTCCATAGATCTTTGATGCTCAACCTTCAAGTAGCATAATCCAGGTACTCCTTTGAAAACTTCTTTCAAACAACCTTGTATGCTTTACAGAAATTCTACATTACTTCTGATCCACAATATGTCAACCACATATACCTATCAGAAATTCTATAGTGCTCCCACTCACTTCTTTGGAAATACAAGTTTCTCATAAACCTTGTACACACCCAAAATCTTTGATCATCTCATCAAAGTGCTTATTCCAACTCCGAGATGCTTGCACCAGTCCATTGAAGGATCACTGGAGCTTGCATACTTGCTAGTATCTTTAGGATTAACAAAACCTTCTGGTTGTATCACATACAATGTTTGCTCAAGGAAACCGTCGAGAAAACAATGTTTTGACATCCTACGTGCAATATTTCATAAATAATGCATCAACAACTAACATAATTCTAACAGACTTTTAGCATCGCTACGAGTGAGAAAGTCTCATCATAGTCAACTGTTTGATCTTATCGAAAATATCTTTGCGACAAGTCGAGCTTTTCTTAATAGTGACTTATCACCATCATCGTCTGTCTTCCTTTAAAAATCCATCTTTACTCAATAGTCCTATGACCATCAAGTAATTCTTCCAAAGTCTACACTTTGTTTTCATCCATGGATCCTCTCTCGGATTTCATGGCTTCCAGCCATTTGTCGGAATCTGGGCCCACCATCGCTTTCTCCATAACTCGTAGGTTCACTGTTGCTCAACAACATGACCTCCAAGACAGGGTTACCGTACTACTCTGCAGCAGTACGCGACCTTGTCGACCTACGAGGTTTGTAGTAACTTGATTCGAAGCTCAATGATCATCATCATCAGCTTCCACTTCAATTGGTGTAGGCGCCACATGAACAACTTCCTGCGCCCTGCTACACACTGGTTGAAGTGATGGTTCAATAACCTCATCAAGTTCTACTACCCTCCCACTCAATTCTTTCGAGAGAAACCTTTCCTCGAGAAAGGATCCGTTTCTAGAAACAAACACTTTGCTTTCGGATCTGAGATAGGAGATGTACCCAACTGTTTTGGATATCCTATGAAGATGCATTTATCCGCTTTGGGTTCGAGCTTATCAGACTGAAACTTTTTCACATAAGTGTGGAAACCCCAAACTTTCAAGAAACGACAGTTTAGATTTCTCTAAACCTCAGTCTATACTGTGTCATCTCAACAGAAATACGCGGTGCCCTATTTAAAGTGAGTGCGGTTGTCTCTAATGCATAACCCATAAACGATAGTGGTAATTCGATAAGAGACATCATAGTATGCACCATACCAAGTAGTGCGTGGCTATGACGTTCAGACACATCATCATACTATGATGTTCCAGGTGGCATGAACTGCGAAACAATTTCCACATTGTCTTAACTGTGTACCAAAACTCGTAACTCAGATATTCATTTCCATGATCATATCGTAGACAGTTTATCCTCTTGTTACGACAAACTTCACTCTGAAACGGAATTGAACTTTTCAACATTTTAGACTTGTGATTCATTAAGTAAATACTCCTGTATCTACTCAAATCGTCAGTGAAGTAAGAACATAATGATATCCACTGCGTGCCTCAACACTCACTGGACTGCATACATCAAAATGTATCATTTCCAACAAGTTACTATCTTGTTTCATCTCAATGAAAACAAGGCCTTGCTCATGTGGTATGATTTGCATGTCACCAGTGATTCGAAATCAGGTGAGTAAAGATCCATCAGCATGGAGCCTCTTCATGCAATTTATACTAACATGACTCAAGCGGCAGTGCCACAAGTAAGTGGTACTATCATCATTTAACTCGTATCTTTTGGCACCAATGTGTAACACTACAATCGAGATTCAATAAACCATTGAAGGTGATTATTCAAGCAAATAGAGTAACCATTATTCCTTTTGAATGAATAATCGTATTGCAATAAACACGATCCAATCATGTTCATGCTTAACGCAAGCACCAAATAACAATTATTTAGGTTCAACACCAATCCCGATGGTAAAGGGGGCGTGTGACGTTTGATCATATCAACCTTGGAAACACTTCCAACACGTATCGTCACCTCGCCTTTAGCTAGTCTCCGTTTATGCCGTAGCTTTCATTTCGCGTTACTAATCACTTAGCAACCGAACCAGTATCCAATACCCTCGTGCTACTAGGAGTACTAGTAAAGTACACATCAACATTATGTATATCAAATATACTTCTCTCGACTTTTGCCAGCCTTCTTATCTACCAAGTATCTAGAGTTGCTCCGCCTCAGTGACTGTTCCCCTTATTACAGAAGCACTTAGTCTCGGGTTTGGGTTTAATCTTGGGTCTCTTCATTAGTGCAACAACTGTTTTGCCGTTTCACGAAGTATCCCTTCTAGCCCTCGCCTTTCTTGAAACTTAGTGGTTTTTCAAACCATCAACTATTGATGCTCCTTCTTGATTTCTACTTTCGCAGTGTCAAACGTCGCGAATCTCTCAAAGATCATTGTATCTATCCTTGATATGTTATAATTCATCACGAAGCTCTCAAAGCTTGGTGGCAGTGACTTTTGGAGAACCATCACTATCTCATCTGGAAGATTAGCTCCCACTTGATTCAAGTGATTGTCGTACTCAGACAATCTGAGCACACACTCAACGATTGAGCTTTTCTCCTTTACTTTGTGGTCAAAGAATTTTGTTGGAGGTCTCGTACCTCTTAACAAGGTCACAAGCATGAAATCACAATTTCATCTCTTTAGAACATCACTTATGTTCCGTGACGTTTAAAACGTTTTCGGTGCCTTGCTTATAAGCCATTAAGTACTTTGCACTGAACTATCGTGTAGTCATCAGAAACGTGTATGTCGGATGTTCACAGCATCCACAGACGACGCTCGAGGTGCAGCACACCGAGTGGTGCATTAAGGACATAAGCCTTCTGCGCAGCAACGAGGACAATCCTCGGTTTTACAGACTCAGTCTGCAAAGTTTGCTACTATCAATTTTCAACTAAATTTTCTCTAGGAACATAAAAAAGCAGTAGAGCTATAGCGCAAGCTACATCGTAATTCGCAAAGACCATTAGACTATGTTCATGACAATTAGTTCAATTAATCATATTACTTAAGAACTCCCACTCAAAAAGTACATCTCTCTAGTCATTTGAGTGGTACATGATCCAAATCCACTATCTCAAGTCCGATCATCACGTGAGTCGAGAATAGTTTCAGTGGTAAGCATCCCTATGCTAATCATATCAACTATACGATTCATGCTCGACCTTTCGGTCTCATGTGTTCCGAGGCCATGTCTGCACATGCTAGGCTCGTCAAGCTTAACCCGAGTGTTCTGCGTGTGCAACTGTTTTGCACCCGTTGTATGTGAACGTTGAGTCTATCACACCCGATCATCACGTGGTGTCTCGAAACGAAGAACTGTCGCAACGGTGCACAGTCGGGGAGAACACAACTTCATCTTGAAATTTAAGTGAGAGATCACCTCATAATGCTACCGTCGTTCTAAGCAAAATAAGGTGCATAAAAGGATTAACATCACATGCAATTCATAAGTGACATGATATGGCCATCATCACGTGCTTCTTGATCTCCATCACCAAAGCACCGGCACGATCTTCTTGTCACCGGCGCCACACCATGATCATCCATCAACGTGTTGCCATCGGGGTTGTCGTGCTACTTATGCTATTACTACTAAAGCTACATCCTAGCAAAATAGTAAACGCATCTGCAAGCACAAACGTTAGTATAAAGACAACCCTATGGCTCCTGCCGGTTGCCGTACCATCGACGTGCAAGTCGATATTTCTATTACAACATGATCATCTCATACATCCAATATATCACATCACATCGTTGGCCATATCACATCACAATCATACCCTGCAAAAACAAGTTAAACGTCCTCTAATTTTGTTGTTGCATGTTTTACGTGGTGACCGAGGGTATCTAGTAGGATCGCATCTTACTTACGCAAACACCACAACGGAGATATATGAGTTGCTATTTAACCTCATCCAAGGACCTCCTCGGTCAAATCCGATTCAACTAAAGTTGGAGAAACAGTCACTTGCCAGTCATCTTTGAGCAAAGGGGGTTACTCGTAACGATGAAACCAGTCTCTCGTAAGCGTACGAGTAATGTCGGTCCAAGCCGCTTCAATCCAACAATACCGCGGAATCAAGAAAAGACTAAGGAGGGCAGCAAAACGCACATCACCGCCCATAAAAACTTTTGTGTTCTACTCGAGAAGACATCTACGCATGAACCTAGCTCATGATGCCACTGTTGGGGAACGTCGCAAGGGAAACAAAAATTTTCCTACGCGCACGAAGACCTATCATGGTGATGTCCATCTACGAGAGGGGATGAGTGATCTACGTACCCTTGTAGATCGTACAGCAGAAGCGTTAGTGAACGCGGTTGATGTAGTGGAACGTCCTCACGTCCCTCGATCCGCCCCGCGAACAATCCCGCGATCAGTCCCACGATCTAGTACCGAACGGACGGCACCTCCGCGTTCAGCACACGTACAACTCGACGATGATCTCGGCCTTCTTGATCCAGCAAGAGAGACGGAGAGGTAGAAGAGTTCTCCGGCAGCGTGACGGCGCTCCGGAGGTTGGTGATGATCTTGTCTCAGCAGGGCTCCGCCCGAGCTCCGCAGAAACGCGATCTAGAGGTAAAACCGTGGAGGTATGTGGTCGGGCTGCCGTGGCAAAAGTTGTCTCAAATCAGCCCTAATACCTTAGTATATATAGGAGGGAGGGGTAGGGAAGAGGCAGCCTCAAACCCTCAAGGTTTGGCCGAAATTGGAGGTGGAGGAGTCCTACTCCAATCCTACTTGGAGTAGGATTCCACCTTCCCACTTGGAAACTCTTTCCACCTTGTGTTTTTTTCCTTCTCAAACCTTATGGGCCTTAGTGGGAACTTATTCCAGCCCACTAGGGGCTGGTTTATCCCTTCCCATAGCCCATGAGACCCCTTGGGGCGTGACACCCCTCCTGATGGTCCCCGGCACCCCTCCCGGCACTCCCGGTACACTACCGATGAGCCCGGAACTTTTCCGGTAATGCACGAAAACCTTCCAGTAACCAAATGAGGTCATCCTATATATCAATCTTCGTTTCCGGACCATTCCG
This sequence comes from Hordeum vulgare subsp. vulgare, assembly GCF_904849725.1. NCBI lineage: Eukaryota > Viridiplantae > Streptophyta > Magnoliopsida > Poales > Poaceae > Hordeum > Hordeum vulgare. The sequence continues at coordinate 106,841,999 of NC_058524.1, read as the reverse complement.
GAAACCCTCGTGACGTCCGTGATCTCATCCGGGACTCCGAACAACATTCGGTAACCAACCATATAACTCAAATACGCATAAAACAACGTCGAACCTTAAGTGTGCAGACCCTGCGGGTTCGAGAACTATGTAGACATGACCCGAGAGACTCCTCGGTCAATATCCAATAGTGGGACCTGGATGCCCATATTGGATCCTACACATTCTACGAAGATCTTATCGTTTGAACCTCAGTGTCAAGGATTCGTGTAATCCCGTATGTCATTCCCTTTGTCCTTCGGTATGTTACTTGCCCGAGATTCGATCGTCAGTATCCGCATACCTATTTCAATCTCGTTCACCGGCAAGTCTCTTTACTCGTTCTGTAATACAAGATCCCGCAACTTACACTAAGTTACATTGCTTGCAAGGCTTGTGTGTGATGTTGTATTACCGAGTGGGCCCCGAGATACCTCCCCGTCATACGGAGTGACAAATCCCAGTCTTGATCCATACTAACTCAACTAACACCTTCGGAGATACCTATAGAGCATCTTTATAGTCACCCAGTTACGTTGCGACGTTTGATACACACAAAGCATTCCTCCGGTGTCAGTGAGTTATATGATCTCATGGTCATAGGAATAAATACTTGACACGCAGAAAACAGTAGCAACAAAATGACACGATCAACATGCTACGTCTATTAGTTTGGGTCTAGTCCATCACATGATTCTCCTAATGATGTGATCCCGTTATCAAGTGACAACACTTGCCTATGGCCAGGAAACCTTGACCATCTTTGATCAACGAGCTAGTCAACTAGAGGCTTACTAGGGACAGTGTTTTGTCTATGTATCCACACAAGTATTGCGTTTCCAATCAATACAATTATAGCATGGATAATAAACGATTATCATGAACTAAGAAATATAATAATAACTAATTTATTATTGCCTCTAGGGCATATTTCCAACAGTTTTATGCGTATTTGAGTTATATGGTTGGTTACCGAATGTTGTTTGGAGTCCCGGATGAGATCAAGGACGTCAGAGGGTTTCCAGAATGGTCCGGAAACGAAGATTGATATATAGGATGACCTCATTTGATTACCGGAAAGTTTTCGACATTACCGGGAATGTACCGGGAGTGACGAATGGGTTCCGGATGTTCACCGGGGGGTAGCCCACCTGGGGAAAGCCCATAGGCCTTAGGGGTGCCGCACCAGCCCTTAGTGGGCTGGTGGGCAAGCCCAAGAGGGCCCTTGCGCAGGAGATAAAGAAAATCAAAGAGAAAAGAAAAAAAAGGGGAAGTGGGAAGGAAGGGAAGGACTCCACCTTCCAATCCTAGTTGGACTAGGATTGGAGGAGGATTCCTCCTCCCCCCCTTCGTCCGACCCCTTGGGGCTCCCTTGAGCCTCAAGGCAATGTCCTCCCCCTCCCTCCTATATATACTGAGGTATTAGGGCTGATTTGAGACAACTTTGCCACGGTAGCCCGACCACATACCTCCACGGTTTTTCCTCTAGATTGTATTTCGGCGGAGCTCGGGCGGAGCCCTGCTGAGATAGATCATCACCAACCTCCGGAGCGCCGTCACGCTGCCGGAGAACTCATCTACCTCTCCGTCTCTCTTGCTGGATCAAGAAGGTCAAGATCATCGTCGAGTTGTACGTGTGCTGAACGCGAAGGTGTCGTCCGTTCAGCACTAGATCGAAGCGGATCGTGGGATGGATCGAGGGACGGTTCGTGGGACGGTTCGCGGGGCGGATCGAGGGACGTGAGGACGTTCCACTACATCAACCGTGTTTCTTAACGCTTCCTGCTGTGCGATCTACAAGGGTACGTAGATCCATATCCCCTCTCATAGATGGACATCACCATGATAGGCCTTCGTGCGCGTAGGAAATTTTTTGTTTCCCATGCGACGTTCCCCAACAGTGGCATCTTGAGCTAGGTTCATGCGTAGATGTCATCTCAAGTAGAACACAAAAGTTTTTGTGGGCGGTGATGTGCGATTTGCTGCCCTCCTTAGTCTTTTCTTGATTCCGCGGTATTGTTGGATCAAAGCGGCTCGGACCGACATTACTCGTACGCTTACGAGAGACTGGTTTCATCGCTATGAGCAACCCCGTTGCTCAAAGATGACTGGCGAGTGTCTGTTTCTCCAACTTCAGTTGAATCGGATTGGACCGAGGAGGTCCTTGGAGAGAGGTTAAATAGCAATTCATACATCTTCGTTGTGGTGTTTGCATAAGTAAGATGCGATCCTACTAGATACCCATGGTCACCACGTAAAACATGCAACAACAATTAGAGGACGTCTAACTTGTTTTTGCAAGGTATGCTTGTGATGTGATATGGCCGATGATGTGATGTGATATATTGGATGTATGAGATGATCATGTTGTAATAGTTAATATCGACTTGCACGTCAATGGTACGGCAGCCGGCAGGAGCCGTAGGGTTGTCTTTAAACTAATGTTTGTGCTTGCAGATGCGTTTACTATATTGCTAGGACGTAGCTTTAGTAGTAATAGCATGAGTAGCACGACAACCCCGATGGCGACACGTTGATGGAGATCTGTTGGGGAACGTCGCATGGGAAACAAAAATTTTCCTACGCGCACGAAGACCTATCATCGTGATGTCCATCTACGAGAGGGGATGTTTGATCTACGTACACTTGTAGACCATACAGCAGAAGCGTTGGTGAACGCGGTTGATGTAGTGGAACGTCCTCACGTCCCTCGATCCGCCCCACGAACCGTCCCGGGATCAGTCCCACGATCTAGTGCCGAACGGACGGCACCTCCGCGTTCAGCACACGTACAGCTCGACGATGATCTCAGCCTTCTTGATCCAGCAAGAGAGACGGAGAGGTAGATGAGTTCTCCGGCAACGTGACAGCGCTCTGGAGGTTGGTGGTGAAACTCAACGACGTATTTGAGGTAGATGCGTATTTTATCCATACTAACTCAACGAACACCTTCGGAGATACCTGTAGAGCATCTTTATAGTCACCCAGTTACGTTGCGACGTTTGATACACACAAAGCATTCCTCCGGTGTTAGTGAGTTATATGATCTCATGGTCATAGGAACAAATACTTGACACGCAGAAAACAGTAGCAACAAAATGACACGATCAACATGCTACGTCTATTAGTTTGGGTCTAGTCCATCACATGATTCTCCTAATGATGTGATCCCGTTATCAAGTAACAACACTTGCCTATGGCCAGGAAACCTTGACCATCTTTGATCAACGAGCTAGTCAACTAGAGGCTTACTAGGGACAGTGTTTCGTCTATGTATCCACACAAGTATTGTGTTTCCAATCAATACAATTATAGCATGGATAATAAACGATTATCATGAACAAAGAAATATAATAATAACTAATTTATTATTGCCTCTAGGGCATATTTCCAACAAGATCATGGTGTGGCGCCGGTGACAAGAAGATCGTGTCGGTGCTTTGGTGATGTTAATCCTTCTATGAACCTTATTTTTCTTAGAACGACGGTAGCATTATGAGGTGATCTCTCACTAAAATTTCAAGACGAAATTGTGTTCTCCCCGACTGTGCACCGTTGCTACAGTTCGTCGTTTCGAGACACCACGTGATGATCGGGTGTGATAGACTCAACGTTCACATACAACGGGTGCAAAACAGTTGCACACGCGGAACACTCGGGTTAAGCTTGACGAGCCTAGCATGTGCAGACATGGCCTCGGAACACATGAGACCAAAAGGTCGATCATGAATCATATAGTTGATATGATTAGAATAGGGATGCTTACCACTGAAACTATCCTCAGCTCACGTGATGATCGGACTTGAGCTAGTGGAATTGGATCATGAACCACTCAAATGACTAGAGAGATGTACTTTTTGAGTGGGAGTTTAGCAAGTAATTTGATTAAGTTAAACTCTAATTATCTTGAACATAGTCTAAGTCCACTTTGAAAATATTTGTGTTGTAGATCAATGGCTCACGCGACAGTCACCCTGAATTTTAATACGCTCCTAGAGAAAGCTGAGTTGAAAGATGATGGAAGCAACTTCGTAGACCGGGCTCGTAATCTTAAGTTGCTCCTGCAAGCTGGGAAGAAGGATTATGTCCTTAATGCTGCGCTAGGAGATGAACCACCCGCCGCCGCTGTCGTGGTTTTTTCACGGCAGATGTCCTCGTGAAAGGACTTGATACTGGAGCCATCGCACCTTGGTGGCGACTCAAAGGGGTTAAGCAGGAGAGACACAGCGATTTACCCAGGTTCGGCCCCTCTGAGAGGAGGTAATAGCCTACGTCCTGCTTTTGTGTGTATTGATATGGATTCGATTACAAGGAAGGCGTAACTCGCCTAAACCTAGCACTCGATGATTTCTAACTTATCCTCTGTCCCCCAGGACCTTGCCTTTATATACAGGTCGACTCCCTAGGGTTTACAAGGATTCCTTCCTTCTTACAACTCGTGACCATTGCGATCTCTAAATCGCCATCTTCCAAAGCTGGGAGACCCGCCAAGAGCCATACTCGTCATGCGACCTTGATTCGGCCAAAACGAGGCCCAACTAAACACTTAGATGAGTCGCCCAATGGATAACCCGGCCCAACTAGGGCGGGTCATCCACAGGTTACATCCCCAACATTAGGCCCCAAAATTGACTTGAACCTTTCTTCTTCATGCCAATACCTCTGCTCCATTGAAGGCGATTCATCCCCTATTTTTCTTCATCTGTCAAAAAAAAACTGCACACCCGCCATCGCCTTTGGGTACTGACAATCCCTTAAGTCGCCAGATCATTACTAACTGGCCCTTTCTTATTCCTCTTTTTTCGGGAAGACCGCCACAACTCCAACGGATCTTTAGCGCATTGTTATCCCGAAAATTTCGGCGCACATTTATAGCGAATCTTTTATCCCCCGGCGGCTCCCGCTCATGGCGCCTCGATTCCAGCACTTGCCTTGATAAATAGGCCGGGGGGACAGAACTGGCGTTTCCCACCTACCATTCCTGCCACCTTCCTCCCCACCGGCGCAGCGAGAAAAACGCATCGCCCCGAGGGATCCACCGCCGACCGTGCTTTCGGCCTTCACGTGAGGAGCTTCGGTACCGCCTGTGGGCTTTCGCCGTCGTCCATTCTCGTGCTGCAACCTGCACATCCGCCATCGTCATCGTCGACTGCATCGCCGTCGGACACCTCGCCATTCACCACGAACTTCGCCGCCGCCGGAAACCTCTTCGCTCGACGGGACGCCCGTGCTTCTCCGGCAAACCCCATCACCGTCGGCTCTTCTCACCCGACAATATCAGGTTAGGCTTCCACCTATCTTTAGGAGTAGTTTTACTTTCCGCTTGAACTTCCGCCATTGCCGTGTTCTTGAAGCTCCTTGTGCATAGACGTTATCTGCTCTGAATCGATTAGCACGAGTGTCGATAGGATAGCTAATGTTCCGAATACTTTTACCGATCCGATGTACTCGTGAATCTTTGAAAATAATGTTTTCACCAAGCGATGGGCATCATCTGATAATAAACTGTCGCGACCAGTCATTTTCTCTAGGTTTTCGCGTCTCTCTGGTAGATCCATTCCTTGTTTACTGTTTGCAAAAAGTTGTTTATAGTCTTCATCTCCTGGTACTTCAAATGAAACGCCTTTACCATCTTCAGAACGTAACCCTTGGGAATAGCCCCACTTCCATAAGTCGCCATAGTGACCCAACTCGGCCCTTAGATCTGGCGGGTCAAAACCCTTCCTTAATCAAAGTACTTGGCGGGTTTCAATGAACCGATTTCATCCCATACAGTAGGTGTCCAAGGCATGTAATATCATACTTTACTTATTTGTAGCATGGGTGCCGTCTTCAAGAGTGACTGGCTTCCTACCAAGGTCGACGACTCCATATTAGCCGATTATGTGAAAACGGGCAGTGTGGATCCTCAGGACGTTATTGGCTGGCGCACCGGGTTCGGAGAAGATCTCCCTAACCCCAAAGAAGGGGAGATAATTGTCTTTGTTGAACACCTGGAGCGAGGTTTTAAGCCGCCCGGATCAAAGTTTCTTAGGGACGCCTTAACTTTCATGAACGTTCGTCTCCAGGATCTGGAACCCAATTCCATAAGTAATTTGTGCCAATTCCAAGTTCTCTGTGAGGCTTATCTGCGGATCGAGCCTTCTGTCCCCTTATTCTGGCACTTCTTCCATCTGAATCGCCAAACAGAATTCCATAACGGCCCCAGCTTGGAACTTGGTGGTGTCAATGTCCAGCGCCGCAGGGATAGCCCATTTCCCTCACTCACCATGCCTAGCCATCCCAAAGGCTGGGGCGAGTCTTGGTTTTACTGTCAAGAGACGTCTCCTGCTGGTGAGAACAAGCTTCTGGGTTATAGGCCAACTCGCCTTCCGACCAACTTCAAGCTTCCAGACAAGTTTACCGAGGAGGAAGAATCGGAATTCATCCCAATACTATCTGAATTAAGATCTTTGACGAACAACGGTCTTACCGAGGTCGACCTAATCCGCTGTTGGGTTGAATGGCGTATCCTCCCTCTGAGCCGCCGGGATGGTCTGATGTGTGATTTTGATGGCACCCTGGATCATCCTCAATGCTATTTCCACACAGCTTTAACGGAAAAGGATATTGTGACCATTATAAAAAAGTTGACTGGCGAGCCTGCGGGAAAATGCGGCCAAATCGACCTTAAGCCTTTCTGCAAAATTAACCCAGCGCCCAAGGTAAACAAACCTAACCCGCCTTTGGTCTTTATTCTTTATGCTTCATTTGTATTGTGGTTTCGTAATACATGCCATTTCAGAAAGGCGATAAGTTCTGGTCCAGGCGACCCAAAAAGCAAGCCGTGAAAAATGTCAAGCCGCCCTCAAAGAAAACCAAGGGTAAGGGCAAATCTGCTGCAGCCGAACCATCCGAAGTTGACGAATCGCAAGTCGGTGATGCACTTTCGGAGGTAAAAATTCGTTCTCTTTTCACTCGTCACCTATTACTGTTAGCCTTTGTATTTATATCTCTCCCTTCCCTTGAAATAGAATGAAGATAACGAAAGCCAAGAGGACTCTGTTGAGGTAATTTCTGTTTCCTCTGATTCATCTCCTTCTCCACCTAAGCCGGCCAGGCGAATTTGTGGGAAAGTTCCCTTCTCACATCCAAATGCTTATTTGGACCCAAATTTCCTACTGAAGAAAGCACAGCACGCCTCAAACCGGAAAACACGAAGTCACTCTGGCGATCTGGTATCTGGCTTACCAGCAACGAACAAAAGAAAGCCAAGCGAGGTACTTTTATGAGTAACCATTATTCATGCTTCTTTGGATCACATTTGTAACCCGCCTGTATTATTGACGTATAATTCTTGCAGAACTCTCCTCCCACTTCCGGCGACTCAGTGATGTCAACACTTACACCAACGATTCGAGTTTCGGGGTAAGTCTTTTGATAACCTTGCCTCAACTTTTGAGAATAACGATCTTTTCAATTCCTTAACGTGCTTATTCCCTTTTGTTAGGGCACAAGCCAAGAAGAGAAAAACCAGTGGATCAACTCCTGATGCAACTTCAGAACCCATGAAAGAATCAACTCTGACTCAAGACAATCCGGATCAGACTGAGCCTGCGATTCAAGTGGATCTTCCTGAGTCGCCGAAGGAAACAATGGATGCCTCTAAGTCGCCGAACCCATTGATGACAACACAAGACCCAGATGCTGTAGTTATCACTGGCTCTGGCTTTTCTAAGCCGGCGGCGATAGTTTTGTCCAAACATGTAGCATCCTCCTCTCAGGCCATTCCCGAGTCTGGGCTCTCCAAGGCGAAACTTTCGGACTATGCAAATTTGGAGTTTAAGGAACTCTGCTCTGGCTTTGCAAGTCGCCTGGAGGCGAGCTATGAGATGGAGAAAAACCTGCTGAAGATGTTAAACAACAAACATGAGGTAAATTTTGTTATACTTATATTATTCCCATTAACCCCCAAGGGCCGGGTCATCAGTAAAAGGATGAGCCGGGTCTTTGAAAATTTAGAAAAACCTTCACGACTAGTAACCCCCAAGGGCCGGGTCATCAGTAAAAAGATGAGCCGGGTCTTGAAAATTTAGAAAAAACTTCGCGACCAGTAACCCCCAAGGGCCGGGTCATCAGTAAAAAGATGAGTCGGGTCTCGATTTTTGTATAATTTCACCTAAAAAAATTATACATTAGCCCCCAAGTGTCAGGGATATTGCTTTGCAGTAATTCTGAGACTTGCCCTTATTTTAAACTTTCAATAGGAAAACCTTGCTCAGACCGAATCGGCGCTGGGCGATTTAAGGAAAAACTTAGCTGGACAACTAGACGCCCGAGCTAAGTCGGAGGAAAAATGTCAATTGGCCTTGGCCGAACTGGTAAAACTCAAGGCCGAGTTGAAAGAAGCTCAGGCTGAACAAAATGCCGCCTTGAAGAAGGCAGAGAAAGCTGAAGCTAGGCTGGCCACTGTACAACAGGAATTGTCCGGCTTAAAGCGTCATATCTCCAACATGACGCAAGCCGTCTTTGGTAAGCTTTACTTAAACCTTTGATCTCCTCCTCTCTTTTTTGTTTTACTTATGATAAGTCGCTAATCATCATGATTCAGGTCTAAGAGCCGCCAACCTTCAAGAAGACTGTGTGTTGATGCTGAAGGCGATTTACACGCTGACTGAGCAATTATACACAGGCAGTGTCTTGACAGTTAAAGCTCTGATGGGTGCCAAAGAACCTATCACTTCCATCAAGAAGGTGCTTGGCTGCTTATCCACACTTCCCCCTGAGATTGGCGAGTTAACTTGGTCAGCCGCCCGGAGAGGTATTCTGACTGCCCTGAGTCGCTGTTTGGCATATGCCCCAGAAATCAACGTAGAAGAAGTAGCCGCAGGCTTTCCTCAGCTCAAGGACGATGGGTCCGAATTTGTTGAAGAGGACTATCAGTGAGTCGTCAAGGACTCTCGGCTGGCTGCGACTCAACTTGCCGCAAGCCTTGACTTAACAAAATACCAGGCGGCTTATGATAGCAGAAACAAGAAGGTCAACCCGCCAACCTTCGTGACGACCAGTCTAACTCCTCGGCGACCCAAGAATCCTTTCGACTTGGAAGCAGACCTGGCATCAATTCTGACTGATGAAGATGACTTTGCTGCTTTGGCCAAGTGCAATTGGGTATTGGGCGACTTGCAAATCGAAGTCGGCCAGATCTCACATCAGGATGACCCCGAGGCGCCAGCAAAGTAAATTTTATTGAGTTTGGCCTGAGAGCCATGTAATAGGTCCCTTTTCCATAAGTCAGTACTGTTTTTGATGATACCTCTTGCAAGAACCTTTATATCGCCCTTAAGGCGATTTGAAATACTTGACCCGCCTTTTATAAGAGTCTTTTATAGCACTTAATTCGCCATGGATGAAACAACTCTTATCACCCTCCTGTCTTAAGCCTTGAGAATAGCATATTTGAAAACAAACAAACTATAGATATTTTCAACAAGCATCAGAAAGAAAAGGCTTAAAACTTTCAGGGCTATGCCACAACGGAAAATAGCAGCAGTAATTTCGTCGGCTCATAAGGTCGCGACAGGGGGGAGGCGAGTCAGAAAGCTCGTGACCCCACCCTAAATGCAAGTTTCTTCGGCTCATAAGGTCGCGACAGGGGGAGGCGAGTCAGAAAGCTCGTGCACCCACCCTAAATGCAGGTTTCGTCGGCTCATAAGGTCGCGACAGGGGGAGGCGAGTCAGAAAGCTCGTGCACCCACCCTAAATGCAGGTTTCGTCGGCTCATAAGGTCGCGACAGGGGGAGGCGAGTCAGAAAGCTCGTGCACCCACCCTAAATCAGGTTTCGTCGGCTCATAAGGTCGCGACAGGGGGAGGCGAGTCAGAAAGCTCGTGCACCCACCCTAAAAGCAGGTTTCGTTGGCTCATAAGGTCCCGACAGGGGGAGGCGAGTCAGAAAGCTCGTGCACCCACCCTAAATGCAGGTTTCGTCGGCTCATAAGGTCGCGACAGGGGGAGGCGAGTCAGAAAGCTCGTGCACCCACCCTAAATGCAGGTTTCGTCGGCTCATAAGGTCACGACAGGGGGAGGCGAGTCAGAAAGCTTGTGCACCCACCCTAAATGCAGGTTTCGTCGGCTCATAAGGTCGCGACAGGGGGAGGCGAGTCAGAAAGCTCGTGCACCCACCCTAAATGCAGATTATGTCGACTCATACAGTCGCAACAGGATGACACAATTTGCTTTTTAATGGAGAAGCCCCCAAGTCGGGGAATATTTTATTACTTCATAATGAAACTGAAAAACTTACAAAGTGTAAAGCTTAAGAGCTTTAAGTGTAGTAAGGCCGCAAATGGGCAATATTCCAGGGGCGAGTTGACTCAGCCTCTGTGGTCAGTCGATTAGGCCGAAGATCCACCAAATAGTAAGAGCCATTGCGGAGGTTCTTGCTGACGACGAACGGCCCTTCCCAAGGGGGTGACAACGTGTGCATGCCTGCTCGATCTTGTATTAGACGAAGCACTAAGTCGCCTTCCTGAAAGGTCCGACTCTTAACCCGGCGACTATGATAACGCCGCAGATCTTGCTGGTAGATAGCCGAACGGGCCGCAGTCAGGTCACGCGCCTCCTCCAAGGCATCCAAAGAATCTTGACGCGCCAGCTCATTATCTTGCTCCACTTATGCGGCGACTCTAAGGGAGTCATGCCTTATGTCCGTAGGAAGAACAGCCTCTGCTCCATAGACCAAAAAGAAAGGGGTGAATCCCGTGGACCGGTTCGGGGTGGTCCGAATACTCCACAGTACCAAAGGTAACTCTTCAACCCAACACGCTGGAGTCCTTTCCAGGGGAACCATGAGTCGGGGCTTGATACCTCGCAAGACCTCCTGATTCGCCCGTTCTGCTTGCCCGTTAGATTGCGGGTGAGCGACCGCAGAAATATCAAGTCGGATATGTTCTTGACGACAAAAATCCTGCATCGCCCCTTGGGGCAAGTTAGTACCATTATGAGTAATAATACTGTGCGGATATCCAAACCGGAAAATCAGCTTCTTCAAAAATTTGACCGTTGTCTCCGCATCGCAAGCTCCAACAGGTTCCGCCTCAACCCACTTGGTGAATTTATCAACCGCCACCAATAGGTGGGTCTTCTTGTTGGAGGACATTTTAAAGGGACCAACCATGTCCAGCCCCCAGACTGCAAAAGGCCAAGTAATGGGAATCATTCTCAATTCTTGAGCCGACACATGAGCCTGCCTCCCATAACGTTGGCACCCTTCGCACCGACGAACTATGTCTTCTACATCTGCATGAGCCGTCAGCCAAAAGAAACCATGACGAAAAGCCTTTGATACCAAAGAACGTGACCCGACGTGATGTCCACAGTCTCTGGAATGAATGTCATTTAGGATCGCGCATCCTTCTTCGGGGGAAACACATCGCTGAAAAACCCCAGAAGCGCTCCGTTTATACAACTCGCCATTAATGATGACCATGGATTTGCTGCGCCGAACGATCTGGCGAGCCAAAACTTCGTCGGTGGGTAACTCGCCACGAGTGAGATAAGCCAGACAAGGGAGAACCCAATCCGGAATGACATGGAGAGTTGCCACGAGCTGAGACTCGCAATCTGGTATCGCCAATTCCTCCTCTGAGGGTAAAACCACGGATGGTTTATGCAAGATATCCAGAAAAACATTAGGGGGAACCGGTTTTCTCTGTGAGCCGAGTCGCGAGAGGGCATCAGCTGCCTCGTTGAGGCGCCGGTCAATATGGTCCACCTGATAGCCATGAAAATAACCCGCCACGTCAGACACAGCTCGTCTGTAAGCCGCCATCATGGGATCCCGAGAGTCCCAGGTACCCGAAACTTGTTGCGCCACCAAATCGAAGTCGCCAAAACACCTGACTCGTGTTAGGTTCATCTCTTTTGCGAGTCGCAAGCCATGAAGCAAAGCTTCATATTCCGCCGCATTATTAGTGCAGGGAAACATGAGTCGGAGAACGTAACAGAACTTATCTCCTTGAGGGGATACTAACACCACACCAGCCCCCGAGCCTTCCAGCTGCCTAGATCCATCAAAGTAAATAGTCCAGTAGGTAAGGTCAGGCCGGTCTTCCGGAGCCTGTAGCTTGGTCCAGTCGTTAACGAAATCAACTAGTGCCTAGGATTTGATAACTGTGCGGGGAGTATATTGTATGTGATGAGACCCAAGCTCTATCGGCCATTTGGCGATTCGCCCTGTTGCCTCCCGACTCTGGATAATGTCACCAAGGGGAGCAGAACTAACCACTGTGATCGGGTGCTCCTGGAAGTAATGCTTAAGTTTTCGACTCGCCATAAACACCCCATAGACCAGTTTTTGCCAATGCGGGTATCGCTGTTTGGAAAGAGTTAACACCTCGCTAATAAAATATACTGGGCGTTGCACTGGGTATTCCTTCCTTTCTTCCTTTCTTCCTTTATTTCAACGACCACGGCCACACCTACTGCCTTGGAATTCGCCGCGATATACAGAAGCATAGGCTCCTTTTCAGTCGGGGCTGCCAGGACCGGCGGGTTAACCAATTGGCGTTTCAGGGCCTCAAGCGCCTCGTCTGCCTCATTTGTCCACACGAATCGATCGGACTTCCTCAATAATTGATAATGAGGAATTGCCTTTTCCCCTAGGCGACTCACAAAACGACTTAAAGCCGCAATGCGACCTGCCAGCCGTTGAACTTGATTAACATTCGCCGGCTTTCCGAGAGAGGTAACCGCTTCGATCTTGTCCGGGTTAGCCTCGATGCCGCGCTCCGATACCAAGAAACCCAGCAATTTTCCTGCAGGTACACCAAAAACGCACTTGGTAGGATTTAACTTCATCTGATATGCCCGTAAATTATCAAAAGTCTCCTTAAGGTCTTCCAATAGTGTCTCCCCCTGGCGGGTCTTGATCACAATATCGTCGACATAGGCATGGACGTTGCGACCAATTTGGTTACGAAGACAATTCTGGATACATCGTTGATAAGTCGCCCCCGCGCTTTTGAGTCCGAAAGGCATGGACACATAGCAAAAGGCCCGGAAGGGGGTTATGAAGGCTGTCTTCTCCTGATCTTCCACGGCCATCTTGATCCGGTGATATCCTGAATAGGCGTCCAGAAAACACAATCGTTCGCATCCCGCCACCGAGTTAATGATTTGATCGATGCGGGGAAGAGCGAAGGGATCTTTGGGACAAGCTCTGTTGAGGTCTGTATAGTCAATGCACATACGGAAAGTGCCATTCTTCTTGAGTACCAACACCGGGTTAGCCAGCCATTTGGGGTGAAAAACTTCCACGATGAACCCGGTGGCTAAAAGGCGGGCGACTTCTTCTCCAATCGCCTTGCGTCGTTCCTCGTTGAATCTGCGAAGGTACTGCTGGACAGGTTTGCATTTTGGGTCAACGTTAAGATGGTGCTCAGCGAATTCTCTCGGTACACCAAGCATGTCAGAAGGTTTCCATGCGAAGATGTCCCGATTCTCACGGATGAATTCGATGAGCGCGCTTTCCTATTTGGGGTCCAGACCCGTCCCAATGGTGAACTGCTTGGATGAATCGCCAGGCACGAAATCGATTGTCTTAGTGTCATTCGTTGGCTTGAACTTGAGGGGCGACTCAGAATCTGTAGTTGGCTTCTTGAGTGGTGACATGCCCGCTGGGTCAACATTGGCCCGATGGTGTTTGAGCTCTTCCGCCGCACAGGCGACTTCCGCATAAGCCGCACAGGCTTGAGGTAAACATAACACGGGCGAGCCATGAAGCGGGCGTAAGCCGATCGCCCGAACAGCGCATGGTAGGGGCTTTTCAGTTTGACCACCTCGAAGATTAGACACTGTGACCTGTAATTCTGCGTAGTTCCAAATGCCACTGTAAGCCTGACCCGGCCAATGGGATAAGCCGACTTGCCTGGGACAATTCCGTGGAAAACCGTGGTTGAAGGCATCAAGTCTTTCTCCAATAGATTCATCCTCTGGAAGGTGTCGAAGTATAGGATATTGATGCTGCTGCCACCATCCATTAATACCTTTGACAGGGTGTAACCCCCCACTTGAGGGGCCACGACCAACGCCAGATCGCCTGGGTTATCTACTCTTGGCGGGTGATCCTCTCTGCTCCATGTTATGGTCTTCTCAGACCAATGGAGATATCTGGGGATCGCCGGCTCAGATACAATGTACGCCCGGTGATTTACCTTTTTATCTCGCCTGCAAGCATTAGTAGTGAAGACGTGGTACTGCACATTACTTAGCTATTTGGGGTTGTTGCAGAAGCCCCCATTATCATCCTGGTCCTGCGGAGCCCCCTGTGGAGGCGGCTGCTGGAAAGCTCCCGGCGGGTTGTACCGCCGCTGGTGATGCACCGGGTACTGGCCGCCGCCTGGCTGCGGGCCTCCCTGAGCCCCCTGTTCGGGAAAGCCGCCGAAGTGGTTCTGTCTTTGGTTGGATGCGGCGAGTTGGTCCTAGCGCCGGTCTGGACCTTCGTTTTGGCTCTTCTTGATTGCCTCCGCCCGAAATTCTCGCATTACGAAACAGTTTTCCCAAGAATGACTCGCCGGGCCGTCAGCCGTGGCGTGGGGCGGGCAAGGGCCCTTGAGTAGCTCTTCATAGTTACAACGGTCTTTTCCCACTGAAACCTCGATTCTTCTTTTTGCCGTCATTAGCATTGGTGTTGGCGACCAAGTCCGAGGGCTCCTCCTGCGGTCTACGCTTGCCATTGGTCCCCTGATTGTGACGGTTGCGACCCTGGAAACGGGTATGATTTTTGGATGACTCGCCCTTTTTGGGCGAGTTAACCTTACCATCCTCACCGGGATCCTTAGTATCATCGGCCTCGGCATATCTAGTGAGGTTGTCCATCAGTTCACCCATGTCTTGGACCTTCCACTTGAGTCGCCCCAACTTCTGCACTAAGGGCTCGTAATGACAATTTTGCTCGAGGATAAGCACAGCTTGAGCCGCCGTAATATAGTCTGACGAATGAATAATTTCTGCAACCCGCCGTGACCAATGGTGGGCCGACTCATCCGGGCGCTGAACACAGTGTTGTAGGTCGACAATCGTCATCGGACGTTTGCAGGTTCCCCCGAAGTTTTTGATGAAACGCTCTTTTAACTCGGCCCAGGACTGGATGGAATTGGGGGGCAAGTTTTTCAACCAAGTGCGTGCCGACCCTTCGAGCATCATCGTGAAGTATCTGGCGCAAACCGCCTCGTTTACGTCGAGCATGTCCATGGCAATCTCATAACCCTCGATCCATGATGTTGGTTCGAGGTCTGGTGTATAATTAGGCACTTTCCTTGGTCCTTTAAAATCCTTGGGCATCCTTTCGTTCCGAAGGGCCGGGGATAAGCATGGTACCCCAACTCGCCCTCCGCCCCCGACGAGGGGGGCCGGGGCGTCTTGGATGTTTGGGAGATCTCGGCCCGGCGGGTTCCGTTCGGGCGGGTTGTCCTGCTGGAAGTGTCGCGGTCCACTGTTTACGGCAGGCTGGTCGTCCGTCCTGCTCCTGGTATAACTTGCCTGAGGGGTGGAGTGCAACCTCTCGAGGCTATGCGAGAACTGGGCATTTTGAACCACCGCCGTCTTCAGCATCTCGATGGCCTTCCTTGCTTCTATCTCAGCTGGGGTGTTGCCGTGAATCGGAAGAGACTCCAGGTGACGAGTTGCGGCAATCACGTTATCCACCGGGATGGAGAAGTGGCCTTGAGGTGTCCGGAAATGAGGAATTTGATCCTCAATCGGCTGAGCCGGCGGGTTAGGTGGGCGGCCCGGCCCTCCTGCCGGGGCGGCACCCATCCCGGGGATTCATGGAGTGTCGAACAGACGGGTCGGATTGAGGTCATGGGGCAAGCAACCCTGGTGTCTCCGCTGATGGACGGCGTCGGACGCGCGCTGTTGTCTCTCGAGCCGCCAGTTGTCAGTGTTTAAGCGCATTCTTTCGGCAGCAATTTGGGCTTGTCGAGTCTCGATCCTGGCGGACTCCATCTCAGCATCCTGGTGGACCTTTGCTACCGCCTCTCTGAGCTTTGCTAACTCTGCGTTTATCTCCTCTTGGTTCTCTGGTGTGAGGGGAGTCGCCATTAGTCTTGTGATTTCCGCCGCCAAATTCACCAGGACTGCGGCTGGACTTCTGGACGTCTCGCCGGTCCCATCGCCTCCAGTAAGGTTTTGTGTGGGCTGAGTCGCCCCAGCCATGTAGATGGCGATCTGGCGGCGTGTTCGGTCAAGGACCTCCGGATCCATGGCCAGCGACAAGCCTCCGAGACTATCCCCATGAAGAGACCGGATGGAATCTGAGTCGCCCATGGACGATTCATCATCTGAGTTGACCGGGGTAATTTCCTGAGTCACCAAGTGCTCTGGCTCCTCCGATCCCTGCGTGAACCCCACAAAGACCGGGCGAGTTAAATTCTGTGTTATGACTGGGCGGACGTACCTGGTCGGCATGACGATGTCGATGGAGATGTCCGGCTCAGGAACGGATGATCCGATCATGCCGATGAAGATGTTGATCTTGCCGAAGGGGACCTTGTAGCCAGATTCAATTGAATTCGCTTCAGGTCCCCATCGCTGGTTGTCGATGTAGGTTATCCCGCGGCGGCTCCGTGTCATGAGCGGCGTCGCGTAACTCCCAAACCCTGGTAGGGCTCCCTTTGAGAACTCAACTCCACCGTGCGTAGGCCCCATGGTGGGCGCCAACTGTCGTGGTTTTTTCACGGCAGATGTCCTCGTGAAAGGACTTGATACTGGAGCCATCGCACCTTGGTGGCGACTCAAAGGGGTGAAGCAGGAGAGACACAGCGATTTACCCAGGTTCGGCCCCTCTGAGAGGAGGTAATAGCCTACGTCCTGCTTTTGTGTGTATTGATATGGATCCGATTACAAGGAAGGCGTAACTCGCCTAAACCTAGCACTCGATGATTTCTAACTTATCCTCTGTCCCCCAGGACCTCGCCTTTATACACAGGTCGACTCCCTAGGGTTTACAAGGATTCCTTCCTTCTTACAACTCGTGACCATTGCGATCTCTAAATCGCCATCTTCCAAAGCTGGGAGACCCGCCAAGAGCCATACTCGTCATGCGACCTTGATTCGGCCAAAACGAGGCCCAACTAAACACTTAGATGAGTCGCCCAATGGATAACCCGGCCCAACTAGGGCGGGTCATCCATAGGTTCCATCCCCAACAGCCGCTGACCAAGATGCTAAGAACGCTTGGTTAGCACGCAAGGAGGACTACCTAGTAGTTCGATGTGCAGTCTTGTATGGCTTAGAGCCGGGACTTCAATGTTGCTTTGAGCATCATGGAGCATATGAGATGTTCCAGGAGTTGAAGTTTATCTTTCAGAAGAACGCCCGGATCGAGAGGTATGAGACCTCTGATAAATTCTATGCTTGCAAGATGGAGGAGAATTCGTCTGTCAGTGAACATGTGCTCAAAATGTCTGGGTACTCAAACCGTCTAGCTGAGCTGGGGACTGAACTCCCGCAAGAGGCTATCACTGAAAAAATTCTTCAATCACTGCCACCAACCTATAAGGTCTTTCTGTTGAACTATAACATGCAAGGGATGAACAAGTCACCACGTGAGTTACTCGCGATGCTGAAAGTCGCAGAGTTAGAACTCCGTAAAGAGCATCAAGTGTTGATGGTGAATAAGAGCACTAGTTTTAAGAGAAACGGCAAAGGAAAGAAGGGTAATTCAAAGAAGAGCGGCAAGCGTGTTGCCAATCCGACGAAGAAACCCAAAGCTGGACCTAAGCCTGAAACGGAGTGTTATTATTGCAAGGGTATGGGTCACTGGAAGCGCAACTGCCCCAAGTATCTAGCTGATAAGAAGGCGGCCAAAGAAAAATCAGGTATATTCGATATACATGTTATTGATGTGTACTTAACCAGCTCTCATAGTAGTGCCTGGGTATTCGATACCGGTTTTGTTGCTCATATTTGCAACTCGAAACAGGAACTGCGAAATAAGCAAAGGTTGGCGAAGTATGAAGTGACGATGCGCGTGGGAAATGGTTCCAAGGTTGATGCAATCGCCGTCGGCACAGTTTCACTTCAGTTACCATCAGGATTAGTTATGAACTTAAATAAATATTATTTAGTGCCTACGTTAAGCATGAACATTATATCTGGATCTTGTTTATTGCGAGAAGGTTACTCGTTTAAGTCAGAGAATAATGGTTGTTCTATTTCTATGAGTAATATCTTTTATGGGCATGCACCCAATGTGAGAGGATTGTTCATATTGAATCTTGATAGTGGTAATACACATATACATAACATTGAGACCAAAAGAGTTAGAGTTAACAATGATAGCGCCATGTTTTTATGGCACTGCCGCTTAGGTCATATTGGTGTAAAGCGCATGAAGAAACTCCATACCGATGGACTTTTGGAGTCACTTGACTTTGATTCACTTGACACGTGCGAACCATGCCTCATGGGCAAGATGACTAAAACTCCGTTCTCCGGAACAATGGAGCGTGCAAGTGACTTGTTGGAAATCATACATACCGATGTGTGTGGTCCGATGAGTGTGGAGGCACGCGGCGGATATCGTTATTTTCTCACCTTCACTGACGATTTGAGTAGATATGGTTATGTCTACTTGATGAAGCACAAGACTGAAACATTTGAAAAGTTCAAGCAATTTCAGAGTGAAGTTGAAAATCATCGAAACAAGAAGATCAAGTTCCTACGGTCTGATCGTGGGAGTGAATATCTGAGTTTCGAGTTTGGTGCTCACTTAAGACAATGTGGAATTGTTTCACAGTTGACACCGCCTGGAACACCACAGCGTAATGGTGTGTCCGAACATCGTAATCATAATTTATTAGAGATGGTGCGATCTATGATGTCTCTTACCGATTTCCCGTTATCGTTTTGGGGTTATGCATTAGAAACAGCTGCATTCACTTTAAATAGGGCACCATCGAAATCCGTTGAGATGACACCATATCAGCTATGGTATGGCAAAAGACCAAAGTTGTCGTTTCTTAAAGTTTGGGGATGTGATGCTTATGTCAAAAAGCTTCAGGCTGAAAAGCTGGAACCCAAAGCGGAAAAGTGTGTCTTCATAGGTTACCCAAAAGAGACAGTTGGGTATACCTTCTATCTCAAATCCGAGGGCAAAGTGTTTGTTGCTAAGAACGGAGCTTTTCTCGAGAAGGAGTTTTTCTCGAGAGAATTGAGTGGGAGGAAGATAGAACTTGATGAGGTTGTCGAACCTCTCATCCCTCTGGATGGTGGTGTAGGGCAAGGGGAAACCCCTGTCGTTGCGACGCCGGTTGGGGAGGAAGTTAATGATGATGATCATGAAACTCCGGATCAAGTTCCTGTCGAACCTCACAGGTTGACGAGACCGCGTACTACTCCAGAGTGGTACGGTAATCCCGTCTTATCAATTATGTTGTTGGACAACAATGAGCCCGCGAATTATGAAGAAGCAATGGTGGGCCCAGATTCCAACAAATGGCTAGAGGCCAAGTCGGAGATAGGATCTATTATGAAAACAAAGTGTGGACTTTGGAAGTACTACCTGAAGGCTGCAAGGCTATTCAGAACAAATGGATCTTTAAGAAGAAGACGGACGATGACGGTAATGTGACCGTTTATAAAGCTCGACTTGTGGCAAAGGGTTTTTCACAAGTTCAAGGAATTCACTACGATGAGACATTCTCACCCATAGCGATGCTTAAGTCCGTCAGAATTATGTTAGCAATAGTAGCATTTTTTGATTATGAAATCTAGCAGATGGATGTCAAAACGGCGTTCCTTAACGGTTTCCTTAAGGAAGAGTTGTATATGATGCAACCCGAAGGTTTTGTCGATCCTAAAAATGCTAACAAAGTGTGCAAGCTCCTGTTGGAAATATGCCCTAGAGGCAATAATAAAATGGTTATTATCATATTTCCTTGTTCATGATAATCGTTTATTATTCATGCTATAATTGTATTAACAGGAAACAGTAATACATGTGTGAATAAATAGATCACAATGTGTCCCTAGCAAGACTCTAGTTGGCTAGCTCCTTAGTCAATAGATGATCATGGTTTCCTGATCATGGGCCTTAGATGTCATTGATAGCAGGATCACATCATTGGGAGAATGATGTGATGGACAAGACCCAATCCTAAGCGTAGCACTAGATCGTATTGTTCGTATGCTAAAGCTTTTCCAATGTCAAGTATCTTTTGCTTCGACCGTGAGATTGTGCAACTCCCGGATACCGTAGGAGTGCTTTGGGTGTATCAAACGTCACAACGTAACTGGGTGACTATAAAGGTGCACTACGAGTATCTCCGAAAGTGTCTGTTGGGTTGGTACGAATCGAGATCGAGATTTGTCACTCCGCGTGACGGAGAGGTATCTTTGGGCCCACTCGGTAGAACATCATCATGAGCTCAATGTGACTAAGGAGTTAGTCACACGATGACGTGCTACGGAACGAGTAAAGAGACTTACGGTCACGAGATTGAACAAGGTATAGGTATACCGACGATCGAATCTCGGGCAAGTTCTATACCGACAGACAAAGGGAATTGTATACGGGATTGATTGAATCCTTGACATCGTGGTTCCTCCGATGAGATCATCGTAAAGCAAGTGGGAGCCACCATGGGTATCCAGACCCTGCTGATGGTTATTGGCCGGAGAGGTGTCTCGGTCATGTCTGCCTGTCTCCCGAACCCGTAGGGTCTACACACTTAAGGTTCGATGACGCTAGGGTTATAGGGAATTGTTATACGAGGTTATCGAAAGTTGTTCGGAGTCCCGGATGAGATCCTGGAAGTCATGAGGAGCTCCGTAATGGTCCAGAGGTAAAGATTGATATATAGGACGGATGGTTTCGGACGCCGGAAGTATTTCGGGCGTCACGGTAACGTACCGGGACCACCGGGACCACCGGAGGTGGCCCCGGGGGTCCACCGGGAGGGGCCACCAGGCCTGAGAGGCTAGATGGGCAAAGTGCGGGAGGGAACAAGCCCCTAGGTGGGCTGGTGCGCCTGCGCACCCAGCCCAAGGCGCAAGTGGTGGGGAGAGGGGGCAACCCTAGGCGCAGGTGGGCCTTAGGCCCACCAGGTGGTGCGCCACACCCCCTCCCACACTGGCCGCGGCCCCCCTCTCCCATCTGGTGGCCGCCGGCCCCTAGGGAGGGAACCCTAGGGGTGGCGCAGCCCTCCCCCCTCCTCCTATAAATATAGAGGGGTTTTGGCCATTGGGAAATAGACTTTTCCCTCTCCGTCGGCGCAGCCCTGCCCTTCTTTCTCCTCCTCTCTGTCGGTGCTTGGCGAAGCCCTGCCGGGAGACCTCGTCTTTCCATCGACACCATGCCGTCGTGTTGATGGAGTTCTTCCCCAACCTCTCCCTCCTCCTTGCTGGATCAAGGTGCGGGAGACGTCACCGGGCTGCACGTGTGTTGAACGCGGAGGTGCCGTAGTTCGACACTAGATCGGAATCACACCACGATTTGAATCGCTGCGAGTATGACTCCATCAACCGCGTTCTAGTAACGCTTCCGCTTAGCGATCTTCAAAGGTATGAAGATGCACTCACCCCTCTCTCGTTGCTGGTCTCTCCATAGGAAGATCTGAATATGCGTAGGAAATTTTTTGAATTTATGCTACGTTACCCAACAGCTCCAGCGATCCATTTATGGACTGGTGCAAGCATCTCGGAGCTGGAATAAACGCTTTGATGAGGTGATCAAAGCATTGGGGTTTATACAGGTGGTTGGAGATTCCTGTATTTACAAGAAAGTGAGTTGGAGCTGTGTGGCGTTCCTAATAGTATATGTGGATGACATATTACTGATTGGAAACGGCGTGGAGTTTTTGGAGAGCATAAAGAATTACTTGCATAAAAGTTTCTCTATGAAGGACCTAGGAGAAGCTTCTTACATTCTAGGCATAAAGATCTATAGGGATAGATCAAAACGCCTGATAGGACTTTCGCAAAGCACGTACCTTGATAAAGTTTTGAAGAGGTTCAAAATGGAACAGTCCAAGAAGGGGCTCTTGCCAATTTTACAAGGTACGAGATTGAGTAAGACTCAGTGCCCAGCAACTGATAAAGATAGAGAGCATATGAGTTCTGTCCCCTATGCTTCAGCCATAGGTTCTATCATGTATGCAATATTGTGCACTAGACCGGACGTAAGCCTGGCCATAAGTATGGCAGGCAGGTTCCAGAGTAATCCAGGAGTGGATCACTGGACGGCGGTCAAGAATATCCTGAAGTACCTGAAAAGGACTAAGGAGATGTTTCTCGTATATGGAGGTGACAAAGAGCTCGCCATAAAAGGTTACGTCGATGCAAGCTTTGACACAGATCCGGACGACTCTAAGTCGCAGACCGGATACGTGTTTATTCTTAATGGGGGTGCGGTAAGCTGGTGCAGTTCCAAGCAAAGCATCATAGCTGATTCTACATGTGAAGCGGAGTACATGGCCACCTCGGAGGCAGCTAAGGAGGGTGTCCGGATGAAGTAGTTCATGACGGATCTTGGAGTGGTGCCGAGCGCACTGAATCCAATAACCCTGTTTTGTGACAACACGGGTGCCATTGCCCTAGCAAAGGAACCACGGCTTCACAAGAAGACCATACACATCAAACGATGCTTCAACCTAATCCTCGACTACGTCGAGGAGGAGGACGTGAATATTTGCAAAGTGCACACGGATCTGAATGTGGCAGACCCGCTGACTAAACCTCTTCCACGGGCAAAGCATGATCAACACCAGAACTGTATGGGTGTTAGATTTATTACAATGTAATTCGCATGACGATGTGAGGACTAGATTATTGACTCTAGTGCAAGTGGGAGACTGTTGGAATTATGCCCTAGAGGCAATGATAAATAAGTTATTATTACAATTCATGTATCAAGATAATCGTTTATTATCCATGCTATAATTGTATTGAATGAAGTCTTAGATACATGTGTGGATACATAGATAAAACACTGTCCCTAGCAAGCCTCTAGTTGGCTAGCCAGTTGATCAAGGATAGTCAAGGTCTTCTGACTATGTACAAGGTGTTGTTGCTTGATAACTGGATCACATCGTTAGGTGAATCATGTGATGGACTAGACCCAAACTCATGAACATAGCATGTTGATCGTGTCATTTTGTTGCTACTGTTTTCTGCGTGTCAATTATTTATTCCTATGACCATGAGATCATATAACTCACTGGCACCGGAGGAGTGCCTTGTGTGTATCAAACGTCACAACGTAACTGGGTGACTATAAAGATGCTCTACAGGTATCTCCGAAGGTGCCCGTTGAGTTAGTATGGATCAAGACTGGGATTTGTCACTCCGTGTGACGGAGAGGTATCTCGGGGCCCACTCGGTAAAACAACATCACACACAAGCCTTGCAAGCAATGAGACTTAGTGTAAGTTACGAGATCTTGTATTACGAAACGAGTAAAGAGACTTGCTGGTACACGAGATTGAAATAGGTATGCGGATACCAACGACCGAATCTCGGGCAAGTAACATACCGAAGGACAAAGGGAATGACATACGGGATTATATGAATCCTTGGCACTGAGGTTCAATCGATAAGATCTTCGTAGAATATGTAGGATCCAATATGGGCATCCAGGTCCCGCTATTGGATATTGACCGAGGAGTCCCTCAGGTCATGTCTACATAGTTCTCGAACCCGCAGGGTCTGCACACTCAAGGTTCGGCGTTGTTTTATGTGTATTTGAATTATATGGTTGGTTACCGAATGTTGTTCGGAGTCCCGGATGAGATCACGGACGTCATGAGGGTTTCCGGAATGGTCCGTAAACAAAGATTTATATATACGATGACCTCATTTGATTACCGGAAAGTTTTCGGCATTACCGGGAATGTACCGGGAGAGACGAATGGGTTCCGGATGTTCACCAGGGGGCAGCCCACCCGGGGGAAGCCCATAGGCCTTAGGGGGTGCCGCACCAGCCCTTAGTGGGCTGGTGGGCAAGCCCAAGAGGGCCCTTGCGCAGGAGATAAAGAAAACCAAAGAGAAAAGAAAGAAAAAGGGGAAGTGGGAAGGAAGGGAAGGACTCCACCTTCCAATCCTAGTTGGACTAGGATTGGAGGAGGATCCCTCCTCCCCCCCTTCGGCCAACCCCTTGGGGCTCCCTTGAGCCTCAAGGCAAGGTCCTCCCCCTCCCTCCTATATATACTGAGGTATTAGGGCTGATTTGAGACAACTTTGCCATGGCAGCCCGACCACATACCTCCACGGTTTTTCCTCTAGATCGTATTTCTGCGGAGCTCGGGGCGGAGCCCTGCTGAGATAGATCATCACCAACCTCCGGAGCGCCATCACGCTGCCGGAGAACTTATCTACCTGTCTGTCTCTCTTGCTGGATCAAGAAGGCCGAGATCATCGTCGAGCTGTACGTGTGCTGAACGCGGAGGTGTCGTCCGTTCGGCACTAGATCGGAGCGGATCGTGGGACGGATCGCGGGACGGTTCGTGGGACGGTTCGCGGGGCAGATCGAGGGACGTGAGGACGTTCCACTACGTCAACCGGAATTCTTAACGCTTCCTGCTGTGCGATCTACAAGGGTACGTAGATCCAAATCCCCTCTCGTAGATGGACATCACCATGATAGGTCTTCATGCGCGTAGGAAAAATTCTGTTTCCCATGCGACGTTCCCCAACAATTAGCCCATAGAATAAATTGACGGTAAAGCTGAATCAAAATGGCAGGAATATCTGAACAAGAATATAGCAATTGCACTCGAACAAAATAGTAAGAATGCTTCCTCAAAGTGACGGTCAACAAAATTCTAATTAAGATCACTTGCAAACAAGTATGAGCTAGAACTGCTCGGAACAAACATATGATCGAGATTTCATCCGATATCTTCGTGGATAAGATCGCACGGGCTCGAATTTACAGTAGCTATCCTGTGCAAGGTAGTGCACACGACTTACGAAGTATCCCCGAGTCGTAGCGAGCTACAAGGACTCTTTAAGACATAACGAGAACCGCTGTAAGACGACCGTGAACAAACATACCCACTGAATATCGAATCCCTACCTCACATCATGCATCTGTAGGAAGATTGTCCTATAAGTTACTACTTGATATCCCACCTATGAATTCCTGAAATATCTGGTCATGCAATCTGTTACACGGATACAAGGAGTAATATTCACACAACTCCTATACTAACCCATCCACTGTATCACATCCGTCAACACATAACCAGAATCTCGGACCTTCATCTACAACAGACCCCCGTGATCACAACGATACAAAGTATGGCAGTACTCCCGAACAATTTGCACCAGTACTAGGGACATCGGGGTTATCTCACCACTACTAGTATTGAAGCAATTACGAACATCCTTTGTTCTTAGATACTCAGAAATCTCAATGATGGTGATGTGCGCAAGAATCCCCTGGAGCTCAACTCCTCGGAAGAAATCAAGGCAGACAGGAGGCACCAAGACAGAACTCCGTCACATTAAAATCATATAGATTTAAAAAAAAAACCCGCGTGATCCTAAATTTTTTTTGAGCGAGAAGAGGAGTAGAATTAAGATTTCCTAAGTCGGGAACCTCACCAGAGCATGGAAGAGGAGAAAAAAGAATCCTACTCTCCGATATAACTAAGACTCAAAACATTTTACTAGACTCGACCCGGCCAAGTACGATCACACAAAGGCTCCTATGGTCGTAAGGCTCTGATTACCAACTTGTAACGACTAAGATGCGGTCCTTTCCGGTTTAGGGGAACGAGGCCCCAAAGAGGAAAGAAGCGCATCTAAGCGTTTTGCAAGCACGGTAACATAGCATATACATAATAATAGAATGACAATTAGGGATTCAACCCCCATCTCATAAATCATATCAGAGTCTACATCACGCATTCAAACAAGGTAGTTCCACTATGGACTACAAAACATGAGAAATGGCTATGCTACCCTGCATGCTTGCCCACGATCACGACCACGCCTCAGTCTTTTGGATAGTTCACGTACAGGCGGTCGTTCTCCTCATTGTACTGTCACGCCAGCTGCGTGCCGTCGGGATCACCTATCTCGCGGGTACCTGTACCTGTTGGTGTGTTGAAGTAATCTGTGAGCCACAGGGACTCAGCAATCTATGACCTCGGTGCCAGAACTAGTCAAGTTATTAGGTAAGGAAGGTTCAGTGTTTAGGTTGCAGCATCCTAAGCTTTATGGTGGCTAACTTACGTAGAACATGAATTGAAGGTGGTCTGTACTAGCGATCGATTACTAGCTGATCAATAAGTCATCCTGAACACCTACTTACGTCAATCATAACCCCACCGTGTTCCCGACCGAAGAGAGATCTTCGAAGGGGACAGTCACGGTTACACACACAGTTGGCAATTTTATTAGATTAGTTCAAGTTACCTAGAACCGGATGTTAACAAGTATTCCAAGTTGCCACATAACCGCGGGCACGGCTTTCTGAAAGATTAAACCCTACACGGGTGCTCCAACTAGTCCATCACAAACGGTCACGGGCCGCAAAGTAATCCTCTATCACGAATCTCGTGATCTCGTCGGATTCCTTAGAGGAAAACCTCAACTCTGGGGAGAACCAAAGCTTCACCGGGATTCCTATACGCAAGATATATCACTAAGGTAAGACAAGACTAGCAGGACAACTCGTCGTGTCGACGACCCTAATAAGAGCCACATAACTCAGTCCCAGGACACGACGGATGAGCGACGCCTACAGTGGCCTGATAGAAATCTCTCAAGTTGCCCTGAGTTGGCCCCGCACAGTGCTCTAGTTTGGACCAACACTCATGAGGAGCACTGGCCCGGATTGTTGATTAAATTCCTCGGGGAGGCCATTCCCTATGCAGATTATTATTAAGTGATTAGCAAATGAACACCAATGTTGGGTCCTGTCGGACAAGTCTTAACACTACGCGATTTATCAAGGGGGGCCCGATAACAACCCGAACGTGTTAGGAGCGATCAGTTATGGAATCAAACACCGGTAGCCGGTAACTATGGCGGCAATAACGGAACAAAACACCCGGCAAAAGGCTAGGCCTTCCGTTATTTACCAAGTATATAGGTGCATTAATTAAATAACAGATTTAACATAATGATATCAAACTCATGTTATCACATGAGACAATAGCACCTGCAACTAGTAATGCTAACATTAGAAGCTTAGCAAAGCCTACTTAGCCATTCAAGATTTGCTAGGAGGGGAAAAGTGTTTGGGTTTCATGGCAGTATCAGGAGGCAATTATTTCAGTGGTAGGCAGCGAGCATATGATGAAGGAAACGTAATCTAGCATAACAAGTACAGAGATGGAATCAAGGTCATATCCTCTTGCCTTTGATGTCCTCAGCTTGGAATCGATCTTGTTCGCCCTGCACGTACTCTCCCGGATCCACGTACTCGTTCTCCGATCCCGGTGCTACCCAACATAAAAATAGCATCCAATGAACAACAACACAACAAGATGCAACAAGCACATGATGCATGAGATGAGAATGAACATGCAACTCTATTCTAGTCACTAGCTCAAGCATGAGAAGGACATACAAGCTACTGGACAGAACTGCACCGTAAGCTACCTTGACATGCATGAGAATGACATGAACAGATGCGTCACGCGAAAACGATGCAAAAACATATAAAGAACGTTACAAACGGAGCTACGGTTCAACTGGAAACAACGAAACAAGAAAATAGAGTCCTACGTATCAAATTCATCACCGCACACTCCAATGGGATATATCTGGTATTCCCAGGTTGCCAAGACATAAAACAAACAAGAATGGATGGGTGGTGCAAAGAATATCACCGCACCATCAACTATGCACTCACAAGCATCAAAACATCAAAACTATACAATCTGCCATAAACATCATCATAGCAGTTTGAGAGCTACATGCAAAGCACCTACAGCCTCCCAAATATGCCAAATAAGATATGTGGCAGAAGCTATTCAAAATCACTACAAGCACAAGAAAAAATATAATACAAAGGAGTTTCACACAGAAAGTTACATAGCTGCTAACTTGGCCAAAAATATCAGTTTTCACGGACTTAGTGAAAATTCCAGATTCTCACTAGTTGTTTATGTTCTGAAGCATTTTGACAGCACCCAAAACAATATCTACAGGACTCCAAATGGAATGAAAATTGATAGAGATCGAGACAAACATAAAAGCTACAACTTTACAGTTGATAGCCAGGGCTGATTCCCAACACATGAACTTCTACAAGCACAACAACAAAAGAAGAAAATATAAGCAGATTCTCAAACTTAGTGAAAATCTGATTTTCACTAAACTGGAATTTTAGCCACATGCCTACTTTGACTAGGCACAACTTGCACACATGAACTCCTAAACATGAAACAAAACCAACATGTGGTAGAGGGGTTCACCATCTACTGCCACAACAAAGAATCAACCTCTTGGGCTCATCACATCACATGGAACCAAGCTAAAACATGGAACAAAACTGAAATATGACATTCTCATAAAGTGTTCCAAAGTGGAATCTGAACCCACCATTGGATTCCTGGGATGATTCTACCCCAAAAACATATATAATACATAGGCACTTGCATAGAATAATTGGGCACAAAACTAAGAAGGAAATAAACATGGAATCACAAGGTGTGAATAGTGCATCATCACATGTGCTATTCACTAGAACAACACCTACACAAGCACTTGCACACTATCACAAGTCCAATGGTGCACATGAGTGGTAGACCTCATGCTCATGTGCCTTAGCACACCACCACACACTCACATGCATCAAGCACAACATATAGCAAGTCCTACACATGCTAGCTAGAACATACACTAACTACACTCACATCATGATTCCAACACCTACACACACAGCTTGCTCATGTGCAGATCAAGGCACATCATGCCTTGGCATGTGTGACACACACACACATCAATCACACTAGCACCACATGGTGCAAGAGCCCAACACCAAGCACAAGAGAAACACACTCACATACATAACTATTCTAGTGCAAACCACAAGCTAATACACACACACATGCATGATATCTAGCTCACATAACACACACTCACCATGAAGCTTGCACATACACAAATGCACCTACACATACTAGTGAAAATACACATGCTACACACTCACATGCATGGTGTAGTTCATATCTACACTCATGCACACAAGCCTACACCATCAACACTTCACATACTAGCAAAAACATGACTAGGCAACATGCTGGAATTGTTGGAAATATGTCCTAGAGGCAATAATAAATTAGTTATTATTATATTTCTTTGTTCAGGATAATCGTTTATTATTCATGCTATAATTGTATTGATTGGAAACACAATACTTGTGTGGATACATAGACAAAACACTGTCCCTAGTAAGCCTCTAGTTGACTAGCTCGTTGATCAAAGATGGCCAAGGTTTCCTGGCCATAGGCAAGTGTTGTTACTTGATAATGGGATCACATCATTAGGAGAATCATGTGATGGACTAGACCCAAACTAATAGACGTAGCATGTTGATCGTGTCATTTTGTTGCTATTGTTTTCTGCGTGTCAAATATTTGTTCCTATGACCATGAGATCATATAACTCACTGACACCGGAGGAATGCTTTGTGTGTATCAAACATCGCAACGTAACTGGGTGACTATAAAGATGCTCCACCACAGGTATCTCCGAAGGTGTTAGTTGAGTTAGTATGGATCGAGACTGGGATTTGTCACTCCGTGTGACGAGAGGTATCTCGGGGCCCACTCGGTAATACAACATCACACACAGGACTTGCAAGCAATGTGACTTAGTGTAAGTTGCGGGATCTTGTATTATGGAACGAGTAAAGAGACTTGCCGGTAAACGAGATTGAAATAGGTATGCGGATACTAACGATCGAATCTCGGGCAAGTAACATACCGAAGGACAAAGGGAATGACATACGGGATTATATGAATCCTTGGCACTGAGGTTCAAACGATAAGATCTTCGTAGAATATGTAGGATCCAATATGGGCATCCAGGTCCCGCTATTGGATATTGACCGAGGAGTCTCTCGGGTCATGTCTACATAGTTCTCGAACCCGCAGGGTCTGCACACTTAAGGTTCAACGTTGTTTTATGCGTATTTGAGTTATATGGTTGGTTACCGAATGTTGTTCGGAGTCCCGGATGAGATCACGGACGTCACGAGGGTTTCCGGAATGGTCCGGAAACGAAGATTGATATATAGGATGACCTCATTTGATTACCGGAAGGTT
Source organism: Hordeum vulgare subsp. vulgare (assembly GCF_904849725.1). Classification (NCBI taxonomy): domain Eukaryota; kingdom Viridiplantae; phylum Streptophyta; class Magnoliopsida; order Poales; family Poaceae; genus Hordeum; species Hordeum vulgare. Next base: position 106,811,717 of record NC_058524.1, on the reverse strand, counting down.
TTCGGAATTACCGGGAATGTACTGGGAATGACGAATGGGTTCCGGGAGTTCACCAGGGGGGGCAACCCACCCCGGGGAAGCCCATAGGCCTTGGGGGTGGCACACCAGCCCTTAGTGGGCTGGTGGGACAGCCCAAGAAGGCCCTATGCGTCATAGGAAGAAAATCAAAGAGAAAAGAAAAAAAAGGAGGAGGTGGAAAGGAAAGAAGGACTCCACCCACCAAACCAAGTTGGACTCGGTTTGGGGGGGGAGACCTTCCCCCCTTGGCTCGGCCGACCCCCTTGGGGATCCTTGAGCCCCAAGGCAAGGCCCCCCCTCTCCCACCTATATATACGGAGGTTTTAGGGCTGATCTGAGACGACTTTACCACGGCAGCCCGACCACATACCTCCACGGTTTTTCCTCTAGATCGTGTTTCTGCGGAGCTCGGGCGGAGCCCTGCTGAGATAAGATCACCACCAACCTCCGGAGCGCCGTCACGCTGCCGGAGAACTCATCTACCTCTCCGTCTCTCTTGCTGGATCAAGAAGGTCGAGATCATCGTCGAGCTATACGTGTGCTGAACACGGAGGTGCCGTTCGTTCGGCACTAGATCGTGGGACTGATCGCGGGACGGTTCGCGGGGCGGATCGAGGGACGTGAGGACGTTCCACTACATCAACCGCGTTCACTAACGCTTCTGCTGTGCGGTCTACAAGGGAACGTAGATCGAACATCCCCTCTCGTAGATGGACATCACCATGATAGGTCTTCGTGCGCGTAGGAAAATTTTTGTTTCCCATGCGACGTTCCCCAACAGTGGCATCATGAGCTAGGTTCATGCGTAGATGTCTTCTCGAGTAGAACACAAAAGTTTTTGTGGGCGGTGATGTGCGTTTTGCTGGCCTCCTTAGTCTTTTCTTGATTCCGCGGTATTGTTGGATTGAAGCGGCTTGGACCGACATTACTCGTACGCTTACGAGAGACTGGTTTCATCGCTACGAGTAACCCCGTTGCTCAAAGTTGACTGGCAAGTGTCAGTTTCTCCAACTTTAGTTGAATCGGATTTGACCGAGGAGGTCCTTAGATGAGGTTAAATAGCAATTCATATATCTCCGTTGTGGTGTTTGCGTAAGTAAGATGCGATCCTACTAGATACCCATGGTCACCACGTAAAACATGCAACAACAAAATTAGAGGACGTCTAACTTGTTTTTGCAGGGTATGCTTGTGATGTGATATGGCCAACGATGTGATGTGATATATTGGATGTATGAGATGATCATGTTGTAATAGTTAATATCGACTTGCACGTCGATGGTACGGCAACAGGCAGGAGCCATAGGGTTGTCTTTAAACTAACGTTTGTGCTTGCAGATGCGTTTACTATATTGCTATGACGTAGCTTTAGTAGTAATAGCATGAGTAGCACGACAACCCCGATGGCGACACGTTGATGGAGATCATGATGATGGAGATCATGGTGTGACGCCGGTGACAAGAAGATCGTGCCGGTGCTTTGGTGATGGAGATCAAGAAGCGCATGATGATGGCCATATCATGTCACTTATGAATTGCATGTGATGTTAATCCTTTTTGCACCTTATCTTGCTTAGAACGACGGTAGCATTATGAGGTGATCTCTCACTAAAATTTCAAGATGAAATTGTGTTCTCCCCGACTGTGCACCGTTGCGACAGTTCTTCGTTTCGAGACACCACGTGATGATCGGGTGTGATAGACTCAACGTTCACATACAACGGGTGCAAAAAAGTTGCACACGCAGAACACTCGGGTTAAGCTTGACGAGCCTAGCATGTGCAGACATGGCCTCGGTACACATGAGACCGAAAGGTCGAGCATGAATCGTATAGTTGATATGATTAGCATAGAGATGCTTACCACTGAAACTATTCTCGACTCACGTGATGATCGGACTTGAGATAGTGGATTTGGATCATGTACCACTCAAATGACTAGAGAGATGTACTTTTTGAGTGGGAGTTCTTAAGTAATATGATTAATTGAACTAATTGTCATGAACATAGTCTAATGGTCTTTGCGAATTACGATGTATCTTGCGCTATAGCTCTACTGTTTTTTTATATGTTCCTAGAGAAAATTTAGTTGAAAGTTGATAGTAGCAAACTTTGAAGAGGATTGTCCTCGTTGCTGCGCAGAAGGCTTATGTCCTTAATGCACCACTCGGTGTGCTGCACCTCGAGCGTCGTCTATGGATGCTGTGAACATCCGACATACACGTTTCTGATGACTACACGATAGTTCAGTGCAAAATACTTAATGGCTTAGAAACAAGGCACCGAAGACGTTTTGAAACGTCACGGAACATAAGTGATGTTCTAAAGAGATGAAATTGCGATTTCATGCTTGTGCCCTTGTTGAGAGGTGCGAGACCTCCGACAAGATTCTTTGTCCACAAAGTAAAGGAGAAAAGCTCAATCGTTGAGCGTGTGCTCAGATTGTCTGAGTACGACAATCACTTGAATCAAGTAGGAGTTAATCTTCCAGATGAGATAGTGATGGTTCTCCAAAGTCACTGCCACCAAGCTGTGAGAGCTTCATGATGAACTATAACATATAAAGGATAGATACAATGATCCTTGAGCGGTTCGTAATGTTTGACACTGCGAAAGTAGAAATCAAGAAGGAGCATCAATAGTTGATGGTTTGTAAAACCACTAAGTTTCAAGAAAGGCAAGGGCTAGAAGGGATACTTCGTGAAACGGCAAAAAAGTTGCTGCACTAATGAAGAGCCCCAAGATTAAACCCAAACCCGAGACTAAATGCTTCTGTAATGAGGGGAACAGTCACTGAGGCGGAGCAACTCTAGATACTTGGTAGATAAGAAGGCTAGCAAAAGTCGAAAGAAGTATATTTGATATACATGATGTTGATGTGTACTTTACTAGTACTCCTAGTAGCATGATGGTATTGGATACCGGTTCGGTTGCTAAGTGATTAGTAACACGAAATGAAAGCTACGGCATAAACGGAGACTAGCTAAAGGCGAGGTGACGATACGTGTTGGAAGTGTTTCCAAGGTTGATATGATCAAACATCGCACGCTCCCTCTACCATCGGGATTGGTGTTAAACCTAAATAATTGTTATTTGGTGCTTGCGTTAAGCATGAACATGATTGGATCGTGTTTATTGCAGTATGATTATTCATTTAAAGAGAATAATGGTTACTCTATTTTCTTGAATAATCACCTTCAATGGTTTATTGAATCTCGATCGTAGTGTTACACATGTTCATGATATTGGTGCCAAAAAGATACGAGGTAATGATGATAGTACCACTTACTTGTGGCACTGCCGCTTGAGTCATGTTGGTATAAATTGCATGAAGAGGCTCCATGCTGATGGATCTTCATACTCACTTGTTTTTGAATCACTAGTGACATGCAAATCATACCACATGAGCAAGGCCTTATTTTCATTGAGATGAAATAAGATAGTAACTTGTTGGAAGTGATACATTTTGATGTATGCAGTCCAATGGGTGCTGAGGCACGCAGTGGATATCATTACGTTCTTACCTCAATGACGATTTGAGTAGATACTAGAGTATTTGCTTAATGAATCACAAGTCTGAAATATTGAAAAGTTCAATTCTGTTTTGGAGTGAAGTTCGTCGTAACAAGAGGATAAACTGTCTACGATATGATCATAGAAATGAATATCTGAGTTACGAGTTTTGGTACGCAGTTAAGACAAATGTGGAAATTGTTTCGCGGTTCATGCCACCTAGAACATCATAGTGTGATGATGTGTCTGAACGTCATAGCCACACACTATTTGGTATGGTGCATGCTATGATGTCTCTTATCGAATTACCACTATCTTTTATGGGTTAAGCATTAGAGACAACCGCATTCACTTTAAATAGGGCACCACGTATTTCCGTTGAGATGACACAGTATAGACTGAGGTTTAGAGAAATCTAAACTGTCGTTTCTTGAAAGTTTGGGGTTTCGACACTTATGTGAAAAAGTTTCAGTCTGCTAAACTCGAACCCAAAGCGGATAAATGCATCTTCATAGGATATCCAAAACAGTTGGGTACATCTCCTATCTCAGATCCGAAAGCAAAGTGTTTTTTTCTAGAAACGGATCCTTTCTCGAGGAAAGGTTTCTCTCGAAAGAATTGAGTGGGAGGGTGGTAGAACTTGATGAGGTTATTGAACCATCACTTCGACCAGTGTGTAGCAGGGCGCAGGAAGTTGTTCCTGTGACGCCTACACCAATTGAAGTGAAAGCTGATGATGGTGATCATCGAGCATCGGATCAAGTTACTACAAGCCTAGTAGGTTGACAAGGTCGCGTACTACTACAGAGTGGTACGGTAACCCTGTCTTGGAGGTCATGTTGTTGAGCAACAGTGAACCTACAAGTTATGGAGAAAGCAATGGTGGGCCCGGATTCCGACAAATGGCTGGAAGCCATGAAATCCGAGAGAGGATCCATGTATGAAAACAAAGTGTAGACTTTGGAAGAACTACTTGATGGTCATAGGACTATTGAGTAAATATGGATCTTTAAAAGGAAGACAGACGATGATGGTGATAAGTCACTATTAAGAAAAGCTCGACTTGTCGCAAAGATGTTTCCGACAAGATCAAACAGTTGACTATGATGAGACTTTCTCACTCGTAGCAATGATAAAAGTTTGTTAGAATTATGTTAGTAGTTGCTGCATTATTTATGAAATATTGCACGTAGGATGTCAAAACATTGTTTCCTCGACGGTTTCCTTGAGCAAACATTGTATGTGATACAACCAAGAGGTTTTGTCGATCCTAAAGATACTAGCAAGTATGCAAGCTCCATTGATCCTTCAAAGGACTGGCGCAAGCATCTCGGAGTTGGAATATACACTTTGGTGAGATGATCAAAGATTTTGGGTTTGTACAAGGTTTATGAGAAACTTGTATTTCCAAAGAAGTGAGTGGGAGCACTATGGAATTTCTGATAAGTATATGTGGTTGACATATTGTGGATCAGAAGTAATGTAGAATTTCTGTAAAGCATACAAGGTTGTTTGAAAGGAGTTTTCAAAGGAATACCTGGATTGAGCTACTTGAACGTTGAGCATGAAAAGATCTATGGAGATAGATCGAAAGCGCTTAATGGAAGTTTCAACAAGATGCATGCCTTGACAAGTTTTTGAAGGAGTTCAAAATAGATCAGCAAAGAAGGAGTTCTTGGTTGCGTTGAGAGGTGTGAATTTGAGTAAGACTCAAAACCCGACCCCGGCAGAATAAAGAGAATAGACGAAGGTCGTCTTCTATGCCTTAGCCGTAGACTCTAAAGTATGCCATGCTGAGTACCGCACCTGATGTGTGCCTTGCAGCAAGTCTGTTAAGAGGTACACAGAGTGATCCAGGATTGAATCACTGATCAGCGGTCAAAGTTATCCTTAGTAACTAAATAGACTAAGGAATTTTTCTCGATTATGGAGGTGCTTAAAGAGTTTGTCGTAAAGGGTTACGTCGATGCAAGCTTTGACACTAATCCGAATAACTATAAGTAGTGAAACGGATTCGTATAGTAGAGTAGATATTTGGAGTATTTCCGAATAGCACATAGTAGCAGCATCTATAAGATGACATAAAGATTTGTAAAGAACACACGGATCTGAAAGTTTCAGAACCATTGACTAAAACCTCTCTCAAGAGCAAGACGTGATCAGACCCCATAACTATATGGGTGTTGGATTCGTTGGAATCACATGGTGATGTGAACTAGATTATTGACTCTAGTGCAAGTGGGAGACTGTTGGAAATATGTCCTAGAGGCAATAATAAATTAGTTATTATTATATTTCTTTGTTCATGATAATCGTTTATTATTCATGCTATAATTGTATTGATTGGAAACACAATACTTGTGTGGATACATAGACAAAACACTGTCCCTAGTAAGCCTCTAGTTGACTAGCTCGTTGATCAAAGATGGCCAAGGTTTCCTGGCCATAGGCAAGTGTTGTTACTTGATAACGGGATCACATCATTAGGAGAATCATGTGATGGACTAGACCCAAACTAATAGACGTAGCATGTTGATCGTGTCATTTTGTTGCTATTGTTTTCTGCGTGTCAAGTATTTGTTCCTATGACCATGAGATCATATAACTCACTGACACCGGAGGAATGCTTTGTGTGTATCAAACGTCGCAACGTAACTGGGTGACTATAAATATGCTCCACCACAGGTATCTCCGAAGGTGTTAGTTGAGTTAGTATGGATCGAGACTGGGATTTGTCACTCCGTGTGACGGAGAGGTATCTCGGGGCCCACTCGGTAATACAACATCACACACAGGACTTGCAAGCAATGTGACTTAGTGTAAGTTGTGGGATCTTGTATTACGGAACGAGTAAAGAGACCTGACGGTAAACGAGATTGAAATAGGTATGCGGATACTGACGATCGAATCTCGGGCAAGTAACATACCGAAGGACAAAGGGAATGACATACGGGATTATATGAATCCTTGGCACTGAGGTTCAAACGATAAGATCTTCGTAGAATATGTAGGATCCAATATGGGCATCCAGGTACCGCTATTGGATATTGACCGAGGAGTCTCTCGGGTCATGTCTACATAGTTCTCGAACCCGCAGGGTCTGCACACTTAAGGTTCGACGTTGTTTTATGCGTATTTGAGTTATATGGTTGGTTACCGAATGTTGTTCGGAGTCCCGGATGAGATCACGGACGTCACGAGGGTTTCTGGAATGGTCCGGAAACGAAGATTGATATATAGGATGACCTCATTTGATTACCGGAAGGTTTTCGGAATTACCGGGAATGTACCGGGAATGACGAATGGGTTCCGGGAGTTCACCGGGGGGGCAACCCACCCCGGGGAAGCCCATAGGCCTTGGGGGTGGCACACCAGCCCTTAGTGGGCTGGTGGGACAGCCCAAGAAGGCCCTATGCGCCATAGGAAGAAAATCAAAGAGAAAAGAGAAAAAAAGGAGGAGGTGGGAAAGGAAAGAAGGACTCCACCCACCAAACCAAGTTGGACTCGGTTTGGGGGGGAGACCTTCCCCCCTTGGCTCGGCCGACCCCCTTGGGGCTCCTTGAGCCCCAAGGCAAGGCCCCCCTCTCCCACCTATATATACGGAGGTTTTAGGGCTGATTTGAGACGACTTTTCCACGGCAGCCCGACCACATACCTCCACGGTTTTTCCTCTAGATCGCGTTTCTGCTGAGCTCGGGCGGAGCCCTTCTGAGATAAGATCACCACCAACCTCCGGAGCACCGTCACGCTGCCGGAGAACTCATCTACCTCTCCGTCTCTCTTGCTGGATCAAGAAGGCCGAGATCATCGTCGAGTTGTACGTGTGCTGAATGCGGAGGTGTCGTCCGTTCGGCACTAGATCGTGGGACTGATCGCGGGACGGTTAGCGGGGCGGATCGAGGGACGTGAGGACGTTCCACTACATCAACCGCGTTCACTAACGCTTCTGCTGTGCGGTCTACAAGGGTACGTAGATCGGACATCCCCTCTCGTAGATGGACATCACCATGATATGTCTTCGTGCGCGTAGGAAATTTTTTGTTTCCCATGGGACGTTCCCCAACAGGAATAAGATTTGGCAAGCAACCTTGCTTCTCAAGAAGCTGCAGCAACCATATAGCAAGTAATAGACACAGCAAAAGAAATGCAAGTGAAAAAAATAAAATGTCTGGGGGAGGGTTCGAACCCAAGACCCCCTGGATCTACAACACACTAGCAAGCCACTCTGCTACTAGAACTAGCTCGATAGAGCAAGGGGGACAAGCAAGGTAAAGCATGCCCCTGCACTACTGTGCTACTATGCGAAACAAGGAAATAAAAAAGGGGTGGTGGCGCCTGCGGGACTCGGACCCACGCCCTCGATCCAACACAACCACTACACCACTATTCTACGCTACGGAGACTTGACAGAGAGGAGGATCTAAACAAGGTAAACTACTACAGCCGCTCTGCTCTGCATAGCGAGCCGACGACAGAGACGTCACCGGAGCATGCTCTCTACTCTGCTAACTGCTACGCCCGCAGCGATCAACTACGCTAGCAACTACAGCGCTGCGAGGGATGCCATCTCCCTGAGCCACGACGAGCAGAGGCCACACACAAGGAACAACACATCTACACACAACATCTGCAACCTACCGCCCTCTTCTTTGATCAAAGAAGCACGGCGATGAACTACTACGCAGCATCCATCGAGGGAGATGGGAGGAAGAGAGCATCCTCACCTAGGGGAAGGAGAAGGGGACGTCGATTGAGGAGGAAGAAGCCCGAAGAGGAATCGAAGAAGATCTGAAGAAGACCTGCTGCAGAAACGAAGTAGAGGAACAGGCCGCCGGGAACACGCTGTTGACGACCTCCTTCCCATCGCTGTGGTCCCGCCTCGACCTCAACGACGACGGGAATGGAACGCGGGGTCCTGCCCCGAGCCCCCGGACATGGTGGCCGGCGCCGGAGACGACGGAAGCATGGTGGACGTCGGCGGTGTCCTACCTCTCTCTCTCTTCTAATGGATCTACCGAGAGCTTACCTGGGGACGAGGAGATGGAGGGAGGAAGGTGTGGCAGCGCTAGAGGGGAAAGGAGGAACCCTAGGCCAAGGGGGCACGCACGCCGAGGGTTATAAAAGGGCCTCGACGTCCGTGAGCACTCACGGCGTGCTCGCTATCTCTCTGCTGTCTGACGGAAAGCAGCGCACTGGGGGGGACGCCGTCAGGAGAAGGAAGAAGGGACGCACAAGGTGGGCTGTCGCGGGAGACAGAGAGGGAGTTGGGCCACGGGAGGGTGGAAGTGGCCCAAGCTGGCGCCATGAAGAAAGAAAAGAAAACCCTGGGGTTTCTTATTTAAAATCAAACAGAGAAGAAAATAAAACAAAGACAATTCTGTTGGGACTAAAAATAAAACAAAAAATGCCCCTGGTCATAAGGAATTATGACCTATTTAAATAAAATGGAAAAGAAATATTTGGAGCAATTAAATATTTACAAAACAGCATTTATATGATCTGTTTTGGGAATATTTGCACCTTTAAAATATCGATTCAAAACATTAAATACATAACTTCACATCCACCACAAAATATCCTAAACCATGGGCATTTTAAAAACAGGGAAGGAACAAGTGAAACTTGACCTTGAGATAAAAGAGAGGAGGAAGTTTTTAAAACCCTTGTGCAACCAACATAGTCTCTCCTACTCTCAAATGTATTCACGTCATTTCACATAACACCACACCATCACATATACATCACATCACATCACACATGGATTCACAAAGCACAAACACAAGACAAGGATGAATGGAATGGAAGTGATGCATGCATGCAAAGGAAGACATGGCAAGGTGTCACACATGAAATAACACATACATATGACTATCATTGCAATGACAAGGTGGGCCCACATAGAGAAGGTTCCAATTATGGCAAGTTACACACTTGGGGCATTACAGAAGAAGTGCCAGAGGAGCGCAACCAGGGGGCCACAAGCCTGTTAGGCGCGGCCACCCCCCTGGCCGCGCCTACGGGGCTTGCGGGCTCCCTGCTGGCCTGCTGGCTCCCCTCTTCTGCTATATGAAGGGTTTCATTCTGAAAATATCAGGAGGAGGTTTTTCGGAGGATTCGCCGCCGCCACGAGGTGGAACTTGAGCAGAACCAATCTAGAGCTCCGACAGGACGATCCTGCCGGGGAAACTTCCCTCCCGGAGGGGGAAATCATCGCCATCGTCATCACCAACACTCCTCTCATCGGAGGGGACTCATCACCATCAACATCTTCATCAGCACCATCTCATCTCCAAACCCTAGTTCATCTCTCGTAACCAATCTCCGTCTCGCGACTCCAATTAGTACTTGTAAGGTTGTTATTAGTGTTAATTACTCTTTGTAGTTGATGCTAGTTGGATTATTTGGTGGAAGAGTTTATGTTCAGATCCTTGATGCCACTCATTACCTCCCTGGTCATGAATATGATTATGCTTTGTGAGTAGTTACTTTTGTTCCTGAGGACATGGGATAAGTCATGCTAATAGTACTCATGTGAATTTGGTATTCGTTCGATATTTGGATGTGTTGTATGTTGTTTTTCCTCTAGTGGTGTTATGTGAACGTCGAATACATAACACTTCACCATTATTTGGACCCAGAGGAAGGCATTGGGAAGTAGTAAGTAGATGTTGGGTTGCTAGAGTGACAGAAGCTTAAACCCTAGTTTATGTGTTGCTTCGTAAGGGGCTGATTTGGATCCACTAGTTTAATGCTATGGTTAGACTTTATCTTAATTCTTCTTTCGTAGTTGCGGATGCTTGCGAGAGGGTTTAATCATAAGTGGGATGCTTGCCCAAGTAAGGGCAGTACCCAAGCGCCGGTCCACCCACATATCAAACTATCAAAGTAACGAACGCGAATCATATGAATATGATGAAAACTAGCATGAAAGAAATTCCCGTGTGTCCTCGGGAGCATTTTTCCTCCTATAAGACTTTGTCCAGGCTTGTCCCTTGCTACAAAAGGGATTGGGCCACTTTTGTGCACCGTTGCTACTTTTGTTACTTGTTGCTTGCTACGAATCATCTCACCACACAACTACTTGTTACCGATAATTTCAGTGCCTGCAGATATTACCTTGTTGAAAACCACTTGTCAGATCCTTCTGCTACTCGTTGGGTTCGATACTCTTACTTATCGAAAGGACTACGATAGATCCCCTATACTTGTGGGTCATCACGCCACGTGTTAGACCACCTCTACGAAATGAATAGGATTATGAACCTCACATTAACCCAGACACATATGATGGAGAATTCTTCCAAGAAACGTTTCAAGAACCATCGTGCTTCACCCCAGAACATGGAAGTAGACAGCGACAATGAATCCGACTTCACCCCTGAGCCGGAACCAGCAGAGGTGGAACTAGAAGAGGTTACTGATGCGAATGACCTGTCAATGCTTGACCGATTACGGAAAGGCCTTCCACAACTTCATGTCGTTGAACCCGATGAGCACGTCATTCATGAAGACATGCATGATATTGATGATGGTGATGCATTTATTGATGATAATTATTAGTTTGTAAGATTCACAACTTAAATTATATATGTACATATTATTATTCATGTCAGTTATTCAATTTTTATGTTGTACTAATTTCTTTTAATCTTTATCATGGCATGACAGCAGGTGTTGAAATATGGTGGGCGTGGGTCCAGATCGCTCGACGGGTTCTTCTTCGGCGGCCCGCACGAGGGGTGGTACTTCCATTCCACCCCTATCTCTCCGTAGAGCCTTGGCAGACAGTCTGACGACAGCACCCGCGTGTGCTTCTACGTCTGCGGCATTGCCCACTGCGAGAGGTGCTAATCGGGTAGGGAAGATGGGGAAGGGTACAGGGAGAGGTGGTGGCCAGGGAAGAGGTAGGTAGACTGTTGCGCCGTCCTCGCCACCACCACCAGCTCATTCACCCGAGCACAGGACTACTATGGTGGACCCGTTTGAGGAGGAGGTTACGGGGACTCTGGTCCAGGAGCCTCGGGTGGACGGGCATTCGGCCCATGAGACTCCGGTCCAGGATCAGCCTCGGGGCGAGGTGCCTTCGGCCCATGAGACTCCGGTTCCTGAGGCTACGTCCCACGAGATTCCTGCCACACACGCTTCGGCCGACGTGGAGAGGTCCGGATGGGGTGCCTGGTCGGATCGGGCCGAGGGTTCGGGTGGCTATTCTGTTGATGGAGGGGATGAGTCTACGGATAGTGAGGGTGACGTGCAGGTGGACGGGGCCACCGTGTACAAGCGTGCTAGTGCACGTCTCCCGGTCGTGCCGGCTACCCACGAGCAGAGGCCGGTGATTAAGCCTGAAGGGGATAGGTAAGTACATTTACTCTTTTTTTAGCTTCTGCCTTCAAGTTTCTTCAAATATCTAATGCATTGACCTTATCATACTCCAGAGGATGTAAGCACCATGGTGGAGTCCGCAAGCCGAACAACGTCCTTGGTGTGCTTTGTCGGACAAATTTCCCGGGGTTTCTCACGTTGCCTGGTGACGGTCAGGTTCCTACACTAGGATTTACCTGGGAGCACTACTAGGACGCACAGGCCCCGCCGGAGGAGATTGTAGATGGTGTCTTGTGCCACACGAGGGCTGAGATGGTGATCAACAACTTTTGGGTAAGTTATCCTTTTACACAATCTAAAATTAACAATATAGCTAATTATTGTACTAATCGGTTGTCTCATTTGATTGCAGACCTTCTATAGGTGTGAGGAGGGATATGAGGAGGAGGCGGCCAAGGTTATCGAGGCCGAGTGTAGGCGGTTATTATAGAACTTACGCCACAAGGCTCGGCCACAGGCCATTCGAGACTACTACGCCACGCGTGGTATTAAGAAGCGGAAGAAGGAGTGTCATAGAAAGTATCTGAAGAAGGAGGAGTACATGAAGGTAATTACCTATTCTTAAGGCCTTGTACGTAGTTTTCTTGATTTGATTCATAGGCGTAGTGCTCAAAATTCTTTCTAATAACTTATAGGTGCCCCCGAGATGGTGTGTGGATAAGATGGATTGTTGGGAGGCTTTGGTGGATGAGTGGTGCACAGGCAACTGGCGAGCCTTCCACGACAATGCGAAGGATCGGCGTAGCCAAATGGTTGGTGTGCCACACCATCAAGGCAGCATCAACTTACTTTAGTTCGGACGAAACTGTGTATGTGGTTTGCTTCATGATTCATGCAATTCATTCTTCATGCTAGCTTGAGCCCCTTACTAATACTTTGTTCCTCTCTTTTAGGCGCATCACAATAATACGGAGATGCCAGAGTTGTACGACCTTTATGGCATGGCCCATGCCGCCTCGTACAAGAAGGCAAAAGCATTCTCTCAGTCTGACCTGGATGATCCAAATAACTTCACCAACATCTCATCCCACCACAAGCTCGTGAAATACAGGGACATGGGATAGGCTTGGAAAGTGGAGGACTTTAACCCAAGCCAGGAACCTTTGGATCCAGAGCTGGTGATGATATCTGGTGGCGGGAGGCCCCATGGCTCGATAGCCATTGAAGATGAGATAATACGTTGTCCACTCACTCTCCCGGAGATCAAGGCGCGCCAGTCGAGCTCCTGTCCTGAGATAACGCCTCGTCCACGGCCAGTCGATCTTGCCATCGAGGTTAGTTGTACGGACTCAGAAAACTTTCATCCATTTCATTGTGTGTGTGGCCATCGATCATTACTGTGGTAACGAGGAATGGTGTTGCAACTTGCTCTTAAGAAAGAGAGAGAGCGGCAAACGAGGCTGCTCTTGAGAAAGAGAGAGCGGCAACCGAGGCTGCTCTTGAGAAAGAGAGAGCGGCAAGCCACGCTACTCTTCAGGCTGCTGTGGAGGAGAGGGACCGGACCACGGCTCGGTTGATTGAGGAGGAGAGGGCCCGAAATGAGGTGGCTCACCTGGCCATGTACGAGCTTATTGTGGTAAGTTTCTTTTTCAGATTAGCCAAATCATGTGTGTAATGTCTGTTTCATTAATAACTAATACGACTGACTCTTCAAAACCGAATGTGCATTCTATGTACGAGAAGACCGGTCAAGCTCCTCTGCCGATGCCCGTCTTCTGTGCGATTGGCATGGTGAGTTTCATTTCAATGGTCATTATAAACTAGTATTAACAATTGTGTGTCATCATGCTAACTGAGACATTGCAAAATATCTTTTCTGCAGAATAACTCCCGAGCGGCATCGCACGACCCTTCTCCAGGGCAACCGTCTCCAAACGAAGCCGATGCGAGCAACCCTGGTGTTTCTCCTCCTTGATGACCACTGTGGTAAGTTTTCTCTAGTTCATTTTTGACATAATTAGCTAGTTTAGCTTAGTTAGGTAAAAACATCGTAAGAACCTTGGTTAGCTCACAACTTAGCTAATTTAGCTCCAAAATGACATAATTAGCCCATTTAGCTCCAAAATGACATAATTAGCCCATTTAGCTCCAAAAATACATAATTAGATAATTTAGCTCCAAGAAGAGAAGAAGAGGAGAAGAAATAAGAAAAATGAAAAGAAGGAAGAAGAAGAAGAGAAGGAGGAGGAGGAGGAGGAGAAGAAGGATAAGTAGGAGGAGAGGAGGAGAAGAAGGAGAAAGAGGAGAAGACCCTCTCCTCCTCCTCCTCCTCCTTCTACTTCTTCTTGATTTCTTCTTCTTCTCCTCCTCCTCCTCTTTCTTCTCCTCTTTCATATTCTCCTTACCTTATTTTCCCCAACAATGACATAATTACCCATTTAGCTCCAAAATGACATAATAAGCTCAAAATGGCATAAGAAACTTGGTTAGCTCATGAATATTTTATACTTGGCTAATTTAGCTCCAAAATGACATAATTAGCCCATTTAGCTCCAAAATGACATAATTAGAAAATTTAGCTCCAAGAATAGGAGAAGAGGAGAAGGAAGAAGAAGAAGAAGAAGAGAAGAAGGAGAGAAGGAGAAGGAGGAGGATAGGAGGAGGATAATAAGGAGAAGGAGGAGAAGACCTTTTCCTTCTCCTCCTCCTCCTCCTCCTCCTCCTTATCCTTCTTCTTCTCCTTCTGCTTGATTTCTTCTTCTTCTTATCCTCCTCCTCTTTATTCCCCTCTTTCATATTCTCCTTACCTTATTTTCCCCAACAATGACATAATTAGCCCATTTAGCTCCAAAATGGCATAATTAGCCCATTTAGCTCCAAAAAGACATAATTCTAAAATTTAGCTCCAAGAATAGAGGAAGAGGAGAAGAAATAGGAAAAATGAAAAGAAGGAATAAGAAGAAGAAGAAGAGAAGAAGAAGAGAAGGAGAAGGAGGAGGAGGAGGAGAAGAAGGACGAGGAGAGGAGGAGGAGAAGAAGGAGAAGGAGGAGAAGACCGTTTCCTTCTTCTACTCCTTCTCCTCCTCCTCCTCCTTCTCCTTCTTATTCTCCTTCTTCTTGATTTCTTGTTCTTCTTCTCCTCCTCCTCCTCTTTCATATTCTCCTTACCTTATTTTCCCCAACAATGACATAATTAGCCCATTTAGCTCCAAAGTGACATAATTAGCCCATTTAACTACAAAAATACATAATTAGATAATTTAGCTCCAAGAAGAGGAGACGAGGAGAAGAAATAGGAAAAATGAAAAGAAGGAAGAAGAACAAGAAGAAGAGAAGAAGAAGAGAAGGAGAAGGAGTAGGAGGAGAAGGAGGAGGAGAGGAGGAAGAGAAGAAGGAGAAGGAGGAGAAGACCTTTTCCTTCTTATCCTCCTTGTCATCCTTATCCTCCTCCTCCTCCTCCTCCTTCTCCTTCTTATTCTCCTTCTTCTTGATTTCTTATTCTTCTTCTCCTCCTCCTCCTATTTCTCCTCCTCTTTCATATTATCCTTACCTCAATTTTCCCCAACAATGACATAATTAGCCCATTTAGATCCAAAATAACATAATTATCCCATTTAGCTCCAAAAATACATAATTAGAAAATTTAGCTCCAAGAATAGGAGAAGAGGAGAAGAAATAGGAAAAATGAAAAGAAGATAAGGAGGAGGAGAAGGAGGAGGAGGAGGAGAAGGAGGAGAAGAAGGAGAAGATTCTCCTTCTTCTTGATTTCTTCTTATTCTTCTCCTCCTCCTCTTTCTTCTCCTCTTTCATATTCTCCTTACCTTATTTTCCCCAACAATGACATCATTAGCCCATTTAGCTCCAAAATGACATAATTAGCCCATTTAGCTATAAAAAGATAGAATTAGATAATTTAGCTCCAAGAAGAGTAGAAGAGGAGAAGAAATAGGAAAAATGAAAAGAAGGAAGAAGAAGAAGAAGAAGAGAAGGAGGAGGAGGAGGAGGAGAATAATGAGGAGGAGAGGAGGAGGATAACAAGGAGAAGGAGGAGAAGACCTTCTCCTCCTTCTCCTCCTCCTCCTCCTCCTCCTTCTCCTTCTTCTTGATTTCTTCTTATTCTCCTCCTCCTCCTGTTTCTTCTCCTCTTTCATATTTTCCTTACCTTATTTTCCCCAACAATGACATAATTAGCCCATTTAGCTCCAAAATGACATAATAAGCTCAAAATGGCATAAGAACCTTGGTTAGCTCATGAATATTATATACTTAGCTTGTTTCCTCTAAAATGACATAATTAGCCCATTTAGCTCCAAAAATACATAATTAGATAATTTAGCTCCAAGAAGAGGAGAAGAAATAGGAAAAATGAAAAGAAGGAAGAAGAAGAAGAAGAAGAAGAAGAGAAGGAGAAGGAGAAGGAGTGGAAGGAGGAGGAGAAGAGGAGAAGGAGGAGGAGGACAGGAGAAGGAGGAGGAGAAGCTCTTCTCCTCCTTCTCCTTCTCCTTCTTCTTCTCCTTCTTCTTGATTTCTTCTTCTTCTTCTCCTCCTCCTCTTTCTTCTCCTCTTTCATATTCACATTTTTGTTGTTGTTGTTGATTAGCTCAAAAACATCATATGTTGTTGTTCTTCTTCTTCTGACTTTCTTATTCACAATTTTGCAGATTGAATGTACTACATGCATGGAAGCTGGCATTCATGGAGTGCTTTGGTTCTAGTTTTCATTTGAGTTGATGAACAATGTTGAACTATATGTATATGTATCTATGGATGAACAGTGTAAAAACTTTGTATGTTGGTTCTTTCGATATATGGGATGTACATTGATGAACTTTATATGTATATCAAATATGTGTTGTGAACTATATATATGTGTTGCGAAAAATATATCATATATGTGATGTCAAATATATATATATATATATATATATATGTGTGTGTGTGTGTGTGTGTGTGTGTGTGTGTGTGATGTGAATTAAATAAAACAAATAAAACATGGACTATATGGGCTCTTTGCCGTCTGCCAGCTGATGGCAAAGGCCTTTGCCATCAGGGAGCTGACGGCAAAGAGGCCAGGTGGTAGCCTCCTGTGCAACCTGGGGGTATCAGCAGCTAGCCCATTTAGTCATTTTGCCGTCAGCCACCAAAGCCAGCAGACGGCAAAGATGCAGGAGGCAGACGACAAAGGCTGCAAAAGAAGGCTGACTGCAAAGGCTGTGAAAGAAGGCAAACGACAAAGGGTCTCTAAGGCGGACGGCAAAGGCTGCGAAAGAAGGCTGACGACAAAGTGCTCCTTTAGGCACCTAACGGAGTAGTTGCCTTCGGCTACCGTCTAAAGTTAATTTGCCGTGAGCTTGGGCATTTGGCTGATGACAAAGGACATTGACGTCCGCTTATTAGAGGCAGACGACAAAGAAGGTACTGTGCCGTCGAAAGCTGATGCAGAAACATTGCCGACAGGAGACAGACGACAAAGGACATTGCGGTCCGTGGAACACCTCTTTGCCGTCTGTTATAGCAGACGGCAAAGATTTTGATTCCTGTAGTGTTTGTCCATTGGTATGATACTTGCCCAAGATTCAATCATCGGTATCCCTATACCTTGTTCAATCTCATTACAGGCAAGTCTCTTTACTCATTTCGTAACACATGATCCCGTGGCTAACTCCTTAGTCACATTGAGCTCATTATGATGATGTATTACCGAGTGGGCCCAGAGATACCTCTGTGTCATACGAAGTGACAATTATCCCAGTCTCAATTTGTACCAACCCAATAGATACTTTCGGAGATTCCTGTAGTGCATCTTTATAGTCACCCAGTTACGTTGTGACGTTTGATACACCCAAAGCATTCCTACGGTATCCGGGAGTTGCACAATCTCATGGTCTAAGGAAATGATACTTGACATTAGAAAAGCTCTAGCAAACGAACTACACGATCTTGTGCTATGCTTAGGATTGGGTCTTGTCCATCACATCATTCTCCTAATGATGTGATCCCGTTATCAATGACATCCAATTTCCATGGTCAGGAAACCACGACCATCTATTGATCAATGAGCTAGTCAACTAGAGACTCACTAGGGACATGGTGTGGTCTATGTATTCACACATATATTACGGTTTCCGGTTAATACAATTATAGCATGAACAATAGACAATTATCATGAACAAGGAAATATAATAATAACCATTTTATTATTGCCTCTAGGGCATATCTCCAACAGCGCCCCCCTACACGTGTGGAGGCGCATCCAATCTATTGGAGCGGAGGTGATGCTGCAGCGAGACGGCGGTGTATGGGCCTCCCTTGGGCGACGACAGCTGCAGGCCTGTCGGGCAGCCCAGTCACTGGCGGCGGCGTGTGACAGCTTGCCAGTTTAGATGGCGATGACTGGTTATGCTGGGATGGCGCACCATCTGGCTTTTGGATCGGTGGCGGCATGGAGGGTCTGGTGGACTGCTCGGTGGCACCTCCAGTCAGATTTGAGCTGGCTGATGCAACTAGTGGTGGTAGTCACCTTCTCCGTCACAGGTGGTTGACCTGAGGCTGGGTGTTCGGATCTCGAGATTTGTCATCTAGTCTCGGCCGCGAGTCGGGGAGACACAGTTGCCGGTGAAAATTGAGCCAATGACAGGCGACGTCGGTGTTCTATGTCGTTACCTTGACGAAGGTATCATCGTGTAACTACCGTCGATCCACTCGTGCTACTCTGGGGGAACCCTAGGATCTGGTCTTCCAGATTGGATGATGGTTGTAGTACGATGCCGTTTCTCTCTTGAGAGCAACATTTGTGGAGTAGTGCTCGAAGAAATCATATGGTAGTTGGTAACTCGTAACGTTGATCTTCACTGCACTTCATGTGGTAGTTTAAGTCTGTAGCCATTGCAGTCCCTTCGTCGTCCACACCTTACTATAGTTCGAGTGTCGGGGCACGTCCAACTGACCGAAGATGATCCGAGTGACATTGTGCGATCGAGTGAGAACATGTTTGCCCGAGTGATATCTAGACTGTACCGGTAGCTTTGAGGACATTGATGTCCATATGGGGTCTTTGGTGGGCCCTGGAATGCAGGTCCATGGTCCTACCCCTAATGTTCAACCCCGTCAGCCCCCGACGTGAAACATTTCGCTCGATGTGCGGGTTTGGCCATTTTTGTGGCCCGAAAAGGCCCCGCAGGTCCGCCTAGCCCAAAAATTTCTCCCCCTCCCCGATATCTCCCTGCTCTGCCACTATATCAAGGATATCGGGGAGCATTTAGGGTTAGCCCTCCATCCCCTCCGCCGCATTTCATCTCCCGCACCGCTTCGGTAGTTCCACTCCGACGAGCAATTAGAGCGAAATGGAGGCGGTTTTAGTGGCCTTGACGACACACCTCCTCCGAGCGATGTGGGCCTCGGCGGTGAACCTCCTGTGGGCGGTGCCGACGGTGTGGCGGGATCATCGCTGCCGCCATTGGAGGACTCTGCCTCCGTCCCAACTGCCCGATATCCTCCCTCATTGAGCCCATTACCGGTTACAATATAGACGAGCTCGATGCAATCACCGACGAGGCCTAGTTTCTGCTAATTAAATCAATGAAAATCCAAGGTCAAGTTTGTTTAAATTATTCAATGTCAGTATAGTGTCGGTGTTCTGTTCGAGCCTTTCCAAACGGTAAACGTTTGTGGCCGGTGCGCTGGCCGAACCGTTCGGCCGGCCGCATGCGACCCGCGCACACAACTGACTTGACATGCAACTTTTTTCTCGTCTAAATTTGTTACAACCAGCGTTCATATTTGCTATAAGCGTTTTTTATTTGCTACATTTGTCCAGTAAAAAAGTTGCATATACGTTTGGTTGGAACTCGAGTTCGTTGGATTTTTTTCTACAACCGGCGTTTTGACTTTTGCTACAAACGTGTTATTTTTTGCTACAACCGGCATCATTTTTTGCTGCAACCGTTCACTAAAAAAGTTGCATACACGTTCACGTAGATATTTGCTACAACCGGCGTTTGATTTTTGCTACCACGCACCATCAGCTTCTTTTTTTGCTACGATCACGCAGATATTTTTTTGGCTACAACTTACTTTTTTTTGTAACCGTTGACGAATGTTGCATCGTGGACGAAATTTGTTGCATCGAGAAAAAATTACTGCATGAAGATCTAACGGCACGGCCCGTGTACAGCTGGCAGATCAGACGGCCCGCGCGCGGCCGGTCGAACAATTCGGCCGGCACGCCGGCGTAGAGCATTGCCCTTTCCGAACTGCATAATCGATTCGGCCCGATATCCTTCCTCATTGAGCCCATTACCGGTTACAATACAGACGAGCTCGGTGCAATCACCGACGAGGCCTAGTTTGTGCTAATTAAATCAATGAAAATCCAGGGTCAAGTTTGTTTAAATTATTCAATATCGGTATAGTGTCGGTGTTCTGTTCCAGCCTTTCCAAACTGCATAATCGTTTTTGGGGACACCCAAAATTATGGAACGAGTTTTTCCTCTCTCCTTTTTGAGCATCTGGAACGAGTTTTTCCGGAATGCTATTGTAGCGCGAAATGCATGAAAGCCTCTTGACTAGGGGGCTTTTGCCTTGTCGAAATAGCCCAACAGTCCAGCCCACCATTGTTTTTAACCATCGCCACACTCGCCGGAGTCGCCGCCAGTTGACACCTCCTTCCTTTCCCTTCTCCGCGCCCAGGCGAGCTCACCGCCCCGCCGCCTCCTCTCCTTCCGTCCCGGCGCTTCCGCCTCCAACGATGTCCGCAGCCAGGCGTCTCGCCGCGGCGCTCCCTAGACCGCGAGCTCAACACCGCCTCTCCTCCGCCTCCGCCGCCTCCCCACCCACTCCCGCTCCCACCCCGACCGCCTCCTCCGTCCTCGACGACCTCCTCTCCACGCCCACCCCTTCCGCCTCCGCCCTCTCCCTCCTTCGCGACACGCCGTCCCTCTCCGCCGAGCTCTACTCCACCCTCGCCGCGCCCTCCCACGCCCTCACCCCCGCCTCCCTCGCGCTCCTCCTCTCCCTTCCCTCATGCCACCGCCTACCGCCCCCATCCGCGCCAATCCTCGCCGCCCTCCTTTCCAAGCTCCTTGCTCGTCCTTCCTCCTCTCCCGCCAACGCAGCTCGCTTCCTCTGTGCCTCCCTGGCCGCTGGCGCCCCGCCGCCAGCAACTTCTGCCTTCAACACCCTCCTGGCCGCGCTCGCTCGCGCCCGAGACCTTCCGGGAATGACCCAGCTCTTCTCCTCCATGCGGGACGCCGCCGTCAGACCCGACGTCGTCACCTACGGCATACTCGTCAATGGCCTCTGCAAAGCTGGCCGCGTGGGGGACGCCCTCAAGGTGCTCGATGGAATGTCTGGTTCAGGCTCTGACGTGCGCCCGGACGTTGTCACGTTGAACACTGTCGTGGATGGGTTGTGCAAGAGCGGGAGGGTCCAAGAGGCTGTGGCATTTGTGGAGGAGCGGATGAAGAATGTGCATGGATGTGCACCCAACACAGTTAGTTATAACTGCTTGGCCGATGCATTTTGCCGTGCGGGTAATGTCGGCATGGCAAGCGAGATGGTGGAGAGGATGGTGAGGGAGGGCGTGGCGCCAAATGTCGTCACACTGAACACGATTGTGGGTGGCTTGTGCCGGGTAGGGAGGATTGGTGGTGCGCTGGACTTCTTTAGGGAGAAAAGAACTGTTTGGCCTCAAGCCAGGGGTAATGCGGTGACGTACAGCACTCTGGTTGGGGCTTTTCTCCATACCAACAATGTGGGTGTGGCCATGGAGTTGTTCCATGAGATGGCAGATGAAGGACACTCACCAGATGCAATCTTGTATTTCACCATGATATCGGGATTGACACAAGCAGGGCGGTTGGAGGATGCTTGCTCCATGGCGTCGTCGATGAAGAAGGCGGGCTTTAAGCTGGATGCAAAAGCATACAATATTCTGATTGGAGGATTTTGTAGGAAGAAGAGGATGCATGAGGCTCATGAGTGGCTTGGGAAGATGAAGGAAGCTGGTTTCCGGCCAGATGTGTACACCTACAATACCTTGTTGTCTGGTTTGTGTAAAGCAGGAGATTTCCTGGCTGTGGATGAATTACTGGGGAAGATGATTGAGGATGGTTGCCGGCCTTCTGTGGTAACCTTTGGTACACTTGTACATGGATATTGCAAAGCTGGTAAAGTAGATGAGGCGATGAGGATTTTCCGTTCTATGGATGAATCTGGTATTCAACCCAACACAGTGATATACAATACTCTGATCGACTTTCTCTGTAAGAGCAGAAATGCTAGTTTAGCAGTTGAACTGTTTGATGAGATGAGCGAGAAGCATGTGCCTGCAAACGTAACAACCTTCAATGCATTGTTGAAGGGGCTTCGTGATAAGAATATGCCAGAAAAGGCCTTTGAATTGATGGATCAGATGAGGGAAGAGAGGTGCACTCCTGATTACGTGACCATTGATGTTCTCATGGAATGGCTGCCTGTTATTGGTGAAACAAACAGACTAAAGAATTTTATGCAGCAAGTGGGGCGAATGGCACCAAAAAGGACAACTACATAAGAATATGCTAGTTGGCACAATGAAATAATCTCTCTGAAACTATGGAGGCACGAACTTCGCTTCAGCTTAATCAGCAGTTACAATACCCAGGTGGAATTTGTGATGGGAAGGTCAGAGCTGATCAGAATTGTCTGCACTCTGCAATCATAAACTGCATTTCAACAACACGTTAAATTATAGGCCATAATGAATTATGTGCAATCTCAGTCGTGGCTTACGGTGACAACTGGTTATGTTTTTCAGTCATCACTAATCATGACACTGTTGGTTGGGTACTCATCAGTTCCTTTTATGGTGTTTGTATCCATGAGCGCCAGTATTGAGTAGTGCAGAAAGCAGTTATATCAGTGCTCAGCTGGTCAGTAGATATTAGTGTAACAGGCAGCAACACATTCTTGGCATGCAGCCGTCTACATTAAATGAGCTCTTATTCTTCATCAGATAATTATTGCTGAAGAGACTTACTGATAGAATATGCCTGAAAAGGCCTTTGAATCAATGTTCTTATGGAATGCCTGTCTGTCATTGCTGAAACAGAAAGATGGAAGGACTTTATGCAGCAATGGGACAATGCGGCACCCAAGATGATAATGATAAGAATATGCTTAGTCGACACCAAGAGTTTTGCTTAAAGGAGGAGGCCATGAGTTTTGCTTCAGATTAATCTAGAATAGCAATACCAAGGTGTAACTTGTGATGGAAAGAGCTGTGTTTGCTAGAAAACCAGCTGCTGAAGCCTGGCTGTCCTAATATAACGCCTGCCCCTGTGATCAGAATTGTCTGCACCCTGCAATCATAAATAGCCAGCAGTACGTTCAGTTATAGGCCATACTGAATTCTGTAGGGTCTCATTCATCACATATGTGATATGTGACAGATGCCCAAGTTTTTCTGTGCTAATCAGGGCACTGACTCGGGGGCTCATCGGTTCCTTTCTCTGGTGTTTGCCGGCACCTGCGTTACAACTGAAGAATGCAGAGGCCGATACCTTGCACATTTACAATCTAATCACTTCAGCGCTCAACTGCTTAAAAGATAGTAGGGGGGCATACGGCAGTACATGGTTTATGCAAACATATATATCAAGTGATCTCCTTGTTCTTCAGCAGATAAAGGTGATAGTTGCACTTCGGAAAGATAAAAAAACGTGGGCGTGTAAGGGTGGATTCTGTAAAGAAGAAAGCCTGTTATATTACCATATTTTATTTATTATGATTGAAGAGAGCGTTGAGTTCTAATGGTAAAAGCATGTATGCGCAGATTTCTTGACAATTGTATAAATCTTGATTTGAAAATTCTAAGTGCGTACTATGTTTGGATTTATTCAGAATTGC
The DNA here is from genome assembly GCF_904849725.1 of Hordeum vulgare subsp. vulgare. Taxonomy (NCBI): domain Eukaryota; kingdom Viridiplantae; phylum Streptophyta; class Magnoliopsida; order Poales; family Poaceae; genus Hordeum; species Hordeum vulgare. Next base: position 106,787,979 of record NC_058524.1, on the reverse strand, counting down.
ATATTCACCATTTTACAGGACAACTTACCTTGGAACACTGCAATTAATCACCGTAATTATATACGTACGTGATGGTACCCTGGTTAGTTCTGACAGAGCATCAAACCCATGACAGTTAGTTTACCTCATTTTCACCGTGCAAGAAATTGTATGCCTATTAAATCTGTCTGATGGTGGAGGAGGGACTGTCTAGTTGTTACAGCGACATATATATGGTTATAAGACATTCCATATTTCACATCCTCATCTTTCCAGAAATAATATGCCTGTTAGTTCAGTGATTGTGGCTTTGCATTTGAAATCTTAGATATTCGATCAAGCTCTAAATTTTCAGTTTGTTGCCAGTATGTTCATGTAATAGATAGCTTCAGTGAGGTTGCACCTCGCATCTGCTGCATATGGCTAGCAGTTACTACATGGCCGAGACAAAAAGAAATGCTGCCAGTCCAAAAATGTTACTCCTTCCGATCCATAATAAGTGTCGCAGTTTTGAACTGGAGGTAGTAGTTGAAAACATCCTAACTTTGATGCCTTGCAGGGTTCAGCTGGAATACTTGCTGTTCTTTTCACCATTACCTCATCCCTGTACCATCCTTGCTTGTCAATTTCGATGTTCTTGGGACTTGCAACAAATCTTTGCCGAAAACAGAGGGGGAGATGGATGCAGCTCCGATACTGATGGCTTGACAATCTAATAAATTGCACTCCCAGGAGGTGCACTGCGCCGTGCTGCATCATAAGCATCATCATGATAGAGGTAACTGAATTCATGTCCACCTGGTCAGTTCTGATTTTGCTGGCAAATGCACACAACAGAGATATACTTGTTTAACGTAATGGTTCATACTCGAGTTCCTAATCACTCTACCAAACCTGATATGCAACTGGTATCCTGAACTTGTGAACAACATTATTACGATTCAAGCTCCTACTAATGCTAGGCTTACTTTTAAGACATTTGAAGTAGCAAGTGCCGTGCAAACATGAAACTGAAGGAGGCTAGCAAGAGGAGTGATCCATTGGTGTTGCTTTTTTAAACGTCCAAGCATGAATTTTTTCCAGAGCTGCGTTCTAATGTCTAACCATGATGTAGTTATGGTACAAGTTAACAGACTTTTGTAACCTTAACAATGACCCACGTGGACATCTCACTTGAACAATACTCCCTCCTTAACTAAATATAAGACGTATTTGCAGGTCAATTTAAACTGCAAAAACGTCTTATATTTAGTTACGGGGTTAGTATATTACTATCTCAACGTCTTAATGACCTTACGACCGTCAAAATGCATATTTGCCTCGAGAAAAATGTGAATGCATCTGCCCGATAGGACTAGCTTTATAAATTATAATCACATAGCTTTGTGTATGCGGTGATATCTGACATCCTATGTTCAGATGCAGGAAACACATGTTAGAGAAATGCGGCAGATGGCATGGAAAAATGGGAGAGTTAACTTGACTGAAAGTAGTACTCCTACTAGCAGATAGCGTGCATTCAGACAAGAAGAGAGGTTCAGGTGCAGATTGGAGAGAAGCAGAGGGTTGCCGGTGGTACGCTTCCTGTCAGTTGATGACAGCCATGTATGCTGACTTGCTCGTGTGTATTGTTTCCTCTATCTACTACAGTACCGGAAGTCATGGGGAAGTCAACAGAAGCCATGATTTTCGAACCGGCCAGCAGAAACGGAGTTGGCAAGTCCGAGGCTGGTCCAGTTTTGGTAAATTCTGTGTTTCAGTCGGTGGTAAATAAAAGCCGTTTTCACGCCTTCGGTAAACAGAAACGCCGGTAATTTTTTGCATTACCTTTGCATTACCTCCAAACCTGCATTATTCATATCATATGCTATCATTGCTTAAACAGGGGAGCCGTGTTAAGCGGGTGACTAGTACTGAGTCATGGCTAATGACGAAGAATTCAACTAATACTGCTCCAGTACAAGTAAGACTTGTATGACCCAACATTTGCATGTTCCTTGTCGTGCAGGGAGGTGACAAGGAACTGACGGCCGGAGCTTCCCGTCCATGAAGCCGGAACCCTGGTCCGGTACTCCGGTCACCCGTAGCAATGGCACATTCAAATCACAGTGCCGTCTCATCTCATCCAGGGCAGTTGATTCCAGGTCGCTTGATTGATCGCTACATTACAGTCCAGTGCTTTCTCCGAAGAATATGGCTTCAAGTTGCAGCAGAATTCTACGTACATCCAGCCAAGTTGGTTGGTTGAGGCCAAGTTGGCTCGTGTTCCTGCCTGCGACCTACTGCATCGATCGGCAACGGCGAGTCAAGATGATCGGTGAGCAGCACTCGCTCGGGACGTTGAAATCCATGGCATTGACATGGCATAGCACGCGCTTCCGGCCGAGAGTTCCACAAGTCACGTTCTCCTCCTACGAAATGGTCGTAGGTTTCTCTCGTGTTGCCAACATGCCGGCATTACGATTCTTTACAAACAATCTTATACTAGCTCTATCTCATGTACCAAGGTGGAGAACGGTATTACCGTGTACTGAAGCTGCGACGATTAATATGAATGAATCGGAGGATGGTACAAAAATATGGTCATGTCGACAGGACGCCACGGAAAAATTCTTGTGCAGCTCAGCCGCCTCAGCTTCCACATCGTAACACCCAAATCCACAGTTAGCGTCCTTCGCAAGAGGAAAATTATTTCAGTTCCAGCGCATCCTGGTTAGCACTGGGGTTTAGTATCGAGCTATGGTGGTATAGACAAAAGTTTAGACCAGAGTCAACCGGCAAATAGGAATGCATGTGATATTTCTGGCACTAGAACAGTAGCCAATGCCACTTATTACTGCCAGATACCGTGTCGCCCTTGAACTCCGGCGCATTCCAAATAAGAAGAAGAAATACGTGGAGTTTCGCTCGTGCAAGCCATGTGGAGTTGTGACGGAGCGGCTTATCTTAACACACGTAAGTATGAGCATTTTCTTGGAAGTTAGCTAGGGTTTTTGACTCTGGACGGACACGCCGCGCGCGAGGTCGATCGTGAGAATTCAGCCCAAATTCGCAGTACAAGGACAGAGCAGTCAGAGCTGCATGCATGCATGCACGGGCGTGCCTGCTTGAAAATTCCATGCAACGCGACCGTAACAGTGTTAGTTTTGACCGTAACAGTGGACCTGTACGTGTCACGGACGACCGGAGCACGCATAGCCGATGGATGGCGAAACAAAGCTTTTTTCCTTTCTGCCTAATTAAGTACGTCTCCATCGGTCTCCAATGGATCGGAGTTGCTCGAGTCAGGCTAAGCTAGCTAGACCCCGAATCTGCCTTGTCTCTCAAGGCGTTTCCCTGGTCTCAAACCCAAACTTGCTCTCTTGAGCATCATTATTCTTCTCTCCTAGCCAGACCATTTTTCAACTATAATTATTCAGATAAAAAAAAGTATGAAACAGATATAGTACTCCTTCATTGTCATCGTCGGAACTCACGAGATCGCAGCGCGCGTGCTGGCGAGTTCAGTCCAACTAATCGGTCTGCGTGAGTTGGATCACCGGCACTTTGCCATGGGTACGTGTATACTCCCTCCGTTATTAAATATAAGTCTTTCTAAAGGTTTCACTGATGAACTACATACGGATGTATACATACATACTTTAGAATGTAGGTTCATTCATTTTGCTTCGTATGTAGACACCTAGTGAAATATCTTAAAAGACTTATATTTAGGTACGGATGGAGTATATATCACACGTGCGTACGCACGTAGTGCTTTGCTCTGGTCAACACGTACGGCAAGTTCTGCCTTCGACCTTTGTTCGTCCGTGTGAGGCGGCGCATGCAGTTTTGTTAGAGTACCGCAATGGCACGCAAAATTGTACCACGACGTCATTACCTGACGGCGAAGAACAAGACGAATAATACTCCCTCCGTTTTTAAATATAAGTTTTTTAGAGGTTTCACTAAAAGACTACATACAGATGTATATATGTATATTTTAGAGCGTAGATTCATTCATTTTGTTCCGTATGTAGTCCTTTAAAAAAATCTCTTAAAAGACTTATACTCCCTCCGTTCCTAAATATAAGACATTTTAGAGATTGCACTATGAACTACATACGGATGTACATAGACATATTTTAAAGTATAGATTCATTTATTTTGCTCCGTATATAGTCTCCTAGTAGAATTCCTAAAAGGTCTTATATTTTGAAACGGAGGGAGTATTTAGAAACGAAGGAAGTACATGTACATGCATGGGTCGTTTTGATGGAATGCTACCACACCGTATCGACCGATCGATGATGGAGCTAGCCACGAATTCATGGTCTCGCGTTGACTTTTCGCGAGAGATCAAAGAAAATGGAGCGCTTACGTTGATTGCCTTCCTACGGTTCCATGCTGCTAGTAGTGTGCGGCACTTGCTGTTCCAAAGTCTTAAAAGCAGACCTAACAAGTACTAGGAGCAGTTGTGTATCAGGTTTGGCAACATGCGGTAATGATCCAACTCAAATATTCTAATGACAAGAGCAAGAGGCATAATTGCCTCGTCCATGATGCGAATGCATCTGTCGATGACACTCGCCTTAGTTTTTTTGACAGAGGACGAATTTTATTACTCAATATGAAGCATCAAGTCAATACTATGAAAATAAATATACATCATTTTCTTTTTACATAGTTAGGATACACATAACCAACACCAATATACAGATATAGAAAATTATCAACAAAAAGCAAAGTCATATAAAACCAACGCTATGCCTAAACAAGCATAAAACACACACAAAACAATCAAATCCGCGGTCGACAACCTATAACAATTACTATATCAGCACCAACCATCTCATGACATCACAAAAACATCGAGGTCCTTCAACAACAACGCCTTCAAAAAAAGGAGCGACATTCGCGTGCCATCGTCACTAGATTTGATAACCAAAAGTTAGAGTCTAGGTTTTCATCCTAAAAGATTAGTCCTAACAAGTCCGAGCAACGCCTTTAACAAACTCAAGATGCAATTTTTTTTGCACATACCCCAGTAAAAAGGTTTTTAAAGATCATTGGTGTGTGAAACCATGGCCCCGAGCAACATTTTGGCAAGATACAGGAACTGATGTCGTTCATGTGTTGAATGAACACGAATCGGAGGCTGCCCGGTGGTGTCAGTCAGTTGATGACAGCCATGTGTTGATGTATCCATGCTGACCTGATCCTGCCTCCTGTTTTCTTCTACTACTACCGAAAGTCAATGGGGAGTCAGCGGAAACCATATGTGTACGTAGTCACGGAAAAGTCCAGCGCCATCGCAATTTTCGCAAATCTTTGGCTGTGGTCGGCGAAAAGGAAATCGCATTTTCACGCCTCCGGTAAAACCGTAAAAGTAAATCTCGGTAGTTCCTATCAGAAATTACTGTGCTCCGCGGCCTTGAAACAGAGATATCGAGACAACGAGAGACCAACACAGAACTGAGATCGAGTTAAACCACTGCATATTCTGATCGAGTTTAAAAATCACTGTGTTTGTTTAGCAACTGAGTTGCTATCTTCAAAGCTGTGTTGTTGTTGTTGTTGCATTCAACCAGCAAGTAATTACGCGAGTAGTATGTTACATGTCGTGCAGGGCGATGACAACAAATTGACAGTCGAAAGTGGCCTTCCTTCAAAGCTGGAACTGAGTCAGCCTGATCTCATCCAGGACATATAATTCTTTGATTCATTAAAGAAAATTCTCCCGGTGGCGGTAGAGTTCTGATCCCCCAAGTTGAGACAGCTTGGTCGTGTTTTTCCTGCCTCCGACCTACTCCGCAGCAGGTCAAAGTCGCCCGGCCGAGCAGCACTCGGGAAGTAGTTGAAATTCATGGCACGTCGATCACGCACGAGAGAGTTTTACAAGTCACAATCTCTTCTTCTCAACCGGTCGTGGGTATTGACAAAGTTGGATCGACACCATCACATGTAAATGATGAGAAAACAACATAAATTAAAATAGTTTTTTTACGTGCTGCATTAGACAAATACAAAAAATAATAACACTCACCCCCACACGTAACAAATGCGAGTTTTGCTCCTAAAAGCTACGTAGCTCGAGCAGCTTAACAATTATCACCAAGTACGTAAGATGCTACGAAAAAGGTGCGAGCCTGGTGAACAAACCGTGGCAAAGTTTTGAGCACTTTCTTGGAAATTAGCTAGGGCAGGACACCGGATGAGCATTGAAAATCCAGGCCAAGTTCACGACGAGCGTCCCTGCTTGAATTCCAGGCAATGCAATGCAATGCAAGCACAGAGAATTCAAATGCTTTGACCGTACGTATCAGTTGAGAGGTACGTACGTATCGGAGACGACCCAAGTACACATTGTCGACGACAAACCAAATTAAGCTTCTGCCTAATCAATTACGCCCAATTGATAGTCCCCGTTGAACGCTAGGTCAAACTAGACCCGCCAAGTGCCTTGCCCCCCAAGGCGTTTCCCTGGTCAAAGTAAACCACATTTCCACGTATGTTAACACATACTGTATGATCTTCTACAAAAAAATAAAGGAGCTTCTTACAAGAAAAATGGACATGTATTTTTCATGGATAGTTGCATCAGAAGAAAGATTGAGTCATGGACAGTTACAGGAAAAAAGATCGAGTCATGGATATATGCATGCATGTACGAGTAGTATTTGTTCCCATGCATGCCTGCGGTGGTCAAGGCGGACGGCACGCTCGTGCCTTCGACGTGTTTTCGTGCGCGCGCAGTTTCTTACCTCTCCATGCACGAACGCACGCACGCACCGCCGGGGTGGCAAGAAGAAGGGAATGGATCGCTTTCGTTTCGACGATGGAATTCTACGACGGAATGCGGGATACCGACCGCGCCCGCTCGCCGGCGTGTCGCGCGCATTTGACTTTTCATCATAGAACCGAACGAACGCGCGAAAGCCAAGTCGCCGCACGTAACCGGATTGCAACTTCCTCCCTGCTAGCCTCCACGCACCATCGTCGACCGCCTCTTCGATCTCCCCGGCGTTATATATAGGCGGCTAGCTCATTCCATAGCTTCTACTACTACCAAACCACCTCGTTGAAAGCACGCACACAAGCTTGCATCTCGACGACGACGACGACATTGCCAAAAACCTAGCCTCCAAGCCCCCTATACCACTACAACTCTACAAGCTTGTTGCGAAGGGAGAAGAAACAGAAGAAGAAGAAGAAGAAGAAGAAGAAGAAAGCCAAGGTTGACGAGGGATCGATGGCCGTCGCGGGGAGGAAGATGAGGCTCGCGCTGCCGGTGATCGTGGCGGTGCTGCTGCTTCTGGCGGCGCTCGGCGAGGCGCGGCCGTTGGGCGGCGCCGACTGGGCGGCCGCCGGAGGGACCCCGCTGCCGGGCGCGTCGACGACCATGGCCCAGGCGCTCCGAAGGCTGTACACGCAGCGGCTGGGCGGGCCGGGCGCCTCCTGCACCACCAACAGCCCCAACATCCCCTGCCCGCCATAGAGGCCGGCCGGCCGTCGTCCGGCGCGACTCAATCGACCGGCCGCCCTCCGTCCCCTCCTCTCTCTCTCGGGTTCAAACTTGTTTTTGACGGACCAACCCGGGCGGCGGTAGCGGGCTCACGGCATGCGCATGTTTTTTTTCCCGCCGGCTGACTAGCGGCCGGCGATCGACGACATGGTTGGATTGGTTGAATTCGTTGGTTGGTTTCTTGGTGAATTCTTTTTGCCCGCGCGCGATTTTCGCCGGGTGTTTATTTGTACAGAAGAAAAGATACTCGTATACTTCGTAGGATCTGTTTGTTGTTTGAATGAATAAAACATATAGGCAAAACCTGCAAAAGCAGTACCAGCAACACATGTATATACCTTTCTCTAAAAAGTGACATATATTATGTATGCTTCGTGGCCATTTGTCAAATCTTTTTTTTTTTAATTTTTTTGCGGGGGACGGATTCAGTCATTTGTCGAATCTTAACAAAGCACAGTTTTGTACTCTAACTAAACATACGTGTAACTTGCCTGGAAGTGGAAGCTGACATCCGCGTGCGTCACTCATGGCCTCATGAGGCCAAACGGCAGAACTTTTCATGACACCACGTGTAAGCCTACGGTGATGCCAGCCGTTTCTTGCAGGTAGGTGGGCACCTCGGCTACAATTTTGTCCTTCCCGGCTTTGTTTTGGCTGGCGGCGAACACAAGTCGTCGTAGGCGGTGGTCACCTGGGCCAGTTCGATCTCACGCTGGACGCCAACATGGCCTCACTTTCACGATAGCAGCTGCCGGCCTCTCCGCATCCATCAATACTCATCTTTTTGTCCGCGGCTCGGTGTTTCACTTCCAGCGTCAACAGAATGACTCATTTCATCCGTCGTCGTTTGTTTAGGGTTACGTGGATAAAACGAATGGTCCAACGCGTATATCCACTATCAAAACACGTCCGCGTCGATTTATTTTCGGCTTTAATTTATGATTGAAATGCGTCGGCCTGGATGTGAAGCGGACAAGCGCGCCTTTTCGATGTCCATCCCAACCATTCGCGGTCAACATAATTTATGACGGTTGCCCTCCTCGGATCCACACTTCAATGACCGCGGTCGATCTTTTTTAATCCGTGCATGCGGTGGGTTCCGTCTCATCTGCTTCCAGATCGACCCCGTCCCCATCTTGCCACCCCTCTGTTCCCTCGTCGACGCCCGTAGCCAGCAGCCATGGCCGGCGCCGCCCAAAACAAAGGCAACCCCCCTGTCGTCTTGACCGCGTGCTGCGTCCGAAGGAGGTCGCCTACCTTCAGCATAAGAGGGGCCCTCGTAGAGGTGCGCGTCCGTGTTGCGCCATCAACAGCCATGGTCGGCCTCGTCCAAAACAACGGCAACATCCCGGTCGTCTATGCCCGCGCGCTACTCCCGGAGGAGGTCGCCTACCTCTAGCATAAGAGGGGGCACTGCGCCTGGTGGAGGAGCACGCCCGTGATGTGCCACCGCCGCCACCAGCACTACTCGCGTCGGCAACGCCCGCCCCCCGCGTCAGCGCAGCCCGACCTCACCACCGACGACAAGAACGCCTAGGGTGTTTTTTCTATTTATAACATAATGGAGGCGCATGGACTCTCGTCGGTCTTCGTGATCGGCTTTTAATGTTTAATTAATGCTTATTTATTATTATTGAAAATATTTTTTTATGCGTTGACAAAAAATGGGTTAGGCCAGCGTTGGACGTATGCGATGATCCAAATGCAGAAACGGACGATGGAGTCTGCCGGACCGACCCAAACGGATAAAATAGGACAAAATGGCCGTCCGTTTAGATCGGCCGGCTGGAGTTACTCTAAACCCCCCTCTATACGTCTGTGCGGCCGGTCCTGAAAAAAAGTTCTGATTGGAACGGATTTTTGAAAATTCAATTAGAAATGCATTAATGAGATCCATTTCATGTATCTAGCTAGATTTCGGATTTTTTGTGCATGTGCGCAAATGCATGCAGTTTGCTATTACGCCATGGCATGTAGGGTGCCTATGTCTCGATTATAGCAGGACGTAAAAAATGTTCTTGATAGATAAAAAAATGTAGAGTCTGTTTGGATAAAGTAGACATCAAAACATATAAATATATAAAATTTTAGTAATGTACTTAAAAAAATGTATAGTGTGTATTAAAAAAGTATTCATCATAATATATATATATATATATATATATATATATATATATATATATATAAAGTTTTAATCATGCATTCAAACATATTCATAACGGATACAAGAAATTTACAATTGTCTATACAGAAAAGTATAAAAAAATATGTTAAAAAATGTTAATAATGTATATAAAATTTTAAACACATATATACAAAATACTCCTGGTGAATAAAAGTGTACAATGTGTATGCAAAAAGTAGAGATAGAAGATATGTAATAACGATTTTAATCATGTAACTGAAAAATGTTAAATTTGTGTATAGGAAATGTTCCCAGCGCTAAAAATGTTGAACGTGTATGAGAAAACGTTGGCAGAAAAAAATATGCTTGAAAGAACTGTTAATTATGTATTTAAAAAAAATTCAACGCATATGAAAAATGTTTCATAAAATGTTAAGTGCATATCAAACAACTTTCTTGTTCTATAAGAAAAATAAATCATAAACCAATGCAAACCAATAAGAGAACCAAAATTAAGAAAAACAAAGAAAACCAAAAAGGAAACAAATGAAATGGAAGAAAAAATAAAACCAAAGGAAACCACTACAAAAGAGTGAAATAGAGAAAACTGAGAAAGAAACAAATAAAACCAATGAAAACAAATAAAAACATAGCAAAATGAAAAAACCAAATGAAAACCAAGAAGGAGACAAAGAAAAATTGAAAGAAAAGAAGAACATATGAAAACCATGTAAAAAACAAAGAAAACTGTCGAGAAAGCGAAAAACAAAGGAGCGAAGAAATGGAGAAAACCTGGAACAAAAATAAATGAAAGAAAGTGAAAAAATCCAGAAGGAACGAGCAGGCGCCTCGATCAATGGAATAGCAAAAAAAGACAACAATTGTCCTACCTAATAGGTATAGACCAAGGAAACCACAAAAAACACATACAAGCGAGATATAGTGCTCTAGATGGCACAACGATACCCACCCACTGTTCTAAGAGCAACTCTAGCAGATACCCTAAAATCTCATACCGTAAAATCAGTTTACAGGATTCCGTAAATGTTCTTTTACATTTTACTGTATGACTTTTGTTCCATCAGAACAAATCTCGGCAAAATCTTTCATCTCAGATATGGAGTTCACTTGTGAGTAATTAAATACGCAATAGGCTCCTCGAAAAAATATATTTAAATTACAATTAGGTTAATTGGGTGATTGCCCTGCTCGCGGCCTCGTGGTAGCCCCTGCTAGCACCGGCAGTCAAGCTCTCCTGCCGTCGTGCCCAAGCAAGCCCCGATCCACCTCCATCGCCACGACGGCCGACCACCTACGCTTCCTCCTCCCCAGCACCCTCGCGCGCCTCTGCAATGCCAAGCTCTGTCGTCGCTCAAAGCCCGCCTACTCCCGCCCGCTTCCGTGGCTGGGGACGTGGATGGGGAGAGCACGCCCTTCGTGCTCTAGTTCATGTACGAATTGAGGCTCCTCGACCTGCGGTTCCTGCAGCGGAAGAAGCACTAGGGTGGTCGACAATCAACAACTATTGTCAAAGGTGGGCGGCGGCAATGAAGTCAATGGGTACGATAAACCCAAGTGGCACTAATGATAGAGGTAAGGTAAGTGACATTTCTTTATGTTCATGCTTCTTCTTTGATGTTTCAAATGCTAATTTGTTCTCTTGTTTGTAGCTCAATATTGCTGAAAACTTATTTCAAGAAGAAGAGAAGAAGACCAAGAAAGACAAAGTCAAGAAAGGGAGAGCATTTGTGTTGGCCCATTGCTTTGAAGTGTTGAAGGATGTAGAGAAGTGGAAGGTCCGTGATGACCAAGAGGAGATCAAGAAAAACAAGGCAACTATTGATTTGGATGATGATGAGGAGGCATCAAGTGATGATGGCAAGAGGAGTCCTACACTAAACTCGGTTGCCTACTCCAAGCCAAAAATACCAAATGGAAGTAAGAAAGAAGCAAAAGAAAAGAAGAAGAGGAAAGGAGGTGATGAGTTAACGAATGCTATGGGTGCTCTTTTAGAGGCAAGAAAGAAAGCAACCGAGGTGCAGAGGAAAGGAGGTTGGTGGCCGAGGAGAGGAGGGTGGCGGCCGAGGAGAGGAAGGTGGCCTCGGAGGAGAAGAAACCAGGCATGGAGGGGCGAGCTAGATAATTGGAATGGGAGAAACACTTGTTCTTCATGAACACATCTACCTTCGATGATAGGCAAAAGGAGTTCATCAATCTTTACCGTGATGAAGGCTTGGCCCAAAAAAAGATCCATGGGTATGGGAGGCTTTGGAGGCATGGGAGCCACCATAGAAGGATTGAGAGGCATGGGTGACTTCGAAGGCATAAGAGCTACCATGGGCGACATGAGAGGCATGGATGGCTTTGAAGCAACCATGGAAGGCATGGAAACATCTACAGCAGGCATTGGTGGCCTTAGAGCTACCATGAGAGGCATGGGAGCATCTACAGGAGGCATGTGTGGCTTCAGAGCTACCATGGGAGGCATGAGTTTTGGTTCTCTCATGAAAGGCATGTGAGCTCCTCGGGGTGACATGGGTGCACGTATGGCTTTCGGTACCGGACATAGCTTCACATGATGCCGTTGAAGATGGTATTATGAATGGACGCATGACTCACAACGAGGACAACGAATCATCTTCGTCCTCAGGCGACGACTTAGACGAAGAAGAGGAGGAAGAGGATGAGGGATGATTGTTCATATGCCATTTGTTTGTGTGTAAACTTCCTATTTGTCATGATTTTTGTTGAATGATTTTTAATTATGTTATGCAATTCAACTATGCTATGTTGTTCGAATATAAAAAAATTAAGTTTGAAACATTGCAAAATGTAATTGGCTGCTCGCGCATGCCATTAGACACGCCTCTGCACACTGCGCTACATTTTCGCACATTTTACTGTGCGTGTTGGAGCAGATGCCAGACTGCTAAGGTGGTGTTTCTTTCAGGGACGGAGCTGCCTTATAGGCACGGGGGTCAATTGACCCCAATGAAATCTGAAAATCATTCACTAATTTAGTACTAATCATTAACATTTATAAAAGGATGACCCCAGTGTCATGTACATGACCCCATTAAATTTTTATCCTAGCTTCGTCCCTCGTTTCTTTTCAATGGACTAGACTTTTTTTAGTCCCAGTGACTAAAGAAAAAAAATCCCTCCAATAAAGTTTTTTTCTAGTCTCTTAAGAAAAAGCCCCTCCTGTTTTTTTACCTAGGAACTAAAAAGAACTTTTTAGTCTAGTCCTTAGATAAAGAAACACCACCTAAGGGCGTGCTTGGATGGGGTGTATTTAAATACATCTCTATTTAAATTACAGGGCTAGTATTGATTCGTGCATGAAACCAAAACGACGAAGGAAGACATGTATTATTTACAAACGTATTGATCGAGAAAACGGCGTTCCAAACATGACCTAAAGAAGAAGGATATACGAACCGTTTTGATGGAATTCCACGACGCCATATCAATCGATCGACGGACCACGGGTCGGTCGCGCCTACGCGTCCGCTGACTTTTCAAACTTGCGCGCGCGCGCGCGCGAACGCGAAATACCAAGTCGCCGCACGCAACTGGCCTGCGGCTTCCTCCTCCCTAATCTCCACGCATCTCTCCGTCCATCCACCGATCGCCTCTCCTCTCCTCCCCCGCGCGCTCCCATTATATATAGGCGCCCGCGCGCGACCCATTCCATAGCCCATATCTACCTCGTATAGCACACAGAGTTCCCTACCCTACACACATTGCCAAAACCCAGCGTCCAAGTCGTACACACTTGCTGCAAAGAAAGAAGAAACCTAAGGTTGACGAGGACATGGCCGTCGCGAGGAGGACGATGAGGCTCGCTCTGCCGCTGATCCTGGCGGCGCTCATGCTGCTGGCGGTGCTCGGTGAGGCGCGGCCGCTGGGCGGCGCCGACTGGGCCGCCGCCGGAGGGACCCCGCTGCCGGCCGTGGTGCAGGCGCTCCGGCGGCTGTACATGCAGCAGCTGGGCGGCCCGGGCCCCTCGTGCGGGACCAACAGCCCAAACGTCCACTGCCCGTAGACGGTCGAGGCCGGCCGAACGCCGCAGCTCGGCCATCGCGCCGGCGGCCGGTTCCTCCCGTGGTTCGAAGTTCCGACGTGTGTTTTTGGCGAACCGGGGTGGTACGTAGACTCCGGTGATCGGCTGTAGGATTGGATTCGTTGATTGGTTTGGTTTCTTGGCGATTTTTGCACACGCGTACGTGTACGCAGGGTGGCAATTTGTACATACATATACGCACAAGAAAAGATACACGCATAGTACGTAGGATTCTGTCTGAATAAAACATAGGCAGGCTGCAAAAGCATGTCAGCAATACGTTTGTACTTACGTTACATATGTAAACCTTTGTTTATGAATTGAATTGATACGCTACTTCCTCATAAGTTCTCCAATCTTGACCAAGAACAGTTCTGTATATTTTGCTACGTATGCATGCCTTGGAAGTGGAAGCTGACATTGGCCTGCGTCGCCCATGGCTTCGTACGTGAGGTCCAAAGAGGCAGAACTTTTCATATGACACCACGTGTGAGGCCACGGTAGGCCATTACTACCCATCTTTCTCGTCGGTGGCCGGCACCCCGTGTTTCCTTTAGCCAGTGATGTACCAACTTTATTTGGCGACATAGCGTAGATTTTCTTATAACTTTTCAAAGGAGTTTGCTCGCGAAAAACTTATGCCTCAAGTCCTCAATGTGTCCGTGGCCACCCCGTGGCCAAAGACTTGGACGAGGCTTCAGCACTGTGACGCGTCTCGGGGTGATTTAGTCTAACTGAAACATGAAGAGACAAAGAAAAGTATCACGGAAACATCAGTTATGTTCACTCGCCAAAAAAAAAAAAGTTATGGCAATGGGTGATCTCCAAATTCTCATGTGAGAGGTTGGCATGATCCTACCGGGAACTAGTTTTCTACGCGGTTCTTCGCTCTTATCACTAACTAGTAGAACGCTCATGTGTTGTCATGGGTTTAAAAAAATATTATTCATGGAGCCAAAATAACGAAGAACAATGCACGTCTCAACTAACACATATTTTATGTGGACAAGCAGCTAGGACGGGGCCCATAGGTGTGCAAAATGTGCAGCCCGCACAGGCCCCATAAAATCTAGGGCCCCCCAAATTTTTATATAGACCTATTATGTATCTCCCTGGGAAGTGGGCCTCGCATAGTTATATGGGCCTCGTATGGCTTTCGGCTGCTGTGAATCTAGACGGAGGGGAGAGCGGCCAGGCGCTACTTGATCGATTGGGAATGTTTCTTCGAGAGATACACCCGCCGGGATTGTCACACCTCAGTAAGAAAAAAGAAACGGGATCTTGGGACAACAAGACAGTCACATCGGTCGCAAAAGGAAAATGCAATCGCATTGCCGTCCCTACGTTCTACAGAAGGATCAAGGATCGGTCGGCGAGAATTTTCAGACTCGACTGGAAATAGAATCGTTTGATCCGATCGTCATCCACCATGACACCAGACTTCGGAGCGCCGCTGCGCGACGAGCCACATGGCAGACGACACACGGCCGGCTCACGGCGACAGGTAGCTTGCCAGATTCCGTTGGCCAGTCCTATATTCTGATTAACATCGCCTCATACTCCTAATTACTAATTTTCTAACTAATTCGACAGAGATCATTAGGAATCAGTTCTTGTCTCCTCGGTAAAAGTTTAACAGTTTAGCCGGACACGATACAAGACTAGGAGTTTAAGTTGGTCCATCTAATTGTCAAACATTGATGCATAATCTTTAATTTATATTTGTTGTCATATCATTTTCATTTGTTTATTTATCTTTTGTATATTGTGTTTCAATAATTCAGAATGAGCCATCATGAGAAAACGTCAATCTAGTTCCTACAAGCGCAAGAAAAAAAGGAAGAGAACAAAATTTAATAAATAAATCTTACAAAGATGGTATTGACATGTTTGTTAGAAAGAAAAGCATCACAAGTGTCATCCACTAATAGTTCGTTGATCCTTCTACCCTTGCATCATAGTTCATTTTTCTAATGAGAGAGGGCCCCATCTTTTAGTTTCCCACAGGGCCCTCGAATTTGTCGTCCCGGCCCTGCAAGCAGCTAACACACATCATGATGTGTCGTCGTCTCTTCGTCTCTCACATGCACCTCCATGGTCTTTCCCTTGCACTGGCCCCACGTCGGCAAGCCGGTCGTCGCTTCTGTATGACCATGAGTGAACCTATCCCACCGTTCCCCTGACTCCACTCCAAAGCTCCACAGCATGACCCATCATCACATATGAATAGCAGCGAGCTCCGGTCGGCGACACCGCGAGTTGCAACCGGCACGGTGACAAGCAGGTGCGAGATGTACCGAAACGGGCAAGTTAGATTGTTGGAACCAACGAAGGTTTTGCTGGAACCGGTGAGCTGGTTCGCTGGAGCTAGTGTTTTGGGATGCTGGATCCACGACAGCAGGCAGTCACGACGAGGTGCTGGAACCGACAATATTATTTTCTAGATGCATGCGTTCTAACAAGGATGTGTGGGAGCTACACATCATAATATAGAGAACAATAATAGCTCGAGATTTCATATTATCCTGTAAATTCATGGAGCCAATTTCAGTCAAGAATATTTACTTTTGCAAGTTTATGAACCCTCTCAGCTGGATTGAATATAGAATGTTGAATACCAACGTTTTCATTTATTTTGGCTTTTACCTTTTCTTATAGTATAATACCTCCATCTTTTGTTACTTTTGTCAAAAGCAAAAGCTATTTGATATAGCACCACACTTTGCATGCCTTTATTTGAATTCAATAAACCTAATATGGTTTTGCTCTTTAGGAAACACATCCAAAGATCTGGCAGTATTCTGATACAAAATCTCATAGTTTCCAAGTCATGCATGCTTTTCTTTTGCGGAAAAATATTTATTAATCTTAATCTTGCTTGAAACATCACACATAATTGTCAAGTGCTTCATTTTTTTAAATTGGAGTCCTAAAATATATAATATTCATAAAATTGTACATAGATATAGACATCTTAGTTTCATAGGACACAAAAAGTTTGAGTGAAACATCATCTTATCAGTGTTTGTATTATAATAAATAAAATCAATATGTTTTATACTTCAACAAATGCCACAAAGAGAAACAAGCAAACCCAGGAGGGTAATTCTCATAATTATCTATAAACAAGTAATCTTGAACTCACATGGCGCTCTCTGAAATACTGAGAAAAACAAATGATAATATAGTAAGAACAACTTTACATTGCTATGAGAGGAAGCAAATATTTTATAACTAACAAGTTTTCTATGGCTAATTAGAGGGTCAACTACCACTAGTAGGAAAAGGGCCATCGGTCCCGGTTTCAAAGGGGCTTTAGTCCCGGTTCGCCAACCGAGACTAAAGGCCCAAACCTTTAGTCCCGGTTGGCTCACGAACCGGGCCCAAAGGTGCTTCACGTGGCCGCTGCGGGGCGCCAGGCAGGAGGACCTTTAGTCCCGGTTGGTAACACCAACCGGGACCAAAAGACGGACACGCGTCAGCAACTCGCAGGCACTTGGTTTTTTGTTTTTTGAAAGGGGGGGGGTGTTTAGGGGTTTTGGAGGGTTTTATTAGGGATTTCATATTGTGTTAGCTAGCTACTACATATAGAGAGAAGTGACCTCTCTTTCTCCGTGCTTGGTCGACGGTAGCTACTACATATAGAGAGAACTCGGCGCTAGCTACTAAGGAAATGAAGGAATCATTAATTACACAACATCATCATAAACATATATAGAGAGAAGTCACCTCTCTTTCTGCTTGCTTGGTCGAACAACTCGACGCTACTCAATATAGTACACAATCCACTAGTAGAAAACAGGGCTTTGGTTCGGGCCTGGCCAGCCCATTAGTCCCGGTTCTTCATGAATCGGGACCCATGGGGGGCCATTAGTCCCGGTTCATGACCCCAGGGGGCCGGCTGGGGCTTCGTGGGCATTGGTCCCGGCTCGTCTGGACCCATTTGTCCCGGTTCTAGGCACGAACCGGGACCAATGGGCCGCGCTCCTGGCCCACATCCATTGGTATAGGTTCGTGCTTGAACCGGTTTAGAAGGGGGGGCTTTAGCCCCGGTTTATGCCACGAACCGGGATAAATAATTTGCCTATATATACCCATCGCCGCGGTAGAGCACTCTGTTTTTTCTGGCCGGCAAGGGGAGGGCATTTGGGTGCTCTAGCTCACCTCCTATGCACATGAGGTGTTCGATGAAATGCCCAAGCCACACTAGTTAAGCTTTCTCCTCTCGAAGCTCGACCTCGGAGCTCCCTTTTTCCCGAGATTTGTCTAGATTTAGCGGTCCGTCACGCCCCGTCCCCGTTTTCACCGCTGGGGCACGTCCATGTGTACGTCCGCAATGTCGTCTGCAAGCTCCTTCGCAGACAGGGAGGTAACTCGATTTGGATTTTTGGTTGACATTGGATTTGGGGATTTCTCATCTAGGGTTTCACGGGATGGGCCGTAATTTGCGCCTTTCTGGCTCGTAGGTGGATGGCTGCAGGATTGTGCAGTTCCAATCTAAGTTTTTCATTCCCTATCCAAGTTTCTACGGCCTTGAGGAGCGCTCGAATCACCGTTGCCCGGGGCATGGGCTAATTCCTGCTCGCCGTGTTTCTTGGGGTGGAGCAAGCACGGGAAGAAGGTTTTTGGGTTGTCCACTCGACGTAATTCCTCAAAACATCATTTGCTACTCTATTTTCATCAATTTATTGCAAAGTTATGAATTTCACCTAATTACGTGAACTATGATTTAACAGCTTCCTGATGAGAGTGATTGGGTTGTTTGGATTGACCCCCCTCCCACTGAGCTAGTGGGGCAAGCTTTTGAGGAGCTCCATGGTGACCTTGAACATAGTTGGATCAAACCTAGTAGGATGGAGAAGAAGGTTATGGATCTGAACAATGAAAACAAGAAAATGCAATTGAAGTTGAAGAAAAGGAATGAGCTCATGGAAACAAACCAATTAAGTGGCTAGTTTAGTTTCTATTTGGTCTAAGCAAACCAATTAAGTGGCAATGTGTGTGTTATGTTCTGCTAGTGTGTTGTGCCGTAGATGTAATTCTATCATTTGTGCACTGTTGTGAACTTGAGCAAATGTAATGTTGTGCCCTAGATGTAATGGATATCATGTTTTGTGTTAAAATTGTCACCACTGCCAACTTGGAACCTTTTCAGAGTTCATTTCAAATGCTTTTCAATTTCATGGTCTTATAGCTCAAAATAATCAGTAAATGCATGAAAAATAACAAATGAAGTCAGAAAGGGTTGTAAATTGATGATGTGGCTTTCAATGGTGCATTTTGAACACAGAAAAACTATGGAGTTCAAATAAGTTCAAAAAAATGAAATCCCTTTGTAACAGACGAGTTTCCATATGAAACCCTCATACTTCGAAAGAGATTGTCCGTTTTTTCACGAAGTGCATCCAGTTTTTGTCGTAACCTTCTCAACTTTCTCGCACATGCTATGTGGGTGAACTAATGATACCATGCCAACTTGGAACCTTTTCAGAGTTCATTTCAAATGCTTTTCAATTTCATGGTCTTATAGCTCAAAATAATCAGTAAATGCATGAAAAATAACAAACAAAGTCAGAAAGGGTTGTAAATTGATGATGTGGATTTGAATGGTGAATTTTGAACACAGAAAAACTATGGAGTTCAAATAAGTTCAAAAAAATGAAATCCCTTTGTAAGAGACGAGTTTCCGTATGAAACCCTGATACTTCGAAAGAGATTGTCCGTTTTGTACACGAAGTGCATCCAGTTTTTGCCGTAACCCTCTCAACTTTCTCGCACATGCTATATGGGTGAAATGATGATAGCATGCCAACTTGGAACCTTTTTAGAGTTCATTTCAAATGCTTTTCAATTTCATGGTCTTATAGCTCAAAATAATCAGTAAATGCATGAAAAATAACAAATGAAGTCAGAAAGGGCTGTAAATTGATGGTGTGGCTTTGAATGGTGCATTTTGAACACAGAAAAACTATGGAGTTTAAATAAGTTCAAAAAAATGAAATCCCTTTGTAACAGACGAGTTTCCGTTCAAAACATTAAAAGCAAAAATAATTATCATAAAATAAAATAAATAAGTAATTAGAATTTTGTTACAAACTTTAATAGCAAAAAGAATTATCATAAAAGAAAATAAATAAGTAATTAGAAACAAAAAAGAAAGCAAAAAGAACATGTACCAAATAAAATGCCTTTGTAACAGCCTTAGAACTGGTACTAAAGGAATCAACAAAAAAGGTTTTATAAACCTGTAGTATTATTGAAACTAAAATTATATAGAATTTATGCAACTAAAATTATCAAAGTATTTTCTGTTCAAAACATCAAAAGCAAAAAGAATTATCATAAAAGAAAATAAATAAGTAATTAGAATTTTGTTACAAACTTTAATAACAAAAATAATTATCATAAAAGAAAATAAATAAGTAATTAGAAACAAAAAAAGCAAAAAAACTGGTTTTTTTTAAAAAAAGTGCCACCTACACGGCCACCATGGCCAGCATACGAATAGAAAACCATTACTAGGGCCCGGATGCAGGCCCGTAGTAGGCCCAATAGGCCCACAAGCACACAGAATGATTTTAGGCGTGTAAGCTTGCAGTAGAGAGGAGCTCGAAGTGGTTGGTTCGACAGGGCTTATAGACCACTCCGACCCCTCTCGGCTAGCGAGGTGGGACTAAACATATCACCACGCCAGTGCAAGGCCTTTGGTCCCGTCTCTTTTCAGCAGCCCAAAGGGCGGGAAGCAGAGGCCTTTGGTACCGGTTGGTGGCACCAACCTGGACCAAAGGCCTCTACTTCCCGCCCTTCGGGCTGGTGAAAAGAGACCTTTAGTCCCGGTTGGTGACACCAACCAGGACCAATGCCACCATTAGTCCCGATTGGTGCCACCAACCGGGACCAAAAGCCTTTGCTTCCCGCCCTTTGGGCTGCTAAAAAGAGACCTTTGGTCCCGGTTGTTGACACCAACCGGGACTAAAGGTGTGGCTATATAAGCGACAGTTTAGAAATTTTGATCTCTCACCCTCTCTCCATTCGATCCCGACGCCGACGCCGCCCCTGCCGCCCCGACGCTGCCCCTGCCCCGTCGACGCCGTCGTCCCTCTGTCCCGTCGACGCCGTCCTCGTCGTCGCCGCCACCTATGCCGGCTGCCTGCGCCTCCTCCATCTGCCCGCCGACGAGCAGCCCGGCCCTCCTCCCACGGTGAGATCCGCCGCCGCCACTCCTCCCTCTCCTCCTCTAGATCCGGTGCCAGCCGACTGATGCATACGTGCGTGCCATCTTTGATTTTCAAATCAATGATGAGATAAATCCTGTGTACCGGTGCTTGCAGCTAGCGAAATGCGACTGGTGTTTTTCATTTGTATGTAGGTAGCTTCCTCATTGTGTGGTTGTGTGTTCAATATTCATGACCTGAATTTATTTATGTTTGCTGTTGGCTTCATTTTAGTAAAGATGGGGTGGGGAAAAACTATAGCCAATATGTTGAGGCATAGTTTATGCCTAAGTAATTTTGGTGATTGATGACAGTACCGTACAAGACTAATCGTGTGTGTCAAGGTTTCAGGTAACACTCGTCAACGGCACAAGACGACACGTCTCTTCTGGAACGGAAGCACGACGCTCTCTACGATTCTCTTTATTTGAGTCATAGGAAAGCCGTACTATTAAGAGGGGATCCGTAGTGGAAAGGTTTGGGTGGAATCTATCTTTACACACGCACACTTCACATTCTCCCTTTCCTTATCTTTTGGAGCGGCCCTCGCCTATTCGTCTCGTTTATCTCTGCAAAATGGTCCCCAACGGTAGTACCGCTGGTTCCAGCGGTAGTACCGCTGGACTGCCAGCGGTAGTACCGCTGGCCAGCGGTAGTACCGCCCCTGGTCAGCGGTTGTACCGCTCCAGGTGTTTTGTTCCACCTACCTAGCGGTAGTTTGTGGACGGACCCTTTTGCGAAGACTTTCCCAGCGGTAGTAGTGCTTGTGCACTACCAAGGGGCCGGCGGTAGTACCGCTGGTGTCAGCGGTAGTACCGCTGGAGGCTCGGCGGTAGTACCGCTGGTGTCAGCGGTAGTACCGCTGGAGGCCCAGCGGTAGTACCGTTGCAGCTAGCGGTAGTACCGCCAGGCAGCGGTAGTACCGCTCAGGCTCAGCGGTAGTACCGCTGGTTTTCGGGCAGAGAGTGGGAAAACGGTCTGATTTTTCCCCCACTATATAAAGGGTTCTTCTAGCTGAGGATCCCTATCTCTTACCTCTCTAAGCTCCATTGTTGCTCCACAAGCTCTAAAGTGCCTGATCTCTCTCCCTAGCCAATCAAACTTGTTGATTCTTTAGGGATTGGTTGAGAAGGCCTAGATCCACACTTCCACCAAGAGAAAAGTTGATTCCCCCCACCAATCCCTTGCGGATCTTGTTACTCTTGGGTGTTTGAGCATCCTAGACGGTTGAGGTCACCTCGAAGCCATATTCCATTGTGGTGAAGCTTCGTGGTTTAGTTGGGAGCCTCCAAGCTTTGTGTGGAGTTGCCCCAACCTTGTTTGTAAAGGTTCGGTCGCCGCCTTCAAGGGCACCTATAGTGGAAACACGGTACCTTGCATCGTGCGAGGGCGTGAGGAGAATACGGTGGCCTTAGTGGCTTTTTGGGGAGCATTGTGCCTCCACACCGCTCCAACGGAGACGTACTTCCTGTCAAAGGGAAGGAACTTCGGTAACACATCCTCGTCTCCATCGGTTCCACTTGTGGTTATCTCTAACCTTTACTTTGTATTTGCGTATGCTTGTGACTATATCTTACTTGTCTTAATAGCTCTTGTTGTTAGCTGCTATAGGATTCACCTCTTTGCCATATTATTTGTGAACCCGTATAGTGTTTACCTTAACTTGTTAAGATTAATTAAAAAGTGGTCGTTGTCTATTCACCCCCCCTCTAGCCAACCATATCGATCCTTTCAATTGGTATCAGAGCCACGTCTCTTTATTAGGGGTTTAACCACCCGAAGAGTATGGAAGGCGGAGAGGAAGTTAACCGTGGGCAACCCGAGGACATGGACTTGACTACGGTCACAAGGGACAACTTGAATACGGCTATGGCCGCCCTCAAGACGTCCTTGACGAGCGAAGTCAAAACCATGCTTAAAGAATTAATTGATGGTCTTAAAAGTTCACCCGAACCGGCTTTAGTGGTTAAACCCACCATTTCCGATTCGGAGGCCAACTCCTCTAAGGAAGCGGCTAAAGGTATGCAACCTGCTTCACCTCACGAAAAGGATGGGACTGGAACATATGCTTCGGTTCCACCTCCCATGACATATGGAGGACCCGTTCTCGCACCTCGTCTTAATCCTGTTGGTCCTCCTCCTAAACTTGTGAAAGGTGACTTTGCTAACTGGGTATTTTCTATTAAGTCTCATTTGAATCACAGCTCAACAAACTTGTGGAGAATTATCGAGCAAGGATATTATCCCCATGACCCAAGCAACCTCACTCCAAGAGAAGATGCAGACAATCGATATAATCATTCTGCGCTGTTTATTCTCCAGTCTGCTGTACCACCTGAAGATCTTCCCCACTTGCGTCCCTTCACATTGGCCAAGGATTGTTGGGAGCATATTATGGTACTGTACAAGGGAAGCTCAAGTATTCAACGATCCAACTATGAAGTGATACTTGATAAGGCCGATGAGTTTGTGATGAAGGAAGACGAGGACCCTCGTGATCTCTATCGGAGGGTGACTGCTATAGCTGTGGCACTAAAGGATCATGGGAGTAAGGATGTGGATGATACATGGGTCAAGCGCAAGTTTCTCAAATCCATCATGCCTTTCAATAAGGCCATGTCATCTGTCATTCGTCAGCGGCCAGACTTCCACTCCTTGTCTTCCAGTGAAGTGTTGGATGAGTTCATTGCAATGTCAATCATGAACGAAACAGCCGACAATGCACTTGCTCGTGTCCGATCAAAAACCACTTCACCCAACCTTGCGTTGAAAGCAAGAGCAATGCTTGAAGAAGAAGAAGAAGAGGAGGAAGAGGAGAGCTGCCCTGAAGACACAAGGTATGCTTATCATGAGCACATGGCTCTTGCATCAAGGCAATTCTAGGGAAATAAAAGGAACTCAAGACCCACCTTCAACAAGAACAACTCGAGTGGATTCAAACCCAAACAACGAGTGAGGACATGTTATAACTGTGGCAACGTGAGTCACTTCGTGGCAGAATGTCCCTATGAGAAGAGGGAAGACAACGGAGGCAAGCTAATTCGCAAAGACAAAACCAAATCATTTCCAATCAAGAACAACTTTGTGAAGAAACCTCACCCAAAAGGGATGGTGGCCCTGGAGGAGTATCCTTCTGATGATGATGGCGATGATGGTGATACAGTGGCAACAGCAACTGTTGCTATCGCCACTACCTCTTCCCAGAAGGTGTCTCTCTTCAACGCCCCCAACGAGAACCACATCACCAAGTGCCTCATGGCAAAAGGTACCAATCAGGTAACTCCCATCATTAAGACCAACATTGCTTCTGCTCCTTCATTGTTAAATTGTGTAGAAGGTAGTGATGTTGGAGAGCTTAATGAGCATGATCTTGATAAGTTTCTATGCACTATTAAGGGAGAACCCAAGAAGCACTTTGTTGCTCTCTTGGAACAACTGGGTGAGGCCACTGACCTCATTGAGTCTCATGAGGAGACTATCTCCGAGCTACAGGGACATAGCCGTGACTATGCCGATGAAATTGCTGAATTATCTAGTGCTCTAGAAGAAGAGCGCACTCTTCGTTTGGCTCTTGAGGAGTCATATAACGATGAATGCGCTAAAATGCAAAAGAAACTAGATCATGATGTTGTTCTTACTCGCATGCTTAAATCTGAGAAGTATGCTCTTGAAGTTGGCCGTGACAGACTCAAAGAAGAGTTTGACATACTTGACAAGGCCCACAAAGCCTTGAAAGGTGTTCATTTCTCTATGAAAGAGTCTCATGATCAACTCCAAGCAAAGCTTACCAAGGAGATCTCTACTTGTCCTCCCTTTGTGTTAATTGATAATACTTGTGCAACTAACCCTTGTTGTGAGCATGTTCATCTTATGGAGGAAAATGCCAAGTTAAAAGAGAAACTTGAGAAGGGCCTTGCGGCATGCAGACAAGGTGAGAAGAGTCTGAACGATCTCTTGAGCACTCAAAAGGGTGTTGTAGGAAAGGAAGGACTTGGACTTACCTCCAAGTCAAAAGGTAAAAGGAAGAACAAGAACAAACGATCTCTCACCCTCATGGACATCTTTGTCAAAGAGGGTGAGGGGACCCAGAAGATGAACAGGAAAAAGGTGGACCATGGGAACCCCAAGAAGGGCAAAAATGTTCCTACTAACACAGCTGGCAAACTCAATTCGTCTTATGTTTTATGTTGTGCTAGTGATGGGCATGTTTATGCCAGATTTGTTGGTTCCTACGATGAAGATATTGAATGGGCTATCTGGGTTCCTAAGACCCTTGTCTCTAACATGAAAGGACCCATTAAAAAATGGGTACCTAAAACCAAGCCTTGATCTTTTGCAGGAATTTGCTTCCGGTGGGGTGTCATGGTTGCTCGATAGTGGAGCAAAAAATCATATGACCGGAAGCAAGGACTTAGTGGTGGATGTGCATCCTTCTCCATCTATGCCCACCCATGTCCAATTCGCCGATGCATCCTCGTCAAAGGTATTGGGATTTGGTAAGGTGGTCGTCTCTCAAGATTTATCTATTGAGAAGGTCATGCTTGTTGAGTCACTTGCCTACAATTTACTTTCAGTTCGTCAACTTGCAATCATGGGTTTTTCCACTTTCTTTAATATTGACACTGTGGTCCTCCTAAGGAGCAAGACTCTTAAAGTAGCCTATGTTGGACATGTCGAAAATGGTCTCTATGTGGTGAACTTCTCAAGGCGACCCACTAAGACTGCAACATGTTTAATGGCTAAAGTTGACGTGGGCTGGCTTTGGCATCGCCGGTTAGCTCATGTCAATATGAGATCTTTGCAAAGTCTCCTGACAGGGGACCATGTTCGTGGACTAACAAATTAAGCTTTGCTAAAGATCGTGTTTGCAGTGCTTGCATTGAAGGAAAGATTCATGAAACTGCTCATCGTCCAACGACTCTTATCTACACTAAGAGGCCATTGGAACTCCTCCATATGGATCTGTTTGGTCCTCCAACATTTGATAGTCTTGGAGGCAGAAAATATTGCTTAGTGATTGTTGACGACTACTCAAGATATACCTGGGTATATTTCTTCAAAAGGAAGAGTGAAACTCAACAAACAGTCATCAACTTTGCTAATGAAGCGCAACGTCAACATGAAGCAAAGATCTTGATGATTAGGAGTGACAACGGCACCGAGTTCAAGAACTACACCCTAGATGAGTTTCTAGGTGATGAGGGAATAAAGCACCAATATTCTGCACCATATACCCCTCAGCAAAACGGCGTGGCAGAAAGGAAGCACCGGACCTTGATAGACGCTGCAAGAACAATGATGGCAGAATTCAAATCTCCATACAACTTCTGGGCAGAGGCCATCAACACAGCATGTCATGCGTCCAATCGGCTCTACATCCGCAAAGGCTTGAACAAGACTCCGTATGAGATTCTAACTGGAAACAAGCCCAATCTCAAGTACTTCCGGGTATTCGGTTGTAAGTGTTTCATTCTTAAAAAGGGAGCTCGGTTAGCTAAATTTAATTCTAGAGCACATGAGGGTATCTGTGTTGGTTATGCTACAAACTCTCATGCTTACCGTGTCCTCAACAAGTCCACCAGACTAATTGAGGAGACGTGTAACGTAGAGTTTGACGAAAATAATGGCTCCCAAGTGGAGCAAAGTGGTCTTTGTGATATAGGTGATGAAATTCCTCCCGAAGCCATAAGAAGAATGGGGATTGGTCAAATACTCCCCATTGAGGAACCCCTTGTGGCCGAAGGAGAAGGACAATGCTCTACTCAAGTGGAGCCATCACCCCCACAAGTCCCACACGCTTCCGATGAACAAAGAGAAGACTCTCAACAAGTTGATCAAGCTCACGATCAAGATCAATTGCCTAACAATGGTGATATGCCCCATGATATTCAAGCACTACTACCAGACCCTGAACCAGCACAAGATCAAGATCAAGAGAAACCACTAATTCAAGATCAAACTAGTGAACCTGCTCAAGTCGAAGGACAAAATGATCAGGAGACTGTCTCACAATTCCCGTCTGGAGCTCCAACAACCGGCTCAAGACGCAAGGGCAAACATAAGATACAAGTCGATGCTCCCCCGTTATCTAATGAAGAACTCTTGGAGCTTCGAGCAGCCAAGAATGCGAACAAGCTGAAAGCCAAGTCACATCTTATGAAGAATGTTCTTGGTAGTTTAAAAAGGGGAGTATCTACCCGTCAACAGCTTTGGAATTATTGTGAGCATCACGCGTTTGTCTCGTATTGTGAACCTCAACAGGTACAGGAAGCGCTCGATGATGAGGATTGGCTTATGGCCATGCACGAAGAACTTAACAACTTCGAGCGCAACCAAGTCTGGGATTTAGTGCCTCGACCAACGAAGGAACATAATGTCATTGGGACCAAATGGATATTTAAGAACAAGCAAGATGCAAATGGAATTGTGATTCGAAACAAGGCAAGATTGGTGGCTCAAGGCTACTCCCAAGTCGAGGGTATCGACTACGGTGAAACCTTTGCCCCTGTTGCTCGTCTAGAATCTATTCGCATGTTACTTGCTTTTGCTTCTCATCATAACTTCAAATTACAGCAAATGGATGTGAAAAGTGCATTTCTTAATGGTCCTTTAAATGAGTTGGTATATGTCAAACAACCCCCGGGATTCGAACATCCCAAGCTCCCCAATCATGTGTACAAACTCAATAAGGCATTCTATGGCCTTAAACAAGCCCCACGCGCATGGTATGAGTACCTTACTGAGTTGTTACAAGATCGTGGGTTTGAAATTGGGAAGATTGATCCCACTCTTTTTACTAAGAGGGTTAAAGGGGATTTGTTCATATGCCAACTATATGTTGATGATATTATCTTTGGCTCTCCTAACATTTCATTCAATGAAGAATTTGCTGCGCTAATGACTGAGAAGTTTGAGATGTCCATGATGGGAGAGTTGAAGTTTTTCCTCGGATTCGAAATTAAACAAGGTCTAGAAGGGACATTCATCAAACAAGCCAAGTACACTTAAGACATGCTCAAACGGTTCGAGCTCGAAGATGTCAAACCGGTCAAGTTCCCCATGCCAACAAGATGCAAGCTTGACAGTGATCCCAATGGTAAAGCAGTGGATCAAAAGGTATACCGCTCCATGATTGGATCCCTCCTTTACCTCTGTGCATCTAGACCGGATATTATGTTGAGTGTAGGGATATGTGCACGGTTTCAATCCGCACCAAAAGAAATTCATTACATGGCTGTCAAACGAATCTTTCGATATTTGGCTCATACCCCAAACTTTGGCCTCTGGTATCCCAAAGGAGCAAACTTCAATCTAGTTGGCTATTCTGACTCAGATTGGGCTGGAGATTGTGTGGAGAGGAAGTCAACATGTGGAGGGTGCCAATTCCTTGGTCGCTCTTTGGTAAGTTGGTCGTCAAAGAAGCAGAACTGTGTCTCCTTATCATCCACCGAAGCTGAGTATGTGGCAGCTGCAAGTTGTTGTGCACAATTGCTATGGATGAGGCAAACTTTAAAGGATTATGGTGTCACTTGTGACAAAGTGCCTCTTCTATGTGACAATCAAAGCGCCATCAAGATTTCCCTCAACCCAGTGCAACATAGCAAAACCAAACATATAGATATTCGTCATCACTTCATCCGTGAACATATCAAGCTAGGTGATATTGAGGTTCACTTCATCCACACTGAAGAGCAACTTGCAGATATTTTCACCAAGCCACTAGATGAAGCAAGGTTCCGGGAGTTAAGGCATGAGCTAAATATCATTGATTCAAGTAATGTGGATTGAAACTAGGCATGTTGCACCTCACTTTACATTTCATCTTGGTCTAGATGTAGGCATGGACATAGGGAGAGTGTTGTTCTCTCAATGAACTCTCCCTCCCCCCATTATGCGTAAATCAATCTAGTCTTTCACTTTAGCCATTGACAAATGGCAAGTGTGCTTCAAAGACGAGCATTGGTCATGAAACCAAGGATAATTCTTCGCGGTGTCATACCATTGTCTCAAACATAGGTGGCCTCGGCCACCGCCCCTCCATCCTCTCTTGCGTATAAAGGAGAGGATATACAATGACAAGTCAGTACATTTTCTTGGATGTCATTCCTTTTTACTCACTTGTCATGTGCCCAAGTTTCCCTTTTTCCTTAGCCGTGTTGATACATGTACAGCGGTACTACCGCCAGGGTAGCGGTACTACCGCCAGGACCCCAGCGGTACTACCGCCAGGGGTAGCAGTACTACCGCCAGGACCCCAGCGGTACTACCGCCAGGACCCCAGCGGTACTACCGCCAGGATTCATAATCTAACACGACCGGCTAGAAAATTTCTAGGGTTTCAAGGGGGAGCGGTACTACCGCCAGGGGGAGCGGTACTACCGCCAGGACCCCAGCGGTACTACCGCTGCATCTGGCGGTACTACCGCTAGGGCCACAGCGGTACTACCGCTGGCCCGTACCCCTTGGGCTATATAAAGGGAGGGGGAGCCCGATTTTTGCATCTGTTTCTTCTTCCTCGCGGCTCCTCCCTCCCCTAGCCCGAAAACCCCCTGTTTGGATCTCACTTCGTGGAGCTCTTTCTCCCCGTTGGTGTGGAAGGGTTGCTTCATCTCTTCTTCCTACTCCAAGAGCCATGAATCCCGGTAAAGCTCCTCCCTTCTTCTATTTGGTTGTTCTTCGTGTTCTAGGGTTAGGAGCATTGGGATTGGATTCATCTTGTTGATCCTATGGCTAGTTATTGGATGGCATGAAGGAAATCTTTGAGGGGAGTATAGGTCCGATGGTTTGTTGTTATGATTGCTGCCATGCTTTAGGGTTTCATCGTCTTAGATCGAATACTTGAACTTTTGGATTAGATCTAAAACGTGCTCTCTCTTGCCTAGGCATGTTTGTACCTCTTGTTACTGTGTGTTCCTCATGACAGTAGGGCTGGGTGTACGTCTTAGTGTTCATATTCAGTCCATGCCCTCGAAAACGAGTTTTATATGTCAGATCTGAAAGTCAAACCCCCCAGCGGTACTACCGCCAGGGGGTGGCGGTACTACCGCTAGGACCCCAGCGGTACTACCGCTATGACCCCCAGCGGTACTACCGCCAGGAGTGGCGGTACTACCGCCAGGAGCATTCACGGTGTATTTTTTTGTGTGTTTTGTGCTGAGCAATGCGTGTTTACTTTTTCTGTGTTTTCAAGATTCATTGCCTTGACTTTTCTTGTCGCCTCTTTTTCGCTTTGTGGTCTGTGTCACAGGTGGCTCTGCTCGCCGTTCGAACCCCCCATGGGACACGGCGTCCAAACAGTTTTGCAACACAGAGGCGCCCGAGGGGTCTGCCACGTCTGGTCTGCCTCCCAAGAAGAAGTCCTTCAAGAAGGTCGCTCACAAGGAAAAGAGGGTCAATATCCGTACAATGTCCCCCAAGGACTTTCTGCAATTTCGCACAAAGAACCCATATCTCAAGGAGAGAGAAGTGATCGATGGTGTTGAAAATGTCTGGGCAAGGGACCAGTGCAGGATCTATCGGGATGTTATTGCTCCCTTCAAGAAGAACCATGTCTCTGTTCAGTGGATTGATCTGGCACATCTTCAGCGGAACATGGACTACTTTGGTGATGCCCTCTCTCTGGTTGACAAGCTGGGCATCAAAGACATCATCACCTTCAAGACAGTTTGATCCCACTGCAGTGGCTCAGTTTTATGTCACAGTCCATTTCTCACCTGATGATCAGCGTTCCATGATCTGGATGACTCGGTCAAAAAAGATGACCGGTTCCTGGACTGAGTTCATGCAGTTCCTTCACATTGACTTTCAGGGTGCTGTCACTCCTCTTGGGCTGCGTCCTCATGCTGCAGCCCCCACCGATAGGGCCTCCGCAAAGGACAGACTACAGTCACTGTATCTGAGGAAGGGGGTGCTTCCCAAGCACCTGGACATCATGCATCGGATCTTTCGCAACACCCTTTTCCCTCGGATTGGTAACTTTGATGAGGTCCATGGCTACTTGGCTGAGATGCTGTTACTGTGTGAGGATGCTATGTCTCAGGAGTCTGCTCAGCTGGATATTGCAGATGTGATATTCACAGAGCTCTGGAACTGCATCATCAATCGTAAGGTTCCTATCTACGGGCCTTACCTGTTCGCATACATCTGCCATAAGTGGGAACAGGCTTTTCCGGATGAGGTGCTCTACACACAGTCTGATTACATTGTGCATGACCCGATCAGGCTTCGCGTCAAGGACAAGTGGGCCAATCCATCTACATCCTCTCAGCACATGGATACAGATACAGAGACCGCTGCTGACAGAGGAACTGCCTCTCAGTCCCGCTCGTCTGCCATGCCATCTTGGGCTATCAAACTACAGGACAAGATGAAGACACTTTTCTGTATGCAGGCCAAGGGACAGTACCAGACACATGTGGCTCAGAAGCAGAGCCGCCAGAGGCATAAGCGTGTTCTCAGGACCTTGGATGTGGACATCTCCAGCGGCTCAGAGGACGACATCACTCCGGAGGCCACTTGGATGCAGGCTCAGGGGTACCAGTGGTCTGGCGATGAGGCAGCAGAGGAGGAGCAGATCGACCAGGAGGGGACAGACGAGTCTGGTGATCCTGAAGACGAGGAGTAGTTACCTGTGGCATTAGGTGTGCCCCTTTTTGGTGTCTTGTGCCAAAGGGGGAGAGAGTCTAGGATTTGCTTTCGAACTTTGCATTGCTTTGCTTTATCTCGTATGGTTTGCTTTGAACTTGGTTTGATTCGTTTGCTATCTTGTGTGAGACATGATCTTTCTTATGTGAGATTAGATTTATTTCCATCATATGCTGTGAGTCATATGTCATATATCTCTATCTTTTTATTCTCATATTATTCTCTGTGCAAATCCGGTATTGTCATCAATCCACCAAAAAGGGGGAGATTGTTGAGGCATAGTTTATGCCTAAGTAATTTTGGTGATTGATGACAGTACCGTATAGGACTAATCGTGTGTGTCAAGGTTTCACGTAACACTCGTCAACGGCACAAGACGACACGTCTCTTCTGGAACGGAAGCACGGGGCTCTCTACGATTCTCTTTATTTGAGTCATAGGAAAGCCGTACTATTAAGAGGGGATCCGTAGTGGAAAGGTTTGGGTGGAATCTATCTTTACACACGCACACTTCACATTCTCCCTTTCCTTATCTTTTGGAGCGGCCCTCGCCCATTCGTCTCGTTTATCTCTGCAAAATGGTCCCCAGCGGTAGTACCGCTGGTTCCAGCGGTAGTACCGCTGGACTACCAGCGGTAGTACCGCCCCTGGTCAGCGTTGTACCGCTCCAGGTGTTTTGTTCCACCTACCTAGCGGTAGTTTGTGGACGGACCCTTTTGCAAAGACTTTCCCGGCGGTAGTAGTGCTTGTGCACTACCAAGTGGCCGGCGGTAGTACCGCTGGTGTCAGCGGTAGTACTGCTGGAGGCTCGGTGGTAGTACCGCTGGAGGCTCGGCGGTAGTACCGTTGCAGCCAGCGGTAGTACCGCTCAGGCTCAGCGGTAGTACTGCTGGTTCTCGGGTAGAGAGTGGGAAAACGGTCTGATTTCCCCCCCCACTATATAAAGGGTTCTTCTAGCTGAGGAACCATATCTCTTACCTCTCTAAGCTCCATTGTTGCTCCACAAGCTCTAAAGTGCCCGATCTCTCTCCCTAGCCAATCAAACTTGTTGATTCTTTAGGGATTGGTTGAGAAGGCCTAGATCCACACTTCCACCAAGAGAAAAGTTGATTCCCCCCACCAATCCCTTGCGGATCTTGTTACTCTTGGGTGTTTGAGCATCCTAGACGGTTGAGGTCACCTCGAAGCCATATTCCATTGTGGTGAAGCTTCGTGGTTTAGTTGGGAGCCTCCAAGCTTTGTGTGGAGTTGCCCCAACCTTGTTTGTAAAGGTTCGGTCGCCGCCTTCAAGGGCACCTATAGTGGAAACACGGTACCTTGCATCGTGCGAGGGCGTGAGGAGAATACGGTGGCCTTAGTGGCTTTTTGGGGAGCATTGTGCCTCCACACCGCTCCAACGGAGACGTACTTCCTGTCAAAGGGAAGGAACTTCGGTAACACATCCTCGTCTCCATCGGTTCCACTTGTGGTTATCTCTAACCTTTACTTTGTATTTGCGTATGCTTGTGACTATATCTTACTTGTCTTAATAGCTCTTGTTGTTAGCTGCTATAGGATTCACCTCTTTGCCATATTATTTGTGAACCCGTATAGTGTTTACCTTAACTTGTTAAGATTAATTAAAAAGTGGTCGTTGTCTATTCACCCCCCCTCTAGCCAACCATATCGATCCTTTCAATTGGTATCAGAGCCACGTCTCTTTATTAGGGGTTTAACCACCCGAAGAGTATGGAAGGCGGAGAGGAAGTTAACCGTGGGCAACCCGAGGACATGGACTTGACTACGGTCACAAGGGACAACTTGAATACGGCTATGGCCGCCCTCAAGACGTCCTTGACGAGCGAAGTCAAAACCATGCTTAAAGAATTAATTGATGGTCTTAAAAGTTCACCCGAACCGGCTTTAGTGGTTAAACCCACCATTTCCGATTCGGAGGCCAACTCCTCTAAGGAAGCGGCTAAAGGTATGCAACCTGCTTCACCTCACGAAAAGGATGGGACTGGAACATATGCTTCGGTTCCACCTCCCATGACATATGGAGGACCCGTTCTCGCACCTCGTCTTAATCCTGTTGGTCCTCCTCCTAAACTTGTGAAAGGTGACTTTGCTAACTGGGTATTTTCTATTAAGTCTCATTTGAATCACAGCTCAACAAACTTGTGGAGAATTATCGAGCAAGGATATTATCCCCATGACCCAAGCAACCTCACTCCAAGAGAAGATGCAGACAATCGATATAATCACTCTGCGCTGTTTATTCTCCAGTCTGCTGTACCACCTGAAGATCTTCCCCACTTGCGTCCCTTCACATTGGCCAAGGATTGTTGGGAGCATATTATGGTACTGTACAAGGGAAGCTCAAGTATTCAACGATCCAACTATGAAGTGATACTTGATAAGGCCGATGAGTTTGTGATGAAGGAAGACGAGGACCCTCGTGATCTCTATCAGAGGGTGACTGCTATAGCTGTGGCACTAAAGGATCATGGGAGTAAGGATGTGGATGATACATGGGTCAAGCGCAAGTTTCTCAAATCCATCATGCCTTTCAATAAGGCCATGTCATCTGTCATTCGTTAGCGGCCAGACTTCCACTCCTTGTCTTCCAGTGAAGTGTTGGATGAGTTCATTGCAATGTCAATCATGAACGAAACAGCCGACAATGCACTTGCTCGTGTCCGATCAAAAACCACTTCACCCAACCTTGCGTTGAAAGCAAGAGCAATGCTTGAAGAAGAAGAAGAAGAGGAGGAAGAGGAGAGCTGCCCTGAAGACACAAGGTATGCTTATCATGAGCACATGGCTCTTGCATCAAGGCAATTCTAGGGAAATAAAAGGAACTCAAGACCCACCTTCAACAAGAACAACTCGAGTGGATTCAAACCCAAACAACGAGTGAGGACATGTTATAACTGTGGCAACGTGAGTCACTTCGTGGCAGAATGTCCCTATGAGAAGAGGGAAGACAACGGAGGCAAGCTAATTCGCAAAGACAAAACCAAATCATTTCCAATCAAGAACAACTTTGTGAAGAAACCTCACCCAAAAGGGATGGTGGCCCTGGAGGAGTATCCTTCTGATGATGATGGCGATGATGATGATACAGTGGCAACAGCAACTGTTGCTATCGCCACTACCTCTTCCCAGAAGGTGTCTCTCTTCAACGCCCCCAACGAGAACCACATCACCAAGTGCCTCATGGCAAAAGGTACCAATCAGGTAACTCCCATCATTAAGACCAACATTGCTTCTGCTCCTTCATTGTTAAATTGTGTAGAAGGTAGTGATGTTGGAGAGCTTAATGAGCATGATCTTGATAAGTTTCTATGCACTATTAAGGGAGAACCCAAGAAGCACTTTGTTGCTCTCTTGGAACAACTGGGTGAGGCCACTGACCTCATTGAGTCTCATGAGGAGACTATCTCCGAGCTACAGGGACATAGCCGTGACTATGCCGATGAAATTGCTGAATTATCTAGTGCTCTAGAAGAAGAGCGCACTCTTCGTTTGGCTCTTGAGGAGTCACAAGGGACGACTTGAATACGGCTATGGCCGCCCTCAAGACGTCCTTGACGAGTGAAGTCAAAACCATGCTTAAAGAATTAATTGATGGTCTTAAAAGTCACCCGAACCGGCTTTAGTGGTTAAACCCACCATTTCCGATTCGGAGGCCAATTCCAGGATCTTCTATAGATGTATTGTTGTTTTGTCATGCATTAATCTTCTGAATGGTTGACCATAGAAAAATTATGTAGTTCTCATTTTCTTTATATGTTTCTGGTTGCAAGGAGAACTCTTAGTCCTTTCGGAATTACCACTTCAAACATTGTAGATTCCAATCTCTTGTGTATTTACATCAAAGACTGTTTTTAAACTTCTAATTGCAAGTTGTTTTAGAATGGTGGACCTACTTAATGATTTTAGTTTCTGAGAAATGTATTCATATGCGTATTTGACAATGTCCCTTTCAATCCGAGTGAATCACAGGAAATGATGAGTTTTACTGAGTCCTTGGAGAAATATGTGTGCTACAGTCAGGAAAAGAGGGAGTAATCTACAATATAGGATATTGAATAGTGTAAATAGTAGTTGCAGTGAATCATGTTGTATTAGGTATCACACTGGAATTAGCTTGTCGAGTGACTCAATCTATTTTACCATAGGGATTTGGAGGATCAACCACTATTGTTTATATGCAACAACATGCCTATAATGACGTCTCAGTTTTGAAAATATAACTTGAGCAACATCACAAATATCGTGTATCTATTTAATTCATACATACTTGGGATCATTGTTTTATATTGATGGGGTCTCATTTGGTCAACATTTTAGATGTGCGTTGCACGTGCACATATTACTATTTTATAGTAAGTGCTTAGTAGTTGAACTAGTTGATTTAATAAAACTACTTTATTAAATTTTACTATATATAGAAGTAGTTTATTTTTAGTAAGAACTACTTTATTTTATTTATTTATAGTAATTGCTTAGTAGTTGAACTAGTTGATTTAATAAAACTACTTTATTTTACTATATATAGAACTAGTTTATTTTTAGCAAGAAAATTAATAGAACTAGTTTATTTTTTTAGTTCATTTTACGATGCCTATCCCGCATCCTCGTCGTCGACTCGTCGGAGGACACCTGCTTGATCACAGGGGCCTTGTCCGGGACTGGGCTCCGCCCGGCTGGTATTGGGAGGTGCTACCTTCTGGGGGGCGTAGGTTGATGAGGAGCCAACCCGTTGTTGACCCGATACTTGTTTGGTGGCGGTCGCGTGGGCCAGTGACGGTGCCGAGGCTTCCGAACACCGCGGAGGTGATACGTCACCGTGTCAGCGAGGAGGACGAGCACGTCCGTCGCTACATTGTTGCGTTGGAGGGCAGGTTTGACAATACATGGCAGGTTCTTGAGGGATCTCACTGGAGCTATGATCCTGTGATGGTTCCTTCTCTTTGGGTGTCCACCGCCCGCGACGATACCCGTCGGGCGCTACGGTTTTAGCTGTATTAGTGATGCTATATGTATGATAGTATTCGAGGAGTATTAGTGATAATATTCGATGATGTACGGACACAAGAGATGATAGTTTTGCTTATAATTGAATGAATGCTAATTTGAACACTACTTTATTTTACGATTTGTTTTGCTTATTGGTCCAACCTAATACTGATGATCATGTGCTAAGAACAATTAAGTAGGGTTGGTTCAATGACTATGAGGATGATGATCGTATGACTTGTTATTAATAACGAGTAGAAGTTGTATGATGATGATTAATTAGTAGGACTTGTTATTATATATGATGATGCATGATGCGAGCATGAAGAGTTATTATATATAGATGTTCAATTCTTTCGATATATATAGTGTGTCATGATTATATTGTTCTTTACACACATTTACCACATTAAAACAGGAAATGTCCGACGATGGATATTGGGAGTGTGAATATTGTGGCGACTCTCGGGGTATATGCGACATGCCTCACGTGCGAGACGATAGGTTCTTCAGCATGAAGCTTGACGAGAACGGCGATATGTGCCTCCCTTGCCATGCAAGAAGATATGTGTTGGAGAGGCTCGGTTTCGAAGACCACGAGAGAATTGAGACGAGGAGCGCTAAGATGAGGACTATACATGGTCACACATTTGTTATTCAAGTATTTAATTCAGTTTTTCAAACAGAATTTGGGTACCCAAAGTGGGAAGATCTTTGCAAGGCATATGGATTTCAGAAGGGAATGGAAATCACCTTCGATCTTCGTCCTGAAGATAATATGCCAGACAACATCGACATTTGGGTGGTTGTCGATGATATGCTTCGTGTTTTACCTCCATGTGAGTTTCTCAACCATATTTGTCAAGTAATTTGCATTTATATTTAGAAATAGTTGGTGTAGTCAACCTATTTTCCTCTCACAATTTACATGTCATGTGGTGTTCATCGTCTATTAAAACTTTGGCCACACGTTGCAGGTTCCTAGTTATTGGGCCATAGTTATAATTGTCTCATGTTACATGTTGTACAAACAACAACAACAACCCAAATTGTCCTTTGAATGATCGTAGCACATGTGGTCGTTTTGAATGGTTTATATAATGCCCACATTGTGTTCCTGTTTTACCTTCATGTGAAGTAATTTGCATTTATATTTAGAAATAGTTGGTGTTCATCCATATACTAAATTTGTTAAATTATAATTTACAGCTTATTTCGTTGCTTCGACTGAATTATGGAAATTAATTGACACGACACACTACATGTATGGATCACATCTAACTTGGGAGGAGAAGGATGATCTTCTCCACTTTCTTGTTGCTGGTGTTTTGGCTTCTAGGGATACCTTCCCGTGTCATTTTGGAATTGGCCAAAATTATTCATTTTACATGCCACTAGTGCATAGGTTGAGTCCAGATGACATTCGCCGAAATGTCTTGGTAAGAGTTTCCTAATTAAGTACGCTCCACTATTGCATAAATGGTGTTGATTACATTGCTAATTAGGTTATTATTATGTTCTTCAATAGCAACTGCCACATGATGTAGTGCCTCCGTTAATGGACCCAAAAGGTCAAATGAGAATTAGAAGCCCGCTGAGGGCTGAGTTCTATGCTCCATACTTGATTAACTTCAAATCAAGATCAAAAAGACTCCAAATTGAAGCATGGAGAGAAATAAAGAAGGTTCGCAAGCCACAAGCTGGAGACCGTTGGATCTCTGTGATTCATCATGGAGCCATAGGTCTTATTCTGTTTTATGACATTATATCTAAGAGCAAGGACTAGGTCTTATGAGAGACAAGTTATTATAGTTTATATTATTACTTGACATGATCGATTAATTAGGATGCATGATGCATATGATGACTATATACATATTATGATGTTTCTTTGTTTTATTTTATCTATATCATATGATAAAATTTTTCTATTAGCTATTTTATATTTTATTTTATGTGTATCATATGATAACCTTTCTCTGTTTTATTTTATGTGTATGATATATATATATATATATATATATATATATATATATATATAAGAGAGGACACTTTTCTCTATTAGCTAGCTAATAACAACCTAAATTAACCCCTAAACCAGCCCCTTTAAAAAAACAAAAACCTCAGCTCGAGCCAGGTGCTGACGAGGGGATGCCTTTTGGTCCCGGTTGGTGTCACCAACCGGGACTAAAGGCCCTCCTGCCTGGCCTGGCCGCATCGGCCACGTGGAGTCTCATTTGTCCCGGTTCGTGTAAGAACCGGGAATAAAGGCCAAGGGCATTAGTGACGACCTTTTTGTCCCGGTTCCGAAACCGGGAGAGAAGGCCTTTACGAACCGGGACAAAAGGCCCTTTTTCTACTAGTGATCATGCATATATACAATATATAACATCTCTTGCGATCCCTAACTAGCTAATATATATCCACCAAAATCGACAAGGAAATCCTGATGATATTCCCCATCTGATGGTATGACATGCTCAACAAAGAATCCTGCTAATTCCTCTTGAAATTGCTCGTATGCGATCAGTTGGTAGGAGATCTTCCCGCTTCCGCTTGATCAAATTTAAAGAAGGGGGTCAATATATATATATATATATATATATATATATATATATATATATATATATATATATATATATATATATATATATATATATATATATATATATGAATGAAACTCAACATAGTTGATGGTAATAAAATAAGAATGTGAATATTGTTTACGTACATCAAGTTCTTTAAAAGCACTGCAGTTCTCACAGGCCGTCTGGTGAATCCACTCGCAAACGTAGTATCCACATAAATTATTCCTGGATTCCTGCATCAAGCAGTACTTTATGAGAATAGAGTTCAATCAAAATAATAATCAAGCATGATAATGGTGTTGAGACTAGAATGAATGAACATCAAGATGCGCGAAACTAGCTAGTACTACTTACTTGGGAGAAGGAAAATCGCAACTCCTTATTTCATTCACCTTTAGCTTTCTTGATGAACCTTTTCCAAACCCTGCACGACAAAGAAAATAATTACTTGATATCAGGAAAAGAAAGAAAGTTGTCGATATGGTGCGTTAATGATTGAACTTACTTTTGGAGCATTTCAGTAATCGGTGCCAGCTCTGTAGGGTATTTACATAGCGAGTCCAAGACAAGTACTACTCCCTCGTCAAGCCTAATCACTACAAGAAATATGCTCATACATGATGTTTTTTAAGACGTCGTTGATGAATTCGTCATAAATCTATGATGATTTCATATGAGATTGTCGTAAACTGTTGGAGGGGATCAAATCTACATATAAATTACGACGATGTGAGTCAAAAACGTCGTAACCGCATAAGATGAGATCGTCATAACTTTTACGACGAATATAAAAATGTCGTAACATGTTCTAACTATGTTGACATGTCACTCGTGGGTCCATTCTAACCCACCTCATCCATGTATTGAACTATTTTTTTATACCACTTTTCTGTTGGGCTATTTTTTCAACTTACTTTTTATATTGGAATGATATTTTATCCTCCATGCTTGCTAATGGGCTGGTTTGTGGTTTGTCAAAAAGGCCCATATTTTAGGATTGTAATATTTTGCATAAAAACTATTAAAAAATAACTATCAAAACTTTCCTCCAATTCTTTACAAGAAGAAAAAAATTCCTCCCAAAACTTCCATGGAATTCCACGCGCCAAACCGGCACCCCGCGCGCGGCCAAAATTTTCGCCCAACCCCCGCGCCCTTTTCCTTCGTCGTCCGGTGAGAGGTGGGCTGGTTCCGTGTCCAACTCCATCTGCTTCCTTTTCCTCTCCCCCTCTCCCCGCCCCCACCCCACCCACACACACCGAAACCCTAGCTAGCGAGGGAGCCAGGCGAGGCGAGGCGAGGCGCGATGTTCGGGTATCAGAATGCCCCGGACCTCGACCTCGAGGCCGGCGGCACCTCCGCGCCGCTCTACCCGGGGATGACAGAGGATGCTCCCCGTTCCCAAACTAGCCGCCGACCGCTTCTCCCCCAACCCTGATGTCGGACTCCTCTCCCTCCGTCCCTCGCATCCCTTCTCCGCTCTCCTTCCCCGGCCTCCATACCTTGCTCCTCCCCATGGCCCAGATCGAGCCGACAAGGTCCGGCCACGACCATATCCGAGCCGGGCCGCGACAACTACGCCCCGGGACCGGGAGAGGAAGTGGGACAACGCCATGGTAGAGGATGATCTACCGCAACTGGTCCCTGTTCTCCTCCACGATCGTCATCTGGGGCAACATCGATGCCGCCGACCTCGCAGGAGTCTTCCTCTTCGGCGACAAGGTAACCAACCGACCGACCACCGGCCACGCCCTCCTCCTCTCCCGCGAAACCCCATCGCCGACCGCCCCTTCGCCACACGGCCGCGTCTGCGCACCGGCGTCCGGCCCTGTTAGATCCGTTTGTTGTGCGCGCTGAACTGTGGATATGGCGCTCCGTTCATCTCCTGCTGACCCCGTTGGTGGTTCTAGATGGATGGATTGGTGCGTATGAGGCGGGCTTAGTTGCTGGCTGATTTGGGTGGTTCCTAGCCCTGGCAGTGGGTGCAAGTTCCTGGGTTAGGCCACACACATGTCGCTGAATGTTGTCAGGTAGGCTGATTAGATTGTAGGCACTAATGGTGTGCTATGGCTTTGGAACGAATTTTTGTTGCGCCTTCGTGTATTCAGCATCAGGTGCTCTGTCTTTCGTTGTCAGAATGATCTATTTTTACTGCACAGAGATGAAGGGTTTCTTTCAGTGGCTGGGCAACTGGCTAGAAGGAGATTTTAGTGTCTGGTACGATCATGTAGTGTGCAGTATTAGATTATGTTATGCAACCTGCACATTTTTATGCTTGGTCATCGATGTAATTTGACCCTCTTGTTTTGAAAGACAATTTAGCCACCACGCTTGCCCTTTTGTCATGAACTGATTGTAGCTTCAGTTTTGTGTCACACCTACTTGAGGTCCCAGCAAACCTAACTGCAAAGTGTGGCTAGTTGTGACCTGGCTCCTATCAAATACAGCCAAAATGTTTATGCAGATTGAACATTTGGTTCTTTTGGACTAAATGCAAAATCTCATGCAAGTGCATGATTTTCCCTCAAGTAGCTTCAGTTGCATGCAACTAAAGTTCTTTTTGGTCGATGTCTTGCATGCTTTGGTCCAAAAATGTACATTTGTTGTGGTGGGTCAAACTTCTTTTTCAGAATCATAACGAACTTCATCATTGCACTAGACCTAATTTGCAGGTGATGGTATTTCGTTCTTGAGATGTTTTCATGAAATAAGCACATAAAGTGATGAGGAAAGAGATCGAGAAACTGAGTATCTAATTACCCATTGAGATGTGTATTATTGAAACATGATGTAATGTTGCATAATTATCTAATCAAAGGAAAAAGTTCATCAGACGTGATACAGTGAATACCATGATGGCATCATGGTATGCATTGTTATTACTGTCGTGGCAATTAATTGCCAATATGTTAATGTGGACAAGAGCAGAAATGCTTTAGTTTATGGTAGTAGGTAATCACTGACTTGTGGAGCTAGTCAGACACATGCACATGGTTAGCATTTTGTTTTAGTGTTATTGCTACTCTTGTGATGCCTTAGTTGGGTATAGTTGACATGTCTTCTCTTCAAGACTCCCAAAAGTATAGTTTTTATAAGCCTGTTGCTGCTTCCCTTGGCTGGCTGATGATATTTTCTTTCTGTGTGAAATACAGGCGGCAAGTCCTTTGCAAGTAAAATATGCTGATGGAGAGTTGGAGAGGCTGGGTATGGTCATCATTTGCAGTCATTTAGTAGATAGTCTTTGCTCAAGATATTTTGTCCCTATTTTCTGTTGACAGTGAATAGGACATTCACATTTGCATTAGCTATTTCTTTCAGAAAACAATCTTTTCATTGGATTGCTTCCAAAAAATGTAGTAGATACTGAATTGACTGACTTTTTTTCCAAAAATGGAAATATCAAGGATTTGCAATTTTTGAGAGGTTCACAGCAAACAAGTAAAAGTAAGTTATTACGGAGAAATTACTTTCCTGTTAATAGAAGCATAAACATCGCTCGACGCTGAAATGTCTATAATGTATATTTGTTAATTCACTTTGGTTATTGCAGCTAGATGCACTTTCATCTATTATACACTTAAAACGATAGAAAAGTAACGGCGGAGATTGACCGCTCAAAAGTTAAGAAATATGAACGGACTAGATTAACACAGCTCCCTAGAAAAAAAATATGCCATTACATGCAAATATTATAAAGTGAACA
Organism: Hordeum vulgare subsp. vulgare; assembly: GCF_904849725.1. Classification (NCBI taxonomy): domain Eukaryota; kingdom Viridiplantae; phylum Streptophyta; class Magnoliopsida; order Poales; family Poaceae; genus Hordeum; species Hordeum vulgare. The sequence goes on along the minus strand of NC_058524.1, from coordinate 106,745,152 downwards.
TGCCAAAGGATTGACACATCACATAAGAATACGTTCAACATGTTCGACAAATTCATATGCCTTTTCTTGAAAAAGTCATGTGTCACATCACATAAGAATAAGGTTAACACGTCATATGCCTATTGCTGAAAAAGCCATGTGTAGATATGAGTCTATTTCCAAAAAAAACAAGGTTGACTCTGACTAGAATTGATGTGTTGTTGTCAACTAAGAGACATGATCCAGTAGCTGCGTCTAGAAAATAATAATTAAATCTAACTATACACTATACTCCAGTATACGCTACATTTTGCCATTGCATTACTACTGTTGCCGGAATGGTTGTGCCTCCATACTGAAACATGTGCGCCCATGAGTAGCTCTCGTCAAGGCAGCCTTCATACGTTATCAACATGTGATATAAATATCTATTGCTGAAGATAATCACACCATGCAATCTTGAAGACTAATATCAAAACTCAGCATTCATGTACAGAAAGATAGAAAAAGGTGATGTCTTTCCCCCAAAATAGTAGTAGTATTATAAATGAAGAAAAGAATAAGTACAAAACTGGAAATATACAATGATTTGGTAACTACTATGATAAAAATTTTAGAGCGCCGCATCATCTCCTCAACATTACAATTTTGTTAATTCAGTACGTGGAGAAGCCAAGAGCCTCAAACATATTAACAATACATAAGTATGCAAACTTAGTGGCTAATACGCAGAGATTGATATGTCTTTGAACCGAAGTAATTCACAGGGTCCCTCGTATATTTTTTAGTAAATGTATTCATTGTCTTTGATTGATCACAAACTTATTTCTGCCTACCTGCATGAAGCTAATTCCTATGACATGTTGGGAAATACTTGAAAAGCATGTGCGCTCACCAGGAAAACATGAAACAAAGGACAATAAGAGATATAATAATCCATCTTTCTGTATTTTACATTCAACATCAATATGACATATTACATCAGGTATCATTTAAGAAGACTCACCATGCTATATGCAGAGTACTAGAATAAGGCGTAGTTCCCATGAAGTAGACATCATTTCTTGCAAATTAGGACTTCAGAACATGTTTAGCTGGACTTGTAGTCAACACTCTCATATAATTCCACTCTTACTTTTCAGGTACTGTCTTTACTTCCATCATATGAAGGAAAATTAGTGTTGGAACTTGGTGCGGGAATAGGTCGCTTTACTGGAGCAACACCTGGAGGAGCAGCGGTCCTCCCTCACCGCCGTCGACGATGCCCTCGCTGCCGACGCCTCAAACGTGGACCTCCTCGAGGTGCGTACGCATCTGTCTGTGTCTGTTCTTGAACGCGTAGCGAGGTACTAGTGTATTGGTTCCTTGTCCTGCTCTTCGATCCATGCTGTTTGAGGCGATGCCGTGCATAATTTAGACATGCTGTTAATGGATCAAACATAGGGATCAATGGATCTAGCTCACTACCTTGTAACTCTGGCTATTTTTTGGCTGCTGAATTGCCGAATTGGGGTTATGCCTGATTTTGTGCCGCGGTTAATGGAGCTTGAATTTATTACAGTAGGGCTTATAGTCCTGGGATCGCTGAACTGTATGTACCTGCTGCTTATGTGCATGCGTGTCACTTGTCAGTATCAGATCAGCTATGCCAAAATGTTCGGCAGGTCTACATTGGTTTGCTGGTTGACATGGTGATTTTTAGAGCAATCCTTTTGTATCTCCGTATATATACAATCAAAATACTCTCGTATCCATTGATTGGTTAATATGTTTGTTTTTACGACCTGCTACACTTATCATTTACTTGCAGTTGTAAGGAAATTGTATAGTGGAACAGTAACCTGCAATTTCTGAACCTCATTAACTGCTATTTGATTCTGCCACAAAACACTTCACTTCCTATAATCAGTGCTTTACAATTCTAGTGAAATCAATGCACCAGGAAAAATGTACATCTGGCTTAGTTCTCAGCAATTTCATATACATCTGGCTTAATGGTACATTGGAAGCTCAACGTATAGATTACTTACTAACTGTGCACTTTATTCTTCATTGTGTTCATTTAGATGATGGCCATATCTAGAATATTCTGTTCTGATAAAGCTTGCTGATGAAATAATATCTAACTGTCAGACTGTGCCTTCTTGTCATGCCAGGTTTGGTTTGAAGCATTGATGCTTCGGTGATGCCGGCCATATGGAAAGGTTTCTTTCTTTCTTGGAAAGGTTTGGAGTAGCTTTGGTTGCAGCATTCAAATATGCTTGCAAGGGGCTAGTGAGTCCTTGCTAGTATTTCTCAGACTAGGATAAGTCTCATCTGGTTGGTATGCTCTTGCTTTGAGCTAGCAACCGGTTCCATTTGACTCGTTTTAATTCCTACTGCATATGTACCAATTCAGACCTGGTGTAAGTTACACTTGACAAGAGTATCTTGCACACTTTCTGTCTTCTGTGTTATTGTTCGTTTCTAAATCTGGTCTCAGTCTCACGCATGATTTATTCCAGTAGTACAAGTATGGATTCTGCTAAGGACAACATCTATCTTTGTTTTTCAGTCTTAAGTATGAATACTTTGCCTGGGGTTCACTTTTTCTCCTATAAACCCTAGAGATGATGATGGCATTGAACCCATAGTGCAGATTAGGTTCATAGATGTTGGTGTATCTATAAATTGTGACTGTTTAATTGTTTTACTTCCTGAAGATCTGGTAGCTTTCTTCTTTGTTCACTGGTTGATGGATTTTATTTGACTCTTGCATTTCTTACTCCTGTACAGGTTGTTTGCTAAATAAAATGGGATTTGCTGCTCTTTCAGGCTCGGATAGAGATGATTGCAGGAGAGTCTACTTGTAGGATGACAAGTTGTCGCATCTCGAGCATGTCCCATAGGAGAGTGGAATGAAGTCCATTGTAGTGAGAGTAGCAGATGTGCCATTGTTCTGTTGTGTAATTCTGTTTGTTTTTGCTATATTCATGTGTAAGGAAATGTATTTAGGAGATGACTTATTGTGTTATGTAAACCTGGAAGATGTATTATTTAATGTTATATGATGGATGATTTTAATTTGACTTGGAGTTTTCTTGATTTGAATATGAAATAGTGTTGGATTTAATATTGGACAAATAATTGGGTTGAAAAGGCCCAACAAATAGAAATGAAACCAAGTTCTGGAACAAAAAGTTGCTGAAATAAAAAATAAAAAAGGCTAAAACTGAAACTGGACCAAATGTATTTGGGACTTGGCTGTAAATAGAAGTGGTTGTAAATAGGCTAAGGCTCAAAAAGAAGCCCAATAAGAAAAAGCCCAAAAAATTAAAACCAGCCCATGTGATCAATTGAAATGGGTTGGGCTGATTTCAATCATGACGTTTTGATTTTGTCGTAATTTTGCCACGTAGGACTGCCACATAGGACTGGGTTTGATTGCCAACGAAGATTTAGGATTGTCGTAAAGGTTACGACAATCCAGGATTCGTCGTAAAAGTTATGACGATTTTGATCAAAACGTCGTTGCTGTTCATTTGTGATGCTCCGTTTTTGACTTTTGGTTTTTCGTCGTGAGATCGTCGTAAATTAAAAACCGTGACGATATAGCGACGAAAAAACAGCGTCGTGTATTCGCATATTCCTTGTAGTGAATGATTAGCATGTTCAAAATATGGCCAAGAGGCAATAATAAAATAGTTATTATTATATTTCCTGTTTCAAGATAATCGTTTATTATCCATGCTATAACTGTATTGAATGGAAACATAAATGCATGTGTGGATGTATAGACAAAATTGTGTCCCTAATGAGTCTCTAGTAGACTAGCCTGTTGATCAAGGATGGTTAAGGTTTCCTAGCCATAGACAAATGTTTTCACTTGATGACGGATCACATCATTAGGACAATGATGTGATGCACTACACCCAAACTATGAACATAGCATATGATCGTGTCATTTTGTTGCTATTGTTTTCTACATGTCAAGTATTCATTCCTGTGACCATGAGATCATGTAACTCATTGACACCGAAGGAATGCTTTGTGTGTATCAAACGTCACAATGTTACTGGGTGACTATAAAGGAACTCTACAGGCATCTCCGAAGGTGTCCCTTGAGTTATTATGGATCAAGACTGGGATTTGTCACTCCGTGTGACGGAGAGGTATCTCGGGGCTCACTCGGTAATACAACATCACATATAAGCCTTGCAAGCAATGTAACTAAAGAGTTAGTCATGTAATCTTGTATTACGGAACAAGTAAAGAGACTTGCTGGTAACGAGATTGAAATAGGTATGGAGATACGGACGATCGAATTTCAGGCAAGTAACACATCGAAGGACAAAGGGAATGGTATACGAGATTATATGAATCTTTGACATAGAGTTTCAACCGATAAGATCTTCGTAGAATATGTAGGATCCAATATGAACATCCAGGTCCTGCTATTGGATATTGACTGGATAATGTCTAAGGTCATGTCTGCATAGTTCTCGAACCCGCAGGGTCTGCACACTTCAGGTTTGGTGACGTTTCAGTATAGTTGAGTTATAGGTGCTGGTGACCAAAGTTTTGTTCGGATTCCCGGATGAGATCCTGGACGTCACGAGGAGTTTGGGAATGGTACGTAAATGAAGATTGATATATAGGAAGTTGGTATTTGGATACCGGAAGAATTTCGGGCATTGACGACAGTGTACCGGGAGTGAAGAATGGGTACCGGGGGCCCACCAGGTGGGCCCACCATTCCCAAGAGGGCCACATGGACTTGTTGGTGGCGCAATAGCTTTTAGTGGGCTGACTAGTGAACCAAAGAAAGCCCATGAGGTAAAAGTGCAAAAAACCAAAAGAGGTGGACAACTTGGGGAGGAATCCTACTCCAAGTAGGATTGGCGGAGGACTCCTCCTCTCTAGCTTCGGCCGAGCCCAAGGAGGTTATCCTTGGTGCTCAAGGCTAGCCCCTCCTTCCTCCTATATATACTAGAGGTTTTAGGGTTTTTGAGACACAATTTCAGCCACGTGTAGTTTGTAGTTCCTCCTCTAGATCAGATTTCTGCGGTGCTTAGGCGAAGCCCTACAGGAATAGATCACCACCAACACCGGCGCGTCGTCACGCTGCCGGAGAACTCATCTACTTCCATGTCTCTCTTGCTGGATCAAGAAGGCGGAGTGTTGGAAATATGCCCTAGAGGCAATAATAAATTAGTTATTATTACATTTCCTTGTTCATAATAATCGTTTATTATCCATGCTAGAATTGTATTGATTGGAAATTCAAATACATGTGTGGATACATAGACAACACACTGTCCCTAGTGAGCCTCTAGTTGACTAGTTCGTTGATCAAAGATGGTCAAGGTTTCCTGTCCATAGACAAGTGTTGTTACTTGATAACGGGATCACATCATTAGGAGAATCATGTGATGGACAAGACCTAAATTATGAACGTAGCATGTGATCGTGTCATTTTGTTGCTATTGTTTTTGCGTGTCAAGTATTCATTCCTATGACCATGAGACCATGTAACTCACTGACACCGAAGGAATACCTTGTGTGTATCAAACGTCACAACGTTACTGGGTGACTATAAAGGTGCTCTACAGGTATCTCCGAAGGTGTCCATTGAGTTAGCATGGATCAAGACTGGGATTTGTCACTCCGTGTGACGGAGAGGTATATTGGGGCCCACTCGGTAATACAACATCACATATAAGCCTTGTAAGCAATGTGACTCAAGTGTGAGTCACGAGATCTTGTATTATGGAACGAGTAAAGAGACTTGCCGGTAACGAGATTGAAATAGGTATAGGGATACCGATGATCAAATCTCGGGCAAGTAACATACCGAAGGACAAAGCGAATGTTATACGGTATTATATGAATCTTTGGCACAGAGCTTCAACCGATAAATCTTCGTAGAATATGTAGGATCCAATATGGACATCCAGGTCCCACTATTGGATATTGACCGGGGAGTGTCTCGGGTCATGTCTACATAGTTCTCGAACCCGCAGGGTTTGCACACTTAAGGTTCGGTGACGTTTTAGTTTAGTTGAGTTATATGTGTTGGTGACCGAAGGTTGTTCGGAGTCCTGGATGAGATCACGGACATCATGAGGGTTTCCGGAATGGTGCAGAAACGAAGATTGATATATAGGAAGTTGGTGTTTGGATTCCGAAAAGTTTTTGGGCATTGCCATTAGTGTACCGGGAGTGACGAATGGGTTCCGGGGGCCCACTGGGTGGGCCCACCATGCCGCAAGGGGTCCACTGTTGGAAATATGCCCTAGAGGCAATAATAAATTAGTTATTATTATATTTCTTTGTTCGTGATAATCGTTTATTATCCATGCTATAATTGTATTGAATGAAAACATAGATACATGTGTGGATACATAGACACAACAATGTCCCTAGCAAGCCTCTAGTTGGCTAGCCAGTTGATCAAGGATAGTCAAGGTTTTCTGACTATGTGCAAAGTGTTGTTGCTTGATAACTGGATCACATCAATAGGAGAATCATGTGATGGACTAGACCCAAACTATGAACGTAGCATATTGACCGTGTCGTTTTATTGCTATAGTTTTCTGCGTGTTAAGTATTTGTTCCTATGATCATGAGATCATTTAACTCACTCGCACCGGAGGAATACCTTGTGTGTATCAAACGTCACAACGTAACTAGGTGACTATAAAGGTGCTCTACAGGTATCTCCGAAGGTGTCCGTTGAGTTAGTATGGATCAAGACTGGGATTTGTCACTCCGCGTGACAGAGAGGTATCTCGGGGCCCACTTGGTAATACAACATCACACACAAGCCTTGCAAGCAATGTGACTAAGTGTAAGTCACGGGATCTTGTATTACGGAACGAGTAAAGAGACTTGCCAGTAACGAGATTGAAATAGGTATGCGGATACCGACGATCGAATCTCGGGCAAGTAACACACCGAAGGACAAAGGGAATGACATACGGGATTATATGAATCCTTGACATCGAGGTTCAACCGATAAGATCTTTGGAGAATATGTAGGATCCAATATGGGCATCCAGGTCCAGCTATTGGATATTGACCGAGGAGTACCTCGGGGCATGTCTACATAGTTCTCGAACCCGCACGGTTTTCACACTTAAGGTTCGGCGATGTTTTAGTATAGTTGAGTTATATCCGTGGTTACCGAACGTTGTACGGAGCCCTGGATGAGATCATGGATGTCACCCGTGTTTCCGGAATGGTCCGGAGACGAAGATTGATATATAGGATGTCTTCATTTGGTTACGAGAAAGTTTTCAGACATTATCGGGAATGTACCGGGAGTAACGAATGGGTTCCGGAAGTTCACCGGGTGGGGGGCAACCTTCCCGGGGGAAGCCCAATGGACTTATGGGTGGCACACCAGCCCTTAGTGGGTTGGTGGGACAGCCCAATAAGGCCTATGCTCCATAGAGAGAAAACCAAAGAAAAAAAAGGAAAGGTGGGTGTCACGCCCAAGATGCGACCCTATCCTCAATTTGGCACAAAGGCCTCGTCAGGGATAGAAGCGCATCTCGTCGTGTCGCAAGAATGGATATCGTTGCAAGTACATGTACTGAATAGAAGAGATATATAAAGAGATGGCTTACACTCGCCACAAGCTACATCAGAGTCACATCAGTACATTACATATCATCAAGAGTAAGAGCAGGGTCCGACTACGGACGAAAACAAACGACTAAAGAAGAACGACGTCCATCCTTGCTATCCCAGGCTACCGGCCTGGAACCCATCCTAGATCGATGATGAAGAAGAAGAAGAAGAAGAAGCAGCTCCAAATGAACAAACAACGCGCTCGCGTCAAGTAACCTTTACCTGTACCTGCAACTGGTGTTGTAGTAATCTGTGAGCCACAGGGGACTCAGCAATCTCATTTCCAAAGGTATCAAGACTAGCAAAGCTTAATGGGTGAGGCATGGTTAAGTGGTGAGGTTGTAGCAGCGGCTAAGCATATATTTGGTGGCTAACTTACGAGTACAAGGATTAGAGGGGGAAGGTCTACGCATAACGGACGTGTCTACTGATGATCAAATGAATGATCCTGAACACCTACCTACGTCAGACATAACCCCACCGTGTCCTCGATCGGAGAAGGAACTCACGAAAGAGACAGTCACGGTTACGCACACAGTTGGCATATTTTTAATTAAGTTAACTTCAAGTAATCTAGAACCAGTGTTAAACAAAGTTTCCACGTTGCCACATAACCGCGGGCACGGCTTTCCGAAAGATTTAACCCTGCAGGGGTGCTCCAACTAGTCCATCACAAATTACCACAAGTCGCATAGAAATCCTCAATCACGAAGCTCGCGATCTCGTCGGATTCCCTAGTGGAAAACCTCAACTCTGAGATTACCCAAAGCATCACCGGAATCCCGATGCACAAGATATTCCGTCAAAGGTAAAACTAATCCAGCAAGGCCGCCCGACGTGTCGACGATCCCGATAGGAGTCGCGTACCTCGTTCTGAGGACACGGCGGATGAGCTAGACGTCGGGATCGCTAAACCTCCGGGTGACCAGAGGGGCGCCGGACATCGCTCAGGTGGGGCCAACACTCATGAGGAGCACTGGCCCGGGGGTTGATTAAATTTCCTCGGGTTAATTACTCCCTATGCAGTTCATCAGTTATTAGGCAAATGTAGTACCAAAGTTGGGCCTTGCCAGACCAGCTTTAATTTAAAAACGAATTATCAAGGGGGTCCCCGTAACAACCCCGATCGTGTTAGGAGCGCTCATTTATGGAACATAACACCGGTAGCCGGAAACTAAGGGGGCAAAGGTGGAACAAAACACCAGGCTAGAAAGGCCGAGCCTTCCACCTTTTACCAAGTATATAGGTGCATTAAATTAAATAGCATTTAAATATGGTGATATAACAAGGAACCCATGCTTTCACATGGAAGAATTTGCACCTGCAACTAGCAACGCTAACAACAGGGTTAAGCAAGCAGTAACATAGCCAAACAGTGGTTTGCTAGGTCGAACAGGTTGAAGGTGATCATGGCATTGTTGAGAGGCTGATATGGAAACATGTGGTAGGCAACGAGACATAAACGATAGAAGCGATAACTAGCATGGCAATAATAGTAATGGTATCTGGGGAAATGATCATCTTGCCTGAGATCCCGTTTGGAAGAAGAACAACTCGGAGAAGTCGTCGAACCAATGTATTCAAACGGGTCCTCACATTCCGACACGCTTGCGGAACTCTATCGAGACGGACAAACCGGAAACAAACATCAACACAAGTATTCACCACCACAAAGCAAGACATGATGCATACCCTAATATGATGCATGAACAGGTTAAAAAGCAAGGGATGGCATGACAATTCACCTCACGCAAACACTACACATTAAGTGAAGGTCGATACGCAACGGGTTGCATATCAACGAAACTCCACGTGTAATTATTTAATTAACTCCCGATTATTTACACGACAATATTAAATTGTTGTTAACATGGCAAGGGTGAAGCGATGGTCCTACATGGCATCCTAGACGGTTTAACTCGCGGAACATAGAACGGAGCTACGGCACAAGAACATGCAACACAAGATAAAATGCCATGAATGCGTCATGCATGCGAGCTCATTACATCACGACAAGAAGGGAAAGAAACAGGTGTCGCCACGGCGAGCGAGAGGGAACCATGGCGGCAACACGGAAAGATGCCACGACAACATTCCTATCCCGATAACTCGACGAGATATCGGTGACAACGAATTGAAGCGCGTGCGGTAACGCTAAATAAAGATGGGGTGATCCCGATTACCGGGTTCCCTTGTGGCGAGGGCACGACGAAAAGGAAGACAGCATGCACGGGCAAACAAACGGTGCATACATTCATTCAACTTGTTCAACACATATATTCGTTCAACACTAGCACACGGTACATGACATGTCCCCTCGGTATACCTTTGAAGCGTGCATATCGGAGGGGTTCGGGTCGTTGAAGGAGATCAACGATCGTCGTGGTCGTCGTGGAAGTAGTCGTACACGCGCCGGTAGTTGAAGTAGTGGTACACGGTCTCGTCGACGGTAGTCGTTCGCTCGGCGTCGTGGTTCCCGGTCTTTGGCGTCAGTAGTCGATCACGTCTCCGTCGATGTTCGGGGAAGTCGAAGTCGTCGTTGTACTCGTCGATCTCGTCGATGACTCACGGTAGGCGAGGATGGTCCGCACGGCGACGCAAGCGGCAGCAACACGGCTAGCGTAAGCGGACAAACCGCAAGCCACTAGCTACCTAGACTAGCATCTAACAGCAAAAGCAGCAAAGTAAGCTAGCAGGCAACAGCATCGGCACCTAACAGCATCTATCTAGCTAGCAGCAAAACGCACAACAACTTAGCAAAGCTTCAGGCAGCAAGCACGCAAGCAGCTACAGCAGCACCATGCCTCGGCCGGCAGCTACAGCAGCTCAACAGCAATAGCAAGGCACCAGCGACAAATGACAACAACAACAACATGAGCGCGGGGCGACAACAACAGCTAAGCTAGCCGCTCGCGAGCACTCGGCAGCAGCACAGGCATCTCCAAGCAGCAGCGACCGACATCAACAACCGCAAAACGTAGCAATGATGGACAGCTACGGCACGACACAGCAGCGAGATCAGCCACGGCGGTAGCACCTTCGCACAACACGGGACATCAACAACTAGCGCAGCAGCAAAACGGCGGCACAGCAACGCTAGCAATAGCAAGAAACGACAGCGACACAACAAGGGACAGCAACAGCGACGGGCCTCAACAACAGGATGCGTTCGGCAGCAGCGACATGCCGCAGCGACAGCAAGTAGGGAAGCAACCAGGGTAGCAGCTCATCGGCAAGCAACAACAACAGCACACGGCAACAAGCAGCAGCAAGGCAACGTTGACAGCGGCGCAGCCAGCAGCAGGGCAGCAAAACGGTGCATCGACAGCGAGCGGAGGATGGCGGCCGGCGAACATGGGGACGCGCGGGAGGCCAGCACGGCGGGGCCAGGGACGACGCGGGGAACAGCGAGGTCGCCATGGCAGGGAGGATGTGACCGGGGCGGCGAGCTCGAGGCCGAGGGCGAGCATGCGGGGAACTCGGGGGCGAGGGCGGCCGGGAGGCAAGAACGGCGGGGGCCGCGTGGCTCGGGAGGAGGAGGCCGGCGAGGTGGGCGCGAGGAGGACGAGGCCGGCGACGCGGGGCTGGCGGCGCTACTGGCGCGCGGGGAAGAGGAGGCGCGGCGAGGAGGGGCCGACGGCAGGGGCTCGGGGCTAGGGCGGCGCTGGGGGAAGGGGACGCGCGCACGGGAGGCCAGAGCGGCGGCGCAGAGACCGGCGAGGCGAGGAAGCTGGCCGGTCATGGCGTGGAGGGCACTAGGAGGAGGAGCCGGGAGAACTAGGGGAGGAGGTGGGTGGTGATGGCGCTGGGAGAGAACGAGAGGGAAAGAGGGGTTGCGGCGCTGGGACTAGGGCAGGCTGGCGAGGGGAGGCCTGGGCCTGGGGTCCTCCTCTCTCTATTTTGTTTTTCTTAAAACCCTTTTTTTTCTAAACAGAAATTTTAAAATAAGGAAAGGCTTTTTACAAAATAAAAAAAATGTTTCATTCCTTTGAAAAAAAATACCCCAACTCTAAAATAGCTTGGGCATTTTTAAACAAATAAAATGAAACCCTTTTAAGAATTAAAATAAAACCCTTTTTAAAGAATTTAAAAACAATTCAAAACCCTTTTTAAAGAATTAAAATAAAACTCTTTATTTAAATAATAAATAAAGCCTTTTAAAAGAGAAAATAAAATGGGCGGGTTTTAAAATAAAACAAACGGAGAGTAAAAATAAAACCTAAGGGTTGCCCCCGCATTTAATAAAAGGAATTTTTTTGAAAAGAAGAAGACGCACCCTTTTTAAATAGAGGTTTAAAACGGAAAATCTTGGCAACCGCAAAAACAAATAAGAGGGGAGAGGAGGGGAGAAGGTTTAGGTCGGCGGTGCAACAGGGTTAAGCGGTGGCTCTCACGCACCCGCTCTCAACACACCAACAAATGACACCACACTCACAAAGCACTCACAAGCAACACCGACAAATAACACAGTTGACATGATGCCATGCATGATGCGATGATGTAACTACATGACGATGCAACGAATAAAACTAAACACACGACGGAAACGGAAATAAAGGGGAATCTTCTGGAACGTCGGCATCGGGCTGTCACAACTCTCCTACACTACAAGAAGATCTCGCCCCGAGATCCAAGAATGAAAAAGGGGGAGAGGACGAGAAAGAACAAGAGGTAAAAACTTAGTCGCTTCTTTGACAGACGAGTGAAACCAACGATCCTTGAAGGTTGCAAGGAGATGAGGAATGACATGAGAAGGAAGCCAGAATTCACGGAAAATTTCGGCAGCACTTCGGTAGGAAAATGGGACAAAAAATTCGAAAAGGTAGAAGAAATAGACAATATTCATAAAAAACAACTAAATACAGCAAGGGAACACCATGATCTTGGTAGAACAACAAGATTGACCCAAAAGAGGAATACCACAAAGCCTCCGGAACAAGAGAATATGAACTAGCTCATACGGAAAAGAGAAAGAAGAAAAGAATGACAACTATCATCACAATAGAATTGAAGAGCCTCCGGTCATAGAATTGATGTAGTAGATGGAAAATCAACAACGAAGAAGAAGACAGTAGTGGGCTTATGAAGATCATCTCAACAAATATGAGGTGACAATCAACCACTAAAAGGAACAAGGACAGATGAAAGCAAAGATATGAAAACTTCTTACACCGAGAGGATACATTGAGAACTTGGATTAATGACAAGCACCATGATAGCAACAATCCATAGGAAAAGCTTTAGGTGAAGTCCAAACCAAGATAGCTCAATGAAGAAATCATGGTTTGCAGATATCTCATGATCATAGAATTGGTGGGTTTAATTATCTCATTCTTGAAAGGAAATTCTTCGAGGCTCCTACACTAACAAGAAGGCTATAATACCACCTCAAAGACTAAAGGAAGAACAAACACGCTGGAAATGCAAGAGAAAGAATACTTGAGGTACTCCAACAAGAATCTTGAAGAACACTTAAGAATGAATCACATCCTTGATGAACCATGAAGAAGGACCTCCGTATACAAATGAACGATGCAAAGACATGAAGGTAGAAAAGAATATGATTATGACCTGCCAAGATTTAGATGAAGCCTCACGGAGAGAAACTTGATAGAACTTGGGACTCCAGGAAATAAAGATAAGCACTTGAGAAAAGAATTGATATCATGCGCCACTCTGGAAGAAGAATTGAAATCATTTGATGACACAAGAATAAGAATTATGTTAAGCTAATCCTTCATCAAGTTAAATTGACGACAGTCAACGGATTTAACATACAACTTATTCTTCTTGAAATGATCTTGAAGAGACAGAGAGATAAGCACCATTTGAGGCACAATTGAAGGAAGCACCGGTTAGAATTCACAATTGAATGGGAACACCACGAATTAATGGAGATGCAAGATAACGAAGAGATCATGAGCCACCTGAGAGAAAACTAGAACAAGGCACTAGAATAATTGAGAGACGAACGAAGAGACAACAATTGAGAAGAATTGAGGATGAAAGCTGAAAGCTGAGAAGGAAGAAGTCTTCTGAAATGATGGCCTTTGGAGGAACGAGAAATAAAAACAACTCAGAGAAGCCCCGGATAGCACGAAAGGGATTACTCATGATTGACAATAAATTAGAGGATACATGAAGTTGAGATGACAATCTTCACAATAATGGAGCAAGACTGAGAATGATGACGAGAAACAACCCACGAATAACTGAGACACTCCGGAATAATGAAGAAAGTAACGTTGAGCCAATATGATAATTAATTCAAATAGATCTTGGAGAAGGAATATGACTGATGAAATCCATACTTACGTCAAAGCTGAAAAGAAATTAATGATCTCCGGGAAAAGATTAAAAGAGCTAGGAAAGATCCTGGGAAGGAACCTGTGGGTTATGGGCCCACTCAAAGAAACCACCATTAGAAAAGATTGAAAGACAAATTCAATGCACCGGTACAAATGACAACTTCATGAGGTTGAGAACCTAGAAATACTTAAAGAATAGAAAACACGAAACTTCCGAGATATCTTCAACACTCCGGATGAAAAGAGAGGAAATGAATAACCAAAACAGGCTGAAAGAATCTCCAACATGAAAAAGAATTACAAGGATAATTAGGATACAATGAACACGGATAACTGCATTGAATTCACCGGAAAGGATAACACGACTGAATAAGGATGAACAAGAAGCTCCTAAGAATCTTCACGATGAATCCCCGGGTAAGAGAGGAAAGAACAGACAGCGGAAGCACAATGAAAAGAAAACTCTTGGATGAAAATTGAATCATTGAAGAGAAAGGGTGGGAGGGCGGGGAAAAACAAAGACAACTTGGGCTAGATGAGATGAACTCCGGAATAAAATGAGAGAATGATCTTGCAGCAATTAGAGAGGATTGAATTCAGCTGAAGAGAAGCACACCGGTTGGAAAAGAATTAACATGACAACTCCGGTAGACAAGAATTGACAAGAGAATTGATTTGAGCAAAAGAATTTGCATTCTCACATAAAAATATGAGAACACCTCTTAGGAAAGATCTGAAATCACCACTTGACATCGAAGCAACTTGAATTACCATATTCAACAAAACAAAGGATGAGGCTTACGAAACGAGCCAGAACAAACTCATGAGAAAGATTTCCATTCGATATTTTCGTGGACAGGATCGCACGGGCTCGATTTTACAGTAGTCATCAAGTGCAAGGCAGTGCACCCGACATACGAAGCGTCCTCGAGTCGTAGCAAGCTACAAGGACTCTTTAAGACACAACGTGTACTGCTGTAAGTCGACCGTGAACAAACGAATCCACTAGATGTCGAACCCCAACCTAACATCATGCATTTGTTGGAAGAATGTCCTATAAGTAACTACTTGAATTCCCACCTATGAATTCCCGAAATATCTGGTCATGCAATCTGGTACACGGATACAAGGAGTAATAATCACACAACTCCTATACTAACCCGTCACTTGTATCACATCCGTCAACACACGACCAGAATCTCGGACCTTCATCTACAACAGACCCTCGTGATCACAACGATACAAAGTATGGCAGTACTCCCGAACAATCTGCACCAGTACTGGGGACATCGGGGTTATCTCGCCACTACTAGTATTGAAGCAATTACGAACATCCTTCGTTCTGAGATACTAAGAAATCTGAATGATAACGATGTGCTCAAGAATCCCCTGGAGCTCAACTCCCTGGAAGAAGATCAAGTCAGACAGAAGGCACCAAGACAGAACTCCGTCACATCGGCATCATATAGATTCCAAATATATCCGCGTGATCCTAAAATTTTTTTTGAGTGAGAAAAGGAGGAGAGTAAATTATTACGTCAAGATTCCTCACCAGAGCATAGAAGAGGAGAAAAAAGAATCCTACTCTCCGATATATAACTAGACTCAAATAGTTTTTCACTAGACTCGACTCGGCCAAGTTCGATCAATCAAGGGGGCTCCTAGGTCGGTCCTTGCTCTGATACAAACTTGTCACGCCCAAGATGCGACCCTATCCTCAATTTGGCACAAAGGCCTCGTTAGGGATAGAAGCGCATCTCGTCGTGTCGCAAGAATGGATATCGTTACAAGTACATGTACTGAATAGAAGAGATATATAAAGAGTTGGCTTACACTCGCCACAAGCTACATCAGAGTCACATCAGTACATTACATATCATAAAGAGTAAGGGCAGGGTTCGACTATGGACGAAAACAAACGACAAAAGAAGAACGACGTCCATCCTTGCTATCCCAGGCTACCGGCCTGGAACCCATCCTAGATCGATGAAGAAGAAGAAGAAGAAGAAGCAGCTCCAAATGAACAAACAACGCACTCGCGTCAAGTAACCTTTACCTGTACCTGCAACTGGTGTTGTAGTAATCTGTGAGCCACAGGGGACTCAGCAATCTCATTTCCCAAGACTAGCAAAGCTTAATGGGTGAGGCATGGTTAAGTGGTGAGGTTGCAGCAGCGGCTAAGCATATATTTGGTGGCTAACTTACGAGTACAAGGATTAGAGGGGGGAGGTCTACGCATAACGGACGTGTCTACTGATGATCAAATGAATGATCCTGAACACCTACCTACGTCAGACATAACCCCACCGTGTCCTCGATCGGAGAAGGAACTCATGAAAGAGACAGTCACGGTTACGCACACAGTTGGCATATTTTTAATTAAGTTAACTTCAAGTAATCTAGAACCAGTGTTAAACAAAGTTTCCACGTTGCCACATAACCGCGGGCACGGCTTTCCGAAAGATTTAACCCTGCAGGGGTGCTCCAACTAGTCCATCACAAATTACCACAAGTCGCATAGAAATCCTCAATCACGAAGCTCGCGATCTCGTCGGATTCCCTAGTGGAAAACCTCAACTCTGAGATTACCCAAAGCATCACCGGAATCCCGATGCACAAGATATTCCGTCAAAGGTAAAACTAATCCAGCAAGGCCGCCCGACGTGTCGACGATGCCGATAGGAGTCGCGTACCTCGTTCTGAGGACACGGCGGATGAGCTAGACGTCGGGATCGCTAAACCTCCGGGTGACCAGAGGGGCGCCGGACATCGCTCAGGTGGGGCCAACACTCATGAGGAGCACTGGCCCGAGTGTTGATTAAATTTCCTCGGGTTAATTACTCCCTATGCAGTTCATGAGTTATTAGGCAAATGTAGTACCAAAGTTGGGCCTTGCCAGACCAGCTTTAATCTAAAACGAATTATCAAGGGGGTCCCCATAACAACCCCGATCGTGTTAGGAACGCTCATTTATGGAACATAACACCGGTAGTCGGAAACTAAGGGAGCAAAGGTGGAACAAAACACCAGGCTAGAAAGGCCAAGCCTTCCACCTTTTACCAAGTATATAGGTGCATTAAATTAAATAGCATTTAAATATGGTGATATAACAAGGAACTCATGCTTTCACATGGAAGCATTTGCACCTGCAACTAGCAACGCTAACAACAGGGTTAAGCAAGCAGTAACATAGCCAAATAGTGGTTTGCTAGGTCGAACAAGTTGAAGGTGATCATGGCATTGTTGAGAGGCTGATGTGGAAACATGGGGTAGGCAACGAGACATAAACGATAGAAGCGATAACTAGCATGGCAATGATAGTAATGGTATCTGGGGAAATAATCATCTTGCCTGAGATCCCGTTTGGAAGAAGAACAACTCGGAGAAGTCGGCGAACCAACGTAGTCGAACGGGTCCTCACATTCCGACACGCTTGCGGAACTCTATCAAGACGGACAAAACGGAAACAAACATCAACACAAGTATTCACCACCACAAAGCAAGACATGATGCATACCCTAATATGATGCATGAACAGGTTAAAAAGCAAGGGATGGCATGGCAATTCACCTCACGCAAACACTACACATTAAGTGAAGCTCGATATGCAACGGGTTGCATATCGATGAAACTCCACGTGTAATTATTTAATTAACTCCCGATTATTTACACGGCAATATTAAATTGTTGTTAACATGGCAAGGGTGAAGCGATGGTCCTACATGGCATCCTTGACGGTTTAACTCGCGGAACATAGAACGAAGCTACGACACAAGAACATGCAACACAAGATAAAATGCCATGAATGCGTCATGCATGCGAGCTCATTACATCATGGCAAGAAGGGAAAGAAACAGGTGTCGCCACGGCGAGCGAGAGGGAACCATGGCGGCAACACGGAAAGATGCCACGGCAACATTCCTATCCCGATAACTCGACGAGATATCGGTGACAACGAATTGAAGCGCGTGCGGGAACGCTAAATAAAGATGGGGTGATCCCGATTACCGGGTTCCCATGTGTCGAGGGCACGACGAAAAGGAAGACAGCGTGCACGGGCAAACAAACGGTGCATACATTCATTCAACTTTTCAACACATACATTCGTTCAACACTAGCACACGGTACATGACATGTCCCCTCGGTATACCTTTGAAGCGTGCATATCGGAGGGGTTCGGGTCGTTGAAGGAGATCAACGATCGTCGTGGTCGTCGTGGAAGTAGTCGTACACGCGCCGGTAGTTGAAGTAGTGGTACACGGTCTCGTCGACGGTAGTCGTTCGCTCGGCGTCGTGGTTCCCGGTCTTCGGCGTCGGTAGTCGATCACGTCTCCGTCGATGTTTGGGGAAGTCAAAGTCGTCGTTGTACTCGTCGATCTCGTCGACGACTCATGGTAGGCGAGGATGGTCCGCGCGGCGACGCAAGCGACAGCAACACGGCTAGAGTAAGCGGACAAACCGCAAGCCACTAGCTACCTAGACTAGCATCTAACAGCAAAAGCAGCAAAGTAAGCTAGCACGCAACAACATCGGCACCTAACAGCATCTATCTAGCTAGCAGCAAAACGCACAAAAACTTAGCAAAGCTTCAGGGAGCAAGCACACAAGCAGCTAGAACAGCACCATGCCTCGGCCGGCAGCTACAGCAGCTCAACAGCAATAGCAAGGCACCAGCGACACAGGACAACAACAACAGCATGAGCGCGGGGCGACAGCAACAGCTAAGCTAGCCGCTCGCGAGCACTCGGCAGCGGCGCATGCATCTCCAAGCATCAGCGACCGACATCAACAACCACAAATCGTAGCAACGATGGACAGCTATGGCACAGCACAGCAGCGAGATCAGCCACGGCGGTAGCACCTTCGCACAACACGGGACATCAACAACCAGCGCAGCAGCAAAACGGCGGCACAAGAACGCTAGCAACAGCAAGAAACGGCAGCGACACAACAACGGACAGCAACAGCGACGGGCCTCAGCAACAGGCTGCGGTCGGCAGCAGCGACATGCCGCAGCGACAGCAAGCAGGGCACCAACCAGGGTAGCAGCTCAGCGGCAAGCAACGGCAATAGCACACGGCAACAAGCAGCAGCAAGGCAACGTTGACAGTGGCGCAGCCAGCAGCAGGGCAGCAAAACGGTGCATCGACAGCGAGCGGAGGATGGTGGCAGGCGAACACGGGGACGCGCGGGAGGCCTGCACGGTGGGGCCAGGGACGACGCGGGGAACGGCGACGTCGCCATGGCAGGGAGGCTGCGACCGGGGCGGCGAGCTCGAGGCCGAGGGCGAGCACGCGGGGAACTCGGGGGCGAGGGCGGCTGGGAGGTGAGAACGGCGGGGGCGGCGCGGCTCTGGAGGAGGAGGCCGACGAGGTGGGCGCGAGGAGGACGAGGCCGGTGACGCGGGGCTGGCGGCGCTACTGGCGCGCGGGGAAGAGGAGGCGCGGAGAGGAGGGCAGACGGAAGGGGCTCGGGGCTAGGGCGGCGCTGGGGGAAGGGGACGCGCGCACGGGAGGCCAGAGCGGCGGCGCAGAGACCGGCGAGGCGAGGAAGCTGGACGGTCATGGCGTGGAGGGCACTGGGAGGAGGAGCCGGGAGAACGAGGGGAGGAGGTGGGTGGTGACGGCGCTGGGAGAGAACGAGAGGGAAAGAGGGGTTGCGGCGCTGGGACTAGGGCAGGCTGGCGAGGGGAGGCCTCGGCCTTGGCCGGCTGGGCCTTGGCCTGGGGTCCTCCTCTCTCTATTTTGTTTTTTTTAAACCCTTTTTTTTCTAAACAGAAATTTTAAAATAAGGAAAGGCTTTTAAGAAAATAAAAAAAATGTTTCACTCCTTTGAAAAAAAATACCCCAACTCTAAAATAGCTTGGGCATTTTTAAACAAATAAAATGAAACCCTTTTAAGAATTAAAATAAAACCATTTTTAAAGAATTTAAAAACAATTCAAAACCCTTTTTAAAGAATTAAAATAAAACTCTTTATTTAAAGAATAAATAAAGCCTTTTAAAAGAGAAAATAAAATGGGAGGGTTTTAAAATAAAACAAACGGAGAGTTAAAATAAAACCTAAGGGTTGCCCCCGCATTTAATAAAAGGATTTTTTTTTTTGAAAAGAAGAAGACGCACCCTTTTTAAATAGAGGTTTAAAACGGAAAATCTTGGCAACCGCAAAAACAAATAAGAGGGGAGAGGAGGGGAGAAGGTTTAGGTCGGCGGTGCAACAGGGTTAAGCGGTGGCTCTCACGCACCCGCTCTCAACACACCAACAAACGACACCACACTCACAAAGCACTCACAAGCAACACCGACAAATAACACAGTTGACATGATGCCATGCATGATCCGATGATGCAACTACATGACGATGCAACGAATAAAACTAAACACACGACGGAAACGGAAATAAAGGGGAATCTTCTGGAACGTCGGCATCGGGCTGTCACAGTGGGAAGGAAGGGAATGACTCCACTTTCCAATCCTATTTTGAGTAGGATTGGAGTAGGAGTCCTACTCCTCCTTTGGCTGGCGCACCTTGGGGGCTTGGCGCTCAAGGCAACTCCCTCCCCCTACCTCCTATATATACTGGTGATTTAGGGCTGATTTGAGACAACTTTTGCCACGGTAGCCCGACCACAAACACCACGATTTTTCCTCTAGATCGTATTTCTGCGGAGCTCGGGCAGAGCCGTACAGGAGTAGATCCTTGACAACAACCGGAGCACCGTCACGCTGCCGTAGAACTAATCTACTTCTCCGTCTTTCTTGCTGGATCAAGAAGGCCGAGATCATCGTCGAGCTGTACGTGTGCTGAACACGGAGGTTCTGTCCGTTTGACACTAGATCGGAGCGGATCGTGGGACGGTTCGCGGGGCGGATCGAGGGACGTGAGGACGTCCCACTACATCAACCGCGTTTCTTAACGCTTCCAGCTGTGCGATCTACAAGGGTACGTAGATCCAAATCTCCTCTTGTAGATGGACATCACGATGATAGGTCTTCGTGCGCGTAGGAATTTTTTTGTTTCCCATGCGACGTTCCCCAACGGTGGCATCATGAGCTAGGATCATGCGTAGATGTAATGTCGAGTAAAACACAAAGGGTTTTGTGGACGGTGATGTTCTGCCCTCCTTAGTCTTTTCTCGATTCAGCGGTATTGTTGGATTGAAGCGCCCCGGACCGACATTATTCGTACGCTTACGAAAGAGTGGTTTCATCGATTGACATGCAACCTCGTTGCATAAAGATGACTGGCGGGTGTCGGTTTCTTTCACTTTAGTTGAATTGGTTTTGACCGAGACGGTCCTTGGAGAGGTTAAATAGCAATTTGCACATCTCCGTTGTGGTTTTTGCGTAAGTAAGATGCGATCTACCAGATACCCATTGCAGCCACGTAAAACATGCAACAACAATTAGAGGACATCTAACTTGTTTTTGCAGGGTATGCTTGTGATATGATATGGCCAATGACGTGATGTGATATATTGGATGTATGAGATGATCATGTTGTAATAGTTAATATCGACTTGCACGTCGAAGGTACGGCAACCGGCAGGAGCCATAGGGTTGTCTTTAAACTAACGTTTGTGTTTGCAGATGCGTTTACTATATTGCTAGGACGTAGCTTTAGTAGTAATAGCATAAGTAGCACGACAACCCCGATGGCGACACGTTGATGGAGATCATGGTGTGGCGCCGGTGACAAGAAGATCGTGCCGGTGCTTTGGTGATGGAGATCAAGAAGCACATGATGATGGCCATATCATGTCACGTATGAATTGCATGTGATGTTAATCCTTTTATGCACCTTATTTTTCTTAGAACGACGGTAGCATTATGAGGTGATCTCTCACTAAAATTTGAAGACGAAATTGTGTTCTTCCCGACTGTGCACCATTGCTACAGTTCATCGTTTCGAGACACCACGTGATGATAGGGTGTGATAGACTCAACGTTCACATACAACGGGTGCAAAACACTTGCACACGCGGAACACTCGGGTTAAGCTTGACGAGCCTAGCATGTGCAAACATGGCCTCGGAACACATGAGACCAAAAGCTCGAGCATGAATCGTATATTTGATATGATTGGCATAGAGATGCTTACCAGTCAAACTATTCTCGACTCACGTGATGATCGGACTTGAGATAGTGGATTTGGATCATGTACCACTCAAATGACTAGAGAGATGTACTTTTTGAGTGGGAGTTCTTAAGTAATATGATTAATTGAACTAATTATCATGAACATAGTCTAGTGGTCTTTGCGAATTATGATGTAGCTTGCGCTATAGCTCTATTGTTTTTATATGTTCCTAGAGAAAATTTAGTTGAAAGTTGATAGTAGCAACTTTGCGGACTGAGTCCGTAAAACTGAGGATTGTCCCCATTGCTGCACATAAGGCTTATGTCCTTAATGCACCACTCGGTGAGCTGCACCTCGAGCGTCGTCTGTGGATGTTGCGAACATCTGACATACACGTTTTTGATGACTAAGTGATAGTTCAGTGCGTAATACTTAATGGCTTGGAAGCAAGGCGCCAAAGACGTTTTGAAATGTCGCGGAACATAAGAGATGTTCTAAGAGATGAAATTGAGATTTCATGCTCGTGCCCTTGTTAAGAGGTATAAGACCTCCGACAAGATTCTTTGCCTACAAAGTAAAGGAGAAAAGCTCAAATCGTTGAGCATGGTCTCAGATTGTCTGAGTACAACAATCACTTGAATCAAGCAGGAGTTAATCTTCCAGATGAGACAGTGATGGTTCTCCAAGGTCACTGCCACTAAGCTGTTAGAGCTTCGTGATGAACTATAACATATCAAGGATAGATATGATGATCCTTGAGCGATTCGCAATGTTTGACACTGCAAGTGTAGAAATCAATAAGGAGCATCAATTGTTGATGGTTAGTAAAACCACTAGTTTCAAGAAGGGCAAGGGCTAGAAGGGATACTTCATGAAACGGCAAACCAATTGCTGCTGCAGTGAAGAAACCCAAGATTGAACCCAAACCCGAGACTAAGTGCTTCTATTATGAGGGGAATGATCACTGAGGCAGAGCTACCCTAGATACTTGGTAGATAAGAAGGCTGGCAAAGTCGACAGAAGTAGATTGATGTGTACTTTACTAGTACTCCCAGTAGCACGAGGGTATTGGATACCGGTTCGGTTGCTAAGTGATTAGTAACTCGAAATAAAAGCTACGGTATAAACGGAGACTAGCTAAAGGCGAGGTGACGATATGTGTTGGAAGTGTTTCCAAGGTTGATGTGATCAAACATCGCACGCTCCCTATATCATCGGGATCGGTCATAAAACCTAAATAATTGTTATTTGGTGTTTGCGTTGAGCATGACCATGATTGGATCGTGTTTATTGCAATACGATTATTCATTTAAAGTGAATAATAGTTATTCTATTTGCTTGAATAATTACCCTCAATGGTTTATTGAATCTCGATCGTGGTGTTACACATGTTCATAATATTGGTGCCAAAAGATACAAAGTAATAATGATAGTACCACTTAGTTGTGGCACTGCCACTTGAGTCATGTTGGTGTAAAATGCATGAAGAAGCTCCATGCTGATGGATCTTTGTACTCACTCATTTTTGAAATGTTTGAGACATGCAAACCATACCTGTTGGTATAAACGCATGATGAAACTCCATGCGGATGGATCATTTGGATTCACTTGATTTTGAATAACTTGAGACATGCAAATCATGCCACATGAAACAAGAGAGTAACTTGTTGGGAGTAATACATTTTTGATGTGTGCAGTCCAATAAGTGCTCAGGCATGCAGTGGATATCGTTATGTTCTTACTTCATTGACAATTTGAGTAGATACAGGAGTATTTACTTGATGGATCACAAGTCTGAAATGTTGAAAAGTTTAAAGCTATTTCAGAGTGAAGATCGTCGTGACAAGAGGATAAACTGTCTACGATATGATCATAGAGGTGAATATCTGAGTTACGAGTTTTTGGTACGCAGTTAAGACAATGTGAAAATTGTTTCGTAGTTCATGCCACCTCGAACACCATAGTGTGATGATGTGTCTGAACGTCATAGCCACTCCCTATTTGATATGGTGCATACTATGATGTCTCTTATCGAATTACCACTATTGTTTATGGGTTATACATTAGAGACAACCACATTCACTTTAAATAGGGCACCGCGTATTTCCATTGAGATGACACAATATAGACTATGGTTTGGAGAAGCCTAAGTTGTCGTTTCTTGAAAGTTTGGGGTTGCGATGCTTATGTGAAAAAGGTTCAGTCTGATAAGCTCGAACCGAAAGCGTATAAATGCATCTTCATAGGATATCCAAAACAGTTGGATACATCTCACATCTCAGATCTGGAAGCAAAGTGTTTGTTTCTAGAAACGGGTCCTTTCTCGAGGAAAGGTTTCTCTCGAAAGAATTGAGTGGGAGGGTGGTGGAACTTGATGAGGTTAGTGAACCGTCACTTCAACCAGTGTGTAGCAGGGTGCAGGAAGATGTTCCTGTGGTGCCTACACCAATTGAAGTGGAAGCTGATGATGGTGATCATTAGAGCTTCGCATCAAGTTACTAGAAACCTCGTAGGTCGACAAAGGTCGCGTACTACTACAATGTGGTACGATAAACCTATCTTGGAGGTCATGTTGTTGAACAACAATGAACCTACGAGTTATGGAGAAGCAATGGTGGGCCCGGATTCCAACAAATGGGTGTAGGCCATGAAATCCGAGAGAGGATCCATGTATAAAAAAGAAAGTGTAGACTTTGGAAGAACTACTTGATGGTAGTAAGACTATTAAGTAAAGATGGATCTTTAAAAGAAAGACAAACGATGATGGTGATAAGTCACTATTAATAAAAGCTCAACTTGTCATAAAGATATTTCGACAAGATCAAAGAGTTGACTATGATGTGACTTTCTCACTCGTAGCGATGCTAAAAGTCTGTTGGAATTATGTTAGTAGTTGCTGCATTATTTATGAAATATTGCACATAGGATGTCAAAACATTGTTTCCTCGATGGTTTCCTTGAGGAAAGGTTGTGTGTGATACAACCAGAAGGTTTTTGTCGATCCTAAGGATACTAACAAGTATGCAAGCTCCAGCGATCCTTTTATGGACTCGAGCAAGCATCTCGGAGTTGGAATATACGCTTTGATGTGATTATCAAAGCTTTTGGGTTTGTACAAGGTTTATGAGAAACTTGTATTTCCAAAGAAGTGAGTAGGAGCACTATAGAATTTCTGATAAGTATATGTGGTTGACATATTGTTGATCGGAAGTAATGTAGAATTTCTGTGAAGCATAAAAGGTTGTTTGAAAGGAGTTTTTGAAAGGAAGACCTGGATAGAGCTATTTGAACATTGAGCATCAAGATCTATAGAGATAGATCAAAACTCTTAATAGAACTTTCAAATGAAATGCATGCCTTGAGAAGTTTTTGAAGGAGTTCAAAATAGATCGGCAAAGAAAGAGTTCTTGGCTGTGTCGTAAGGTGTGAATATGAGTAAGACTCAAAAAGCCCGACCACGGCAGAAGAAAGAGAAAGGACGAAGGTCCTCCCCTATGCCTTAGCCGTAGACTCTACAGTATGCCATACTGTGTACCACACCTGATGTGTGCCTTCCCACAAGTCTGTTAAGAGGTACAAAGAGTGATCCAAGATTGAATCACTGAACAACGGTCAAAGTTATCCTTAGTAACTAATGGACTAAGGAATTTTTCTCGATTATGGAGGTGGTTAAAGAGTTCGTCGTAAAGGGTTACATCGATGCAAGCTTTGACACTAATCCGAATAACTATGAGTAGTAAAACGGATTCGTATAGTAGAGTAGATATTTAAAGTATTTCCGAATAGCACATAGTAGCAGCATCTATAAGATGACATAAATATTTGTAAAGCATGCACGGATCTGAAGGATTCATAACCGTTGACTAAAACCTCTCTCACGAGCAAGACATGATCAGACCCCAGAACTATATGGGTGTTGGATTCGTTAAAATCACATGGTGATGTGAACTAGATTATTGACTCTAGTGCAAGTGGGAGACTGTTGTAAATATGCCCTAGAGGCAATAATAAATTAGTTATTATTATATTTCTTTGTTCGTGATAATCATTTATTATCCATGCTATAATTGTATTGAATGAAAACATAGATACATGTGTGGATACATAGACACAACAATGTCCCTAGCAAGCCTCTAGTTGGCAAGCCAGTTGATCAAGGATAGTCAAGGTTTTCTTACTATGTGCAAAGTGTTGTTGCTTGATAACCGGATCACATCATTAGGAGAATCATGTGATGGACTAGACCCAAACTATGAACGTAGCATATTGATCGTGTCGTTTTATTGCTATAGTTTTCCACGTGTCAAGTATTTGTTCCTATGACCATGAGATCATATAACTCAGTGGCACCGGAGGAATACCTTGTGTATCAAACGTCACAACGTAACTGGGTGACTATAATGGTGCTCTACAGGTATCTCTGAAGGTGTCCATTGAGTTAGTATGGATCAAGACTGGGATTTGTCACTCCGTATGACGGAGAGGTATCTCGAGGCCCACTCGGTAATACAACATCACACACAAGCCTTACAAGCAATGTTACTAAGTGTAAGTCATGGGATCTTGTATTACAGAACGAGTAAAGAGACTTGCTGGTAACGAGATTGAAATAGGTATGCGGATACCGACGATCAAATCTCGGGCAAGTAACATACCGAAGGACAAAGGAAATGACATACGGTATTATATGAATCCTTGACAGTGAGGTTCAACCGATAAGATCTTCGGAGAATATGTAGGATCCAATATGGGAATCCAGGTCCCGCTATTAGATATTGACCGAGGAGTACCTGGGGGCATGTCTACATAGTTCTCGAACCCGCAGGGTCTGCACACTTAAGGTTCAGCGATGTTTTACTATAGTTGAGTTATATGCATGGTTACCGAATGTTGTTAGGAGTCCCGAATGAGATCACGAACATCACGAGGGTTTCCGGAATTGTCCGGAGACGAATATTGATATATAGGATGACTTCATTTGGTTACCAGAAAGTTTTTGGACATTACCGGGAATGTACCGGGAGTGACGAATGGGTTCCGGAAGTTCACCGGGAGGGGGGCAACCCTCCCGGGGGAAGTCCAAAGGACTTATGGGTGGCGCACCAGCCCTTAGTGGGCTGGTGGGACAGCCCAATTAGGCCTATGCGCCATAGAGAGAAAACCAAAAAAAAAGGAAAGGTGGGAAGGAAGGGAAGGACTCCACTTTCCAATCCTATTTTGAGTAGGATTTGAGTAGGAGTCCTACTCCTCCTCTTGGCCGACGCACCTTGGGGGCTTGGCCCTCAAGGCAAGTCCCCTCTCCCTCCTATATATATATATTGGTGATTTAGGGCTGATTTGAGACAACTTTTGCCACGGCATCCCGACCACAAACACCACGGTTTTTCCTCTAGATCGTATTTCCACGGAGCTCTGGCGGAGCCCTACAAGAGTAGATTCTTCACCACCACCTAAGCGCCGTCACGCTGCCGGAGAACTCATCTACTTCTCCGTCTTGCTTGCTGGATCAAGAAGGCCGAGATAATCATCGAGCTGCACGTGTGCTGAACACGGAGGTGTCGTCCGTTCGGCACTATATCGGAGCGGATCTTGGGACGGATCGCGGGACGGTTCGTGGGACGGTTCGCGGGGCGGATCAAGGGACGTGAGGACATTCCACTACATCAACCGCGTTTCTTAACGCTTCGTGCTATGCGATCTACAAGGGTACGTAGATCCAAATCTCCTCTCGTAGATGGACATCACCATGATAGGTCTTCGTGCGCGTAGGAATTTTTTTGTTTCCCATGCGACGTTCCCCAACATCCACGTGGGTTTATTGGATGCACAATAAGGTATAATGGGCTGAAGTGGTGGAAAATCCAAAAGAGGTGGGAAAATAAGGAAGGAGTCCTAATCCAAGTGGGATTGGAGAAGGACTCCTCCCTTCCCCAAGTCGGCCGACCGAAGGAGCCTTCTTGGCCGGCGCCCTAAGGGCTTGCCCCACCCCTTGGCTCCTCCAATATATACTTGAGGTTTAGGGCTGTTTGAGACACAACTTTGCCACGTGCAACTCAAACCTACACCTCGTAGTTCTTTCTCTAGATTAGATTTCTGCGGAGCTCGGGCGGAGCCCTGCAGGAATATATCATCACCAACACCGGTGCGCCGTCATGCTGCCAGAGAACTCATCTACTTCTCTGTATCTCTTGCTGGATCAAGAAGGCCGAGATTGTCATCGAGCTGTACGTGTGCTGAACGCGGAGGTGCCGTCCGTTTGGCGCTAGATCAGAACGGATCGTGGGACGACGGTTATTTGAATCACGAAGCTGTACCACTACATCAACCGTGTTTCTTAACAATTCCCGCTTAGTGATCTACAAGGGTACGTAGATCTAATCTCCTCTCATAGATGAACATCACCATGATAGGTCTTCGTGTGCGTAGGAAATTTTTTGTTTCCCATGCAACGTTCCTAAACACGGAGATCGTCATCGAGCTGTACGTGTGCTGAACGCGGAGGTGCCGTCTGTTCGGTGCTAGATCGGGATGGATCGTGGGATGGCGGTGATTTGGATTGCGAAGACGTTCCACTACATCAACCGCGTTTCTTAACGCTTCCCGCTTAGCGATCTACAAGGGTATGTAAATCCGATCTCCCTCTCGTAGATGATCATCACCATGATTGGTCTTCATGTGCGTAGGATTTTTTCCCATGCAACGTTCCCCAACAGTGGCATCATGAGCTAGGTTCATGCGTAGATGAAATCACGAGTAGAACACAAAAGTATTTGTGGGCGTTGATGTTCGATTTTCTGCCCACCTTAGTCTTTTCTCGATTCAACGGTATTGTTGGATTGAAGCGGCCCAGACCAACCTTACTCGTACGCTTACAACAGACCAATTTCATCGACTAACATGCAACTTGTTGCATAAAGATGACTGGCGGGTGTCTGTTTCTTTAACTTTAGTTGAATCGGATTTTGACCAAGGCGGACCTTGCAGAAAGGTTAAATAGCAATTTGCATAACACCGTTGTGGCTTTGCGTAAGTAAGATGCGATCATACTAGATACCCATAGCAGCCATGTAAAACATGCAACAACCAATTAGAGGACGTCTAACTTATTTTTTTGTAGGGTATCCATGTGATGTGATATGGCCAAAGACATGATGTGATATATTGGATGTATGAGATGATCATGTTGTAATAGTTAAATATCGACTTGCACATAGATGCTACGACAACCGGCAGGAGCCATAGGGTTGTCTTTAAACTAACGTTTGTGCTTGCAGATGCGTTTACTATATTGCTAGGTAGTAGCTTTAGTAGTGATAGCATAGATAGCACGACAACCTTGATGGCGGCACAATGATGGAGATCACGATGGTGGATATCATGGTGTGGCGCCTGTGACGATGAAGATCATGCCGGTGCTTTGGTGATGGAGATCAAGAAGCCCAAGATCATGGCCATATCATGTCACTTATGAATTGCATGTGATGTTAATCCTTTTATGCACCTTATTATGCTTAGAACGACGGTAGCATTATAAGTTGATCCATCACTAAAATTTCAAGATAAAATTGTTTTCTCCCCGACTGTGCACCGTTGCGACAGCTCATCGTTTCGAGACACCACGCGATGATCGGGTGTGATAGACTCAACATTCACATACAACGGGTGCAAAACAGTTGCACACGCGGAACACTTGGGTTAAACTTGACGAGCCTAGCATGTACAGACATGGCCTCGGAACACAAGAGACTGAAAGATCGAGCATGAGTCATATAGTAGATATGATCAACATGGAGATGTTCACCACTGAAACTATACTCAATCACGTGATGATCGGACTTGAGTTAGTGAATTTGGATCATGCGGCACTCGAATAACTAGAGGGATGTCTATTTGAGTAGGATTTTATAAGTAATATGATTAGCTAAACTCAATTGTCTTGAAACTCAATTGTCTTGAACATAGTCTAAGTAATGTTTGCAAAATTTTATGTTGTAGATCAATGGCTCGGGCAGTAGCAACCCTGAATTTCAATACGTTCCTAGAGAAAGCTAAGCTGAAATATGATGGTAGCAACTTTGTAGACTGGGCTCAAAATCTGAGGCTTATCCTTCAAGTTGCCAAAAGAATTATGTCCTTGATGCAACGCTAGGAGAAGAACCACCCGCTACGACCGAACAATATGTTTTGAACTCTTGGCAAGCTCGTAAGGATGACTACTTACTAGTTCAATGTGCAATTTTGTATGGCTTAGAACCGGGACTTCAACGATGCTTTGAACATCATGGAGCATGATACGTCTCCAATGTATCTATAATTTTTGATGGTTTCATGCTATTATCTTGTCAAACTTTGGATGTTTTGCATGCCTTTTATATATTTTTTGGGACTAACTTATTAACTCAGTGCCAAGTGCCAGTTCCTGTTTTTCCATGTTTTTGACCCCTTTCAGAGGAGATTTTGAAACAGATTCCAAACGGAAGAAAATCCCCGAAAAGATTTTTTCCGTAACAGAAGAAGATCGGGAAGCTTGGGAGCCAAGGCAAGGGATCCTCAGGGGCCCCACAAGCCCCCACCGCTCGGCCAGGGGGTAGGCCGCGGCCCACAGGCTTGTGGACCCCCTGAGCGCCCTCTGCCCTAGGGGTTGTGCCTATATATTCCCTAAAAATCCCAAAAAAATTCAGGAGATCATCGAAAGTACTTTTCCGCCGCCGCAAACTTCTGTCTCCGCAAGATCCCATCTGGGGCATGTTCTGGTGCCCTGCCGGAGGGGGATTCGGATACGGAGGGCTTCTTCATCAACACCATGACCTCTCCGATGATGCGTGAGTAGTTAACCATAGACCTACGGGTCCATAGCTAGTAACTAGATGGCTTCTTCTCTCTCTTGGATCTTCAATACAAAGTTCTCCATGATCTTCATGGAGATCTATCCGATGTAATCTTCTTTTGCGGTGTGTTTGTCGATATCTGATGAATTGTGGATTTATGATCAGATTATCTATGAATCTTATTTGAGTTTCTTCTGATCTCTTTTATGCATGATTTAGTATCCTTGTAATTCTCTTCGAGTTGTGGGTTTTGTCTGGCGAACTAGATCTATGATTCTTGCAATGGTAGAAGTGCTTGGTTTTGGGTTCATACCGCGCGGTGACCTCACCTAGTGACAGAAGGGGTAGCGAGGCACACATCGTGTTGTTGCCATCAAGGGTAAAAAGATGGGGGTTTCATCATTGGTTTGAGATTATCCCTCTACATCATGTCATCTTGCTTAAGGTGTTACTCTGTTCGTCATGAACTCAATACACTAGATGCATGCTGGATAGCGGTCGATGTGTGGAGTAATAGTAGTAGATGCAGAAAGTATCGGTCTACTTGTCTCGGACGTGATGCCTATATGTATGATCATTGCCTTAGATATCGTCATGACTTTGCGCGGTTCTATCAATTGCTCGACAGTAATTTGTTCACCCACCGTGATATTTGCTATTTTGAGAGAAGCCTCTAGTGAACACTATGGCCCCCGGGTCTACTCCACACCATATTTTCAGCCTTACACTTTTTGCTTTGTTGCACTTTCCGCCTTCAGATCTCACTTTGCAAACAATCTCGAAGGGATTGACAACCCCTTTTGAAGCGTTGGGTGCAAGCTTGTTTGTGTTTGCGCAGGTACTCTGGACTTGATGAGACCCTCCTTCTGGATCGATACCTTGGTTCTCAAACTGAGGGAAATACTTACTGCTCCTGTGCTGCATCACCCTTTCCTCTTCAAGGGAAAAACCGACGCAAACCAGAGAAGTAGCAAGAAGAATTCCTAGCGCCAAGGAAGGACTTTTGTTACCGTAGCAGAAGGATTTCTCGCGCCGTTGCCGGGGAGGAAGATCAAGTCAAGAACTCATCCAAGTAGGTGTCGCAAACTCATCTCTTGCATTTACTTTGTTTGCCAGTTGCCTCTTGTTTTCTTCTCCCCCACTTCACAATTTTCCTTTTTCGTTTGCCTCTTTTCATTCGCCCTTTTTCCTCGCTTGGTCTTTGTTTTCTTGTGTGCTTGACTTCTTGCTGAAGTCACCATGAATGAAAACACCAAACTTTGTGACTTCTCGAATACTAATAATAATGATTTTATTAGTACTCCGATTGCTCCCGCCAATAGTGCGCAGTCATACAAAATCAATGCCGCTTTGCTGAATCTTGTTATGAAAGAGCAATTCTCTGGCCTTCCTAGTGAAGATGCCGCATCCCATATCAATACCTTCACTGAGCTTTGCGATATGCAAAAGAAGAAAGATGTGGACAATGACGTGATTAAATTGAAGCTTTTTCCTTTCTCGTTGCGAGATCGCGCAAAAACTTGGTTTTCTTCGTTGCCCAAAAATAGTATCAATTCTTGGGATAAGTGCAAATATGCTTATATATCCAAGTATTCTCCGCGGCTAAGATTATCTCTCTCCGTAATGATATCATGAATTTCAAGCAACTTGATGATGAACATGTTGCACAATCTTGGGAGAGAATGAAATTAATGATTAGAAATTGTCCCGCTCATGGCTTGGGTCTTTGGATGATTATTCAAATCTTTTACGGTGGCTTGAATTTCGCTTCTAGAAATATCTTGGACTCCTCCTCAGGTGGAACGTTCGTGGAAATCACGTTAGGGGAAGCCACAAAGCTCCTAGACAACATCATGACGAACTACTCTCAGTGGCACACTGAAAGGTCACCTACTAGTAAGAAGGTACACGCTATAGAGGAAATTAACTCGTTGAGTGCTAAGATGGACGAGTTAATGAATTTGATTGCTAGTAGAAGTGCTCCTTTGGATCCTAATGACATGCCCTTGTATTCTTTGATTGAGAGTAGCAACGCTAGCTTGGACGTTAATTTTGTTGGTAGGAATAACTTTGGCAACAACAATGCTTTTAGAGGAAACTATGTTCCTAGGCCTTTTCCAAGTAACTCCTCTAATAATTTTGGCAACTCCTACAACAATACTCATGGAAATTACAATAAATTACCTCTGATCTAGAGAGTAATATCAAAGAGTTCATCAACTCTCAAAAGATTTTCAATGCGTCCATAGAGGAAAAGCTACTCAAAATTGACGATTTGGCTAAGAGCGTTGATAGAATTTCTGGTGATGTTGATGCTTTGAAAGTTAGATGTGCTCCTCCCAAAATCAACATGGATGAAACTTTGAAAGCTATGCGTGTTTCCATGATTGAGAGCCAAGAAAGAACCGCCCAAATTCATGCTAGACATGAATGGCTTAAAAAGGCGTGTTCTCGTGATGAGAATCACAAAGATCTTAAAGTGCTTGGTGTGACTCCCATTGAAACTTTTTTTTCTTGTGTCAAACCTAATGATTATGGGGCTGGATATGAATCCACTTTGGTTGAAAAGTGCCCCAATGATTCGGAGTCCATCTATCTTGATGCTAAAAGCATTGAAAGTGGAGTAGAAGACATTAAAACTTTGAGTAGTAATGAAATTACTACCGTGGATTTCAAGGAATTCAATTATGATAGTTGCTCCTTGATTAAATGCATTTCTTTGATGCAATCCATGTTAAACTCTCCACGCGCTTATAGCCATAACAAGGCCTTTACCGATCATATCGTCGAAGCTATGATAAAATCTCTTGAAGAGAAACTTGAATTGGAAGTCTCTATCCCTAGAAAGCTTCATGATGAGTGGGAACCTACCATCAAAATCAAAATAAAAAACTATGAGTGCAATGCTTTGTGTGATTTGGGTGCTAGTGTTTCTGCGATTCCAAAGTCATTATGTGATGTTCTCGGTTTTAATGAGATTGAAGAGTGTTCTATTAATTTGCATCTTGCTGATTCTACTCTCAAGAAACCCATGGGAAGGATCAATGATGTTCTTATTATTGCAAATAGGAACTATGTACCCGTGGATTTCATTGTGCTTGACATTGATTGCAATCCTACATGCCCTATTATTCTTGGTAGACCTTTCCTAAGGACTATCGGTGCTATCATCGATATGAAGGAAGGGAATATTAGATTTCAACTTCCTTTAAGGAAGGGCATGGAACACTTTCCTAGAAAGAAAATAAGATAGCCTTATGAATCCATGATGAGGGCCACTTATGGTTTGAGCACCAAAGACGACGATACGTGATTCTATCGCTTTTATGCCTAGCTAAGGGTGTTAAACAATAGCGCTTGTTGGGAGGCAACCCAATGAATTTATCTATTTTCTTTCTGTTTTGTTGCATCTACACCATCACAATTCTGTTGTGATAGTTTTTTTTTTGTGTTTCTTTTTGTGTTTGAGCCAAGCAAAACCTTTATGACTAGTCTTGGTAATGGTTGTTTGATCGTGCTGGAAAAAGACAGAAAATTTTCGCTCACGAGATGATTTTTTTCATTTTTATTCAGAAAGAGCTTTTTGAGTTGATTCTTTTTGCTGCTGGTTGATATGCTTTTTTCCCAGGCCGTCGCAAGTTTTCTGATTTTTTGAGGTACCAGAAGTATACGAAGTATACAGATTGCTACAGACTGGTCTGTTTTTGACAGATTCTGTTTTTGTTGAGTTGGTTGCTTGTTTTGATGAAACTATGGTTAGTATCGGGGGGGGGGGGGTACTAGCCATGGAAAAGTGGGAATACAGTAGCCCAACACCAATATAGATAGAATTCAAGTTTGCTACAGTACCAAAAGAAGTGCTAGTTTGTTTTCTTGTGCTTGCTAATGTTATCACGAGTTTCTGTTTAAGTTTTGTGTTGTGAAGTTTTCAAGTTTTGGGTGATGTTCTCATGGACAAAGAGATAAGGAGTGGAAATAGATCAAGCTTGGGGATTCCCAAGGCATCCCAAGCCAAATTCAAGGACACCAAAAAGCCTAAGCTTGGGGATGCCCCGGGAAGGCATCCCCTCTTTCGTCTTCAATCCATCGGTAACATTACTTGGAGCTATATTTTTATTCACCACATGATATGTGTTTTGCTTGGAGCGTCTTGTATTGTAGGAGTCTTTTCCTTTTGTTGTGTCATAATCATCCTTGCTGCACACCTTTTTGAGAGAGAGAGACATGCACTCATCATGATTTTGCTAGAATGCTCATTGTGCTTCACTGATATCTTTTGAGCTAGATACTTTTGCTCTAGTGCTTCACTTATATCTTTAGAGCACGGCGGTGCGTGACTTGGCAGTTGGCTTATGCTATGAAAGTAGTCCCAAATGTGATAGGTACCCAAAGAGGATGCAAAAACCTCCATCTTCATGTGCATTGAGTAGAAAGAGAAGTTTGACGTGGATTTGGTAATATTAAAAGCTATGTTAGTAGGGTGTTGTGAATCTAGAAATACTTGTGTTGAAGTTAGTGATTCCCGTAGCATGCACGTATGGTGAATCGCTATGTTAGGAAGTCGGAGCATAATTGATCTATTGATTGTCATCCTTTGTGTTGAGGTCGGGATCGCGCGATGGTTAACACCTACCAACCCTTCCCCTAGGAGTATGCGTTTAGCACTTTGTTTCGATTACTAATAAAAACTTTCGCAACAAGTATGTGAGTTCTTCATGACTAATGTGAGTCCATGGTATAGATGCACTTTCACCTTCCACCATTTCTAGCCTCTCTAGTGCCGCACAATTCTCGCCGGTGCACAAACCCACCATATTCCTTCCTCAAAACAGCAACCATACCTACCTACTATGGCATTTTCATAGCCATTCAGAGATATATTGCCATGCAACTCCGACCGTTCCGTCTCGTGACTTGTGCCGTCACTCTCATATTGCCATTGCATGATCGTAAGATAGCTAGAGAGATGTTTCAATGTCATACGCCATGCTAGATCATTGCACATCCCGGTACACTGCCGGAGGCATTTCCTATGGAGTCATCATTGTGAGGTTTGACTGTGAGTAAATAAAAGTGTGATGATCATCATTATTAGAGCATTGTCCCATGTGAGGAAAAAAAGAGGCCAAAGAGCCCAAAAACAAAAAAAAGAGGAAAAAAGAGAGAAAAGAAAAGAAAAAAGAGGCCTAAGAGCCCAAATGAAAAAAACAAGAAAAGAGAGAAAAAGAGAGAAGGGACAATGCTACTATCTTTCTCCACACTTGTGCTTCATAATAGCACCATGTTCTTCATGATTGAGAGCTTAATTGCTTTGTCACTACCATATGCTAGTGGTAATCTTCATTATATAACTTGGCTTGTATACTCCAATGATGGGCTTCCTCAAAAATTGCCCTAGGTCTTCGTGAGCAAGCAAGTTGGATGCACACCTACTAGTTTTCCTTTTGAGCTTTCACATACTTATAGCTCTAGTGCATCTCTTGTATGGCAATCCCTACTCATTCACATTGATATCTATTAATGGGAATCTCCATAGCCCTTTGATATGCCGAGTCAATGTGACCATCTCCTCCTTTTTGTCTCACGAC
The DNA here is from genome assembly GCF_904849725.1 of Hordeum vulgare subsp. vulgare. Classification (NCBI taxonomy): domain Eukaryota; kingdom Viridiplantae; phylum Streptophyta; class Magnoliopsida; order Poales; family Poaceae; genus Hordeum; species Hordeum vulgare. The sequence goes on along the minus strand of NC_058524.1, from coordinate 106,708,756 downwards.
CACCACCACACTCTATTCCACCTATAGTGCTATATTCATGGCTCGCGCTCATGTATTGCGTGATAGTTATAAAAAGTTTGAGAAAGTAAGAGTGCGAAAACAATTACTTGGCCAATTTCGGGGTTGTGCATGATTTACATTAGTTGTGTGAGGATGATGGAGCATAGCAAGACGATATGATTTTGTAGGTATAACTTTCCTTGGCCTTGTTTTTTGAAAGTTCATGATTACTTTGCTAGTTTGCTTGAAGTATTATTGTTTTCCTGTCAATAGCAAACTATTGTTTTGAATCTTACGGATCTGAACATTCATGTCACGTGAAAGAAGTTGCAAAGGACAACTATGCTAGGTAGCATTCCACATCAAAAATTCATTCTTTATCACTTCCCTACTCGAGGACGAGCAGGAGTTAAGCTTGGGGATGCTTGATACGTCTCCAACGTATCTATAATTTTTGATGGTTTCATGCTATTATCTTGTCAAACTTTGGATGTTTTGCATGCCTTTTATATATTTTTTGGGACTAACTTATTAACTCAGTGCCAAGTGTCAGTTCCTGTTTTCCCATGTTTTTGACCCCTTTCAGAGGAGATTTTGAAACAGAGTCCAAACGGAATAAAATCCCCAAAAAGATTTTTTCCGTAACAGAAGAAGATCAGGAAGCTTGAGAGCCCAGGCAGGGGAGCCTCAAGGGCCCCACAAGCCCCCACCCCGCGGCCAGGGGGGTAGGCCGCGACCCACACACTTGTGGCCCCCCTGAGCGCCCTCTGCCCTAGGGGTTGCGCCTATATATTCCCTAAAAATCTCAAAAAAATCTGGAGATCATCGAAAGTACTTTTCCGCCGGCGCAAGCTTCTGTCTCCACAAGATCCCATCTGGGGCATGTTCTGGTGCCCTGCAGGAGGGGGGATTCAGATACGGAGGGCTTCTTCATCAACACCTTGACCTCTCCGATGATGCGTAAGTAGTTCACCATAGACCTACGGGTCCATAGCTAGTAACTAGATGGCTTCTTCTCTCTCTTGGATCTTCAATACAAAGTTCTCCATGATATTCATGGAGATCTATCCGATGTAATCTTCTTTTGCGGTGTTTTTGTCAAGATCCGATGAATTGTGGATTATGATCAGATTATGTATGAATCTTATTTGAGTTTCTTCTGATCTCTTATATGCATGATTTCATATCCTTGTAATTCTCTTCGAGTTGTGGGTTTTGTCTGGCCAACTAGATCTATGATTCTTGCAGTGGGAGAAGTGATTGGTTTTGGGTTCATACCGTGCGGTGACCTCACCCAGTGACAGAAGGGGTAGCGAGGCACGCATCATGTTGTTGCCATCAAGGGTAAAAAGATGGGGTTCTCATCATTGGTTTGAGATTATCCCTCTACATCATGTCATCTTGCTTAAGGCGTTACTCTGTTCGTCATGAACTCAATACACTAGATGCATGGTGGATAACGGTCGATGTGTGGAGTAATAGTAGTAGATGCAGAAAGTATCGGTCTACTTGTCTCGGACGTGATGCCTATATGTATGATCATTGCCTTAGATATCGTCATGACTTTGCGCGGTTCTATCAATTGCTCGATAGTAATTTGTTCACCCACCGTAATATTTGCTATTTTGAGGGAAGCCTCTAGTGAACACTATGGCCCCCGGGTCTACTCCACACCATATTTTCAGCCTTACACTTTTTACTTCGTTGCACTTTCCGCCTTCAGATCTCACTTTGCAAACAATCTTGAAGGGATTGACAACCCCTTTTGAAGTGTTGGGTGCAAGCTTGTTTGTGTTTGCGCACGTACTCTGGACTTGACGAGACCCTCCTTCTGGATCGATACCTTGGTTCTCAAACTGAGGGAAATACTTACTGCTCCTGTGCTGCAGCACCCTTTCCTCTTCAAGGGAAAAACCGACACAAACCAGGGAAGTAGCAAGAAGAATTCCTAGCGCCAAGGAAGGACTTTTGTTACCGTAGTAGAGCATATGAGATGTTCTAGGAGTTGAAGTTTATCTTTGAGAAGAATGCCCGGATCGAGAAGTATGAGACCTTCGATAAATTCTATGCTTGCAAAATGGAGGAGAATTCGTCTGTCAATGAACATGTGCTCAAAATGTCTGGGTACTCAAACCGTCTAGCTGAGCTGGGGATCGATCTCCCGTAAGAAGCTATCACTGACAGAATCACGGCCACCTAACTACAAGAGCTTTGTGTTGAACTTTAACATGCAAGGGATGAATAAGTCACTCGACGAGTTATTTGCGATGCTGAAAGTCGCTCAGTCAGAAATCCAGGAAGACCACTAGTTTCAAGAAGAACGGCAAAGGCAAGTAGGGTAACTCCAACAAGAGTGGAAAAACTGTTGCCCCTCCAAAGAAGAAACCCAAGGCAGCGCCTAAGCCGGAAACTGAGTGCTATTATTGCAAGGGGACTGCTCACTGGAAGCGCAACTGCCCCAAGTATCTGGCCGATAAGAAGGCGGCCAACGCCAAACAAGGTATACATGATATACATGTTATTGATGTGTAGCTCACCAACTCTCATAGTAGTGCCTGGGTATTTGATACCGGTTCTGTTGCTCAGATTTGCAACTTGAAGCAGGAACTTCGGAATAAGCGAAGGATGGAGAAGGATGAAGTGACGATGCGCATGGGAAATGGTTCCAAGGTTGATGCGATCGCCGTCGGCACAGTCTCACTTCAGTTACCATCGGGATTAGTTATGAACTTAAATAATTGTTATTTAGTGTCTGCATTAAGCATGAACATTATATCTGGATCTTGTTTATTGCGAGACGGTTACTCATTTAAGTTTGGGAATAATGGTTGTTCTATTTATATGAGTAATATATTTTATGGTCATGCACCCAATTTGAGGGGTTTGTTCATATTGAATCTCGATTGTGATGATACTCACATCCATAACATTGAGGCGAAAAGATGTAGAGTTAACAATGATAGTGCCACTTTCTTGTGGCACTGCCGCTTAGGTCATATTGGTGTTAAGCGCATGAAGAAACTCCATGTTGATGGACTTTTGGAGTCACTTGATTTTGAATCACTTGACACATGCGAACCATGCCACATGGGCAAGATGACTAAGACTCCGTTCTCTGGAACAATGGAGCACGTGAGTGACTTATTGGAGATCATACATACTGATTTGTGCGGACCAATGAGCATAGAGGCGCGCGGTGGATATCATTATTTTCTCACCTTCACTGACGATTTGAGTAGGTATGGCTATATCTACTTGATGAAGCACAAGTCTGAAACGTTTGAAAAGTTTAAGAAATTTCAGAGTGAAGTGGAAAATCATCGTAGCAAGAAGATCAAGTTCCTACAATCTGATCGAGGAGGAGAATATCCGAGTTATGAGTTTGGTGCTCACTTAAGATAGTGTGGAATTGTTTCACAATTGACACCGCGTGGAACACCACATCGTAATGGTGTGTCCGAACGTCGTAATCGTACTTTGTTAGATATGGTGCGATCTATGATGTCTCTTACCGATTTGCCATTATCGTTTTTGGGCTATGCATTAGAGACAACTGCATTTACTTTAAATAGGGCACCATAAAAATCCGTTGAGACGACACCATATGAGCTATGGTATGGCAAGAAGCCAAAGTTGTCATTTCTTAAAGTTAGGGGATGCGATGCTTATGTAAAAAAGCTTCAGCTTGAAAAGCTGGAACCCAAAGCGGAAAAGTGTGTCTTCATAGGTTACCCAAAAGAGACAGTTGGGTATACCTTCTATCTCAGATCCGAGGGCAAAGTGTTTGTCGCTAAGAACGGAGCTTTTCTTGAGAAAGAGTTTCTCTCGAAAGAATTGAGTGGGAAGAAGATAGAACTTGATGAGGTTGCAAAACCTCTGCTTCAACAAAATGGTGGCGCAGGGCAGAAAGAAATTTATGTCGAGGCAACACCAGTTGAAGAGGAAGCTGATGATGATGATCATGAAGCTTCGGATCAAGTTACTGTCGGACCTCGCAGGTCGACAAAAGCACGTACTGCTCCTGAGTTGTACGGGAATCCTGTCTTGTCTATCATGTTGTTGGACAACAATGAGCCTGCAAGTTATGGAGAAGCAACGGTGGGCCCAAATTCCAACAAATGGTTAGAAACCATGAAATCCGAGATAGGATCTATGTATGAAAACAAAGTGTGGACTTTGGAAGTATTACCTGAAGGTCGCAAGGCTATTAAGAACAAATGGATATTTAAGAAGAAGACGGACGCGTACGCTAATGTGACCATTTATAAAGCTCGACTTGTGGCAAAGGGGTTTTCACAAGTTCAAGGATTTGACTACGATGATACATTCTCACCCGTAGCGATGCTGTAACGCGCAAGATGCGATCCTATCCTCAATTTGGCACGGGGGCCTCATCAGGGATAAAAGCGCATCTTGTCGTTTCGCAAGAATGGATATCATTACAAGTACATGTACTGAAAAGATGAGATACATAGAATTGGCTTACACTCGCCACAAGCTACATCAGAGGCACAACAGTACAATACATAAATATCTAGAAGAAGAGTAGGGTCTGACTACGGACGAAAATAAACGAGAAAAGAGAACGACGTCCATCCTTGCTATCCCAGGCCGCCGGCCTGGAACTCATCCTAGATCGATGGAGAAGAAGAAGAAGCAACTCCAAACGAACAATCAACACGCTCGCGTCAAGTAACCTTTACCTGTACCTGCAACTGGTGTTGTAGTAATCTGTGAGCCACAGGGGACTCAACAATTTCATTTCCAAAGGTATCAAGACTAGCAAAGCTTAATGGGTGAGGTATGGTTAAGTGATGAGGTTGCAGCAGCGGCTAATCATATATGAGGGGGCTAACTGATCTACTCATAGCGGACATGGACTACTGATGATCAAATGAATAATCCTGAACACCTACCTACATCAGACATAACCCCACCGTGTCCTTGATCGGAGAAGGAACTCACGAAAGAGACAGTCACAATTACGCACACGTTTGGCAAGTTTTAATTAAGTTAACTTCAAGTTATCTAGAATCAGTGTTAAACAAAGTTTCCACGTTGCCACATAACCGCGGGCACGACTTTTGGAAAGATTTAACCCTGCAGGGGTGCTCCAACTAATCCATCACAAATTACCACATGCCGCATAGAAATCCTCGATCACGAAGCTCGCGATCTCGTCGGACTCCTTAGTGGAAAAACCTCAACTCTGATATTACCCAAAGCATCACCGGAATCCCGATGCACAAGATATCTCGTCAAAGGTAAAACTAATCCAGCAAGGCCACCCGACGTGTCGACGATCCCGATAGGAGCCGCGTATCTCGTTCTCAGGACACGACGGATAAGCGAAGCGTACGGTGGCCTGATAGACATCACCCGAGTTGTCCCGTGTTGGCCCCGCACGGTGTTCTGTTGTGGACCAGCACCATCAGCACTCACCCTCCCTGTATTATGTTGAATTACTCCTCGGGGAGCGCTAACTCCCTATGCATTTCAGTATTAGCAGAATTATTATCAAGGGGTCCCCATAACAACCCCGATCGTGTTAGGAGTGCTCAATTATGGAACATAACACCGGTAGCCGAAAGTAAGGGGGCAAAGGTGGAACAAAACACCAGGCTAGAAAGGCCGAGCCTTCCACCTTTTAGCAAGCATATATGTGCATTAATTTAGATAGAGTTTAATAGGATGGTATAATAAGGAACCCATGTTATCACATGGAAGCAACTGCACCTGCAACTAGCTACGCTAACAACATGGTTAAGCAAACGGTAACATAGCCAATCAGTGGTTTGCTAGGTTGTGAACAAATTGAAGATTTTCATGGCATGTTGGGAGGATGGTATAAAACAGGTGGTAGGCAACGAGACAATAACGATTGAAATTGTAAAACTAGCATGGCAATCATAGTAATGGTATCTAGGGAAATGGTCATCTTGCCTGAGATCCCGCTTGGAAGAGGAATGACTCCGTGAAGCAGACGAACCGATGTAGTCGAACGGGTCCTCACATCCGACACGCTTGAGGAACTCTATCGAGACAGAGGAAACCGGAAACAAGCATCAACACACGATATTCACCACGGCATATGCACGACAAGATGCAATCCACATATGATGCATGATCAGCGAATATATGCAAGACATGGCATGGCAATTCACGACAATCAAACACTACACATTAAGTGAAGTTCAATATGCAACGAGTTTCATATTGACGAAACTCCACATACGAGTTATTTAGTTTTATCCCGATTAGGTGCACGGCAATATTAAATGTGGTTACACATGGCAAGGGGTGAAGCGTAATTAAACTACCTATCTAGGCATTTTAAATGAGGCCGGAAAGGACATATAGCACCTTCGAGACGACCTCACATGTTAATTTACATTTCTGTCCAGATCTGAACTAACACATTTAATTAGTTGTTAAACAGCATTATAAATAGGTTCACGTGATTCTACGCCACGTTACAAGCAATTTACACATGTAGGACATCCCGAACGGAGCTATGGATCAAAAGATACGGACACCGCAAGATATGATGGCATGAATGCAATATGTGTGCAACGATAGTCACGAGCATTTCAAAACGCACAACCAGCAAGATAAATGAAACTACACGAGATTCTAAGCAAGTTTCATATAGTACATGATCAAAACGGAGCAACAGTTCAACAACTACGAGCAAAACAAGAAATCACTACAAACTGCCAAAGTCAGCCACATAGCATTTTCTACACCCCACGACTACGAGCTACACAAAACCAATATACTCAACCAACGCATGACACGATAGAGGGAAAGAAGCACTACAACATACAACTAACAACACCTAGCATGGAAGCATGGATCACTAGGAAAAGAAGTCACAAAATGGCTTCTCACACACTATTTCAGACTTAGTGAAAATAACAGTTTATGAAACTGCAGTTTTCGATCTAAAGGCATATTGACAGCAGTAAAACCATAAGCTACAGGACTCCAAATGGCATGAAAATTCACAGTATGCTAGAGAATCCTAAAGTATACAACTAACTCCATTGCACCAACCTCAAAAGAGCTACAGATCACCAGATAAACTCATGCAAAGTAAGCAACAAAATATAACAGATCTCAGACTTAGAAATATGTCAGCATCTCCAAATCAGCACTATTTTCTAGCAACTTGATAGCAAGCAAACCACACCTAAACATGGATTTCTATTGCAACCAAAATTACCAGGGGCTAGACTAAACATCCAAGAGCAACTCTCTAGTCGACAACTTAATCATATCACGCACGGGTTAAATCCCACTAAATAAACAAAAGGGCATCACGACAAAATATCATACGAACTAACTTGCTCAAAAGCTAAAACTAAATACACACTTAAAATCTATGGATTTTTCTACCCCGAAAACATATATAACATGAGGGGTTGCCAAATGAAAACAACGCCACACGTATATGCGGTAATATGTTAATAACTAGCGACTAAACCCTACATGAAAAAATACCAACGACTACTCTAAAATATATGGCAATAAGGTTCCTAAAACGTGAGCATTTTATCTACGGAGATCGAGCAATCCAGACACGCACGGAAAATAAATACGGGCAAATTCCTATTAGGACAGCACGCAAAACTAGACATTTGACGGGTCAAACTACTTCAAACATTTATGCAAGTTTTGAAAATCTACACAAGATCCATATCTAATTCATCGCGATCCGACATACGGATATTAAACTACGGGCTTTTTAAATATAACCTATTCACTGAAAAAGAAATAAAACAAAGTAATTATAAACACCTACGCGAACCGAATCCAGTGGCGCATTTTAACTAAGACGCGCCTAGGCAAAAGATTAGAGGGCCGGGGTGGCTCACCTTGGGCCGGCTCGGATCTGGAGCTGGGCATGGAGGCCAAAGACTGGGCCGATGGCTTGGCTGGTTCGACCAGGGAGCGCTTGGAGGTGGGCCGGGGTGAGGCCAGCCGAGGAGCGGCTGGCGAGCGGTCCAGGAGCTACCGAGCCGGCCAACGGGACGGGAGCTCGTCCCCTCGCTCGACAGAAATCCATGGCGGCGCCGAGGTGCACCCTGGCGGCGTCACGGGATGAGGAGGCGAGCGGCACTGCATGAGGTCCTTGGTAGCGGCGGATCTGACCGCGACAGATTCGTCCCCGGCGGAGGCGGCTCGAGGCAGACCCCAAGGCAGCGGCACGGCGGGCTGGATCTCGCAGCCGTGGGCAAGCTGCGCGGGGGTGGCAGCAGATAGGTGCTTCGGCGAGGGGTTGGTGGGGCTCCAGCCGGGGCACTCCGGCGTCCAGCGGGGCGACGCGGTGAGGCGTAGGCGGCGGCGCGAGGGGAGTCAGGGAGGCGAAGCTGCGGGGAGGCGCTAGAGAGGCTCGCGAGCGGTGGCGGTGGATGGGCCTGCCCGGGCCCGATCTGGGCTCGGCGGGCCTGCGACGGCTGTAGGCTGGTGGGAGGAGATAGAGAGGTGGGACTAGGGATTCGGGGTGGCACGTATGCCGAGGTGGGAGGTGAGGGCTGTCTAAAATTAGGAGGAGGGTCTATTTATAGACAAAGGGGGGCTAGGTTTAGCGAAATTTCGTCCCGGATCCAACCGCGCGGTCGGAATCGAACAATTCCGAACGCGGGACGGGCTACGTGGCCGCGTAGAGTAGGTTAGCTGGAGAAGAGAGGAAAACGACACCCGACAACGTATTTTAAAACACTGATAACCGTCCAACGGTAGACCAAATACGATGCCGCTACGGTTGACCGTTCGGGTACCAGACGGACTCCGATTGCGACGAAACTTGACAGGCGGCCTAGCTACAACTAATTACGACCGCACGCCAAGTTCCAACCCAATCAGAGAAGGTTTTCAACACACTTTTAAAAACGAGGATTTGATGATGTCGCGGGCGCGTGCGTGTGTGGTCAGTCTCAGGACGGACAACGACGAGAACCGGCAACTAAAAATGGATGCAAGTTTGAAAACTGGCGGCAATGGGATGCCGATGCAATGCTGATGATGCGCATGATGCGATGATGATGCGACAAATAAAAATAACCAGACGACGAAAACGGAAATAAAGGGGAATCTTCTGGAACGTCGGTCTCGGGCTGTCACAACTCTCCTACACTACAAGAGGATCTCGACCCGAGATCCAAGAATGAAGGGGGAAGAGGAAGAGAAAAAAGAGGTAAAACTTAATTTCTTCTTTGACAAACGAGTGAAACTAACGATCCTTGAAGGTTGCAAAGCAATAAGGAATGATATGAGAAAGAAGCAAGAATTCACGGGAAATTTCGGCAGCACTTCGGTAGGAAAATGGGACAAAAATTCGATAAGATGGGAGAATTAGACAAGACTCATAATAAACAACTAAATAGAACAAGGGCACACCCTGATCTTGATAGAACAACATGACTGACCCAAAAGAGCAGCATCACAATGCCTCCGAACAAGAAGAATTGACGTAGTTGTTGGAAAAACAACAGCGAAAAGAACAAGCTTGTAGTGAACTTGAGAAAATCATCTCAACATTTATGAGGTGACAACCAACCACTAAAAGAAACAAGGATAGTTGAAAGCAAAGATATCAAAACTTCTTACTGTTGGGGAACGTCGCATGGGAAACAAAAATTTTCCTACGCGCACGAAGACCTATCATGGTGATGTCCATCTACGAGAGGAGATGAGTGATCTACGTACCCTTGTAGATCGTACAGCAGAAGCGTTAGTGAACGCGGTTGATGTAGTGGAACGTCCTCATGTCCCTCGATCCGCCCCGCGAACAATCCCGCGATCAGTCCCACGATCTAGTACCGAACGGACGGCACCTCCGCGTTCAGCACACGTACAGCTCGACGATGATCTCGGCCTTCTTGATCCAGCAAGAGAGACGGAGAGGTAGAAGAGTTCTCCGGCAGCGTGACGGCGCTCCGGAGGTTGGTGATGACGTTGTCTCAGCAGGGCTCCGCCCGAGCTCCGCAGAAACGCGATCTAGAGGAAACACCGTGGAGGTATGTGGTCGGGCTGCCGTGGAAAAGTCGTCTCAAATCAGCCCTAAAACCTCCGTATATATAGGTGGGAGGGAGGGGACCTTGCCTTGGGGCTCAAGGAGCCCCAAGGGGGTCGGCCGAGTCCAAGGGGGAAGGCTGCCGCCCCAAACCGAGTTGGACTTGGTTTGGTGGGTGGGAGTCCTTCCTTCCCTTCCCACCTCCCTTTTTTTTCTTTCTCTTTGATTTTTCTTTGTATGGCGCTTAGGGCCCTTTTGGGCTGTCCCACCAGCCCACTAAGGGCTGATGCGCCACCCTCATGGCCTATGGGCTTCCCCGGGGTGGGTTGCCCCCCCGGTGAACTCCCGGAACCCATTCGTCATTCCCGGTACATTCCCGGTAACTCCGAAAACCTTCCGGTAATCAAATGAGGTCATCCTATATATCAATCTTCGTTTCCAGACCATTCCGGAAACCCTCGTGACGTCCGTGATCTCATCCGGGACTCCGAACAACATTCGGTAACCAACCATATAACTCTAATACGCATAAAACAACGTCGAACCTTAAGTGTGCAGACCTTGCGGGTTCGAGAACTATGTAGACATGACCCGAGAGACTCCTCGGTCAATATCCAATAGCGGGACCTGGATGCCCATATTGGATCCTACATATTCTACGAAGATTTTATCGTTTGAACCTTAGTGCCAAGGATTCATATAATCCCGTATGTCATTCCCTTTGTCCTTCGGTATGTTACTTGCCCGAGATTCGATCGTCAGTATCCGCATACCTATTTCAATCTCATTTACTGGCAAGTCTCTTTACTTGTTCCGTAATACAAGATCCCGCAACTTACACTAAGTCACATTGCTTGCAAGGCTTGTGTGTGATGTTGTATTACCGAGTGGGCCCCGAGATACCTCTCCGTCACACGGAGTGACAAATCCCAGTCTTGATCCATACTAACTCAACTAACACCTTCGGAAATACCTGTAGAGCATCTTTATAGTCACCCAGTTAGGTTGCGACGTTTGATACACACAAAGCATTCCTCCGGTGTCAGTGAGTTATATGATCTCATGGTCATAGGAATAAATACTTGACACGCAGAAAACAGTAGCAACAAAATGACACGATCAACATGCTACGTCTATTAGTTTGGGTCTAGTCCATCACGTGATTCTCCTAATGACGTGATCCAGTTATCAAGCAACAACACTTTGTTCATAATCAGAAGACACTGACTATCTTTGATCAACTGGCTAGCCAACTAGAGGCTTGCTAGGGACGGTGTTTTGTCTATGTATCCACACATGTAAATGAGTCTTCATTCAATACAATTATAGCATGTATAATAAACGATCATCTTGATACAGGAATTATAATAATAACTATATTTATAATTGCCTCTAGGGCATAATTCCAATAGTCTCCCACTTGCACTAGAGTCAATAATCTAGCCCTCACATCATCATGTGAATTACATTGTAATGAATCTAACACCCATACAGTTCTGGTGTTGATCATGCTTTGGCCGTGGAAGAGGTTTAGTCGGCGGGTCTTCTACATTCAGATCCGTGTGCACTTTGCATATATTTACGTCCTCTCCCTCGACGTAGTCGCGGATGAGGTTGAAGTGTCGTTTGATGTGTCTGGTCTTCTTGTGAAACCGTGGTTCCTTTGCTAAGGCAATGGCACCCGTGTTGTCAGAGAACAAGGTTATTGGATTCAGTGCGCTTGGCACCACTCCAAGATCCGTCATGAACTGCTTCATCTAGACACCCTCCTTAGCCGCCTCCGAGGCAGCCATGTACTCCGCTTCACATGTAGAATCTGCTACGACGCTTTGCTTGGAACTGCACCAGCTTACCGCACCCCCATTAAGAATAAATACGTATCCGGTTTGCGACTTAGAGTCGTCCGGATCTGTGTCAAAGCTTGCATCGACGTAACCTTTTACGGCGAGCTCTTCGTCACCTCCATACACGAGAAAAATCTCCTTAGTCCTTTTCAGGTACTTCAGGATATTTTTGACTGCTGTCCCGTGATCCACTCCTGGATTACTCTGGAACCTATTTGCCATACTTATGGCCAGGCTAACAGCCGGTCTAGTGCACAGCATTGCATACATGATAGAACCTATGGCTGAAGCATAGGGGACAGAGCGCATATGCTCTCTATCTTCATCAGTTGCTGGGCACTGAGTCTTACTCAATCTCGTACCTTGTAAAACTGGCAAGAACCCTTTCTTGGACTGTTCCATTTTGAACCTCTTCAAAACTTTATCAAGGTATGTGCTTTGTGAAAGTCCTATCAGGCGTTTTGATCTATCCCTATAGATCATAATGCCTAGAATGTTAGCAGCTTCTCCTAGGTCCTTCATAGAGAAACTTTTATTCAAGCAATCCTTTATGCTCTCTAAAAACTCCATGTTGTTTCCAATCAGCAATATGTCATCCACATATAATATTTGAAATGCCACAGAGCTCCCACTCACTTTCTTGTAAATACAAGATTCTCCAACCACTTGTATAAACCCAAATGCTTTGATCACCTCATCAAAGCGTTTGTTCCAACTCCGAGATGCTTGCACCAGTCCATAAATGGACCGCTGGAGCTTGCACACCTTGTTAGCATTCTTAGGATCGAGAAAACCTTCGGGTTGTATCATATACAATTCTTCCTTAAGGAAACCGTTAAGGAACGCCGTTTTGACATCCATCTGCCAGATTTCATAATCGAAAAATGCAGCTATTGCTAACATGATTCTGACGGACTTAAGCATCGCTACGGGTGAGAATGTCTCATCGTAGTCAACTCCTTGAACTTGTGAAAAACCTTTTGCCACAAGTCGAGCTTTATAAACGGTCACATTCCCGTCAGCGTCCGTCTTCCTCTTAAAGATCCATTTGTTCTGAATAGCCTTGCGGCCCTCAGGTAGTACCTCCAAAGTCCACACTTTGTTCTCATACATGGATCCTATCTCGGACTTCATGGCTTCTAGCCATTTGTTGGAATCTGGGCCCACCATTGCTTCTTCATAATTTGCAGGTTCATTGTTGTCTAACAACATGACTGATAAGACGGGATTACCGTACCACTCTGGAGCAGCACGTGGTCTCGTCGACCTGCGTGGTTCGACAGAAACTTGAACTGGAGTTTCATGATCATCATCATTAACTTCCTACTCAACCGGCGTCGCAACGACAGAGGTTTCCCCTTGCCCTGCGCCACCATCCAGAGGGATGAGAGGTTCGACAACCTCGTCAAGTTCTATCTTCCTCCCACTCAATTCTCTCGAGAGAAACTCCTTCTCGAGAAAATCTCCGTTTTTAGCAACAAACACTTTGCCCTCGGATTTGAGATAGAAGGTGTACCCAACTGTCTCTTTTGGGTAACCTATGAAGACGCACTTTTCCGCTTTGGGTTCCAGCTTTTCAGGCTGAAGCTTTTTGACATAAGCATCACATCCCCAAACTTTAAGAAACGACAACTTTGGTCTTTTTCCATACCAAAGTTCGTATGGTGTCGTCTCAACGGATTTTGATGGTGCCCTATTTAAAGTGAATGCAGCTGTTTCTAATGCATAGCCCCAAAACGATAATGGCAAATCAGTAAGAGACATCATAGATCGCACCATCTCTAATAGAGTAAGATTACGACGTTCAGACACACCATTACGCTGTGGTGTTCTAGGCGGTGTTAACTGTGAAACAATTCCACATTGTCATAAGTGAGTACCAAACTCGAAACTCAGATATTCGCCCCCACGATCAGACCGTAGGAACTTGATCTTCTTGTTACGATGATTTTCCACTTCACTCTGAAATTGCATGAACTTTTCAAATGTTTCAGACTTGTGCTTCATCAAGTAGACATAACCATATCTACTCAAATCGTCAGTGAAGGTGAGAAAATAACGATATCCACCGCGTGCCTCCACGCTCATCGGACCACACACATCGGTATGTATGATTTCCAACAAGTCACTTGCACGCTCCATTGTTCCGGAGAATGGAGTCTTGGTCATCTTGCCCATGAGGCATGGTTCGCACGTGTCAAGTGAATCAAAGTCAAGTGACTCCAAAAGTCCATCAGCATGGAGTTTCTTCATGCGCTTTACACCAATATGACCTAAGCGGCAGTGCCACAAAAATATGGCGCTATCATCGTTAACTCTAACTCTTTTGGTCTCAATGTTATGTATATGCGTATCGCTATCAAGATTCAATATGAACAATCCTCTCACATTAGGTGCATGACCATAAAAGATGTTACTCAAAGAAATAGAACAATCATTATTCTCTGACTTAAAAGAGTAACCGTCTCGCAATAAACAAGATCCAGATATAATGTTCATGCTCAACGCAGGCACTAAATAACAATGATTTAAGTTCATCACTAATCCTGATGGTAACTGAAGTGAAACTGTGCCGACGGCGATTGCATCAACCTTGGAACCATTTCCTACGCGCATCGTCACTTCATCTTTCGCCAGCCTTTGTCTATTCCGCAGTTCCTGTTTCGAGTTGCAAATATGAGCAACAGAACCGGTATCGAATACCCACGCACTACTACGAGAGCCGGTTAAGTACACATCAATAACATGTATATCAAATATACCTGATTTTTCTTTGGGTGCCTTCTTATCTGCCAGATACTTGGGGCAATTGCGCTTCGAGTGACCCATACCCTTGCAATAGTAACACTCCGTTTCAGGCTTAGGTCCAGCTTTGTGTTTCTTCGTCGGATTGGCAACAGGCTTGCCGCTCTTCTTAGAATTACCCTTCTTGCCTTTGCCGTTTCTCTTGAAACTAGTGGTCTTATTCACCATCAACACTTGATGCTCTTTACGGAGTTCAGACTCTGCGACTTTCAGCATCGCAAACAACTCGCCGGGAGACTTGTTCATCCCTTGCATGTTGTCGTTCAACACAAGGCCTTCATAGCTTGGCGGCAGTGATTGAAGGATTCTGTCAGTGATAGCCTCTTGCGGGACTTCAATCCCCAGCTCAACTAGACGGTTTGAGTACCCAGACATTTTGAGCACATGTTCACTCACAGACGAGTTTTCCTCCATCTTGCAAGCATAGAATTTATCGGAGGTGTCATACCTCTCGATCCGGGCGTTCTTCTGAAAGATAAACTTCAACTCCTGGAACATTTCAAATGCTCCATGACGCTCAAAGCGACATTGAAGTCCCGGTTCTAAGCCATACAAGACTGCGCATTGAACTATTGAGTAGTCCTCCTTACGTGCTAACCAAGCGTTCTTAACATCCTGATCAGCCGTAGCGGGTGGTTCATCTCCTAGTGCAGCATTAAGGACATAATCCTTCTTCCCAGCTTGTAAGATTAGCTTAAGCTTACGAGCCCAGTCTACAAAGTTGCTTCCATCATCTTTCAACTTAGCTTTCTCTAGGAACGTATTAAAATTTAGGATGACTGTAGCGTGAGCCATGATCTACAACACAAATATATTCAAAGTGGACTTAGACTATGTTCAAGATAATTAGAGTTTAACTTAATCAAATTATTTGCTAAACTCCCACTCAAAAAGTACATCTCTCTAGTCATTTGAGTGGATCATGATCCACTTACACTAGCTCAAGTCCGATCATCATGTGAGTTGAGTATAGTTTCAGTGGTAAGCATCCCTGTGCTAATCATATCATCTATATGATTCATGATCGACCTTTCGATCTCATGTGTTCCGAGGCCATGTCTGCACATGCTAGGCTCGTCAAGCTTAACCCGAGTGTTCCGCGAGCGCAACTGTTTTGCACCCGTTGTATGTGAACGTTGAGTCTATCACACCCGATCATCACGTGGTGTCTCGAAACGACGAACTGTAGCAACGGTGCACAGTCGGGGAGAACACAATTTCGTCTTGAAATTTTAGTGAGAGATCACCTCATAATGCTACCGTCGTTCTAAGCAAAATAAGGTGCATAAAAGGATTAACATCACATGCAATTCATAAGTGACATGATATGGCCATCATCACGTGCTTCTTGATCTCCATCACCAAAGCACCGGCACGATCTTCTTGTCACCGGCGCCACACCATGATCTCCATCAACGTGGTGCCATCGGGGTTGTCGTGCTACTCATGCTATTACTACTAAAGCTACATCCTAGCAAAATAGTAAACGCATCTGCAAGCACAAACGTTAGTATAAAGACAACCCTATGGCTCGTGCCGGTTGTCGTACCATCGACATGCAAGTCGATATTTACTATTACAACATGATCATATCATACATCCAATATATCACATCACATCGTTGGCCATATCACATCACAAGCATACCCTGCAAAAACAAGTTAGATGTCCTCTAATTTTGTTGTTGCATGTTTTACGTGGTGACCATGGGTATCTAGTAGGATCGCATCTTACTTACGCAAACACCACAACGGAGATATATGAGTTGCTATTTAACCTCATCCAAGGACCTCCTCGGTCAAGTCCGATTCAACTAAAGTTGGAGAAACCGACACTTGCCAGTCATCTTTGAGCAACGGGGTTACTCGTAGCGATGAAACCAGTCTCTCGTAAGCGTACGAGTAATGTCGGTCCAAGCCGCTTCAATCCAACAATACCGCGGAATCAAGAAAAGACTAAGGAGGGCAGCAAAACGCACATCACCGCCCACAAAAACTTTTGTGTTCTACTCGAGAAGACATCTACGCATGAACCTAGCTCTGATACCACTGTTGGGGAACGTCGCATGGGAAACAAAAATTTTCCTACGCGCACGAAGACCTATCATGGTGATGTCCATCTACGAGAGGAGATGAGTGATCTACGTACCCTTATAGATCGTACAGCAGAAGCGTTAGTGAACGCGGTTGATGTAGTGGAACGTCCTCACGTCCCTCGATCCGCCCCGCGAACAATCCCGCGATCAGTCCCACGATCTAGTACCGAACGGACGGCACCTCCGCGTTCAGCACACGTACAACTCGACGATGATCTCGGCCTTCTTGATCCAGCAAGAGAGACAGAGAGGTAGAAGAGTTCTCCGACAGCGTGATGGTGATCCGGAGGTTGGTGATGACCTTGTCTCAACAGGGCTTCGCCCGAGCTCCGCAGAAACGCGATCTAGAGGAAAAACCGTGGAGGTATGTGGTCGGGCTGCCGTGGAAAAGTCGCCTCAAATCAGCCCTAAAACCTCCGTATATATAGGTGGGAGGGAGGGGACCTTGCCTTGGGGCTCAAGGATCCCCAAGGGGGTTGGCTGAGTCCAAGGGGGAAGGCTCCCCCCCCCCAAACCGAGTTGGACTTGGTTTGGTGGGTGGGAGTCCTTCCTTCCCTTCCCACCTCCCTTTTTTTTTCTTTCTCTTTGATTTTTCTTTGTATGGCGCATAGGGCCCTTTTGGGCTGTCCCACCAGCCCACTAAGGGCTGATGCGCCACCCTCATGGCCTATGGGCTTCCCCGGGGTGGGTTGCCCCCCCCCCCCCGGTGAACTCCCGGAACCCATTCGTCATTCCCGGTACATTCCCGGTAACTCCGAAAACCTTTCGGTAATCAAATGAGGTCATCCTATATATCAATCTTCGTTTCCGGACCATTCCGGAAACCCTCGTGACGTCCTTGATCTCATCCGGGACTCCAAACAACATTCGGTAACCAACCATATAACTCTAATACGCATAAAACAACGTCGAACCTTAAGTGTGCAGACCCTGCAGGTTCGAGAACTATGTAGACATGGCCCGAGAGACTCCTCGGTCAATATCCAATAGCGGGACCTGGATGCCCATATTGGATCCTACATATCTACGAAGATCTTATCGTTTGAACCTCAGTGCCAAGGATTCATATAATCCCGTATGTCATTCCCTTTGTCCTTCGGTATGTTACTTGCCCGAGATTCGATCGTCAGTATCCGCATACCTATTTCAATCTCGTTTAGTGGCAAGTCTCTTTACTCGTTCCGTAATACAAGATCCCGCAACTTACACTAAGTAACATTGCTTGCAAGGCTTGTGTGTGATGTTGTATTACCGAGTGGGCCCCGAGATACCTCTCCGTCACACGGAGTGACAAATCCCAGTCTTGATCCATACTAACTCAACTAACACCTTCGGAAATACCTGTAGAGCATCTTTATAGTCACCCAGTTACGTTGCGACGTTTGATACACACAAAGCATTCCTCCGGTGTCAGTGAGTTATATGATCTCATGGTCATAGGAATAAATACTTGACACGCAGAAAACAGTAGCAACAAAATGACACGATCAACATGCTACGTCTATTAGTTTGGGTCTAGTCCATCACGTGATTCTCCTAATGACGTGATCCAGTTATCAAGCAACAACACTTTGTTCATAATCAGAAGACACTGACTATCTTTGATCAACTGGCTAGCCAACTAGAGGCTTGCTAGGGACGGTGTTTTGTCTATGTATCCACACATGTAAATGAGTCTTCATTCAATACAATTATAGCATGGATAATAAACGATCATCTTGATACAGGAATTATAATAATAACTATATTTATTATTGCCTCTAGGGCATAATTCCAACACTTACACCAAAAGGGTGCATCGAGAACATGGATTAATGACAAGCACCATAATTGCGACAATCCTTAGGAAAGGCTTTAGGTGAAAACTAAACCAAGATACTCAACCCAGAAATCATGAGTTGAAAAATATCTCATGATCAAAGAATTGGTGGATTTAATTATCTCATCCTTGAAAGGAATACTCTTCAAGGCTCCTACACTAACAAGAATGCTATAATACCACCTCAAAGGATAAAGGAATAACAAACGCATTGGAAATGCAAGAGAAAGAATACTTGAGGTACTCCAACAGGAATCTTGAAGAACACTTGAGAATGAATTGATATCATGAGCCACTCCGGAAGAAGAATTCAAATCTCTTGGAAGAAGGAAGAACAAGAATACGAATTATGATATGCTCATCCTTCATCAAATTAAATTTATGACAAGCAACGAATTTAGCATACAACTTATTCCTCTTGAAAGAATCTTGAAGAGACAGAGAGATAAGCACCACTTGAAGTAAAATTGAAGGAAGCACCGGTAAGAATTCACGCTTGAATGGAAACACCACGAATTAATGGAGATACAAGAGAATGAAGAGATCATGAGCCATCTAACAGAAAACTTGAACAAGGCACCAGAATAATAGAGAGACGAACGAAGAGACAATAATTGAGAAGATTTGGGGATGAAAGCTAAAAGCTGAGAACGAAGAATCTTCTGAAATGATGGCCCTCGGAGGATCGAGAATGAAACAACTCAGAAATGCACCGGATAGCAAGAAAGAGGTTACTCATGATTGGGAATAATGCAAGATGATGCCACAAGCTGAAATGACGGAAATGGACCAAGATTTGAGAGAAACACTCCTTCGGCCTTCCAAGCTGAAAATGATGACGAGAAACAACACGAAGAATACTCAAACACCCCAGAGTAATGAAGAATGAAAGGTTTATCAAAAGACAGAATTAATTCGAATAGAACTTGGAGAAGGGATATGACTGATGAGATTCATACTTACATCATAGTTGAAAGCATAGAGATCTCCGGGAAAAGATTACAAGAGCCAGATAAGATCCTGGGAAAAACCTCTGGGTTATGGGCCCACTGAAAAGAAACCACCGTTGAAAAGATTGCTAAGAAAGAAAGATACTGCACCGGCACAAATGAAAACTTGATGAGGTTGAGCACCTCGAAATAATAGAAAGAATTGACAAGAACAAACTTGTGAAATATCTTCAACACTCCGGACAGAATAGAGAGAAATGACCAGAAGAAGACTTGATTAGAATTTTCGACATGGTAAGAATTACAAGAATGAAAAGGATATGATGAACACTGACATCTTGAATTGAATTCACCAGAGAAGATAACAAGATTGAATAAAGATGAACACGAAGCTCCTGAGAATCTTCACAATGAACCACCGGATAAGAGAGAAAAGAAAAGATCGCGGAAGCAACAATTAAAAGACACTTGGATGAAAATTGAATCACTGAAGAAAAGGGTGGGAGGGCGGGAAAAACAAAGACAACTTGGGACAGATGAGATGAACTCCGGAAAGAAATGAGAGAATGACCTTGCAAAATTGGAGAGGATAGAATTACTTGAAGAGAAACACACCGGTTTAAAAGAATTGACAAGATGACTTCGGTTGAAAAAGAATTGATATGACAATTTGAATGAGCAAAAGAAATTGCATTCTCACATAAAAATATGAGAACGCCTCTTGGAAGGAGGTGAATTCACCACTTGACATCGACGCAACTTGAATTACCATATTCCAACAAAACAAAAGGGTGAAGCTTATGAAACAAGCCAGAACAAACTCATGAGAGAGATTTCCATTCGATATTTTCGTGGACAGGATCGCACGGGCTCGAACCTAACAGTAGCCATCCTGTGCAAAGCAGTGCACACGACATATGAAGCATCCCCGAGTCGTAGCAAGCTACAAGGACTCTTTAAGACACGACGAGAACCGCTGTAAGTCGACCGTGAACAAACGAATCCACTAAATGTCGAACCGCAACCTAACATCATGCATTAGTTGGAAGATTGTCCTATAAGTAACTACTTGAATTCCCTCCTAAGAATTCTCGAAATTTCTGGTCATGCAATCTGGTATACGGATACAAGGAGTAATATTTCACACAACTCCTATACTAACCCGTCCAGTGTATCACATCCATCAACACATAACCAGAATCTCAGACCTTCATCTATTACAGACCCTCGTGATCACAACGATACAAAGTATGGCAGTACCCCCGAACAATCTGCACCAGTACTAGGGACATCGGGGTTATCTCGCCACTACTAGTATTGAAGCAATTACGAACATCCTTCGTCCTGAGATACTAAGAACTCTGAATGATAACGATGTGCTCGAGAATCCCCTGGAGCTCAACTCCCCGGAAGAAATCAAGTCAGACAGGAGGTACCAAGACAGAACTCCATCACATCGGCATCATATAGATTCCAAAAATATCCGCGTGATCCTAATTTTTTTTGAGTGAGACGAGGAGTAGAATTAAAATTCCTAAGTCGTGAACCTCACAAGAGCATAGATGAGGAGAAAAAGAAACCTACTCTCCTATATAACTAAGACTCAAAATAGTTTTTCACTAGACTCGACTCGGCCAAGTTCGATCAATCAAGGGGATCTTAGGTCGGTACTGCTCTGATACCAACTTGTAACGCCCAAGATGCGATCCTATCCTCAATTTGGCACGGGGGCCTCGTCAGGGATAGAAGCGCATCTCGTCGTTTCGCAAGAATGGATATCCTTACAAGTACATGTACTGAAAAGATGAGATACATAGAATTGGCTTACACTCACCACAAGCTACATCAGAGTCACAACAGTACAATACATAAATATCAGGAAGAAGGGCAGGGTCCGACTACGGACGAAAACAAACGAGAAAAGAGAACGACGTCCATCCTTGCTATCCCAGGCAGCCGGCCTGGAACCCATCCTAGATCTATGAAGAAGAAGAACAAGCAACTCCAAACGAACAATCAACGCGCTCGCATCAAGTAACCTTTACCTGTACCTGCAACTGGTGTTGTAGTAACCTGTGAGCCACAGGGGAGTCAGCAATCTCATTTCCAAAGGTATCAAGACTAGCAAAGCTTAATGGGTGAGGTATGGTTAAGTGATGAGGTTGCAGCATCGGCTAAGCATATATGAGGTGGCTAACTTACGAGTACAAGAGTAAGAGGGGCAAGATCTACGCATAGCGGACGCGCATTACAAATGATCAAATGAATGATCCTGAACACCTACCTACGTCAGACATAACCCCACCGTGTCCTCGACCGGAGAAGGAACTCACGAAGGAGATAGTCACGGTTACGCACACGGTTGGCAAGTTTTAATTAAGTTAACTTCAAGTTATCTAGAAGCAGTGTTAAACAAAGTTTCCACGTTGCCACATAATCGCGGGCACGGCTTCCCTAAAGATTTAACCCTGCAGGGGTGCTCCAACTAATCCATCACAAAGTACCACAAGCCGCATAGAAATCCTCGATCACGAAGCTCGCGATCTCGTCGGACTCCTTACTGGAAACACCTCAACTCTTAGATTACCCAAAGCATCACCGGAATCCCGATGCACAAGATATCTCGTCAAAGGTAAACTAATCTAGCAAGGCCACCCGACGTGTCGACGATCCCGATAGGAGCCGCGTATCTCGTTCTTAGGTCACGACGGATAAGTGAAGCGTACGGTGGCCTGATAGACATCACCCGAGTTGCCCCGTGTTGGCCCCGCACGGTGCTCTGTTTTGGACCAGCACCATCAGCACTAGCCCTCCCTGTATTATGTTGAATTACTCCTCGCGTAGCGCTAACTCCCTACGCGTTTCAGTATTAGCAGAATTGTTATGTGGGGCAAATGTAGAACCAATGTTGGGCCTTGCCAGATCAGCTTTAGTCTAAAACGAATTATCAAGGGGGTCCCCATAACAACCCTGATCGTGTTAGGAGCGCTCAATTATGGAACATAACACCGCTAGCCGAAACTAAGGGGGCAAAGGTTGAACAAAACAACAGGCTAGAAAGGCCGAGCCTTCCACCTTTTACCAAGTATATAGGTGCATTAATTTAGATAGCATTTAATAGGATGGTATAACAAGGAACCCATGTTATCACATGGAAGCAACTACACCTGCAACTAGCTACACTAAAAACATGGTTAAGCAAGTGTGGTAACATAGCCAATCAGTGGTTTGCTAGGCTGTGAACAGATTGAAGGTTTTCATGGCATGTTCGGAGGATGGTATAAAACAGGTGGTAGGCAATGAGACAATAACGATAGAAACGGTAAAACTAGCATGGCAATCATAGTAATGGTATCTAGGGAAATGGTCATCTTGCCCAAGATCCCGCTTGGAAGAAGAATGACTTCGTGAAGCAGACGAACCGATGTAGTCGAACGGGTCCTCACATCCGACACGCTTGCAGAACTCTATCGAGACGGAGGAAACCGGAAACAAGCATCAACACACGATATTCACCACGGCATATGAACGACTAGATGCAATCCACATATGATGCATGATCAGCGAATATATGCAAGACATGGCATGGCAATTCACGACAATCAAACAATACACATTAAGTGAAGTTCAATATGCAACGAGTTGCATATTGACGAAACTCCACATACGAGTTATTTAGTTCTATCCCGATTAGGTACACAGCAATATTAAATGTGGTTACACATGGCAAAGGGTGAAGCGTAATTAAACTACCTATCTAGGCATTTTAAATGAGGTCGGAAAATGACATATAGCACCTCCGAGACGACCTCACATTTCTGTCCAGATCTGAACTAACACATTTAATTAGTTGTGAAACAGCAAAACAAATAGTTTCACGTGATTCTACGCGTTGTTACAAGCAATTTACACATAGAGAACATCTCCAACGGAGCTACGGATCAAAAGATACGAACACCGCAAGATATGATGGCATGAATGCAATATGTGTGCAACTACAGTCACGAGCATTTCAAAACACACAACCAGCAAGATAAAAAGAAACTGCACGAGATTCTAAGCAAGTTTCATCTCGGACACGATCAAAACGGAGCAACGGTTCAACAACTACGAGCAAAACAAGAAATCTCTACAAACTGCCAAAATCAGCCACACAACATTTTCTACACCCCACAACTATGAGCTACACAAAACCAATATACTCAACCAAGGCATGACATGATAAAGGGCAAGAAGCACTACAACATACAACTAACAACACCTAGCATGGAAGCATGGATCACTAGGAAAAGAAGTCACAAAATGGCTTCTCACACACTATTTCAGACTTAGTGAAAATAACAGTTTATGAAACTGCAGTTTTCGATCTAAAGGCATATTGACAGAAGTAAAACCATAAGCTATAGGACTCCAAATGGCATGAAAATTCACAACATGCTAGAGAAACCTAAAGTCTACAATTAACTCCATTGCACCAACCTCAAAAGAGCTACAGATCACCAGATAAACTCATGCAAAGACAGCAACAAAGTATAACAGATCGCAGACTTAGAAATATTTCAGCATCTCCAAATCAGCACTATTTTCGAGCAACTTGATAGCAAGCAAACCACACCTAAACATGGATTTCTATTGCAACCAAAATTACTAGGGGCTAGACTAAACATCCAAGAGCAACTCTCTAGTTGACAACTTAATCATATCACGCACGAATTAAATCCCACTAAATAAACAAAAGGACATCACGATAAAATATCATGCGAACTAACTTGCTCAAAAGCTAAAACTAAATACACAGTTAAAATCTATGGATTTTTCTACCCCGAAAACATATATAACATGAGGGGTTGCCAAATGAAAACAACGCCACACGTATATGCGGGAATATGTCCTAAACGCGAAATAATAACTAGCGACTAAGCCCTACATGCAAAAATACCAATGAGTACTCTAAAATACATGGCAATAGGGTTCCTAAAACATGAGCATTTTATCTACGGAGATCGAGCAATCCAGACACGCACGGAAAATAAATACGGGCAAATTCCTATCGGGACAACACTCAAAACTAGGCATTTGGCGGGTCAAACTACTTCAAACATTTATGCAAGTTGCAGATTTTTGATCTATGCGAAAATCTACACAAGATCCATATCTAATTCATCGTGATCCGACATACGGATATTAAACTACGGGCGTTTGAAATATAACCTACTCACTGAAAAAGAAATAAAACAAAGTAATTGTAAACACCTACGTGGGCCGAATCGAGTGGCGCATTTTAACTAAGACGTGTGCACGCGAAAGATTAGAGGGTCGGGGTGGCTCACCTTGGGACGGCTCGGATCTGGAGCTGGGCCTGGAGGCCGAAGACTAGACCGATGGCTCAGCTGGCTCGGCCAGGGAGCGCTTGGAGGTGGGCCGGGGCGAGGCCAGCCCAGAAGCGGCTGGCGAGCGGTCCAGGAGCTGCCTAGCTGGTCAACGAGACACGAGCTTGTCCCCTCGCTCGACAGAAATCCATGGTGGCGCGACGGGACGAGGAGGCGAGCGACATTGCACGAGGTCCTTGGTAGCGGCGGATCTGACCGCGACGGGTTCGTTCCCGGCGGAGGCGGCCCGAGGCGGACCCCAAGGCGGCGACACGACGAGCTGGATCTGGCGGGCGTGGGGAAGCTGCGCGGGGGTGGCAGCAGACAGGTGCTGCGGCGAGGGGCTGGTAGGGTTTCAGTGGGGCTCCAGCCGGGGCACTCCGGCGACCAGAGGGGCGACGCGGTGAGGCGCAAGCGGCAGTTGGCAGCGGCGCGAGGGGAGCCAGGGAGGCGAAGCTGCGGGGAGGCGCTGGAGAGGCTCGCGAGCGGTGGTGGTGGATGTGCTTGCTCGAGCCCGATCTAGGCTCGGCGGGCCCGCGGCGGCTGGAGGCTGGTGGGAGGTGAGAGAGAGGTGGGACTAGGGTTTCGGGGTGGCACGGATCCCGAGGTGGGAGGAGAGGGGTTGTCTAAAATTAGGAGGAGGGTCTATTTATAGACAAAGGGGGGGCTAGGTTTAGCGAAATTTCGTCCCGGATCCAACCGCACGGTCGGAATCGGACAATTCCGAACGCCGGATGGGCTACGTGGCCGCGTAGATTAGGTTAGCCCGAGAAGAGAGGAAAACGACACCCGGCAATGTATTTTAAAACACCGATAACCGTCCTACAGTAGACCGAATACAGTGCCGCTACGGTCGACCGTTCGGGTACCAGACGGACTCCGATTGCGATGAAACTTGACAGGCGGCCTAGCTACAACTAATTACGACCGCGCGCCAAGTTCCAACCCAATCAGAGAAGGTTTTCAACACACTTTTAAAAACAAGGATTTGATGATGTCGCGGGCGCGTGCGTGTGTGGTCAGTCTCAGAACGGACAACGACGAGAACCGGCAACTAAAAACGGATGCAAGTTTGAAAACTGGCGGCAATGGGATGCCGATGCAATGCTGATGATGCACATGATGCGACAAATAAAAATAACCAAACGACGAAAATGGAAATAAAGGGGAAACTTCTGGAACGTAGGTCTCGGGCCGTCACAAATGCTTAAGTTTGTCCGAATCAGATTAGCAACAGCTGCATTTTTCGATTATAAAATCTGGCAGATGGATGTCAAAACGGTGTTCCTTAATGGGTTTCTTAAGGAAGAGTTGTATATGATACAACCCGAAGGTTTTGTCGATCCAAAGAATGCTTACAAGGTGTGCAAGCTCCAGCGATCCATCTATGGACTGGTGCAAGCATCTCGGAGTTGGAATTAGTGCTTTGATGAGGTGATCAAGGCATTTCGGTTTATACAAGTTTTTGGAGAAGCTTGTATTTACAAGAAAGTGAGTGGGAGCTCTATAGCGTTTCTAATATTATATGTGGATGACATATTTCTGATTGGAAACAATGGGGAGTTTTTGGAAAGCGTAAATGATTACTGATACGTCTCCAACGTATCTATAATTTTTGATGGTTCCATGCTATTATCTTGTCAACTTTGGATGTTTTATATGCATGAATATGCTATTTTATATATTTTTTGGGACTAACCTATTAACTCAGTGCCATGTGCCAGATTATGTTTTTTCCGTGTTTTTGGCCCATTTTCAGACGGAGTCCAAACGGAATGAAACTTTACGATGATTTTTTTTGGACCAAAAGAGACCCCCGAAGCTTTGGGAGAAGACCAGATGGGCCACGAGGGAATCACAAGCCCTCACTCAGCCACCCCCCCCCCCGTGGTGACGCACAGGCTTGTGACCTCCTCGTGGGCCCAACTGACGCAATTCCACTACCATAAATTCCTATAAATTCAGAAACCCCCAAAAAGAAACCTAGATCGGGAGTTCCGCCGCCGCAAGCCTCTGTAGCCACCAGAAACCAATCTGGAGCCCGTTCCAGCACCCTGCTGGAGGGGGAATCCATCTCCGGTGGCCATCTTCATCATCCCGGCGATCTCCCTGACGAGGAGGGAGTAGTTCTCCCTCGGGGCTGAGGGTATGTACCAGTAGCTATGTGTTTGATCTCTCTCTCTCGTGTTCTTGAGATGTCTTGATCTCGATGTACCATGGGCTTTGCTACTATAGTTGGATCTTATGATGTTCTTCCCCCTGTCCTTCTTGTAATGAATTGAGTTTCCCCTTTGGAGTTATCTTATCGGATTGAGTCTTTGAGAACACCTGATGTATCTCTTGCACGTGTCTATCTGCTGTGATCAACTTGCGGGTTTGTGACAATTGGGAACCTATGCATATGGGTTGGCACACGTGGATTCATGTGAGTACTTGATGTATGTTTTGGTGATCAACTTGCGGGTTCGTGACATTGGGAACCTATGCACAGGGGTTGGCACACGTTTTGACTCTCTGGTAGAAACTTTGGGGCACTCTTTGAAGTTCTATGTGTTGATTGAATAGATGATTCTGAGATTGTGTGATGCATATCGTATAATCATACCCACGGATACTTGAGGTGAAAATGGAGTATCTAGGTGTTATTCTAGTACGAACTCTATGATGGATCGAACGGAAAGAATAGCTTCGTGTTATTTTACTACAGACTCTTGAATAGATCGATTAGAAAGAATAACTTTGTGGTGGTTTCGTACCCGACAATAATCTCTTTGTTTGTTCCCCGCTATTAGTGACTTTGGAGTGACTCTTTGTTGCATGTTGAGGGCTAGTTATATGATCCAATTATGTTATCATTGTTGAGAGAACTTCACTAGTGAAAGTATGAACCCTAGGCCTTGTTTCCACGCATTGCAATACCGTTCGTGCTCACTTTTACCATTTGTTACCTTGCTGTTTTTGTAATTTCAGATTACAAAAACCTATATCTACCATCCATATTGCACTTGTATCACCATCTCTTCGCCGAACTAGTGCACCTATACAACTTACCATTGTATTAGGTGTGTTGGGGACACAAGAGACTCTTTTTTATTTGGTTGCAGGGTTGCTAGAGAGAGACCATCTTCATCCTACGCCTCCCACGGATTGATAAACCTTAGGTAACCCACTTGAGGGAAAATTGCTACTGTCCTACAACCCTCTGCACTTGAAGGCCCAACAACGTCTACAAGGAGAAGGTTGCGTAGTAGACATCAATTACTTGAATAAAAGTTTTTCAGTGAAAGACCTAGGAGAAGTTGCTTACATATTGGGCATAAAGATCTATAGAGATAGGTCGAGGCGCCTGATAGCTCTTTGACAAAGTACATACCTTGATAAAGTTTTGAAGAAGTTCAAAATGGAACAATCCAAGAAGGGGTTCTTGCCTGTTTACAAGGTATAAACTTGAGTAAGACTCTATGTCCAGTAACTAGAGAAGATAGAGAAAAGATGAGTGTCGTCCCCTATGCTTCAACCATAGGGTCTATCATGTATGCAATGCTGTGCACAAGATCGGATGTCAGCCTGGCCATAAGTATGGCAGGCAGGTTTCAAAGTGATCCCGGAGTAGAACACTGGGCGACGGTCAAGAATATTCTGAAGTACCTGAAAAGGACTAACGAAATGTTTCTCGTTTATGGGGGTGACAAAGACTTCGTCCTAAAGGGTTACGTCGACGCAAGCTTTGACACCGATCCGGATGACTCTAAGTCGCAAACCGGATACGTATTTGTACTTAATGGGGGTGCGGTAAGCTGGTGGAGTTCCAAGGAAAGCGTCGTAGCTGATTCTACATGCGAAGCAGAGTACATAGTTGCCTTAGAGGCGGCTAAGGAGGGTGTCTGGATGGAGCAGTTGATGTCAAATATTGGAGTAGTGCCAAGTGCACTCGATCCAATCAATCTGTTATGTGACGACACTGGTGCCATTGCTCTAGACAAGGAACCAAGGTTTCACAATAGGACCAGACACATAAAGCGACGCCTCAACGTCATCCATGATTACATCAAGGAGGAAGACATAAATATTTGCAAAGTGCACAGGATTTGAATGTTGCAGATCTGCAGACTAAACCTCTACCATGAACGAAGCATGAACAACACCAGAACTGTATGGGTGTTAGATTCCGTACATTGTAAGTCACATGAAGATGTGAGACTAGATTATTGACTCTAGTGCAAGTGGGAGACTGTTGGAAATATGCCCTAGAGGCAATAATAAAATAGTTATTATTATATTTCCTGTTGCAGGATAATCATTTATTATCTAGGCTATAACTGTATTGAATGGAAATATAAATGCATGTGTGGATGTATAGACAAAACTATGTCCCTAGTGAGTCTCTAGTAGACTAGCCTGTTGATCAAGGATGGTTAAGGTTTCCTAGCCATAGACAAATGTTGTCACTTGATGACGGGATCACATCATTAGTAGAATGATGTGATGGACTAGACCCAAACTATGAACGTAGCATATGATCGTGTCGTTTTGTTGCTATTGTTTTCTGCATGTCAAGTATTCATTTCTATCACCATGAGATCACGTAACTCACTGACACCGGAGGAATGCTTTATGTGTATCAGACGTTGCAACGTTACTGGGTGACTATAAAGGTACTCTACAGGCATCTCCGAAGGTGTCCGTTGAGTTAGTATGGATCAAGACTGGGATTTGTCACTTCGTGTGACGGAGAGGTACCTCGGGGCCCACTTGGTAATACAACATCACATATATGCCTTGCAAGCAATGTGACTAAAGAGTTGGTCACGGGATCTTTTATTACGTAACGAGTAAAGAGACTTGCCGGTAACGAGATTGAAATAGGTATGGAGATACCGACGATCGAATCTCGGGCAAGTAACATACCAAAGGACAAAGGGAATGGTATACGGGATTATATGAATCCTTGACATAGACATTCAACTGATAAGATCTTCTTAGAATATGTAGGATCCAATATGGACATCCAGGTCCCGCTATTGGATATTGACCGGAGAGTGTCTAAGGTCATATCTGCATAGTTCTCGAACCCGCAGGGTCGGCACACTTAAGGTTCGGTGACGTTTCGGTATAGTTGAGTTATAGGTGCTGGTGACCGAAGTTTTGTTCGGAATACCGAATGAGATCCCGGATGTCACGAGGAGTTCCGGAATGGTCCGGAAACGAAGATCGATATATAGGAAGTTGGTAGTTGGATTTCGGAAGAATTTCGAGCATTGTCAACAGTGTACCGGGAGTGACGAATGGGTACCGGGGGCCTACCAGGTGGACCCACCACTCCCCAAGAGGGCCACGTGGACTTGATGGTGGTGCAATAGCTCTTAGTGGTCTGACTTGTCAACCAAAGAAAGCCCATGAGGTAATAGTGGAAAAAACCAAATGAGGCAGACGACTTGGGGAGGAGTCCGACTCCAAGTAGGATTGGAGGAGGACTCCTCCTCTCTAGCTTAGGCCGAGCCTAAGGAGGTTCTCCTTGGTGCTCAAGGCTAGCCCCTCCTTCCTCCTATATATACTAGAGGTTTTAGGGTTTTGAGACACAATTTCAGCCACGTGCAACCCTCTCCTCTAGTTTGTAGCTCCTCCTCTAGATCGGATTTCTGCGGTGCTTAGGCGAAGCCCTGCAGGAATAGATCACCACCATCATTGGCGCACCTTCATGCTTCCGGAGAACTCATCTACTTCCCCGTCTCTCTTGCTGGATCAAGAAGGCGGAGATCGTCATCGAGCTGTACGTGTGCTGAACACGGAGGTGTCGTCCGTTCGGTACTAGATCAGGACGGATTGTGGGACGGCGGCGATTGGGATCGCGAAGACGTTCCACTACATCAACCGCGTTTCTTAACGCTTCCCGCTTAGCGATCTACAAGGGTATGTAGATCCGATCTCCCTTTCGTAGATGATCATCACCATGATAGGTCTTCGTGTGCGTAGGAAATTGTTTGTTTCCCATGCAGTGTTCCTCAACATAGCAGAACAAAGTGAAACCTGCACACGCATAACTCATCAATTACACTTAACCTCGAGTAAGCGAAACATAATGTTGGAAGACAACTAGTAACACTCACACGAACTTGTAAGGAAATAGTATTTCCCTTCTGTCATGTTGTCGAAGTAACGCACTTAGCAAGTTCTTCTCTATATCCACGAGATTCTTACATATGTTATGTGCATTTACGGTATCTGGGTTAATGAACCCAATGTCATATATTTGTCCTCTTTTGCATTCGAGGATCTTCAATCTCCATAATATAGCAAGGATAATTACACATGCAATAATGAAGGAGATGAGCTAGAGACTTAATTACAGAAATAATACTTACAGACAATAGGAACTGACAATCGTGTTGTTGAGGCCGTCTTGTTTGTATAACTCAAATAATTTGTCAAATTCAACAAACAACGACCCGTTTCCATTGTAAAAGTGCTCATCTTTAAATCCCACGTTGATACTGTTGGTCGAATCATTGTAGGCTTTCAAGTACCAATCATCCAGTCTTCACATCATCGTCGATAGTTCCGTCAACTGCTCAGGTTTGACGAGAGGCTTTCCGTGCTGGTATCTAAGGGCTAATATCGGGGCAGTTTCGAATTGTACATCATCGCTTACGAAATCAGCAATATTGAAACCGGGATAATTAGCGGCCACTACCCTCGGGTCAACATTAGCGACATTGGTAAACACCTTGAGCGGGGGGCACGATTGCTTCTCCTGTTCGCCGAGTTGGGGATTTTTTCCCACTTGTCAAACAACTAGTACTTAAGCTTTCCGACTGCTTCGCTTTAACATGTGTCTTTTGGATAGTTCGCTAATAGTGTGATGGCAGCAGACGTGGTACCAATGGTGGTCACTCAAGGGCATCTAGGCAGCGCTTCGCTTTTACCAGATCAACTTTCTCCTTTGGAGGTGGACGTTTCAATGCAAAATGGGCCTTATTATAGGCAGCCACGATTTTCCTTGACAGTCCTCTGATATGGTAACTTTGCAGGAGCCTTGAGGCTTGGATCATATTTGAATTTCTTCCCACCTCCTGTACTGCTAGCCACCGGAGCAGCGACGTCTCTCTTTTGCTGTTGCTGACGCGCCGAAGGAGGCTTAGAAGGAGGCGGAGGAGGAGGAGGCTTAGAAGGAGGTAGAGCTTGCTCATGCGTCAGAGGAGGCGGAGTGCGCTCACGCACCGGAGGAGGCGGCGGAGGAGGAGGAGGCGGAGGGTGCTCACGCGCCGGAGGAGGCGACGGAGGAGGAGATGGAGGAGGAGGAGGAGGAGTGTGTTGATCAGTCTGCTGAGGTGTCCAGTGTGGAAGCATGATGTACTCCTTTCTCCATAGACATGTAGACCTTAAAGAATTTTCCAGATGAATCTCCCCTTCACCTATAGGGTAGTCAAGCTCCAGCTCCACAAATCCCTCCATTATTTCTTCCACAGTTAGAGTAGTATAGCCATGTGGAATCGGACGATAATGGAAAGTTCCCTCAGCTTGAGGAGATAGAACAGAGCCGAGCGCCACCTTCAATGTTAGGTTCTAGCATTTCACCTTAGCACACAATGTTCAGCCACCGTGATACTATCCATGGGGTAGCGAGGAGCCGTGAAATCAGGCAGAACGATCTCCATGGAAGCCACGCTGCTTCTCCGCTGAGATGGTGGGGTAGCTTCTGTGGTAGCGTCCAAGGAAGGATCTTAGTGCCACTGAGATGGTTTGCCGGTAGCTCGCTGGCTCTCGAGTTCCTCTAGTTTAGCTAATCTTTCACTGAGCTTCTGCATTTTATTTACTTCCTCATTTTTCTTTCTTTATCGGCTTCTATAACCATCGCTGTCGGGAAACCCATGCACCTACTGAACGGAGCCTGATGTGCCTCGTGTTCGTCCAGGGTGTTCAGCATTCCCAAGGGCCTTTGTCAGCTCGTCCTTCTATCTGTCAGAATGAACGTCCCTTCCTGTATTGCCTTGATTGCCTCCTCAAGATTGGTAATGTGTATTGCAAGTTTTTTGTTCGTCCAGACACACTTCCCTGATTCTGGGTCCAAAGTTCTCCCAACCCCGAAGAACCAAGTCCTTGACCGATCTGGCCAGCGCAATGTCGTTGGTTGGACCCCTTTATCAATGGTCGGGCAATGTTGTAGCCACCAAACCCCATGGTATGGTGATACTTCTTTAATGCAGCATTTCGCTTATTTGTCTCTAACCTTTGCTTACCCTTGTTCGATTTCTTGTAGGCCACAAATGCAGGCCAGTGATCTCTGATCTTCTCATATTGACTAATGAACTCTCGAGTCTCGTCTTTCTTGACAAACTTTGTGTTCAATTGTTTCCTCCAGTTCTTGAATAGTTCTTCCATCTTATTAAGAGCAAACACCTTGACCTTTCGCTCTATAACTTGGTTATTCGGATCCTCCTCTCGCGGTAGGCTGAAATTTTTCATTAGCAAGGTCCAAAGATCATCTTTCAGTCTATCATGGACATAAGAAACTTCAGGGTCCTTCTTATTATTCCATTCGTGGATTGTGATCGGGACGTTGTCCCTAACAACAACTCTGCACTGATGTACAAATGCGTTCTTGGTCCGGGTGGGAGCAATCGGTTGGCCACTTTCCGCGACTTCTGTGATCGGGAACCTTTCATCCCGGTGCAACCTTTTCTTCGGGTCTCATCTCCTTACGGAACTTTGGCTCGATCCGGAGGGCTAAAATAAGAAATAAGCGTTAATATATGTACATACCAAAACAATTAATGCATCAAGTCAGCATATGCTTAATGAAAATATATAAATATATATATACCTCGCCGGACTTTGCAACAGTTAAGGCTCCCTCCTCCGTTCGGTCACCGGAGCCGTCATCATGATCTCCTTCCGCCAACATTCGGTTACCAGAGCCATCATGACCTTCTTCCTCCTCCATTGTTGGATCACGGGAGCCGTTATCCTCTCCTTCCCGACCATCGGTGTTGTTGAGAAACGACAAGGGGTCACCTCCGTCGCAGATTATATCCCCAACAACACTTCTTGTTCCAAGTCTGTTTCCATGGTTTCTACAAATATTACAACATGGAAATATACAAACATGAGATATGGATTAGTATGGCCTCGATAGTTGGTCGGGCAAGCGGACCGCCTCTCTCTCATGCATGTCCGACGCCCCCCTCATGTCAAAGTTATCGAAGAGGGGGTAGATCAACAACGACGCTCTTTCTTCTAGGGTTCAGGTGGCCTCGGTAGTTGGTCCGGCGAGCGGACCGCCTCTCTCTCATGCATGTCCGACGTCCCCCCTCACGTCGAAGTTATCGTGGAGGGGCTTGATCGACAATGACGCTCTTTCTTCTAGGGTTTGGGTGGCCTCGATAGTTGGTCGGGCGAGCGGACCGCCTCTCTCTCATGCATGTCTGATGTCCCCCCTCATGTCGAAGTTATCGGGGAGGGGGTAGATCGATAACGACGCTCTTTCTTAGGGTTTGGGTGACCTCGATAGTTGGTCGGGCGAGCGGAGCACCTCTCTCTCATGCATCGATGACATCAAGAACAAATTCTATGCAAATTTAACCTTTTTTGAATGCTTGGATTGTGATTTCTTATATACAAGGAACCTATACTCCCTGGCTAGGAACAGGATTCAGAACCATAATGGATTCTCTTAACCTTTAAGGGATTTAACAAAATGGCACCATTCTGAATGTGCAGAAAACGGTCCATATTTTTCCTGATCTCATCTACCCTTCTATATGTCACATTGTCTATTGTCAAAGGATTCAAGAAAACCATGACTTCATCATTAGCCAGAAGTAACAGGCGCATGATGGTACTAAGCTCTCCAAAGTTGTTTTGGAGTGGAGTCTTGGATAGGATAATTAGCTTTTTGGTACGAAGTTCGGCAAGAGCCTTCCAAATATCGCTATTTGGAAGGCCTTTGCTGAACTTCGTACAAAAAAGCGAATTATCCTATCAGGAACTCCGTTCTAAAACAACTTTGGAGAGCTTCGTACCATCATGCGCCTGTTAATTCCAGCTAATGATGAAGCCATGGATTTCTTCAATACTTTGACACAAGACAACGTGACATATATAAGCTAGCTAGGGTACGTAGATGAGATCAGAAAAAAATTGGATCAACTTGTGCACATCCATAATGAGGGCATTCTTGATAAATCCCTTATTAAAAGACTAAGAGAATCTATTGTATACATACATATACTAATTAATTGCAAATACATAAGAAACTTTTGCAAATACAACATTAAAATATGCAACTTTTGCAAATATTAATTGCTATACATTGGATCAAATGTCAAAATTCATCGACATTTTCCTGTACACTGTATTCATACGTATATATATACTAATTTCTATACATATTGGATCAAGATGTAAAAATTCCTCAAATGTCAAAATTCCTTAACTTTTTTCTATACATCTAATCATCTAGTGAAAAAAGAATTACGAAGGGAAATTTTCTAAGGATTCTAATTTGCAAACTAAACAACTTATCCACAAAGAATTCCGAAGAATCCAATCCTCCAAAAATTCTATGATTTTTTTGAATCAAAGAAGTTGTGTATTAAAAATAATGCTCCAATAAAGTATATGACAAACTACTTTATTTTGAAAATTAGCGTAATAAAGACCTTTAGTATATGACAAACTTTGTAAATTTTGACCAAGTTTATACAAAAAGATATTAACACCCACAATGTACCATTAGAATAATCATTTAATATATTTCCACAACATATAAATTTGTTGTCGTGAAAATTTACGTAGTTTCCTATAAACTTTCTCAAAATTTATAATGGAGTAAGTTTTGACCAAGTTGTGAAAATCCATGTAAATTTTGACCAAGTTTATACAAAAAGGTATTAACACCCGCAGGGGGCCAGCGGCCACGGCAACAGATCGAGGTAGGAAACAGAGGGAGAAAGAGCGGTGCTCACCGAGGAGCACACGAAGGCTCGTTGAGGGACTAGTCACAGCAGACGGCAGCGGGATCGGCGGAGAACGACATCGGCCATAGGAGGAAGCAGCGGAGCTCGATAAGGGTGAGATCGACGGAGAACGACATCAGTCCTCATAGTCAAAGCAGCGGAGCTCGATGGGGGCAGCGATGGCGAGGAGGCCGGCCGACGAGGTTGAGCATGCTCGAAGGTGACGGCGATCTCCGGTGCAGCAGCCTGGCGGCGTCGTGTTGTGGTTCAGGGTTGGGGGAGAGAATGGGAGAGATTGGGGGAAATTCTCTAAGTGTTGCTTATATACCCCACCCTTCAGTCCCGGTTGGTGTCTCCAACTGGGACTAAAGGACCTCCAACCGGGACTGAAGGTGAATTGTGCAATCAAGTTGAATTGTGCATCACCTTATCATCCTTATTCTAGTGGCCAAATTGAATTGTGCAATCAAGAAATAAAATTAATTATGCAAAAGACTCTTGTTAGATCTAGAAAGAATTGGTCTAAGAAATTGGATGATGCTTTCTGGGCTTATAGAACCGCTTATAAAAATCCCATGGGAATGACCCCCTATAAAATGGTCTATGGAAAATCTTGTCATTTACCTCTTGAGTTAGAGCATAAAGCTTATTGGGCAATTAAAGAACTCAACTGTAGTTTTAAACTTGCTCGTGAAAAATGGCTATTGGATATCAGTTCATTCGACGAATGGAGGACACAAGCTTATGAAAATGCCAAGTTGTTTAAGGAAAAATTTAAAAGATGGCATGACAAGAGAATCCAAAAAAGGAGTTTAATGTAGGAGACCTAGTCCTTTTGTACAATTATCGTTTCAGATTTTTTGTATGTAAGCTTCTCTCCAAATGGGAAGGCCCTTATGTTGTTGAGGAGGTCTACCGCTCAGGTGCTATAAAGAATAACAACTTGGAAGGAAAAACCCGAGAGTGGTAAATGGACAAAGAATTAAACACTACATCTCAAGTATGCCCCTTAATGTCAAAACTAACATTATCCAAGTTATGACTCCTGAAAAAGGGTAGGTATGTGATACAGTAAGTAGATCAACTCTAAAAAATCCAAATATTTTTTGTTGGTTTTGGTATCTTAGAAAAATTCTGAAATAAAAAAGGAGTCAAGGGGACCCATGAGGGGACCATGAGCCAACAGGGTGCGACAACCCCCCTTCGAGCGCGCTTTTGCATCATGGGGCCCTGGTGTGCCTCCGAGACTCCGTTTTCTTCCTAGACGCATATTCTAACATAGAAAAAACATTATATATACTCCTGTATGTTTTGACCACCTCATTGCGAGTTTCTCTTTTGTTCTTGTTTCAGGCTATTTTACTAACAGATTTGAAGCAATGTCATCACAAGATTTGGAAGGAGAAATCTATGTTTCAGATGTCACTGTCAATCCTCGAGTCTATGGGGATGTGGATCCCAATGGGTGGTCAACAGAGGAAGAAGTGGAGGCCGATCTAAAAAGGATTGAGCCCTCAAGTGGTGATGAAGAATAAGTACCTCTACCTCAACCTGGTGAGATGCATGTGGAGTTCAAAAAGTCGAGTTTTCCAAACAAGGTTACACCTTCCAATACTCGATTTATCCCTTATCGTTGTATACAGGTAGACACTACCGCTGCCTTAGCTAGCAAAACACACCCTTTGATGGAAGGAGCAATGATAGTCACCAACAAACTCCGCATGGAGAATCTGTACCTTAAGAGAGGGGTTAATAAGCTCAGTGAGGAGATAAATACCCTAAGGGGCATCATTGCGGAAAGGATCATATCATCACCACCATCATCCAAGAAGGATACATGAGTACATGGGTATGGGCACCACCCTTAGTTTGTTCCAAGCTTAGGGGAGGTGCCCCGATATCGTATCACCATCACTTTTATCATTTCCATCTACATTAGTTTTATCCTTGGTTATATCGTGATTTAGAGAAATAAATTTCAGATTTGCTTTTCTTAGAATTTTTGCTTTGAGATCTATTTATCCTTGTAACCTTGTGTGAGAGTTATATAACAAATATTAGTTGAGTTTGTGTGCTTCACTTTCATGCATCTGTCATCATAGCATTGAAATAAAAGAAATAAAAAGATCATATGCTAGTCTCGTGGGGAGTAATGACTCCACATAGGAAAGGTATAAGTGATAAAAGTTGTTGAGAATAAACAAACATAGCATTAGTCATTGATACAATCTATGCAAGATTATGATAGAGGAGAGGAGATTTACATACAAATACACTTTCTTGGACATATTTTATGATTGTGAGCCCCCATCAAATATTATATAATGATCAAGTGTTCATGTTGGGCAGGGAAGACAACACAATGATCATGATAGTTTACACTCACTAGAATTTATATGGTCTTGGATCCCTTAACATGTGGTGCTTACTTTAGATCTTTTGCTAGCCAAAATTTTCCACACTAAGTAGAGATACTACTTGTGCATCCATAACCCCTTAAACCCAGTTTCTTGCCATGAGAGTCCACCATACCTACCTAGGGATTGAGTAAGATCCTTCAAGTAAGTTGTCATCGGTACATCAAGCAATAAAAATTGCTCTTAAACATCTATGATCTTTAATTGCATGGGGAAATAAGCTTTGTACGATCTTGTGATGGCAAAGAAATAAAAGCGAATAGCGCATTATAAAGTTTGTTATCGTAAGGGGCAATATAAAGTGACATTCCTTTGCATTAAGAGTTTGTATATCCAAAAACATAAAAGCGCATGAAAACCTATGCTTCCCTATGTGAAGGGCCTATCTTTTATTTTCATGAGTTCACTTCTGTGCAAGAGTCAATAAAGTTTATCCCCTTTCCATCATATTAACTCTCTAATTCGAAATCATCATGTGTGGAGGATAGATCCAGGTAAATATATCAAGTTGAATGTAGGTGATCATCAAACATTATTGTTGACATTATCCTTGAGGTAAATGAGTTGGGTGGCAAAAAAAATCAAGCCCCCATCTTCCTATGTGTCCATAAAAAATATTAGCTCCAAAAATATGCAATGAGTGTCACCAATCATAGAAAACTAAATGATAGTTGATTATGTGAACTTGCTACAATGAAAAGCTCTTACATAGACTCTTCTCTAGAATATGATGAATTATGATTGTCTCAATTACTAAGAACATAGTTTGTTGATTGTCAATAGTGATTATGCCTTATACTTCAAATATTTTGGATGTTTTTTACTTGCTTATGAGAAGCTATATGATGAAAACTTATTGCTATGTAAATATTCATGATGCCCTCATTTATGTATTCTATTTGTATCAACACCTCTCTCTCAAATCATGTGGTCATTATTATCGAGTTTGACTTTCGCTTGAGGACAAGTGAGGTCTAAGCTTGGGGGAGTTGATACGTCGATTATGCATCATGAATTTTTATTGACATTTATGTTATTGTTGTCCATTATTACACATTATTAAACAATTTTTATGCTTTTCTCTCTGAATATGCAGGGTACACCACGAAGAGGGAAGCTACCAGAAACTGGAATTCTCGACCTCAAAACCAAGAAAAAGGGTGAAAAATCATTCGACTCCAAATGACCTGAAATTTCACACAGAATTTTTGTGGAATATATAAGAAGTTTTGGGCAAAAAATATATGAGAGGGGCACCTGTTGGCCATGATCCAACAAGGCGCGATCGCCCCCTAGTCACGCCCTATTGCCTCGTGGGGGCCCGGTAGGTCTCCCGACCCCCCCCCCTATTCTCCTATATGGTGTGTTTTGACCTAGAAAAAACCATAAGAATACTTTCGGGACAATGCTCCACCGTCTCGAGGTGGAAACCTGGGCATAGGCCCTTTTTCTTGTCACCACAAAGATTCTACCGGGGGAATTCCTCTCCGGGAGGGGGAATCGAAGCCATCGTCATCACCAACGCTTCCTCCTTCATGGGAAGACCAATCTTCATCATCATATTCACTAGAACCATCTCATATCCAACCCTAGTTCATCTCTTGTATTCAATCTTTGTCTCAAAACCTTAGATTGGTACCTCTCGGTTACTAGTAGTGTTGATTACATCTCGTAGTCAATGCTTGTTGGATTATTTGGTGGAAGATATTATGTTCAGATCCTTGATCACCATTAATACACTTCTAGCTTTGAACATGTTGATGAGGTGTGAGTAGTTAATATTGTTCCCGAGGACATGGGAGAAGTCTTGTTATAAGTAATCATGTGAAGTTGGTATTTGTTCGATATTTTGATGATGTGTGTGTTGTTGCTTCTCTTAGTGGTGTCATGTGAACATCGACTACACGATACTTCACCATGTTATGGTCCTAAGGGGAAGGCATTGTGGAGTAACAAGTAGATGATGGGTTGCTAGAGTGACAGAAGCCTAAACCCAGTTTATGCGTTGCTTCAGAAGGGGCTGATTTGGATCCACATGTTTCATGCTATGGTTAGATTTATCTTAATTCTTCTTTCGTAGTTGCGGATGCTTGTGAGAGGGGTTAATCATAAGTGTGTTTCTTCTTCAAGTAAAAACAACACCTTAGCACCGGTCCACCCACATATGAAATTATCAAAGTAACGAATGTGAATCAACTCAACATGATGAACATGCCTAGACAGTAATTCCCATGTGTCCTCGGGAGCGTTTGCCTCATATAAGAGAACTTTATGGCTTGACCTTTGCTATACAAATGATTGGGATACCATGATGCCCACTTGCTACTATTGTTACATGTCACTTGTTACGAACTATTTTTCTACAAAATTATCTATCACTATTACTTACAACACTTGCAGAGAATACCCTGCTGAAAACTGCTTGTCATTTCCTTCTACTCCTCGTTGGGTTCGACACTCTTACTTATTGAAAGGACTATGATTGATACCCTATACTTGTGGGTCATCAGTAACATATTCCAAAGTAACAGTGAAAAACATAAATATTCATGATAAATCATGTCATATGTTGGCAACATGTTACATTAAAGGTGGGGTTGGGCCGTTCTTTAGAAATGCAGTGGGGGTACAGCACGGTGACCTATTGTTGCCCTTTCTATTCAGTGTAGATTCCTAAGCTTTGGTAGCAATACTAGATCGCGCCAAAGAAGCATGCCATATTCATGGAGTTGCGTCTAGGGTGTTGCTGGGAAGACTCTGCATCTACAATATGTAGATGATATGCAAATCCACATACATAACTTTCTGTACGGGATTATTAATCTGAAGTTCCTCTTCTTTTGCTTCGCGACCATGTCAAGACTTCAAATAAATTAAAAGATTATGTCTTTTATCACCCGGAGTGTCCTTGAATCGCAACTCAGTGATGTGCAAATGACAAACTACAAGATGAGATCCATTCCATCGCATACCTAGGTATGCCTATCTCTAACCGTGTCTTGAGAAATGTGGATTTTGAGCCGGTAGTGGACAAGCTGGTTGGTAGGGTCATGCCATGACAAGGAAAGTTCCATGTCTCGGAAGGGAGGCTTGTGCTTATTAACCATTGCCTCACAAACATTCAAGTGTATGTAATAGGCTTTTACCTATCAGAAGACGAGGTCGATGAAAAGTTGGAAAAAGCGTGACCCTGTTTCTTCTGGGAAGTGAGGGGTAAACAAAAATACCACATGGTTAACATACCTACCATTTTCTCCCTCAAAGAGGTCGATGGCCTTGGCTTGATGATTACTAAGATAATGAGTTGGTGCTTAATTGTTAAGTGGACGTGACCAAATCCTATGACGCCAAAGGTACTTTGGCTACAAATATTTAGGAAACTACTTGCTCATGGCGGGCCTGAGATTAACTTGAACATCAAAACGACATAGTTTGCAAAGACAATGCGGAAAGTTCAACATCTCCTTAGGTTGGGGACGAAATTCACTGTGCTTAATGGGCATCTAGCCCAATTTTGGCTAGATAGTTGGAACAACGATGAGCCACTCCGTGATCGATATACACACTTGTTTGCCATCGCGGGCAACCCTGACACCTTAGATACAAATCTTTGGGAGGATAATTGGTGGATTCTGAGTTTTAGGCATTCACTTGGCCAAGCCGAGATCGAGGAATTACATCATATTTGAAGTGAGCTCATCAATGTGAGGTTGTCATGGGGAGGATATACTTTCCTTGAAGCTGGAACCTCTAGGGTGTTTTCCGCGGGATCCTTACAAAAAGAAGAAATTGAAACTTTTCACCGATGATGGTTATATGGAAAGCTCACATCCTTGTGAAAAGTCAGAAATTTTGTGGCAAGTAGCTAGAAACCGTATCCCTAGTGGGGATCAAGTCCTCAAAAGACATGGTCCGGGATATGGCTAATTTGTATGGTATAGAGAGGACAAAAAATGTGAACATATCCTCTTTTGTTGTATCGATGAGTTTCATTTGGAATGTTATTATGGAGGCCACGGGGTGCTCCATGAATCGAGTAGGGTTCACCATTTTCCATCAACTTACCCAAGGAACCTTAAACATAGTAGACATTTACCTTGGGTCAGCTTTGGGGCTATAGCTTGGACGTTATGGACAAATCGTAACAAATCGCTTATGTAGGGTGTGTTTTCAAATACCCGATTGAACTTGTGTATAAAATTGTCGTGCTTATGCAGCCCTGGAGACCGTTGGGACAACAACATATCGGCCTAGACTGGATCGAATTATAAATAACATGCACTTCAAAGATGCCATGTCATGGCAGACGAAAAACAGCTAGGGGAGCCACCCATGTATCTAGGTGGGCACAGTTAGGTGGTCCATGGATGACCCCTCATATCACTGTAGTCTTCTTCACCTTTTCTCATAGGCATTCTCTCACTATGTTTGGTCATTTATGACCTTGTATCAAACATTTTCGTTTCTGTTGTTAACTGTGAAGGCCTCAATTTAAGGCCGAGCAAGCTCCTCTATTCCATAAAGAATGTCTCATCTAATATATGACGCTTCACTTAGGGTGTGCCATCGGCCATAACGTATTCAATACGTTAGGCTCTTTACACTTTTCAATGAGTTTAGGTTGTGCAAATTTGGTTTTGTGTTGTTTGTTTCTTCACTGATGACTAGTAGGACCTTGAGATGTAAAAGGAGGAGTTAGATATGACAATTTATTTGCGATGTAGAGATGTCGACTTTAACAATCTTTGATGCAACTTCGTGTTTTATGTGGGCTATCTTTCTTTATGATATTTATTTAACAAGGTTGAAACACTCGGCTTCTGCATCGCTTGATGCACACATACGTATTATGTCTATTTGTTAGGGTCGTTTGTTTTATTATCTTTAAACCTTTTGTAAATCCCTATTCTCCCCGTTCTTTTTTATAAGACTTTTTGGATAGCTAACATTGAACTGTTTTGGGCACTCTCTAAATTGTTTAAACTTTTTATAAAAATAAACAGAGGAAGTAACAAATCGCAT
The DNA here is from genome assembly GCF_904849725.1 of Hordeum vulgare subsp. vulgare. Taxonomy (NCBI): domain Eukaryota; kingdom Viridiplantae; phylum Streptophyta; class Magnoliopsida; order Poales; family Poaceae; genus Hordeum; species Hordeum vulgare. The sequence continues at coordinate 106,665,462 of NC_058524.1, read as the reverse complement.
CTCAGGGCCGGCCCTGCCGTATGGTCGGCGGGGCGACGGCCCAAGGCCCACGCAGAAGGGAGCCCATAATATAGTATGTATGTACAATATAGCGTGTTAAAAATATTAAAAAATACAAAAGGAAGAAATCAGATGGTTAGGCCCGGCTGCGATCAATTGCCCAGTTTACACACACGTCATAAAACCTGTTTGTGGCTTCGTCTTCGAGTCGCCTCGATGGCTCGACGCCTCGTCTCGAGTGAGTCGAGTGCCCTCATCAAACGAATTGCCGGCTTCAGTACTGTGGCGACTCGGCCGGCTTGTCGCTGCTGCGCGCATCGGCGCATCGGCCGACCAGCAGACCGGCCATCCGACATCCATCCATCAGCAGACGGCAGTATTGCGCAGCAACGCAGGGCGACGTCTCGATCTATCTGCATCCGAAGCAGGCAAGCAGTGTTGGAGAAGGAGCAGACATCAGCATTCTCGCATCTATTCTGTACGAGGCGAAGGAGCCCCTGCTTTGGAGACAACTATTCTTGCATCTGTAGATTCTGTACGAGGCCCCATCCATCCATCTGGTCGATTCCTGCATCTGTATGAGGCCCCAATGCCACATCCATCCATCAAAATTCAGAATCAGAAGGAGTAATCACTAATCAACAACATAATCAGCATCCATCCATTCAATACGTAGTCCATCCATCCATCTTTATTTAGTAATTCAAATACTTTTCCATGTATGTCTAGGGTTTCAATCATTTAATGTATAAATTCCTAAATTCATCTTTTCTTCATAATTTTAGGGCCTGCCATGTTGCCTAAGAAGAAGTAATTGTCGGGTGCTGAAAAAAGAAAAAAGAAAGAAAGAAAGTGATATGAATATTCAATCATTGAAGGGTTCTTTGAATAGATATTTTACATCTTCCATCAATGTTGATGCGTGTGAAGAACAAGGGCAAGTAAGTAATCCCGAGCATGACAATTCAGATGTTAAAGTCAATGAAGATGGCGCAAGTACAGGGGAGCAAGTAGATTTTGAAGTTGATGCTGACGGTACAATGGAGGAAAATTTGCAGCCTTCTGCTAATAATGAACATGAAGATTCCCTTACGTTTATTTTTGATCCAAGAACATGGGAAATTGTTTGATGTCAGCGCCTGACATTCTTCCGTTTGTTATGGCTGTAGATTGCTATCCAAATGTCTATGTTGCATATCGGATCCTCTTAATAATGCTTGTGACTGTAGCCTCGGCTGAAAGAAGTTTCTCTAAACTGAAACTATAGAAAAAGTATTTGAGGTCTACTATGTTGCAAGATAGATTGAATGGCTTGGCTATGTGCTGCAATTAAAAAGGATATCTTGAACAATGTTGATCTTGATTGTGTCCTTAATGACTTTGCATCAAGAAACGCCCGAAGAAACTTTTTCTGAAAAATTAAATTATTATTGTTGTTGATGAAGTCATTCGAAATTTGGTTCTTATTTGAGATGATCATGTCATTTTAGTTTCATTCCTCTATCTTTTTAGTATTATTATTGTTGATTTAGTAAGTTGAAATTTTGTTATTATTGTTGTTGATGAAGTCAGTCAATTATTATAGTTAAACTTTGAACTGAAAATATATAATCTTAGAACATAGGGGTTCATGTCGTTGAGTTCGCCTAGGGCATCCCGAAACACACGGCCGGCCCTGATTCATCTTTTGGCAGGTTTGCAACTGTAACCCAAACAATCCACTTCACCTGTACATAATCCATTTGCATGGACATGCGTGATTCATGCGTGACCGAGCAAGGCAATTTGAGCCCGCCCGCAGGCACACCAAAACCATCCATCTTACCACGCACCGAGCCACTACTGACGCGCACCGCAAGTTCCCTCGCGCCGCAAAACGCAGTCCAAACCAAACGGGTCGCAGCAGCCAGCCGTCGAGCCCTACCATCCAACCCCTCGTTGGTCTCCCGGAGTCAGGTGGATGCCGGCCGCCACCCGATCGTGGCGGCCCGCCGGCCGGTCTCCGGCTTTTCGTTTCGCCGCAGTCTCTATGGACGACTCGGTACTATTTTGAACCATCACATCCAAAAAGAAGCACTCGAAAAGTGGCAGTGTCCACCAACGAGGAGACACCGCATGGTCCTGGCACAAATATTTTACGTAACAATGGATCTAATCCTATAATAGTTAGTTAATCATTACTTCTAGATTGTGCATAATTTAGCATGTGAAGTTAGTGCGCCTTGGAACGGTTCCTCGATCGCAAATCCGGCCTGTAGCATCCAGGCAGGTGCATCGACGACAGTGATATGTAGTGCTCTCTATGCTCCCTTTCGTCACGATAGACGTTCCCGGCCCATGGCACCATGCAATGCAACATGAGGTCTCGCTTGGGCTTATAGCTACCGCGATGCAGATCCTATATATACGCATGGCCACCCCATGGAACGTCTCATCCACCGTGCCCGAGTTAATTCCTTCGTCTGTGCAGCAACCAGCAAGAATCTGAGTCGACGACCGATCGAGTGAGACAGAAGAAGAGGGAGGCGCAGGCTAGCCAGCTTGAATCGTGATGGCGGGAAGGTTTGCTGCCGTGCCGGTAATGTTCCTGATGATCCTGGTGCTCTTCGCGGTATCCGGCGCGGCTCGCCAGCTCGGCGGCGGCGGGGACGTGTGGGCGCCGTCCGGGGAGGTCATCTCCGGCGACGGCGTGGCAGCGCAGCTTCTCCGGCAAATGTACCTGCAGAGGCTGGGAGCGGGGGCCTCGTGCGGCACCCACAGCGCAAACGGCGGCTGCCCGCACTGACCGAGAGTTACTAAAAGAATCCAGAGCCTGAGATGCATACGGAAAGAAGAATAATTTTGTTCCTGGCCTTTTCAGCCGTCGCGATCATGATTCGTGGCCGCCAGGCCAGCTCTTATATATTTAGAATAGAATATACTCCTTTCTGGTTAAGTTCTGGTTCATTCTTTGCTCAGAATACCTTTTGTTCATTCCTTTCTGGTTAATTTGATTTGAATAATGGAAGAATGGCTTCCAATTGCTTTAGCATGCATATTGTGGTGCACCAAACAATGTCTCTTATATTTATGCACACAACGCAATAGTTTTTTCTACCCGCAAAAAAAAAAACGCAATAGTTTTTTTTCTGAAAGAAAACACGGACACGTTGCAGTGGCCGGACAGCTCATGGCTGCAATGACCCAAAAATACCGGCATGATACTTTTTCATGGCAGTAGTGTTCTTGATAAATCGTCTTCTCAACAAAGTTATTAATTTTTTTTAAACAGAGTATAATCGAAGTTGTTCATATACACGATTATACACTCACTTCTATGAACGCACGCATGCACACCCTATCCTTATGAACATCTTCGAGAGACTAAGCCGGCACATCATCTTGAGATTGACGAAGTCGCCACTGACGCCTTCGTTGTCGACGGGAACGTCTCCTCCCACTGAAAGCACATCACCGAAAGACCTGGAATAAATCCAAAAGAAATGCAAGCACCAACGTCAAGTCTGGGACTTGAACTCTGGTGGGCAGGGGATACCACAGTCCTCCTAACCATCCTACCACGGGTTGGTTTGCCAAAGTTATTAATCTTGATACTTATCTTAAGCGGTTTGTAACTTGCAAATCAGAGTGGAACTCAGACTTTCAAAGCTACTTTTGTGCATTTTTTGTTATTAATCTTCATGAAGGCAATAAATGTCTCAATATCTCCACAGGTGGCGCCTTGTGCGGCATTCTCCTCTCCTTCTCCTTCAACTTCGTCATGTATGGATCAAACCATGGCCTTCCAGCAATGGTGCGATGCTATTAGATGTAGAAACCGTTTGGTTCCTCCGGGTTGAGGTCAATAGCAGATCCCATTCCCTATTTGCCGTAGAGGTCAATGCCGGCCGGACCGAAGCATGATGCCTGAGGCTATGACCTAAATCCCAACCCCAGCCACCTCCATGTGTAGGAATGTCCAGGGTTTAGATAACTAGATGACATTCCTGTTTCCTCGAGAACCTTGTTAAAATAATTGTATTAATAGGTGCTAGAAAAATAATCAAAACTAATGCACGCAAAACCAATGTAAGAGTGTTCTCAATATACATTGTAGTTAATAGAGTGTCATTATCGGGAAAAAAACATGAGCCTTGAACTTACGCATGGCATGCACGAGTTGCTAGTGTGGCATGGCTGAATGGTTAAATTAGTGCAAACCATGTAACTTCTGATTTATATGCATAGGTGCTGATGTAGCATGGCTACATGCTTAGAAAAATATGTGACTTACGATGTGCAATTGATATGCATAAGTGTTGATGGGGCATGGTTTCATGCTTAGAAAAAATAGGTACTGGATTGCAACTATTTTAGGAATAGATGATTACTTAGAGTTTAGGGCCGGTTTATCTACAAAGTTATTTCTTACTACTTTAGTTGGAATATGTAAACAAGTGGTGTGAGGATTGCATCCAGCTGGTATGTCTTTGATCTTCAGTTTTAATATAACAACTATACGTGATTTGATATTTTAGATGTTTATGTTGTCTTTGAATGTTAAATACAGTTATTGGAGAAATTAGATACAAACTTTAGTGGGGAGAAGTGGTAAAATATATTGAAATGAGGTAGCCAAATAATAAAAAAAGTTCCCATCAAAGCCCTCCAAAACTCTATCTACTTCACACTTTTTTCCACCCCCCCTCGGCAACAAGAGAAGTGTGTGGATTTTGTTCATGTTGACTAGTAGCACTTCGGATAGCTGGCACATGTCTATGCCATCAACACCAACATCCCAGTTGCAGGCGTCGGGATGGGGCGAGAGAACATGTTGTTTTGCATCTCAATTCAAGAGATATTCAAATATATCTTCGTCGAGATAGTGCGAGTGAAGTTGTTGTTTCATATTAGCATTACGAGATCTGCCATACATACCAAGAACTCCCTAGAGGTGTTATTACTGTAGAACATGATGTTATCCAGTGAGAGGCGGTTACAGACGCTCGTCGGAGAAGTTGTTGTTGGGGACGGGTATGTTGAAGAGTTTCCCATGGCACATAAATCCTCCCGGATTGAGCCAGACAAGTTGTTAGTGGGGACCTCAAAATTTGGTAGCGGCATGTTGCTTCCTTAGTTCACGCAATAGCTGACCTGAGAGCATATTGTTCCACAGTTGGATCCATTGTAGGTTAGGCAAGAGCCCAATGCTTCTAGGGATGGTTCCGCTGAACTTGTTCAAGTATAGGGCAATCTTGATTAATTTCACAAGGGTCCCTCATCCTTTCGGTATGCCGCCATTGAGTTTGTTGGACGACAGGTCAATTTCTACCAATTATACCATTGTGATGTTGCGAGGCAGATCGCGAGTGAATACATATTTTGTCTAGGACAATATCTCGAGCTTTTGGTGTTGCTAGATCCCCTCTAGAACGTTAGCTGTGAAGCCATTGGTGTTAAGAAGCTGCTCATGGAGCGTCAAAAGCTCAGTTATCACCAGCAATCCAACACCATTAAAGTTGTTATTAGCTAAGTTGAGTTGCTTCATAAATGGTGATAGCCAAGTAATGTCGTTAGGAAACACTCCATAGAAGGTGTTATCAGAGAGATCAAGGAACTGAAGCCAAGAGCAGGTGTAGAGCGTGATGGCAAGAAATCTTCCAGTGAAATTGTTGTGCGAAAAATCCAGGTGGATCACGTGCTTGAGGTTGCATAAAGATAGGGGTGGAGCGTGGAAATTTTGCCTATGTGTTCAGGATTGGAGTATAACTAGATATTGTATGTCGGAGGGGGGGGGCATTGGTCCCCTCGACAACATGAGAAGTGTGTGGATTTTGTTCATGTTGACTAGTAGCACTTCGGATAGCTGGCACCTGTCTATGCCATCAAAACCAACATCACAGTTGCAGGCGTCGGGATGGGGCTAGAGAACATGTTGTTTTGCATCTCAATTCAAGAGATATTCGAATATATCTTCATTGAGATAGTGCGAGTGAAGTTGTTGTTTCATATTAGCATTATGAGATTTTCCATACTTACCAAGAACTCCCTAGAGGTGTTATTACTTTAGAGCATCATGTTATCCAGTGAGAGGCGGTTAGAGACGCTCGTCGGAGAAGTTGTTGTTGGGGACGGGTATGTTGAAGAGTTTCCCATGGCACATAAATCCTCCCGGAGTGAGACAGACAAGTTGTTAGTGGGGACCTCAAAATTCAGTAGCGGCATGTTGCTTCCTTAGTTCACTCAATAGCTCACCTGAGAGCATCTTGTTCCACAGCTGGATCCATTGTAGGTTAGGCAAGAGCCCAATGCTTCTAGGGATGGTTCCGCTGAACTTGTTCAAGTATAGGGCAATCTTGATTAATTTCACAAGGGTCCCTCATCCTTTCGGTATGCCGCCATTGAGTTTGTTGGACGACAGGTCAATCTCTACCAAACATACCATTGTGATGTTGCGAGGCAGATCGCGAGTGAATACATTTTTTGTCTAGGACAATATCTCGAGCTTTTGGGGTTGCTAGATCCCCTCTAGAACGTTAGCCGTGAATCCATTGGTGGTAAGAAGCTGCTCATGGAGCGTCGAAAGCTCAGTTATCACTAGCAATCCAACACCATTAAAGTTGTTATTAGCTAAGTTGAGTTTCTTCATAAATGGTCATAGCCAAGTAATGTCGTTAGGAAACACTCCATAGAAGGTGTTATCGGAGAGATCAAGGAACTGAAGCCAAGAGCTGGTGTAGAGCGTGATGGCAAGAAATCTTCTAGTGAACTTGTTGTGCGAAAAGTCCAGGTGGATCACGTGCTTGAGGCTGCATAAAGATAGGGGTGGAGCGTCGAAATTTTGCCTATGTGTTCAGGATTGGAGTATAACTAGATATTGCATGTCGGGGGGGGGGCATTGGTCCCCTGTCTTGGAAAGATGTGTGAATTAGACAAAAAATAGAGGGCTTCGATGGATTTTTTCTTATTTGGCCCCTCGTATGTGCATATTTAACTATTTCCCACAAAAAAGTTTCTCTCTAGATCCACAAGTGATTATACATAACATTCAAAGATAAGATAAACAACCAAAAAATCAAATCATGTATAGTTGTTAATTAACACTAAAGAACGAAGACATGTCCATTTAATTGAATGCAATCCTCTCAAGGACTATGTGCTAGAAATTATATTTTACATTCTCATCATCGGACTATGCTCTTCAAGTGTACCTTCATCATCTCCATATTATTTCACTTGATTTTGCTTATCCTTTACATAATGTGCCGCTGATTTGTTTTGCCTACATCCGTGGATCTTGCTAGAGGCGTTCATCATCATCTTCTGAAATGTCATAGGCACTACCAACTAAGTTTAGCATACAATCCAAGTCATATGAATCTGATTATCTTGCCCTTCATGTGCTTGTACTACCACTTGTTTGCTCTCTTTGATATTCTAGGTGGAGCACCATCACTTGGTTCGACAACATTATGAATCAAACCTAATGACCATCTAGTGATCCCAAAGAAATCAAACCAAGAGGCCTCACCATCAATATAACCTTGATTCACTCCATTACCAACACAAAAAATTCAACCATGGAATAGGTCACCATCAAGCAATCGTTGTTATCACCTAATTCAAATATTCAAAAACATTGCACACAAAACTACGTCAAACCCTAATTTGATTTGGAGAAACTGAAACTCTCATCGGTCATGTACTGACTCGGCGAAGATTATCAACGATCAGACTGAATCAGTATCCCTCCACTCCACTTGCTAGTGAAGGAGAGAGGGTGATGCAATGAGCGATCTGTTAGAGAAAAAATGGAACCGGCTCCTTCCGGCGATCACTGGAGACAAGGAGCGAACGCGAGGAGGGCAACACCCGAGCTTTCCCAGTGATCAAACACTTAGCTGGTGCTCCCGCCCGTGTTCCTCCCTGCCCCTCTTGATGTCAGCTCTCTCCCCCTTGATGAAATGGCTCGAACCAACAAGAAAACGGTGAGGAGGAAGACGATCAGAGACTCGGCGAGGTGGTTCTTTTCCGGCGCCCGAACGCCTGTCTATTGAGCACAAACTCAAACACACACCGCACACCGTTACAACGATCCCCACGGTGATCCTTATACCCGGGTGACACCACCCCACGACTCACTCGCAGCTTGCCCACCACGCCACCCGGTTCGGCCCGCTCAGCGCGCGCGCACGACGCGCTCCCGCGCGCTCTCTGCGCCGAGCCCTTAACAAAACATGCGTGATCACCGCGTCCCTCGCTCGCCTGGCTACCGTGCCACCCAAACGCACGCACGCCTACCCCACGGTCCCGACGCACCACACACATCTGGTGCGCGGCCATACACGCACCGGACATGTGCAGTGTGCTGCCGCGGCTTATTACATCTTACATTCTCCCCCTAAGACGCGGCTCAGAGAAGCCTGGGCTCGTCGTCGCCGATCTCCCCCAGCAGAGCTTGTTCCTGCGCCGCCACTTTCTCCCGCCTCGTACACTCCCTTTTGAAGTGGCCGCGTTCGTTGCAGTGATAGCAACGCCCGCGTCGATTCCCTCGAGCACCCGACGCCTCGCTCCTGCCGTCGTCGTCGTTGTCCCGCGCACCACCTCGTCGGCGCTCCCGTGCACGCCACTGTGCCATGGTCAGCATCAACTGATCGCCGCCACGGTCCCCGTCGTCCTGTCCACGCCATCGCAGCCTCTCGTCGAACGCCTTAAGTCGCCCCAGTGCGTCCTCGAAGAGCATCGTCGACACGTCACAGAACTGCTCGATCCCTGCCACCGCCGCGTACAGGCGGTCCGGCACGGCGTCGAGCAACTTCTTGACCATCGCGGCGTCGTCCAGGGTCCATCCGAGCCCCGTGTAGCGCGCCGCCATCCCGCTGATCTTCCCTGCAAACGTGTCCAGAGACTCGTCGGCGTCCATGCGTAGCCGCTCGAAATCTCCTCGGAGCGTAGCCAGCCGCGCCGACCGCACGCGATCAGCTTCGACGAACCTCGACTTGAGGCTGCTCCAGATCTCCGCCGCGGTCTTCTTTGCGGCCACCTGCAGCAGCAAGTCATCGGAGAGCGCCCGCAGTTGGTAAGCTCGCGCCGGCTTGTATTTCTTCGCGATCACCGCCACGCCGCTTCCTCCGGTGGTACAACCGCCTCCCAGAGCCCAGCAGCATCGAGGTCAGCCTCCACCTTGATAGCCCAGGTGGTATAGTTCTCCCCCGTGAGCAGAGGCACCGACGATGACATCGTCGTTCCTATCCCGCCAGAGTACGGGACCAGTGCCATGGCCGGCGAGCTTCTCCTTCACATGTGGCTCCGATACCAAATGTTAGAGCAAAAATGGAACCGGCTCCCTCCGGCGATCACCGAAGACAAGGAGCGAACGCGAGGAGGGCAACACCCGAGCTTTCCCAGTGATCAAACACTTAGCTGGTGCTCCCGCCCATGTTCCTCCCTGCCCCTCTTGATGTCAGCTCTCTCCCCCTTGACGAAGTGGCTCGAACCAACAGGAAAACGGCGAGGAGGAAGACGATTAGAGACTCGGCGAGGTGGTTCTTTTCCGGCGCCCGAACGCCTGTCTATTGAGCATGAACTCAAACACACACCGCACACCGTTACAACAATCCCCACGGTGATCCTTATACCCGGGTGACACCACCCCACGACTCGCTCGCAGCTTGCCCACCACGCCACCCGGTTCAGCCCGCTCGGCGCGCTCCCGCGCGCTCTCTGCGCCGAGCCCCCAACAAACCATGCGTGATCACCGCGTCCCTCGCTCGCTTGGCTACCGTGCCACCCAAACCACCCAAACGCACGCACGCACGCCCGCCTACCCCACAGTCCCGACGCACCACACACATCTGATGCGCGCCCATACACGCATCGGACATGTTCGGCTTATTACATCTTACACGATCATCATGATAATACATCCGCTTCGAGCAGGCACTAGATACTAAGTACCAACCCACACCGAAGGTTTTCTATGAAACCCAGTCCAAAACACACGATCGAATAGCATCAACCATCCGAGCCCTACCGTCAAATCCCCCAATTGGTCTTCCCGACCGTGCAGGCAGCCTGTCTCCGGCTTTTCGACCCATTCGCTATATATGCATGCATGCATGCTATTTTTAGCATTGCACAAAAGTGAAGCACTTAAAGTTGTTAAATGTGGCTGCGTAGACCAAACATGGGGACATGAAAAGAGGCCCTTGCAAAAAACAAAAAGTCCTCATCTTAGTTAGTTAATTAGTAGTAGTACTAGTATGCGAATTAGCATGTGAAGCTAGTGCGTCTTAGAATCATTCCTACTGAAATCCTGTAACATCCACGCAGGTGCGTCGACCATGATGTGTTCTCTCACCACTAGTGCCTCCCCCTCGTCACGACGGACGTGAACGTGCAACACCCTAAATGCTTCGGAGAAGCCTATATACAGCTACAGATTGGTTCATATACGCATCGCCCCAAGTTAATCGAGGTGAGCGAGGATCAAGGGTTGCTGTGATCGGTGGAGTTGATCGAGCAGTACGTAGATACAAGCAAGAAGAGAGGAAACACTTGATTCCCAGTGCTCTATCGAGGATGCCAAGGTTCGCTGTTGTGCCGTTGATGTTCCTGATGATCGTGGCCTTCTTGGCCGTCTCTGGCACGGCTCGGCGACTTGGCGGTGACGAGTGGGAGCCGGCAGGGGCAGCCGTCTCCGACTCCGGCGACGGTGTGATGGTGCAGCTTCTCAGGCAAATGTACCTGCAGCGGCTGGGGGCGGGCCCCTCGTGCGGCACCCACAGCGCGAACGGTGGCTGCCCACCGTGATCGACCTGTGCAATCTATCCAAAGATTACGGGTGCGGGGAGATCGATAGAAAATCCAACATCGATCTCAGTCGTGCGCTCATAGAAACCTTATTGTGTGTGCTGCCTTTGAGGCGTCGCTATGATCACCCGTCATTCCATCGCATATTCGCACTCAGGCTATCACGTACGTAGTGAGACAGTGGCCTTATTCTTTTATCATTCTGTTTGTTGCGGGTTGCAATCTTTATCGTTTGTTTATTCTTTTTTTTTTGCGGGAAATCATTCTACTGTGCAGGTTCGGCTCATTATAGTTTAGTTTTGTAATGCACCGATTGTAGTCGCGATTTGAAAAAATTGAAATCAATTCAATATTTACTTGTGTATTCAGTTTTGTAATGTGATTGTTGCAGTTCTAAATAGAATAAATGCACGAAAGGAACACCGGTGTGTTTTGGAACAAAAGCTCACCACCAACAATCTTGCTCAATAGCATTGTGACACAAAGCTGTGGATCCAAATGTGCGAAAAAATTGAGTTCTATTGTACCGAAATAGTAAAACACTGTTGTATACAGGGGTTTTGTATCACAAAATCTATTCCTCTCTTAATAAATATAGATGTGGCAAACTTGGATATATTTTGTTGAGAGCTCAGAGCTTGCAATAATAGCATCTTAGGTCATGCACAATACAAGATGCTTACAGGTGCTTATAAAAATGAACCCCTTTTATCTTAAGCATATATGCTTATTTGTATATCACTTATACTTATTTGGACACCATTCCTATAGAAGCAAGAATAGGTGCTTCAGCAAAACAATCGATTGACTGCTACAGGTATCTCTCTAAATACCTTGTGTTGTACATGGACTTATGGTTTGGTGAAAGAGACATTAGAGAAATTAGAGAGTATCAAATAAGATAATTGGTTGGAAAGTCATGTGGTGAGCGTGGCCAGCGCTGGCCGGTGTCCTCCGCCGTGGCGGCGTTGCCATTGATGTGGTGGAGGCAGTGGTGTGGTGGCGATCTTTATGCTCTTACTGCATCACGATAATGATCTGCATGATCAGTCCTCCTCGATCTGGCCGTCAACGTATTCTGGAACTACTATTGGAGATCTCGCAAAAGGATTTCTTGATCGGTTTGAGTTCGTGCGCATCCATATCAGCCTATTGAGCTTCGTGAGGGCGCGACACGAAGCTCTGATGTTTATTAACACCATGGGACATGTCCGTATCTTGATTTCCATGGCAGTAGCAGCGGCGCAGGAAATCATGATGACTGAGATCGGATGATCAGTAAGGCGGAGGGGGCTTGGAGGTGATGGAGTCAGCCAGGTGTTTCATAACTTTCAGAAGCAGCAGTGACAAGTGGTGGCGACAACACTGGAGGATTTTAGTTTTGGTGGTCCTCCTTGGGTGCCGAGTCATGACTTTTAAGGTCAAAACCTAAGGTCCGGCCTAAATTGGTTGTGCCTGGTATTACCTTGCTGAAGGTATTGTTTTGAGAGCTCGGTCTTCTCTAGGGTGAAATCCTAAGATCTTGGATCGAGCGACGACGTCACTTGTGAATTGTATCCTTCTTGAATGCGTCGCTTTTGGAGACCGTTTATGTTTTTCGGGTGTTGTCTTTGGTGGTGGTTTGAGTGCTGTTGATGAGAGGAGTTGACCAGTATGACGAGCTCTTTGTTTTTTTCCTGTTTTTCTCTTTTCAGGTTGTATGTATCATGGATGTCTTTGTTATATTCCGTTGGTACAGATATTGGGTGTAACTGATATCTTCACGACATTAATTTATTCCCCTTTAAAAAAAATATATGGCGAGTGTATTGTTGTGCTGTTGGACTGGCAGTCATCAAGCCAGTGAAGTATTTCCTTCAAGTCAGTAACCTTCTTTATATTCATAAAACACAAGTGAGTAATATTCGTTTGGAGAGAGTGATGTTTACTCTTTTCTTGACACGACATGTAATGCGATGGGTCCTTTTAGAACTAAAGGCCTTTAATAGCGTATAAGATTCCCGGAAGAAATAATGTAACGTGATCTAAGGGTGTTAGTGCTGACCCTCAAACCGTCCTCATATGTTGCGTTCCAAATGTCACTACCCATCCAATGCGGTATACCCTGACAGAGTTTTTGTCTGGTATGACTTTGCTCATTGTAGAGGTGATATTTTATGTGTGCGTCAGTTGTCTGCATCCTAACCGTACAGAAGCCGGGTGTGTTCATTGTGTTTTTATTCCCTTGATGCTACATAATTAATAATAAAAACTCCTTTTATTAAAACAGATTAAAACAGAAAGTCATTCCTAGGAACCACAGTCCTCAAATCAACCGACAAAATCCCGAACAACAAATGCTGAAAATGGAATTTGTATATTTTGCGCCCGATCTATGCCACAGTAAATTGGCTACGGCAAGCCTCATAACCTATTTTAATATTTCCAGTGCAACATTTTCTGGAAAGTGAAAATGCAGAATTCAACATATTTCGAGCAAACATTTCCATATTATGCTACTCAGAGTATAACTCAAAGTGAGAAGTTAAGGATCACACGGAACTCGGAACACACATTTCCAAGATCCAACTACATAAACAATGTAAGACACCTGTACAAAACCCACAGCGAAGGAGGTGCAAACGCAGTCCAAAACACACGATCGTGTCGCTGCACCCATCCGAGCCCTACAATCAAATGCCAGTTGGTCTTCCCGACCGTGCCGGCTGCCGGTCTCCAGCTTTTCGCCGCAGTCGCTATATATGCATGCATACATAGTACTCCTATTTTAAGCATTGCATAAAAGTGAAGCACTTAAAAGTAGTTATCTATATTAAAAGTGTCTATGTAGACCAAACAAGGGGACATGAACAGGTCCTCGCAAAATTAAGAAAGATAATTGTCCTCATCTTAGTCAGTTAATTAGTAGTAGTAGCATGCCAATTAGCATGTGAAGCTAGTGCGCGCGTCTTGGAATCATTCCTGACTGAAATCCTGTAACATCCTCGCAGGTGCATCGACTGGACGTGAACATGCAACACTCTAAACGCTTCGGAGAAGCCTATATATAGCTACATATTCGTTCATATACGCATCGCCCCAAGTTAATCGAGGTGAGCGAGGATCAAGGGTTGCTGTGATCGGTGGAGTTGATCGAGCAGTACGTAGATACAAGCAAAAAGAGAGGAAACACTTGATTCCCAGTGCTCGATCGAGGATGGCAAGGTTTGCTGCTGTGCCGTTGATGTTCCCGATGATCGTAGCCTTCTTCGCCGTCTCTGGCACGGCTCGACGACTTGGCGGTGACGTGTGGGAGCCGGCAGGGGCTGTTAGGAATAATCCACGCATGAGTATGTGCTCGTGTGTGTGATCCGTGTGCATGGGTGTGACGGTGTGCATGCAAGATTCTGTTGTTGCATGCCCTGATTAGTTAGCTGGTTTGTTGGCTTGGCCGGGTTGCCGGACGAGCGTGTATGGGCGCGTACGTTTCGATGAGAGAGTTAGCTGGCTAGGTAGGCGATCCGTTGGGATCGGTGTGGCGCGCGCGTCATGGGCGCGAGCGGCCGGGCATGCGGATCGTGCGGGCGGGGTGGGTTGTGCGTCGTGCGCCAGCCCGGGTATAAATTCTGTAGACCGCGGGATGGTTGTAATGCAGTGAGTTGAGCACCATGTAGACATTGCAAAGAGAAGAAAGATTCAGGCGTTCGTGCGCCCATGGCGGCGTTCGTGCGCCGGCCGGAAAAACTTGTGTCCACTGTGTTCATCTCCTTCCTTCTTTCTTGTTCGAGCGAGTGAGTTGAGAGGGAGAGGTAGCTAGGGTTGCCGGTTGGCAACGACAATTGGTATCAGAGCTAGTTCATCTTGGACGTCGTTCTTCTTGCCAGAGGCGTGCCGGCGGTGGCGGACTTCGCCGACGGCTGCACGATGCTCCGGGTGTGTGTTGGCCTATGGAGGTTTGCGGCGCGGCGAGGAGGCCGCGGTGGCTGCGGCAGCACTGTGAGAAGGATGCGGAGGACCTGCATGGTGGCGGCTTCAACGACGACGACGGCGCGGGGAGCGCGTCGTGGCGGCTCAGCGCAACAACGGTGGAGGCGCGTGGCACAGAGCCGCGGCGCTCGTGTCGGATGCGTCAGGCGCATGTATGGGCACGCGCCGGGCATGTCAGGCGCGGCGGAACCGTGGTGTAGGGTGGCCGTTGGCGAGCGGGGGTGTGCGCGTTGAGCTGGTCCATCGCGGGCTCGCCGTGCCCAGACGTGTGCGTGCATGTCGGAGGGGCACGGCCAGAGCGGGCGGGACGGGCGCTCGACGTGGGCTGGGACGTGGGTGCGTGCCCGGCGCGTCCCTGGGTATAAAACCCCCGTGTACGTTGTAATGGCAGTGCCCGGAGTCGAGTTCGAGCTCGAGGGAATCAAGGCTGTTGGTGCGCCAGAAGGAGAAGTTGCGGCGTGTATCGCCGGAGATGAAGAAGAGCGTTCTCCGTGGCAGTAGACGAGAGGCCGGAGTCCTGTCAGGATGGGCGACGAGGTCGTGGCTTAGAGGGGAGAATGTTAGGAATAATCCACGCATGAGTATGTGCTCGTGTGTGTGATCTGTGTGCATGGGTGTGACCGTGTGCATGCAAGATTCTGTTGCTGCATGCCCTGGTTAGTTAGCTAGTTTGTTGGCTTGGCCGGGTTGCCGGACGAGCGTGTATGGGCGCGTACGTTTCGGTGAGAGAGTTAGCTAGCTAGGTAGGCGATCCGTTGGATCGGCCGTGGCGCGCGCGTTATGGGCGCGAGCGGCCGGGCATGCGGATCCTGCGGGCGGGGTGGGTTGTGCGTCGTGCGCCATCCCGGGTATAAATTCTATAGACCGCGGGATGGTTGTAATGCACTGAGTTGAGCACCATGTAGACATTGCAAAGAGAAGAAAGATTTGGGCGTTCGTGCGCCCATGGCGGCGTTCGTGCGCCGGCCGGAAAAACTTGTGTCCACTGTGTTCATCTCCTTCCTTCTTTCTTTTTCGAGCGAGTGAGTTGAGAGGGAGAGGTAGCTAGGGTTGCCGGTTGGCAACGACAGGGGCAGCCGTCTCTGACTCTGGCGACGCTGTGATGGTGCAGCTTCTCCGGCAAATGTACCTGGAGCGGCTGGGGGCGGGCCCCTCGTGCGGCACCCACAGCGCAAACGGTAGCTGCCCACCCTGATCAACTTATGTAATCTATCCAAAGAATTCGACAGAAAATCTAACAATTCAGTCATGCGCTTATAGAAACCTTATTGCGTGCTACCTTTTAGGCGTCACGATGATCACCCATCACTCCATCACACTGAGGCTTTCATTTTTTCGAAAAGAGGCACTTTATTACTTAAAATATTTAAACATTACACTCAGGCTTTAGCCGCCTCTGCCACCAGTGGGGGTCAATAGCTCCTGTGCGACATATTTGAGATGGAATGGAAGCAGTGCGACGTTGTTGATCAAAATTGCTCTGGTGCGACATCTTTGAAGCAGACAATAGCTGCAATGCGACATGGCTCTGTTTAATCATGAAATGCAGAACTCAAGGGGTTAAGTTATGACACGCGGGACCCACCAGTTATCCACGTCAACATGAGACCCACCACTTACTCGCATGTGTGCGGGACCCACAACTTATCCACATAAACATGGTCGTGCTCATCAGCGTGCCCGGACCCGAGCCAGCCCATCCTCCCCCATTGCTTGCCCTTCCTCCTTTCCCCCACCTTCTTCTTCCTCTTCTCCGGCGAGGAAGCGCATCGCCGGCGAGTGATGTCTAGCTCGAGCTCGGCCTCCCGCCAATGGAGGAAGTACGGTCCAGTGCCGCTAACAAGATGCCCCGATTGCCCACGCATGGAGCCTCTGAAGCGTCTGACTTGTATGAGGGAAGAAAATGGCAACCGTGGGCGCAACTTTGTGAAATGCTTGAGCAGGCCACATACGGGGCAGGTTAGATCTGTCTACTTCACCAATCCGATGGTCTATTTCTCCCAATTTTTTCTTTTTTCCTCAAATTTGGGCGATGGAGCTAGGGTTGGATCTAGAGTTCATGAGTTGCCGACCCCTGTTTTTCAGGTTCTGTAGAAATGCGGGTATTTCGAGTGGCTCAATGAGTACATTGAGAGGTTGAAATTGGAGGGATCAAGCAAAGGGCTCAATTTTGGGCCACCGCTTGCTGTGGAACACGCCCCCCACTTGGCGGACAGATCAGGTCATTGTTATGGGCAAGCTAAACTAGGGTGTGAATTGAAGAAAATGGGCAAGCAACTAAAGCAACTGATCGATTTGAAGCAGCAAGCAAATATGATGGCTGGAGCATTTTATTGTCGTGTCATTGCTATGGGTTTCTTTTACTTGATGTTCATCAATCGCTAGAAATTGTTAGAGTTTCAGTCAGTGTGTCAATCTAGTTTCATTTGTTAGCTGAATTTGAATTTATGTGAAGCAAAACCTGCGTGTGTTTGTAATGGATTATTTTAAAATGCAGCAATTGATGAAAAAATGCAGCAATTCATAATGTGCGGCAATTCTTCAGTTAACACAGTGGAGGTGCATCTCGTTCAAAAAAAAACAGAGTGGATGTGCAGAGTTCATGGTCAAACAAAAAACGTTATTGGGTCATGGGCTGATGAGGACTGTGAGAAGAAAAGGCAGGCCCAAATAGAAAACAGGCCTATCCGCTTGGTGCAACCATGTTGCTTCGATAAATAATAGTCGTGCCCATTTTCTGATGGATCATTTTTTGAGACACAAATGTAAATCGATTGTTGCTTCGATAAAAAATAGTTCATCCAACAACAGATAGCAACATATAACAGATAGCAACAGATAGCAACAGAAATTTAGCTTAGCTTACATCCATACCTGCAGCAAATAGATAAAAAATAGTTCATCCAACAACAGATAGCAACAGATAGCACCAACAAATAACTGCATCATCAGTTCATACAGCCAACACCAGCAACAGTTCATCCAACCAGAGCTTACATCCATACCAAAAGTAGTTCTAACTTATATGCTGACATATAGCAGCATACCTAACCAGTAACAACCCCTGGCAACGCACTTCAGTTGTTCTTGAGGTTCTTCAGGCGCTCTCAGCGGTGCACCACACCCACCACAGGCTTCTTCTTCTTGTTTCCGCCAGTGAAGACTGGCGGAATGATCTGCACTTCAGGGTCGAGGACGGCGGTCGGCAGCGCGAGGACAACATCGGTCACCCTCTCCGTCCTCGAGGCAAGACGGGTAGGATCCGGCTGCGGTGCCGTCATCCTGGATGAGCGGTACATCCACCACCTTGCGCACTACGTCGGGTCGGTGGTACGCTGCACCTCCCTCATCGCCCAAAGGATGACAGAGGAAGGTGGGACGCAATAGCCGGGGGGGAGGCACGGAGCTTCTCGTCCTCTCGCATCACCTTGATCAGGCCACGGGCGTGGTTCTGCATCATCTCGATGCTTGGGAACCAGCCCATGATTTCACGAAGCTGCTCACAGATCTCTTGGTTGTCGCCGGCGAGATCTTGCATGACCTTCTGCCAGGCAATGCTCTGGTCCATGGCGGCGGCGGTTGCATCATGTGGGAGAGCGAAGAGACGGAGGGCGGCGATTTCTGTGTAGGAGGAGATGGGGGAGTGGTGCCAAGAGACGGTGGGTGGGTGGGTGGTCTTTTCATCATTTACACCAGCCTGCCTCGGAAACCAGAACGACCACCGCTTGCAAAACACGCTAACACTAAATACAGAGGGTACCCAAATACAGAAGTAGTATTTTTTTTGACGGGAATGCGAGCGTTCAGTAACATGACAAGTTACCCACTTCCTATTGGCTCTACAAATTTTTGCATGCACTAGATAGAACTAGATAGAACATCAATATATATAACATAAATAGTAGCAGGGCATTACATAAACATGACATATATAGTACCATTACATAGATAAATAAGCATGACATAGATATATAGTACGGTTACATAGATAGATAAGACCCTAAACCCTAACTAGATAAACTCATCCTCCTCCATGGAACCACCGGGTGCTCCAAGCTCCAAGGCAAAATCCTCCTCCTTCACTCGTCGTCGCCGTCGATGCGGTACGGGAGAGTGTGCATGCTTCCGTTGGGGAAGATGTTGTCCAGATCCGTGAAGATGTTGTATGTTGTGAATGCGATAAACTCGCATCCACACAAAAAACACGACCGAGGAGGTTGTAAGCATCGATGATGTTGGTGAACCTCATAATAAGGCCGATAGGATAGCCATTGTTGGTCAGCTCCTTCACGTGGAACATCACCGGAGAACCCCTGGGGAGGTGGCGGTAGCCGGCGGAGAGGAAGAACTCGGTGAGCGCCTTGCACCCCTCCACCTCGAGATCGCCCACACCCGTAGGGTGTTCTCCACCTGGACTTGGGGAGGGTAGAGCATCTCGGGGACGGTGGGCGGCACACGGTAGGTCATCCCGGTGTAGTTCATCTTCCGGCGTGAGAGGTGGAGAAGATGGACTAGGAGATGAAGAAGAAGGCCAGGTGGGAGAAGATGATGTTAGGGGGTGCTTAAAACCCGTGCTTAAATAGGGGTGCTAGCCATGGTGTGCATCGAGTGTGAAACAGCTACCACATGGCATCGAGGGGGCATCGAGTGTGTACACACCCCACGTAGCACAGGGTCAATTAAAACAGGGTACACGTCGCACATGAGCAATTAAAATGAGCCGAAAGATGACTGCTGCGTCGGTCGGGTTGGGGCGACGAGCTTCTGCATGGCTGAGCCGTTGCGTGCCTCTGCTGCGTCGGTCGGTTTGCTGCTCTCTATGGCGTCAGGCGTGCTCCCACTCGATCGATGCGCATGCATGCAATGTCGGTCCAACGGGCGAGCGAGGGGAGGCAGGGCTACGCGCATTCATGCACGCAGTGGTACGCTGTGAGGTCCAACGGATAAAAGGGTGGGCCGCCTTTAATTAAGCCCAACAGCGCATGAACGCGTCTTCTCGTCCAGCAATAAAAAAGAGGGCTAAAAAGGCCAGCCAATCAGAGTGAAGGCCACATATCGCTGCTGACGTAGCCCTAATGCGCGATCCAGGCCGTCCATTCATGGTGATCCAATGGTCCAATGGGGTGCTAGGTTTTGGGAGGTTTGGACGGGGTTTTGAGGGGTTTTGATGGGGTTTTGAGAGGTTTTCAAGGGCTAGGGTAGAGCATTACTAATTCAAAAAAATCAAAAAAATATAAAACTTGTGCCAATCATCATTATATGTGACTAGGTTGCTAGGAAAAATAATAAACTTGGACTATGAAGTTTTTCATGAGAAATCCTTCACAAAAGTGGCTATCACGTACGAGGTTCACTAGTAGAAAAAGGGCCTTTTGTCCCGGTTCATAAGGGCCTTCTGTCCCGGTTTTGGAACCGGGACAAAAAAGTCGTTACTAATGCCCTTTGCCTTTAGTCCCAGTTCTTACACGAACCGGGATAGGTGGGCCTCCACATGGCCGCTGCGGTCAGGCCAGGTAGGGGGGCCTTTAGTCCCAGTTGATGACACCAACCGGGACCAAAAGGCATCCACGCGTCAGCACCTCGCTGGAATTGAGGTTTTTTTAAAGGGGCTGGTTTATGGGTTAATTTAGGTTGTTATTAGCTAGCTAATAGAGAAAAGTGTCCTCTCTTATATATCTCCGTGCTTGGTCATCCGTCGTACTTTGTTGAACATATTTACAAAATGTAGACACGAGTTACATGCACATATATGCATCTTTTTTACACTATATAATTTCATATCATTTTCGTCGAATGGCAATAGTATTCTAATCGATCATCTAACAACTCATCATCAAGTTAATCATATACCAAGTTATCTATGATACACATAAAATTAAACAGAGAAACATCATAATATATATAGTCATCATATGCATCATGCATCCTAATTAATCGATCATGTCAAGTAATAATATAAACTAGAATAACTTGTCTTTCATAAGACCTAGTCCTCGCTCTTAGATATAATGTTATAAAATAGAATAACACCTATGGCTCCATGATGAATCACAGAGATCCAACGGTCTCCAGCTTGTGGCTTGCGAACCTTCTTTATTTCTCTCCATGCTTCAATTTGGAGTCTTTTTGATCTTGATTTGAAGTTAATCAAGTATGGAGCATAGAACTCAGCCCTCAGCGGGCTTCTAATTCTCATTTGACCTTTTGGGTCCATTAACGGAGGCACTACATCATATGGCAGTTGCTGTTGAAGAACATAATAATAACCTAGTTAGCAATGTAATCAACACCATTTATGCAATAGTGGAGCGTACTTAATTAGGAAACTCTTACCAAGACATTTCGGCGAATGTCATCTGGACTCAACCTATGCACTAGTGGCATGTAAAATGAATAATTTTGGCCAATTCTAAAATGATACGGGAAGGTATCCCTAGAAGCCAGAACACCAACAACAAGAAAGTGGAGAAGATGGTCCTTCTCCTCCCAAGTTAGATGTGATCCATACGTGTAGTGTGTCGTGTCAATTAATTTTTGTAATTCAGTCGAAGCAACAAAATAAGCTGTAAATTATAATTTAACAAATTTAGTATATAGATGAACACCAACTATTTCTAAATATAAATGCAAATTACTTCACATGGAGGTAAAACAGGAAGCATATCATCGACAACCACCCAAATTATGTAACAATTTAATGTTTCAAAAATACTTAGAAATTTTGTAATTGTCCACAATATGTGGGTATTATATAAACCATTCAAAATGACCACATGTGCTATGATTATTCAAAGGACAATTTGGGTTGTTGTTGTTTGTACAACATGTAACATGATATAATTATAACTATGGCCCAATAACTAGGAACCTGCAACGTGTGGTGAAAGTTTTAACAGACGATGAACATCACATGACATGTAAATTGCGAGAGGAAAACAGGTTGACTACACCAACTATTTATAAATATAAATGCAAATTACTTGACAAATATGGTTGAGAAACTCACATGGAGGTAAAACAGGAAGCATATCATCGACAACCACCCAAATGTCGATGTTGTCTGGCATATTATCTTCAGGACGAAGATCGAAGGTGATTTCCATTCCCTTCTGAAATTCATATGCCTTGCAAAGATCTTCCCACTTTGGGCACCCAAATTCTGTTTGAAAAACTGAATTAAATACTTGGATAACAAATGTGTGACCATATATAGTCCTCATCTTAGCGCTCCTCGTCTCAATTCTCTCGTGGTCTTTGAACTGAGCCTCTCCAACACATATCTTCTTGCATGGCAAGGGAGGTATATATCGCCGCTCTCGTCAACCTTCATGCTGAAGAACATGTCATCTCGCAGGTGAGGCATGTCGCACATACCCCGAGAGTCGCCGCAATATTCACACTCCCAACATCCATCGTGAGACATTTCCTGTTTCAATGTGGTAATGTGTGTAAACAACAATATAATCGTGACACACTATATATATCGAAAGAATTGAACATCTATATATAATAACTCTTCATGCTCGCATCATGCATCATCATATATAACAACAAGTCCTACTAATTAATCATCATCATACATAGTTAAATAAAGTGTGTCACGATTATATATAACAACAAGTCGACGTCGATGCGGGACTACTTCTATATATAGTTAAATAAAATAGTTTTATTAACTAAATCAACTAGTTCAACTACTAAGCACTAACTATAAATAAATAAAGTAGTACTTACTAAAAACAAACTACTTCTATATATAGTAAAATAAAGTACTTTATTAAATCAACTAGCTAGTTCAACTATATATGAAGCACTTACTATAAATAAAATAAAGTAGTACTTACTAAAAATAAACTAGTTTAACTATAGTTCTATTATTTTTCTAACTAATTATATTAAACACTTTCTCTTCTTATTTTTTCCTTTTTCCTCTATTCTAAATATGAACATATCCATAAATGACTTTGTTCATGCACAATTTTCCTATACATACACAATATGAACATATACATAAATTGACAAAGAAAATACTATGAACAAAAAAATCATTAAAATTCTATGAACAAAATTACAACAGAAAAAAATCGTAAAAACCTTTGCTCACGGCGACGGTGTCGGGGACAGGGACGGGGACGGCGAGGTGCGGCGTGGGGCACCGCGGGACGGCGTGGGGTGGCGCGGGACAACGCGGGGCGGGTCGGCGCGGGGCGACGACGACGACGTCGATGGCAAGACGGGCAGCCTGGCGGCGTCAGGATCGAATGGAGAGAGGGGGAGTGATCAAAATTCCTAAACTGACGCTTATATAGCCCCACCTTTAGTCCCGGTTGGTGGCACCAACCGGGACCAAAGGTCTCTTTTCAGCTTCCCAAAGGCGGGAAGCAGAAGCATTGGTACCGGTGGGTGACACAAACCGGGACCAAAGCTCTCTTTTCAGCAGCCCAAAGGCCGGGAAGCAGAGGCATTGGTACCGGTTGGTGGCACAAACCGGTACCAATGCCTCCCTTTAGTCCCGGTTAGTGCCACCAACCGGGACCAAAGGCCTTGCGCGGTGCGGTGCTATGTTTAGTCCCACCTCGCTAGCCGAGAGGGGCTCGGAGTGGTTTATAAGCCCTGCCGAACCATTCACTTCGACCTCCTCTCTACTGCAGGCTTACGGGCCTAAATTCACTCTCTATGCTTGTGGGCCTATTGGGCCTACTGCGGGCCTGCATCCTGGCCCTAGTAGTGGGTTTCTAGTCGTATGCACGCCGTGGTGGCCTTGTAGGTGGCACTTATTTATTTATTTTTTTCCTGTTTTTTGCTTTCTTTTTTGTTTCTAATTACTTATTTATTTTCTTTTACAATAATTATTTTTGCTATTAAAGTTTGTAACAAAATTCTAATTACTTATTTATTTTCTTTTATGATAATTCTTTTTGCTTTTAATGTTTTGAACAAAATCCTAATTACTTATTTATTTTCTTTTATGATAATTATTTTTGTTATTAAAGTTTGTAACAAAATTCTATATAATTTTAGTTTCAATAATACTAGAGGCAAAAACTGGATGCACTTCGTGTACAAAACGGACAATCTCTTTGGAAGTATGAGGGTTTCATACGGAAACTCGTATGTTACAAAGGGATTTCATTTTTTTGAACTTATTTGAACTCCATAGTTTTTTTGTGTTCAAAATGCACCATTCAAAGCCACATCATCAATATACTACCCTTTCTGACTTCATTTGTTTCTTTTCATGCATTTACTGATTATTTTGAGCTATAAGACCATGAAATTGAAAAGCATTTGAAATGAACTCTGAAAAGGTTCCAAGTTTGCATGGTATCATCATTTCACCCACATAGCATGTGCGAGAAAGTTGAGGGGGTTATGGCAAAAACTGGATGCACTTCGTGTACAAAATGGACAATCTCTTTGGAAGTATCAGGGTTTCATACAGAAACTAGTCTGTTACAAAGGGATTTCATTTTTTTGAACTTATTTGAACTCCATAGTTTTTCTGTATTCAAAATGCACCATTCAAAGCCACATCATCAATATACAACCCTTTCTGACTTCATTTGTTATTTTTCATGCATTTACTGATTATTTTGAGCTATAAGACCCTGAAATTGAAAAGCATTTGAAATGAACTCTAAAAAGGTTCCAAGTTGGCATGGTATCAATATTTCACCCACATAGCATGTGCGAGAAAGTTGAGAGGGTTACGGCAAAAACTGGATGCACTTCGTGTACAAAACGAACAATCTCTTTGGAAGTATCACGGTTTCATACAGAAACTCGTCTGTTACAAAGGGATTTCATTTTTTTGAACTTATTTGAACTCCATAGTTTTTGTGTGTTCAAAATGCACCATTCAAAGCGACATCATCAATTTACAACCCATTCTGACTTCATTTGTTATTTTTCATGCATTTACTGATTATTTTGACCTATAAGACCATGAAATTGAAAAGCATTTGAAATGAACTCTGAAAAGGTTCCAAGTTGGCATGGTATCATCATTTCACCCACATAGCATGTGCGATAAAGATGAGATGGTTACGGCAAAAACTGGATGCACTTCGTGTACAAAACAGACAATCTCTTTGGAAGTATTAGGGTTTCATACGAAAACTCGTCTGTTACAAAGGGATTTCATTTTTTGAACTTATTTGAACTCCATAGTTTTTCTGTGTTCAAAATGCACCATTCAAAGGCACATCATCAATTTACAACCCTTTCTGACTTCATTTGTTATTTTTCATGCATTTACTGATTATTTTGAGCAATAAGACCATGAAATTCAAAAGCATTTGAAATGAACTCTGAAAAGGTTCCAAGTTGGCATGGTATCATCATTTCACCCACATAGCACGTGCGATAAAGTTGAGAGGGTTACGGCAAAAACTGGATGCACTTCGTGTACAAAACGGACAATCTCTCTCGAAGTATCAGGGTTTCAAACGAGAACTCATCCGTTACAAAGGGATTTCATTTTTTTGAACTTATTTAAACTCCATACTTTTTGTGTGTTCAAAATGCACCATTCAAAGGCACATAACAAATATCTAGCACAAGGAGAAGAAGGAGAAGCGACCCCCACAACAAGAGACGACATTCTTCTTCTCTCATATATGGTGGACACTAGCTCACCTGATTTTTCAACCGTCGTTGATGGTCGCTACTCCTACTTCCCCTAGTGCATAACAAATATCTAGCACAAGGAGAAGAAGGAGAAACGACCCCCACAACAAACAGTCGACATTCTTCTTCTCTCTTATATGGTGGACTGTCTCACCTGATTTTTTGACCGTCGATGACGGTCGCTGCTCCTTCTTCCCCTAGTGCATAACAAATATCTAGCACAAAGAGAAGAAGGAGAAGCGACCCCCACAACAACAGTCGACATTCTTCTTCTCTCATGTATGGTGTACACTCCCTCACCTGATTTTTCGACCGTCGATGATGGTCGCTATTCCTTCTTTCCCTAATGCATAACAAATATTTAGCACAAGGAGAAGAAGAAAAAGTGACCCCCACAACAAAAGTGGTTCCGCAGCACACCACGTGGTTCCGCTGCACGCCACGTGGTTCTGCTGCACGCCACGTGGGACTAATGGTCTTTCATTTTTAAATGGCTGTTTTAATCAAAAAACAGATCTGTTACAAAAGGGATTTCATTTTTTGAACTTATTTGAACTGAAGACTTTTTGTATATATATGTGGTCGAAATGCATGATACCATGAAGTTAGAAAGGGCTAAACCATTCAAAAGTAGCAAATGAAGTTAGAAAGGGCTAAACCATTCAAAAGTAGCAAATGAAGTTAGAAAGGGCTAAACCATTCAAATTTGGAAACTATAATGGCACAAACAAAAACTAGACATATATAAATTGGTCCAAGTAGTACATGATACTAGTCCAAAATAATATCTACCATAGATATATATACAAGTGTTCGACGTTGAGAACACTACTCGTCTGAATCGTTTGAATCAGAATGTCCACCTTCCTCTCGAGGTGACGCTGGCCATAGTTGAGACTCGAATCTTGCGGTACAACTCGTATGAAACGTATGCATCTTTTGCTGCATACTCAATGTTGATACTTTCAAGTGGGGCCTTCTCCCAATGTTTGTGCTAAGACTTTGGGAAATTGTTCTTCATATTACCATACTCCTCGTCGATCAAGGCAACTGCCATATGAGCCATCGAAGTCCTGACATGTCGAAGCCTGAATACCGTTTGGAGATCAATGAGGCAACCAGTTGGTATCTCAATACCGAAGCTGTACCTCATATTCAGCTTGTCATTCGTTATGTCAACGGTAGCAAAAGTGATGCCGCTGCGAAGGAAGTCCATGAGTTCTGGACAATGCTTGTCACTACTGCAACAGAAACAAATTAAAATGGAACAAATGTTACATACTGCTGCAATAAGGAAACATGTTTCACTACAACTAAGGAGAAAAATATCTTTAGGATTCAAATGGAACATATTGCTATCCTATGCAATTTTCATATCCTATGAATTGATCAAGAAACCATAAATTAACTATGACACACACACACACACACACACACACACACACACACATATATATATATATATATATATATATATTCTCCCATGGTTTTGCAAATATTCAATAAGCTAGACATATTGCATATTGCTATCCAACGGAACCTAGAGAGATCACTATAGCTATCCAATGGAACCTAGAGAGATCACTAGCTATATGCAATTTTCATGACAATGACATATCATATTGCTATCCAATAGAACCTAGAGAGATCACTAGCTATATGCAATTTTCATAACCTTGGATCAAAGAACGCCCCATAAAATTGTATCACTACAACTATGATTTCAATGGAACATGTTGAACCAATCAGATTTTTCAGATTGTGTAACACTATTCCAATCAGATTGTGTTCCCTTCAACTAATCAAAATTGTTTCACTACAACTATTTGAAGCGAACCAACTATGATTCCAACGGAACATATTAAACACTAGTTGATTCTAATAAGATTTTTCAAATTATGGAACACTATTCCAATCAGATTGTGTTCCCCTTCAACTAATCAAAATTGTTTCACTACAACTTTTTGAAGGGAACCAACTATGATTGAAACAAATAAACTTACAATGTCATTACCTTGGATCAAAGAAAGCCTCAAAACTTACCTCGCCCATTGGAAGATCAAGACATGGTGTTTGAAACATAGTTGGATGATGGCAACACCGCGTTGATCGGCCGTGTACTCCAGATCAAGCCCCAAGAACTTCTCATGATCCACTGCGGCGTCAAGCCATCGTTCCTTCAACTCTCTAAGAAAATGCGGCACCTCCCTGCTCTCGTTCGTGTACACGACATCGAGCTTGGTCTTGCCATGTGCGAGCACCTCTCCAAAGCGAGTTGGCATGGTGGAAGAAGAGAAGGGAAGAAGAGAGGGAAGAACAGAGCGAGAGCGAGAGAGGAAGAAGAATAGAGAAATGGCGACGCGACAGAGACTCTGCTTCGGTTTTGGTTTTGGGAAGCGGGATGCAAACCGTTTGGTCCTTTAGTCCTGGGTTGAGCCACCAACCGGGACTAAAGAGGGGTACCAACGGTTGCCACCACTACGGCAGGCCACGTGTCAGACCTTTAGTCCCGGGTTGAGCCACCAACCGGGACTAAAGGGGAATATGAACGGTTGCCACCACCGCAGAACACCATGTGTCAGTCACTGGATCTTTAGTCCTGGTTTTTGGCGCGAACCGGGGCTAATGCATCGAACCGAACCGGGGCTATTGCCCCGCTAGGGCCTGGCAGCTCGAACCGGGACCAATGCCTGGCATTGGTCCCGGTTTTAGTTTGAACCAGGGCTAAGATGGTTTTGGGCTTCGACCGGAAGACCCATTTTCTACTAGTGGTTGTACCGTTTTCAAAAGTTAGGGTTGGCTATAACAAATTAAAAAAAATCAAAAAAATATAAAACTTGTGCCAATCATCATTATATGTGACTAGGTTGCTAGGAAAAATAATAAACTTGGACTATGAAGTTTTTCATGAAAAACCCTTGACAAAAGTGGCTATCAAGTACGAGGTTGTACGGTTTTCAAAAGTTAGGGTTGGCTATAACTAATTCAAAAAAAATCAAAAAAATATAAAACTTGTGCCAATCATCTTTCTATATGACTAATATGTCAAGTTTCATTTTTTGGCTGATTTGGAGAAGGTAAAAAAAACTTGCTTACAAATGGGGCTTTACACGGGGGCTTGGAGGGGGGTTTTGGAGCTCATTTGGAGCACATTTTTCATGTCCAAAGTTTCACATAATAAAAGTTCTCTGATTAATCACCTAACATGTGTAATAGTACATAAATCATTGTAACACCATATGACATAACAAATAACTTCAAATTTGAATTTTGGCTCAAATTTGAATTTTGGCTCAAACTTGAAATTTGTCTCAAACTTGAATAGTATTACACAAATGCATTTCATATGAAAAATACAACACTATACCACATACCAAATAACTTCAAATTTGAATTTTGGCTCAAATTTGAATTTTGTCTGAAACTGGAAATTTGTCTCAAACTTGAATAGTATCACACAATTACAATTTCATACGAAAAATACAATTTCACGCAAAGTTTTATTCTATAGCATAGTACAACACCCAGTTCACTTCACTTAAGCTTCTTCTTCTTCTTCTTTTTGTCACTGCTTCTCTTTACCACTATACCCAGTTCACTCAAGCTCTTGGTTTTCATCACTTCATCAGGTGGAATATCATCAAGCTCGGTTGGCAACAGAACTTCCAATATAGGCTTAGTTGGCACCACATCTTCTGGAAAAATAGGGTTAGGCAACACAACTTCTAATATAGGCTCAGCTTGCACAACATCAGCTGGAAGATAATCATTTGGCACCAGATCCATATCTTGCTCATTTTGCACCACATCTTCTGGAAAAACAGGGTTAGGCAACACAACTTCTAATATAGGCTCAGGTTGCACAACATCAGCTGGAAGATAATTATTTGGCACCAGATCCATATCTTGCTCATTTTACACCACATCTTGATTTTGCAGCACATCCAAGTCTTGCTCATTTTGGACCACATCTTCATTTTGGAACACATCCAAGTCTTGTTGCTCATTTTGCAGCCCATCCAAATCTTGCTCATTTTGCTCAGTTTGCATTGTTTCACCATAACTTCTCTTTTTTCTACAACCATTGCCTCTTTTCTTTTTCTTTGGCCAGCAATCTTCAACAACAAGGGGCTCAGCTGCACACTTACTCCTAAAAAATTTAAGCATGTCAATTGGTTTGTAATTGAAAAATGCACCCAAATAGTAAACATAAAAAATATTAGCACACATACTTTGGCCTTTTAGGAGTGTAACAACACTTGGAAGATCCAGCTCGGTGCCCAAGTTCCTGGTACAACTTGCATATATTTTTGTTACCTTTTTGGGACCTTTTTGGTTTTCCATCCTTCTATCCCTTCCCTTGTCACTCTGGGGTTGCCTGGTCATAACACATAGTAGGTGACTACAACTTGCAAGATAGGATCTAGAACACACATATATTGATGAAAACATAATAGGTTCACATCTGAAATCATGGCACTCGGGCCCTAGTGACAAGCATTAAGCACAGCAAAGTAGTAGCATCATCGGTCTCAAAACATAGTGGATACTAGGGATCAAACCCCATCAAAACTAACTCGATTACATGATAGATCTCATCCAACCCATCCCCGTCCAGCAAGCCTATGATGAGATTACTCACGAACGGGGAAGAGCATCATGGAATTGGCGATGAAGTATGGTTGGTGATGACGACAACGACGATTTCCCCTCTCCGGAGCCCAAAACGGACTCCAGATCTGCCATCCAGAGGAAGAACAGGTGGTGGTGGCGCCTCCGTATCGTAAAACGCGATGAACTCTTCTCTTTGATTTTTTTTCTAGGCGAGAGAGAATATATAGAGCTGGAATTGGAGGCTGCCGAGCCATGAGGGGCTCACAAGCCTGCCACGCCTGGCCAGGGGGGCGGGCCTCGTGGGCTTGTGAGCTGTTGGCTCCGTCCCTCCAGGTGATTCTTGCGCCAGTATTTTTAATATATTCCACAAAAAATCTGCATAGATTTCCAGGTCATTCCGAGAACTTTTATTTCTGCGTAAAAACAACGCCATGGCAATTCTGCTGAAAACAGCATCAGTCCGGGTTAGTTCCATTCAAATCATGCAAATTAGAGTCCAAAACAAGGGGAAAAGAGTTTGGAAAAGTAGATACGATGGAGACGTATCACTCCTTCGGGAGGCCCGTTCGGGGGATCAGAGGCATGGTCATCGAGTTTGGAGGAGGTGTGGTTCACTCGGACACCGACCCCGTGACCACAGGCCAAACCCCAATCGGCATACAGGTTATGGGGACGATGACTACCGAGCTCCCGTTTTCAACGCGAGGTCTATAATCACACAAAACGTGGTTCATCGATCACGGGCATGTCAGGGGGTATCTCGCCTTGAGTGATTCGGCAGACACATCCGCCAAGCGGAGATTCCCTCCAACTACCGATTGGCTAAGGGGATCGGCAAGTTTAACGGTGAGTCCAAGCCACAAACTTGGTTCGAAGATTACCAAGTGGCCATCCAGATAGGCGGCGGTGATGACTTCGTCGCGATGAAGCACCTGCCCCTTATGTTAGAGGGGTCAGCGAGGGCGTGGCACAATTAGCTTGCCTCCAGCTTCCCTCAATCATTCGGCAGTCTAAAGCCTTCGAGGTTTTGGGAGACAAACTATACAATAAAAGTGTTACAGGAGTAAGTCAGAAGTGCGTTTCCCCAGAGGAAGCTCTACAAATCTTGCACGAGATTCACTCGGGAACCTGCGGTCATCACGCATTCTCTCATACATTGGTGCCCACGGCCTTCTGAGCTGGTTTTTATTGGCATCGAGCCAATGAGGAGGCAAGAGACCTGGTCGAGCTATGCTTCGGATGCCAGTTGTACAAAAACCAGTCACGCAAGCCTGCATCCACATTAAAGATGACCCCGCTCACCTGTCCATTCGCCGTGTGGGGTCTCGACATGGTCGGCCCTTTATGGATTGGGTCAGTGGATTCATCCACCTGCTAGTAGCGATAGATAAGTTCACCAAGTGGGCCGAAGCGAAGCCTATCAAAAGCCTGGATTCAACAACTTCCATCAGCTTCATTCGGCAAATTATCTCTAGATTCAGAGTTCCTCATGATATCATCACCGACAATGGATCTAATTTCAACTCAGATGAGTTCCAGAAGTTCTGCCATTCCCAGGGCACTCGGGTCAATTACGCCTCTGTGGCTCACCCATAGTCAAATGGACAGATAGAGCGAGCGAACGGTATGATACTGCAAGGATTGAAGCCCCGAGTGATTAGGATCTCAATTACGCCGAAGGGCATGGGTAGAAGAATTGCCATCCGTCCTGTGGGATATGCAGACGACTTGTAATCGTTCCACTGGGCGTACCCCTTTCTTCATGGTGTATGGATCTGAAGCTGTTCTGCTGAGTGACTTATGTCACAACTCCCCCCAAGTGGAGCAATACAATGAAGCTGAAGCCGAAGCAGCACGACAATACAATTGGGATCTCCTCTAAGAAGAGAGAGAATCAACCCTCATTCGGTCGACACTATATTAGCAAGATCTAAGGCGCTACCACGATAAACAAGTCAGAGGGTGCGCTTTCCAGGAAGGTGAACTAGTCCTCCATGTGGACCAGCAAAAGCCCCACAAGCTGGCACCTTCCTGGCAAGGTCCCTTTGCAATCTCCAAGGGCCTGCACAATGGATCTTATCCGCTTTATAACTTTGAAAATGAGATGGAATAGCCAAGAACCTGGATCGTGGACCTGCTCCGCAAGTTCCATACATAGAACATGTATCCTTGTTCATGTAACAACTCCGAATGATTTGACGAATAAAGTGTTTTCCTTCTTCGCCTTTTTTGTCAAACTTCTCACTCTGTTGAAACATCTCCCTCAAAACCTGCCCCAAGTGAGGACGATCTCCACACTCGGGGGCTTGGTAGAGAACCTTCTTTTGCCTAAGTGTAAACGGTTCCGAGTGGAGACACGACCCACACTCGGACACCGCGATGGACAGGACCATCGCTCGGTCCACAAGGACTACTTCTACGTCTTGGTTGCGAATCATAAATCGCCTAAGATAATACTGACCCCGTGAGAGGACAACCTCCACACTCGGGGGTTTAACATCAAACCCGTTTTCGCCTAAGTACAAATGGTTCCAAGTGATGGCATGACCTTCACTCGGCTGCCAAGATGAACAGGAGAATCGTCCCTTAGCTGCGAACCTGTTTTCTCCAAAGTCCAAACATGTCCGGAATGAGGACAATCTCCACACTTGGGGGCTTAGAGGCAAACCTGATTTCACCTAAGTGTAAACGGTTCCGAGTGCGGGCACGACCCACACTCGGACACCACGATGGACAGGACCATCGCTTAGTCCGCAAGGACTACCTCCATGTCTTGGTTGCGAATCATAATTCGTCTAAGATAAAACCGACCAGGAGTGAGGACAACCTCCACGCTCAGGGTCTTAGCAGCGAACCTGTTTTTTGCCTAAGTACAAACGGTTCCAAGTGATGGCATGACCTTCACTCGGCTACCAAGTTGAACAGGACAACCGCCCCTTAGCTATAAACCTATTTTCGCCGAAGTCCTAACCCACCCGGAGTGAGGACAACCTCCACACTCGGGGGCTTAGCAACGAACCCGCTTTTGCCTAAGTACGAATAGTTCCGAGTGTGGGCACGACCCTCACTCTGTCGCCAAGATGAATAAGACAATCATTCTTTGGTTGCAAACCTATTTCCGCCTAAGCCAAAACCTGACTCGTGCAAGGACAACCTCCATGCTCGGGGACTTGGCTGCGAACCCGATTTTAGTTTAGGCGTCCCCGTGGGGTTTAGGCCTGCCCGTGGTAGCTCTTTCGTGCTAAGTTTAGGCGTCCCCGTGGGGTTTGAATCCGCTGCCTTTTAGTTTTGCTTGGTGGTATTGGAATTCCTGCTACCTTCTGGTCAAAAGAAGTTTATACCGGGTTCGCTGTTCTAGTATATAGCATCTTTGATTGAACACATGTTCTCTCTGAAGAGGCTGAGCAAACTGTTTGCACGATTGATCTTCATCAATGTTTTTCGTGTTGACCTGTTGATGAATTGGTCGGTCTCGAGGGAGGTGTGGCAGAGCTTCTAGAGTTTGATTCTGAATGTCAAACCTCAAATCGCTTTCTGGTCTTCATTTTTTTAAATATATTTTATGCATAAAATGGTGCTAACTGCTAAAGCTCTTCGTGGCTACATGTTTCTTTTACCAATACTATATTAGCACTTGAGGACTGTTTAAGAGATAGGCTGTTCATACCATTAGAGAAGCGAACAAATTAAATCTATTGCTTTCGGCAACACAAAAATACGACAGTTGAACAACGTGTATCCGTTCACTTGAAACCCTATGAAACTTTCTATAGCACCAGTGCAGCACACTTTCTGTAGCACAAGTGCATCACACTTTATCTAAGCTTTGCACAATATTTACTCTTCTAGAGGATAATGAGTTTTTGTTGTTTGCGAATAGTGCCACATGTTGAACCATTTCCCCCTGTATCTTGAATGAGGATATGAACTTATTTTCCATTTCTCACAGTTAATTGGAATGTCTTGATACTGCACCAAACCAGTTAATTGTGTCCAACTTATGCGTCCAACTTAAATTATTATGCACATGTCCTTTTCCTATAGGATCAGGTTATCTGATTGCATTATTCACTAAATATGGGATTGGGTGAATTATATGGCACCTTCTCTGAAATTCAGTTCAGATTATCCAACCTTTAATGTGTAGGAGTAGTTTCTACCATTTCATGGTATGAATTACAAGGTTGTTGATTCAGTGGAAGTTTGCAGAGGGTGTACGAATTACAATGTATGTGTCTCATATACTCCATCTAATTGTTACAAGGTTGTTGATTCAGTGGAAGTTTACAGAGGGTGTACGAATTACAATGTATGTGTCTCCTATACTCCATCTAATTGATCCAGGTTCTAGTTATTAATAGAAAAACAATGAATTGCATGCACATTCTAAAACCTGCATGTGAAGCTATATCATTAAATTACTGTTTTGTAGTACTCATCTGAGAAGAGAGCTATTATCTGTATGATGTTGGTGTTCCTCACTAATATAATATGTAGTTATTGTTGTCACGCACTAGTATTCACTAATAACTATCCCTTGTTTTGTTTTTTCTATTGTTCTTTATGCATAGTCTGCCTACAAGTTAACATGTTAGAATTTATTTTGTTCCTAATCATATTATTTTATAACATGCAGATGGTGGCCTTCATTCTTGTTTTGTTGCGAGCTCTAGGATGAAGAAGTTAGAAGAAGCAAGGCATGCCAGATCTTGCAAAATACTCAAGTGAAGAAACCCCTCAAGATAGAACAATTGTCTATTTTCTCCTTTCATGGTTGTGTACTAGATGTGCTTCCTTTCCAAAATGAGAGGAGAATCACTTCCTCTTGCTAGGAATTTTAGCTCATTTCAACACTTGGTAAGGTGATTTTTTCCAAAATGAGAGGATTTTTAGATCAAGGTGTCCTCTTAATAACTCAACAAGTTGTCCTAATTCTAAGTTCTTCCTTTGTAGCACACTGTTATGTGATAGCACTTGGTTTGGTAGCAGATTTTGTGCACTTGGTTGTGTAACTTTGTATCAAATTGTGCTATAGGTTTGGTAGCAGATTTTGGTTGTGCTACAGGTTTTGGCTATATTATCGGATCTTGAAATGTGCTTTTGTGGTGTGGGCTGTCATTTAGAGATGCTTCAGATTTATGTGTATGAGCTTCAAAGTTGTATGGGCTGTTATTTATAGATCCATTAACAACATAAAAGAAAAAAGTTGCTGAATTCAAAAATGAGAAAAGACCAAAACTGAACTGGACCAAATGTATTTCGGCACTAAAAGGCGAGGGCCCAAATTATAATGACGATTTTTTTTTCAAAAAAATACTAGAAGTGGGTGTAAATACGCTAAGGCCCCAAAATAAGCCCAATAAGAAAAAGCCCCAAAAAATAAAACCAGCCCATGTGATCAATTGAAATGGGTTGGGCTGATTTCAATCATGACGTTTTGATTTCGTCGTAGGACTGCCACGTAGGATTGGGTTAGATTGACAACGACAATTTAGGATCGTCGTAAAGGTTACGACGATCCAGGAATCGTCATAAAAGTTACGACGATTTCGATCAAAACGCCGCTGCTGTCAGTTTTTGACGCTTCGTTTTCGACGTTTGGTTTTTCGTCATAAGATCATCGTAAATTAAAAACCCTGACGATATAGCGACGAAAATATAGCATCGTGTATTAGCATATTTCTTGTAGTGAGCACTGGCATTATAATGAACTTTCGCTTCATGCACAACCAAGGGGGAAGGTTGTAGATACATAGAGTCACGGGCCAGGTTCTGTGACTGCAGCTCTGCTCCCCAAAAGGATTCATGTCATCTGTACTTAGACCAAGCCATAAGTTCCTTGGGTCATCTGCAAAGTCCGGCCACTCCCTCTCGATTTTCCTCCACTGCGACCCATCTGCGAGGTGTCTCAACTTTTTCCCGTCTTTCTTATGGTCGTCTTTGTGCCATCGCATCAACTTGGCATGCTCATTGTTTGTGAACAGACATTTCAACTGTGGTATTATAGGAGCATACCACATAACCTTAGTAGCAACCTTCTTCCTGAGGGGCTCGTCATCACCCTCAACATCACCAGGGTCATCCTGTCTGATGTTGTACCGACATGCAGTGCATACCGGGCATTTTTTCATATTTTCTTACTTCTCACCGCGGTACAGGATGCAGTCATTAATGCATGCATGTATCTTCTGCATATCTAATCGAAGAGGGGAGATAGCATTCTTTGCTTCGTACATAGTCTCGGTCAATTCGTTATCCTTTGGAAGCTTCGGCTTCAATATTTTCAGTAATTTCTCAAATCCCTTGTCAGATAAATTAGTTTCTGCCTTTCATTTCAACAGTTCCAGTGTGGTACCGAGCTTTGTGCTGCCATCTTCGCAATTTGGGTACAACAACTTTTTATGATCCCTTAGCATGGCCTCCGATTTCAGCTTCTCCTTTTCTGTATCGCATTCTCTCTTTGAATCAGAAATGACCCGACCAAGACCATTAGCGGGCTCATCTGATGCCGGTTGTTCTTCACCTCCTTCTTCTTCATTGTCTTCCATTGTAGTATCACCGTATTCTTCAGTGAACATAGGATAGTTGTCGTCATCATCTTCTTCTTCATTGTCTTCCATCCTAAGCCCTCTTTCTCCGTGCATGGTCCAACAATAATATGTGGGCATGAAACCTCTCTGCAGCAAGTGGAGATGGATGTTTTTCAAGCTAGAGTACTCCTTCACGTTTCGACAGCCAACACATGGACAAGGCATAAAATTATCCACTTTGTTTACCTCAGCCACATAGATAAATTTATGGAGGCCTGCAATAAATCCGGAACCGCGTCGTTCGTCGTACATCCATCGCTTTCGTGCATCGATTTGGCATCATACATGAATAGTGAAATGACCACCGTACATTGATACATGTAATATTTTTGTATCAATTATAGATGAAAAGGATAAGGTTGCTAACCTCGGTCGAGGATACCATTTTGTGTGAACTTAAGTGTGACTCGGACATTAGCCCCGGTTCGTAATGTACTCCGAAGTCCGTCGGTCACGTACATCGGTTCATCTATATTATCAAATTAAGTATATCAAAAAACCATTGCAGAACATCATGAATAGAGAAATGACCAAATTAATACAAGTTCATCATCACATTAAAACCAAAGCACAGTAGTGATCAAATGTTATTATTGCAAAAAATAGATACATAAAGTTCTCTCATAAAACAACATACAACTATGTAAAACACTTAAATGCAAGAACACATGCGATCAAAATCGTAACTAAGGTAACAATCGATCCAACAGCATAATGATACCAAACCTCTTTATCAATGGCATATTTTCTAGTATTCATAATCTTCAAGCACATTTCATCCATCTTCAAGCGCATTTCATCCATCTTCAACCACATCACATCGATCTTCATCTTGCGATCATCGATGACATCGGCGACATGCAACTCCAGTTCCATATTCTTCTCCTCAATTATTTTCAATTTTTCCTTTAAGTATTTGTTTTTTTTTCAAC
Organism: Hordeum vulgare subsp. vulgare; assembly: GCF_904849725.1. Taxonomy (NCBI): domain Eukaryota; kingdom Viridiplantae; phylum Streptophyta; class Magnoliopsida; order Poales; family Poaceae; genus Hordeum; species Hordeum vulgare. Next base: position 106,627,940 of record NC_058524.1, on the reverse strand, counting down.
CAAATTTAACTTCTCGACAAGAATTTCTATGTGGTTTGGAATTTCCGGTTCACATACCTCCTAGATTAAAAAATATATGTCACGTTGGTCGTCATAAACACTAAATAAAACAAATAGTTATAAAAGATAATATATATACCACATCCGAATCATAGACAGGACTAGAGCCGACGGAGGCGGATACCAAAACCATCGCACTATATAATAACAAAAAATAATTAAAGTAAGTAATTTATACAAGTATGTATCTTAATCATACAAGTAAGAATCTTTTTTCTTTTAAAAAGAATATAAGAACAAGAGGCTCACCACGGTGGTGCTCGCGACGAGATCGGCACGGGCGATCGACAACGGTAAGGACGGACACGGGACGACACCCTACGCATGTGCAGACTCTAATAAGTTAATTTGAGCATTTGAAATGAGCTAAACTAGCAGTGACAGATGAAAGGATGAAGTAGCTAACCTTTTAAAACACTTGTGCAGTTGGTGCACGGCCAAACCTAGACAAATGTTGAGGAAAATGGAGCTTGTAGGTCGAGCTTGGAGAGGAGAAAGCTTAAGTAGTGTGGCTCGAGCATTTCATCGAACACCTCATGTGCATGAACTAGAGTGGCAAGAGCATGGCATGGACACACCTCAACAGCCAAAAAACAAAGGAGAGGGTGGGCAACGGCGAGGGTTTATATAGGCAACACTTTAGTCTCGGTTTTTGTCTAAAACCGGGACTAATAGCCTACCCTTTAGTCCCGATTCTTGTCACAAACCGGGACTAATGCTCCGTGGCATGCCACGTGGCAGTCGCTGGATCTTTGGTTCTGGCTTTTGCCCCGAACCGGGATTAACGAGGTGAACAGAACCGGGACCAATGTCGTGGCAAACTGAATCGGGACCAATGTGTGGCTACTGAGGTGAACAGAACCGGGACCAATGTCGTGGCAAACTGAATCGGGACCAATGTGTGGCTACTGTCTTTTTGTGCTCTGGCTAAAAGACCCATTTTCTATTAGTGATACTATTAAAAGAATTGCGCCAAAAACACTGGAAATTGCAGCAATGCAGCGCCAACTTATGACGTCATATGTGGTAGAGTTCTTGACGTGCATTGCTCATAAATTTAATTTCTAGCTCTGACGTCACAGCTTCTGACCCCTAGCGCCGCCACTGTTGTACGTACCGGTTGAATTCGGAGTCAAAGAAGGAAACATGGAAAATGTGTGTACCATGTAACTGCGTGCAAAATTGTCTACTTCCTTCGCTCCTAAATACTTCTTCTATTTTTAAATATAAGTCTTTTTACAGTTTTTAACAAAAGACTACATATGAATTAATGTATATAGACATACCTTAGAATATAGATTTATTCATTTTACTCTTTATGTAGTCATCTAATAAAATGTTTAAAAAGACTTATATTTAAGAAATGAAATAGAGTATAAGTCTTTTTAGAGGTTTCATCCGAAGACTACATATGAATATATATAGACATATCTTAGAGCATAAATTTATTTATTTTACTTTATATGTAGTTCCTTAATATTGAATTTTTAAGAACACTTATACTCCGTATTTAGAAACCGAGCAAGTATGATGCGGTCCTGTAAATACGTCCTCACGGAGTGCTATACGTAGCGCGTACGTTTTCCAGCTTACGTAGCGCGTACGTTTTCCAGCTTGCGTACTCTGACGGATGCAGCGATTCAGCATGAGAGATATACGGCCGGAGCAACATCCGCGTAGGCCCTCACACGTAGGACCCTCCCCAGCCACACACGTACGTAACGGGCGTGCGTACCTATACATGCAAACACGCGCGCGCTGCGGTTGGCGTTCAAACACGGGCGCGCTGTGGCTGGCGTTCAAACAAACCCAGCAGCCGATCTCTACCTTTTTATACATTCGCGAGGGGCCTGTCGACGGTCGTGAATCTCCATCCACCGTGAACTTCTACCTCTATTCTATGTGCATCTCTATCACATACAACACTATTGCAAAGTTGCAAAGCACATTAGTTCGACGATGCGGCGATCGAAGTTTGTTTCGGCGGTGATCTTGATGGTCGCGGCGGCGCTGATCCTCCTCGTGCCAAGCTCGGCGCGAGTGCTGCACGGCGAGGCCTTTTCCGGAGAGCCAGTCGTCGTGCTGTGCCGGCATTTGTATAGGCGGCGGCTTAGGGGAGGGCCAGGGCCATCGTGTAGTACACACAGCCCACAAGGCGGTTGCCCACCTGCCGGTTGAGGGGCGGCACACAGGCCGGCCGGGGCCTGAGCGTGTGCGTCGGCCGACGTTAGCTCGGCCGGCCTTCATTTTGCACTTTTCAGTTTTGTTTACACAGAAAATGGAATCATTTACATATATAGAGTTATTTCAGCACCCTTTGATCATTTTGTACGACCTTTTTTGTTTCTATGAAACATGTTCCATCTTGATCTTGTGGTTAAGGTGACCGATCGATGCAGATGATGGAGCCATCATAGAACACTTTGCACTGCTTGACCACCTTTGTGGAACAAAATAATAAAGAAGACTGGACCTTTTTCTCAAAAAAAATTAAAAAAAAATAACGCGCGCACGCCCGTCAGATTCCGATCTACCGCGTGGACGTCCCAAGTCTACACCGAGCCGTCGGCTCCTTCTCTCCATCTCTATCCCATGCCTCATTATCTTCTTCCACCTTCCTAGGGGCGAGGGATTGACCTGTCATTCTCCGTTGCGGCGCGTACGTGTTCCTTCTCCAATCTCCATTGCCAGCAAGGGGGCCTGAGGGCGTCAAATCTCTGGATCCGCGCCTATAAAAAATTGTGTGACGCCTGAAAATGTGTTATCACTCATTATAACGTGCTATTAACGAAACATTGTATATTGATTAATTTGACGAGTCAATTTTTACACGCTATAGCATGCTAACACACTGTAGCATTGTTAGCAGTGTTTAGGAATGATTTGATCGAACTGTCTCCTTCATTGATGATCCGTGAGGATTAAGTACATATGAAACCGTCGCCACGAACGGATGTGTCCGCTCGAGGGGGTTATGGGAAAACCGTCGTCGCGTCGGTTGACTAGCAACCCGCACGAAGCGGTTCTGTACAAGTGAGGATTACTCCTTAATTACTATAATTAGTTTAAATCCTAACACTTCCCCTAATCCTCGCTTGTCCTTGAGACCGATCATCTTTGAAATGTTCTCCTCCAAAACCTTGTGGGAAAATTTAAGAAGAAAAACATACAATATGCCATGAAAAACTCCTTCTAAAACCCAGTGGAAAAATAAGGAGAAAATGACATATATTGTCCATGCTTGTATTGATATTGGCTCATTTAAAACCTTTCGTGAGAAACCATGTGGAAAAAACTCACAAAGGAAAAGAGTGCAATATAAAAGATCTCATGATCTTAAGAGGTTATATCCTAGGAGATTTTCCCCCCTGAATTTTGCAAGTCTCGAAGTCATGTCATACCAATTCCATTTACATATTTATGGAACAAAGAACTTGGTAAAGATTTGTTGGAATTATGCCCTAGAGGCAATAATAAATATAGTTATTATTATAATTCCTGTATCAAGATAATCGTTTATTATCCATGCTATAATTGTATTGAATGAAGACTCATTTACATGTGTGGATACATAGACAAAACACCGTCCCTAGCAAGCCTCTAGTTGGCTAGCCAGTTGATCAAAGATAGTCAGTGTCTTCTGATTATGAACAAAGTGTTGTTGCTTGATAACTGGATCACGTCATTAGGAGAATCACGTGATGGAATAGACCCAAACTAATAGACGTAGCATGTTGATCGTGTCATTTTGTTGCTACTGTTTTCTGCGTGTCAAGTATTTATTCCTATGACCATGAGATCATATAACTCACTGACACCGGAGGAATGCCTTGTGTGTATCAAACGTCGCAACGTAACTAGGTGACTATAAAGATGCTCTACAGGGATCTCCGAAGGTGTTAGTTGAGTTAGTATGGATCAAGACTGAGATTTGTCACTCCGTGTGACGGAGAGGTATCTCGGGGCCCACTCGGTAATACAACATCACACACAAGCCTTGCAAGCAATGTGACTTAGTGTAATCTGCGGGGTCTGGTATTACGGAACGAGTAAAGAGACTTGCCGGTAAACGAGATTGAAATAGGTATGCGGATACTAACGATCGAATCTCGGGCAAGTAACATACCGAAGGACAAAGGGGATGACATACGGGATTATATGAATCCTTGGCACTGAGGTTCAAACGATAAGATCTTCGTAGAATATGTAGGATCCAATATGGGCATCCAGGACCCGCTACTGGATATTGACCGAGGAGTCTCTCAGGTCATGTCTACATAGTTCTCGAACCCGCTGGGTCTGCACACTTAAGGTTCGACGTTGTTTTATGCGTATTTGAGTTATATGGTTGGTTACCGAATGTTGTTCGGAGTCTCGGATGAGATCACAGACGTCACGAGGGTTTCCGGAATGGTCCGGAAACGAAGATTGATATATAGGATGACCTCATTTGATTACCGGAAGGTTTTCGGAGTTACCGGGAATGACGAATGGGTTTCGGGAGTTCACCGGGGGGGCGACCCACCCCGGGGAAGCCCATAGGCCTTGAGGGTGTCACACCAGCCCTTAGTGGGCTGGTGGGACAGCCCAAAAGGGCCCTATGCGCCTAGGAAAGAAAATCAAAGAGAAAAAAAAGAGGAGGTGGGAAGGGAAGGAAGGACACCCACCCACCAAACCAAGTCCAACTCGGTTTGGGGGGGGAGCCTTCCCCCTTGGACTCGGCCGACCCCCTTGGGGCTCCTTGAGCCCCAAGGCAAGGTCCCCTCCCTCCCACCTATATATACGGAGGTTTTAGGGCTGATTTGAGACGACTTTTCCACGGCAGCCCGACCACATACCTCCACGGTTTTTCCTCTAGATCGCGTTTCTGCGGAGCTCGGGCGGAGCCCTGTTGAGACAAGTTTATCACCAAACTCCGGAGCACCGTCACGCTGCCGGAGAACTCTTCTACCTATCCGTCTCTCTTGCTGGATCAAGAAGGCCGAGATCATCGTCGAGCTGTACGTGTGCTGAACGCGGAGGTGCCGTCCGTTCGGTACTAGATCGTGGGACTGATCGCGGGATTGTTCGCGGGGCGGATCGAGGGACGTGAGGACGTTCCACTACATCAACCGCGTTCACTAACGCTTCTGCTGTACGATCTACAAGGGTACGTAGATCACTCATCCCCTCTCGTAGATGGACATCACCATGATAGGTCTTCGTGCGCGTAGGAAAATTTTTGTTTCCCATGCGACGTTCCCCAACAGTGGTATCAGAGCTAGGTTCATGCGTAGATGTCTTCTCGAGTAGAACACAAAAGTTTTTGTGGGCAGTGATGTGCGTTTTGCTGCCCTCCTTAGTCTTTTCTTGATTCCGCGGTATTGTTGGATTGAAGCGACTTGGACCGACATTACTCGTACGCTTACGAGAGACTGGTTTCATCGTTACGAGTAACCCCGTTGCTCAAAGATGACTGGCAAGTGTCGGTTTCTCCAACTTTAGTTGAATCGGATTTGACCGAGGAGGTCCTTGGATGAGGTTAAATAGCAACTCATATATCTTTGTTGTGGTGTTTGCGTAAGTAAGATGTGATCCTACTAAATACCCTTGGTCACCACGTAAAACATGCAACAACAAAATTAGAGGACGTCTAACTTGTTTTTGCAGGGTATGCTTGTGATGTGATATGGCCAACGATGTCATGTGATATATTGGATGTATGAGATGATCATGTTGTAATAGTAAATATCGACTTGCACGTCGATGGTACGGCAACCGGCAGGAGCCATAGGGTTGTCTTTATACTAACGTTTGTGCTTGCAGATGCGTTCACTATTTTGCTAGGATGTAGCTTTAGTAGTAATAGAATGAGTAGCACGACAACCCCGATGGCAACACGTTGATGGAGATCATGGTGTGGCGCCGGTGACAAGAAGATCGTGCCGGTGCTTTGGTGATGGAGATCAAGAAGCACGTGATGATGGCCATATCATGTCACTTATGAATTGCATGTGATGTTAATCCTTTTATGCACCTTATTTTGCTTAGAACGACGGTAGCATTATGAGGTGATCTCTCACTAAAATTTCAAGACGAAATTGTGTTCTCCCCGACTGTGCACCGTTGCTACAGTTCGTCGTTTCGAGACACCACGTGATGATCGGGTGTGATAGACTCAACGTTCACATACAACGGGTGCAAAACAGTTGCGCACGCGGAACACTCGGGTTAAGCTTGACGAGCCTAGCATGTGCAGACATGGCCTCGGAACACATGAGACCGAAAGGTCGATCATGAATCATATAGATGATATGATTAGCATAGGGATGGTTACCACTGAAACTATCCTCAACTCACGTGATGATCGGACTTGAGCTAGTGTAAGTGGATCATGAACCACTCAAATGACTAGAGAGATGTATTTTTTGAGTGGGAGTTTAGCGAATAATTTGATTAAGTTAAACTCTAATTATCTTGAACATAGTCTAAGTCCACTTTGAATATATTTGTGTTGTAGATCATGGCTCACGCTACAGTCATCCTGAATTTTAATACGTTCCTAGAGAAAGCTAAGTTGAAAGATGATGGAAGCAACTTTGTAGACTGGGCTCATAATCTTAAGCTAATCTTACAAGCTGGGAAGAAGGATTATGTCCTTAATGCTGCGCTAGGAGATGAACCACCCGCTACGGATGATCAGGATGTTAAGAACGCTTGGTTAGCACGTAAGGAGGACTACTCAATAGTTCAATGTGCAGTCTTGTATGGCTTAGAACCGGGACTTCAACGTCGCTTTGAGCGTCATGGAGCATTTGAGATGTTCCAGGAGTTGAAGTTTATCTTTTAGAAGAACGCCCGGATCGAGAGGTATGAGACCTCCAATAAATTCTATGCTTGCAAGATGGAGGAAAACTCGTCTGTCAGTGAACATGTGCTCAAAATGTCTGGGTACTCAAACCGTCTAGCTGAGCTGGGGATTGAACTCCCGCAAGAGGCTATCACTGACAGAATCCTTCAATCACTGCCGCCAAGCTATAAAGGCTTTGTGTTGAACTACAACATGCAAGGGATGAACAAGTCTCCCGGCGAGTTGTTTGCGATGCTGAAAGTCGCAGAGTCTGAACTCCGTAAAGAGCATCAAGTGTTGATGGTGAATAAGACCACTAGTTTCAAGAGAAACGGCAAAGGCAAGAAGGGTAATTCGAAGAAGAGCGGCAAGCCTGTTGCCAATCCGACGAAGAAACCCAAAGCTAGACCTAAGCCTGAAACAGAGTGTTACTATTGCAAGGGTATGGGTCACTGGAAGCACAATTGCCCCAAGTATCTGGCAGATAAGAAGGCTGCCAAAGAAAAATCAGGTATATTTGATATACATGTTATTGATGTGTACTTAACCGGCTCTCGTAGTAGTGCCTGGGTATTCGATACCGGTTCTGTTGCTCATATTTGCAACTCGAAACAGGAACTGCAGAATAGACGAAGGCTGGCGAAAGATGAAGTGACGATGCGCGTAGGAAATGGTTCCAAGGTTGATGCAATCGCCGTCGGCACAGTTCCACTTCAGTTACCATCAGGATTAGTGATGAACTTAAATCATTGTTATTTAGTGCCTGCGTTGAGCATGAACATTATATCTGGATCTTGTTTATTGCGAGACGGTTACTCTTTTAAGTCAGAGAATAATGGTTGTTCTATTTCTATGAGTAACATCTTTTATGGTCATGCACCTAATGTGAGAGGATTGTTCATATTGAATCTTGATAGCGATACACATATACATAACATTGAGACCAAAAGAGTTAGAGTTAACAATGATAGCGCCATATTTTTGTGGCACTGCCGCTTAGGTCATATTGGTGTAAAGCGCATGAAGAAACTCCATGCTGATGGACTTTTGGAGTCACTTGACTTTGATTCACTTGACACGTGCGAACCATGCCTCATGGGCAAGATGACTAAAACTCCGTTCTCCGGAACAATGAAGCGTGCAAGTGACTTGTTGGAAATCATACATATCGATGTGTGTGGTCCGATGAGCGTGGAGGCACGCGGCGGATATCGTTATTTTCTCACCTTCACTGACGATTTGAGTAGATATGGTTATGTCTACTTGATGAAACACAAGTCTGAAACATTTGAAAAGTTCAAGCAATTTCAGAGTGAAGTGGAAAATCATCGTAACAAGAAGATCAAGTTCCTACGGTCTGATCGTGGGGGTGAATATCTGAGTTTCGAGATTGGTACTCACTTAAGACAATGTGGAATTGTTTCACAGTTAACACCGCCTGGAACACCACAGCGTAATGGTGTGTCCGAACATCGTAATCGTACTCTATTAGAGATGGTGCGATCTATGATGTCTCTTACTGATTTGTCGTTATCGTTTTGGGGTTATGCATTAGAAACAACTGCATTCACTTTAAATAGGGCACCATCAAAATCCGTTGAGACGACACCATACGAACTTTGGTATGGCAAAAGGCCAAAGTTGTCGTTTCTTAAAGTTTGGGGATGTGATGCTTATGTCAAAAAGCTTCAGTCTGAAAAGATGGAACCCAAAGCGGAAAAGTGCGTCTTCATAGGTTACCCAAAAGAGACGGTTGGGTACACCTTCTATCTCAAATCCGAGGGCAAAGTGTTTGTTGCTAAAAACGGAGCTTTTCTCGAGAAGGAGTTTCTCTTGAGAGAATTGAGTGGGAGGAAGATAGAACTTAACGAGGTTGTCGAACCTCTCATCCCTCTGGATGGTGGCGCAGGGCAAGGGGAAACCTCTGTCGTTGCGACGCCGGTTGAGGAGGAAGTTGATGATGATGATCATGAAACTCCGGTTCAAGTTTCTGTCGAACCACGCAGGTCGACGAGACCACGTGCTGCTCCAGAGTGGTACGGTAATCCCGTCTTATCAATCATGTTGTTAGACAACAATGAACCTGCAAATTATGAAGAAGCAATGGTGGGCCCAGATTCCAACAAATGGCTAGAAGCCATGAAGTCCGAGATAGGATCCATGTATGAGAACAAAGTGTGGATTTTGGAGGTACTACCTGAGGGCCGCAAGGCTATTCAGAACAAATGGATCTTTAAGAGGAAGACGGACGCTGACGACTATGTGACCGTTTATAAAGCTCGACTTGTGGCAAAGGGTTTTTCACAAGTTCAAGGAGTTGACTACGATGAGACATTCTCACCCGTAGCGATGCTTAAGTCCGTCAGAATCATGTTAGCAATAGCTGCATTTTTCGATTATGAAATCTGGCATATGGATGTCAAAACGGCGTTCCTTAACGGTTTCCTTAAGGAAGAGTTGTATATGATACAACCCGAAGGTTTTGTCGATCCTAAGAATGCTAACAAGGTATGCAAGCTCCAGCGATCTATTTATGGACTGGTGCAAGCATCTCGGAGTTGGAACAAACGCTTTGATGAGGTGATCAAAGCATTTGGGTTTATACAAGTGGTTGGAGAATCTTGTATTTACAAGAAAGTGAGTGGGAGCTCTGTGGCATTTCTAATATTATATGTGGATGACATATTGCTGATTGGAAACAAGGTGGAGTTTTAAGAGAGCATAAAGGATTACTTGAATAAGAGTTTCTCTATGAAGGACCTAGGAGAAGCTGCTTCCATTCTAGGCATTAAGATCTATAGGGATAGATCAAAACGCCTGATAGGACTTTCACAAAGCACATACCTTGATAAAGTTTTGAAGAGGTTCAAAATGGAACAGTCCAAGAAAGGGTTCTTGCCAGTTTTACAAGGTACGAGATTGAGTATGACTCAGTGCCCAGCAACTGATGAAGATAGAGAGCATATGCGCTCCGTCCCCTATGCTTCAGCCATAGGTTCTATCATGTATGCAATGCTGTGCACTAGACCGGATGTTAGCCTGGCCATAAGTATGGCAGGTAGGTTCCAGAGTAATCCAGGAGTGGATCACTGGACAGCGGTCAAGAATATCCTAAAGTACCTGAAAAGGACTAAGGAGATGTTGCTCGTGTATGGAGGCGACGAAGAGCTCGCCGTAAAAGGTTACGTCGATGCAAGCTTTGACACAGATCCGGACAACTCTAAGTCGCAAACCGGATACGTATTTATTCTTAATGGGGGTGCGGTAAGCTGGTGCAGTTCCAAGCAAAGCGTCGTAGTAGATTCTACATGTGAAGCGGAGTACATGGCTGCCTCGGAGGCGGCTAAGGAGGGTGTCTGGATGAAGCAGTTCATGACGGATCTTGGAATGGTGCCAAGCGCACTGAATCCAATAACCTTGTTCTGTGACAACACGGGTGCCATTGCCTTAGCAAAGGAACCACGGTTTCACAAGAAGACCAGACACATCAAACGACGCTTCAACCTCATCCGCGACTACTTCGAGGCAGAGGACGTAAATATATGCAAAGTGCACACGGATCTGAATGTAGTAGACCCGCTGACTAAACCTCTTCCACGGCCAAAGCATGATCAACACCAGAACTGTATGGGTGTTAGATTTATTACAATGTAATTCACATGATGATGTGAGGGCTAGATTACTGACTCTAGTGCAAGTGGGAGACTGTTGGAATTATGCCCTAGAGGCAATAATAAATATAGTTATTATTATAATCCTGTATCAATATAATCGTTTATTATCCATGCTATAATTGTATTGAATGAAGACTCATTTACATGTGTGGATACATAGACAAAACACCGTCCCTAGCAAGCCTCTAGTTGGCTAGCCAGTTGATCAAAGATAGTCAGTGTCTTCTGATTATGAACAAAGTGTTGTTGCTTGATAACTGGATCACGTCATTAGGAGAATCACGTGATGGACTAGACCCAAACTAATAGACGTAGCATGTTGATCGTGTCATTTTGTTGCTACAGTTTTCTGCGTGTCAAGTATTTATTTCTATGACCATGAGATCATATAACTCACTAACACCGGAGGAATGCCTTGTGTGTATCAAACGTCGCAACGTAACTGGGTGACTATAAAGATGCTCTACAGGTATCTCCGAAGGTGTTAGTTGAGTTAGTATGGATCAAGACTGGGATTTGTCACTCCGTGTGACGGAGAGGTATCTCGGGGCCCACTCGGTAATACAACATCACACACAAGCCTTGCAAGCAATGTGACTTAGTGTAAGTTGCGGGATCTTGTATTACGGAATGAGTAAAGAGACTTGCCCGTAAACGAGATTGAAATAGGTATGCGGATAGTGACGATCGAATCTCGAGCAAGTAACATACCGAAGGACAAAGGGAATGACATACGGGATTATATGAATCCTTGGCACTGAGGTTCAAACGATAAGATCTTCTTAGAATATGTAGGATCCAATATGGGCATCCAGGTCCCGCTATTGGATATTGACCGAGGAGTCTCTCAGGTCATGTCTACATAGTTCTCGAACCCGCAGGGTCTGCACACTTAAGGTTCGACGTTGTTTTATGCGTATTTGAGTTATATGGTTGGTTACCGGATGTTGTTCGGAGTCCCGGATGAGATCACGGACGTCACGAGGGTTTCCGGAATGGTACGGAAACAAAGATTGATATATAGGATGACCTCATTTGATTACCGGAAGGTTTTTGGAGTTACCGGGAATGTACCGGGAATGACGAATGGGTTCCGGGAGTTCACCGGGGGGGGGGGGGGGAACCCACCCCGGGGAAGCCCATAGGCCTTGAGGGTGGCACACCAGCCCTTAGTGGGCTGGTGGGACAGCCCAAAAGGGCCCTATGCGCCTAGGAAAGAAAATCAAAGAGAAAAGAAAAAAAAAGAGGAGGTGGGAAGGGAAGGAAGGACTCCCACCCACCAAACCAAGTCCAACTCGGTTTGGGGGGGGGGAGCCTTCCCCCTTGGACTCGGCCGACCCCCTTGGGGCTCCTTGAGCCCCAAGGCAAGGTACCCTCCCTCCCACCTATATATACGGAGGTTTTAGGGCTGATTTGAGACGACTTTTCCACGGCAGCCCGACCACATACCTCCACGGTTTTTCCTCTAGATCGCGTTTCTGCGGAGCTCGGGCGGAGCCCTGCTGAGACAAGGTCATCACCAACCTCCGGAGCGCCGTCACACTGTCGGAGAACTCTTCTACCTCTCCGTCTCTCTTGCTGGATCAAGAAGGCCGAGATCATCGTCGAGTTGTACGTGTGCTGAACGCGGAGGTGTTGTCCGTTCGGTACTAGATCGTGGGACTGATCGCGGGATTGTTCGCGGGGCGGATCGAGGGACGTGAGGACGTTCCACTACATCAACCGCGTTCACTAACGCTTCTTCTGTACGATCTACAAGGGTACGTAGATCACTCATCCCCTCTCGTAGATGGACATCACCATGATAGGTCTTCGTGCGCGTAGGAAAATTTTTGTTTCCCATGCGACGTTCCCAACAAGACTTTGTAAATAGATCAGCGAGATTATGGCATGACTTCGTTAGCAAAATACTTATCTCCCCCTTCTCTTGCAGATCATGGGGATAAAATAATTTAGGAGAAATATACTTTGCAATATTGCTCTTAATATAACCTGTTTGCATTTGTGTAATACAAGCAGCATTATCTTCGTACATAATGGTGGGCGATTTTAGCGAACCAATCCCACTTGAACTTTGGACAAAGTTCATCATTCTGCGAAGCCATACACATTCACGTGATGCTTCTAACAAAGCAATTATCTCAAAATGATTAGTGAACGTTGCCACTAAGGTTTGCCTTGTTGACTTCCAAGAGAAGGTCGTACCTCCATGTAAGAAGACAAAACCAGTCTCCGATCTGGCATCATGGGGATCTCACAAGTATCCATCATCACAACACCCCACCATGGTTCTCTATTGATTTTTCTGATAGAATAAACCAAGATCTTTGGTGCCTTGAAGATATCTGAAAATATTCTTCACACCAACCCAATGCTTTTTTGTTGGTGATGCGCTGTATCTAGCCAACAAATTAACTCCAATGCTATATCAGGTCTAGTGCAGTTTGCTAGATACATTAGTGCACCAATGGCACTGAGATATGGAAACTCTGGTCCGAATATCTCTTCATCGTCACCTTTAGGCCTAAATGGGTCCTTATCTCTATCAAGCGACCTGACGACCATATGTGTTTTTGAAGGTTATGCTTTATCCATATTGAACTTCTCCAGTATCTTTTGGATGTAAGCAGATTGATGAACAAGTATTCCTGAAGAAAAATGTTCAAGTTGCAAACCAAGACAAAATTTGGTTTTACCCAAATCTTTCATCCCAAATTCCGTCTTGAGATGATTACTTGCCTCATGTATTTCACGTGTAGTCCCAATGATGTTCAAGTCATCAACATACACGGAAATTATACAAAATCCATCAGTGGATTTCTTGATGAACACACATGGGCAATCATTGTTGTTTGAGTAAACCTTCTCTAGAAGGAACTCAATTAGTCGGTTATACCACATTCTACCCGACTGTTTCAAGCCGTATAGCGACTTCAGTAGCTTTACGCAATACATGTTGCGGTTAGCTTTTGGATCCGGAATCTTCAGTCCCTCGGGAACTTTCATATAGATATCCGTCTTAAGTGACCCATATAAATATGCAGTCACAACATCCATCAATTGGATATACAAATTCATTTGCACTACCAGTGATATCAAGTATCGGTACGTGATTCCACTCATCACAGGAGAATATGTTTCATCATAATTGATGTCGGGCCTCTGTGTAAACCCTTGTGCTACAAGCCTCGCTTTATATCTCACCACCTCATTGTTTTCGTTCCTTTTATGCAAAAACCCATTTTGCCCCCACGGGGAAAACATTAGGAGGAGTAGGTATTACTGCAGTAAATACCCCTCTCTTGGCAAGCGAGCGCAATTCGTGCTCTATTGCAACCTTCCAACTGGACCAGTCTTAGCGTTTCATACACTCTGCCATGGACTTAGGTTCACGATTCAATGCCAGGTCATCTGCAATCTTTGAGGTGAAAAATATGTCGACAATTGTAGTCTTTCTGCTGAATGATTCTCCTGATTCAACATAGTTGATGGAAATCTCATAAATACCTTCTGACTCATTGTGATTTCCCACAACAATCGAGTCAAGGTGTACCGATGTCCCAGCACCAATATTTGTGTGCATAGTTGTGCTGGGTTCTAGATGCATAACATCCTTTAGGTGTCTTTCAACACTAGGTTGAATTTCAACTCGTGGTTGAACTACATTTTCAATTGAAGGGATCCTCACTTCCCGCGGACGCTTCTGAGAAGCCCTGTCCTTTTTATCCAGTTTTCTCCCCCTCTTGGGCGGTTGAGTGGTCTTATGAGATATCTCAACTCTCTCTGAAACATTCATAGCGGGAACATGGGATTCAGTGACACCTTTATAATCAGTAAATGCATTTCACAAATTATTTGCAATATTTTGCAAATTAATAATCTTATGAACTTCTAGTTCACATTCATTCGTACGTGGATCTAAGGACTGAATGTCTTTAACATTCCAATCTATTTCCCGGCATTCTTTGTGCTTCTTATCTCCCCCTAATGTCGGAAAATTGTCCTCATCGACGATACAATCAGCGTACCGGGTTGTAAATAGGTCCCGTGTTAGAGGCTTCAGGTACTTTATAATCGATGGAGAATTGTACCCCACATAGATCCCCACTTCTCTATGTGGACCCATCGATGTACGCTGAGGTGGTGATATTGGTACGTACACAGTGCAACCGAATCTTCGAAGATAGGAAATACTTGGTTGATTTCCACGTACTAACTGCAGCGGGGAGGCTAAATGATATGCAGTTGGTCGAATTTGTATCAACTGTGCGGCATGCAACACCGCATTTCCCAACAAGAAGTTGGAAGATTACAATTATGTAGGAGTGGTCCTGCTATCAACTTGATCCTCTTGATAAGTGATTCCGCAAGACCATTTTGTGTGGGTACATATGGTACAGAATGCTCCACAGTTATGCCCAAGGCTAGGCAGTAATCATTGAATGCTCGTGAACTAAATTCAGCAGCATTATCCATTCTAATGGACTTTATCCTGTGTTCAGGATCATTTGCCCTCAGCTTAATGATTTGAGCAATCAGCTTTGCAAAAGCATGGTTCCTTGTTGATAATAGACACACATTAGACCATCTTGTTGATTCATCAATGAGCACCATAAAATATCTAAATGGTCCCGATAACTGTTGAATTGGACCACATATGTCTCCTTAAATGCGTTCAATAAAATTAAGTGGTTCATTCTTGATCATCAGATATGAAGGTCTTGTGATTAATTTCCCAGTTGCACATGCAGTGCATACGAAATCCGAGGATTTGGGGAAATTAGCAACCGTTATGTTGTGTCCAATTGAACTGTCAATAAATTTTCTCATCATCCCCACACCAGGATGACCGAGGCGATCATGCCATATCTTGAACTTGTAAAGATTCTGAAAAATTATTTTGTATGCCAAATGTTGCTCTAGCTTGATGCATGTGTAATACAGTCCAGAAGATAGAGCAGACAATCTCTCAAGTGTTTCCTTGTCGAATCCCTTCTGCTGAGTTATGAGTAGGCTTTCAACCGCATTGTCTTCATGAGTTTCAATGTGGTAGCCATTCATACGGATATCCTTAAAACTCAACAGAGTACGAGTTGAATTCGGATATAATAAAGCCTCCTCGATTTCAAGTTTTGTACCATTCGGGAGGGTAAATGTGGCTTGACCAGAACCAACAATTACCGTGTCATGACCACCAATTGTCATACCCTTATTCTTTTTGAGACTTTGGAAGTATTTAACCTCCCGTAGAATTGTGTTAGAGGCACCAATGTCCACTAAACAAATTTCCTCCTCCATTGCATTGTTTCTCGAAGTTTTCTTCTCCTTCCTTCCCTTCTTTCTTGTTTTCCGGCGACTCTCGCCGGAGTTGGTTTGCCTTCGCTCTGCTCTCTGTAGAGTTAGGTGCTGATAACGTGTTTAGGAATGATTTGATCGAATTGTCTCCTTCATTTGATGGAACTGTCGTCACGAACGGATGCGTCCGTTCGGGGGGGGGGGGGGGGTCGTGGGAAAACCGCCGTCGCGTCGGTTGACTAGCAACCCGCACGAAGCGGTTCTGTACAAGTGAGGATTATTCCTTAATTACTATAATTAGTTTAAATCCTAACAAATAGCACCGCTATTTTTTTCCAGTAGTTCTGGACGGCAGAAGCTTTGTGTGAAGGAACGTAACAGATAGGCTTTGAGGCCCCCCAAAAAAATGGACCAGGGCTAGGCAACCCGACCTTTTTTTGGGCCGATGCATACACGACACTGCCTAATCATCGTTAGGGGATCTGACGGCTCTCCGCGTGGCTGATGTGCGTTGTAAAATCAGCCGCCTGATTTGAAGGATTTTTCATAGGGAAATTAACTAGTCGTAGGATGGACTGTGGAGACAACACGCAAAAAACTCAGACCACAATGTTGCACCGCGCGCCTAGCTAAACCCGGCCAGGGGATCTGACGGCTCTCCGCGTGGCTGATGTGCGTTGTAAAATCAGCCGCCTCATTTGAAGGAAATTCCTTAGATTAAACCCTATCATAAATAAGGAACGTGAGATCCTACATGATCAACATTCTTTTGAAAAATATATATTAATATCACAAATATATCAATACACTCTGCATAAGATGTCTTAAAGACATTCAACATGTACATAATCCGGAAAGAAACAGAAAAGAAGGAAAAAAATAAAGGTCTCGCCATAGAGACCAACTCCTCACAGCAGACGCACACCAAAAAATATAAAAGGTCTTCAAAAGCGACGTCGTTAAAAAGGAAACAATGGACAAGCGTCGTCATCGTCCGATTCAAGATCTTATGTTTTTAGATTGGAGAAAGCCTAAGCTCTCAAAACAATACCTTTAACAAGGAAATTGTCATGCGCAACTAGTGAAAGTCACACATTAGGTTTTCACCCTGAAAGTCATGACTCGGCAGACGAGGAGCACCACCCAAAATGATATCCTTCAGTACTGTCGGCCCCACTTGTCAGTGTTGCTTCTGAAAGTTACCAAACACCTCGCTGACACAACTGCCTCCAAAGCTCCCTCTGCCTTACTCATCCTCCGATCTCAGCCACCATGACATTCTCGACCGCTATCCACGCCATGAAAATTGAGATACCGACATGTCCGATGGAGTCAACAAACAGCAGAGTTATGCGCCACGCCCTCATGGAGCCACATATGCAGATCTGGATACGCATGACTGGATTCTATCGGATCCGGATATCATTAGGCAAGATCTTCTACAATGGTTCCAGAACACGCCGATGGCCAGATCAAGGAGGACCGATCATGCAGACCATTGTTGTGATGCAAGAAGGGAAATAGGACCGCCACCACCCCGTTGCCTCCATCACGTATATATCATCGCCGCCACAACGAAGGACATCGACCCACGCATCCCAAAGTCTGCGCCTCCAGTTGAAGACGGACCCCAGATCGGGGAGCATCTCGATCTATTGACACAACCTTGCTTGCAAAATCCGTCACCTCAAAGCATGTCGTGCGTCACCAGTCCCGAGACCAGCCGCTATGGGGATCCGCCGCTGCACCACCGTGACCCTCGCCATCGTGGTGTTTCGGCCAGCCGCGCCACCACGTGGTGTCTCGGCCCAGATGTGCCACCCCGTGGTGGAGGCCCCGCGCAAGATTGTAAAATGCCCTTTCGCCGTTGACGCTGGCTAGGCTTTGTCCGGCCATGTCCTTTGGCAAAGACGAGGGGGGGGGGGGGGGGCGAGGAGGGTACTGGAGGCTGCGGGAACACCCTCCCCGTCACCCACATGACCGACATGGAAGGGTACCCTGAGAAAAATTGATCTAGGATTCAAAATATGTTTTCATGATATTTGTTGTTACCATCATCCACATAAGTCAAGTCTCTCGCCTTCAGTGTCGGTCTGTCAATTGCTTGTCCACCATTGACTTACTACCAGGCCCAAATATTTTACCCAATTGCAAGTCCATTATCGAGTAATAACTCGGCTGGATCTTTTTTATCCCATATGTTAATCCACCATCGGCTCGCAACTGGTCGACATATTTTGAACCCATGATCAGTTTTTCGCTAATATTTTCTTAACTTGTAGATACAATAAACTCATCAACATATTTTGGATCCACGACCAATTTTTCTAACTCATGATTTTCTATATCGTTATCAATGTATTTCTAATTCATGAATATTTTTGGAACTCATTAACATTTTTTTTTCATTTTCACAAGCATTGTTTTGAATTTGCAAACAACTATTGAATTTGTGAAAACAATATCATTTTCTGGACCATTGTCTTAATCAACGACCATGTTTTCAATCCTCGGGGCATTTGATGGAACAGGAGAATATTTTTCGAACTGGTGGACATCTTTTGAACACGTCAACATTTTTCATACTTGTCAATATAATTTTTTTCCATTTGAGGAATATTTTTCACATTTGCGAACTTTTTTAACCCTCGAATAACTTTTGATATTATTAACCATTTTCTTAATATGCAGAGATTTTTAAATCTTGTGAACTTTCTTTTCATATTAACGGCCATTTTTCAAGTTAGCGCATAATATTTAAATTCATCAACTTTTATTTAGAATATTTACTTCAAAATCGTTGGCTTTTACCACTAATGGCTCAAATTCTGCCCGGTCAGTGTAGTAGTGTGTGTGAGTCACGCACGTAACAAGAAAAACAAGGTATACGAAGATTGGTCCGAGGTCCCATGGGCAGTGGGCACGTCACAAATGCTATAGTATACCTCAGTCCATTTCCCACGCCACGCAGCTAGACGAGTGAGGCTTCTACGTACCTCATAGACGTGTGGGTCTTACGTGTGAGTCCCTAAGAACGTATTTGGTTGCCCGTATGAGACCCAACTAGATCCGTGCGGAAATAAATTGGATTGTTTGGTTGCCGGGTTCATTATTTGGCTTGCATCGATGATGTTTAAGGCACCTCATAGCTAGGCCGGCTAGGAACCGATGTCTTCTGAGCCACACTGCTTGACAAGCCACCGTGCTTGGCGCTATGTATTCTGCCTCGGATGAAGACATTCCAGCTAATCGGATTCGGGTCAAGGTAGAAAACCATACCCGTTGTGCTCTTTCGGTCATTAACATCACCTGACATGTCACTATCTGAATATCCACGAAGGACCAATCATTCCATTCATTTTCTGTATGTGCAACCAAGATTAGTTGTGCCTTTCACACAGCGTAGAATTTGATTGACCGTGCTCATGTGTTCGCTTGTCGGATTTTTCATGAAACGATCCCGACTAAATAAGCCAAGTCAGGTCGGGTATGCACCAAGTATCTTAGGTTGCCCACAACGCTTCGACACATTGTGGTGTCCACCGGCGGATTTGAGCTACGCTTGCTCAACTTGTGACGTTGGTTCATTGAAACTTGTGTCTCGTAGCAATCTGACATGACACACTTATCCAATAACTTGAGCGCGTAGGCCGATTGACATAGGGAAATCTCTCCGGAGCTTTGCTTCACTTCGATGCGCAAGTAATAGCTGAGTAACCCCAGATCACTCATGCTAAACTTGTTCTTCATTTGCGCCTTGAAATGTTCAATTTCTTGTACGCTATTTCCGGTGATAATCAGATCGTCGACATAAACTCCAACTAGCAGGTTTGAGCCTTTGGAGTTCTTTGTATAGACTGCGTGCTCGAGGGGACATCTCTTAAACCCGAGCGAGACCAAACTTCGGTCTAACTTTGAGTTCCAAGCTCTTGGCGCTTGCTTCAACCCGTAAAGTGCCTTCTTGAGCTTGTAAACTTTCCCTTCTTCGCCTTTCTTCTCATAGCCGAGGTGTTGTTCCACGTACACTTCTTCTGTGAGATCACCGTTGAGGAAAGCGGATTTAACATCCATACGATGAACCTTCCAATCCTATTGTGCTGCCAAAGCTAGGAGCACTCTCACCGTCTCGATCCGAGCAACCGGTGCAAACACCTCATCATTGTCAACTCCTTGACATTGTACGTAGCCCTTTGCAATGGGTCTTGCCTTGTATTTCACAATGGCACCCTCCGTGTCCTTCTTTAACTTGTAAACCCACTTCAAACCAATCGCCTTTTGGTGCGGAGGTCGGGTTAACAAAATCCACATGCCATTGCTCTCAATCGCCTTCATCTCCTCATCCATGGCGTGAGTCCAATTATGACTTCTGCTCACCTCTACGAAGTTCGTCGGCTCCTCAACTCCGAGCAAACATAGTCTGGAGTACTCGAGTGTAGCTGGCTTTCTGTACTTGTAGACTTTCTTGAGCATCTTGTAGCGACGAGGCCCTGAAGATTTCGTTTTGCCTTGCGAAGGAGTCGACACAAATTGTGTCGGTGTTGATGCACTTGAGGAAGACGGCTGAGTCCCGGGCGTGTGATCTACATCCGCGTCGTTGACGTAGTCGTCTTGACCGTGACCATGATCTTGATTGTCGTCATCACTATGCGCCTCATTGTCGATGTTGTCGTCAAGATCTCCACCCGTGTCGTGCGCGTCATTGTCGCTATCTCCTGGCGACCTATGCGTGTCGTCGTGGATGTGGGCACCATGATGATCACTACCATGGTGGTCACCTTGGTTGGGCGTCTTGCCAACCACGTGGACGTCCTCTCCTGCATCATCGTAAGTTGGAAATTCAACTGTAAATATGTTACCATTTGGAGCATCGTTGGCTGCTGCTTTCCAATTCCACACTTTGTTTTCTTCAAACACGACGTCGCGTGAAATTCATAGACGCTTGGTTTGTGGATCGTAGAAGCGGTATGCCTTGGTGCCGGAACTCCTCTCATATCCAATGAACACCATCTTGGTGCTACGATCGGCAAGCTTTGAGAGGTGCGGCTCCGCCGTCTTCACATGTGCCACGCACCCGAACGTCCGTAGATGACACACATTCGGCTTACGTTCGTAAATTGCTTCATACGGAGTCTTGCCGATCACCGCCTTCGTTGGAGCCCGGTTGAGAAGATAGACCGCCGTCGAGACACCTTCTCCCCAAAAAGTCCCCGACAGGTTCTTGCTCTTGAGTAAACTCCTTGCCATGTCAACGATGGTTTGATTGCGCCTTTCAGCGACCCCATTCTGCTGCGTGTGTAAGGTGCTGTGAGGAACCTTTTTATGCTAATCTGCTGGGGAACGTTGCATGTGAAACAAAAAATTTCCAACGCACACAAAGACCTAACATGACGATGTCCATCTATGAGAGGAGATTTGGATCTATGTATCCATGTAGATCGCACAGCAGAAAGCGTTAAGAAACGCGGTTGATGTAGTGGAACGTCTTCACGTCCCTCGAACCGTCCCACGAACAGCCCCGCGATCCATCCCACGATCCGATCCGATCTAGTGCCGAACGGACGACACCTCCGCGTTCAGCACATGTACAACTCGACGATGATCTTGGCCTTCTTGATCCAGCAAGAAAGATGGAGAAGTAGATGAATTCTCCGGCAGCGTGACGGCGCTCCGGTGGTGGTGATGATCTACTCCTGCAGGGTTCCACCCGAGCTCCCTAGAAATCCGATCTAGAGGTAAAACTATGTGGTCTAGGGTTGAGTTGCACGTGGCAAAAGTTGTCTCAAATCAGCCCTAAAACACCACTATATATAGGAGGGAGGGGAAGGGGCTTGCCTTGAGGGACAAGGCCCTCAAGGGTGCGCCGGCTCTAGGAGGAGGACTCCTCCTCCAATTCGGTTTGGGAAGGAGGAGTCCTCCTCTTCCTTTCCACCTCCCAATTTCCCTTTTCTTTTTCTTTTCTTTCTGGTATTTCTTTAAGTGGCGCCATGGGCCCCTTGGGCTGACTCCACCAGCCCACTAGGGACTTGTGGTTCCACCCTATGGCCTTGGGCTCACTCCCGGGTG
Organism: Hordeum vulgare subsp. vulgare; assembly: GCF_904849725.1. Taxonomy (NCBI): domain Eukaryota; kingdom Viridiplantae; phylum Streptophyta; class Magnoliopsida; order Poales; family Poaceae; genus Hordeum; species Hordeum vulgare. The sequence goes on along the minus strand of NC_058524.1, from coordinate 106,606,019 downwards.
GGTGGGCCCCTCCTGGTGAACTCCCGGAACCCATTCGTCACTCCCGGTACACTTCCGGAATTGCCCGAAACTTTCCGGTAACCAAATGAAACCATCCTATATATCAATCTTCATTTCCGAACCATTCCGGAAACCCACGTGACATCCGTGATCTCATCCGGGACTCCGAACAACATTCGGTAACCACACATATAACTCAACTATACTAAAACATCATCGAACCTTAAGTGCGCAGACCCTGTGGGTTCGAGAACTATGTAGATATTCCCCGAGGCACTCCTCAGTCAATATCCAATAGCGGGACCTGTATGCCCATATTGGATCTCCGAAGATCTTATCGGTTGAACCTCAGTGTCAAGGATTCATATAATCCCGTATGTCATTCCGTTTGTCCTTCGGTATGTTACTTTCCCGAGATTCGTTCGTCGGTATCCCATACCTATTTCAATCTCGTTACCGGCAAGTCTCTTTACTCGTTCCGTAATACAAGATCCCATGATTTACACTTAGTCACATTGCTTGCAAGGCTTTTGTGTGATGTTGTATTACCGAGTGGGCCCCGAGATACCTCTCCGTCACACAGAGTGACAAATCCCAGTCTTGATCCATACTAACTCAACGGACACCTTCGGAGATACCTGTAGAGCACCTTTATAATCACCCAGTTACGTTGTGACATTTGATGCACACAATGTATTCCTCCGGTGCTAGTGAGTTATATGATCTCATGGTCATAGGGACAAATACTTGACACATAGAAAACAATAGCAATAAGACGACACGATCAGTATGCTACGTTCATAGTTTGGGTCTAGTCCATCACATGATTGTCCTAATGATGTGATCCAGTTATCAAGTGACAACACTTGCATATAGCCAGAAAACATTGACTATCATTGATCAACTGGCTAGCCAACTAGAGGCTTGCTAGGGATATTGTTTTGTCTATGTATCCACACATGTATCTATGTTTTCATTCAATACAATTATAGCATGGATAATAAACGATTATCTTTAAACAGGAAATATAATAATAACTATTTATCATTGCGTCTAGGGGATATTTCCAAGAGTCTCCCACTTGCACTAGAGTGAATAGTCTAGTCCTCACATCGCCAAGCGATTTACATTGTAATAAATCGAACACCCATACAGTTCTGGTGTTGATCATGTTTTGCCCGTGGAAGAGGTTTAGTCAGCGGGTCTGCTACATTCAGATCCATGTGCACTTTGCAAATATTGACGTCCTCTCCTTCGACGTAGTCGCGGATGAGGTTGAAGCGTTGTTTGATGTGTCTGGTCTTCTTGTGAAACCTTGGTTCCTTTGCTGAGGTAATGGCACCAGTGTTGTAACATAACAGAGTTAATGGATTTAGTGCGCTTGGCACAACTCCAAGATCTGTCATGAACTGCTTCATCCAGACACCCTCCTTTGTTGCCTCCGAGGCAGCCATGTACTCCGCTTCACATGTAGAATCTGCTACGATGCTTTGCTTGGAACTGCACCAGCTTACCGCACCCTCATTAAGAATAAATATGTATCCGGTTTGCGACTTACAGTCATCCGGATCGGTGTCAAATCTTGCATCGACGTAACCTTTTACGACGAGCTCTTCGTCACCTCCATAAACGAGAAACATTTCCTTAGTCCGTTTAAGGTACTTCATAATATTCTTGACCGCCGTCCAGTGATCCACTCCTGGATTACTGTGAAACCTGCCTGCCATACTTATGTCCAAGCCAACGTCTGGTCTAGTGCACAACATTGCATATATGATAGAACTTACTGCTGAAGCATAGGGGACGGAACTCATTTGTTCTCTATCTTCCACAGTTGCTGGGCACTGAGTCTTACTCAATTTTATACCTTGTAACACTGGCAAGAACCCTTTCTTGGACTGATCCATTTTGAACTTCTTCAAAACTTTATCAAGGTATGTGCTTTGTGAAAGTCCTATCAGGCGTTTCGATCTATCCCTATAGATCTTAATGCCTAGAATGTAAGCAACTTCTCCTAGGTCCTCCATAGAGAAAATTTTATTCAAGTAATCCTTTATGCTCTCCAAAAGCTCCACGTTGTTTCCAATCAGCAATATGTCATCCACATATAATATTAGAAATGCCACAGAGCTCTCACTCACTTTCTTGTAAATACAAGATTCTCCAACCATTTGTATAAACCCAAATGCTTTGATCACCTCATCAAAGAGTTTATTCCAACTCTGACATGCTTGCACCAGTCCATAAATGGATCACTGGAGCTTGTACACTTTGTAGCATTCTTTGGATCTACAAAACCTTCGGGTTGCATCATATACAACTCTTCCTTAAGAAAACTGTTAAGGAACACCGTTTTGACATCCATGTGCCAGATTTCATAATCGAAAAATGCAACTATTGCTAACATGATTCGGACGGACTTAAGCATCGCTACCGGTGAGAACGTCTCATCGTAGTCAACTCCTTGAACTTGTGAAAAACCCTTTGCCACAAGTCGAGCTTTATAAACGGTCACATTACCGTCTGCGTCCGTGTTCTTCTTAAAGATCCATTTGTTCTGAATAGCCTTGCGGCCTTCAGGTAGTACCTCCAAAGTCCATACTTTGTTCTCGTACATAGATCCTCTCTTGGACTTCATGGCCTCGAGTCATTTGTTGGAATCCGGGCCCACCATTACTTCCTCATAATTCGCAGGTTCATTGTTGTCTAACAACAAAATTGATAAGACAGGATTACAGTTCCGCTCAGGGGCAGTACGTGATCTTGTCGACCCGCGAGGTCCGATAGGAACTTGATCCGAAGTTTCGTGATCATCATCATCAACTTCCTCCTCAACTGGTGCCGCAGCAACAGGGGTTTCCCCTTGCTCTGCGCCACCATCTAGAGGGACTAGAGGTTCGACAACCTCATCAAGTTCTATCTTCCTCCCACTCAATTCTTTCAAGAGAAACTCCTTCTCAAGAAAAGCTCCGGTTTTAGAAACAAACACTTTGCCCTCGGATTTGAGATAGAAGGTATACCCAACTGTCTCTTTTGGGTAACCTACGAAGACACACTTTTCCGCTTTGGGTTATAGCTTTTCAGGCTGAAGCTTTTTGACATAAGCATCACATCCCCAAACTTTAAGAAACGACAACTTTGGTCTTTTGCCATACCACAGTTCGTATGGTGTGGTCTCAACGGATTTTGATGGTGCCCTATTCAAAGTGAATGCAGCTGTCTCTAGTGCATAACCCCAAAACGATAACGACAACTCGGTAAGAGACATCATAGATCGCACCATCTCTAATAAAGTAAGATTATGACGTTCGGACACACCATTACGCTGTGGTGTTCCGGGCGGTGTCAACTGTGAAACAGTTCCACATTGTCTTAAGTGAGCACCAAACTCGAAACTCAGATATTCACCCCTACGACCAGACCGTAGGAACTTGATCTTCTTGTTGCGATGATTTTCAACTTCACTCTGAAATTGCTTGAACTTCTGAAACGTTTCAGACTTGTGCTTCATCAAGTGAGTAGACATAACCATATCTACTCAAATCGTTAGTGAAGGTGAGAAAATAATGATATCCGCCGCGCGCCTCCACACTCATCGGACTGCACACATCAGTATGTATGATTTCTAACAAGTCACTTGCACGCTCCATTGTTCCAGAGAACGGAGTCTTAGACAACTTGCCCATGAGGCATGGTTTGCACGTGTCAAGTGAATCAAAGTCAAGTGACTCCAAAAGTCCATCGAAATGGAGTTTCTTCAAGCGCATTCCACCAATATGACCTAAGTGGCCGTGCCACAAAAACATGGTGCTATCATTGTTAACTCTAACTTTTTTGGTCTCAATGTTATGTATATGTGTATCATCGCTATCAAGATTCAATATGAACAATCCTCTCACATTCGGTGCATGACCATAAAAGATATTACTCATAGAAATAAAACAACCGTTATTCTTTGACTTAAACGAGTAACCGTCTCGCAATAAACAAGATCCAGCTATAATGGTCATGCTTAACGCAGGCACTAAATGACAATTATTTAAGTTCATAACTAATCCTGATGGTAACTGAAGTGAAACTGTGCCGACGGCGATTGCATCAACCTTGGAACCATTTCCCACGCGCATTGTCACTTCATCTTTTGCCAGCCTTCGCTTATTCCGCAGTTCCTGTTTCGAGTTGCAGATATGAACAACAGAACCGGTATCGAATTCCCAGACACTACTACGAGAGTTGGTTAAGTACACATCAATAACATGTATATCGAATATACCTGATTTTTCCTTGGCCACCTTCTTATCAGCCAGATACTTGGAGTAGTTGCGCTTCTAGTGACCCAGACCCTTGCAATAATAACACTCAGTTTCAGGCTTAGGTCCAGCCTTGGGTTTCTTCGTCAGATTAGCAACAGGCTTGCTGCTCTTCTTGGAATTACCCTTCTTGCCTTTGTCGTTTCTCTTGAAACTAGTGGTCTTATTCACCATCAACACTTGATGCTCTTTACGGAGTTCTAACTCTACGACTTTCAGCATCGCGAATAACTCGTCGGGTGACTTGTTCATCCCTTGCATGTTATAGTTGAACACAAAGCTCTAGTAGCTTGGTGGCAGTGATTGAAGAATTCTGTCAGTGATAGCCTCTTGCGTGAGTTCAATCCCCAGCTCAGCTAGATGGTTTGAGTACTGCTACGTCGACAAAAACCTTCTGTCGTCTCTTGAGCTTGTGTTGGTTTTTCCCTTGACGAGGAAAGGGTGATGCAGCACAGGAGCAGTAAGTATTTCCGTCAGTTTGAGAACCAAGATATCAATCCAGTAGGAGAATCTCGTCAAGTCCAGAGTACGTGCACAAACACAAAGAGCTTGCACCCAACGCTATAAAGGGGTTGTCAATCCCTTCAAGATTGATTGCAAAGTGAGATGTGAAGGCCGAAAGTGCAACAAACTAAAAGAGTAAGGCTAAAAATATGGTATGAAGTAGACCCGGGGGCCATAGTGTTCACTAGAGGCTTCTCTCAAAATAGCAAATATTACGGTGGATGAACAAATTACTGCCAAGAAATTGATAGAACCGCGCAAAGCCATGACGATATCTAAGGCAATGATCATACATATAGGCATCACGTCCGAGACAAGTAGACAGATACTTTCTGCATCTACTACTATTACTCCACACATCGACCGCTATCCAGCATGCATCTAGTGTATTGAGTTCATGACAAACATAGTAACGCCTTAAGCAAGATAACATGATGTAGAGGGACAATCTCAAACCAATGATGAAAACTCCATATTTTTACCCTTGATGGCAACAACACGATGCGTGCCTCGCTACCCCTTCTGTCACTCGGTGAGGTCACCGCACGGTATGAACCCAAAACCAAGCACTTCTCCCATTGCAAGAATCATAGATCAAGCTGGCCAAACAGAACCCACAACTCGAAGAGAATTACAAGGATATGAAATCATGCATATAAGAAATCAGAAGAAACTCAAATAATATTCATAGATAATCTGATCATAAATCCACAATTCATTGGATCTCCACAAACACACCGCAAAAGAAGATTACATCGGATAGATCTCCATGAAGATCATGGAGAACTTTGTATTGAAGATCCAAGAGAGAGAAGAAGCCATCTAGCTACTAGCTATGGACCCATAGGTCTATGGTGAACTACTCACGCATCATCGGAGAGGCCATGGTGTTGATGAAGAAGCCCTCCGTATCCGAATCCTCCTCCGATAGGGCACCAGAACGTGCCCCAGATGGGATCTTGCAGAGACAGAAGCTTGCGGCGGCGGAAAAGTACTTTCAATGATCTCCTGATTTTTCGGGAATTTTTGGGAATATATAGGCGAAAGACCTAGGGCAGAGGTGGCCGAGGGAGCCCACAAGCCTTGGAGGCGCGGGCCCCCCTGGCCGCAGCTAGGGGGCTTGTGGGGTCCCTCGTGGCCCCCTGTCTTGGTTCTCGAGTTCCCCGATCTTCTTCTGTTAGATTTTTGGAAGTTTCGTTCCGTTTGGACTCCGTTTGAAATCCTCCTGTGAAAAGGGAAAAAACACGGAAAAAACAGGAAGTGGAACTTGGCACCGAGTTAATAAGTTAGTTCCAAAAAAGATATAAAAGGCATACAAAACATCCAAAGTTTGACAGGATAATAGCATGAAACCATCAAAAATTATAGATACGTTGGAGACGTATCAAGCATCCCCAAGCTTATCTCCTGCTCGTCCTCGAGTAGGGAAGTGATAAAGACTGAATTTTTGATGTGGAATGATACCTAGCATAGTTGTCCTTTGTAACTTCTTTCGTGTGACATGAATGTTCAGATCCGTAAGATTCAAAACAATAGTTTGCTATTGACATGAAAATAATAATATTTCAAGCAAACTAGCAAGGTAATCATGAACTTTCAAAATAACAAGGCCAAGGAGAGTTATCCCTACAAAATCATATAGTCTGGCTATGCTCCATCATCCTCACACAACTAATTTTAATCATGCACAACCCCGGTATTGGCCAAGTAATTGTTTTCGCACTCTTAATTTATCAAACTTTTTATAACTATCACGCAATACATGAGCGTGAGCCATGGATATAGCGCTGGAGGTGGAATAGAGTGTGGTGGTGGTTTTGAGACAAAAAGGAGGAGATGGTCACATTGACTCGGCGTATCAAAGGGCTATGGTGATGCCCATTAATAGATATCAATGTTAATGAGTAGGGATTGCCATACGAAGGATGCACTAGACCTATAAGTATGTGAAAGCTCAAAAGGAGAACTAGTGGGTGTGCAACCAACTTGCTTGCTCACGAAGACCTAGGGCAATTTGAGGAAGCCCATCTTTAGAATATACAAGCCAAGTTATATAATAAAGATTCCCACTAGCATATGGTGGTGACAAAACGAGAGGCTCTCGATCATGAAGAACATGGTGCTATTATGAAGCACAAGTGTGGAAAAAGATAGTAGCCTTGTCCCTTCTCTCTTTTTCTCTCTTTGTCTTTTTTTTATTTGGGCTCTTGGGCCTCTAGTTTTTTTTTATTTGGGCTTTTTGGCCTATTTTTTTTTATTTCCTCACATGGGACAATGCTCTAATAATGATGATCATCACACTTTTATTTACTCGCAGCTCAAAGCTTAGAACGATGATGACTTTATAGGAAATGCCTCCGGCAGTGTACCGGGATGTGCAACGATCTAGCTTGGCGTATGACATTGAAACATCTCGCTAGCTATCTTGCGATCATGCAATGGCAATATGAGAGTGACGGCACAAGTCATGAGACGGAATGGTGGGAGTTGCATGGCAATATATCTCGGAATGGCTATGAAAATGCCATAGTAGGTAGGTATGGTGGCTGTTTTGAGGAAGGCATATGGTGGGTTTGTGCACCGGCGAAAGTTGCGCGGTACTAGAGAGGCTAGCAATGGTGGAAGGTGAAAGTGCATCTATACCATGGACCCACATTAGTCATGAAGAACTCACATACTTGTTGTGATTTTTTTATTAGTAATCGAAACAAAGTGCTAAACGCATACTCCTAGGGGAAGGGTTGGTAGGTGTTAACCATCGTGCGATCCCGACCTCAACACAAAGGATGACAATCAATAGATCAATTATGCTCCGACTTCCTAACATAGCGGTTCACCGTACATGCATGCTACGGGAATCACCAACTTCAATACAAGTATTTCTAGATTCACAACACCCTACTAACATAACTCTTAATATTACCAAATCCATGTCTCAAAACTAATTGAGAGGAATCAAGACTTCTCTTTCTACTCAATGCACATGAAGATGGAGGTTTTTGTATCCTCTTTGGGAACCTATCACCTTTGGGACTAATTTCATAGCATAAGCCAATTACCAAGTCACGCACCGCCGTGCTCTAAAAGATCTAAGTGAAGCACATAGAGCAAAATTATCTAGCTCAAAAGATATAAGTGAAGCACGATGAGCATTCTAGAAAAATCACGATGAGTGCATGTCTCTCTCTCAAAAAGGTGTGCAGCAAGGAAGATTGTGGCACAGAAAAAAAGAAAAGACTCCTACGATACAAGCTGCTCCAAGAAAAACACATATCATGTGGTGAATAAAAATATAGCTCCAAGTAATGTTACCGATGGATTGAAGAAGAAAGAGGGGACGCCTTCCCGGGGCATCCCCAAGCTTAGGCTTTTTCTTGTCCTTGAATTTTGCTTGGGATTTCATGGGCATCCCCAAGCCTGAGATATTTCCACTCCTTATCTCTTTGTCCATGAGAACATCACCCAAAATTTGAAAACTTCACAACACAAAACTTAAACAGAAACTCGTGATAACATTAGCACAAGAAAAAAAACTACCACCTCTTTAGGTACTGTAGCAATCTTGATTTCTATTTATATTGGTGTTAGATTACTGTATTCTCACTTTTCCATGGCTAGTACCCCCTGATACTATCCATAGTTTCATCAAAACAAGCAACCAACTCAACAAAAACAGAATCTGTCAAAAACAGACCAGTCTGTAGCAATCTGTATACTTCGTATACTTCTAGTACCTGAAAAATTCTGAAAAATTACGACTGCCTGGTTAAAAGGCATATCAACCAGCATCAAAACAAATCAACTCAAAAGCTCTTTCTGAATAAAAATGAAAAATAATTTCCTGAGCGAAAAGTTTCTGTCTTTTTCCAGCAGGATCAAACAACCATCACCAAGACTAGTCATAAAGGTTTTGCTTGGCTCAATCAGAAAAAGAAACACAAAAGACACTATCATAACAGAATTATGATGGTGTGGACGCAACAAAATAGAAATCAAAAAGCAAAGATAAATTCATTGGGTTGCCTCCAAACAAGCGCTATTGTTTAACGCCCTTAGCTAGGCATTGATAATTGAATGATACTCACACAGAAGACAAGAATTGAAGCACAACGAGAGCATCATAAAGCATGTGAAAATCACATCTAAGCCTAACATGCTTCCTATGCATAGGCATTTATAGGAAAACAGATTGTCAAGACAACCAATAGTTACCATATGCAAGGACGAAGAAAGAGACAATAGCAATCTCCACATAACGAGAGGTAATTTGGTAACATGAAAGTTTCTACCACAATATTCTCCTCTCTCATAGCAATTACATGTGGGATCAAAATCAAATTCAACAATATAGCTATCACAAAGTATATTCTTTTCATGATCCACATGGATGCAAAGTTGACGCTCTTCAAAAATAGTGGGATTATCATCAACTAAAGTCATGACTTCTCCAAACCCACTTTCAATATTATTGCAAATATCATACTCATCATGAGGCTTAAACAAATTTTCAAGATCATAAGAAAAATCATCACCCCAATCATGATCATTGCAACAAGTAGGGGACATAGCAAAACTAGCATCCTCAAGCTTAGGGTTTTTGCATATTTTTAGCATGATTGACACTAATAGGATTTCTAGTGAAACCATTGCAATCATGATTTTCATTGAAGGAGCCCTCGTGAATCACTTCATAAATTTATTTATCATGATTTTCAGATTCACGCATCTCAAGCAAAACTCCATAAAGATAGTCAAGTGCATTCAACTCACTAGCAATTGGATCTCTTAAAGAGATTAGCAAGTGGATGAGGATCCATATCACTAGATTTTCAGCAAGCAAAGATGCAAGCATATTGAAGGCACATGGAAACACAAGCAAACAGAAAGCAAGCCAAAGAAAGGGCAAACGAAAAAGGCAAACGAAAAAAGGCAAATATTTTTGTAAATTTTTGTTTTTTCAGAAGTGGGGGAGAGGAAAATGAGAGGCAAAAAAGTAAATGCAAGAGAAGAGTTTGCGACACTTACTTGGATGAGTTCTTGACTTGATCCTCCCCGGCAACGGAGCCAGAAATCCTTCTTCTACGTCGACAGAAACCTTCTGTCGTCTCTTGAGCTTGAGTTGGTTTTTCCCTTGAAGAGGGAAGGGCGATGCAACACAGGAGCAGTAAGTATTTCCCTCAGTTTGAGAACCAAGGTATCAATCCAGTAGGAGAATTGCGTCAAGTCCAGCGTACCTGCGCAAACACAAAAGAGCTTGCACCCAACGCTATAAAGGGGTTGTCAATCACTTCAAGATTGATTGCAAAGTGAGATCTCAAGGCGGAAAGTGCAATGAAGTAAAAGAGTAAGGCTGAAAATATGGTGTGAAGTAGACCCGGGGGCCATAGTGTTCACTAGAGGATTCTCTCAAAATAGCAAATATTACGGTGGGTGAACAAATTACTGTCGAGCAATTGATAGAACCGCGCAAAGCCATGACGATATCTAAGGCAATGATCATACATATAGGCATCACGTCCAAGACAAGTAGACCGATTCTTTCTGCATCTACTACTATTACTCCACACATCGATCGCTATCCAGCATGCATCTAGTGTATTGAGTTCATGACAAACAGAGTAACGCCTTAAGCAAGATGACATGATGTAGAGGGATAAACTCAAACCAATGATAAAACCCCCATCTTTTTACCCTTGATGGCAACAACATGATGTGTGCCTCGCTACCCCTTCTGTCACTGGGTGAGGTCACCGCACGGTATGAACCCAAAACCAAGCACTTCTCCCATTGCAAGAATCATAGATCAAGTTGGCCAAACAAAACCCACAACTCGTAGTGAATTAGAAGGATATGAAATCATGCATATAAGAGATCAGAAGAAACTCAAATAAGATTCATAGATAATCTGATCATAAATCCACAATTCATCGCATCTCGACAAACACACCGCAAAAGAAGATTACATCGGATAGATATCCATGAAAATCATGGAGAACTTTGTATTGAAGATCCAAGAGAGAGAAGAAGCCATCTAGATACTAGCTATGGACCCGTAGGTCTATGGTGAACTACTCACGAATCATCGAAGAGGTCATGGTTTTGATGAAGAAGCCCTCCGTATCCGAATCCCCCCTCCGGCAGGGCACCAGAACGTGCCCGAGATGGGATCTTGCAGAGACAAAAGCTTGCGGCGGCGGAAAAGTACTTTCGATGATCTCCTGATTTTTTCTATGATTTTAGGGAATATATAGGCAAAAGACCTAGGGCAGAGGAGGCCCAGGGAGCCCACAAGCCTGGGAGGCGCGGGCCCACCTGGCCGCGCGATGAGGGCTTGTGGGGTCCCTGGTGACCCTCTGCCATGGTTCTCAAGTCTCCCGATCGTCTTCTGTTTTGGAGAAAATCTTTTCGGAAGTTTTATTCCATATGAACTCCGTTCAAAATCCTCCTCTGAAAAGGGTCATAAACACGGAAAAAACAGGAACTGGTAGTTGGCACTGAGTTAATAAGTTAGTCCCTAAAAAGATAAAAAAGGCATACAAACCATCCAAAGTTTGACAAGATAATAGCATGAAACCATCAAAAATTATAGATACGTTGGATACGTATCAAGAATCCCCAAGCTTAACTCCTGCTCGTCCTCGAGCAGGGAAGTGATAAAGACTGAATTTTTGATGTGGAATGCTACCTAGCATAGTTGTCCTTCGTAACTTCTTTCAAGTGACATGAATGTTCAGATTCGTAAGATTCCAAACAATAGTTTGCTATTGCCATGAAAACAATAATACTTCAAGCAAACTAGCAAGGTAATCATGATCTTTTGAAATAACAAGGCCAAAGAAACTTACCCCTACAAAATCATATAGTCTGGCTATGCTCCATCATCCCCACACAACTAATTTAAATCATGCACAACCCCGGTATTGGCCAAATAATTGTTTTTGCACTCTTACTTTCTCAAACTTTTTATAACTATCACGCAATACATGAGCGTGAGCCATGGATATAGCACTATAGGTGGAATAGAGTGTGCTGGCGGCTGTGAGACAAAAAAGGAGGAGATGGTCACATTGACTCGTTGTATCAAAGGGCTATGGAGACGGCCATTAATAGATATCAATGTGAATGAGTAGGGATTGCCATACAAAGGATGCACTAGAGCTATAAGTATGTGAAAGCTCAAAAGGAGAACTAGTGGGTGTGCATGTAACTTGCTTGCTCACGAAGACCTAGGGAAATTTAAGGAAGCCCTTCATTGGAATATACAAGCCAAGTTTTATAATAAAGATTCCCACTAGAATATGGTGGTGACGAAACGAGAGGCTCTCAATCATGAAGAACATGGTGATATTATGAAGCACAAGTGTGGAAAGAGATAGTAGCATTGTCCCTTTTCTCTTTTTCTTTCTCTTTTTTTATTTGGGGTCTTTGGCCTCTTTTTGTTGTGGGAAACCTTGGCATCTTTTTTTTCCTCACATGGGACAATGCTCTAATAATGATGATCATCACACTTTTATTTACTCACAGCTCAAAGCTTAGGACGATGATGACTCTATAGGAAATGCCTCCGGCAGTGTACCAGGATGTGCAACGATTTAGCTTAGCGTATGACGTTGAAACATCTCGCTAGCTATCTTACGATCATGCAATGGCAATATGAGAGTGACGATACAATTCATGAGACGGAACGGTGGGAGTTGCATGGCAATATATCTCGGAATGGCTATGAAAATGCCATAGTAGGTAGGTATGGTGGCTGTTTTGAGGAAGGCATATGGTGGGTTTGTGCACCAGCGAAAGTTGCGCGGCACTAAAGAGGCTAGCAATCGTGGAACGTGAAAGTGCATCTATACCATGGACTCACATTAGTCATGAATAAATCACATACTTGTTGCGAAAGTTTTTATTAGTAATTGAAACAAAGTGCTAAACGCATACTCCTAGGGGAAGGGTTGATAGGTGTTAACCATCGCGCGATCCCGACCGCAACACAAAGGATGACAATCAATAGATCAATTATGCTCCGACTTCCTAACATAGAGGTTCACCATACCCGCATGTTACGGGAATCACTAACTTCAACACAAGTATTTCTAGATTCACAACACCCTACTAACATAACTCTTAATATTATCAAATCCACGTCTCAAAACTAATTGAGAGGAATCACACTTCTCTTTCTACTCAATGCACATGAAGATGGAAGTTTTTGTATCCTCTTTGGGTACCTATCATCTTTGGGACTACTTTCATAGCACAAGCCAACTACCAAGTCACACACCGCCGTGCTCTAAAAGATCTAAGTGAAGCACATAGAGCAAAATTATCTAGCTCAAAAGATATAAGTGAAGCACGATGAGCATTCTAGAAAAATCACGATGAGTACATGTCTCTCTCAAAAGGTGTGCAGCAAGGATGATTGTGACAAAACAAAAATAAAATAATCCTACGATACAAGACGCTCCAAGCAAAACACATATCATGTGGTGAATAAAAATATAACTCCAAGTAATGTTACCGATGGATTGAAGACGAAAGAGGGGATGCCTTCCCGGGGCATCACCAAGCTTAAGATTTTTGGTGTCCTTGAATTTGGCTTGAGATGCCTTGGGCATCCCCAAGCTTGAGCTCTTTCCACTCTCTGTCCCTTTGTCCATGAGAACATCACCCAAAACTTGAAAACTTCACAACACAAAACTTAAATAGAAACTCGTGATATCATTAGCACAAGAAAACAAACTACCACCTCTTTCGGTACTGTAGCAATCTTGATTTATATTTATATTGGTGTTAGATTACTATATTCTCACTTTTCCATGGCTAGTACCCCACAATACTATCGATAGTTTCATCAAAACAAGCAACCAACTCAACAAAAACAGAATCTGTCAAAAACAGACCAGTCTGTAGAAATCTTTATACGTCGTATACTTACGGTAGCTAAAAAATTCCGAAACATTAGGAATGCCTGGTAAAAAGGCATATCAACCAGCAGCAAAAACAATAAACTCAAAATCTCTTTCTGAATAAAAATGAAAAATATTCTCGTGAGCGAAAAGTTTCTGTCTTTTTCCAGCAGGATCAAACAACCATCACCAAGACTAGTCATAAAGGTTTTGCTTGGCTCAAACACAAAAATAAATACAAAAGACACAATCATATCAAAATTATGATTGTGTGGATGCAACAAAACAGAAAGCAAAAAATCAAAGATAAATTCATTGGGTTACCTCCCAACAAGCGCTATTGTTTAACGCCCTTAGCTAGGCATTGATAATTCAATGATGCTCACACAAAAGACAAGAATTGAAGCACAACGAGAGCATCATAAATCATGTGAAAATCACATCTAAGTCTAACATACTTCCTATGCATAGGCATTTTATAGGAAAACAAATTGTCAAGACAACCAATAGTTACCATATGCAAGGAAGAAGGAAGAGACAATATTAATCTCAACATAACGAGAGGTAATTTAGTAACATGAAAGTTTCTACCACAATATTTTCCTCTCCCATAATAATTTCATGGGGGATCATATTCAAATTCAACAATATAGCTATCACAAAGGATATTCTTTTCATGATCCACATGCATGCAAAGTTGACGCTCTTCAAAAATAGTGGGATTATCATCAACTAAAGTCATGACTTCTCCAAACCCACTTTCAATATTGTTGCAAATATCATATTCATCATGAGGCTTAAACAATTTTTCAAGATCATAAGAAAAATCCTTACCCCAATCATGATCATTGCAACAAGTAGTGGACATAGCAAACTAGCATCCCCAAGCTTAGGGTTTTGCATATTTTTAGCATGATTGTCATTAATAGAAATTATAATGAAATCATTGCAATCATGCTTTTCATTCAAGGAGCCCTCGTGAATCATTTCATAAATTTCTTTATAACGATTTTCACATTCACGCATCTCAAGCAAAACTCCATAGAGAAAGTCAAGTGCACTCAACTCACTAGCAATTGGTTCCACATAAGTGGATCTCTTAAAGAGATTAGCAAGTGGGTGAGGATCCATATCACTAGATTTTCAGCAAGCGAAGATGAAAGCATATTGAAGGCACATAGCACACAAGTAAAGGAAAGGAAATTTTTTTTGTAAATTTTTTGTTTTTCAGAAGTGGGGGAGAGGAAAATGAGAGGAAAAAAAGTAAATACAAGAGATGAGTTTGCGACACTTACTTGGATGAGTTCTTGACTTGATCCTCCCCGGCAACGGCACCAGAAATTGGCACGTTGACGGGAGACTATTCTTGACTTGATCCTCCTCCCCGGCAACGGCGCCAGAAATCCTTCTAGTACGGCGACAAAAATCCTCTGTCGTCTCTTGAGGTTGCGTTGGTTTTCCCTTGAAGAGGAAAGGGCCATGCAGCACAGGAGAAGTAAGTATTTCCCTCAGTTTGAGAACCAAGGTATCAATCCAGTAGGAGAATCGCGCCAAGTCCAGAGTACCTGCGCAAACACAAAAGAGCTTGCACCAAACGCTATAAAGGGGTTGTCAATCCCTTCAAGATTGATTGCAAAGTGAGATCTGAAGGCGGAAAGTGCAACGAAGTAAAAGAGTAGGGCTGACAATATGGTGTGAACTAGACCCGGGGGCCATAGTGTTCACTAGAGGCTTCTCTCAAAACAGCAAATATTACGGTGGGTGAACAAATTACTGTCGAGCAATTGATAGAACCGTGCAAAGTCATGACGATATCTAAGGCAATGATCATACATATAGGCATCACGTCCGAGACAAGTAGACCGATACTTTCTGCATCTACTACTATTACTCCACACATCGATCGCTATCGAGCATGCATCTAGTGTATTGAGTTCATGACGAACAGAGTAATGCCTTAGGCAAGATGACATGATGTAGAGGGATAAACTCAAACCAATGATGAAAACCCCATCTTTTTACCCTTATGGCAACAACACGATGCGTGCCTCGCTACCCCTTTTGTCACTGGGTGAGGTCACCGCACGGTATGAACCCAAAACCAAGCACTTCTCCCATTGCAAGAATCATAGATCAAGTTGGCCAAACAAAAACCCACAACTCGAAGAGAATTACAAGGATATGAAATCATGCATATAAGAGATCAGAAGAAACTCAAATAAGATTCATACATAATCTGATCATAATCCACAATTCATTGGATCTCGACAAACACACTGCAAAATAAGATTACATCGGATAGATCTCCATGAAGATCATGGAGAACTTTGTATTGAAGATCCAAGAGAGAGAAGAAGCCATCTAGCTACTAGCTATGGACCCGTAGGTCTATGGTGAACTACTCACGCATCATCGGAGAGGTCATGGTGTTGATGAAGAAGCCCTCCGTATCCGAATCCCCCCTCCGGCAGGGCACCAGAACGTGCCCCAGATGGGATCTTGCGGAGACAGAAGTTTGCGGTGGCAAAAAATTACTTTTGATGATCTCCTGATTTTTTCTGGGATTTTACGGAATATATAGGAGAAAGACCTAGGGCAGAGGAGGCCTAGGGATCCCACAAGCCTGGGAGGCGCGGGCCCCCCTGGCCGCGCCATGAGGGCTTGTGGGGTCCCTGGCGACCCTCTGCCTTCGTTCTCAAGTCTCCCGATCGTCTTCTGTTTCGGGAAAAATATTTTCAGAAGTTTTATTCCGTTTGGACTCCCTTCAAAATCCTCCTCTGAAAAGGGTCAAAAACACGGAAAAAACAGGAACTTGCACTTGGCACTGAGTTAATAAGTTAGTCCCAAAAATATAAAAAAGGCATACAAAACATCCAAAGTTTGACAAGATAATAGCATGAAACAATAAAAAATTATAGATACATTGGAGACGTATCGCCTTCTTGATCCATCAAACAAGACGGAGAAGTAGATGAGTTCTCCGGCAGTGTGACGGCGCTCCGGTGGTGGTGATGATCTATTCCTGCTGGGCTCCGCCCGAGCTCCACAGAAATCTGATATGGAGGTAAAACTATGTGGTCTAAGGTTGAGTTGCACGTGGCAAAAGTTGTGTCAAATCAGCACTAAAACACCACTATATATAGGAGGGAGGGGGAGGGGCTTGCCTTGAGGGACAAGGCCCTCAAGGGTGCACTGGCACTAGGTGGAGGAGGACTCCTCCTCCAATTCGGTTTGGGAAGGAGGAGTCCTCCTCTTCCTTCCCACCTCCCAATTTCCCTTTTATTTTTCTTTTGTTTTTGGTATTTCTTTAAGTGGCGCCATGGTCTGATAACCCACAAGTATAAGGGATCGCAACAGTTTTTGAGGGTAGAGTATTCAACCCAAATTTGTTGATTCGACACAAGGGGAAGCCAAAGAATATTCTCGAGTATTAGCAGTTGAGTTTTCAATTCAACCACACCTGAAAGACTTAGTATCTGCATCAAAGTTTCAGTAGCAAAGTAGTGTGATAGTAGCAGTAGCAATGGTGACAATAGCAGCAGTAACAACAGTACCAGTAACAGTAGCAGCAGTGACAGCAGTAGCGGCAAAGTAACGTAGCAAGGACCAGTAGGAAAAACTCGTAGGCATTGGATCGGTGATGGGTAATTATGTCGGATGACATCCATAGTGCAACAGTTATAACATGGGGAGATATGTAACTAGCTTCGGTTCGTCAATGTAATGTAGGCATGCATTCCGTATATAGTCATACGCGCTTAGGGAAAAGAACTTGGATGACATCTATTGTCCATCCCTCCCGTGGCAGCGGGGTCCTAATGGAAACTACGGGATATTAAGGTTCTCTTTTTAATAGAGAACCGAAACAAAGCATTAGCACTTAGTGAATACATGAACTCCTCATACTATGGTCATCTCCGGGAGTGGTTTCGGCTATTGTCACTCCGGGGTTGCCGGGTCATAACACATAGTAGGTGACTACAACTTGCAAGATAGGATGAAGAACACACATATATTGACGAGAACATAATAGGTTCAGATCTGAAATCATGGCACTCGAGCCCTAGTGACAAGCATTAAGCATGGCAAAGTAGTAGAAACATCAATCTCAGAACATAGTGGATACTAGGGATCAATCCCCATCAAAACTAACTCGATTACATGATAGATCTCATCCAATCCATCACCGTCCAGCAAGCCTACGATGAGATTACTCACGAACGATGAAGAGCATCATGGAATTGGCGATGAAGGAAGGTTGGTGATGACGACGGTGACGATCTCCCCTCTTCGGAGCCCAGAACGGACTATCTTCCCTCCAGAGGAAGAACAGGTGGTGGCGGCGCCGCCGTATCGTAAAACGCGATGAACACTTCTCCTTGATTTTTTCTGGACGAAAGGGACTAAATAGAGCTGGAGTTGGAGGCAGCGGAGCCCCGAGGCCCCACAAGCCTGCTAGGCGCGACCAGGGGGGCCGCGCCTCCTAGGCTTGTGGGCTGCTCGCTCCACGTCTCCGGTTGATTCTTGCGCTAGTATTTTTTATACATTCCACAAAAAATCCTCGTTAACTTCCAGGTCATTCCGAGAACTTTTATTTCTGCGCAAAAACAACACCATGGCAATTCTGCTGAAAACAACATTAGTCCAGGTTAGTTGCATTCAAATCATGCAAATTAGAGTCCAAAACAAGGGCAAAAGAGTTTGGAAAAGTAGATACGATGGAGACGTATCAACTCCCCCAAGCTTAAAGCCTTGCTTGTCCTCAAGCAATTCAGTTGACAAACTGAAAGAGACAAAAGAAAAACTTTTATGAACTCTGTTTGATCTTGTTGCTGTAATTATATCTAACTCATATTCAGATTTTCAGCAAGATTATAAGTTAACCACATAAGCAATGACATTTAGGTCTCATGATAAACTCATATCAATGGCATAATCAACTAGCAAGCAATAATAATGAGTTTCAAACGTCAAACTTGAGTCAAAACAATCATGAAGCAATATGAACAGATGGTATCTCGCTAGCTCTTTCTGAGACCGCAAAACATAAATGCAGAGCACCTTCAAAGACCAAGGGATGATTGAACATTGTAATTCATGGCAAAGAAGATCCAGTCACAGTCATACTGAATAACAATTAATAGCAAAGCATAGAAATGATGGAGGTGCTCTCTAATTGGTGCTTTTTGAAAGAAGAGGATGACTCAACAGAAACATAAATAGATAGGCCCTTCGCAGAGGGAAGCATTGATTTGCAGAGGTGCCAGAGCTCAAGATATGAAGACAGAGATAAATAACTTTGGGTGGCATGCTTTCATTGTCAACGCAATGACCAAGAGTTTTCATCGTCTTCCATGCTACACATACTATAGGCGGTTCCCAAACAGAAAAGTAAATTTTTGACTCCCCCACCACCGATCAATCACACTCCACGACTAGCCGAATACTCGGGTGCCGTCCATACCAACAACAATCGAGGGGGAGTTTTGTTTGCAATTATCTTTTTGTTTTGAGCATGGAACTGGGCATTCCAATTACCGGCCCCTTTCTCGTGAATGATAGTGAATAAACACGTATCGAGGATTACACGCCTAGCATGGAAGATATTGATCGCCCCTTGTCACCACATGAGCGGTTCAGGCATACAAAACAGATTATTACTTAAAGGTTTAGAGAGTGGCACATACAAATTTACTTTGAACGACAGGTAGATACCGCATATAGGTAGGTATGGTGGACTCATATGGAACAACTTTGGGTTTATGGAAGTGGATGCACAAGTAGTATTCCCGCTTAGTACAAGTGAAGGCTAGCAAAAGACTGGGAAGCGGCCAACTAGAGAGCGACAACAGTCATCAAAATGCATTGAAATTAACCAACATTGAGTGCAAGCATGAGTAGGACATAAATCACCATAAACATGAATATCATAGAGGCTATGTTGATTTTGTTTCAACTACATGCGTGAACATGTGCCAAGTCAAGCTACTTGAATCATTCAAAGGAGGATACCATCCTATCATACTACATCATAATCATCTTGAAATTCATGTTGGCAATCAAGACAAACCATTATAAGCTCCTAGCTAATTAAGAATGGCATCGGAAACTATGATCTCTAAGTTGTCATTGCAAACATGTTTCTCTCATATCAAAGCTGAATTAGGAACGATGAGCTAGTCATATTTACAAAAACAAAATAGATCGAGTTCATACCAGCTTTTCCAGGCTCAGTCACTTCATCATATATCATCATTATTGCCTTTCACTTGCATGACCGAATGATGTGAATCATAATAAGAGTGTTTGTGCATTGGACTAAGCTGGAATCTGCAAGCAAACACAAAGGAGAAGACAAAGTAATATGGCTCTTTGACAAATAAACAGATATGCATGCGAGAGCCACTAAACATTGTAACCATGGTCTTCTACCTTGACCCAAAGAAAAAGAAAACTATTTACATGGAAAAGCTCCCAACAAGCAAAAGAAGAAAAGGAAAATATTTTTGGGTTTTCTCAATCTAAACAAACAAACGAGAAGAAAGCCAGACAAAGAAATAAACTAGCATGGATGATACAATGGAAGAGTGTGAACACCGACTATCAAAGTGAAAGGATAAGCAGGAATATAAAGTCGGCGAGAAACACGTACTCCCCCAAGCTTAGGCTTTTGGCCTAAGTTTGTCTACTCCCAAGGCTGGTCCGGGCGATATCCAAAATCATAATGGGGGTTGTACGGGAGCGCGGCAGCTACCGCCTGAATAGCTGCCTCACAGAGGCGAGCAGCCTTTGCCTCCCTCTCATACTCCTCTGCCTCTCCTCTGGTTATGTAATATCTCCGTTTTACCTGAAAGTAAAAGAGGGCAGGAGCAGAAAGGGTAATATGGAAAACATGCTGTCGGTTAAATATTAATCGGTATAGGAGGGATTCATTATCCCTCTCAAGGAACTGATAACGTGTCATAGCGGCGCGATCAAGGAAAGCTGTATGGAGCGGGGGATCTCCTTCGCGGATGGGTACTCCAAGAAAATTTGCTATGCGAGTGGCATAGATCCCACCAAAGAAATCCCTTTCATTAGCATTATTATTTAGCCTCCTCGCGATTATAGCTCCCATGTTGAAACTTCTATCGCCCGGTACTGCACTCTTAAGAATACTAAGATCAGTTGCGCAGAGGTGACAATGCTCAATCTTGTCGTTGATGCATCTACCTATGAAGGGCAAAGTAATGCAAGGCAGGAAAATGAATGCTCCCCATGGTAGCCTGCGTAATATCTCTAGTTTCTCCGACAGTTATACTAGAGATAAAATCTCTAACCGAAGACTTAGGAGGATCATTGAGGCTACCCCAATCAGGTATCTTGCAAATTCTATTGAAATCCTCTAGATCCATGGTATACGATTTGTCATACAGATCAAACAGTATGGATGTGTCACGGCCAGCTGAAAATTTGAATCTACAAACAAAAGAGGCAGTGAGAGTAGTATACTGTTCACATTTATCGGAAAAGAATTCTTCAAGCCCGGCGTTGTGAACAAATGTATCAAACTCGTCTTTGAAACCTGCATCAATCATGAATTCATCAGAGGGCCATTCACATGGTTGTACCTGTGCGTTCCTCGGTTGGTAAGGATTGGGCTCCTGAAGCGTGAGACGGGGACCCCTCTTGCTTGAAGAACCACCATGATAGTTTTTCCTGAACATCTTCCTTTCTCTGAAATTTTCAGTGACTCAAAAGAAAAGTGATCAAGGCTCAACAAAACTCATAGCAACTACTCCTACAAGTGCCTAGAGGCCATATCATGCATCAAAACCAGTTGGGACGGCTAAAATTAGCATGCAAAGCTCAAGAACAGGGTCACCAAGGCAGCAAAAATACGCAACGAATAAGGCACTAGAGCAAAAACTATTTGGACCAATGGAGGAGTCACATACCAAGGAACAATTTCCCCAAAATAGTTTGGTGAATGAGGCTTTGCACAAGGAGATCGAAAATCGCAGAAAGAAGAGAAAGAACATGGGTTTCAGCTGTAGAATGATTTTTTCTGGAGGTAGGAGAAGGAGATGGGAGCTGGAATAAGTGGAGGGGGGCCACGTGGGCCCCACAAGCCTGGCAGGTGCGGCCAGGGGGGTGCCCGCGCCTCCTGGGCTTGTGGCCCACTGATGACCCACAAGTATAGGGGATCAATCGTAGTCCTTTCGATAAGTAAGAGTGTCGAACCCAACGAGGAGCAGAAGGCTCTGATAAGCGGATTTCAGCAAGGTAATAACTGCAAGCACTGAAAGTAGCGGTAACAAGTAATGGTGTAGTGAGGTGAAACGTAGAGAGCAAAAAGTAACAAGCAACAAGTAGTAGCAATGGTGCTGCAAGGGGCCCAATCCCTTTTGTAGCAAGGGACAAGCCTGAACAAAGTCTTATAGGAGGAAAACGCTCCCGAGGGCACACGAGAATTTCTGTCATGGTAGTTTCATCATGTTCATATGATTCGCGTTCGTTACTTTGATAGTTTGATATGTGGGTGGACCGGCGCTTGGGTTCTTCCCTTACTTGGACAAGCATCCCACTTATGATTAACCTCTCTCGCAAGCATCCACAACTACAAAAGAAGAATTAAGACAAAGTCTAACCATAGCATTAAACTAGTGGATGCAAATCAGCCCCTCACGAAGCAACGCATAGACTGGGGTTTAAGCTTCTGTCACTCTAGCAACCCATCATCTACTTACTACTTCCCAATGCCTTCCTCTAGGCCCAAATATGGTGAAGTGTTATGTAGTCGACGTTCACATAACACCACCATAGGAAAAGACAACATACAACATATCAAAATACCGAACGAATATCAAATTCACATGACTATTATTAACATGACTTATCCCATGTCCTCACGAACAAAAGTAACTACTCACAAGCATAATCATAATCATGATCAAAGGTGTAATGAATAGCATCAAGGATCTAAACATAAACTCTTCCACCAAGTAATCCAACTAGCATCAACTACAAAGAGTAATCAACACTACTAGCAACCTTACAAGTACCAATCGGAGTCGCGAGATGAAGATTGGTTACAAGAGATGAACTAGGGATTGGAGAGGAGATGGTGTTGATGAAGATGCCTCCCCACCGACGAGAGGAGTGTTGGTGATGACGATGGCGATGATTTCCCCCTCCGGGAGGGAAGTTTCCCCGGCACGATCGTCCTGCCGGAGCTCTAGATTGGATCTGCTCAAGTTCCGCCTCGTGGCGGCGGCGAAACCATAAAAAACCTCCCTCTTGATTTTTTCTGGACCAGGACGCTTCATATAGCAAAATAGGGGGCTAGTGGGCCGTCAGGGAGCCCACAAGCCCCCACTCCGCCACCAAGGGGGTGGCGGTGTCAGGGCTTGTGGCGCCCTGGCAGCCCCCCTCCGGTAGTTCTTTCGCCCAGTATTTTTTATATAATCCAGAAAAAATCCACGTAACTTTTCACGGCATTTGGAGATGTGCAGAATAGTGGACTAGGATTTGCTCCTTTTCTAGTCCAGAATTCCAGCTGCCTGAATTCTCCCTCTTCAAATAAACCTTGCAAAATAAGAGAGAAAAGGCATAAATATGGGACCACAAGTAATATAACAGCCCAAAAAGCAATAAATATCAACATGAAAGCATGATGCAAAATGGACGTATCAACTCCCCCAAGCTTAGACCTCGCTTGTCCTCAAGCGAAAACCAAGTTCCATAAACATGTCCACATGTTGAGGGACGAAGGTGTCGATAAAACATAATACGGAAATGAGGGCATCATGATCACACATAGAACAACAATACATCATAAAGATTCTTATAGGAAAGTAAGAATTCCTTCACAAAGCAAAGCATGAAGCAAAAACCTTACCGAGAAGTAACCAACAATAGTCCATAGTCATTGAAGCAATTGCAATTTATCACAACATCAGAAAGAGTCAAATAAGAGCTTGTAAGGCAAACCCACATACTCAATCATCTCTTTTGTTTTCCATAATTGTTACAACTCACGTGGTACTCATGGTGTCAAAGTTTCAGCTGGACACAGAGGAAGATAGGGGCTTATAGTTTTGCGTCCCAACCATTTACCTCAAAGGTAAAGTCAACAACAATAAAGCATAAGTACTCAATTCCAAGATATATGAATATAGATCTTTCCCAAACATGTGACGGTAGCCAAGACAAAGGCAAAAATGGGGAATTGGTGATGATCACCATGACTCTTACAATGGCAAAAAGTAAAGGTACAAGATAGTCCCTTCGCAGAGGGAAGCAGAGGTTGTCATGCGCTTTTGAGGTTTGAATGTGTGTCCTCTTAGTGAGGAGGAACGTCACTTTATATTGCCTCCCATGATAAAGAACTTTATTATGCAGTCTGTCGCTTTTATGTCTTCCTCATCAGAGGTTCGTACAAAGATTATTTTCCACACACTAATAGATCATACATATTAGAGACCAATTTTTATTGCTTGCACCGATGACAACTTACTTGAAGGATCTTATTCAATCCATAGGTAGGTATGGTGGACTCTCATGGCAAAACTGGTTGGAGGTTTATGGATGCACAAGTAGTATCTCTACTTGGTGCGGGGGTTTTGGCTAATATGAGGTGGAAGCAATCGTCACATGCTAAGGGATCTCTAATCATATAACATTGTTTGGAACCAAGCAAACACAATTCATTATGTTGTCTTCCTTGTCCAACATCTACTCCTAAGCATGTAATAGTTTGGTGAGTGCTCACAATTGTAAAAAGTGTCTAAGATGATATATTTATATGTGAACCTCCCTTTCCTTATTACTTCTTATTAATTGAAACAATGATTAATGTCTATGTTGAATTATTCTCAACAAGTTTCAATCATCATACGTGTCATAAGTGAAGTTATCACTTTCCATAAGATCGTCTCATGATCTTTCATGCTATCATTCTTTTCATACTTTTGATCATGGCACAAAGCAAAGCCGTTGACTAAGAGACTCTTTATTGTATAGCTCGTAAGCTCGAATACATCGGGGGAGAAACAAAAGCAAAAGACTCAAACTAAAAACTAAAGACTTATTCCTCTGAAAGAAGAAATAAAAACTGAAAAGGAAAGAACTAAAACAAAGGTAAAAGCAAAAGATATAAAGGTGATACGATACCAGGGAAACTCCCCCAAGCTTGGCAGAAGCCAAGGGGATTGCCCATACCAATGCTTAGTTGTCTTCCATTGGTGGTGATGGTGGTGTTGTTGGAGCAGTCTTGAGCTTGTCTAATTTCCACTTGAGAAAAAAGTTCTGCTCCCTTAGATCGTCAGTTTCCTCCTCAAGTTTCAACACTCTATGGCAAAGCTCCTTACTCTCCTGCAAGAAACGAGAGGGGATAAATATGGTCTTAGGATTCTTCCTAGAGTTGGGGAGGCTTGACTTCTTGAACTCCACATGGGTGTTTGCAGGTTGAGGTAGAGGAGCCTCCTCTTCATCGGAACTCGTTTGTTCCTTCCCTTTAGGCTCATAGTACTCTTCCTCGTCAGTGGTCCAGCCGTATGGTTCCAAGTCCCCATTAATCCTAGAGTTAGCACGATCATCGGCCACATAGATCTCTTCTTCTGAACCTTGAGAAGACATGTTGACCTAAATATGCGACAAACAACAAGCTCGAAACAAAAACAGAGGAAAACTGCGCGATACGGAGATCAAAACCTTCGGGCGACCATATATTGATTTTTCTGGGCCAGAAGGAGTCCTTCGCAAGAAAACGGAGTCCGGAAGACAGACGAGGTGCCCACAAGCTTGCCCTCTGCCACCAGGGGGTAGCAGCGGTTGCAGGGCTTGTGGCTGCCTCGTTCGCTCTCCGGACTGCTTTTTTATTTTTCTAATTTTCCAAAAATTCCAAAATGGAGGTTTCCTATTGGAAAAGTATCGGAGTCGAATTTCTTACCGAAACAGATACATTTTCGTTTTCAAGGTCTGAAACAGGCTGATAAACATCCCTTATGTACTCCTTCGAAGTTATGACATTGATGATATTGGTCTCAACGTTTATGGGAGTACCAGAGATGTAATGCTTGATTTTTTGCCCATTTACCACTCTAGGAAAATTTCCTTCCGTGTTATTGATTTCGATGGCACCGGAACGATATACTTCCTCGACAACGTAGGGACCTTCCCATTTAGAGAGAAGCTTGACTGCAAAGAATCTCAAACGAGAATTGTATAGCAAGACATAATCACCTACATTGAACTCTCGTTTCTGTATTTGTTTGTCGTGCCATCTCTTACCCTTTTCCTTGAACAAGTTGGCATTCTCATATGCATGGGCTCTCCATTCATCTAACGAGCCGATATCAAACAACTGCTTCTCACCGGCAAGTTTGAAATCAAAGTTGAGCTCTTTGATTGCCCAATAAGCTTTGTGTTCTAGCTCAAGAGGTAAATGACAGGCCTTACTGTAAACCATTTTATACGGTGATATGCCCATGGGATTCTTATAAGCAGTCCTATAAGCTCATAGTGCATCGTCAAGTTTGCTAGACCAGTTCTTTCGATATCTATTGACGGTCTTTTGTAAGATCAACTTGATCTCCCTATTACTCAACTCCACTTGACCACTAGACCGAGGATGATAAGGAGATGCAACTCTATGGTTGACATCATACTTAGCTAGCATCTTGCGAAAAACACCATGAATGAAGTGTGACCCGCCATCAGTCATCAAGTATCTAGGGACTCCAAATCTTGGGAATATGACTTCTTTAAGCATCTTAATAGAGGTGTGGTGATCAGCATTTTTAGTGAGGATAGCTTCTACCCACTTAGTAATGTAATCCACAGCAACTAAGATGTGAGTGTACCCATTGGAACTCGGGAAGGGTCCCATATAATCAAAGCCCCAGACATCAAATGGTTCAATGACAAGTGAATAGTTCATAGGCATCTCTTGAAGCTTACTGATGTTCCCTATTCTTTGGCATTCGTCACAAGACAAGACAAACTTACGAGCATCCTTGAAGAGAGTGGGCCAATAGAAACCTGATTGCAACACCTTATGGGCAGTTCTATCTCCAGCATGGTGTCCTCCATAGGCTTCGGAATGACACTTATGCAGGATCTGTCCCTGTTCATGTTCACGCACACAACGTCTAATAACACCATCTACTCCTTCCTTATAAAGGTGAGGATCATCCCAAAAGTAGTGTCTCAAATCAAAGAAGAATTTATTCTTTTGTTGATAGGTGAAACTCGGTGGTATGTATTTGGCTACGATATAGTTTGCATAATCGGCATACCACGATGCACTAAGTGAAGTGCGGATGACATTTAATTGCTCATCAAGAAAGTTGTCATCAATAGGTAGTGGGTCATCAAGGACATTCTCTAGCCTAGACAAGTTATCTGCTACAGGGTTATCAGGACCCTTTCGGTCAACGACGTGCAAATCAAATTCTTGTAGCAGGAGAACGCATCTGATCAGCCTAGGCTTAGCGTCCTTCTTCTCCATGTGGTACTTAATAGCAGCATGATCAGAGTGAATAGTGACTTTGGATACAACTATGTAAGATCTGAACTTTTCACATGCAAACACGACTGCTAAAAATTCCTTCTCCGTAGTGGCATAGTTTCTTTGGGCACTGTCTAGAGTTTTACTAGCGTAGTGAATGACATTCAACTTCTTGTCAACTCTTTGTCCTAGAACAGCACCAACAACATAATCACTAGCGTCACACATGGTTTCAAAGGGCAAGTTCCAGTCCGGTGGTTGAACAATAGGTGCGGTTACCAAAGTCTTCTTAAGTATTTCGAAAGCTTCCTCACAATCCTCATCCAAAACAAAAGGAACATCCTTCTGCAAGAGGTTGGTAAGAGGCCTAGAAATCATAGAGAAGTCTTTAATGAACCTTCTATAGAAACCAGCATGACCTAGGAAACTTCGTATACCTCTGATATCTGTGGGGCAAGGCATTTTCTCAATTGCATCAACCTTAGCCTTATCAACTTCAATGGCTCTCTCAGAAATTTTGTGTCCTAAGACGATACCTTCATTAACCATAAAGTGGCACTTCTCCCAATTCAAGACGAGGTTGGTTTCTTCGCATCTCTGTAAGACTCGATCAAGGTTGCTGAGGCCATCATCAAAGGAAGACCCGTAAACGGAGAAGTCATCCATGAAAACCTCGACGATCTTTTCACACAAGTCAGAGAATATAGCCATCATACATCTTTGGAAGGTGGCAGGTGCATTACATAAGCCAAAAGGCATACGTCTATAGGCAAAGGTACGGAAAGGGCAGGTGAAAGTGGTTTTCTCTTGATCAGATTGTGCAACAGGTATTTGCAAGAAACCTGAATAACCGTCTAGAAAGCAGAAGTGTATGTGTTTTGATAGCCTTTCTAGCATTTGGTCGATGAACGACAAAGGATAATGATCTTTCCTGGTTGCCTTGTTCATTTTCTGGAAGTCTATCACCATTCTATAGCCGGTAATAATCCTTTGTGGGATTAGTTCATCCTTATAATTAGGAACGGCGGTAATACCTCCCTTCTTAGGTAGGCAATGTACTGGACTTACCCAATCACTATGAGCAACAGGATAAATGATTCATGCTTCCAGAAGATTTAATATTTCTTTTCTAACGACCTCTTTCATCTTAGGATTTAATCTCCTTTGATGATCAACAACTGGTTTAAAGTGAGGATCGGTTTTAATCTTGTGCTGACATAGAGTAGGACTAATACCCTTAAGATCATCAAGTGTATATCCAATAGCAGCGCGGTGCTTCCTCATAGTTTTTAGTAACTTCTTCTCTTCGCACTCTGAGAGGAGAGCACTAATAATGACAGGATATATCTCCTTATCATCAAGATAGGCATACTTAAGAGTATCAGGCAACTGTTTAAGCTCGAACACAGGATCACCCTTTGGTGGGGGAGGATCCCCAAGCAGTTCAACAGGCAGATTATTCTTGAGAATAGGATATTGTTCTAAGACAATTTTATCTATCTCATCTCTCTCCTCCATATGCATATCATTTTCATGCTCAAGCAGATATTGCTCTAAAGGATCCGTAGGAGGTACGGCAATAGAGGCAAGAGCAATGATTTCATCCCTACCAGACGACTCTCTTTCATGGGATTGTCTTCCAAACTTGGAGAAGTTAAATTCATGAGACACACCCTCGAAACTAAATGTGACAGTATGCTTAATGCAATCAATGTGAGCATTGACAATGTTGAGAAAGGGTCTACCAAATATGATGGGACAAAAGCTATCTTGTGCAGTACCAAGGACGAGGAAATGAGTAGGATACTTCGTCTTACCACACAGGGCTTCTACGTCTCTCACAATTCCCAGAGGGCAGATAGTGTCTCTATTAGCTATAGTAATAATGACATCAATGGGTTCTATCTCAATAGGTGCAATCTCATCTTTGATTTCATCATATAGAGAACGGGGTATTGCACTATCACTAGCTCCCATATCACATAAACGATGGTAACAGTGATCTCCTATCTTAACAGAAACAACGGGCAGGCCAACTACAGGTCTGTGTTTGTCTTCCGCATGAGGTTTAGCAATTCTAGCGGAGTCTTCACAGAATTTGATAACATGACCATCTATGTCTTCGGCTAAGAGATCTTTGATAATAGCAACACTAGGTTTAACTCTAATCTCTTCAGGGGGTGCAAGTGGTCTAATGTAACTCCTACGTATCACAGTTGGAGCTTTAGAATAATCATTTATCCTAGCAGGGTATGGTGGTTTCTCAGTGTAAGCACAAGGAACAACAGCATCACTAAAAGCAATGACTTTCTCCTCAACTAGATTTGTTTTGGCTACGTTGCTTTCTACACGAGGATGATATTTAAACCACTTCTATTTGAGAAGATCAACATGAGCAGCAAAAGATTCACATAGAGAAGCTACTATCTCAGAGTCAAGTCCATACTTAGCGCTAAAATCTCTAGAAGTGTTTGTCTCAACAAAAGATTTAACGCAATCAAACTGGAAATTCATACCTGACTCCTTACCTTCCTCCAGCTCCCAATCTTTAGAGTTGCGTTTGATTCTCTCCAATAAATTCCACTTGTGATCAATATCCTTCTTCATAAAAGAACCGACACAAGAAGTGTCAAGCATGGTACGATCTCACTACAAGAAATATGATCGATAATGACCCACCATTTTGGCCAAAGAATCGTCATTGGTATCATGTTACGACAATTTTTTTGAACAAATTCATAGGGTCAACAGTTGGCTGTCAAGAACGAACAACCATGACCTTTTCAGTATTTTGGTCAAGTATTCTTTGAACAAAAAACTTAGGTCATAAAATCTTTGACCAATTTTTTTGGTCACTACATGTGTACCTGAACCACATAGGAGCTGACATGGCATCAGCCACGTGGCTAAGCTGATGATGTGGCGGATCACCAATGACTGAAAAATAAGGTCACAATTTTACTAGCCCAATCCAAATCAGACACCTAAATGGGCCAGGCCCAACAATTCAGATCAATATTTGATATTTCAGCCCATTACTATTTCTATCTAGGACCAGGCCTTATTTTTGCACAGTTTGCATACACTAGGCATCGTAGATAATTCCGACGAAAAAACATTATGTTAAATAGTCCCGGTCATTTAAGCAATAAGCATCGTTGCAAAAACTTTACAAACATGCACCACATAAAATAGTCCGGCCTTCAACTCCACTACAAATCCAGTTACAATGAAGCTTCATCATTGGTACAACTCCAGCCCTAGAACCTAGTAACTATTACTAAAATGAGCACATAAAGAGAATTAAAGGTGCAATGAAGCTTCATCTCTGTCAAACATGTTACAATGACTAACAGTTAACTGGTCCTACATTACATTGTGAAATGAGCACAATATGTGATTTGACTTGTAACTATATTCATGTGTGTACACTAAGTGTGGGTGATACAATTGAAGCCCCAGCTGCCATATCTTCTTTACTGCTCCGGAGGAACGAAGGAACATGTGTAGCATTCTCCATTATCTTCCCAGCCTAGGCCGATAAATTTCCATCTAAAATTCATGTGCACACATTCAAAATCAAAAGATACAGTATAATGTAGGTATCAGTTAGAAAGTTACTGCATGAATGCAAACACCTTTTGGGTGACTCATCAGCACTACAATCTACTCCCTCCGTTCCTAAATATAAGTCTTTACAGATATTTCACTAGGCGACTACATACGGAGCAAAATGAGTGAATCTACACTCTAATGTATGTCTACATACATTCGTATATAGTTTTTTTTAGTAGAAACTCTTAAAAGACTTATGTTTAGGAACGGAGGGAGTATAGAAAATAGTAGCTTGCACTAAATTAAGATTAACTGGCCTATATATGTAGTAAGGAATAAACTTATGAGCCATTGTGGCCAACTAAATGTACATCAGCTCCATAGCAGTTTTGAGTTATCACTCTCTCTAGCAAATGGAACAATTAACAGGACATAATCTTAAAACTTATATGGATTTCACCATTTGAACAACATATATTATTTCTACAAGGACCTGATATTAAAATTAAAATATTAGCCAAAGAACAGTTTTGTGTTTCTCCCCTTGCCACTCTTGTATCATATAAAGCCTGAACTTCTTGAAGTATTATGTTTGATTGTCACGTTTATACGAGAAAACAACTAAAACAGGTAGTGATACAACTTTGATCATGGCTAAAAAAAGTGTAAAACATCTAAACTTAACTTAGAAACGATTAGGGAAACATGAAAATTATGAATACCTTTGAACTGAAGGAACCATTTTCTTTGGGGATGCCCTGGAATATGCTTTATGTATCCTACACATTTCATAGGCAATGAGTTCAGCAAGCACAGGGAAAAATATATAAATACTTCAAGAAAATGTCTAGCCATCTCCTGGTAGTTTTGCAAAGGCGCAAAATCAAAGCAGTGACATGATCAATCAAGCAAGCAAATGCAAGCAGTGGACTAAGGTTACATACAGAT
This sequence comes from Hordeum vulgare subsp. vulgare, assembly GCF_904849725.1. Classification (NCBI taxonomy): domain Eukaryota; kingdom Viridiplantae; phylum Streptophyta; class Magnoliopsida; order Poales; family Poaceae; genus Hordeum; species Hordeum vulgare. Next base: position 106,574,307 of record NC_058524.1, on the reverse strand, counting down.
AGGACATGGATACTGGCTAAACAAACACTTGGCTTAACCCCTGAAGCTATAATTTACCTAATGGAACGGCGTTAGTAAGCATCTGGTTTTTGTAGTTTAGGTGGCTCCATATATTCAGTATTTCATAGACTGCATTTCAATACCGCACCTACTAAGCTAAACTTTTTTTAAAATGTCTACGGGTGGCAACTGCCCGCGTGAACGATTTCCATTAAATTGCTTACACGATCAATAGTTTCTTTACACGGAGTTTTACACAGAGGGGGGTAACCCTATGGGAAAAACGCATAAATAAAATAAGTACAACAATGTGGAGAAGTTTTTGACCCAGGCCTGGAGAATTGTTTTAGAAATGGATCGGGAGCAGCGGCACCTCCCATTATTGATGGGGGTTTTGGCGTGTGCTTACAGAGAACTTGAGAAATTGACAAGTAGTAGTCATTAATCTCAGCATATGATCTAATTTCTAAGGAACTAAATAAACAAGTATACAAAATTCAAAAAGATCTACACTAGCAGAAACATACTGAAGGACCTAAAACTAGAGCAGATCAAATGAATGACCGAATAGAACAGCATAACAAGTCAGTAAGACACAACCTTTGTGGATGCTAGGTTTTGGATGGGACGGAACATTATTTGTAATTGTCGGCACTGTTTTCCTACCAGCTGCCCGACTTGCACAACCAACGAGGCAAGGGAAGATGGTTGGCACAGATCAGGTCCTACCGCTTATACAATGGGTTGAAAGCCTTGATAAGTTTTAGTGGGCTTTGCACTGAACGCGCATAAGGTGCAAGTATCAATGTGAATCAAACTATTCTCTAGCACATATAAACCTTTAGGAGTATATATTATTATATGTTTCAAAAGGGATAGAAAACTCCAGGAATAGTCCTAAAAAAATTGCATTCAAAATGCATAGTTGGATTCACATTTTGATTTATTGTAATGACTATGGTAAGTCTGTTACTACAAATAAGGGTATATGAGAAATTAGATAGATGAGCAAATTGATACAAATGATGTGCAAAATATGTCTTCATTATTTCAATACTTAAATAACTTTATACCTTTAAAAACTATATCTACGGTGCCGTGATAGTGTTGTGCAAATGATTAAATTAAGAGTTGATTACCCGGTTGTGCAGTCATTGCTCAGTTCTTCTATAAAGTAATCACAATGAGCGGCATCCAGAATCTTGTTCTTCGCTTGAGATCTGCTGCAACACATGAACATCAGAATTAAACGACAGAATTAGAACGATTAATAATTGTACAAATACTGGAAAATTCTGATCGGCACGCAACCTTCACCTGACGACACAGAACAGAACCGACCCGCCACTGATCTCCGGCGTGCATAGCGTCACATGACATCCGGACCTCCTCCTTGTGAAAGCTCTTGCAGTTCATCTGCCACATGTCTGGTAGTCAGACGAGAAGGCGGCGCCTGCTGCGTGCATGATGGAGAATTGGGATGCATGCGTTTGTTTCTGATTCTTGCGAGTCAACGCGTAAGTTACGGGCTTACGGCGATGGAAACCAGGATAACTCCTACTACTACGGCAATGTATATATCTGCTACTACTTGAGTAATGGACGAGTACTGCAGCGTAAATCATAGGCCTCCGAGCAACAAAAATCATAGGCCTAATACAAATAAATATTGCATACATACTTGGGGAGGACGGAGTGGCTAACAAAAAACAAAAACAATTAAATACATGCACAACATCGATCCAGCCTGGACAACAGTCAATGTAAAAGGAAGGAGTAATCAACAATTCAACGAGATTTTGAGTGGCCTAATGGAGACAGAGGATAGGGAGAGGGAACATGGAAATTATCAGCTTGTTGACGTAGCATTCTGGGGAGGACGGAGCACTCGGGGCGGCGTTAACACGCCTGGCACTACTAGCAGGCAGGAACGGATCTTGGCCTGGCAAACAATGGAGAAGAGAGGGAGAAATCGCTGGGAGAGAGCGCCAGATCTGGCGGTCCCGGGCCGAGACGACACTGAGTCCACCCAGATCTTGGAGATCCTAAAGGAGGCGGCGACATCGGTGACATGCTGCATCGACGGGTGGTCTTGTAATAGAGTTTGGTGGGGAAGAGATGTTGAAGACGTTGGGGACGAGACCAGCCAGATCTGGTGTTGTCCCAACGGCACAAGCACCGACGCCATCTTTTGGAGGCGCGGGCGGCGGCGTCCCTAACGACGCGAGCATCGGAGGTATCGCAGGCGACGGCTTCTCCTCGACGGCACGACTAGCGGGTGATTCCTCCTCTACGAGATGGTGGGTGATGGAGCGGTGCTTGGGACGGAGGGCCTGGGGTTTGGCGATTTGGGGCTGAATCAGAAGAATTGGCGGCGCTACGCGAATGGATAGGATTACTAAGCTTGTCCACTGGGGATGTTTTTACCAAAATACCTTTAATATGGGGAGGTGTCCTTTTGTGCGACGAGGACAAATGAGACAATGCCACTCAAAACTGTGTGAGCGCCAAAAATTGGTGTGCGTTCGCGGGCAAGCTCGTGGGTGTTAGCGCTATGAAAAATTTGAACTTTTCTTAGTTGAAATTTTGGCGAACAACGAATGATGGGTTTATACGCATTCAAATTGAAAAGATAAATCAAAAACTCGTCAAATATTTTTGAAACGTTTAGCTAGGTAAAAGCACTTATGCCGTATTCCGAGCAAAAAACAAAATACTCAATACTATATAAATTCCACTATCCATTGTCATACAGTTGCACTTTTGTTTAGTTTTTTTTCTCAAAATAAGACATAGCTCATTTCATCCGGAAACTTTATACGTGAGTACTATGATAGCTATGTTTGTCGCCAAAAAAATCATTCTTTTATTTAAATTTTTACCCATTATGCTTAATCGAGTATGCCTACACCCATATTCCAAAAAATCTGCATCGAAAGTTTCAACATTATTAACAAGTATCTCAACTAAGTCCTTCACAAAAAGTTTTTCCAATATAAAATATGTAATTCATCTTATTATACATTGTCGAAAATGTAAAAAAATATATATTGATATAAATTTTACCAAACTTTATAAAAAATATGAAATATTAGATTGAATCAATATCATATGACTCGTTCAGATCTAAATTACCATCGAGTCGTTGGGACCTTTTAGCGAGTCTCACATAAAAGGTGGGTGAGCAGGTCAATAGGTTAGACGGTCCCACATTTCAAATTTGTTAGTGTATCCACTTGGATCATCTAGTCAATATGTCGGTCTCGTTATTCACGTAGTTCCAGTCAGCTCCATTCATGTATATGAACATATCTATTGGTCATCTGAACTTCAAATAAAGGTATGCACAATGGTACTTATTTTAATGACCATTTCAGATGATTGAGTATTGACCTTTTAGACATAGATGGTCATTATATTATAGGGTTTGAAGCCAGAAAAACTTTCCTTGGCAATTTTGTGAATTTTGGTCATAGATTTATGACCAATTTGACCACCGTCAATTTTTTTGGTCATAAATGAGTGTTTTCCTTGTAGTGTCTTCATGAGAAAGCCGAGCATAAAAGTTTTGAGTGATGATTTCTCTCGAAAGTTCATGATTGGGGCATGAATATAGCATTGATTTAGCCTCCCCCAAGCTTGAGCTATGCTTTCCCTGTCACGAGGCCAAAAGTTATAAATAAAGTTCCGATGACGATGTACTAAATGCATAGGATAGAACTTTTGATGAAATTCCAATTACAACCGATTGTAGCCCCATGATCCAGTATCATCACATAGCCTATACCATGTCAACGCCTTATCCTTCAAAGATAAAGGAAAGACTTTCTTCTTTACCTCATCCTCGGGCAAACCTGCAAGCTTAAATAAACCACAAACTTCATCTACAAGGATCAAATGCAAGTCTGGATGTGAAGATCCATCTCCTGCGAAAGGATTAGCCAGCAGTTTGTCAAGCATACCCGAAGGAATTTCATAAAAGATATTTTCAGTAGGTACCTCAGGTTGAGGAGCAACTCCTCGTGCTTCCGTTCGTGGTGAAGATACCCCGAACAAACTCCTCAAAGGAACAGTTCCATAGTGACAAGTGACAATAAATTTCAGCACAATATAAAAATGTTTCCTTACCAATTTCCACTTACCAAAGGCGCTTCATTCCCCGGCAACGGCGCCAGAAAAGAGTCTTGATGACCCACAAGTATAGGGGATCAATCGTAGTCCTTTCGATAAGCAAGAGTGTCGAACCCAACGAGGAGCAGAAGGCTCTGATAAGCGGATTTCAGCAAGGTAATAACTGTAAGCACTGAAAGTAGCGGTAACAAGTGATGGTCTAGTGAGGTGAAACATAGCGAGCAAAAAGTAACAAGTAACAAGTAGTAGCAACGGTGCTGCAAGTGGCCCAAACCCTTTTGTAGCAAGGGACAAGCCTGACCAAAGTCTTATAGGAGGAAAAGCGCTCCCGAGGGCACACGGGAATTTCTGTCATGCTAGTTTCATCATGTTCATATGATTCGCGTTCGTTACTTTGATAGTTTGATATGTGGGTGGACCGGCGCTTGGGTACTGCCCTTACATGGACAAGCATCCCACTTATGATTAACCTCTCTCGCAAGCATCCGTAACTACAAAAGAAGAATTAAGACAAAGTCTAACCATAGCATTAAACTAGTGGATCCAAATCAGCCCCTCACGAAGCAACGCATAGACTGGGGTTTAAGCTTGTGTCACCCCAGCAACCCATCATCTACTTACTACTTCCCAATGCCTTCCTCTAGGCCCAAATATGGTGAAGTGTTATGTAGTCGACGTTCACATAACACCACTAGAGGAAAAGACAACATACAGCATATCAAAATACCGAACGAATATCAAATTCACATGACTATTATTAACATGACTTATCCCATGTCCTTAGGAACAAAAGTAACTACTCACAAAGAATAATCATAATCATGATCAGAGGTGTAATGAATAGCATCAAGGATCTAAACATAAACTCTTCCACCAAGTAATCCAACTAGCATCAACTACAAAGAGTAATCAACACTACTAGCAACCTTACAAGTACCAATCAGAGTCACAGGACGAAGATTGGTTACAAGAGATGAAGTAGGGATTGGAGAGGAGATGGTGCTGATGAAGATGCCTCCGGGAGGGAAGTTTCCCCGACAGGATCATCCTGTCGGAGCTCTAGATTGGATCTGCTCAAGTTCCGCCTCGTGGTGGCGGCGAAACCACGAAAAAGCTCCCTCTTGATTTTTTCTGGACCAGGACGCTTCATATAGCAAAAGAGGGGGGCTAGTGGGCCGCCAGGGAGCCCACAAGCCCCCACGCCGCCACCAGGGAGCAAGGATTTTGGCGCCCTGGCAGCCCCCCTCCGGTAGTTCTTTCGCCCAGTATTTTGTATATAATCCAGAAAAAATCCACTTAACTTTTCAGGGCATTTGGTGATGTGCAGAATAGTGGACTAGGATTTGCTCCTTTTCTAGTCCAGAATTCCAGCTGCCTGAATTCTCCCTCTTCAAATAAACCTTGCAAAATAAGAGATAAAAGGCATAAATATGGTCCCACAAGTAATATAACAGCCCAAAAAGCAATAAATATCAACATGAAAGCATGATGCAAAATTGACGTATCACCCACTGGTGCATCCCCCTGACTAGCTCTATGTCTCAGAATTTTTCAAAAATTCCAGAAAAAATCATACTTGATTTTCAGCGCATTTGGAGAAATTTTATTTTCGGACACTTTTCTAAGGGACGCAAAAACAGAAAACAGGAAAAACTAAAACTAAATCTATCCTTTTTCTTCTAAGCAACCGAAAGTAAAAGTTTGGGACAAAGGGTTGTGACTCCTAGATTCATCCATCTCATGGTCATCAAAAGAAATCCGTCAATGAGGTTGATCAAGTCTCCTTGACAAACTTTTTTCGAATCACATAAAACCGGAGAATTTTCGAATAGTCACTAGGTTACCTCAATGGGGATGTGCATATCCCCACCAAACAAATCATACTTCATCTTAACAGTAGGTATAGGGCATTCAAAGCTCCCAAGAAGAATCAATGAAGTTTTTTCAATAGCATTGATGCAATGCACTCGATATTGTTTCTTCGGAAAGTGTACCGTATGCTCATTACCATTGACATGGAAAGTGACATTGCCTTTGTTGCAATCAATAACAGCCCCTGCAGTGTTCAAAAAGGGTCTTCCAAGGATGACCGCCATGGCATCATCCTCGGGAATATCCAGAATAACAAAGTCTGGTAAGATAGTAACGTTAGCAACCACAACAGGCACATCCTCACAAATGCCGATAGGGAAAGCAGTTGATTTGTCGGCCATTTGCAGGGAGATTTCAGTGGGTGTCAACTTATCCAATTCAAGTCTATGATAAAGAGAGAGAGGCATGATGCTAACACCGGCTCCAAGATCGCATAAAGTGGTTCTAACGTAGTTTCCTTTAATGGAGCAAGGTATAGTGGACACTCCGGGATCACCTAGTTTCTTACACTACTGGAATTCAGTTATTTGCCGTCTGCCTGATCTTTGTCGTCCGCTCGCTGATGGCAAAGAGACTCTTTGCCGTCAGCTGCGAGCAAACAGAATGCAAAGGAATGGCTGATGGCAAAGATACTCATTGCCATCAGTGCTTTCTTTGCCATCTGCTGGCGGACGGCAAAGATGAAATAGAGAGACGACAAAGACACGACTGATGGCAAAGAATGATTTGGCAGACGTTAAAGGGTCACCGCAGCTCAAGTCGTTCCCGTTACCGTTAAGGGTTTCTTTACCGTCAGCATAGGGCCCCTTTGCCGTCTGCCTCTACCCCTTTGCCGCAAGCTTGATCCCCACATGGACGGCAAAGGGGATGCCCTTTTAATGCCCCATCTCCCCCTCCCATCTGCCCTCTCTCCAAGATCCATATCCATCTGCCTCTCCCTCCCGTCCGTGCGGCTCGCTCCGCCATCGCGCTCCTCCCCAGATCCCATTCCTGTCGACGAGCTCGTCCCCGAACACCCATGGCCACGCCCGCCCCCCGCCTCGCTGCCGCCGTCTAGCCAGCCAGCTACCCGCGAGAAGAACAGATCGGGCCACGTGACAGCGGATAGGCATGGAGGAGGACACGATCGCGACCGTCGCGACTGCTGGATTCGTGGGAGATGGGCGACCTCGACTGGGCCGTCACGACTGCCACACGATGGCAGCATCGGCACCGCACGCCGCCCGACCCCGCCGTCCACGGACGCCCCCTCCCATCCACCGTCGCCATCTGCACCACCCCCTCCTCTCCCTCGAGCTCCACCGGAGTCGTCTCGGCGCACGCCCACGGACCCAAGCCCCTGCCTTGCCCCGCCCTAGGCTTTGGTACTTCTTCTTAGGCAGGTGAGCACGTACCCTTCCCTCCAGGTTAAGTCCGACATTTAATTGCAGAATATGGTTGGTGCAGGCACCATTTTTCTCTGGCCATTCCAATGTCCTCTAGGTGGTCTGTGTGGTTCTTGTGATGGTTTTTTGTTCCATGTGATCATCTTGGTCTTAGAGTCACCGGAGAAAAGCGATTCCAGTTAGTGATGTAGCGCTATGCAGCCGAGTTCATGTTCATGTGCTAAATGTGTTTTAATGATTGGTGACCAAGGCATATTCCACTCCAGCGTCTATTAAACTTTGTATGCTGAATTTAAATTGGCTATCACTATATGCTCCCTCCGTTCATGTAGCTAACTACTAACTTAAAACTAGGATCGACCTCATTGTGTATATGCACACGCGACTTGGTCGTTTATTCTGCTAACTAAAGGAAAACTAAGCTGGCTACTGAACCAGGCGAGGAGTTACAGGTTCAACATTCATTATATCCATTCCTAGGACAAGTATTTCGGGACGGAGGGAGTACTTAGGAGGCAATGACATAACAGTATATGCCTATGCAGATTTATACATGGTTAAAGTAGAGGCTTTGCGAGAACTATTTTCTTAGTAGTAATAAGTCAGGAGTTGATTTTTGCTTCAGTAGCATGTCATACATTATAATCATCAGCTCATGTCATTTGGGATCAAACTATACTTTTTTCTTAGAAATACAAACCATTACTATGCAGCAGCCAATTGGGTATGGTTCATGGAGCAGCTGAGATATATTTTGTAAGATTCTCTAATACATCCCAAGTGCTACTGTCTATGTTGATAGACTTTAGTTTTTTTCCGAAAGATCTGATGGACAACACTTGCTCAATTATTTGTAGTACTCCCATTACTATGCAGCAGCCAATCCTGGAAGTCTTTCTTTTTTAACAACAAGCTCTAAGTTTGTAGTTGCTCATCACTTCCTTGGTTTTACCCAGAGATCATTTTTTAGTTTTTTCTACTTAACTACTTTGTCTAAAACTATAAATTCTTATAAAACTAAGCTAGCCAATTTTTATAGGATTTATTTATGCACTTTTTTGTTACTTGCTTAGTTTAACTTGACCTAAACAATTTTTTCTCAGAAACTTCACAGTAGTATGGTCCCAAAATGAACTTAGTGGGTCATCATCTAAAACTTCACATTAATTGCAAACAATGTTGTATTGAATTGTAGGAAAAAATTAAAGGCTGAAGCAAGCATTGGAGCTACTTCTTCTCCTAAGACACCAACTAAGCAAGGTACTCAACCTGCTATTGCAACTTCAAGCCCAATGACAAGGTTGAGGGCACCAGCCATTGCAAGTGCTTCTTCACTTCCAAGTGCATCTACAAGAAGCAAAACTACTAATGCTAGCCCTCTTAAATAAGTTTAGTCCATTTGCTTGTGAGAACTATGTGAGAAATGCAACGGGTACTTCTCTATGTTGAACTATTAGTGTGACCCTTTTGGTGATGTTTGTGACCTGAAACAATTATACTCTATGTTTAACTACTATGTGATGTTATGTTTATGACATGCGCGCTGTTTCATCATCCTGTAAGGGGATTGGCTCTTCTTCCGAGGTCTGATATGTGGGTTCATCTTGGTAGGCAGGCAACAAGATGAGCCAAGAGGAATCGACGAGTGCCGGCACTGCCGCCGCGCAGCAGCCGACGAGCCGGCCGGCATCGAAGCTGAACGAGAGGATCATGTCGTCGCTGTCGAGGAGGGCAGTGGCCGCACATCCATGGCACGATCTTGAGATCGGTGAGGACTCAGTTTCTGTTTCTGGATTTACCGGATGCCTTGATAAAAATAAATAAGCATATGCTGATTGCGTTTTTTTGGTGTACACGCCTTGGGGCTCCTGTCGTATTCAATGTTGTAAGTGTGCTATCTTTCTGACTTGGCAGCTGAACATCTTCGTCAATTTAGATATTTGATGTTCTCTTGTCGCAAAGTAAATTAGGAAGTTGGATCTTGGGCAATTGGACCTGGGAGTGGGTTCGTGCTTGCACAAAATTAAATTGCACTCTGTACTTGGGCAAATGGATGCACTTGAGTTTGAATCACAATCTGGGTGCTTCATTGCACCCTGTACTAGGAATTAGGCAGCAGTTGGTTTTCACTTTTAGTGGGATTTCAATGAAATCCACTGAATTTCAGTAGACACTGAAATATTTCCCTTCTGTTCAGAATATTTCAGCAATTTCACAAGTGAATGGTTTGGCTCTATGGTGGTAATGCAAATCAAAATCACTGAAATTTTCTTTTGGTGATTTTGGTTGTTGCTGAAATATTTCCAAAACTGAAAGTTAAAACCAACACATGCCAAACAAGCTATTTTTGGCATATACAAGGTTGCGTTGGGTAAAAGGTGACTTGGGCTATCTCTGAACCGAAATTACTGATGTTTTATGAGTGTAATTTTGACTGGTTTGAGATTTATTTTGCTGAGTGAATTTCTATATGAATGAATCAGACTATCAATTGGCTTGTTACTCATGCCTGTCGGAGTGACTAACTGACTATTTCTTTGATGCAGTAGAGTTTGCGATGGAATGGGCGCTTCCTGAGGTATACTCGTATGCCATGTGACAATGGTGGATGACGGCATTGGCTACAAAACCCGAATGTTGAGCTCCTCTCCCTGCTCCGTTACGGTTTATTATGTGGTGCTTCCTTGTAAAGTAAATGATCCGGGGTAACTATATATAGACTTGTTTGTTGTTGTTAGATGATCTTGTGGTTAATTAGAATTCTACTCCTCAATTGATGATATGTTATTGCTATGATTCCTAATTCAGTTAGTGCTCTAAGTGGTTAACTAAACTTCTAAGTTTCAGCTATTAAAATCATATTAAACTAAATAATCCTTCTGGACTACTTGCCGCAACACTTGTGTTTATTTTTTGGTATTAAGACATGATTGGTTGCTCTATTTGATAAGATTTCTGGGCCAAAAAAACAGCCCAAACGTACTTGAAGCTACACTTATGTTTATAATGTCCTTGTACCATGTTTTGTTTCCTTGCTGGACATAGTGTGGTTCCTATAGACCTGTTCCTATTTGATGCTCTTGTAGTTATGATTCTACTCCTCGAAGTAATGCTCTTGTATTAGTCCCTAATTTAGTTAGTGGTCTAAGTGGTTAACATAACTGCTAACCTTCAGCTACTAAAATCCACTCCCAAATTAAATTTATTCCCCTGGTTAGTGCTCCCGCTCTTGGTATAATAAATTGGATGCAAAAAATGTTAGTATTTTTTACTGAAAGTTATAAATCGAATAGTGATAATAGTTAGTCTTTTTTTCTTCTTCTTCTTCTAACTTCCTTAATTACTCCCATTTTTGCAGATTTTATTCATTTCATGGAAGCTGGCATCGATGGACTGTTAGTGTTTAGTTTTTTTTCATTTGTGTTGACGAACAATGTAAAACTTATGTATGTATATATAGATGAACTATGTGAAACTATGTATTGTGCTAGCATATGTGTTCTCTAGCTTGTTAAATATTCCGTGATGATGTTGAAAATATATATGCTATGAAATATATGTGTTGAAGATGTCTGAAACTATATGTTGTTGAAAGTGTGATATGAAAATGCAGGGAAATAAAAGAAAATAGACAAAAAAAATGAGCAATGCAGGCTCTTTGCCATCTGCCAGCAGAGGGCAAAGCCCTTTGCCATCAGCTAGCAGACGACAAAGGGCTCTCGGCAGACGGCAAAGGCTCTACAGGGTAGGCAGATGGCAAAGAGGAGGCCAAGCAGACGGCAAAGAAGAGGGCTAGGCAGACGGCAAAGAAGACCGGAGGCAAATGACAAATCATCCGTTAGCCCCTAACGGAGGCAACGCCTGTCGCCGGCCATCTCGATATCTTTGCCGACTATTCTTGTGAAAAGTTGATGGCAAAGCTCTTTCCCGTACGGTTTGGGGAGGCTGACGGCAAAGAAGTTACAATGCCGTTGTAGGCTGACGCAGAATCTTTGCCGACCGGAGGCTGACGGCAAAGACCTTTGCCGTCGGTGGAGATCTCTTTGCCGTCCGCTATGGCAGACAGCAAAGAAGCTGATTCCTGTAGTGTTAGGAGTTCCATTCTTGAAGGTGTAATTAGCGAGCATGGTGGAAATCTCAACCTCAGGTATCCTCCTTTTATTGGTCAGAATATCTTTCATGTACTTAGCATACGGCGACATTTTGAGCATATCTGTCAAACGCATTTGCAGAAAGACAGGTCTAATCATTTCAACAAAGCGCTCAAAATCCTCATCATCCCTTCTCTTGGATGGTTTGGGAGGAAAGGGCATGGGTTTCTGAACCCATGGTTCCCTTTCTTTACCATTCTTCCTAGCAGTAAAGTCGTTCTTATCGTATCTCCTATTCTAAGGTTGTGGGTTATCAAGATCAACTGGTTCAATCTCCACACCCTTATCATTTCTAGGTTGAGCATCATCATAAACACCACTATCGATATTATCACTAGGCTCATGTTCATCACGAGATTGTGTTTCCGCATCAGAAACAGAGATGTCATTTGGGTTCTCGGGTGTAACAACAACAGGGTTGCTAGCGTGCAAGTTCCTTTCATCTTTCTTTTTCTTCCTAGGATGACTAGGTGCCTCGATGCTAACTCCTTGAGAATCTTGTTCAATTCTCTTAGGATGACCCTCGGGATACAAAGGTTCCTGGGTAATTCTACCGCCTCTAGTGACGACTCTAACAGAATTGTCATTCAACTCATTGACAAAGTCATTTTGAACCTTAAGTACTTGTTCTACCAGAGAGGCATGTTTACTCAAAAGCTTAAGGTCATTGACCTTTCTATCCACACAAGCACTTAAATGACTAAGCATACGAGTATTTTGTTCCAATTGTCTGCTAACATAATCGTTGAAACTTTGTTGTTTGGCAACAAAGTTATAAAATTCATCTAAGCATAAGATAGCAGGTTTATCAAAGGGAATATCACTTTCATTGAATATACGAAGAGAATTTACCTCTACTACCTGTGTTAGGTTATCAAGACCATGGATCTCTTCGATAGGTGGTAGATTCTTAACAACTTCAGGTTTAATGCCTTTCTCTCGCATAGATTTCTTAGCTTCTTGCATATCTTCAGGACTGAGGAATAGGATACCTCTTTTCTTCGGAGTTGGCTTCGGAGGTGGTTCGGGAATAGTCCAAGCATTCTCATTGCACAAGATATTATTCAATAGAATCTCAGCTCGTTCCACAGTTTGTTCCCTGAAAACACAACCAACACAACTATCTAGGTGGCCCCTAGAAGCATCGGTTAGTCCATTATAGAAGATATCAAGTATTTCATTCTTCTCAAGTGGGTGATCAGGAAAAGCATTCAGCAGCTGGACAAGCCTTCCCCAAGCTTGTGGGAGACTCTATTCTTCAACTTCCACAAAGTTATATATTTCCTGCAAGGCAGCTTGTTTCTTATGGGCAGGAAAATATTTCTTAGAGAAGTAGTAGATCATATCCTGGGGACTACGCACACAACTAGGAGCAAGAGAAGTGAACCAAGTCTTAGCATCACCCTTTAGCGAGAAAGGAAACAACTTAAGGATATAGTAGTGGTGGATCTTTTCCACACTCGTGAGTAGGGTGGCTATATCGTGCAGCTTAGTAAGATGTGCTACAACCGTTTCAGACTCATAACCATGAAAAGGATCATATTCGACCAAAGTGATTAACTCAGGACCGATAGAGAATTCATAATCCTTATCGGTCGCAAAGATAGGCAATGTAGCAAACTTAGGGTCGTATTTCATCCTAGCGTTCAGAGATTTTTCTTTCCACTTGCGCAGTAATTTCTCAAGATCATAGCTACGTTACGAGCAAGAAAGTCCTCAGCTATCTCTCCCTCCATAACATAACCCTCGGGTATATCAGGCAATTCATATGTAGGAGAGCTAGTTCTAACAGGTGAGATAGCAGGTTCTACTTCAATAATGTCAGCAGTTTCAGAAGTATCATCACATTCAGCAACAACTCTAGCAATTTGTGCATCAAGGAATGCACCTAGTGGCAAAGGAGTATCAAGCAAAGCATCATCACAAGCATCATGGATAGCAGAAGTAGCATCATCAAGCACAGGCGACACATCAAAATTTCTAGCAGGAGGTGGTGTCGCAAACTTACTCATAACTGAAAGTGAATCAAGTGCAGAGCTAGATGGCAGTTCCTTACCTGTCCTCGTAGTTGAGGGCGAGTCTTTAGTTCTTGGATCTTTCGGATTCCTCATAGTGATCAACAGACGTAAATCCCAAGTGACTCAGAGAATAGAGCTATGCCTCCGCGGCAACGGCGCCGCAAAATAGTCTTGATAACCCACAAGTATAGGGGATCACAACAGTTTTCGAGGATAGAGTATTCAACCCAAATTTGTTGATTCGACACAAGGGGAAGCCAAAGAATATTCTCAGTATTAGCAGTTGAGTTGTCAATTCAACCACACCTGAAAGACTTAGTATCTGAAGCAAAGTTTCAGTAGCAAAGTAGTGTGATAGTAGCAATAGCAATGGTGACAGTAGCAGCAGTAACAGTAGCAGCAGTGACAGCAGTAGCGGCAAAGTAACGTAGCAAGGACCAGTAGAAAAAACTCCTAGGCATTGGATCGGTGATGGATAATTATGCCGGACGACATTCATCATGCAACTGTTATAACATGGGGAGATATGTAACTAGCTCCAGTTCGTCAATCTACTGTAGGCATGCATTCCGTATATAGTCATACGTGCTTAGGGAAAAGAACTTGGATGACATCTATTGTCCATTCCTCCCGTGGCAGCGGGGTCCTAATTCAATCTACGAGATATTAAGGTTCTCCTTTTAATAGAGAACCGAAACAAAGCATTAGCACTTAGTGAATACATGAACTCCTCATACTATGGTCATCTCCGGGAGTGGTTCCAGCTATTCTCACTCCGGGGTTGCCGGGTCATAACACATAGTAGGTGACTACAAATTGCAAGATAGGATCGAGAATACACATATATTGACGAGAACATAATAGGTTCAGATCTGAAATCATGGCACTCGGGCCCTAGTGACAAGCATTAAGCATGGCAAAGTACTAGCAACATCAATCTCAAAACATAGTGGATACTAGGGATCAATCCCCATCAAAACTAACTCGATTACATGATAGATCTCATCCAAGCCATCACCGTCCAGCAAGACTACGATGAGATTACACATGAACGATGAAGAGCATCATGGAATTGGCGATGAAGGAAGGTTGGTGATGACGACGGTGACGATCTCCCCTCTCCGGAGCCTAGAACGGACTACATATCTGCCCTCCAAAGGAACAACAGGTGGTGGCGGCGCCTCCATATCGTAAAACGTGATGAACTCTTCTCCTTGATATTTTTCTGGACGAAAGGGACTAAATAGAGCTGCAGTTGGAGGCGGCGGAGCCTCGAGGGCCCCACAAGCCTGCTAGGCCCGGGCAGGGGGGGCCCGCGCCTTCTGGGCTTGTGGGCTCCTCGCTCCACGTCTCCAGTTGATTCTCGCGCCAGTATTTTTTATATATTACACAAAAAATCCTTGTAAATTTCCAAGTCATTCCTAGAACTTTTATTTCTACGCAAAAACAACACCATGGCAATTCTGCTGAAAAAAGCGTTAGTCCGGGTTAGTTCCATTCAAATCATGCAAATTAGAGTTCAAAACAATGGCAAAGAGTTTGGAAAAGTAGATACGATGGCGACGTATCATGGGCCCCTTGGGTTGACTCCACCAGCCTACTAGGGACTTGGGCTCACTCCAGGTGGGTGGGCCCCTCCCGGTGAACTCCCGGAACCCATTCGTCACTCCCGGTACACTGCCGGAATTGCCCCAAACTTTCCGGTCACCAAATGAAGCCATCCTATATATCTATCTTCGTTTCCGGACCATTCCGGAAACCCTCGTGATGTCCGTGATCTCATTTGGGACTCCGAACAACATTCGCTAACCACACATATAACTCAACTAACTAAAATATCATCGAACCTTAAGTTTGCAGACCCTGCGGGTTCGAGAACTATGTACACATGCCCCGAGGCACTCCTCGGTCCGTATCCAAAAGCGGCACCTGGATGACCATATTGAATCCTACATATTCTCGGAAGATCTTATCGGTTGAACCTTAGTGTCAAGGATTCATATAATCCCATATGTCATTCCCTTTGTCCTTCGGTATGTTACTTGCCCGAGATTCGATCGTCGGTATCCCATACCTATTTCAATCTCGTTACCGGCAAGTCTCTTTACTCATTCCGTAATACAAGATCCCGTGACTTACACTTAGTCACATTGCTTGCAAGGCTTTTGTGTGAAGTTGTATTACCGAGTGGGCCCCGAGATACCTCTCCGTCACACAATTACGTTCTGAGATCCATCTCCGTCTCGATCCTTACTAACTCAACGGACACCTTCAGAGATACCTGTAGAGGACCTTTATAGTCACCCAGTTACGTTCTGACGTTTGATGCACACAAGGTATTCCTCCGATGCCAGTGAGTTATATGATCTCATGGTCATAGGAACAAATACTTGACACGCATAAAACAATAGCAATAAAATGACACGATCAATATGCTACGTTCATAGTTTGGGTCTAATCCATCACAAGATTCTCCTAATGATGTGATCCAGTTATCAAGTGACAACACTTGCATATAGCCAGAAAACCTTGACTATCATTGATCAACTGGCTAGCCAACTAGAGGCTCGCTAGGGACATTGTCTTGTTTGTGTATCCACACATGTATCTATGTTTTCATTCAATACAATTATAGCATGGATAATAAACGATTATCTTTAAACAAGAAGTATAATAATAACAATTTATCATTGCCTCTAGGGCATATTTCCAACACAATCTTCTCGTAGTAGTCGTTGAACTCGTTCGACATAAAGTCTCCATCGCGATCTGTCCCTAGTGCGCGAACCTTTAACTCGTGTTCCATCTCCGTTGCAGCCTTAAACTTCTTGAACTCTTCAAACACCTCATCTTTAGATCGTAGGAGAACGACCCACATATATCTCTCGTAATCATCTACCACAAGGAAGAAGTACTTCTTTCCTGCGTGAGTTGCCGGGGTGATAGGGTGTGACAGCCCGATGCCGACGATCCCGAAGATTCCCTTTCCTTTCCGTTTTCGTCGTGTGTCTATTTTATTTTGTCGCATCATCATCGCATCATTCGCATCATCTGCATTGCATCGGCATCTCCGTTGCCGCCAGTTTTCAAAACTTGCATCCGTTATTAGTTGCCGCTTCTCTTCGCGTTCGTCGTTGTTCGTTCCGAGCCTGACCGCACACGCACGCGCCCGCGGCACCGTCGAAACCCTGTTTTAAAAGTGTGCGTTAAACTTTCTCTGATCGAGGTGAAACTTGGCATGCGGTCGTGATTAGTTATAGCCAGGCCGCCTGTCGAATTTCGTCGCGATTGGAGACCGTCTGGTACCCGAACGGTCGACACTAGCGGCACCGTATTCGAGCTACCGTCTGACGTTTGTCGGTGTTTTAAAATTCGTTGCCGCACCGCCCATTTTGTTGGAATTATGCCCCAGAGGCAATAATAAATGTATAGTTATTATTATAATTCCTGTATCAAGATAATAGTTTATTATCCATGCTATAATTGTATTGAATGAAGACTCATTTACATGTGTGGATACATAGACAAAACACCGTTCCTAGCATGCCTCTAGTTGGCTAGCCAGTTGATCGATGATAGTCAGTGTCTTCTGATTATGAACAAGGTGTTGTTGCTTGATAACTGGATCACGTCATTGGGAGAATCACGTGATGGACTAGACCCAAACTAATAGACGTAGCATGTTGATCGTGTCATTTTGTTGCTACTGTTTTCTGCGTGTCAAGTATTTATTCCTATGACCATGAGATCATATAACTCACTGACAGTAGAGGAATGCTTTGTGTGTATCAAACGTCGCAACGTAACTGGGTGACTATAAAGATGCTCTACAGGTATCTCCGAAGGTGTTAGTTGAGTTAGTATGGATCAAGACTGGGATTTGTCACTCCGTGTGACGGAGAGGTATCTCGGGGCCCACTCGGCAATACAACATCACACACAAGCCTTGCAAGCAATGTAACTTAGTGTAAGTTGCGGGATCTTGTATTACGGAACGAGTAAAGAGACTTGCCGGTAAACGAGATTGAAATAGGTATGAGGATACTGACGATCGAATCTCGGGCAAGTAACATACCGAAGGACAAAGGGAATGACATACGGGATTATACGAATCCTTGGCACTAAGGTTCAAACGATAAGATCTTCGTAGAATATGTAGGATCCAATATGGGCATCCAGGTCCCGCTATTGGATATTGACCGAGGAGTCTCTCGGGTCATGTCTACATAGTTCTCGAACCCGCAGGGTCTGCACACTTAAGGTTCGACGTTGTTTTATGCGTATTTGAGTTATATGGTTGGTTACCGAATGTTGTTCGGAGTCCCGGATGAGATCACGGACGTCACGAGGGTTTCCGGAATGGTCCGGAAACGAAGATTGATATATAGGATGACCTCATTTTATTATCGGAAGGTTTTCGGAGTTACCGGGAATGTACCGGGAATGACGAATGGGTTCCGGGAATTCACCGGGGGGGCAACCCACCCCGGGGAAGCCCATAGGCTTTGGGGAGACACACCAGCCCTTAGTGGGCTGGTGGGACAGCCCCAAGGGGGCCTATGCGCCAAGAGAAAGAAATCAAAGGAAAAGAAAAAAAAGAGGGAAGAAGTGGGAAGGGAGTCCTCCCCCCCTTGGCTCGGCCGACCCCTTGGGAGTCCCTTGGACCCCAAGGCAAGGTCCCCCTCCCTCCTCCTATATATATGGGGCTTTTAGGGCAGATTTGAGACGACTTTCTCACGGCTGCCCGACCACATACCTCCATAGTTTTTCCTCTAGATCGCGTTTCTGCGGAGCTCGGGCGGAGCCCTGCTGAGACGAGATCACCACCAACCTCCGGAGCGCCGTCACGCTGCCGGAGAACTCTTCTACCTCTCCGTCTCTCTTGCTGGATCAAGAAGGCCGAGATCATCGTCGAGCTATACGTGTGCTGAATGCGGAGGTGCCGTCCGTTCGGTACTAGATCGTGGGACTGATCGCGGGATTGTTCGCGGGGCGGATCGAGGGACGTGAGGACGTTCCACTACATCAACCGCGTTCTCTAACGCTTCTGCTATACGATCTACAAGGGTACGTAGATCACTCATCCCCTCTCGTAGATGGACATCACCATGATATGTCTTCGTGCGCGTAGGAAAATTTTTGTTTCCCATGCGACGTTCCCCAACAGTGGCATCATGAGCTAGGTTCATGCGTAGATGTCTTCTCGAGTAGAACACAAAAGGTTTTGTGGGCGATGACGTGCGTTTTGCTGCCCTCCTTAGTCTTTTCTTGATTCCGCGGTATTGTTGGATTGAAGCGGCTTGGACCGACATTACTCGTACGCTTACGAGAGACTGGTTTCATCGTTACGAGTAACCCCCTTTGCTCAAAGATGACTGGCAAGTGTCGGTTTCTCCAACTTTAGTTGAATCGGATTTGACCGAGGAGGTCCTTGGATGAGGTTAAATAGCAACTCATATATCTCCGTTGTGGTGTTTGCGTAAGTAAGATGCGATCCTACTAGATACCCTTGGTCACCACGTAAAACTTGCAACAAAATTAGAGGACGTCTAACTTGTTTTTGTAGGGTATGATTGTGATGTGATATGGCCAACGATGTGATGTGATATATTGGATGTATGAGATGATCATGTTGTAATAGAAATATCGACTTGCACGTCGATGGTACGGCAACCGGCAGGAGCCATAGGGTTGTCTTTATACTAACATATGTGCTTGCAGATGCGTTTACTATTTTGCTAGGATGTAGCTATAGTAGTAATAGCATAAGTAGCACGACAACCAGGATGGCAACACGTTGATGGATGATCATGGTGTGGCGCCGGTGACAAGAAGATCGTGCCTGTGCTTTGGTGATGGAGATCGAGAAGCACGTGATGATGGCCATATCATGTCACTTATGAATTGCATGTGATGTTAATCCTTTTATGCACCTTATTTTGCTTAGAACGACGGTAGCATTATGAGGTGATCTCTCACTAAAATTTCAAGACGAAATTATGTTCTCCCCAACTGTGCACCGTTGCTACAGTTCGTCGTTTCGAGACACCACGTGATGATCGGGTGTGATAGACTCAACGTTCACATACAACGGGTGCAAAAAAGTTGCGCACGCGGAACACTCGGGTTAAGCTTGACGAGCCTAGCATGTGCAGACATGGCCTCGGTACACATGAGACCGAAAGGTCGATCATGAATCATATAGTTGATATGATTAGCATAGGGATGCTTACCACTGAAACTATACTCAACTCACGTGATGATCGGACTTGGGATAGTGTAAGTGGATCATGAACCACTCAAATGACTAGAGAGATGTACTTTTTTAGTGGGAGTTTAGCATATAATTTGATTAAGTTGAACTCTAATTATCTTGAACATAGTCTAAGTCCACTTTGAATATATTTGTGTTGTAGATCATGGCTCACGCAAGTGTCATCCTGAATTTTAATAAGTTCCTAGAGAAAGCTAAGTTGAAAGATGATGGAAGCAACTTTGTAGACTGGGCTCGTAATCTTAAGCTAATCTTACAAGCTGGAAAGAAGGATTATGTCCTTAATGCTGCACTAGGAGATGAACCACCCGCTATGGCTGATCAGGATGTTAAGAACGCTTGGTTAGCACGTAAGGAGGACTACTCAATAGTTCAATGTGCAGTCTTGTATGGCTTAGAACCGGGACTTCAACGTCACTTTGAGCGTCATGGAGCATTTGAGATGTTCCAGGAGTTGAAGTTTATCTTTCAGAAGAACGCCCGGATCGAGAGGTATGAGACCTCCGATAAATTCTATGCTTGCAAGATGGAGGAAAACTCGTCTGTCAGTGAACATGTGCTCAAGATGTCTGGGTACTCAAACCGTCTGGTTGAACTGGGGATTGAACTCCCGCAAGAAGCTATCACTGACAGAATCCTTCAATCACTGCCGCCAAGCTATAAAGGCTTTGTGTTGAACTACAACATGCAAGGGATGAACAAGTCTCCCGGCGAGTTGTTTGCAATGCTGAAAGTCGCAGAGTCTGAACTCCGTAAAGAGCATCAAGTGTTGATGGTGAGCAAGACCACTAGTTTCAAGAGAAACGGCAAAGGCAAGAAGGGAAATTCGAAGAAGAGCGGCAAGCCTGTTGCCAATCCGCCGAAGAAACCCATGGCTGGACCTAAGCCTGAAACAGAGTGCTTCTATTGCAAGGGTATGGGTCACTGGAAGCGCAATTGCCCCAAGTATCTGGCAGATAAGAAGGCGGGCAAAGAAAAATCAGGTATATTTGATATACATGTTATTGATGTGTACTTAACCGGCTCTCGTAGTAGTGCCTGGGTATTCAATACCGGTTCTGTTGCTCACATTTGCAACTCGAAGCAGGAACTGCGGAATAGACGAAGGCTGGCGAAAGACGAAGTGACAATGCGCGTAGGAAACAGTTCCAAGGTTGATGCAATCGCCGTCGACACAGTGTCACTTCAACTACCATCAGGATTAGTGATGAACTTAAATCATTGTTATTTAGTGCCTACGTTGAGCATGAACATTATATCTGGATCTTGTTTATTGCGAGACGGTTACTCTTTTAAGTATGAGAATAATGGTTGTTCTATTTCTATGAGTAACATCTTTTATGGTCATGCACCGAATGTGAGAGGATTGTTCATATTGAATCTTGATAGCGATACGCATATACATAACATTGAGACCAAAAGAGTTAGAGTAAACAATGATAGCGCCATATTTTTGTGGCACTGCCGCTTGGGTCATATTGGTGTAAAGCGCATGAAGAAACTCCATGCTGATGGACTTTTGGAGTCACTTGACTTTGATTCACTTGACACGTGCGAACCATGCCTCATGGGCAAGATGACTAAGACTCCGTTCTCCGGAACAATGGAGCGTGCAAGTGACTTGTTGGAAATCATACATACCGATGTGTGTGGTCCAATGAGCGTGGAGGCACGCGGCGGATATCGTTATTTTCTCACCTTCACTGACGATTTAAGTAGATATGGTTATGTCTACTTGATGAAGCACAAGTCTGAAACATTTGAAAAGTTCAAGCAATTTCAGAGTGAAGTGGAAAATCATCGTAACAAAAAGATCAAGTTCCTACGGTCTGATCGTGGGGGTGAATATCTGAGTTTCGAGTTTGGTACTCACTTAAGACAATGTGGAATTGTTTCGCAGTTAACACCGCCTGGAACACCACAGCGTAATGGTGTGTCCGAACGTCGTAATCGTACTTTGTTAGAGATGGTGTGATCTATGATGTCTCTTACTGATTTGCCGTTATCATTTTGGGGTTATGCATTAGAAACAGCTGCATTCACTTTAAATAGGGCACCATCGAAATCCGTTGAGACGACACCATACGAACTGTGGTATGGCAAAAGGCCAAAGTTGTCATTTCTTAAAGTTTGGGGATGTGATGCTTATGTCAAAAAGCTTCAGCCTGAAAAGCTGGAACCAAAAGCGGAAAGGTGCGTCTTCATAGGTTACCCACAAGAGACAGATGGGTACACCTTCTATCTCAAATCCGAGGGCAAAGTGTTTGTTGCTAAGAACGGAACTTTTCTCGAGAAGGAGTTTCTCTCGAGAGAATTGAGTGGGAGGAAGATAGAACTTAACGAGGTTGTCGAACCTCTCATCCCTCTGAATGGTGGCGCAGGGCAAGGGGAAGCCTCTGTCGTTGCGACGCCGGTTGAGGAGGAAGTTAATGATGATGATCATGAAACTCCAGTTCAAGTTTCTGTTGAACCACGTAGGTCGACGAGATCACGCGCTGCTCCAGAGTGGTACGGTAATCCCGTCTTGTCAATCATGTTGTTAGACAACAATGAACCTGCAAATTATGAAGAAGCAATGGTGGGCCTAGATTCCAACAAATGGCTAGAAGCCATGGA
This sequence comes from Hordeum vulgare subsp. vulgare, assembly GCF_904849725.1. Taxonomy (NCBI): domain Eukaryota; kingdom Viridiplantae; phylum Streptophyta; class Magnoliopsida; order Poales; family Poaceae; genus Hordeum; species Hordeum vulgare. Next base: position 106,551,860 of record NC_058524.1, on the reverse strand, counting down.
ATCCGAGATAGGATCCATGTATGAGAACAAAGTGTGGACTTTGGAGATACTACCTGAGGGCCGCAAGGCTATTCAGAACAAATGGATCTTTAAGAAGAAGACGGACGCTGACGGTAATGTGACCCTTTATAAGGCTCGACTTGTGGCAAAGGGTTTTTCACAAGTTCCAGGAGTTGACTACGATGAGACCTTCTCACCCGTAGCGATGCTTAAGTCCGTCAGAATCATGTTAGCAATAGCTGCATTTTTTGATTATGAAATCTGGCAGATGGATGTCAAAACGACGTTCCTTAACGGTTTCCTTAAGGAAGAGTTGTATATGATGCAACCCGAAGGTTTTGTCGATCCTAAAAATGCTGACAAGGTGTGCAAGCTCCAGCGATCCATTTATGGACTGGTGCAAGCATCTCGGAGTTGGAAGAACGCTTTGATGAGGTGATCAAAGCATATGGGTTTATACAAGTGGTTGGAGAATCTTGTATTTACAAGAAAGTGAGTGGGAGCTCTGTGGCATTTCTAATATTATATGTGGATGACATATTACTGATTGGAAACAACGTAGAGCTTTTGGAGAGCATAAAAGGTTACTTGAATAAAAGTTTCTCTATGAAGGACCTAGGAGAAGTTGCTTACATTCTAGGCATTAAGATCTATAGGGATAGATCAAAACGCCTGATAGGACTTTCACAAAGCACATACCTTGATAAAGTTTTGAAGAGGTTCAAAATGGAACAGTCCAAGAAAGGGTTCTTGCCAGTGTTACAAGTTACGAGATTGAGTAAGACTCAGTGCCCAACAACTGATGAAGATAGAGAGCATATGCGCTCCGTCCCCTATGCTTCAGCCATAGGCTCTATCGTGTATGCAATGCTGTGCACTAGACCGGATGTTAGCCTGGCCATAAGTATGGCAGGTAGGTTCTAGAGTAATCCAGGAGTGGATCACTGGACGGCGGTCAAGAATATCCTGAAGTACCTGAAAAGGACTAAGGAGATGTTTCTCGTGTATGGAGGTGACGAAGAGCTCGCCGTAAAAGGTTATGTCGATGCAAGCTTTGACACAGATCCGGACGACTCTAAGTCGCAAACCGGATACGTATTTATTCTTAATGGGGGTGCAGTGTCTGGATGAAGCAGTTCATGACGGATCTTGGAGTGGTGCCAAGTGCACTGGATCCAATAACCTTGTTCTGTGACAACACTGGTGCCATTGCCTTAGCAAAGGAACCAAGGTTTCACAAGAAGACCAGACACATCAAACGACGCTTCAACCTCATCCGCGACTACGTCGAGGAGGAGGATGTAAATATATGCAAAGTGCACACGGATCTGAATGTAGCAGACCCGCTGACTAAACCTCTTCCACGGCCAAAACATGATCGACACCAGAACTGTATGGGTGTTAGATTTATTACAATGTAATTCACATGGTGATGTGAGGCTAGATTATTGACTCTAGTGCAAGTGGGAGACTGTTGGAATTATGCCCTAGAGGCAATAATAAATGTATAGTTATTATTATAATTCCTGTATCAAGATAATAGTTTATTATCCATGCTATAATTGTATTGAATGAAGACTCATTTACATGTGTGGATACATAGACAAAACACCGTCCCTAGCATGCCTCTAGTTGGCTAGCCAGTTGATCGATGATAGTCAGTGTCTTCTGATTATGAACAAGGTGTTGTTGCTTGATAACTGGATCACGTCATTGGGAGAATCACGTGATGGACTAGACCCAAACTAATAGACGTAGCATGTTGATCGTGTCATTTTGTTGCTACTGTTTTCTGCGTGTCAAGTATTTATTCCTATGACCATGAGATCATATAACTCACTGACACCGGAGGAATGCTTTGTGTGTATCAAACGTCGCAACGTAACTGGGTGACTATAAAGATGCTCTACAGGTATCTCCGAAGGTGTTAGTTGAGTTAGTATGGATCAAGACTGGGATTTGTCACTCCGTGTGACGGAGAGGTATCTCGGGGCCCACTCGGTAATACAACATCACACACAAGCCTTGCAAGCAATGTAACTTAGTGTAAGTTGCGGGATCTTGTATTACGGAACGAGTAAAGAGACTTGCCGGTAAACGAGATTGAAATAGGTATGCGGATACTGACGATCGAATCTCGGGCAAGTAACATACCGAAGGACAAAGGGAATGACATACGGGATTATACGAATCCTTGGCACTAAGGTTCAAACGATAAGATCTTCGTAGAATATGTAGGATCCAATATGGGCATCCAGGTCCCGCTATTGGATATTGACCGAGGAGTCTCTCGGGTCATGTCTACATAGTTCTCGAACCCGCAGGGTGTGCACACTTAAGGTTCGACGTTGTTTTATGCGTATTTGAGTTATATGGTTGGTTACCGAATGTTGTTCGGAGTCCCAGATGAGATCACGGACGTCACGAGGGTTTCCGGAATGGTCCGGAAACGAAGATTGATATATAGGATGACCTCATTTGATTACCGGAAGGTTTTCGGAGTTACCGGGAATGTACCGGGAATGACGAATGGGTTCCGGGAGTTCACCGGGGGGGCAACCCACCCCGGGGAAGCCCATAGGCTTTGGGGAGACACACCAGCCCTTAGTGGGCTGGTGGGACAGCCCCAACGGGGCCTATGCGCCAAGAGAAAGAAATCAAAGGAAAAGAAAAAAAAAGAGGGAAGAAGTGGGAAGGGAGTCCTCCCCCCCTTGGCTCGGCCGACCCCTTGGGAGTCCCTTGGACCCCAAGGCAAGGTCCCCCTCCCTCCTCCTATATATATGGGGCTTTTAGGGCAGATTTGAGACGACTTTCTCACGGTTGCCCGACCACATACCTCCATAGTTTTTCCTCTAGATCGCGTTTCTGCGGAGCTCGGGCGGAGCCCTGCTGAGACGAGATCACCACCAACCTCCGGAGCGCCGTCACGCTGTCGGAGAACTCTTATACCTCTCCGTCTCTCTTGCTGGATCAAGAAGGCCGAGATCATCGTCGAGCTGTACGTGTGCTGAACGCGGAGGTGCCGTCCGTTCGGTACTAGATCGTGGGACTGATCGCGGGATTGTTCGCGGGGCGGATCGAGGGACGTGAGGACGTTCCACTACATCAACCGCGTTCTCTAACGCTTCTGCTGTACGATCTACAAGGGTACGTAGATCACTCATCCCCTCTCGTAGATGGACATCACCATGATAGGTCTTCGTGCGCGTAGGAAAATTTTTGTTTCCCATGCGACGTTCCCCAACACATTTTCCCTCTCGTCTCCGGATATCCCGTCTACACGGCCGCGTACCCATTCCCGCGTTCGGAATCGTCCGAATCCGACTGCACGTTTGGATCCGGAACGCGATTCCGGTTAACCGAGCCCCTCTTTTCTCTATAAATACCCCTCCACCTTATGTTTAGACAGCCCCCTCTCTCTCCCTCGAAATCCGTGCGCAGCTAACCCTAATCCTCCCGCAGCCTCCTCCCACCTCCTCCTCGCGCCGCCGGGCCCGTGGGTCCACAACTGGCCTGCCGGGCCCGAAATCGCCGCCGCCGCTGCCTCACGTGCTCCTGTGCCCAGCGCCGCTGGCCAGCCCCTCGAGCCGCAGCTTCCAACCCCGAGCAGACTCTCCAACCCGCGCCGCCGCCCGTACCTCGTCGGGCCCGCCTCTGGCCACCATTCGTCGGACCCGCTACCGGAGCCCCACCCTCACCTAGTCTTCCTGCAAGTCGGCCGCCTCACTGCTCCTCCCCGTCGGCGCCCCCTGCGCCAGCACCTTCTGCGCCGGCCTCCCGCGCCAGATCCGACCGACCCACGCCCGGATCCGATCCCGGCCGCCGGTTCCCTTCGCCTCCCATGCCGGTACCTTCCCCTGTCAGCGCCGCCATGGCCTCGTGGCCTCGCTCCCACGAGGCGACGGGAGGGAGACGAGGCCGCCCCTCCTCCAAGCCGTTGACCGCCGGCCTCCCGCGGCCCAGCAGCCCCGGCCTGCTCCACCGGGAGCCCCAGGCCCAGGCTTCGGCCTCACCCGCGGCCCACCTCCAGCTTCGGCAGCCAGTCCGGCTGCCTTCCACAGCGCCCCTCCAGCCCAAGAGCCCCCCCCCCCCCGAGGTGAGATCTATCCCACGCCCTTGGCGCTATTTACTAAATTGCGTCTCCAGATTCGGCTCGTTTGCATTTAGGATATTTCTGTGTTTAAATAATTACAGGAATTAATAGATATTTAAAACGTCCGTATCTTTTAATCCGTAAGTCGGAACGAAGCGAGTAATATATGTATTTCGCGTAGTTTCTCACGTAGAACACGTTGGCGCTACTTGCATATTGGTTTGACGCCGTTTAGCGTGCTGAATGCATCGTTTTGTGTGCTGTTTCAGTAGGATCCGTTCCGTAGTTATTTCTCGTGCGTGTCCGGATTGCCCGTATGCCTTAGTTTAAATGCCCATGTTTTAGGAACTAATTTTCCATGTATTTTAAAGCTGTCATTTGTATTTTTACATGTAGAGAATTGCCTCTAGTTTATTTTCCCATGTATAGGTTATTTATCTCGCATTTTTGTGTGGCTTTATTTTGTGTTGCAACCGCACATATTTTATATGGTTCCGGGGTAGAAAAATCCATGGGATTTTTCTTTGCAATTAGTTTTAGCTTTTGAGTAAGTTAGATCGCGAGATATTTTGCCGTGATGCCCTTTTGTTTAATTCGTAGGATTTATTTCGTGCTTCGTTTAAAGGAGTTGTCAACTAGAGAGTTGTTCTTGGGTGTTTAGTATAGCCCCTGGTAATTTTGGTTGCAATAGAAATGCATGTTTAGGTGTTGTTTGCTAGCTCTCAAGTTGCTTAAGTCTGGAATCTGTTATATTTTGTTGTTGTCTTGTCTTGCTTGCATCTTGTGATCTGTAGCTCTTTTGAGGTTGGTCCAATGGAGTTAGTTGTACCCCTTGTGTTTATCTAGCATGTTGTAAAGTTTCATGCCATTCGGAGTCCTGTAGATATAGGTTTTGCTGCTGTCAATATTGCTTCAGACTGAAAACTGCACTTTCATGAGGTGTAATTTTCACTTAGTCTGAAATAGTGTGTGGGATGCCATTTTGTGACTTCTTTTCCTAGTGTTCCTTGCTGCCATGCTAGTTTTTGTTAGTTGTTTGTAGTAGTGCTTCTTGCCCTCTTCCGAGTCATGCCTTGCTTGAGTTTATCGGAGTAGTGTAGCCCGTAGTTGTGGGGTGTAGAAGATGCTATGTGGTTGTTTTTGGCAGGTTGTAGTGATTTCTTGTTTTGCTCGTAGATGTGGATCCGTAGCATCATTGTGATCGTGTCCTACATGAAACTTGATTAGAATCTCATGTAGTTTCATTTTCTCTTTGTGGTTGTTTGTTTTGAAGTGCTCGTGACCGTTGTTGCACACATTTTGCATTCATGCCATCATATCTTGCGGTGCTTGTATCTTTTGAACCGTAGCTCCGTTGGAGATGTTCTTTATGTGTAGGTTGCTTGAAATGACGCGTAGAATCACGTGAACCTATTTTTTTTGCTGTTCAACAACCAATTAAATGTTGGGGAACATCGCATGGGAAACAAAAAAATTCCTACGCGCACGAAGACCTATCATGGTGATGTCCATCTACGAGAGGGGATGTGTGATCTACGTACCCTTGTAGACCGTACAGCAGAAGCGTTAGTGAACACGGCTGATGTAGTGGAACGTCCTCACGTCCCTTGATCCGCCCCGCGAACCGTCCCGCGATCAGTCCCACGATCTAGTGCCGAACGGACGACACCTCCGTGTTCAACACACGTACAGCTCGACGATGATCTCGGCCTTCTTGATCCAGCAAGAGAGACGGAGTGGTAGAAGAGTTCTCCGGCAGCGTGACGGCGCTCCGGAGGTTGGTGATGATCTCGTCTCACCAGGGCTCCGCCCGAGCTCCACAGAAACGCGATCTAGAGGTGAAACCGTGGAGATATGTGGTCGGGCTGCCGTGGCAAAGTTGTGTCGAATCAGCCCTAAAACCCCACTATATATAGGAGAGAGAGGGGGGATACTTGCCTTGGGGTTCAAGAACACCCAAGGGGTCGGCCGCGCCAAGGGGGGAAGGATTCCCCTCCCAAACCGAGTCCTACATGGTTTGCAAGGTGGAGTCCTTCTTCCCTTTCCCACCTCCTCCTTTTTTTTCCTTTTCTCTTTGATTTTCTTCCCAATGCACATAGGCCTCTTTTGGGCCGTCCCACCAGCCCACTAAGGGCTGGTGCGGCACCCCCAACACCTATAGGCTTCCCCGGGGTGGGTGCCCCCCCCCCCCGTGAACTCCCGGAACCCATTCGTCATTCTCGGTACATTCCCGGTAACTCCGAAAACCTTCCGGTAATCAAATGAGGTCATCCTATATATCAATCTTCGTTTTCGGACTATTCCGGAAACCCTCGTGACGTCCGTGATCTCATCCGGGACTCCGAACAACATTCGGTAACCAACCATATAACTCAAATACGCATAAAACAACGTCGAACGATAGTGTGCAGACCCTACGAGTTCGAGAACTATGTAGACATGACCCGAGAGACTCCTCGGTCAATATCCAATAGCGGGACCTGGATGCCCATATTGTATCCTACATATTCTACGAAGATCTTGTCATTTGAACCTCAGTTTTAAGGATTCATATAATCCCGTATGTCATTCCCTTTGTCCTTCGGTGTGTTACTTGGCCGAGATTCGATTGTCAGTATCCGTATACCTATTTCAATCCGTTTACCGGCAAGTCTCTTTACTCGTTCTGTAATACAAGATCCCGCAACTTACATTAAGTCACATTGCTTGCAAGGCTTATGTGTGATGTTGTATTACCGAGTGGGCCCCGAGATACCTCTCCGTCACACGGAGTGACAAATCCCAGTCTCGATCCATACTAACTTAACGAACACCTTCGGAGATACCTGTAGAGCATCTTTATAGTCACCCAGTTACGTTGCGACGTTTGATACACATAAAGTATTCCTCCGGTGTTAGTAAGTTATATGATCTCATGGTCATAGGAATAAATACTTGACACGCTGAAAACAGTAGCAATAAAATGACACGATCAACATGCTACGTCTATTAGTTTGGGTCTAGTCCATCACGTGATTCTCCTAATGACGTGATCGAGTTATCAAGCAACAACACCTTGTTCATAATCAGAAGACACTGACTATCGTTGATCAACTGGCTAGCCAACTAGAGGCTTGCTAGGGACAGTGTTTTGTCTATGTATCCACACATGTAAATGAGTCTTCATTCAATACAATTATAGCATGGATAATAAACGATTATCTTGATACAAGAATTATAATAATAACTATATTTATTATTGCCTCTAGGGCATAATTCCTACAGTCTCCCACTTGCACTAGAGTCAATAATCTAGCCCTCACATCATCATGTGATTTACATTGTTATAAATCTAACACCCATACAGTTCTGGTGTTCATCATGCTTTGCCCGTGGAAGAGATTTAGTCAGCGGGTCTGCTACATTCAGATCCGTGTGCACTTTGCATATATTTACATCCTCCCCTTCGACGTAGTCGCGGATGAGGTTGAAGCGTCGTTTGATGTGTCTGGACTTCTTGTGAAACCGTGGTTCCTTTGCTAGGGCAATGGCACCCGTGTTGTCACAGAACAAGGTTATTGGATTCAGTGCGCTGGGCACCACTCCAAGATCCGTCATGAATTGCTTCATCCAAACACCCTCCTTAGCTGCCTCCGAGGCAGCCATGTACTCCGCTTCACATGTAGAATCTGCTACGACGCTCTGCTTGGAACTGCACCAGCTTACCGCACCCCCATTAAGAATAAATACGTATCCGGTTTGCGACTTAGAGTCGTCCGGATCTGTGTCAAAGCTTGCATCGACGTAACCTTTTATGGCGAGCTCTTTGTCACCTCCATACACGAGAAACATCTCCTTAGTCCTTTTCAGGTACTTCAGGATATTCTTGACCGCCGTCCAGTGATCCACTCCTGGATTACTCTAGAACCTACCTGCCATACTTATGGCCAGGCTAACATCCGGTCTAGTGCACAGCATTGCATACATGATAGAACCTATGGCTGAAGCATAGGGGACGGAGCGCATATGCTCTCTATCTTCATCAGTTGCTGGGCACTGAGTCTTATTCAATCTCGTACCTTGTAAAACTGGCAAGAACCCTTTCTTGGACTGTTCCATTTTCAACCTCTTCAAAACTTTATCAAGGTATGTGCTTTGTGAAAGTCCTATCAGGCGTTTTGATCTATCCCTGTAGATCTTAATGCCTAGAATGTAAGCAGCTTCTCCTAGGTCCTTCATAGAGAAACTTTTCTTCAAGTAATCCTTTATGCTCTCCAAAAACTCTACGTGGTTTCCAATCAGCAATCTGTCATCCACATATAATATTAGAAACGCCATAGAGCTCCCACTCACTTTCTTGTAAATACAAGATTCTCCAACCACTTGTATAAACCCAAATGCTTTGATCACCTCATCAAAGCGTTTGTTCCAACTCCGAGATGCTTGCACCAGTCCATAAATGGATCGCTGGAGCTTGCACACCTTGTTAGCATTTTTAGGATCGACAAAACCTTCGGGTTGCATCATATACAACTCTTCCTTAAGGAAACCGGTAAGGAACGCCGTTTTGACATCCATGTGCCAGATTTCATAATCGAAAAATGCAGCTATTGCTAACATGATTCTGACGGACTTAAGCATCGCTGCGGGTAAGAATGTCTCATCGTAGTCAACTCCTTGAACTTGTGAAAAACCCTTTGCCACAAGTCAAGCTTTATAAACGGTCACATTGCCGTCAGCGTCCGTCTTCCTCTTAAAGATCCATTTGTTCTGAATAGCCCTGCGGCCCTCAGGTAGTACCTCCAAAGTCCACACTTTGTTCTCATACATGGATCCTATCTCGGACTTCATGGCTTCTAGCCATTTGTTGGAATCTGGGCCCACCATTGCTTCTTCATAATTTGCAGGTTCATTGTTGTCTAACAACATGATTGATAAGACGGGATTACCGTACCACTCTGGAGCAGCATGTGGTCTCGTCGACCTGCGTGGTTCGACAAGAAACTTGAACTGGAGTTTCATGATCATCATCATTAACTTCCTCCTCAACCGGCGTCGCAACGATAGAGGTTTCCCCTTGCCCTGCGCCACCCTCCAGAGGGATGAGAGGTTCGACAACCTCGTCAAGTTCTATCTTCCTCCCACTCAAATCTCTCGAGAGAAAATCCTTCTCGAGAAAAGCTCCGTTTTTAGAAACAAACACTTTGCCCTCGGATTTGAGATAGAAGGTGTACCCAACTGTCTCTTTTGGGTAACCTATGAAGATGCACTTTTCCGCTTTGGGTTCCAGCTTTTCAGGCTGAAGCTTTTTGACATAAGCATCACATCCAGAAACTTTAAGAAACGACAACTTTGGCCTTTTGCCATACCACAGCTCGTATGGTGTCGTCTCAACGGATATTGATGGTGCCCTATTTAAAGTGAATGCAGTTGTTTCTAATGCATAACCCCAAAATGATAATGGCAAATCGGTAAGAGACATCATAGATCGCACCATCTCTAATAAAGTACGATTACGACGTTCAGACACACCATTACGCTGTGGTGTTCCAGGCGGTGTTAACTGTGAAAAAATTCCACATTGTCTTAAGTGAGCACCAAACTCGAAACTCAGATATTCACCCCCACGATCAGACCGTAGGAACTTGATCTTCTTGTTACGATGATTTTCATCTTCACTCTGAAATTCCTTGAACTTTTCAAATGTTTCAGACTTGTGCTTCATTAAGTAGATATAACCATATCTACTCAAATCGTCAGTGAATGTGAGAAAATAACGATATCCGCCGCGTGCCTCTACGCTCATCGGACCACACACATCGGTATGTATGATTTCCAAAAAGTCACTTGCAAGCTCCATTGTTCCGGAGAACGGAGTTTTAGTCATCTTGCCCATGAGGCATGGTTCGCATGTGTCAAGTGAATCAAAGTGAAGTGACTCCAAAAGTCCATCGGCATGGAGTTTCTTCATGCGCTTTACACCAATATGACCTAAGCGGCAGTGCCACAAAAATATGGCGCTATCATTGTTAACTCTAACTCTTTTGGTCTCAATGTTATGTACGTGTGTATCACTATCAAGATTCAATATGAACAATCCTCTCACATTGGGTGCATGACCATAAAAGATGTTACTCATAGAAATAGAACAACCATTATTCTCTGACTTAAATGAGTAACCGTCTCACAATAAACAAGATCCAGATACAATGTTCATGCTCAACGCAGGCACTAAATAACAATGATTTAAGTTCATAACTAATCCTGACGGTAACTGAAGTGAGACTGTTCCGACGGCGATTGCATCAACCTTGGAACCATTTCCCACGCGCATCGTCACTTCATCTTTCGCCAGCCTTCGTCTATTCCGCAGTTCCTGTTTCGAGTTGAAAATATGACCAACAGAACCGGTATCGAATACCCAGGCACTACTACAAGTGCCGGTTAAGTACACATCAATAACATGTATATCAAATATACCTGATTTTTCTTTGGCCGCCTTCTTATCAGCCAGATACTTGGGGCAATTGTGCTTCCTGTGACCCATACCCTTGCAATAGTAACACTCTGTTTCAGGCTTAGGTCCAGCTTTGAGTTTCTTCGTTGGATTGGCAATAGGCTTGCCGCTCTTCTTCGATTTACCCTTCTTGCCTCTGCCGTTTCTCTTGAAACCAGTGGTCTTATTCAACATCAACACTTGATGCTCTTTACGGAGTTCATACTCTGCGACTTTCAGCATCGCAAACAACTCGCCGGGAGACTTGTTCATCCCTTGCATGTTGTAGTTCAACACAAAGCCTTTATAGCTTGGCGGCAGTGATTGAAGGATTCTGTCAGTGATAGCTTCTTGCGGGAGTTCAATCCCCAGCTCAGCTAGACGGTTTGAGTACCCAAACATTTTGAGCACATGCTCACTGACAGACGAGTTCTCCTCCATCTTGCAAGCATATAATTATCAGAGGTCTCATACCTCTCGATCCGGGCGTTCTTCTGAAAGATAAACTTCAACTCCTGGAACATCTCAAATGCTCCATGACGCTCAAAGCGACGTTGAAGTCCCGGTTCTAAGCCATACAAGACTGCACATTGAACTATTGAGTAGTCCTCCTTACGTGCTAACCAAGCGTTCTTAACATCCTGATCAGCCGTAGCGGGTGGTTCATCTCCTAGCGCAGCATTAAGGACATAATCCTTCTTCCCAGCTTGTAAGATTAGCTTAAGATTACGAGCCCAGTCTACAAAGTTGCTTCCATCATGTTTCAACTTAGCTTTCTCTAGGAACGTATTAAAATTCAGGATGACTGTCGTGTGAGCCATGATCTACAACACAAATATATTCAAAGTGGACTTAGACTATGTTCAAGATAATTAGAGTTTAACTTAATCAAATTATTCGCTAAACTCCCACTCAAAAAGTACATCTCTCTAGTCATTTGAGTGGTTCATGATCCACTTACACTAGCTCAAGTCCGATCATCACGTGACTTGAGTATAGTTTCAGTGGTAAGCATCCCTATGCTAATCATATCATCTATATGATTCATGATCGACCTTTCGGTCTCATGTGTTCCGAGGCCATGTCTGCACATGCTAGGCTCGTCAAGCTTAACCCGAGTGTTCCGCGTGCGCAACTGTTTTGCACCCGTTGTATGTGAACGTTGAGTCTATCACACCCGATCATCACGTGGTGTCTCGAAACGACGAACTGTAGCAACGGTGCACAGTCGGGGAGAACACAATTTCGTCTTGAAATTTTAGTGAGAGATCACCTCATAATGCTACCGTCGTTCGAAGCAAAATAAGGTGCATAAAAGGATTAACATCACATGCAATTCATAAGTGACATGATATGGCCATCATCACGTGCCTCTTGATCTCCATCACCAAAGCACCGGCACGATCTTCTTGTCACTGGCGCCACACCATGATCTCCATCAACGTGTCGCCATCGGGGTTGTCGTGCTACTCATGCTATTACTACTAAAGCTACATCCTAGCAAAATAGTAAACGTATGTGCAAGCACAAACGTTAGTTATAAAGACAACCCTATGGCTCCTGCCGGTTGCCGTACCATCGACGTGCAAGTCGATATTATCTATTACAACATGATCATCTCATACATCCAATATATTACATCACATTGTTGGCCATATCACATCACAAGCATACCCTGCAAAAACAAGTTAGACGTCCTCTAATTTTGTTGTTGCATGTTTTACGTGGTGACCATGGGTATCTAGTAGGATCGCATCTTACTTACGCAAACACTACAACGGAGATATATGAATTGCTATTTAACCTCATCCAAGGACCTCCTCAGTAAAATCCGATTCAACTAAAGTTGGAGAAACCGACACTCGCCGGTCATCTTTGAGCAACAGAGTTACTCGTAGCGATGAAACCAGTCTCTCGTAAGCGTACGAGTAATGTCGGTCCGAGCCGCTTCGATCCAACAATACCGCAGAATCAAGAAAAGACTAAGGAGGGCAGCAAAACGCACATCACCGCCCACAAAAACTTTTGTGTTCTACTCGAGAAGACATCTACGCATGAACCTAGCTCATGATGCCACTGTTGGGGAACGTCGCATGGGAAACAAAAATTTTCCTATGCGCACGAAGACCTATCATGGTGATGTCCATCTAGGAGAGGGGATGTGTGATCTACGTACCCTTGTAGACCGTACAGCAGAAGCGTTAGTGAACGCGGTTGATGTAGTGGAACGTCTTCACGTCCCTCGATCCGCCCCGCGAACCGTCCCACGATCAGTCCCACGATCTAGTGCCGAACGGACGGCACCTCCACGTTCAGCACACGTACAGCTCGACGATGATCTCGGCCTTCTTGATCCAGCAAGAGAGACGGAGAGGTAGAAGAGTTCTCCGGCAGCGTGACGGCGCTCCGAAGGTTGGTGATGATCTCGTCTCAGTAGGGCTCCGCCCGAGCTCCGCAGAAACGCGATAGAGGTGAAACCGTGGAGATATGTGGTCGGGCTGCCGTGGCAAAGTTGTGTCAAATCAGCCCTAAAACCCCACTATATATAGGAGAGAGAGGGGGGAGACTTGCCTTGGGGTCCAAGAACCCCCAAGGGGTCGGCCGAGCCAAGGGGGGAAGGATCCCCCTCCCAAACCGAGTCCTACTTGGTTTGGAAGGTGGAGTCCTTCTTCCCTTTCCCACCTCCTCCTTTTTTTCCTTTTCTCTTTGATTTTCTTCCCAATGCGCATAGGCCTCTTTTGGGCTGTCCCACGAGCCCACTAAGGGCTGGTGCGGCACCCCCAACACCTATGGGCTTCCCCGGGGTGGGTGCCCCCCCCGGTGAACTCCTGGAACCCATTCGTCATTCCCGGTACATTCCCGGTAACTCCGAAAACCTTCCAGTCATCAAATGAGGTCATCCTATATATCAATCTTCGTTTCCGGACTATTCCGGAAACCCGTGATCTCATCCGGGACTCCGAACAACATTCGGTAACCAACCATATAACTCAAATACGCATAAAACAACGTCGAACCTTAAGTGTGCAGACCCTACGGGTTCGAGAACTATGTATACATGACCCGAGAGACTCCTCGGTCAATATCCAATAGCGGGAACTGGATGCCCATATTGGATCCTACATATTCTACGAAGATCTTATCGTTTGAACCTCAGTGTCAAGGATTCATATAATCCCGTATGTCATTCCCTTTGTCCTTCGGTATGTAACTTGCCCGAGATTCGATCGTCAATATCCGTATACCTATTTCAATCTCGTTTACCGGCAAGTCTATTTACTCGTTCCATAATACAAGATCCATACTAACTTAGCGAACACCTTCGGAGATACCTGTAGAGCATCTTTATAGTCACCCAGTTACGTTGCGACGTTTGATACACACAAAGTATTCCTCCGGTGTTAGTAAGTTATATGATCTCATGGTCATAGGAATAAATACTTGACACGCAGAAAACAGTAGCAATAAAATGACACGATCAACATGCTACGTCTATTAGTTTGGGTCTAGTCCATCACGTGATTCTCCTAATGACGTGATCCAGTTATCAAGCAACAACACCTTGTTCATAATCAGAAGACACTGACTATCGTTATTCAACTGGCTAGCCAACTAGAGGCTTGCTAAGGACAGTGTTTTGTCTATGTATCCACACATGTAAATGAGTCTTCATTCAATACAATTATAGCATGGATAATAAACGATTATCTTGATACAGGAATTATAATAATAACTATATTTATTATTGCCTCTAGGGCATAATTCCAACATTAAATGCATTAGTTCAGATCTGGACATAATTGTAAATTAACTTGTGAGGTCGTTTCGGAGGTGCTATATGACATTTCCGACCTCATTTAAAATGTCTAGATAGGTAGTTTAATTTCTGCTTCACCTCTTGCATGTTTGACAACATTAATATTGCTGTGTAAATAACCGAGAGTGAACTAAATAATTCATATGTGGAGTTTCATCAATATGCAACTCGTTGCATATTGGACTTCACTTAATGTGTAGTATTTGATTGTGTGAATTGTCTTGCCGTGTCTTGCATGTATTCAGCTGCTCATGCGTCATATGTGTTGTGCATCGTGTGGTGAATTCTGTGTGTTGATTTCTGTTTCCGGTTTGCTTCGTCTCGTTAGAGTTCCGCAGCGTGCCGGATTGTGAGGACCCGTTCGACTACATCGGTTCGTCTGCTTCACGGAGGCATTCTTCTTCCAAGTGGGATCTCAGGCAAGATGATCATTTCCCCAGATACAATTACTATCATTGCCATGCTAGTTTTATCGCTTCTATCGATTATGTCTCGTTGCCTACCACATGTTAAATATCAGCCTCTCAACAATGCCATGTTAACCTTCAACCTGTTCGACCTAGCAAACCACTGATTGGCTATGTTACTGCTTGCTTAACCCAGTGTTAGCGTTGCTAGTTGCAGGTGCAGTTGCTTCCATGTGAAAAACATGGGATTCCTTGTTATATCACCATATTTAAATGCTATTTAATTTAATGCACCTATATACTTGGTAAAAGGTGGAAGGTTCGGCCTTTCTAGCCTGGTGTTTTGTTCCACCTTTTCCCCCTTAGTTTCCGGCTACCGGTGTTATGTTCCATAAATGAGCGCTCCTAACACGATTGGGGTTGTTATGGGGACCCCCTTGATAATTCGTTTTAGATTAAAGTTGTTCTGGCAAGGCCCAACATTGGTACTACATTTGCCTAATCACCTAATAAAATTGCATAGGGACCCACCGACACCCGCGGACTATTTTAATCAACCCCCGGACCAGTGCTCCTCATGAGTGTTGGTCCAAAACAGAGCAGCTTATTAACGCTACCCGGGGCAACTCGGCGTTTGGCGTCGTAACCATCGCTCATCCGTCGTGTCGTGAGAACGAGGTACGCAACTCCTATCGGGATCGTCGACACGTTGGGCGGCCTTGCTGGATTAGTTTTAACTTTGACGAGATATCTTGTGCATCGGGATTCCGGTGATGCTTTGGGTAATCTCAGAGTTGAGGTTTTCCACTAGGGAATCCGACAAGATCGCGAGCTTCGTGATTGAGGATTTCTATGCGGCTTGTGGTAATTTGTGATGGACTAGTTGGAGCACCCCTGCAGGGTTAAATCTTTTTGGAAAGTCGTGCCCGCGGTTATGTGGTAACGTGGAAACTTTGTCTAACACTGGTTCTAGATAACTTGAAGTTAACTTAATTAAAATATGCCAACTGTGTGCGTAACCGTGACTGTCTCTTTCGTGAGTTCTTACTCCGATCGAGGACACGGTGGGGTTATGTCTGACGTAGGTAGGTGTTCAGAATCATTCATTTGATCATCAGTAGCCACGACCGATATGCGTAGGTCTTCCCCCTCTTATTCTTGTACTCGTAAGTTTAGCCACCAAATATGTGCTTAGCCACTGCTGCAACCTCACCACTTAACCATACCTCACCCATTAAGCTTTGCTAGTCTTGATACCTTTGGAAATGAGATTGCTGAGTCCCCTGTGGCTCACAGATTACTACAACATCAGTTGTTGGTATAGTTAAAGGTTACTTGACGCGAGCGCTTTGATTGTTCATTTGGAGTTGCTTCTTCTGATTCTTCATCGATCTAGGATGGGTTCCAGGCCGGCAGCCTGGGATAGCAAGGATGGACGTCGTTCTTATTTTTCTCGTTTGTTTTCGTCCGTAGTCGGACCCTGCTCTTACTCTTGATGTTATGTGACATACAGCTGTGACTCTCATGTGGCTTGTGGCGAGTGTAAGCCAACTCTCTTTATATACCTCTTCTTTTCAGTACATGTACTTGTAACGATATCCATTCTTGCGACACGACGAGATGCGCTTCTATCCCTAACAAGGCCCGTGCCAAATTGAGGATAGGATCGCATCTTGGGCGTGACAAGTTGGTATTAGAGAAGTACCGACCTAGGAGCCCCCTTGATTGATCGAACTTGGCCGAGTCGAGTATAGTCCGAGATTCTGGTCGTGTGTTGAAGGATGTGATACAGGTCACCCCCCCCCCAAACCGAGTCCTACTTGGTTTGGAAGGTGGAGTCCTTGTTCCCTTTCCCACCTCCTCTTTTTTTCCTTCTTCCCTTTGGAAGGTGGAGTTGCCCCCCCCCCGGTGAACTCCCGGAACCCATTCGTCATTCCCGGTAACTCCGAAAACCTTTCGGTAATCAAATGAGGTCATCCTATATATCAATCTTCCTTTCCGGACCATTCCGGAAACCCTCGTGATGTGCGTGATCTCATCCGGGACTCCGAACAACATTCGGTAACCAACCATATAACTCAAATACGCATAAAACAACGTCGAACCTTAAGTGTGCACACCGTGCGGGTTCGAGAACTATGTAGACATGACCCGAGAGACTCCTCGGTCAATATCCAATAGCGGGACCTAGATGCCCATATTGGATCCTACATATTCTACGAAGATCTTATCGTTTGAACCTCAGTGCCAAGGATTCATATAATCCCGTATGTCATTCCCTTTGTCCTTCGGTATGTTACTTGCCCGAGATTCGATCGTCAGTATCCGCATACGTATTTGAATCTCGTTTACCGGCAAGTCTCTTTACTCGTTCCGTAATACAAGATCCCGCAACTTACACTAAGTCACATTGCTTGCAAGGCTTGTGTGTGATGTTGTATTACCGAGTGGGCCCCGAGATACCTCTCCGTCATACGGAGTGACAAATCCCAGTCTCGATCCATACTAACTCAACGAACACCTTCGGAGATACCTGTAGAGCATCTTTATAGTCACCCAGTTACGTTGCGACGTTTGATACACACAAAGCATTCCTCCGGTGTTAGTGAGTTATATGATCTCATGGTCATAGGAACAAATACTTGACACGCAGAAAACAGTAGCAACAAAATGACACGATCAACATGCTACGTCTATTAGTTTGGGTCTAGTCCATCACATGATTCTCCTAATGATGTGATCCCGTTATCAACTGACAACACTTGCCTATGGTCAAGAAACCTTGGCCATGTTTGATCAACGAGCTGATCAACTAGAGGCTTACTAGGGACAGTGTTTTGTCTATGTATCCGCACAAGTATTGTGTTTCCAATCAATACAATTATAGCATGGATAATAAACGATTATCATGAACTAAGAAATATAATAATAACTAATTTATTATTGCCTCTAGGGCATATTTCCAACAGTCTTCCACTTGCACTAGAGTCAATAATCTAGTTCACATCACCATGTGATTCCAACGAATCCAACACCCATATAGTTATGGGGTCTGATCACGTCTTGCTCGTGAGAGAGGTTTTAGTCAACGGTTCTGAAACTTTCAGATCCGTGCGTTCTTTACAAATCTTTATGTCATCTTATAGATGCTGCTACTACGTGCTACTCGGAAATGCTCCAAATATCTACTCTACTATACGAATCCGTTTCACTACTCATAGTTATTCGGATTAGTGTCAAAGCTTGCATCGACGTAACCCATTACGACGAACTCTTTAACCACCTCCATAATCGAGAAAAATTCCTTAGTCCATTAGTTACTAAGGATAAATTTTGACCGCTGCTAGTGATTCAATCATGGATCACTTTCTGTACCTCTCAACAGACTTTGAGTCAAGGCACACATCAGGTCCGGTACACAGCATGGCATACTTTAGATTCTACGGCTAAGGCATAGAAGACGACCTTCGTCTATTCTCTTTATTCTGCCGTGGTCGGGTTTTGAGTCTTACTCAAATTTACACCTTACAACGCAACCAAGAACTCCTTCTTTGCTGATCTATTTTGAACTCCTTCAAAAACTTGTCAAGGCATGCATCTTATTGAAAATTTGATTAAGCGCTTTTGATCTATCTCCATAGATCTTTGATGCTCAACGTTCAAGTAGCGCAATCCAGGTATTCCTTTGAAAACTCCTTTCAAACAACCTTGTATGCTTTACAGAAATTCTACATTACTTCTGATCCACAATATGTCAACCACATATACCTATCAGAAATTCTATAGTGCTCCCACTCACTTCTTTGGAAATACAAGTTTCTCATAAACCTTGTACAAACCCAAAATCTTTGATCATCTCATCAAAGTGTATATTACAACTCCGAGATGCTTGCACCAGTCCATTGAAGGATCACTGGAGCTTGCGTACTTGCTAGTATCTTTAGGATCGACAAAACCTTATGGTTGTATCACATACAATCTTTGCTCAAGGAAAACGTTGAGAAAACAATGTTTTGACATCCTATGTGCAATATTTCATAAATAATGCATCAACAACTAACATAATTCTAACAGACCTTTAGCATCGCTATGAGTGAGAAAGACTCATCATAGTCAACAGTTTGATCTTGTCGGAAACATCTTTGCGACAAGTCGAGCTTTTCTTAATAGTGACTTATCACCATCATCGTCTGTCTTCCTTTTAAAGACCCATCTTTACTCAATAGTCCTCTGACCATAAAGTAGTTCTTCCAAAGTCTACACTTTGTTTTCATACATGGATCCTCTCTCGGATTTCATGGCTTCCAGCCATTTGTCGGAATCCGGGCCCACCATTGCTTTCTTCATAACTCGTAAGTTCATTGTTGCTCAACAACATGACCTCCAAGACAGGGTTATCGTACCACTCTGTAGTAGTACACGAGCTTGTCAACCTACGAGGCTTGTAGTAACTTGATCTGATGCTCGATGATCACCATCATCAGCTTCCACTTCAATTGGTGTAGGTGCCACAGGAACAACTTCCTGCGCCCTGCTACACACTGGTTGAAGTGATGGTTCAATAACCTCATCAAGTTCTACCACCCTCCCACTCAATTCTTTCGAGAGAAACCTTTCCTCGAGAAAGGATCCATTTCTAGAAGCAAACACTTTGTTTTTGGATCTGAGATAGGAGACGTACCCAACTGTTTTGGATAACCTATGAAGATGCATTTATCCGCTTTGGGTTCGAGCTTATCAGAATGAAACTTTTTCACATAAGTGTCGAAGCCCCAAACTTTCAAGAAACGACAGTTTAGATTTCTCTAAACCTCAGTCTATACTGTGTCATCTCAACGAAAATACGTGGTGCCCTATTTAAAGTGAGTGCGGTTGTCTCTAATGCATAACCCATAAACGATAGTGGTAATTCGACAAGAGACATCATAGCATGCACCATACCAAATAGTGCGTGGCTATGACGTTCAGACACATCATCACACTATGATGTTCTAGGTGGCATGAACTGCGAAACAATTTCCACATTGTCTTAACTGCGTACCAAAACTCGTAACTCAGATATTCATTTCTATGATCATATCGTAGACAGTTTATCCTCCTGTTACGACGAACTTCACTCTGAAACAAAATTGAACTTTTCAATATTTCAGACTTGTGATTCATTAAGTAAATAATCTAGTATCTACTCAAATCGTCATTGAAGTAAGAACATAATGATATCCACTGCGTGCCTCAGCACCCATTGGACTGCATACATCAAAATGTATCACTTCCAACAAGTTACTATCTTATTTCATCTCAATGAAAAAGAAGGCCTTGCTCATGTGGTATGATTTGCATGTCACTAGTGATTCAAAATCAAGTGAGTATAAAGATCCATCAGCATGGAGCCTCTTCATGCCATTTATACCAACATGACTCAAGCGGCAGTGCCACAAGTAAGTGGTACTATCATCATTACCTTGTATCTTTTGGCACCTATATCATGAACATGTGTAACACTACAATCGAGATTCAATAAACCATTTGAAGGTGATTATTCAAGCAAATAGAGTAACCATTATTCTCTTTACATGAATAATTGTATTGCAATAAACACAATCCAATCATGTTCACGCTTAACGCAAGCACCAAATAACAATTATTTAGGTTTAACACCAATCCCGATGGTAGAGGGAGCGTGTGACGTTTGATCATATCAACCTTGGAAACACTTCCAACACATGTTGTCACCTCGCCTTTAGCTAGTCTCCGTTTATGTCGTAGCTTTCATTTCGTGTTACTAATCACTTAGCAACCGAACCGGTATCCAATACCCTCGTGCTACTAGGAGTACTAGTAAAGTACACATCAACATCATGTATATCAAATATACTTCTTTCGACTTTTGCCAGCCTTCTTATCTACCAAGTATCTAGAGTTGCTCCGTCTTAGTGACTGTTCCCCTCATTACAGAAGCACTCAGTCTCAGGTTTGGGTTTAATCTTGGGTCTCTCCATTAGTGTAGCAACTGTTTTGCCGTTTCACGAAGTATCCCTTCTAGCCCTTGCCTTTCTTGAAACTTAGTGGTTCTACAAACCATCAACTATTGATGCTCCTTCTTGATTTCTACTTTCGCAGTGTCAAACATCGTGAATCGCTCAAGGATCATTGTATCTATCCTTGATATGTTATAGTTCATCACGAAGCTCTCACAGCTTGGTGGCAGTGACTTTGGAGAACCATCACTATCTCATCTGGAAGATTAACTCCCACTTGATTCAAGCGATTGTCGTACTCAGACAATCTGAGCACACGCTCAACGATTGAGCTTTTCTCCTTTACTCTGTGGACAAAGAATCTTGTTGGAGGTCTCGTACCTCTTAACAAGGGCACAAGTATGAAATCAAAATTTCATCTCTTTAGAACATCACTTATGTTCCGTGACGTTTCAAAACGTTTTCGGCGCCTTGCTTCTAAGCCATTAAGTACTTTGCACTGAACTATCGTGTAGTCATCAGAAACGTGTATGTCACATGTTCACAGCATCCACAGACGACGCTCGAGGTGCAGCACACCGAGTGGTGCATTAAGAACATAAGCCTTCTGCGCAGCAACGAGGACAATCCTCGGTTTTACAGACTTAGTTTGCAAAGTTTGCTACTATCAACTTTCAACTAAATTTTTTCTAGGAACATATAAAAACAGTAGAGCTATAGCGCAAGCTACATCGTAATTCGCAAAGACCATTAGACTATGTTCATGACAATTAGTTCAATTAATCATATTACTTAAGAACTCCCACTCAAAAAGTACATCTCTCTAGTCATTTGAGTGGTACATGATCCAAATCCACTATCTCAAGTCCGATCATCACGTGAGTCGAGAATAGTTTCAGTGGTAAGCATATCTATGCTAATCATATCAACTATACGATTTATGCTCGACCTTTCGGTCTCATGTGTTCCGAGGCCATGTCTGCACATGCTAGGCTCGTCAAGCTTAACCCGAGTGTTCCGCGTGTGCAACTATTTTGCACCCGTTGAATGTGAATGTTGAGTCTATCACACCCGATCATCACATGGTGTCTCGAAACGAAGAACTGTCGCAACGGTGCACAGTCGGGGAGAACACAATTTTGTCTTGAAATTTTAGTGAGAGATCACCTCATAATGCGACCGTCGTTCTAAGCAAAATAAGGTGCATATAAGGATTAACATCACATGCAATTCATAAGTGACATGATATGGCCATCATCATGTGCTTCTTGATCTCCATCACCAAAGCACCGGCACGATCTTCTTGTCACCGGCGTCACACCATGATCTCCATCATCATGATCTCCATCAGCGTGTCGCCATCGGGGTTGTCGTGCTACTCATGCTATTACTACTAAAGCTACGTCCTAGCAATATAGCAAACGCATCTGCAAGCACAAACGTTAGTTTAAAGACAACCCTATGGCTCCTGTCGGTTGCCGTACCATCGACGTGCAAGTCGATATTAACTATTACAACATGATCATCTCATACATCCAATATATCACATCACATCATTGGCCATATCACATCACAAGCAAACCCTGCAAAAACAAGTTAGACGCCCTCTAATTTTCTTGTTGCATGTTTTACGTGGTGACCATGGGTATCTCGGAGGATCGCATCTTACTTACGCAAACACCACAACGGAGATATATGAGTTGCTATTTAACCTCATCCAAGGACCTCCTCGGTCAAATCTGATTCAACTAAAGTTGGAGAAACTGACACCCGCCAGTCATCTTTGAGCAATGGAGTTACTCGTAGCGATGAAACCAGTCTCTCGTAAGCGTACGAGTAATGTCGGTCCGAGCCGCTTCGATCCAACAATACCGCGGAATCAAGAAAAGACTAAGGAGGGTAGCAAAACACACATCACCACCCACAAAAACTTTTGTGTTCTACTCGAGAAGACAGCTACGCATGAACCTAGCTCATGATGCCACTAATGGGGAACGTCGCATGGGAAACAAAAAATTTCCTACGCGCACGAATACCTATCATGGTGATGTCCATCTATGAGAGGGGATGTGTGATCTACGTACCCTTGTAGACCGTACAGCAGAAGCGTTAGTGAACACGGTTGATGTAGTGGAACGTCCTCACGTCCCTTGCTCCGCCCCGCAAACCGTCCCGCGATCAGTCCCACGATCTAGTGCCGAACGGACGGCACCTCCGCGTTCAGCACACGTACAACTCGACGATGATCTCGGCCTTCTTGATCCAGCAAGAGAGACGGAGTGGTATAATAGTTCTCCGGCAGCGTGACGGCGCTCCGGAGGTTGGTGATGATCTCGTCTCAGCAGGGCTCCGCCGAGCTCCGCAGAAACGCGATCTAGAGGTAAAATCGTGGAGATATGTGGTCGGGCTGCCATGGCAAAGTTGTCTCAAATCAGCCCTAAAACCCCACTATATATAGGAGGAGGAGGGGGGAGCCTTGCCTTGGGGTCCAAGGACTCCCAAGGGGGTCGGCCGAACCTAAGGGGGAAGGTCTCCCCCCCCCAAACCGAGTCCTACTTGGTTTGGAAGGTGTAGTCCTTCTTCCCTTTCCCACCTCCTCTTTTTTTTCCTTTTCTCTTTGATTTTTCTTCCAATGCGCATAGGGCTCTTTTGGGCTGTCCCACCAGCCCACTAAGGGCTGGTGCGCCACCCTCAATGCCTATGGGCTTCCCCGGGGTGGGTTGCCCCCCCCGGTGAACTCCCGGAACCCATTCGTCATTCCCGGTACATTCCCGGTAACTCCGAAAACCTTCCGGTAATCAAATGAGGTCATCCTATATATCAATCTTCGTTTACGGACTATTCCGGAAACCCTCGTGATGTCCTTGATCTCATCCGGGACTCCGAAAAACATTCGGTAACCAACCATATAACTCAAATACGCATAAAACAACGTCGAACCTTAAGTGTGCAGACCCTGCGGGTTCGAGAACTATGTAGACATGACCCGAGAGACTCCTCGGTCAATATCCAATAGTGGTACCTGGATGCCCATATTGGATCCTACATATTCTACGAAGATCTTATCGTTTGAACCTCAGTGCCTTGGATTCATATAATCCCGTATGTCATTCCCTTTGTCCTTCGGTATGTTACTTTCCCGAGATTCGATCATCAGTATCTGCATACCTATTTCAATCTTGTTGACCGGCAAGTCTCTTCACTCGTTCCGTAATACAAGATCCCGCAACTTACACTAAGTCACATTGCTTGCAAGGCTTGTGTGTGATGTTGTATTACCGAGTGGGCCCCGAGATACCTCTCCGTCATACTGAGTGACAAATCCCAGTCTCGATCCATACTAACTCAACGAACACCTTCGGAGATACCTGTAGAGCATCTTTATAGTCACCCAGTTACGTTGCGACGTTTGATACACACAAAGCATTCCTCCGGTGTTAGTGAGTTATATGATCTCATGGTCATAGGAACAAATACTTGACACGCAGAAAACAGTAGCAACAAAATGACACGATCAACATGCTATGTCTATTAGTTTGGGTCTAGTCCATCACATGATTCTCCTAATGATGTGATCCCGTTATCAAGTGACAGCACTTGCCTATGGTCAGGAAACCTGGGCCATCTTTGATCAACGAGCTAGTCAACTAGGGCATATTTCCAACACAGGTACAGGTAAAGGTTATTTGGCGAGCGCGTTGATTGTTTATTTGGAGTTGCTTCTTCTTCTTCTTCATCGATCTAGGATGGGTTCCAGGCCGGCAGCCTGGGATAGCAAGGATGGACGTCGTTCTTATTTTTCTCGTTTGTTTTTGTCCGTAGTCGGACCCTGCTCTTACTCTTGATGTTATGTGATATACTGCTGTGACTCTCATGTAGCTTGTGGCGAGTGTAAGCCAACTCTCTTTATATACCTCTTCTTTTTGGTACATGTACTTGTAACGATATCCATTCTTGCGACACGACGAGATGCGCTTTTATCCCTGACGAGGCCCCCGTGCCAAATTGAGGATAGGATCGCATCTTGGGCGTGACATAGGGCCAGATAGATCACCATGGAGCAGCTCGAGTGCATCACTCGCACGATAGGTAGACTGAGCAGGGAACGACCTGCGGTGCTGTTTTCCAACCAAGCACCCGTCACATACTCGATCAACATGGTCGATAACTCACATCCCGGATACCATCTCCATCTTTGGCATCTTCTTCAAGGCGTAGAAGTTAACATGTCCAAATCTAGCATGCCATAACCATGTATCATCATCACTCTTGGCGAACCAACACTCCGGTTGAGATTGATCAAGGTTGAGGATATAAAGCCTGTTGCGTGTGCAATTAACACGAGCTAGCACGTTCCGGAGGTTGTCGAAGATCGTCATCACTCCGTTCTCGATATCCACCTTGCATCCATTCTCGTCAAGCTTCCCAATAGTGATGATGTTGTTGCGATGCCGTGGGATTTAGTACACCCCGGTGAGTATGCGATGTTCGCCCGCGAGACCCTCGAAGAGGACAGATCCTTGCCTGCAAATCTCCACAGCTGAAGCATCACTGAACTTGACCGAGCCTTCAACATCGTATTCCAGCTCGAGGAATTTCTCCTTGCACCCCATCATGTGGTTACTGGCACCCGTGTCGAGATACCATGACACTTTCTGATCACCGGATAACTTTGATGTCACTTTCTTCTCGTGAAGTAGCACCTTCCAGCTTGGTTTCACAACCACCGTTTTAGCGAGATCACAAACTTCGGCCATCAGAAGACGTGGACCTTCGCCTTCCTGCTTTGCCAAATTTGCCTTGATCTCCCGCTTGTTAGGCTTCGTACAATCCTTCGCAAAGTGACACATCTTATTGCAGTTATAGCACTTGACCTCGGGCAAGTCCAAGTTATGTGGCTTCTTCTCTTTAGATTGGCCCGCCTTACCACGACCTTGTGGTTTGCCTTTTCCTTTGCCTTTTTCGGTTTGTCCATCGCCCTTCGTGTTGCTTGAGCCTTCGCCGCCGCCACGCCTTCCTTTGTTACTTGGGGCCTCCCATTCTGCGCGCGAGTACATGAGTTGGTCGCTACCTCCTCGTTTGCCTTTCCGACAGCCACGAGCATTCTCTTCCCATGTCTGCAAGCGTCCGATCGCCTCCGTTATGGTCATGTCGTCGATGTCGTAAAGCTTCTCGAGCGTGCCGATGATGTACGTGAATTTATCAGTCACTGAACTGAAAAACTTCACCACGATCTCGGTCTCCTCGAGCTTTGCACCAAGCGCGCGCATCTCTCCCACCAAAGTAGTAAGACGCATGGCATAGTCGTTCACCGATTCAGTTTTCTCCATCTACAACTTGTGAAATTGACGCTTCAGCACTTGTGCCCGAGCCTTGGTGACGCGATCTTCTCCGATCCTCATCTCCTTGAGTGCGTTCCATGCCTCTCTTGCCGTCTCGAACTCCGCCAGTGTCATTAGCACGGAATCCGGCACGGACTTGGCTATGGCGGTCATGGCACCTTCGTCGCGCTCCTCGTAGACGTCGTCGTCCGTGATGGCCTCCCACACTCGAAGGGATCGGAGAATAATCTTCATCTTCACCGCCCACACGCCATAGTTGGCGTCCGTAAGCATCGGGTAGTGGATGGGGATGTTGTGATGCGCCTGGACGTTGGTGCCGCTCGTTCCTCCACCACTCGTTGCTGACTTGCCATCCTTCTTCACCTTATCGGCGTTCTTGTTCGCCTTGGGACCACCTTTGTCGGACTTGACTGACTCAGCGTCCCTGTCTGTCATCGTAGATCGTAGATCGTCGAGGCTCTAGATACCAAGTGTTGACTTTTGAACCCTCAAATACCCTTCCACGTATGTGCAACTAGCTAGGTAGCAAGCTAGCTAGCTGGTGGATCAGGATTCCTGATACGTACCTAGCCTTGTCACGTATGTACAAGTACGTGTACGTGAACTTTACTTCTGGCTCGGCTTGCACTATCGCCAACAGGATCGATACGATCTCACCGGAATAACTCGACGAAACTCAGGTAAAGCTAGCGAACGTTGACGGGATAAACTGATCGGAAGACTTTGCTTTGATCTCAGATCTTTCTGGTGTTACAAGGACTGGGGTAGGCGCATATATATGCTAAGCATAGCCTACCGCTAATCCTACTTGATATAGTACTACTAATTCTACTCGGTTTACTATACTAACCAAACTAAAACACACGTATACGTTTAGACTACAACTAGGTTAATTACTACATAATAGAAGTAAAACAATTGCTAAAAAACAGAAAACACATGCATGTTGTCTATCTCTAGATGATGTATCGGCTTAGTCTTACAAGGTGCTCATAGTGATAGTGTGTGCATGCATGTATTCGTAGAAATGAGTGTATGTATGTATATATGAATGTGTCTGTTTGTACAATATTAAAAAACATTTCCATTTGGGCTAAGATAACAATGAGTCTTGAAGCTTCACGTTAAAACCTAATGGGTTCCAATTATCACCAACTCTGGGTCACTATTTTAAAATGTGAAATCACCGATCTGTAATACATGTAGAGACATTTGCATAATGTGCAAACATGGGAAAATTCATCTACGAATTACGTTCTTCAGAATATATTTTGTTCTGATAGGGTCGACAAGGCAGACGATTGTGTATTTCAAAGAAAAATATTTCACAACCACATCCATTTAATTTCTATGGTTAAAATAATTTTGAAATATTATGGGATACTCTACTATTTAATTTGATGCTCTGATCCATTTTCAGTTCACATTCTAAAAAAACATATGCGTCACAATTCCGGCGAAACATAAACCAGCGCGTGCCATCTTTGGATAGTAGAAAACTGCACATACAAATAAGTTGTCATCAAGCCTCAGGCCAAAAGCAGAGCATATGCTTGATTTTAAACAAAATTTCAATTCCGACATACAAAAATAATACTTATCAAAGATAAAATATATCAGGCATGGACATACAAAAATATCTCTGTTATAGCTCCCTGATATCACCATTAGCAATGTTATTAATTTAATATGTCAAATCACCTGAGTGTAGCACAAGCAAGAAAATATGCAACTAGCCTATGAGGCGTATGCTTCTCTCAATTTTTGTCAAGTTGTGTTGCGTATGCTACAATATAGATCAAATAATCTAGAAAGATGTGTATCTTGCCCTAACGATCAAATTAATTCATACTTTTGCATTCCTTAGTTGGTGGCCTTAAATTCACCTTAAGGTATATCTTGTTACTATGACATGATCAGGCTTCCTTGAAGACAATAGTGACGGAGCTAGACGGAATATGCAGGAAGGGTAAAATAGAAAATACGAGTGTTTGAGGGGCAAATCCTAAAAAAATTCTCATCTAAGTCCTTTCAATATTTTTTTCTTCACACATTGGTCCAAAGCTGGGCCCACAACCCCCAGCACTTCACATAGCTCCGCCGTTGGTAGTTTGCAATGCGGAAACGGATGCATTTGAATATTTGATCCAATAATTAAGCTTATAATACATGTGTACATTATGTGTTACAGTATCATTGTTTGAATAACTTCGCATCTCCCAAGTTGCACTCTTCCAGTTTACAGATACCTGACTAGTTTATACTAATTTAATATTAAATTTGTGACATTTATTTTGAAACCGAGGAAGTACACTACAAAGAACATTGCAAGCATAAATATAGAAATCGGACCCTCATATATATATAAACATTATATTTAATAAATAATGTACTATAAACTTCATAAATAAACAATACAAACAAAGTAACTTCATCAACATACATATATGCACAAATAATTCTAATTATTTTTGGAAGATCCTAACGTCCTTCCATCGAGACTCCATGCAGCTGGAGTCGTGGTTTTGCGCGTATACACCAAACTTAAAGTAGTGAGAATCGCCTCCACGGCCATGTACATGCAGCTTCTGCTCGCCGTCGATGTACACAGTGAGCGTCGACGCCTCGACGTCGTGGACCACATTCAGCCGGAACCATCGGTCATAGATGGCGTCCTCCACGATCTGACGATCATAGTACCGCAGTGCGCCATCATAGACGTGCAGCATGAGCGTGGTGGCTGTCTGGCCGGCGCCGAACACCTGCATGATAGACACCCCCGTGGTGCCGGAGGGGACGTAACCGTAGCCCTCGAACTGCCACACGCCGGAGCTGTAGTCGTAGCCCTGCATGTACAAGAAGATCAGTACGATCACTAAATCTTAATCACACATACATTACTATTTTCTCCATTCAAAATTACTTGTCGTAAAAATGAACGTATTTAAAACTAAAATACATCTTCGACAATTATCTTTGGACGGAGGTAGTACTGATTACTTACTGCCATCCTGATCTCTGTTCTTGGGCTGGTATGGCTCTGGCGGGCATGGGGCTTGTCGGAGGAGAGCACCCAGAGCTTCCGTACGGTGCCGTCGAAGCTATAGCGTGCACCGCTCGCCTCGTTGAACGGGCGCTGCAGCACAAAGTTGCTCTCGTCGAGCCTCACCGACGTGAACCCATAGGTCGGGTCGGCGGCTTTCAGTGCCCGTGCGCTCCTGGCTGCAACGCATGACCACAACGCCAAGAAGACGAGCAGAGAGACACTACTCCAAGAGAGAGCGCGAGGAGCCATGTGTACTTTATACTACGTATATGTGGCTTCAGCTTTGCTTTGAGTTGTACTCTGTCTCGATGCAGAGACTTGTGCTGATGAGATGAGTGGGAGTAATCAAGTTCCATGTGGTTTATATAGGCTCTGGCGATTTATCAGTATATACCGTAGGTTCGACGGTGCACAATTGACAGCTTAATTAAACAGTGCTCTCGATTTTTACACGCAGAGGATACGTTGGATAGATGCAGCTTAAGTTGTTCAACGTGATTAGTGTAGTATATGTTCCGTTTTACTAGTGCATACGAGGTGACATTGGCTGACTAGGTAGGGTGAACAGGCGGCAATTAACAATTACGGCACGCTGTTATTTTCGTGTTACTGACGGTAATTCAAGAAAAGAAAGCGATGTCTTGATCCGTCATACGCGGTTATTAATCTGTTGCATGTCCTTGTGAACACGGCAGTTCAATTTGGGACGACGGCAAGAAGTTAAACAATGGAAATTGTTTTTCTGTTCAAACGAGGATGTACTTCCATTTTTATTTTTAGCATGTATTTGTAACTTTTTTTTAAATGGAGGCAAACACTTTTTAGCTTGGACGCTGATTCAAAGGTTTGCTTCAGTCAAGATGATGTTAAGCAATATAATCGGTGGAGCGCTTTTAAGCCTCAAAACTTTTGCATTTCACTCGTTTCAAATTACTCACGAGGCATGACGAGGAAGGCTTGGCTTGTAATTATAACTTTAAATATATAAGTATTATGGACGTGTTTGGTTGCAGGGATATCCTCTTAAAGACACGGATAGCCTTTTATGCGATGGATGCCATCAGTTTGGATTTAAGATGAGGAAGGACGGGGCAGCTAGATTCCAAAAATATTCGTCCAAAACGAGTCTGGGTCAGCCGAAAAAAAACTGCCGGGTGGCGACATCCCTCCACGCGCGTCGCTCTGTTCACGTGCGAAACATTATTTCCTCTCTCATGCTTTCCTTCTATCTCCCCACCTCCATCAATCGTGTGCGTCGGCCAGCTGTTGCCGGGACGACTCGGGCTAGATTTGTGGCGGCGGCGCTAGTTGATCTGAACGAGGGCGGCGGCTGGGAGCCTGAGGAGGAGCACACGGCATCAGGAGGCCACCCCTGCCCATCGTTGGGAGCCTGGCCATGGGTGGAGCTCACCACCACGGCCTGCACGCAGACGTGGAGAAGGATTCCCCGGCGAGCGGCGCAACTGCTTCGGTTTGTGTGTGTGTTCTGATGTGTGTGTACCTGATGCTTTGCTGTTGTACGCTGATGCATAGTGTTCATGCGTGTGTGTACTAGACTCTGCTCATGTAAGCGTGTGGTAGACTGAAGTATAACACTACAAGAGAACATTGATTTACCCCTGAAAAATGAGTGAGGCATTTTGACTTCCAAGCTCATCTGCATCCATTCCGACGAAAAAAATCAAAACAAATACTCCCTTCGTTCCTAAATATAAGTCTTTTAAGAGATTTCAATAGGTAACTACATACCAAACAAAATAAATGAATCTACACTCTAGAATATGTCTATATACATCCGTATGTAATCTTCTAGCTAGAGAATTTCTAGAAAGACTTATATTTAGAAACGGAGGGAGTACTAAGCAAATTCAAAAAAAAATAGTTTTTTGTGTGGTAGATAATTGAGTGTGTGAGGTCCGTTCCAAATTTGAATTCATTTGGGCATCGGAGACGCTTTCGGCAAAAAAGATAAATCTGTGTCTGTAAAAAAGGTCTACTGTTCACGAAATTTTTTGTCCCAATTTGTCTTTTTTGCCAAGAGCTTCTCAGATGTCCAAATAAGATGAAATTTGGAATAAACCTCGCGCATCAAATTATCTACCACATAAAAAATGTTTTTTCCTTAATTTTTCTAGTATTTTTTTTCCTCACTGAGAGCAGATGAGCCTGGGAGCGGAAATGAATTATCGCTCAAAATGGGCTTCTTGTAGACAGATTGTGTGACACTGAATTATTCTTGTTCACATGTTACCACAACCTTATCCTTCATTTATCCCTCAAAATCAAACACTACAATGGCTATCTTCAACCATGTTTTATCCTTTGACCCAAACAAAACATGAAATAACCCCACCCTTTTAACCAAACAGAAAAAAGAATTATCCCTAACCAGGTGGTTGGGGATGCCCTCAACCATCATAACATGTCCCTGCAACCAAACACATTCTATATATCAAAATTATCAGAAAAAATAAGGAATCAGTTTCACATTTTTCCACGGGCAAATTTTTTATTTGAAAACCACAATCTCAGAAAATGCCCCAAATGAATTTAATTTCTATTTCAAATATTTTTGAATAACCATCTCGTTTTATAAACTCAAACACCTCTCAAAAATACCGCAGATATGGAGGGTCATGTTCCTCCTCTCATTTTTTTTGAATTTGGGTCTAGAGAATCTAAATACATTCAACTTTAAAAATAGAAATAAATCATATTATGAAGTAAGTTCCAAATAGAAAAAGTTTTCAAATCCAAATTTGAAATCCTTTATTTTGAAGAAGTCATGTCATCTTCTCTCAATGATTTTAATTGGATGAGTCTGAATTCAAAAACAAAAGGGGAAAGTCATTTTATTCCCACTCATTCAAAAGTGTTAAAGTTTCAAATTTCACTTAATTCAATCAATCACTCAAACAATCAATCATTCAATTAATTAATATAACATTCCAAGGGATTTTACAACTTATTGTTACTCTCGTTACTTGTTACGATTATCTTGCTATCAAACAACTTTTTCCCGCTATTTCAGTGCTTGGAGAAATTACCTTGCTGAAAACCGCTTGTCATTTCCTTCCGCTCCTCATTGGGTTCAACACTCTGTCTTATCGAGAGGACTACGATTGATATCCTATACTTGTGGGTCATCAAACACATTTTCATGACGATCTATTCGATGTAATCACTTTGTGCGGTGCGTTTGCTGGGATTTGATGAATTGTGGGTTTATGTTAAGATTATTCATGATAAAATATTTGAGTCTTCTCTTAATTATATGATTCGTACTTGCATAATTATTTAGCTTCGTTCATCTCTCTCATCTACTAATTTGGTATGGCCAACTAGATTGATCTATCTTCAGTGTGAGGGTTGCGTTGTAGTGGGTTCAGTCTGGCGGTGCTCTATATCCCAGTGATAGAAAGGGAGAAGATACGTCTTTGTATTGTTGCCACTAAAGATAAAACGATGGGGTTGATTCATATTAGTTGAGTTATATTCGTGTCCATCATGTCATTGTTCTCCAAGCATTACTTTATTTTACTTAATACTCTAGGTGCATGTTGGATAGCGGTCGATGGGTGGAGTAATAGTAGTAGATGCAGGGAGGAGTCGGTCTACTTGCTTATAGACATGATGCCTATATACACATGATCATTTGCCATGAATAAATATTGCATAAATATGCGCTTTTCTGTCAACTGCCCAACAGTAATTTGTTTACCCACCGCAAGCCTTCTTTGAGAGAGATGCCACTAAAGAACACTATGACCCCGAGGTCTATTCACTTATAAATTTGCAAACACTATTATTTCATAACTACTTTTTATTATTTGTTTTAATTTTATATTTAATATATTTAAATTGTTAGGAAAGCAACTTATCTTTATTGAAGGCCCAAGGGGTATATATATATTACACATGACTTGAGGTGCAAGGAAAGTAAACATAGACTAATAAGGACTCCTAGACTAATACTAATACTTCCTAACACCCCCCCCCCCTCAAATGCAAAGCGTATGCAATAGCATTGCATTTGAAGAAGTGTAATACTAAAAAATGATAATCCAAATCCGCATCTTGAGAGTGTCGTCGTAGCATGAAGAGTCTTCAAAACTTGTCGAGTCGCCGAAGGAGATAACGAAGAGATGGTACATCAGAGGTAGACACTGCATCACTTGAAGATACAAGATAAGTATCAAGAGAAGATGTGTCAAAAGAAGATGGCACATCAGAGGAAGACACCGCATTACTTGAAGTTATAACATAAGTATCAAGAGAAGATGGGTTGCCAAAAGAAGATGGCACATCAAGAGGAATAAAGCAGTGTGCAGAAAATCATAGTCCACGACAAACGACGGCGAAAGAAGGTCGACGGTTAAGGCACGATGAACATAGATTGACAATGCAAAAGAAGTCCAGAAAATCCTATAGAAAACTACAAGGGCAAATAGGCCACAAAATTTGTATAGAAAGGATCAGGACCGGAAAAAGGCTGATGGACTAAGGTATGGTGGACTCGCATGGCATGAGAAAACACAAAATATGAACGGATTTGGTGGACACAGCGAAAAAAACATGCTAGACTAGATGCAATGGCAGCGGAAGATGATAACGAGGCCAAACAGCAGAGTTGTAGCAGCATTAATCGCACGTAAGCATCTAACAACAGAGAGCACCAAGTAGCAGGCTAGCAGCTAGTGCAGACAAGCATGCAGCAGCAGCCAACGTAGCAGAAGATAGCAGCAGGTACGCACACGGAAGCAAAGCAGCACACGTAGTGCCAAGGTAGCACGCAGCAGCAATGTGCGGAGCAGAGGCAGCGGCGGCCAAGAGGAGCACCACGTAGTAGCAGGAACTGCTGCCCATGCCGAAGGCGGATGCATGAGCAGTGCAGCAAAGGGCAGCTGAACGAGGAGAGCAGCACGTGAGTAGCCACAGTAGGCTGGAGGTGCAGGAGCTGTCTCGGCCAACAACAGGGCAGGCATGACTGGGATCTTGCAGATTGAAACCTTCAGCGAGCGCCGGGACGTGGATGTGGAGCACGTCCATGTCGAGTCCGAAGAGCGCGGCGAGGTAGGACGTCCAGGAGCGCCCCAGGCCGGCCGCCCCCATGACGGCCTCAAGCAGTATGTTCCCTGCGGCGAGGAACGCTGCCATGTCGCCGAGCTCGACCTGCAGGTACGAGAAGGAGCCCTCGACAGATGGGATCTTGGTGGCCGCGTAGGCGAGCGGGATGGCGGGGTCGGCGTTGCGAGATCCGGCAGGGGCCGATGGGATCCGACCTGATCTACAGCAGCCGGGGACAAAGACCCACGGGGCCCGGCGGGACCGGCTGAAGATCGGGAGCCGGTGGGAGATCGGGTATCAGATCGGGCCAGCTCGGGAGAGAGGCCGAGGCTGCGAGCTGGACAAGGGCGAGCTCGAGCAGGAGATTGATTCGGTGATCAAGCAGGAGCTCGAGCGGGATCCTGTGTGGTTCTTCCTTCTCGATCGGGGAGGGCAGCGCGAGACGGCTAGAGGACGATGGCGGCATCGCGAGGGGAGGGAGCGTCCGGCCGAGAGGAGGTTGGTGGCGGCGCGAGATTGGATCAGCACGAGTTGCGCGTGCAAAAAAATAACCTAAAGCTCTAATACCATGTTAGGAAAGCAACTTACCTTTATTGAAGGCCCAAGGGGCATATATATATTACACATGACTTGAGGTGCAAGGAAAGTAACATAGACTAATAAGGACTCCTAGACTAATACTAATACTTCCTAACATAAACTATCTATCTACAATACTTATCTTCTTGCAAGTAACGAGTTCAAGGGGCTTGACAACGCTCTTTCCCGCATTGGGTGCAAGTGTTTGCTCTTTTTTGCGTAGGCGCTGAAGACGGGAGTTGCGTGATCCTCCTATTGATTCTATAACCTTGGTTCTCACTAAGGGGAATAGTTATCTATAATGTGCTACGTCATTGATAATGCCCAAGTGCAAGGGATCATCGTAGAACTTTACAAAGATGGAAGCGATAAGTATGGAGTGTCGAACCCACAAGGAGCTAAAGCTAAGATCAATACCCTGTCAAGTCTTATCTGCCACCGATATGACTCTACGTACACCGAGCGATTGCTTCTATTTAGTAATGAGAAATAAAACGACGTTGCGGGTATAAGTAGAATAGCTTAGCATGATATTGGGAAACAAAAATATGAAAATAGTCATTGCCTAATTAATATTAGATTATATTACAATATATTACAAATAACGAGTGAGGAATAATGATGGTATGGTGTGCGGAATCATCCTTGGCAATTGATAACAAAATCGGTAATCATTCTTGCAATTTTATATGAGGGAGAGGCATGAGCTAACATACTTTCCATAATTTTATCATATGAATTTATGATTGGACCTCTAGCAAGCATCCACAACAACTAGAAATCATTAAGTTAAACCCAACCATAGCATTAAATATCAAGTCCCCTTTACTTCCATACGCAAAAATCCCCTTACTTGGGTGTAAGGTTCTGGCACTTTAGACACCCACTATAAGCGAATCATTAAAGTATTGCCACACCCGATAACGAGAATCTCTGACGTGTGCGCGGCACGGAGGGCACCATAGGACAACGCCAAAATAAAACATACACTCAAACCAATAATATCATCAATCAACCCAAAGGACAACATAAATCTACTCAAACATCATAGGATGGCAACACATCATTGAATAATAATACGTGACATGAAACACCATGTTCAAGTATGGGAGTACAGCGGGGTGCAGAAGAGTGGACTGCTGAAAGGAAATGAGGAAGTTGATGAAGACGATCACGGCGGTGATGGTTCCCCCAATGGCACTCCGGCGGCACTTGGAGAGAGAGAGGGAGAGATTCTCCACCCTTAGGCTTTGTCCTCCATGGCGTCTCCCTATATTGGGAGAGGTTTTCCCCTCGGGTACTTGGCTTCCATGGCTCCCGGAGGGGCGAGAACCCCTCCGAGATTGGATCTCTCTATCTATTTCTCTCATGTTTTCACTGTTGTTTTATGGACCATAACCGTTACTTAAATATCTAGAGATGTGTAACTCCGACGAGGCTGAAATTTTGGGGGGGTTTCTATCTAGAAATTTTCTTTCTTATCGCAAAAGAAGGACCCAAACTGACTTATGGGGTGGCCACAATCAATCTGGGCGGGACCACCCCCTAACCACGCCCTGTTAGCTTGTGGGGCCCTCGGGCACCGTGTTGCGTTGATTATTCTTCCCAAAATTCACATATATTCCAAAAAAAATCCATTAATTTTTATCGCTTTTGGACTTTCTTTGATATGGATTTTCTATGAAACGAAAAAACACATAAAAATATGATCTGTCATTCGGAACTAGATAAGTAAGTTATGCCCAAAAATAATATGAAATTTTGCCAAAAATAGATGAAAATTGTAGATTATTGGCATGAATACTTCATAAATTATAGATATGTTGAAGATGTATCAGCATGCCCAAGGTTAATTCCTACTCGTCCTCGAGTAGGTAAATGGTAAAAGAAATAATTTATGAATTGTGAATGCTAGTATAGTGTATAAGTTTGATCAATGTTACTTCCAATCACTATTTCTAGCATCATAAAACAACAACACTTTTCTCATAGAACTTCTCATGATCACGTAACAAGTTATTCACATGTTAAAGTATAAACCATAAACTTTCTTAAAAACTAGAAACTATGTTTTCAATCATCAAACAATTACAATTCATCTTATTTTCAGTAAGGATCTATGTAAGAGATTTGATTTAGCAAATTCCACATACTCAACTATCATTTAGTCTTCCATGATTGCTGACACTCAAAGCTTATTTTTAGATCAAGCAGTTTCAATCAAACACATAGGAAGATAGGGGCTTAATGTTCCCCCTCCCAACTTATTTATCTCAGGGATAATTTCAACTATAATGAATCATGATTACCTATATCCAACAGGATATATGTGCTTTGATATTTCCCCACCACTTGATTCTTGACAACTAAAGAATTAATAGATTGGAGTAGGGATGAACATTATTGACTCTTGCATAAAAGTAAACGTAGAAAATTAAATACATAAAAGTAAAAGATAGGCCCTTCGCAGAGGGGAGGAGAGGTTGTCATGCACTTTTATATTTGGATGTGCAATCTCTTAATGAAAAGGAACGTCATATTTTCTTTCCCCTTGTGATGGCAAAATTTATTATGCAGTGTGTCGCGTTTATTTCTTCGCCATCACAAGCTCGTACAAAGCTTATTGTCCCTTACAAGAAAAGATCATGCATATTTAGGAGCAATTTTTATTGTTTTTTGCACCAATGAAAACTTACTTCAAGGATCTTATTCAACCATAGGTAGGTATGATGGACTCTCATGGCAAGAAACTGGGTTTAAGGGTTATGCATGCACAAGAAGTATCTCTACTTAGTGCGAATTTTTGGGCTAGCAAAGGATCTAAAGCAAGAACCACATCTTATAGCATCCATGACAATATAAGTTCTATGTGAATATAAGCAAACATAGCCATTACATTGTCATCCTTGTCCTACTTCAACTACTTGATCAAGTTTGAAAATAATTAATGGGGGCTCACAATCATAGATGATGTCAAAGATAGTATATTTATATGTGGAATCACTCTTAATTTAATATTCTTTCATGAATTATTCAAGTGGCCAATTCTATGTTTGCTAACCTCCAACAAATTTTATTGTTTATACTCTTAGTATGTCAAGTCACTACTCCCCATGGGACAAGCATATGAAGCATATATAATTTCACGTTTTATGACACTCAATTCATTCAACATTTTCCCTTGGATATAAGTGAAGCAAAAGAGTGATCATCAAACTACTCTAAAAAGATATATGTGAAGCTCATAGAGAATTTTTCAATGAATATAGAGAGACCAATATCCAAGATCACAATATATATGTGAAGCACACGAAGCATTGGATAAAGCCATACTCAAAATATTTAAGTGAAGCACATCAAGAGTTATATAAATCAACCAACGATTATCTCATACCAGCGTGGTGCATAAAATAAAAGGGAACAGCTAACAAGAAATATGTTCCAGGAATAGCACATGTGAACAAATGAAAACTTAGGATCAACATTAGATAACCGATAATTGTTGACGAAGAGACGTGGGATGCGTAACATCCCCAAGCTTAGATGCTTCATACTTCTTGTAATATTTACTTAGGGAGCCTTGGTAATCCCCAAGCTTGATATTTTGTATCTCGTTCAATCCTCTCATATCCCGGTATCACCTAAGTCTCAAAAACTACATCCACGCAAAACATGAAAATAACTCGTGAGATAGGTTAGTACACATAAGAATAAATCAACACTTCAGTATTTCCAAGACAAGTTGCATAATAATTTTCAAACATTAGGTACTTTATACTATCATTTTCACAATTTATATATACCAATACAAGCCATGAAAACTCTAGGATAAGTAGATACCAAAATAATGACAACAATCTGTCCAAATAGACCCATCTGTAGTAATCAATTTGAAAAGTGTACTTATGTAACTCAAAAAAATGTGTACATTTCTGACAAGATAAATAATTTGTATGGAAGTGTTGTGTAATTTTTTTAGAAACTTTCCACTTTCCAATAAAATCTGAAAATTCAAACACTACAACAAATGTTTCTATTTTTACACAGTCACACATCAAACATGCAATTGGGACATCTTAAGGCATTTATTGGATTGTTTTATTGGAAAACAATATTATGAATAACATGTAACAGATAATAATAAAATAAAATGACGCTCGAAGAAAAACACATATTATACGATGAATAAAAATATAGCTCCAAGTAAGGTATATCAATAGTATTGAAGACAAAAGAGGGGTTTCCTTCCGAGGCATCCCCAAGGTTAGACGTTTGAGT
The DNA here is from genome assembly GCF_904849725.1 of Hordeum vulgare subsp. vulgare. Classification (NCBI taxonomy): domain Eukaryota; kingdom Viridiplantae; phylum Streptophyta; class Magnoliopsida; order Poales; family Poaceae; genus Hordeum; species Hordeum vulgare. Next base: position 106,512,778 of record NC_058524.1, on the reverse strand, counting down.
CTTCCTTGTATATTATCTTGGGGGTTCCTCGCACATCCCCAAGTTTAGGGTCTTGATGCTCCTTATTCTTCACATGTCGGTATCTTACCCAAATCTTGAAAACTTCAATCACACAAAACTTAACAGAAACCTCGTGAGATCAGTTAGAATAATAGGCAAATCATGAACTTTAGGTACTATTATAAATTGATTCATATTTCATTATTGCATAAGTTACTATATTCTAAAATCTTCATGGCTTATACCCCCCGATATAATCCATAGCATCAGCAAAACAAGCAAACTACGCAAGCAAAAACAGAATCTGTCAAAAACAGAACATACTGTAATGATGAGCACAAACACAATACTTCTATAACCCCATAAATTCTGAAACAATAGAAAGCCTAGGGAATTTGTATGCCAATATTGTGTAAAAAATCCAGATCAAAAAGTCATTCCAGTAAACTCCGAGAAATTCTGCACTAGACGCAAAAGTTTCTGTTTCAGCACGGGCTCAAATCGACAATCAACCAAATCATCCCAAAGTTTTACTTGGCACATTATTGAGATAAAAGACACAAAACATGATTCCTATAGTAGGTTCATAACATGTACACACAAAAATAGAAATAATAAGTCTAGATTTATCTCCCAACAAGCGTTTTTCTTTGAAGCCTTTTAGCTAGGCATGATGATTTCAAGGATGCTCACATAAGAAGAGTGGATAAAACATGCAAAAGAGCATGATGAATATTATGACAAACACATTATTTTTCTGGTAGAGTGGTATATGCAAGGGGATAATTATTTTTATGAGAAACTTCGATGAAAATCCTACATTGTTTATATGGGCATCAACACAAGTGTTCGAGGTCGCCCTCGCTTTTTCAATGCATAACTTTCCAATCGCTTCTGTTTTAAGAGGGAAGTAATTTTTCTGTGTTTTAAGTTTTCACTTTTTTGTTTGTTTCACACACAACTAAAGAAAAAACAAAAAAACAGAACCAAAATAAAAACAAAATCTACTTAGTGAGAAAAGCAAATAAGCATACATGAAATATTAACCCCACGCTATTGCTCCCCAGCAACGGCACCACAAAGGAGCTTGATAATCCCCAAGTGCAAGGAATGAACGTAGCACTTTCCAAAGATGGAAGTGATAAGTATGGAGTGTCAAACCCACAAGGAGCTAAAGGTAAGATCAATATTCTCTCAAGTCCTATCTGCAACCGATACAAAACTACGTATACTGAGAGTTTGCTTCTATCTAGCACTACAAGAAATATGCTCATACATGACGTTCTTTAATATGTCGTTGATGAATTCGTCATAAATCTATGATGATTTCATCCAGATCATCGTAAGCCGTTTGAGGGGATCAAATCTACATATAAATTACGACGATGTGAGTCAAAAACGTCGTAACCGCATAAGATGAGATCGTCATAACTTTTACGACGATTAAAAAAATGTCGTAACATGTTCTAACTATGTTGACATGTCACTCGTGGGTCCATTCTATCCCACCTCATCCTAGTTTGTGAAGCAACCTACTATTCTATCATTCCAAAAATTCTCGAAAAATTCTCATAAATATTTTGGATCATATATTCCTCAAATATGTGAAAACCCTTCCTTCCATATACAAATTGGTCCTCATCCATAAAATTTGGTCTAACTCTAGTGAAAATTTATGTGATGCCGTTTTACAAAATATTTTTGATAGACGCGTCACAAAATTTCTTTATTTTTAGTACTTGGAAACTATTTTAAATCACTGATTTTTTAAACCAATGAGAACTCTTCCCACGGATCGATGACATGGCGCTCATCCATGCATCCATCTATCTCACCATCTCATAGGAAAAAAATGAAAAAAATACCCCACCCGCAGCCAAACCCTAGTTCAGATCCAATCGAGCCCTCCCCTCATCGCACCCTTCCTCCCTCGTCCCCATCTCCTCGCCGCCGTCACCTCCTTCCCGTCCCCGCCCCCTCCCGATCCAGTCCTCCCTCGTCCCCATCTCCTCGCCGCTCTGTCGGGGCTAGGCAACAGCTTCTCGTAGGAGGCCATCCCGGGGTTGCTCCCGGCCAACGGATAAAACAACCCGCTGGGGCTCTACGCCGAGCAGCTCTCTGGCACCTCCTTCACCACCCCGCGCCACCGGAACTATCGAACGTACCTGCCTACTACGCTTCGTCTTCTTCCTGTCCTCTCTCCCCTCTTGAGGCTCAAGATCCGCCCTTTTCTGTGGATGCAGGTGGATGTACCGGATCAAGCCGTCGGTGACCGACGACACCTTCCACCCCCGGGACCCGCCCAACCCCCACCACCTCGCCGACTTCCACTCCGCCGTCGCCACCCCCACCCAGCTCTGATAGAGCCCCCCCGACCTTCCCACCACCATGCCAGGCATCGACTTCGTCGATGGCCTATACACTGTCTACGGCGCCGGCAGCTCCTTCCTCCGCCACGGATTCGCAGTCCATGCCTCCGATTGACACTGCTGTCTGCTCATGCTCATGTCCTATTCCAACTTGCAGGTACACCGCCAACAAGTCCATGGACGGCTGCGCCTTCTACAACGCCAACGGCGACTTCCTCATCGTGCCACAACAAGGGAGTGAGTCCTCTCACCTTTAGTCAAACCCACCCACAAAAATTCAGACATACGTAGTAGCATCTTTCTATAGCCACCAACCTGTCACTTGCCTAGGTTCAGAGATGTCTCATAAGTTTGGTGGTGGCTTTTTTAGATGCTCAGAAGAATCAACTAATTCAGGCATCAACTAATTCAGGCATCAACTAAAAGAAGAATCAATGTATAGGGGGTGAGCGTTTTGATCTTTATGGTGCAAAACAGAAATACAAATCAGTGAATCATCGAACGGACATTCACAAAGCCAGTCGCTCCTCAGCTGAAGAATTTCCCCTTCCCACAGTTTGATCTACTTCAGTCTTAGAGGAGTGCATTGATCGAGATACCATGCTCTCAAGTCAGCCAATGTGTAATTTATATTTAGCATCTAATAATGTCCACTGCTGCCCCATTAAGTGAACAAATAAACGACTTATATAGAAATTTGCAAATGTTATTAAATTAATGATTACGGCTCAGTGTCTTTAGAAAAAAATAATCATCTTCAGCCATATCAGTATATCACTGTGATGCAAAGCCCACAATGATAATGTATTATTGTCTTATAAAATGATAATGTTTTTCATCTCCAATATTTATAGTCCATTATGCATGTTTTGCATCTCCAATATTTACAGTCCATTATGCATGTTTTTCATTGTTATAGGACACACAGTATAAGCTCGCGATTTAGATTTCTGAATTTATCTTCACGAGAGACTGGTGCTACATGAGCTGCAAGGATTGCTGGAAAAAGGGACGACCATAAGGTGACACACATTACTATCCTAGATGTCATGTCACAGTATCAGTTTCAAGGTATTTATTTCTTAAAGATAGCTATTGTAATGCATCAGAATAGTGAGTTACTGACGAGAATAACAATACGTCAATAATTGTAGATCGTTGCTTGCCTGCAATAAAGGCTCGCTTATTTTGTTTCAATCTTTTCTGAAGTTCACTAAACCAAGAATAACCATGACGCCTATGACTGCTATTATTTGGTTTTTGGAGTAAGAACAGTGGTGTCCATTTACTTTCTGATGTGTTTATCTCTGCAAAAGTATCCCCTGAGTTATCAGTAAACATGATTTTCTCAAACTTTTAACGCATGGAGATAACAAAGTAACATTGTCATTCCTGCCACTTTTTTCCTGTTGTTTTTAGTCCTTTACTCACCCGACTGTTCCTACTCCTTTTGTTCCTGCTGCAAGATCTGTTGTAAATCATGATAAGAGAATCCTTATTTGGGATCATCATGCTTCTATGAAGAATCATATTTCCACCAAATTCTCCACCCCCAAGACAACAACCACGAACCACTTCGTCATAGCTAGCCATTGACGAAGTAACTAAGTAATCTCACCACCATTTTTTCTCCATAGTACAAATGGTGCTCATTTCCTGGCCCAGGCAACCATGTATAATAGTTTCAGGCCTCTAGGGTGAAAGATCCACCAGCACAAGGCAAACCTCTATATTTTTAAAAGCACAAGATCCATATACTTTTAGACTTCCACGCATGCATAAGAATACACACTTGATTAATTTAGTGTGAAGAGGTCAATGTCCATGTGTTACTCAAAGTGGCTTTCCTACGTTGAGGCAATGGGTTTTTGAGGCCCATTGCTTCATAAAAGAGGCCAAGAGTTGATGTTAGATGATGGACATGTATCCATGCTATGACAAATCAGCAGTCCAGCTTTACAATGTAATCTCTTTCATGAAATCCATTTTAGATGCAACTAAAAATCATCCCTTACCAAATCACTCAAACACGAGTGCGGCGTGCCACCGCGCCTTCCACCTGCTAGTGTGTTTTAATATTTGCTGACCAAGGCATATTCCAATCCAGCGTTAGTTCAGTGTTACTTCAGCGATTCCAGTTTGTTGCCGATGCAGTTTTCGCATGCATAATAAGAGGTTGAAATGTGTTGCTGCAGGTTTCCATTAACCCGGAGTCAAAATCAAGAGCTGTCAACAAGGAGGTACTCAGTGAGCTAATCAAGGTGCACGGCAAGACATCCCTTGGCAGCAAATTGCCTGCCTATGATGGAAGAAAGAGCCTTTACACTGCAGGCTTACTTCCTTTTGAGTCAGATGAGTTCTCTGTTACACTGGTTGATCCAGAAAAGAAAGACAAAGAAAGGTCAGATCTGCATTCTGCAACATATATACAAGTGAGATCAACTTCCTTATGCATTGTGTTTGTAGCTGCTCACTTGCTCTCCCTCTTCATTTGCAGGGCTGGAAGGGAATACAAGATCACCATTAGAATTGCTGGGAGGACAGACCTGTACCACCTCCAGCAGTTCCTCAAAGGAAGGCAGAGGGATAGGCCTCAAGAAACCATACAAGTGCTTGATGTTGTCCTCAGGGAGTCACCATCGTGGAAGTATGATGACCCACAAGTATGGGGGATCAATCGTAGTCCTTTCGATAAGTAAGAGTGTCGAATCCAACGAGGAGCACAAGGATCTGACAAGTGGTTTTCAGCAAGGTAAAATCTGCATGCACTGAAATTGTCGGTAACAACTGATTGTGTGGTGAGATGATTCGTAGCAAGCAACAAGTAACAAAAGTAGCAACGGTGCAGAAAAGTGGCCCAATCCTTTTTGTAGCAAGGGACAAGCCTGGACAAAGTCTTATAGGAGGAAAAACGCTCCCGAGGACACACGGGAATTTCTGTCATGCTAGTTTTCATCATATTCATATGATTTGCATTTTTTACTTTGATAGCTTGATATGTGGGTGGACCGGCGCTTGGGTACTGCCCTTACTTGGACAAGCATCCCACTTATGACTAACCCCTCTCGCAAGCATCCACAACTATGAAAGAAGAATTAAGACAAAGTCTAACCATAGCATTAAACTAGTGGATCCAAATCAGCCCCTTACGAAGCAACGCATAAACTAGGGTTTAAGCTTCTGTCACTCTAGCAACCCATCATCTACTTACTACTTCCCAAAGCCTTCCTCTAGGCCCAAATAATGGTGAAGTGTTATGTAGTCGACATCCACATAACACCACTAGAGGAAAAACAACATGCAACACATCAAATTACCGAACGAATACCAAATTCACATGACTATTATTAGCATGACTTCCACCAAGTATAATCATAATCATGATCAGAGAGGTAATGAGTAGCACCAAGGATCTGAATATAAACTCTTCCACCAAGTAATCCAACTATCATCAACTACAAAGAGTAATCAACACTACTAGCAACCTTACAAGTACCAATCGGAGTCGCGAGACGGAGATTGGTTACAAGAGATGAACTAGGGTTTGGAGATGAGATGGTGCTGATGAAGATGTTGATGGTGACGAGTCCCCTTCGATGAGAGGAGTGTTGGTGATTACGATGGCGATGATTTCCCCCTCCGGGAGGGAAGTTTCCCCGCAGGATCGTCCTGCCGGAGCTCTAGATTGGTTCTGCTCAAGTTCCGCCTCGCGCCGGCGGTGAAACCATGAAAAAGCTCCTCTGTGATTTTTTTTCTGGATGAAACCCTCCATATAGAAAAAGAGGGGGGCCAGTGGGCTTCCCACAAGCACCCATGGCGCGTCCTAGGGGGTGGCCGCACCGTGCAGGCTTGTGGGCATCCCCTGGTGCCCCTGTGGCACTTCTTCGACCCAGTATTTTTGATAAATCGGGAAAAAAAATCCCCGTTGATTTTCACGGCGTTTGGAGTTGCGCAGAATAGGTATCTCAACTATGCTCCAATTTCAGGCCAGAATTCCAGTTGCCGGTATTCTCCCTCTTCATGTAAACCTTGCAAAATAAGAGAGAAAGGCATAAGAATAGTACCATGAAGTGAAATAACAGCCAAAGAAGCGATAAATATCAACATGAAAACATGATGCAAAATGGACGTATGAACTCCCCAAAGCTTAGACCTCGCTTTTCCTCAAGCGAAAGTCGAGCTCAATAAATATGTCCACATGTTTAGGGAGCAAGGTGTCGACAAAACAAGATACGAACATGCATGCATCATGATCAAGATCAGAGCAGCAATACCAACATATAATCTCTCATGCTAAAGTGATAATTCCTTCACAAGAACCTTACCGAGAAGTAACAACCGATACCTTTAGTCATTGAAGCAATTGCAATTTATCACAACATCACAAAGAGTCAAGCAAGAGCTTGTAAAGCAAATCCACATACTCAATCGTTCTTTCGTTCTCTACAATTGCTACAACTCACGTGGTACTCATGAGATCAAAGTTTCAGCTGGACATAGAGAAAGATAGGGGCTTATAGTTTTGCCTCCCAACTGCTTACCTCAAGGGTAATGTCAACAATAATAATTCATGAATACTTACCTCCAAGTTGACATATGAATATAGATCTTTCCCAAGCATATGACGGTAGCCAAGATAAAGGCGAAACAAGGAATTGGTGAAGATCACCATGACTCTTTCAAGGGCAAAAAGTAAAGGTACAAGATAGGCCCTTCACAGAGGGAAGCAGAGGTTGTCATGCGCTTTTGAGGTTTGGATGTGTGTCCTCTTAGTGCGGAGGAATGTCACTTTATATTGCCCCCTGTGATAAAGAACTTTATTATGCAGTCTGTCGCTTTTATGTCTTCCTCATCACAGGTTCGTATAAAGCTTATTTTCCACACACTAATAGATCATACATATTAGAGAGCAATTTTTATTGCTTGCACCGATGACAACTTACTTGAGGGATCTTATTCAATCCATAGGTAGGTATGGTGGACACTCATGGCAAAACTGGTTTGAAGGTTTATGGATGCACAAGTAGTATCTCTACTTGGTGCGGGAGGTTTTGGCTAATAAGAGGTGGAAGCAATCGTCACATGCTAAGGGATCTATAGTAATATAACATTGTTCAGATCCAAGCAAACACAATCCATTACGTTGTCTTCCTTGTCCAACATCTACTTCTAGGCATGCAATAGTTTAGTGAGTGTTCACAATCATAGATGGTGTCAGAGATGATATATTTATATGTGAACCTCTCCTTCTTTATCACTTCCTATTAATTGCAACAATGACCAAGGTCTACGTTTGTCTACCCTCAACAAGTTTCAATCCTCATTCTTTTTATATGTGAAGCCATCACTTCCCATAAGATCATTACATGATATTTCATGCTTTTGTTCTATTCTCACTCTTTTGATCATGGAAAGAGGCGAAGCCCTTCAACTAAGACACTCTTTATTATATGGCTCACGAGCAAGAATACATCGGGGGTGACACAAAGCAAAACTCAAGACTAAAACACTAAGACTTTTACTCTACTAGAAAAAGAGAAAACTGAAAAGGAAAACTAAAACAAAGGTAAAGGCAAAATATGTGATGGTGATACGATACCGGGGAAACCCCCCCAAGCTTGGCACAAGCCAAGGGGATTGCCCATGCCCATGTTTAGTTGTCTTCCTTTGGTGGTGATGGTCGAGGAGTTGTTGCAGACGTCTTGAGAAGACATCTTGCCCTAAATCTGCTTTAGAAAACAGGCTCGAAACGAAAAACAGAAGAAATCTGCGTGACGCAGAGGTCAGACTAAACGGGAGTATATATAATGATTTTTCCAGACCAGAAGGAGTACCCTGCATGAAAACGGAGTCCGGGAGGCGCACGAGGTGTCCACAAGCCCTCATGGCGCGGCCAGTGGGTGGGCCGGCACCGTGCAGGCTTGTTGCCTCCTCGCGCACTTTCCGGACTACTTCCAATTTTTGTATTTTTTCAAATATTCCAAAATGGAGAAAATTTCCTACTGGAAAAGTTTTGGACTCTGTTTTCTTACAGAATCACATACCTCTTCATTTTCGGAGTCTGAAATAGGCTAATAAATATCCCTTAGGTATTCTTCCGGAGTTATGGTATTGATGATATTGCTTTCAACATTTATGGGAGTACCTGAGATATAATGCTTGATTCTCTGCCCATTTACAACTCTCAGACAATTATCTTCCGTGTTGTTGATCTTGATAGCACCGGAACGATATACTTCCTCAACAACATAGGGAGCTTCCCATTTAGAGAGAAGCTCGCGTGCAAAGAATCTTAAACGAGAGTTATATAGCAAGACATAATCACCTACATTGACCTCATGCTTTTGTATCCTCTTATCATGCCACCTCTTAACCTTCTCTTTGAACAGCTTGGCATTCTCATATGCCTGAGTTCTCCATCCATCAAGCGAGCTAATGTCAAATAACCTCTTCTCACCGACAAGTTTGAAATCAAAGTTGAGCTCTTTGATTGCCCAATAAGCTTTATGCTCTAGCTCAAGAGGTAAGTGACATGCTTTCCCATACACCATTTTGTACCGAGACATGCCCATGGGATTCTTATAGGCAGTTCTATAAGCCCACAGTGCATCATCGAGCTTCTTAGACCAATTCTTTCTAGACTGTTGACAGTCTTTTGCAGAATCAGTTTAATCTCTATGTTGCTCAGCTCTACTTGACCACTGGACTGAGGGTGATAGGGAGACGCAATTCTATGGTTGACATCGTACTTAGCAAGCGTTTTACGGAAAGCACCATGAATGAAGTGTGAACAACCGTCGGTCATTAGATATCTAGGGACTCCAAATCTAGGGAAGATAACTTCTTTCAGCATCTTGATAGAGGTGTTGTGATCAGCACTACTAGTGGGGATAGCTTCTACCCACGTTGTGACGTAATCAACAGCAACTAAGATGTGAGTATACCCATTGGATTTTGGAAAAGGTTGCATATAATCAAAGCCCCAGACATCAAATGGTTCAATGACAAGTGAATAGTTCATAGGCATTTCCTGATGTTTGCTAATATTACCTATTCTTTGACATTCGTCACAAGACAAGCCAAACTTACGGGCATCCTTAAATAGAGTGGGCCAATAAAAATCTGATTGTAATACCTTGTGTGCAGTTCTATCTCCCGCGTGGTGTCCTCCGTAGGCCTCAGAGTGACATTTCTGTAGGACCTGTCCCTGTTCATGTTCAGGTACACAACATCTAATAACACCATCTACTCCTTCCTTATAAAGGTGAGGATCATCTCAAAAGTAGTGTCTCAAGTCAAAGAAGAATTTCTTCTTTTGCTGGTACGTGAAACTAGGTGGTATGTATTTGGCAACTATATAGTTTGCATAATCAGCATACCACGGTGTACTACGTGAAGCATTGATGACATTCAATTGCTCATCGGGAAAGCTATCATCAATAGGTTGTGGGTCATCAAGAACGTTCTCCAACCTAGACAAGTTATCTGCTACGGGGTTATCGGCACCCTTTCTGTCGACAACGTGCAAATCAAATTCTTGTAGCAAGAGAACCCATCTGATAAGTCTAGGTTTAGCGTCCTTCTTCTCCATGAGGTACTTAATAGCAGCATGATCAGTGTGAATAGTGACTTTGGAATCAACTATGTAAGACCTGAACTTTTCACATGCAAACACGACTGCTAAAAATTCCTTCTCCGTAGTAGCATAGTTTCTCTGGGCACTGTCTAGAGTTTTACTAGCATAGTGAATAACATTCAACTTCTTATCAACTCTTTGCCCTAGAACAACACCAACAGCATAATCACTAGCGTCACACATGATCTTAAAAGGTAAGTTCCAATCAGGTGGTTGAACAACAGGTGCAGTTATCAAAGCCCTCTTAACTATTTCGAAGGCTTCCTGACAATCATCGTCAAAGACAAAAGGAATATCCTTTTGCAAGAGATTGGTTAGAGACCTAGAAATCTTAGAGAAGTCTTTAGTGAACCTTCTATAGAAACCAGCATGATCGAGGAAACTTCTTATACCTTTGATATCTGTGGGGTATGGCATTTTCTTGATTGCATCAACCTTAGCTTTATCGACTTAAATACCTCTTTCAGAAATTTTATGTCCTAAGACGATGCCTTCATTAACCATAAAGTGGCACTTCTCCAAATTCAAGACAAGGTTGGTGTCTTTACATCTCTGTAAGACTCGATCAAGGTTGGTGAGGCAATCATCAAAAGAAGACCCGTAAACAGAAAAGTCATCCATGAAAACCTCGACAATATTTTCACAAAAGTCAGAGAATATAGCCATCATACATCTTTGGAAGGTGGCAGGTGCATTACATAAGCCAAAAGGCATACGTCTATAAGCAAAGGTACCGAAAGGGCAGGTGAAAGTGGTTTTCTCCTGATCAGATTGTGCAACTGGTATTTGGGATAAACCAGAATAACCGTCTAGAAAGCAAAAGTGTGTGTGCTTAGACAACCTTTCTAGCACTTGGTCGATAAATGGCAGAGGGTAATGATCTTTCCTAGTGGCTTTATTCAACTTCCTAAAATCAATCACCATCCTATAGCCAGTAATAATCCTCTGTGGGATCAATTCGTCCTTATCATTAGGGACAACGGTAATGCCTCCCTTCTTAGGAACGCAATGCATCGGACTCACCCAATCGCTATGAGCAACAGGATAGATAATACCCGCTTCCAGGAGCTTTAGTATTTCTTTTCTTACTACTTCTTTCATCTTAGGATTCAATCTCCTTTGATGATCAGCAACTGGTTTGAAGTTAGGATCAGTTTTGATCTTGTGCTGGCATAGAGTGGGAGTAATGCCCTTAAGATCATCAAGAGTATATCCTATAGCATCACGGTGCTTCCTCAGAGTTTTTAGTAACTTCTTTTCTTCCTGCTATGAGAGGCTAGCACTAATAATAACTAGATATATCTACTTTTCATCAAGATAGGCATACTTAAGAGTATTAGGCAACTGTTTTAGCTCGAATACAGGATCACCCTTTGGTGGGGGTGGATCCCCAAGCAGTTCAACATGCAAGTTATTCTTAAGAATAGGATATTGTTCTAAGACAACTCTATCTATTTCATCCCTTTCATCCATATGCATATCATTTTCATGCTCAAGCAAGTATTGCTCTAAGGGATCAGTAGGAGGCACGGAAATAGAAGCTAAGGCAATAGTTCCATCCTTACTAGGCAACTCCTTTTCATGAGGTTGTCTACCAAACTTAGAGAAATTGAACTCATGTGACACACCTTCAAAGCCAAAAGTGACAGTTTGCTTCTCACAGTCAATATGAGCATTGACGGTATTGAGGAAGGGTCTGCCAAATATGATGGGACAAAAGCTATCTTGTGCAGTGCAAGAACGAGGAAATCAGCAGGATACTTCGTTTTACCACACAAGACTTCAACATCCCTAACAATTCCCATAGGGCAGATAGTGTCTCTATTGGCAAGCTGAATAGTGACGTCAATAGGCTCTATTTCAACAGGTGCAATCTCATCTTTGATTTCATCGTATAAGGATTGAGGTATTTCACTAACACTAGCACCCACGTCACATAAGCCATGATAACAATGATCTCCTATCTTAACAGAAACCAGAGGCATGCCAACAACGGGCATATGTTTGTCTCTAGCGTGAGGTTTAGCAATTCTAGCAGCATCTTCACAAAAGTGAATATTATGTCCCTCAAATTCTTCAGACAGACGATCTTTGATGATAGCAATGCTAGGTTCAACTCTAATTTGCTCAGGGGGTGTAGGTGTTCTAATATAGCCTCTATGTATCACAGTTGAAGCTTTAGAATGATCCTTTATCCTAACAGGGAAAGGTGGTTTCTCAATGTAAGCACTGGGAACCACAGGATCATTATAAGCAATGACTTTCTCTTCAACTGGAGTGGGTTTAACTACATTGACTTCTAAAGGAGGATGATATTTAAACCACTTCTCTTTGGGGAGATCAATATGAGCAGCAAAAGATTCACACAATGAAGCTACTATCTCAGAGTCAAGTCCATACTAAGCGCTAAAGTCACAAAAAATATTTGTCTCAACAAAGGATTTAACGCAATCAAAAGTGAAATTCATACCTGACTCCTTACCTCCTTCAAGCTCCCAATCTTCAGAGTTGCGTTTAATTCTCTCCAATAAATTCCATTTGAAGTCAATATCTCTCTTCATAAAAGAACCGGTACAAGAAGTGTCAAGCATGGTGCGATCATCATGAGAAAGCCGAGCATAGAAGTTCTGAATGATAATTTCTCCCGAGAACTCATGATTGGGGCATGAATATAACATTGATTTAAGCCTCCCCCAAGCTTGAGCGATGCTTTCTCTGTCACGAGGCCAAAAATTATAAATATAATTCCGATCACAATGTACTAAATGCATAGGATAAAACTTTTGATGAAATTCCAATTTCAACCAATTGTAGTCCCATGATCCAGTATCATCACATAGCCTATACCATGTCAACGCCTTATCATTCAAAGATAAAGGAAAGACCTTCTTCTTGACCTCATCCTCGCGCACACCTGCAAGCTTAAATAAACCGCAAACCTCATCTACATATATTAGATGCAAGTGTGGATGTGATGTTCCATCTCCTGTAAAAGGATTCGCTAGCAGTTTCTCAAGCATACCCGAAGGAAATTCAGAGCAAATATTTTTAGTAGGTGAAGCAGGTTGAGGAGCAACTCTTTGTGCTTCCGTTCGAGGTGAAGATACCCCGAACAAGCCCCTCAAAGGATTAGTATCCATAGTGACAAGTGACAAAAAATTTCAGCACACTATATGAATGTTTCCTTACCAAGTTCCATTTACCAAAGGCGCTTCACTCCCCAACAACGGCGCCAGAAAAGAGTCTTGATGACCCACAAGTATAGGGGATCAATCGTAGATCTTTTGATAAGTAAGAGTGTCGAACCTAACGAGGAGCAGAAGGATTTGACAAGTGGTTTTCACAAAGGTAAAATCTGCAGGCACTGAAATTGTCGGTAACAAGTGATTGTGTGGTGAGATGATTCGTAGCAAGCAACAAGTAACAAAAGTAGCAACGGTGCAGCAAAGTGGCTCAATCCCTTTTGTAGCAAGGGACAAGACTGGATAAAGTGTTATAGGAGGAAAAAGGCTCCCGAGGACACACGGGAATTTTTGTCATGCTAGTTTTCATCATGTTCATATGATTCGCGTTCGTTACTTTGATAGTTTGATATGTGGGTGGACCGGCGCTTGGGTACTTCCCTTACTTGGACAAGCATCCCACTTATGATTAACCCCTATCGCAAGCATCCGCAACTACGAAAGAAGAATTAGGACAAATTCTAACCATAGCATTAAACTAGTGGATCCAAATCAGCCCCTTACGAAGCAACGCATAAACTAGGGTTTAAGCTTATGTCACTCTAGCAACCCATCATCTACTTACTACTTACCAATGCCTTCCTCTAGGCCCAAATAATGGTGAAGTGTTATGTAGTCGACGTTCACATAATACCACTAGAGGAAAAACAACATGCAACACATCAAATTACCGAACGAATACCAAATTCACATGACTATTATTAGCATGACTTATCCCATGTCCTCAGGAACAAAAGTAACTACTCACAAAGCATAATCATAATCATGATTAGAGAGTTAATGAGTAGCATCAAGGATCTGAACATAAACTCTTCCACCAAGTAATCCAACTAGCATCAACTACAAAGAGTAATCAACACTACTAGCAACTTTACAAGTACCAATTGGAGTCGCGATACAGAGATTGGTTACAAGAGATATATTAGGGTTTGGAGATGAGATGGTGCTAATGAAGATGTTGATGGTGACGAGTCCCCTCCGATGAGAGGAGTCTTGATGATGACGATGGCGACGATTTCCCCCTCCGGGAGGGAAGTTTCCCCGGCAGGATCGTCCTGCCGGAGCTCTAGATTTGTTCTACTCAAGTTCCGCCTCGTAGCAGCGGCGAAACCACGAAAAAGCTCGTGTGTGATTTTTTTCCTGGACGAAACCCTCCATATAGAAAAAGAGGGGGGCCAGTGGGCTTCCCACAAGCCCCCATGGCGCGGCCTGGGGGGTGGTCGTGCCGTGCAGGCTTGTGGGCACCCCCTGGTGCCCTTCTGACACTTCTTCAGCCCAGTATTTTTGATAAATCGGGAAAAAAATCCCTCTTGATTTTCACGGTGTTTGGAGTTGCGCAGAATAGGTATCTCAACTTTGCTCCACTTTCAGGCCAGAATTCTAGTTGTCGGTATTCTCCCTCTTCATGTAAACCTTGCAAAATAAGAGATAAAAGGCATAAGAATAGTACCATGAAGTGAAATAACAGCCAAAGCAGCGATAAATATCAACATGAAAACATGATGCAAAATGGACGTATCAAAGTACGACATCCACATTCAAGCAATTTATTGCTATCAGATTTACTTGATCATACTTGCTAGTTTTCTTGAGCCCTAACACTAGTGTTGGCAATGCGTTTACTTTGCAGCTATGTCATAGTGTCCAGATCATTCTTCTCGACCACTTTTGGTCACAGAGGAGACATTGGTGAAGGAATGGAGTGCTGGGGAGGTTACTACCAGAGCTTACGCCCAACACAGATGGGCCTTTCGCTCAATATCGGTACTCCCCTCCCCTGTCTCTCAACACAGATCCACTAAGTTTGCACGGTTAGTTAGTTCAGTGGCATGCTCGCTGCCCTTGTTAGTTGCACTTTTTTGGTTGCAAAAAGTAGAATATGAGACCTGATTTATATTTGACCTTTCACTTCTGGAACACTTGTTCCATTTTCCTCCAGGAAGCTACCTGTTGTTAGACTTGAAGCTCTGCTTATATGCATATATTCTTGAGCAATGTGGCGACTGGTTTCTTTAAGTCGTGTTATTCTTGTAGGGGACCGTCCTGTTATCAAAGGGAACAAGTGGTCATCAACCAAGTGGCTGCATGTTTGCGAGTACAAAGCTTAGGCCTTCTGAACTCATTTCAAAGGTAATTTTTGCTACCCCCACTACAGGAATCGGGCATTTTGCCGTCAGGACGCTACAGACGGCAAAGAGAGAATTACAGACGGCAAATTTTTTGCCGTCAGCCCATGACGGCAAACAATGTCGTCAGCCCATGTGCCCGCAAAGCGTATCTTTGCCGTCAGCGCCCGGTAGAGCAGACGGCAAAATGTTTGCCGTCAGCTTGTCTGGTAGACGGCAAAAATATGGTCGGAAGACGGAACGGCCTAGCTAACGGACGACGTTAGCACTTTTGCCGTCTTCCTCACCCGTACATGACAGCAAAATATGGCATTTTTTGCCGTCTTCCTAACCTCTACATGACGGCAAAATATGTCAAAATTTTGCTTCAAAACGACAAATCCAATAACACCTACAAGCCTATATATATATATATACCGATTATATAATAGTCCAAATGCAAAGGCGACCAGAAACGAACGGACAATGAACCCTACAATATCCGTCAAACTAGTTGTTCAATAATCAACAATGAACGAATGGATTTCATCGTATACATCACCAGATCCAAAACGAAACAAGTCTATTTCACAATTGAACGGATTACAAACGAGCAGTTTACACTGCAATACACTACATGAGATGGATATGAGTGACGCGCCTCTTTGTGCGAGTGCTCGCGAAAGCAGCAGCAACCAGTAGTACAACCAGCAGTACAACGTGTGCTCGCGCCTCTTATCCTTCATTTCCATCGATAGCAGCACAACGAGGCCACCATGGACGCCCGTGGAGCTCAAGTTATCCACCGTCGTGTCAGAGGTCGCCACCCTCGTCCAGGCGTTGGATCTGGTCGCGGAGCCCCGGATCCATTGTACCTTGTCCACTCCGTCAACCCATGTCCGCCGCCTGCAGAGGAGAGCAGCCGAGGAGGAGTCCTGCAGATCGAGAGAAGGGAGATAGTGAGGAAGAGGAGACCAAAGGAGCCGGATGCCGGCGGCGCGTCGAGGCGGGCCATGTGACGAGCAGGCCGGAGGTGGGAGGTGCCAGGCGGCCCGCATGCCATCGCCCCCAAGCCATGTCTCCCCGTGTGCGCGAGTCACCAGCCCGCACACCAGCAACCGGCTTGTCAGCGCTGGCCTCCCGCACCATTCGTCGGCCTCGCTTGCCGCCGCCAGGGTGGTGGGCGCGAGGGGTGGGTGCGCCGCCGTCGGCGACCTGATCGGGAGCGTGGGTGGTGGTGCATCAGAGGTAGAGGTGGGTGGTCGGGCACCGGAGGGAGGGGGAGGTGGGCGTCGGAGGTACGGGTGGTGGGTGGCCGGTGCGGGGGTGGCGGCGGCGAGAGTTCAGGTCGCCGGAGACGTGAGGTGGAGGGAGCGTGGTGGGGTGGGGGAAGAGATGGATCCAGATCCACATCATTTGTGCGTGAGGGAAGACGTGAGGTGGGGTCGGCCCGTGGGGTGGTTGATGGAGACGTGAGGTGGGGTGGGGATGTGTGTGGGTGGGCTAGTGGGGTGGGGATCCATATGGTGGTGCTGTGGGAAAGTGTGTGCGGTTTTGATGATGCCATGTCATCGATCCACGAGAGGAATCCGCGTGGTGTGCTTCTTCTTTTCCGTCATCAGTTTTTAGTACTGACGGCAAAATTTGCCTTTGTCGTCATCTGTTTTTATTACAGACGGCAAAATTTGCCTTTGCAGTCATCTATTTCTATTACAGACGGCAAAATCTGTCTTTGTCGTCATTTGTTTTTATCACACACGGCAAAATATTTTTGCCGTCATCTGTTTCTATTACAGACGGCAAAATATTCCTTTGCTGTCAGCAATTTTTACTATAGACGGCAAAATATGTCTTTGCCATCAATCATTCTTTGCCGTCAACAGTTTTTTATTATAGATGGCAAAAATGGTCTTTGCTGTCATCCACGACAAAAAGCTGACGACAAAGATCTTCAAAGACGGCAAATTACCTGATTCCCGTAGTGCCCAGCCCTAGTGGATCTTGCATTATGTTAAGATGTAAAGCTGGTGGTGATACTATTGTTGCTTTATCGTCAAATATAAACAAATCTTGGTCCTCTCGGAAAAAATATCGGTTAGTTCATCCTCAGCACCAAGATTTTAACAATCTACTATTCTTGTATATGACAACCTGCAGTGTTAGTTCACACTTCTTTTGTAAATTCTGTTATTTAAATACCTGCATTGTTATTTCACATCTTATTCTTATTTTTTGCACAGGTGAAGTACAAAGCCAAGTGTGAAGCTATGAAGCATATTAACAAAGAGTAGCATATGTATTGTAATAGTAGGCACTAGTAGGTATATCTGGGTTGTGGTGTAGTGTAAATATTGTAATAGACAAATTTAATGTTGGCTTTGACGAACTTCATTTGCTCCCTAGCCTATTTGAAACATTGATTCTCAATGTGATTTGAATACCTATGAAATGGCAACTTGACAAGGGGACCAAGTTATGATATTTATTTGACAAAATGTGAAATTTGTGACGTGTGGGACTAATTTTGAGATCAGCATGACATGTGGGACCAGTACAAAAATAAAATCGCCAAAAAAGAAAATCAATAGAAAGTAAAAGGCCACAAACCAAAATTCGAAAAAGAATACTAAAAGTGGTTGTAAATATGACAAGGCCCCAAAAGAAGCCCAATAAGAAAAAGCCCAAAAAAAATTAAAACCAGCCCATATGATCAAATGAAATGGGTTGGGCTGATTTCAACCACGACGTTTTGATTTTGTCGTAATTTTGCCACGTAGGACTGGCTTTGATGTCCAACGATGATTTAGGATCGTCGTAAAGGTTACGACAATCTAGGAATCATCGTAAAAGTGATGACGATTTTGATCAAAACGTCGTTGCAGTTCATTTGTGACGCTTCGTTTTCGACGCTTGGTTTTTCGTTGTGAGATCATCTTAAATGAAAAACCGTGACGATGTAGCGACGAAAAAATAGCGTCGTGTATTAGCATATTCCTTGTAGTGTTGTAATGAGAATAAAAACTGCGTTGTGGGTATAAAGAGAATAGCTTAGCATGATATTGGAGAACAAAAATATCAAAATAGTCGCTTCCTAAATAAAGTTAGAACATATTACAATATATTACAAATAGCAAGTGTGGAATAATGATGGTATGGTGTGCGGAATCATCCTTGGCAATTGATAACAAGATCGGTAATCATTCTTGCAATTTTATATGAGGGAGAGGCATAAGCTAATATACTTTCCGTAATTGGATCATATGAACTTATGATTGAACCTCTAGCAAACATCCAGAACTATTAGACATCATTAAGGTAAACCCAACCATAGCATTAAACATGAAGTCCCCTTTACTTCCATATGCAAAAATCCCCTTACTTGGGTGTAAGCTTCTAGCACTCTAGACACCCACTATAAGTGAATCATGAATGTATTGAAACAGCCGGCAGCAAGAATGGCTCACGTGTGCGCCGCATGGAGGGCACCATAGGACAGCGCCAAAATAAAAAATACACTCAAACTGATCAATATCATCAATCAACCCAAAGGACAACTTAAATCTACTCAGACATCATAGGATGGCAACACATCATTGAATAATAGTACATCACCTGAAACACCATGTTCAAGTATGAAATTACAGCACGGTGCGCAAGAGTGGACTGCTGAAAAGGGCTGAGGAAGTTGATGAAGACGGTGATGTTGATGACGACGATCACCACGGCGATGGTTCATCCAACGACACTCCGACGCCACCGAGAGAGAGAGAGGGAGAGAGTATCCCCGCTTAGGCTTTATCCTCCATGGCCTCTCCCTAGATGGGGAGAGGTTCTCCCCTCTGGTCCTTGGTGTCCATGGCTCCCGGAGTAGCGAGAGCCCCTCCTAGATTGCATCTCTCTCTCTGTTTCTCTCTTGTTTTGGCTGCTGTTTTTGGCCCTTCACCATTTATTAAATATCCGAAGAATCATAATTTTGATCGGGCTGAAATTTCGAGGGGATTTTTATCTAATAATTATCTTTGTTGCGGCGAAAGAAGGGTCCCGACCGACTTAAGGTGTGGCCACAAGCTATCACGACGTGTGCACCCCCTGGTCGCGCCTTGTTAGCTTGTGGGTCGTTAGTCATCGTGTTGCATTTATTATTATTCCCAAAATTCACATATAGTCCAAAAAATATCCATAAATTTTTATCGCATTTCAACTTCGATTGATATGTATTTTCTGCGAATAAAAAATACACAAAAAATAGGAAGTGACATTAGGTACTAGATAAGTAAGTTAGTCCCAAAATTAATATAAAATGTTGCCAAAATTATATGAAAGTTGTAGAATATTGGCATGAGTACTTCATTAATTATCAATACGTTGAAGACATATCACTCATCCATCCCTCTTCACGGAAAAAACCCAACGCAGATAACAAGTATCACCTAACGCATCAACAAAATCTTTATAAGGATTCCCTCGATTAAAAAATCAAACCCTCACCTTCCCCAAAAGTAGAGAAAAGGACTAGCCACATAAAACCTAGGATTTTACAAAAAATAAAGGAGATAGATGACTAATTTCTTCTTCAATGACGACAACGATGACCACAAGCTCGGGCACAAAAGGAACAAACAGCAGGGGAGCAACCGGCTACGTGATACGCCCATTTTGCATTATGTTTTGTTACTCTTATTTATAGTGTTTTTACGCATTTTTCCACTTGGTAGAGTAATTTTAATGCATTTTATCTCATAATATGCAATGTTTACATCAAGTGGGAAATGCCGGCAGATGGAATTCTAGACCTGAAAAAGCTACGTCAGAGATACCTATTCTGCACATCTCCAATTGGACTTAAATAATATGGAGATTTCTTTTATAATAAATAAAAAAACTCGAGCGAAGAAGTACCAGAGGGGGGCTACCAGGTGCTCACTAGACAACAGGGCCTGCTAGGCCCCCCTGGAGCGGTCTGATGTCTAGTGGCCCCCCTGGTTCACCTCTGGCGATCATCTTCTTGTATGAAATCCCTTTTACCCTGAAAAATTATGGGAGGAATTTTGGGACGAAGCACCATCGTCTCGAGGTGGAACCTGGGCAGGAGCACTTTTGCCCTCCAGTGGAGCGATTTCGCGTGTGGAACTTCCCTCCCAGAGGTGGAAATCAAGGTCTTCGCCATCACCAACAACCTTCTCATCTTGAGGAGGCCAATCTTCATCAACATCTTCACGAGCTGTCACATCCCTGGATCCCTAACTAGGGTTTAGTATTTGTGCTCATGTTTTCTTCCTTTGCATTTAAGAATTTGAAACAAACTCCAAAGAAGTGGTGCAACTCAAATCAAAAACCCTAGCCACTTCTAATTCAAGGAAATTCAAATCTTGCCAAAATCAATGAACCCAAAATGGCCTTCTTAAAAGTTCAATATTTCTGATAAATATTGAAAACAAATTATCACGGGAGAAAACTATTTTCAAATCACTTTTGGCATTTTATTTAAAACCAGCAAGTCCCTGAATTCAAACTTATATTTGAATTCAAAAATATATAAGCTTTCAAAAATGCTGAAAACTTTATGGGTGATTGGAAATATTCCAACTAACACCCCAGCATTTTTCAAACTATTTTTAGTTTTGATTTAGTGCCAAAAATTAATAGCAACAATGTCAGCAAGTAAAATAGAAAACAAAAATAGAAGAAAAGATAAAAACCCTAAACTACGCTCACCTGCGAGGCCCAGCCCACTAGGGGTAGGGTCGTCTTCTTCCTTTGCCTTCTGGCAGAGGAGAGATCGACCACGGCGGCCTCCTCCACCTCCTGCTTCGCCGTGGCGCTCTGTGGTGCCCCCAGGATAGTGCGACAACGGGGATGACCTCCCCGAGCGCGTCCCTATCCTTCCTCGCTCTCCATTCCTCCCCCTCCTCTCGATTTCTTCCCCTCTCTTCCTGCCGCCATTGACAGGAGCTTGAGCTCGAGGATCCCGAGCTCTCTGGCCACAGGGAAGCCCCCCCCCCCGAGTTCTCCATCCTCTCCGCAACATCGAGCTTGACGCGTACGCCAACGGAATCGTCCTCCCCGAGCCATGCAACGCTCCATTGCCGTCGTCTTCAACCTCCGGCCGCCGGCAAGTCGACGGTGGATCGCCGCCTACCGCCCCTCCCCGAGCAGTCTGAGCCCAGCTTCGTCTCCACCGTGAGCTTGCGAGCATTTTCCCCCTGTTTTCCCTCTCTCTCCGGCACTCTAGCCACGGGACCGATGATCCCGAGCTTCGGCAGCCGCCT
Source organism: Hordeum vulgare subsp. vulgare (assembly GCF_904849725.1). Classification (NCBI taxonomy): domain Eukaryota; kingdom Viridiplantae; phylum Streptophyta; class Magnoliopsida; order Poales; family Poaceae; genus Hordeum; species Hordeum vulgare. The sequence continues at coordinate 106,491,157 of NC_058524.1, read as the reverse complement.
CGGCTCGTCGCCGGCATGCTCCGGCCACCCTCAGCCCCTCCTGATGCCCGTAGTAGATCATCCCAGTGCTCTCGGCACTCGATCTCGAGCACCACAGCACGCTCTGGTGCGTCTCCGGCGAAGATCCGCAGCGGATCTGGTCGCCGCCGGTCAGTCTCCGGTGGGGGACGACGTGGCCGGCCTAATCCCGGTGGATTAGCACTAAGTAGCCACTAACAGTGGGCCCTAGCAGTGGGTCAAATCCACTTAGGGGCTGGTCAACGCGGGGTTATCTCCTGTGTCGCTGACCAGTGGCCCCCACCTCTCAGGTTTGACCTGACCAGGTCGGTTGACCTGCTGACGCAGTGCTGACGTGGTTATGACGCAATAAAGAGATTTTCTGATTTTAAATAATTCCATAAAATGCCCAACACTTCTAAAAATCATAGAAAATAATCTGTAACTCCAATGAAAATAATTTGTATATGAAACATTATCAGAAAAATCCAAGGAATCTGATTTTGATATTTTCAAACATGTTTGAAAATGTGAACATCACCAAACAGATTGAATGATGATTAGGATAACCTTATTGAATAATTAGGAGTAGGAATTTGAAATCCATTTGAATTCCACTTCAAATATTATGACCAAACCATGATCAAGCACAACCAGCAACCCAACATACCATCATCATGCAAGCTAAAACAAGATTACCTGAGCATTAGGTCGAATCAATTAAAAGGCTATTTGAAAATACCTTGTTTGAGGTGATAATTGAATCTTCATTCAAATCAACATCAACTTAAGAAATGGTAGCTACATTAGCCTACCACCTTTCGTTTTCATGCCATGCTCAAGCATCATCTTGTTGCATATGATTGTTATTGATTGATATTGTTCTTACCGGTAGGCCCCGCCCCTCCGGATTCCACCGAATATTCGACTCACGGATATTGCCCCTCTGCTGAGCAACAAGGTAAGCAAATATTTTGATCATCCCGATAAATCCCATGTTCTCGCTTTTGCTCTTACTTATTGCATTGGGATCAAATGCTTCAAATGCTTTTGCCACGTTAGTTGAACCCACTTCCTTTGCATGACCTGTCTTTGTCACAGTAAATAGCTGAACCTTGCAACCTAGCATACCTGGTAGATGCTTGAGCCATGATGTGCCTTATCCTGCTATGCATGCTATGCTTAAAGTTCTGTATGGTCTGTCATCTGGGTGATGAACAGAATTGTGAGAATGTGTTCAGTAGGTAAAGGTTGTGTGTTGAACCTGATTTGGTAAAGGTACCGGTGAAAGGCTATGTAGGAGTACATGGCGGGTTGTTTCATTGGAAACGTCCTTAGGAACTGAGTTCCGTGTATGTAATCCAAGACGAGATACTACCACATGTCGGGCCCTGAAATATGACCCCGCTCAACTTATTAATCGCGTAGTACTCGGTCCAGGAGTTGCAAGTAGTTTCTGGTGTTTATAGGCATGCTGGAGGTCGTGCGTAGCGCTGACCTTAGAGGTGGGCTATGATGCGGTGGGCAGTGGCACGGTGTACCAAGTGGCACCCGGATGATGGGCTTGGGAACCCTGCGCACATCGTTTGGGGCCGTGGCGGAAACCTCGGCCGGACTTCCGTGCGGGTTACCCTCAGATAGGCGATAGACCTGGACTAAGTATTAGCATGGTTAACGGTCGTGGTCGACTCCCTCGCTGGGCTTCCGCTTGAAAGTTGCTGAGGTGCATGACGTGCACATGGCGATAAGTGGCGAGAGCGTGTGTGAAGAAGTACACCCCTGCAGGGTTATGATCTATTCGAATAGCCGCGTCCGCGGATATGGACTGCTTGGAGACATATGTTGTTCAAAGATAACTATAATGGCTACTCATAAAATTGTCAATATAAGTGTGAGTGTCGTGGACGGCATTTCCGTAAGGAGACGGAATGATTCCACGATGGAGTATTGTTGTGGTGTTAGTGGACTCGTGTACGAGAAATCAAAGTTGTCAAAACTATTTAAAAATGCAAGTTGTCTAGCCACGAGTCAAATGTTGGCTTTCCGCATGAAACCCCACAATTCCTTATTGATACATTGCATGAGTAGATAACTTATCCTAAAGTCTTGCTAAGTACTTTTGTACTCACGTTTGCTTACTAAATTTTTGCAGAGGTTGTTAATGACCCTAATGGAGGGTTCTACCTAGACATCCACGACGACGAGTAGCTGGTATCCCAGCTACGATCTCGCCCTAGGATGGGTTTGTAGTAGTCAGGCCATGTGCCTTTTGTTGGGGAACGTCGCATGGGAAACAAAAATTTTCCTACGCGCACGAAGACCTATCATGATGATGTCCATCTACGAGAGGGGATGAGTGATCTACGTACCCTTGTAGATCGTACAGCAGAAGCGTTAGAGAACGCGGTTGATGTAGTGGAACGTCCTCACGTCCCTCGATCCGCCCCGCGAACAATCCCGCGATCAGTCCCACGATCTAGTACCGAACGGACGGCACCTCCGCGTTCAGCACACGTACAGCTCGACGATGATCTCGGCCTTCTTGATCCAGCAAGAGAGACGGAGAGGTAGAAGAGTTCTCCGGCAGCGTGACGGCGCTCCGGAGGTTGGTGATGATCTCGTCTCAGCAGGGCTCCGCCCGAGCTCCGCAGAAACGCGATCTAGAGGAAAAACTATGGAGGTATGTGGTCGGGCTGCCGTGGCAAAAAGTTGTCTCAAATCAGCCCTAATACCTTAGTATATATAGGAGGGAGGGGGAGGGAAGAGGCAGCCTCAAACCCTCAAGGTTTGGCCGAAATTGGAGGTGGAGGAGTCCTACTCCAATCCTACTTGGAGTAGGATTCCACCTTCCCACTTGGAAACTCTTTCCACCTTGTGTTTTTTCCTTCTCAAACCTTATGGGCCTTAGTGGGAACTTATTCCAGCCCACTAGGGGCTGGTTTATCTCTTCCCATAGCCCATGAGACCCCTTGGGGCGTGACACCCCTCCCGATGGTCCCCGGCACCCCTCCCGGCACTCCCGGTACACTACCGATGAGCCCGAAACTTTTCCGGTAATGCACGAAAACCTTCCGGTAACCAAATGGGGTCATCCTATATATCAATCTTCGTTTCCGGACCATTCCGGAAACCCTCGTGACGTCCGTGATCTCATCCGGGACTCCGAACAACATTCGGTAACCAACCATATAACTCAAATACGCATAAAACAACGTCGAACCTTAAGTGTGCAGACCCTGCGGGTTCGAGAACTATGTAGACATGACCCGAGAGACTCCTCGGTCAATATCCAATAGCGGGACCTGGATGCCCATATTGGATCCTACATATTCTACGAAGATCTTATCGTTTGAACCTCAGTGCCAAGGATTCGTATAATCCCGTATGTCATTCCCTTTGTCCTTCGGTATGTTACTTGCCCGAGATTCGATCGTCAGTATCCGCATACCTATTTCAATCTCGTTTACCGGCAAGTCTCTTTACTCGTTCCGTAATACAAGATCCCGCAACTTACACTAAGTTACATTGCTTGCAAGGCTTGTGTGTGATGTTGTATTACCGAGTGGGCCCCGAGATACCTCTCCGTCACACGGAGTGACAAATCCCAGTCTTGATCCATACTAACTCAACTAACACCTTCGGAGATACCTGTAGAGCATCTTTATAGTCACCCAGTTACGTTGCGACGTTTGATACACACAAAGCATTCCTCCGGTGTCAGTGAGTTATATGATCTCATGGTCATAGGAATAAATACTTGACACGCAGAAAACAGTAGCAACAAAATGACACGATCAACATGCTACGTCTATTAGTTTGGGTCTAGTCCATCACGTGATTCTCCCAATGACGTGATCCAGTTATCAAGCAACAACACCTTGTTCATAATCAGAAGACACTGACTATCATCGATCAACTGGCTAGCCAACTAGAGGCATGCTAGGGATGGTGTTTTGTCTATGTATCCACACATGTAAATGAGTCTTCATTCAATACAATTATAGCATGGATAATAAACTATTATCTTGATACAGGAATTATAATAATAACTATACATTTATTATTGCCTCTAGGGCATAATTCCAACAGTCTCCCACTTGCACTAGAATCAATAATCTAGCCCTCACATCACCATGTGAATTACATTGTAATAAATCTAACACCCATACAGTTCTGGTGTCGATCATGTTTTGGCCATGGAAGAGGTTTAGTCAGCGGGTCTGCTACATTCAGATCCGTGTGCACCTTGCATATATTTACGTCCTCCTCCTCGACGTAGTCGCGGATGAGGTTGAAGCGTCGTTTGATGTGTCTGGTCTTCTTGTGAAACCTTGGTTCCTTTGCTAAGGCAATGGCACCAGTGTTGTCACAGAACAAGGTTATTGGATCCAGTGCACTTGGCACCACTCCAAGATCCGTCATGAACTGCTTCATCCAGACACCTTCCTTAGCCGCCTCCGAGGCAGCCATGTACTCTGCTTCACATGTAGAATCTGCTACGACGCTTTGCTTGGAACTGCACCAGCTTACTGCACCCCCATTAAGAATAAATACGTATCCGGTTTGTGACTTAGAGTCGTCCGGATCTGCGTCAAAGCTTGCATCGACGTAACCTTTTACGGCGAGCTCTTCGTCACCTCCATACACGAGAAACATCTCCTTAGTCCTTTTCAGGTACTTCAGGATATTCTTGACCGCCGTCCAGTGATCCACTCCTGGATTACTCTGGAACCTGCCTGCCATACTTATGGCCAGGCTAACATCCGGTCTAGTGCACATCATCGCATACATGATAGAACCTATGGCTGAAGCATAGGGGACGGAGCGCATATGCTCTCTATCTTCATCAGTTGCTGGGCACTGAGTCTTACTCAATCTCGTACCTTGTAACACCGGCAAGAACCCTTTCTTGGACTGTTCCATTTTGAACCTCTTCAAAACTTTATCAAGGTATGTGCTTTGTGAAAGTCCTATCAGGCGTTTTGATCTATCCCTATAGATCTTAATGCCTAGAATGTAAGCAGCTTCTCCTAGGTCCTTCATAGAGAAACTTTTATTCAAGTAACCTTTTATGCTCTCCAAAAGCTCTACGTTGTTTCCAATCAAGTAATATGTCATCCACATATAATATTAGAAACGCCACAGAGCTCCCACTCACTTTCTTGTAAATACAAGATTCTCCAACCACTTGTATAAACCCAAATGCTTTGATCACCTCATCAAAGCGTTTGTTCCAAATCCGAGATGCTTGCACCAGTCCATAAATGGATCGCTGGAGTTTGCACACTTTGTCAGCATTTTTAGGATCGACAAAACCTTCGGGTTGCATCATATACAACTCTTCCTTGAGGAAACCGTTAAGGAACGCCGTTTTGACATCCATCTGCCAGATTTCATAATCGAAAAATGCAGCTATTGCTAACATGATTCTGACGGACTTAAGCATCGCTACATGAGAGAAAGTCTCATCGTAGTCAATTCCTGGAACTTGTGAAAAACCCTTTGCCACAAGTCGAGCTTTATAAACGGTCACATTACCGTCAGCGTCCGTCTTCTTCTTAAAGATCCATTTGTTCTGAATAGCCTTGCGGCCCTCAGGCAGTATCTCCAAAGTCCATACTTTGTTCTCATACATGGATCCTATCTCGGATTTCATGGCTTCTAGCCTTTTGTTGGAATCTGGGCCCACCATCGCTTCTTCATAATTTGCAGGTTCATTGTTGTCTAACAACATGATTGATAAGACGGGATTACCGTACCACTCTGGAGCAGCGCGTGATCTCGTCGACCTGCGTGGTTCAACAGAAACTTGAACTGGAGTTTCATGATCATCATCATTAACTTCCTCCTCAACCGGCGTCGCAACGACAGAGGTTTCCCCTTGCCCTGCGCCACCATCCAGAGGGATGAGAGGTTCGACAACCTCGTCAAGTTCTATCTTCCTCCCACTCAATTCTCTCGAGAGAAACTCCTTCTCGAGAAAAGTTCCGTTCTTAGCAACAAACACTTTGCCCTCGGATTTGAGATAGAAGGTGTACCCAACTGTCTCTTTTGGGTAACCTATGAAGACGCACTTTTCCGCTTTGGGTTCCAGCTTTTCAGGCTGAAGCTTTTTGACATAAGCATCACATCCCCAAACTTTAAGAAACGACAACTTTGGCCTTTTGCCATACCACAGTTCGTATGGTGTCGTCTCAACGGATTTCGATGGTGCCCTATTTAAAGTGAATGCAGCTGTTTCTAATGCATAACCCCAAAATGATAACGGCAAATCAGTAAGAGACATCATAGATCGCACCATTTCTAATAAAGTACGATTACGACGTTCGGACACACCATTACGCTGTGGTGTTCCGGGCGGTGTTAACTGCGAAACAATCCCACATTGTCTTAAGTGAGTACCAAACTCGAAACTCAGATATTCACCCCCACGATCAGACCGTAGGAACTTGATCTTCTTGTTACGATGATTTTCCACTTCACTCTGAAATTGCTTGAACTTTTCAAATGTTTCAGACTTGTGCTTCATCAAGTAGACATAACCATATCTACTTAGATCGTCAGTGAAGGTGAGAAAATAACGATATCCGCCGCGTGCCTCCACGCTCATTGGACCACACACATCGGTATGTATGATTTCCAACAAGTCACTTGCACGCTCCATTGTTCCGGAGAACGGAGTCTTAGTCATCTTGCCCATGAGGCATGGTTCGCACGTGTCAAGTGAATCAAAGTCAAGTGACTCCAAAAGTCCATCAGCATGGAGTTTCTTCATGCGCTTTACACCAATATGACCCAAGCGGCAGTGCCACAAAAATATGGCGCTATCATTGTTTACTCTAACTCTTTTGGTCTCAATGTTATGTATATGCGTATCTCTATCAAGATTCAATATGAACAATCCTCTCACATTCGGTGCATGACCATAAAAGATGTTACTCATAGTAATAGAACAACCATTATTCTCAGACTTAAAAGAGTAACCGTCTCGCAATAAACAAGATCCAGATATAATGTTCATGCTCAACGCAGGCACTAAATAACAATGATTTAAGTTCATCACTAATCCCGATGGTAGTTGAAGTGACACTGTGCCGACGGCGATTGCATCAACCTTGGAACCGTTTCCTACGCGCATCGTCACTTCGTCTTTCGCCAGCCTTCGTCTATTCCGCAGTTCCTGCTTCGAGTTGCAAATGTGAGCAACAGAACCGGTATCGAATACCCAGGCACTACTACGAGAGCTGGTTAAGTACACATCAATAACATGTATATCAAATATACCTGATTTTTCTTTGCCCGCCTTCTTATCTGCCAGATACTTGGGGCAATTGCGCTTCCAGTGACCCATACCCTTGCAATAGAAGCACTCTGTTTCAGGCTTAGGTCCAGCCTTGGGTTTCTTCGGCGGATTGGCAACAGGCTTGCCGCTCTTCTTCGAATTGCCCTTCTTGCCTTTGCCATTTCTCTTGAAACTAGTGGTCTTGCTCACCATCAACACTTGATGTTCTTTACGGAGTTTAGACTCTGCGACTTTCAGCATCGCAAACAACTCACCGGGAGACTTGTTCATCCCTTGCATGTTGTAGTTCAACACAAAGCCTTTATAGCTTGGCGGCAGTGATTGAAGGATTCTGTCAGTGATAGCTTCTTTCGGGAGTTCAATCCCCAGTTCAGCTAGACGGTTTGAGTACCCAGACATTTTGAGCACATGTTCACTGACAGACGAGTTTTCCTCCATCTTGCAAGCATAGAATTTATCGGAGGTCTCATACCTCTCGATCCGGGCGTTCTTCTGAAAGATGAACTTCAACTCCTGGAACATCTCAAATGCTCCATGACGCTCAAAGCGACGTTGAAGTCCCGGTTCTAAGCCATACAAGACTGCACATTGAACTATTGAGTAGTCCTCCTTACGCGCTAACCAAGCGTTCTTAACATCCTGATCAGCCGTAGCGGGTGGTTCATCTCCTAGCGCAGCATTAAGGACATAATCCTTCTTTCCAGCTTGTAAGATTAGCTTAAGATTACGAGCCCAGTCTACAAAGTTGCTTCCATCATCTTTCAACTTAGCTTTCTCTAGGAACGTATTAAAATTGAGGATGACACTTGCGTGAGCCATGATCTACAACACAAATATATTCAAAGTGGACTTAGACTATGTTCAAGATAATTAGAGTTCAACTTAATCAAATTAGATGCTAAACTCCCACTCAAAAAGTACATCTCTCTAGTCATTTGAGTGGTTCATGATCCACCTACACTATCCCAAGTCCGATCATCACGTGAGTCGGGAGTAGTTTCAGTGGTAAGCATCCCTATGCTAATCATATCATCTATATGATTCATGATCGACCTTTCGGTCTCATGTGTTCCGAGGCCATGTCTGCACATGCTAGCCTCGTCAAGCTTAACCCGAGTGTTCCGCATGCGCAACTGTTTTGCACCCGTTGTATGTGAACGTTGAGTCTATCACACCCGATCATCACGTGGTGCCTCGAAACGACGAACTGTAGCAACGGTGCACAGTCGGGGAGAACACAATTTCGTCTTGAAATTTTAGTGAGAGATCACCTCATAATGCTACCGTCGTTCTAAGCAAAATAAGGTGCATAAAAGGATTAACATCACATGCAATTCATAAGTGACATGATATGGCCATCATCACGTGCTTCTTGATCTCCATCACCAAAGCATCGGCACGATCTTCTTGTCACCGGCGCCACACCATGATCATCCATCAACGTGTCGCCATCGGGGTTGTCGTGCTACTTATGCTATCACTACTAAAGCTACATCCTAGCAAAATAGTAAACGCATCTGCAAGCACATATGTTAGTATAAAGACAACCCTATGGCTCCTGCCGGTTGCCGTACCATCGACGTGCAAGTCGATATTTCTATTACAACATGATCATCTCATACATCCAATATATCACATCACATCATTGGCCATATCACATCACAATCATACCCTGCAAAAACAAGTTAGACGTCCTCTAATTTTGTTGTTACAAGTTTTACGTGGTGACCAAGGGTATCTAGTAGGATCGCATCTTACTTACGCAAACACCACAACGGAGATGTATGAGTTGCTATTTAACCTCATCCAAGGACCTCCTCGGTCAAATCCGATTCAACTAAAGTTGGAGAAACCGTCACTTGCCAGTCATCTTTGAGCAAAGGGGGTTACTCGTAACGATGAAACCAGTCTCTCGTAAGCGTACGAGTAATGTCGGTCCAAGCCGCTTCAATCCAACAATGCCGCGGAATCAAGAAAATACTAAGGAGGGCAGCAAAACGCACATCACCGCCCACAAAACCTTTTGTGTTCTACTCGAGAAGACATCTACGCATGAACCTAGCTCATGATGCCACTGTTGGGGAACGTCGCATGGGAAACAAAAATTTTCCTACGCGCACGAAGACCTATCATGATGATGTCCATCTACGAGAGGGGATGAGTGATCTACGTACCCTTGTAGATCGTACAGCAGAAGCGTTAGAGAACGCGGTTGATGTAGTGGAACGTCCTCACGTCCCTCGATCCGCCCCGCGAACAATCCCGCGATCAGTCCCACGATCTAGTACCGAACGGACGGCACCTCCGCGTTCAGCACACGTACAGCTCGACGATGATCTCGGCGTTCTTGATCCAGCAAGAGAGACGGAGAGGTAGAAGAGTTCTCCGGCAGCGTGACGGCGCTCCGGAGGTTGGTGATGATCTCGTCTCAGCAGGGCTCCGCCCGAGCTCCGCAGAAACGCGATCTAGAGGAAAAACTATGGAGGTATGTGGTCGGGCTGCCGTGGCAAAAAGTTGTCTCAAATCAGCCCTAATACCTTAGTATATATAGGAGGGAGGGGGAGGGAAGAGGAAGCCTCAAACCCTCAAGGTTTGGCCGAAATTGGAGGTGGAGGAGTCCTACTCCAATCCTACTTGGAGTAGGATTCCACCTTCCCACTTGGAAACTCTTTCCACCTTGTGTTTTTTCCTTCTCAAACCTTATGGGCCTTAGTGGGAACTTATTCCAGCCCACTAGGGGCTGGTTTATCTCTTCCCATAGCCCATGAGACCCCTTGGGGCGTGACATCCCTCCCGATGGTCCCCGGCACCCCTCCCGGCACTCCCGGTACACTACCGATGAGCCCGAAACTTTTCCGGTAATGCACGAAAACCTTCCGGTAACCAAATGGGGTCATCCTATATATCAATCTTCGTTTCCGGACCATTCCGGAAACCCTCGTGACGTCCGTGATCTCATCCGGGACTCCGAACAACATTCGGTAACCAACCATATAACTCAAATACGCATAAAACAACGTCGAACCTTAAGTGTGCAGACCCTGCGGGTTCGAGAACTATGTAGACATGACCCGAGAGACTCCTCGGTCAATATCCAATAGCGGGACCTGGATGCCCATATTGGATCCTACATATTCTACGAAGATCTTATCGTTTGAACCTCAGTGCCAAGGATTCGTATAATCCCGTATGTCATTCCCTTTGTCCTTCGGTATGTTACTTGCCCGAGATTCGATCATCAGTATCCGCATACCTATTTCAATCTCGTTTACCGGCAAGTCTCTTTACTCGTTCCGTAATACAAGATCCCGCAACTTACACTAAGTTACATTGCTTGCAAGGCTTGTGTGTGATGTTGTATTACCGAGTGGGCCCCGAGATACCTCTCCGTCACACGGAGTGACAAATCCCAGTCTTGATCCATACTAACTCAACTAACACCTTCGGAGATACCTGTAGAGCATCTTTATAGTCACCCAGTTACGTTGCGACGTTTGATACACACAAAGCATTCCTCCGGTGTCAGTGAGTTATATGATCTCATGGTCATAGGAATAAATACTTGACATGCAGAAAACAGTAGCAACAAAATGACACGATCAACATGCTACGTCTATTAGTTTGGGTCTAGTCCATCACGTGATTCTCCCAATGACGTGATCCAGTTATCAAGCAACAACACCTTGTTCATAATCAGAAGACACTGACTATCATCGATCAACTGGCTAGCCAACTAGAGGCATGCTAGGGATGGTGTTTTGTCTATGTATCCACACATGTAAATGAGTCTTCATTCAATACAATTATAGCATGGATAATAAACTATTATCTTGATACAGGAATTATAATAATAACTATACATTTATTATTGCCTCTAGGGCATAATTCCAACACCTTTATCTTTCCATCTGTCTGTACTCAGACAGCTTTACTCTTCCGCTGGTTTGTAAGAATTGTGTGTATGACTTGTGATGATGGGTCGCGAGACCCCTACCTTGTAATATTATGTGTGTGGCTCTTCCGAGCCTTCTAAATAAAGTTTGTATGTTTATGGTTATGTTGTGATGCCATCGATGTATCTGTACATATCGGTATGCCATGCGTACGTATGTTGTACTTGATATGTATGGGGTTCGAATACCTAGCCGTAGGCTTTAGTAGCACTCCTTACACGGAAATGCCCCTTTGTGATTCCAGCGAGCCATGGTAGTTCGCTACTGCTCCGGACACTTTGGTTGACCGGCATGTGTCTTTCTTAGCTGCTGTGTCTGTCCCTTTTGGGAAATGTCACGCGATGTAATGGAGTCCTTGTAGCTTGCTATGACTCGTCTACATTCGCTGATGACCGACACCTGCTTTGCAGGGTCATGTATGTATGTCCCTGTACGAAACTGCCGCTTTGGTTTATAACTAGACATGTCGATCTGGGTTCTTTGTCATTGGATTGCTAGCGACACAATTGCATACGCGAGTCAAAAGGCGCAAACGGTCCCGGCTAAGGTAAGTCTGCAGCCGTGGGGATAACCATGCGTGAGACCGCAAAGAGATGCGATGTGTTACAGGCTGGATTCCTATGGCTTAGGATCAGGGTCCCGACAGCGTTGGTATCAGAGCCTGACTGACTGTAGGATTACTAAGCCAAACTGGTCGAAGTTGAGTCTAGAATTGCTTTAGTTATATATAAGGGAATTGTTTGTGGAAGGGAACGTAAGACTCTTGTTTCTCTTCTCAAGTTATTCTATTTTGGTCATCCTCGTCTTTTCTGCGGGGATGAAGGACTAGGTTACTTATCTTCTCTTAGGCTCGTGTTTCTGATCGGTAGATTATAGGACAATGGGTCAAGAGTTATGTCGGGTTTCTTTTATCCCAAGGAAAATTAAGTAAGTTTTGATGATCAGAGAATTGAAATTGATAGTTGAGTGGTTACGCTATCCTGTTTTTATGGGTTGTCTCCAAATTGTTTTTGACCATTTACAGTCGTTATGCTGCCCAATTTTTTCTTCAGAGCTCTAATGCTTTTGCATTACTCTCTATTTTCAGATGCCTGGCCGTCCTTCTCTTGAGGTGGTTCGTCTGACTAGGTGCATTGATGTGCCGGGTCATACGGCCATGCTAGTCAGGATGATGTCAGTGTCCGGTTACCGCTGGTACCCAGAGTACACAGTGGAGGAGCAGTACCGGGATTTTAATCAGAGCCAGTACCTCTGCACTGTTAGGGTATTCCCAGATTACCCTGGAGCTGAGGAGCCAATCCATTGGTCTTATGGATTGGGGGTCACTGTTGACATGGCAGTACAAGATGCTACCTATTCAATGCTGACCATCATGAGGGCTAGATATGCACTGCTGCAGAATTCAGAGTTCTGCTATGTTCCTGCCTCTCAGCCAGGTGAAGAAGGATACCTCAGTGGGGTATACTTTGATTTCTATATGGAGAATCCGCTGCTTCAGCCACTGCTGAGATGCTAGAGAATAGAGACAGGGATGCTCGTGCCCTTCGTATGGAGCTCTATGCTACATGTGCCCGTCTGTGGATGGATTTGACGCAGCTGGCACCTGTAGTCTAGACAGGGTATGCTGAACCCTGTTAGAACCCATCTTCCGGCTCATGTTGACTGGCCTGCTATAGGAGGAGTCACCCCTCTTCGGGGACCTCTACTACCACCAGTCAGGGGACCAAGGCCACATCCGTGTCCTTATGGATCCTAGGGGTCTCAGGCTGGAGTATTTCCTGATCCGCAGGTTGAGCTTCCAGGCATGCAAGCAATTTTTATGAGATGTTCTATGCGGATGCTTGAACCGTGAGTGGAAGGATAGTATGGTAGTAGATGTACTTTCACAGTCCTGTGTGACTTGTGAAGTATGCTTGTGTCGTGAAATGAATTCCGGAGGCATAGATAAATAATGCATAGGAAGCTTGGAAGCCTCTGATGAGTAGTTTCATGTTTTTAGTAGTTTGCTCTTCGGTTAAGGTTGTACTGAACTATGTAATGGTGTGTATGAACCATGGTGTATATATAGCAGTTGCTTGTTACCATGCTGTTCGGATATTCATTTCCACATTCCATGTGTTCAGTGCATTCTTAATCCATAGCTAGTATTGATGTTGATATTGGTCTAAGCTGTGAGTTTGTTTGTCAGGATGGTGTTCACCAGGTTGAACCGTGCCCCTGCTCATGAGCAAGGCGAGGGTAGTCAAGCGTCGCAGGAGGAACTGCCTCACCGGCCCTCTCTGGCGGAAGTTATGCTTGAGGCAGAGAGAAACAAAAGGGAGACCAACCGAGTGTTAGAGCGTATTGAGCAAAATACGGCTCGTCAGCCTAGGAATGCTGTAGTGTCCCTCAATGACTTTGTGAAGCTGAATCCTCCAAAGTTCTATCACTCCGTCGATCCCCTCGCCGCTGATGATTGGCTATGCAGTATATCACGCAAGATTCGCTCTGCGAATGTTTCTGAGGCCGACAAGGTGACCTTTGTGGTGTACTTTCTGGAAGGACCCGCCAATCTGTGGTGGGAGAACTTTGAAGCTATGCGTCCTGCTGAACCAGCAGCCTTCCGTCTGCACCATATTCCAGAGGGCCTGATGGACAGAAAGAGAGAGGAGTTTTGTGCATTCACCCAGGGAAAGTTGACCGTGGATGCCTATAGCCGCGAGTTCGGTAACCTCGCCCGCTATACAATAGAGGAGGTGTCTACTGATGCTAAGAAGCAAGAAGGATTCCGTAAGGGTCTGAGCCCTGAGCTTCGTCGTGATTTGCGCCTCCACGAATGTACAAGCTTCCAAGCCCTGGTCAACAAGGCGATCAGTGCCGAGACTAGTCATACCGACTATGAAGCCACAAAGAAGCACTCCCGTGACTTTGGCTCGTCATCTGGTTCCACGTTTCCAAAATGCAGGTTGTGGGTTCCAAATAGTTCTCTTCCGCCAAGATACACTCCGAGGCCACCCTATGTGGCGCCTCAGACGAATCAGACCAACCCTCCAGCAAAAACCTATGGTGGTCCAGCTAGCAATGCTGCACCACGTGCCAATCAGGTAATTTGTTACAAGTGTGGAGAACCAGGGCACTATTCTCGAGAGTGTCCTTAGAATGTGGGTGCCAAGCAACCCGGAAAGTCCGTTGGGCAAGGCAAGTCGGGCAAAGCTTATTATGTGAAGCCAACTCCTGCACGTGGCCGTGTGAACTATGTTTCAGCAGAAGAAGTTGCAGAGGATCCCGACGTCATACTAGGTATGCTCCTTGTTAATCATCACCCAGCGTCTGTTCTTTTTGACACTGGGTCTTCTCATTCCTTCATTTCAGAAAGTTATGCACAGTTGCATAACATGTCTTTCTGTGATATGCCAATCCCATTGGTTGTCCAAACCCCTCGTAGTAAGTGGCAAACCTCCAGGATAACCTATGAAAATGAAATTCTAGTAGACAGGCTAGTTTTTCTAGCATCATTGATAGCCCTGAAATCTTCGGATATCAATATCATCTTGGGTATGGACTGGATGTCAGCTCACTATGCCAAGATTGATACTCATTCAAGAAATGTTCAGCTTACCCATCCCTCGGGTGAGATAGTCAATGTCTCTACTCGAGTTGCCAAATGCCAACTCTATTCCCTCAATGCCAACCCTCTTCCGGAACTTGAAGACATTCTGGTAGTCCGTGACTTTCCGGATGTTTTTCCAAAGGAACTGCCAGGAATTCCACCTGACAGAGATGTAGAGTTTGTGATAGATCTTGTTCCGGGAACCGTTCCAATAGCCAGAAGACCATATAAGATGGAACCCCTGGAGCTAGCCGAACTCAAGAAGCAACTAGATGAGGCCTTGAATAAAGGTTTCATTCGTCCTAGCTCTTCTCCTTGGGCTTGTCCCGTCCTCTTCGTCAAGAAGAAAGACGGAATGGATCGGATGGTTGTAGATTACCGACCAGTTAATCTAGTCACCATAAAGAACAAGTATCCACTCCCCAGGATCAACGACATGTATGATCAGCTCGCTGGATCCTCAGTCTTCTCAAAAATGGATTTGAGGTTAGGATACCGTCAAATCAAGATCAAGAACGAGGACATTCCAAAAACGGCTTTTGTCACTCATTATGGCCAATACGAGTACACTGTCATGTCCTTCAGTTTAACCAATTTCTCTCGCTTGATGAATTCAATCTTCATGGAGTATTTGGATAAATTCTTCATAGTATACCTCGACGATATTCTCATCTACTCGAAGAACGAACAAGAACATGCCGAGCATCTAAGGTTGGTATTGATGAAACTTCGAGAGCATCGCCTTTATGCCAAGTTTTCAAAATGTGAATTTTGGTTACCAGAAGTGACCTATCTAGGTCATGTAATCTCTGGTAAGGGTATTGTTGTCAATCCCGAGAGAGTTCAAGTTGTCCTTGATTGGACTCAACCTGAATTGGTTAAGCAAGTTAGGAGTTTTCTAGGTCTAGCGAGCTACTGTCGCCGCTTTGTCGAGAATTTCTCCAAGGTTGCAAAGCCTCTAACTGAACTCCTCAAGAAAGATAAAAAGTTCAAGTGGACACCACAGTGTGAGCATAGTTATCAGGAACTGAAAAGACGCCTGACTTCCGCACCTGTGTTGCTACCACCATATTTCTCTAAGGACTTTGTTATCTACTGCGACGCCTCGCGACAAGGATTAGGTTGCATTCTCATGCAAGATCATCATGTGATTGCATACGCATCTCGACAGTTGCGTCCACATGAGAATAATTATCCCACACATGATCTTGAGCTTGCAGCTGTAGTCCATGCACTTAAAACCTGGCGAAATTACCTTCTTGGTAATCGTTGCGAAATATTCACTGACCACCAAAGTCTGAAATATATCTTCACCCAACCGGATTTGAATCTCAGGCAAAGACGGTGGGTTGAGTGATCCCGGATTATGACTTAGGAATAACTTACACCCCGGGGAAGGCCAATGTTATGGCTGATGCACTAAGTCATAAGTCTTATTGTAACAATTTGATGCTACAACGAGGTCAACCACATCTCTATGAGGAATTTCGGAAGTTAAATCTTCATATTGTTCCTCAAGGATTCCTTTCTACCCTGGTGGCGAAGCCTACCCTTAAGGATCAAATCATAACTGGCCAGAAGCGTGATAAGGGTATATCACGGATCAAGGAGAATATTATTAGTGGAAACGCTAATGAATTCTCCATGAATGATCAAGGTGTTGTGTTCTTCCAGAATCGTCTAGTGATTCCTAAGAATCCACATCTAAGGCAGTTAATCCTTAAGGAAGCTCATGATTCTCCTCTCACCATTCATCCTGGTAGTACTAAGATGTATCAGGACCTATGCCAAAGGTTTTGGTGGACTAGGATGAAGAGAGAAATTGCTGAGTTCGTTGCTAACTGTGACGTTTGTCGTCGAGTCAAGGCAGAACATCAAAGGCTTGCTGGCACCCTTCAACCTTTAGCTATTTCTGAATGAAAATGGGATAAAGTCAGTATGGATTTCATTACCGGATTTCCGAAGACCAAGAAAGGAAATAATGATATCTTTGTGGTCATTGACCGTCTTTCCAAAGTAGCTCATTTTGTTCCAGTTCGTGAGAGTATAACAGCTAGCCAGCTAGCAGAGTTATACATCTCTCGAGTAGTATCTCTTCATGGTGTTCCTTTGGACATTAACTCAGACCGTGGAAGTATCTTTACTTCTCGCTTCTGGGAGAGTTTTCAGAATGCTATGGGGACTCACTTATCTTTTAGCACTGCTTTCCATCCTCAATCAAGTGGTCAAGTAGAAAGAGTGAATCAAGTCCTAGAAGATATGCTCCGAGCTTGTGTTATATCGTTCGGTATGAATTAGGAGAAGTGCCTTCCATTCGCTGAATTTGCTTATAACAATAGTTATCGATCAAGCTTGGGCAAAGGTCCTTTTGAAGTTCTCTATGGACGAAGATGTCGAACACCTCTTAATTGGTCACAAACCGGAGAGAGGCAACTCTTTGGCCCGGATATGATCCAGGATGTAGAAGAGCAGGTTCGCATTATTCGTGAAAAGTTGAAAATAGCCCAGTCTCGTCAAAAGAGCCAATATGATCGTAATCATAAGGTTGTGACCTTTGATATTGACGAGAAGGCTTACCTTCGCGTTACACCTTTGAAGGATACCCATCGATTCGGTATCAAGGGCAAGTTGGCTCCTTGTTACATTGGTCCTTTTTGCATTCTTGCCAAACGAGGAGAAGTTGCCTACCAGTTGGAACTTCCTCCGCATCTTTCCAAGGTTCATCATGTTTTCCACGTCTCGCAACTCAGGTGTTGCTTTTCCGATCCTATCCATGAAGTGGACCACGAAACGCTTGATCTCCAAGATAAGCTTTCATACCGACAATACCCTGTGCGTATTCTTGATCAAGCTGAGCGTACCACTCGACGTCGAAACCTCAAGTTTCTTAAAGTTTAATGGTTAAATCATTCCGAAAAGGAGGCAACATGGGAAAGAGAGGATCGTCTCCGACTTGAGTATCCCGCGCTATTCCCGACGACTTCCAAATCTCGGGACGAGATTCTTTTGAGTGGGGGTGAGTTGTCACATCCCTGGATCCCTAACTAGGGTTTAGTATTTGTGCTCATGTTTTCTTCCTTTGCATTCAAAAATTTGAAACAAACTCCAAAGAAGTGGTGCAACTCAAATCAAAAACCCTATCCACTTCTAATTCAAGGAAATTCAAATCTTGCCAAAATCAATGAACCCAAAATGGCCTTCTTAAAAGTTCAATATTTCTGATAAATATTGAAAACAAATTATCAGGGGAGAAAACTATTTTCAGATCACTTTTGGCATTTTATTTAAAACCAACAAGTCCCTGAATTCAAATTTATATTTGAATTCAAAAATATATAAGCTTTCAAAAATGCTGAGAACTTTATGGGTGATTAGAAATATTCCAACTAACACCCCAGCATTTTTCAAACTAGTTTTAGTTTTGATTTAGTGCCAAAAATTAATAGCAACAATGTCAGCAAGTAAAATAGAAAACAAAAACAGAAGAAAAGAAAAAACACTAAACTACGCTCACCTGTGAGGCCCAGCCCACCAGGGGCAGGGTCGTCTTCTTCCTCTGCCTTGTGGCAGAGGAGAGATCGACCACGGCGGCCTCCTCCACCTCCTGCTTCGTCATGGCGCTCTCCGGTGCCCCCAGGACAGCGCGACAATGGGGATGACCTCCCCGAGCGCGTCCCTATCCTTCCTCGCTCACCATTCCTCCCCCTCCTCTCGGCTTCTTCCCCTCTCTTCCTGCCGCCATTTTCAGGAGCTTGAACTCGAGGAGCCCGAGCTCTCTGGCCATAGGGAAGCCCCCCCCCCCCCGAGCGCTCCATCATCTCCGCAACATCGAACTTGACGCGTACGCCAACGGAATCGTCCTCCCCGAGCCCTGCAACGCTCCATTGCCGTCGTCTTCAACCTCCGGCCACCGGCAAGTCGACGGTGGATCATCGGCTAAAGCCCTTCCCGAGCAGTCTGAGCCCAGCTTCGTCTCCACCGTGAGCTTGCGAGCATTTCCCCCCTGTTTCCTCTCTCTCTCCGGCACTCTAGCCACGGGACCGACGAGCCCGAGCTCCGGCAGCCGCCTCGGCTCGTCGTTGGCATGCTCCGGCCACCCTCAGCCCCTCCACATGCCCGTAGTGTATGAGGTCGAGCCTGGGGATCATCCCAGTGCTCTCGGCACTCGATCCCGAGCACCACAGGGCGCTCTGGTGCGTCTCCGGCAAAGATACGCCGTGGATCCGGTCGCCGTCGGTCAGTCTCCGACGGGGGACACTTGGTCGGCCTAATCCCGGTGGATTAGCACTAAGTAGCCACTGACAGTGGGCCCTGGCAATGGGTCAAACCCACTTAGGGGCTGGTCAGCGCGGGATTATCTCGTGTGTCGCTGACCAGTGGCCCCCACCTGTCAGGTTTGACCTGACCAGGTCGGTTGACCTGCTGACGCAGTGCTGACGTGGTTATGACGCAATAAAGAGATTTTCCGATTTTAAAGAATTCTAGAAAATGCCCAAAACTTCTAAAAATCATAGAAAATAATATGTAACTCCAATTAAAATAGTTTATATATGAAAAAGTATTAGAAAAATCCAAGGAATCTGATTTTGGTATTTTCAAACATGTTTGAAAATGTTAACATCACCAAACACATTGAATGATGATTAGGATAACCTTATTAAATAATTTGGAATTGGAATTTGAAATCCATTTGAATTCCACTTCAAATATTATGACCAAACCATGATCAAGCACAACCAGCAACCCAACATACCATCATCATGCATGCTAAAACAAGATTACGTGAGCATCAGGTCGAATCAATTAAAAGGGTATTTGAAAATACCTTGTTTGAGGTGATAATTGCATCTTGATTCAAATCAACTTCAACTTAAGAAATGATACCTACATTAGCCTACCACCTTTCATTTTCATGCCATGCTCATGCATCATCTTGTTGCATATGATTGTTATTGATTGATATTGTTATTACCGGTAGGCCCCGCTCCTCCGGATTCCACCGAATATCCGACTGACGGATATTGTCCCTCTGCTGAGCAACAAGGCAAGCAACCATTTTGATCATCCTGATAAATCCCATGTTCTCGCTTTTGCTCTTACTTATTTCATTAGGATCAAATTCTTCAAATGCTTTTGCCACGTTAGTTGAACCCACTTCCTTTGCATGACATGTCTTTGTCACAGTAAATAGTTGAACCTTGCAACCTAGCATACCTGGTAGATGCTTGAGCCATGATGTGCCTTATCCTGCTATGCATGCTATGCTTAGAGTTGTGTATGGTCTGTCATCTGGGTGATGAACAGAATTGTGAGAATGTGTTCAGTAGGTAAAGGTTGTGTGTTGAACCTGATTTGGTAAAGGTACCGGTGAAAGGCTATGTAGGAGTACATGGCGGGTTGTTTCATTGGAACGTCCTTAGGAACTGAGTTCCGTGTATGTAATCCAAGATGCGATACTACCATATGTTGGGCCCTGAAATATGACCCCGCTCGACTTATTAATCTCTTAGTACTCGGTCCTGGAGTTGCAAGTAGTTTCTGGTATTTATAGTCATGCTGGAGGCCATGCGCAGCGCTGACCTTAGAGGTGGGCTATGATGCGGTAGGCAGTGGCACGGTGTACCAAGTGGCACCCGGTTGGTGGGCTTGGGAACCCTGCGCACATCATTTGGGGCCGTGGCGGAAACCTCGGCCGGACTTCCGTGCGGGTTACCCTCAGATAGGCGATAGACCTGGAGTAAGTATTAGCGTGGTTAACGGTCGTGGCCGACTCCCTCGCTGGGCTTCCGCTTGAAGGTTGCCGAGGTGCATGACGTGCACATGGCGATAAGTGGCGAGAGCGTGTGTGAAGAAGTACACCCCTGCAGGGTTATGATCTATTCGAATAGCCGCGTCCGCGGATATGGACTGCTTGGAGACATATGTTGTTCATAGATAACTATAATGGCTACTCATAAAATTGTCAAGATAAGTGTGAGTGTCATGGACGACATTTCCGTAAGTGGACTCGTGTGCGAGAAATCAAAGTTGTCAAAACTATTTAAAAATGCAAGTTGTCTAGCCACGAGTCAAATGCTGGCTTTCCGCATGAAACCCCACAATTCCTTATTGATACATTGCATGAGTAGATAGATTATCCTAAAGTCTTGCTGAGTACTTTTGTACTCACGTTTTCTTAATAAATTGTTGCAGAGGTTGTTAATGACCCTAATGGAGGGTTCTACCTAGACATCGACGACGACGAGTAGCTGGTATCCCAGCTACGATCTCGCCCTAGGATGGGTTTGTAGATAGTCAGGCCATGTGCCTTTATCTTTCCATCTGTCTGTACTCAGACAGCTTTACTCTTCCGCTGGTTTGTAAGAATTGTGTGTATGACTTGTGATGATGGGTCGTGAGACCCCTACCTTGTAATATTATGTGTGTGGCTCTTCCGAGCCTTCTAAATAAAGTTTGTATGTTTATGGTTATGTTGTGATGCCATCGATGTATCTATACATATCGGTATGCCATGCGTACGTATGTTGTACTTGATATGTATGGGGTTCGAATACCTAGCCGTAGTCTTTAGTAGCACTCCTTACAGGGAAATGCCCCTTTGTGATTCCAACGAGCCATGGTAGTTCGCTACTGCTCCGGACACTTTGGTTGACCGGCATGTGTCCTTCTTCGCTGCTGTGTGTGTCCCTTTTGGGAAATGTCACGCGATGTAATGGAGTCCTTGTAGCTTGCTACGACTCGTCTACATTCGCTGATGACCGACACCTGCTTTGCTGGGTCATGTATGCATGTCCCTGTGCGGAACTGTCGCTTTGGTTTATGACTAGACATGTCGATCCGGGTTCTTTGTCATTGGATTGCTAGCGACACAATTGCATACGCGAGTCAAAAGGCACAAACGGTCCCGGCTAAGGTAAGGCTGAAGTCGTGGAGATAATCGTGCTTGAGAGCGCACAGAGATGCGATGTGTTACAGGCTGGATTCCTATGGCTTAGGATCGGGGTCCCGACACCAGCACCATCTCCTCTCAAAACCCTAGTCCATCTCTTGTGCTCAATCTTGTATCGGAACCTCGGATTGGTACCTCGGATTGGTACCTCGGGTGTGCCTAGTAGTGTTGATTACATCTTGTAGTTGATGTTTTATGGTTTATTTGGTGGAATATCATATGTTCAAGCCCATTATGCTATTTATTACACCTCTCATCATGAACATGTTTATCACTTGTAAGTGGTTACTTTTGTTCTTGAGGCCATAGGAGAAATCGTGTTGCATGTAGTCATGTGAAGTTGATATTCGTTCGTTATTTTGATGATACGAATGTTGTGATTCCCTTAGTTGTGTTATGTGAACGTCGATTACATAACACTTCATGATTTTTGGCCTAAGGAAATGCATTGTGGAGTAGTAATTAGAGTGGGTTGCGACAGTGACAGAAACTTAAACCCCAATCTATACACTACCCCTTAAGGGGCTGATTTGGATCCCTATTTTTAATACTATGGTTAGAATTTATTGATTACATAACACTTCACCATCTTTGGCATAAGGAAATGCATTGTGGAGTAGTAATTAGAGGGTGGATTGCGAGAGTGACAGAAACTTAAACCCCAATATATGCACTATCCCGTAAGGGGCTGATTTGGATCCCTATTTTAATGCTTTGGTTAGAATTTATTCTTAATACATTTCTCGTAGTTTCGGATGCTTGCGGGAGGGTGAATCATAAGTGGGAGGTTTTTTCAAGTAAGAACAGAACCCAAGCATCGGTCCACCCACATATCAAATTATAAAAATACAGAACACGAAAGTGACTAACCCAACATAAAAAATACAGAATCTGGACCATGTATTTCAAAATATCAACACTAAAGCTAGTTATCCCTTATGCTCAATCATTGATCCATTCATGAAACACACTCGAATATTAGCTACACCCAATCCTCAAATATGATCATAGTGCCCCTTAGTTGGTGCTTTATGAGAGAAGATGGAGACTCAAATTCAAAATAAAAATTGCATAAGTAAAAGAAAGGCCCTTCACAGAGGGAAGCAAGGATTTGTAGAGGTGCTAGATCTCAAAGTGAAAATTGAGAGATAAAAACATTTTGTGTGGCATACTTTTCCCACCAACGAAAACGACTTAGAGCTCCCAACACTTTCCATGCTAGATACATCATAGGCGGTTCCCAAACAGAAAATAAAGTTTATTCCTTTTTCCACCATTACTTTCACTTTCCATGGCTTGTCCATATCCACTGGTGCCCTCCATACCAACACTTTCCAAGGAATTTATTATTTGACAACAAAAAGTAAATTCATTTTTTTTCAGGACTGGGCATCCCTAATTCCTTTGCCGTACTCTCGTGCTATGACAAGTAAATAAACACTCATCGTGAGAATAACACATCTAGCATGCAAAATATTGGCCACCCCTCACCGCCTCGCGAGCGGTAGAGCACACAAAAGAGAAATTTATTTGGAAAACTAGAGATGGCACATCAAGATTTTCTTAGAACAACATGGAAATACCGCATATAGGTAGGTATAGTGGACACATATGGCAAAACTGGTTTAAAGGGTTTTGGGTGCACAAGTAGTGATCATACTTAGTGCAAAATGAAGGCTAGCAAAAAGATTGAGAAGCGAGCAACCAAGAAACGAAAAATCTCATACCCAATCATTAAGCACAAGTAACACCGAATAATGCACCACAAGTAGGATATAAATTTCATTGCATAACTATTGACTTTCATGCTTGCATAGGGAATCACAAACCTTAACATCAATATTCTTACTAAAGCACAATTACTCATCAACATGAATCACATATCATATCTCCATATCGCAAAACCATTACTAAGAATCAAGTTTATTTTGTCAAATGATCTTCATGAAAGTTTTTGTTATATCCTCCTTGGATATCTATCAGTTTGGGACTATTTTCATATGTTGCTTTTGATAAGCTCAAACAAATTTAAGTGAAGAACATGAGCATAATTTTTCTTTCTCTCAAAATAATCTAAGTGAAGCAAGAGATAATTTCATAAAACAATTACTAACTCCCAAATAATCTAAGTGAACCATGAGAGCATTTATTCAAAAATAACAAAGCACACCGTGCTTAAAAAGATATAAGTGAAGTACAAGAGCAAATCCATGGCTCTACAAATTTAAGTGAAGCATAGGAGGAACCATAGCATAATGTTTGGCTCTATCAAAAAGGTGTGTCCATCAAGGATTCAAGACTTAAAACACAAAGAAAAACAAGCAAAGACTCATATCATACAATACGCTCTAAGCAAAACTCATAATATGTGACGAATAAAAATATAGTTTCAAGTAAAATACCGATGGTTGCTAGAAGAAAGAGGGGATGCCACTCGGGGTCATCCCCAAGCTTAGTTGCTTCCACTACTAGAATTCACTTATTTGTCGTATGCCAGATCTGTGCCGTTTGTTGGCTCATGTCAAAGAGTGTCTTTGTCGTAAGCTTCCACAAAGCGGACCGCAAAGCACTGGCTGATGGCATAGAACTTCTTTGCCATGTGTCACTTCTGTGCCGTCAGCCGCAGACGGCAAAGAGCCGCACAACAGACGGCAAAGCTACAGGTGGGGCCCGCCTGACTGTGAAGACGTTAGGTCAAACTAGAATCACTACTATGCCGTCAGCCGCATACGGCAGAGATGCGCACAGCAGACGGCAAAGCTACAGGTGGGGCCCAATGACTGCGGGGACGTTAGATCAAACGAAATCTTTCCTTTGCCATCAGCCACGGACGGCAAAGAGCCACCAGCAAACGGCAAAGAGCCAATGTTTGTAACGGCTCTTTGCCCCCACCCCGGCCCCTCTCACTGACGTCCCACACGCTCCACCGGCCCCTCTCTTCCACTCATCTCCCCGACGCCCACCGCCTCCACCACTGTCGCCGCCCCACCGGCCATGTCGCGTCGCCGCCCCACCGCCCCCGTCGCTGCCCCGGTGCCCCATAGCCCCGGCGCCGCCGCCCCACCGCCCCAACACCCCGGGCGCCCCAACACCCCCGACGCCACCCCAACACCCCCGGCGCCTGACACCTCCAACGCCCCGGCGCCCCAACGCGCCCACGACGCCCAGTCGCCTGATAACCCACAAGTATAGGGGATCGCAACAGTTTTCGAGGGTAGAGTATTCAACCCAAATTTATTGATTCGACTCAAGGGGAAGCCAAAGAATATTCTCAAGTATTAGCAGTTGAGTTGTCAATTCAACCACACCTGAAAGATTTAGTATCTGCAGCAAAGTATCAGTAGGAAGGTAGTGTAATAGCAGCAGTAGCAACAGTAACCAGTAGCAACAAAGTGACATCAATAGCAGGAAAGTAACAACAGTAGCAACAGAGTAACAGTAGCAGCAGTGACAGCAGTAGCGGCAAAGTAACGTAGCAAGGACCAGTAGGAAAAGACTCGTAGGCATTGGATCGGTGATGGATGATTATGCCGGATGCTATTCATCATGCAACAGTTATAACACGGCGAGATATGTAACTAGCTCTAGTTCATCAATGTAATGTAGGCATGTATTCCGTATGTAGTCATACGTGCTTAGGGAAAAGAACTTGCATGACATCTATTGTCCATCCCTCCCGTGGTAGCGGGGTCCTAATGGAAACTACGGGATATTAAGGTTCTCCGTTTAATAAAGAACCGGACCAACACATTAACACTTGGTGAATACATGAACTCCTCATACTATGGTCATCTCCGGGAGTGGTTCCGGCTATTGTCACTCCGGGGTTGCCGGGTCATAACACATAGTAGGTGACTACAACTTGCAAGATAGGATCAAGAACACACATATATTGGCGACAACATAATAGGATCAGATCTGAAATCATGGCACTTGGGCCCTAGTGACAAGCATTAAGCATGGCAAAGTAGTAGCAACATCAATCTCAGAACATAGTGGATACTAGGGATCAATCCCCCTCAAAACTAACTCGATTACATGATAGATCTCATCCAACCCATCACCGTCCAGCAAGCCTACGATGAGATTACTCACGAACGGTGAAGAGCATCATGAAATTGGCGATGAAGGAAGGTCGATGATGACGATGGCGACGATCAGCCCTCTCCGGAGCCCATAACAGACTCCAGATCTGCCCTCGAGATGAAGAACAGGAGGTGGCGGCGCCTCTGTATCGTAAAACGCGACGAACTCGTCTTATTGATTTTTTTCGGATGAAACGGACTAAATAATGCTCGATTTGGAGGTGGTGGCGCTTTGTGGGTCCCACAAACCTGCAAGGCACGACCAGGGGGCCCCGCGCCTGGTGGGCTTGTGGGCTCACAGCTCCACTTCCTCCGCTGATTCTTGCGCTAGTATTTTTCATAAATTCCAGAAAAAATCTCCGTAAATTTTCAGGTCATTCCGGGAACTTTTATTTCTGCGCAAATACAACACCATGGCAATTCTGCTGAAAACAACGTTAGTCCGGGTTAGTTCCATTCAAATCATGCAAATTAGAGTCCAAAACAAGGGCAAAAGAGTTCGGAAAAGTAGATACGACGGAGACGTATCAACTCCCCCAAGCTTAAAGCCTTGCTTGTCCTCAAGCAATTCAGTTGACAAACTGAAAGAGACAAAAGAAAAACTTTTATGAACTCTGTTTGATCTTGTTGTTGCAACTATGTATAACTCAAACCAGAATTCCAGTAAGATCACAAGCTAACCGCATAAGCAAATGACATCTAGGTCTCATGGTAAACTCATATCAATGGCATAATCAACTAGTGAGCAAATAATAACAAGTCTCAAACGTCAACACTTCAATCAAAACAATCATGAAGCAGTATGAACAGATGGTATCTCGCTAGCTCTTGCTGAGACTACAAAACATAAATGCAGAGCACCTTCAAAGACCAAGGGCTGACTAAACATTGTAATTCATGGCAAAGAAGATCCAGTCACAGTCATACTCAACACAATTAAAAGCAAAGCATAAAAATGACAGAGGTGCTCTCTAATTGGTGCTTTTATAAGAGGAGGATGACTCAACAGGAACATAAATAGACAGGCCCTTCGCAGAGGGAAGCATTGATTTGCAGAGGTGCCAGAGCTCAAGCTTTGAAAACAGAGATAATAATTTTGGGTGGCATGCTTTCATTGTCAACGCATTGACTAAGAGTTCTCACCATCTTCCACACTACACATGCTATAGGCGGTTCCCAAACAGAAAAGTAAATTTTTGACTCCCCCACCACCGATCAATCACACTCCACAACTAGCCGAATACTCGGGTGCCGTCCATACCAACATCAATCCAGGGGGAGTTTGGTTTGCAACTACTTTTCGATTTGAGCATGGAACTAGGCATTCCAATTACCGGCTCCTTTCTCGTGAATGATAGTGAATAAACACATATCGAGGATAACATGCCTAGCATGGAAGATATTGATAGCCCCCTGTCACCACATGAGCGGTTCGGGCATGCAAAACAGATTATTTCTTGAAGGTTTAGAGAGTGGCACATGCAAATTTACTTGGAATGGCAGGTAGATACCGCATATAGGTAGGTATGGTGGACTTATATGGAACAACTTTGGGTTTATGGAAGTGGATGCACAAGCAGTATTCCCGCTTAGTACAAGTGAAGACTAGCAAAAGACTGGGAAGCGACCAACTAGAGATTAACTAACATTGAGTGCAAGCATGAGTAGGATATAAATGGTGGTGGAGAAGCTCCCGGAGGTCAATCCTCCCTCCAGCAGGGTGTCGGGAAGAGGTCTTTTGACACTCCCGATCTCGGAAGCGCTGCGGCGACGTAACGATGGAGAAATTCGCGATTCTGGATCTGTTTGGAGGGTTTCCTCTCAAAGAGGTAAATATAGGCCGAAGGACCACAGGAGGTGGGGCCCACCCAGGCGACCTGTGAGCGCGACCAGGAGGGCGGCCGTCCAGGGAGGCCGCCTGGGCAGGCCCTAGCTCCCCTCTTGCCCACCTTGATGCCTCTCGAAGCTTCCGTCACACTGTTTTTTTTTCTCGGGATTTTTGAGACTCTGTAAATTGGGGTAAAAGCCCCTGGAAAAAAGAGATCAACAGACAGAAACTGGCACTGGGTGCATTGAGTTAGTAGGTTAGTTCAAATATGTGTAAAAAGGTATGAAAGTGTAGCAAAACATATAACAATGTCACCCAAAAGATCATGGAACAAAAAAAATAGATTCGTTTGGGACGTATCAACCCCCAGCCTCTGCATCAATCGATGCACACGACCATCTTTATTTATTATTCAACACAGGTCTAACAAGGACATACATCAAGCCACCTGAAGCCACCACTCACATCTACAAAACTGTATAATATGGAGTGCTTTCACTCCCCATATCTAAAACCGGTGACATCGCTGATACATCTACATAACGTATCGAAACCCACAGCCGGTGCAGCAGACCATAAGTGTACACAACATGCACACGTTTTAGACGCCGCCATCATCATCGAACCGTTGATCCATCTTTAGGAGAGAAATATGCATCATCCTTGCCAATCCGTCCACCCGTCGATGCCACCACGGCTCCCAACGGCGCCACCGACCCACGCTCGTCCGTCCAGACACGAAGGTTCTGGAAGATGTGTCATGCATAACACCTGCCGACGAGGCATGACATAGCGTAGCACATGTTGTCCACGCATGACTTGACATCTCCACCAAAAGCTCGGTGCAAGATGAAGCCGCTCCACCTCCTGCCTGTGTCTTCCAGCTCTGCTCCATAAACGATGCGCACAAGAGAGAAGACGAGACCATGGTACTGCCATCGTCCGATTTGGAAGACCAGATCCTAGGGTTATACAATGATGCCTTCATCAAGGTAACAACGCAGAACGAGGGCATCGCCTGCCATCGGCTCGGTTTTCACCGTCAACTATGTCTTCCCGGCTCGCACCCGGAACAAGATGGCGGATCTCGAGATCTAACCATCCAGCCTGAGGCCGACCACCTCCAACGAAAGAGATGGCTACCACCGCTAGCGACAATGACCAGATCACATCTGATCGGAGGCACCACCGACCAATCAACCATGGCCACATCCCCTACTTATCCTCCCTTCCCACGAAGCCGTCGGAGCAGCGTCAAACTGCCAGAAAAGACGAAGACTGAAGGGTGATCTCGGGCCGCAGGTCCCTCCAGACCGCGGGCTGCAGCCTAATCTCCTCTGTCCCCATCACCGATGACGCCCGGCTTAGCGGCGCACGTCTCTCGGGACGACGAGGTGGAGGAGAGGGTCACGTGGGGAGGGTAGATACACCGCCCAAACCCGCTGCCAACAAGCCAGCACCACCGGGCGAAGCAAGCCCACCAGTGACACCTCCGCTAAACAGGGATGCCGCTAGAACCTAGGCGCGCCTCACCGCCAGAAGCTCCGCAAACGAGATCCCGTCAGGTAAAGGGAGTGGGGCCGCAACGCCCACGCCTGTGCTTCTGCGCTTGCCGGATCCGGACCGCCCGGACCTCCCGTACGCCCGCACTGCACCTCTGTGAGCGGTCGAGCCGCGCCGGAGCACGCCCTCCAGGCGCAGTCGCCCCACCCAACCATGCACCCTCCAATTCGCCAGATTCATGCGTGTCCGCACCGTGACCTGCGCGTCACATCCATCTAGCGCCGCACCACCTTCTTGCCGCACAGCCATGAGCTTTGCGTCCCACGAACTCCAGCGGAGACCAACGGCATGCGCCGCTAAGCCCCGAGACGGAGGTGAAGAGGGCCCCGTCGCCGCCAGGCCATGCGGGCTTTGCCCGGCGATCGATGCCGGCGGCGGCGAGGGGAGAGAGGCTGCAGATGATGAAGTCGCAGCGAGGGCTAGAGCTTACTCCGGCGCCGCCCGCGGGAGCGACACAGGAGTCCTCTCCTCCTACTACTTGTGAAGTTTTTGTCCATCTCAGTTGTGACAGTACAAAGGATCAGCTTAAATATTTTTGTCTTCCAAAAATTCCCCTCGGACTTTGTTATAGTATACGTGATGTCATGGTATTACATTACATCAATCGTTGAATCCGCTCAGACTGATAGTCCATATCCAGATACAGTGTAAAGGAACTCTAAATTATTTGGGATGAACATTAGCACGTTTGGTTGGAAGTCAAAATCGTATGTTGACTTGTCGTGCCTCGTACTACCTGGGTTAGACTTCGCACCATATTTTTCAGAGAGATAAGAAGCAGTGCATGCAACATCCGCGTAGGTGCGGATAGGCAGGCAGAAAAGAATTCTCCGATCACTGCTTATGTCGTCAAATTCTCTGCCGAGTCGCACACGTACGAAGAAAGTACGTACACGGTATTTGAGAGAAATGCAGCCGATCAGTTTCCTTTAAAGCAAATACAATAAGATACAGTCAGCAGGTTGTAAGAACTAAAATACTATATTTTTACATAGTTGGATCAGAGAGAAGAGGATGGAGAAGGGAAACGGACTCTTCGTGAAGAGCCAGCTATAATATCACGTGTTTCTAGGTGCTTTGTGAGAATGAAAAGTGGACCATATATGATAAAAGTAATACTCTTTTATAACTAACTATTGTACAAGCTAGCTATAAGATAGGCTATAAGACTGTTTATAGTCAGCAGTTGGCTATACTATTAACCATGCTCTTAAATAGTGCCAGACCTAACGAGTAATTAAAGCATCTCACGGTGCTAACCTTTGCGGCACTATCTAGCTAAGCTAGGCCAGTAGCGACGCATAGCGCTATTTGCAAGGTTTGTTTCGGTGAACCGATCAGAATTTAGAACATGACGATGGCCCTGTTTGGATACTCTAACTTGGCTAGAGGTCAGAGTTAGTTTTTAACTTTAGTCTAATCATGAACTAACTCTAGCCTTTGGTGGTGTTTGAATGCAAAGGTTAGTTTGACAATAAATGCATTTTTTTTAATCATGTGTATCTTTTAACCAGGATTTGTTGTGCCCAGCTTTTGTGTAGGCCTGGTGCGGCCGGCGGGGCGAGCAGGGCGAGCGTGGCCGGCGGTGGCGAGCAGGCCGAGCGGGGGCGAGCGCGGCGGAGCGGGACGAGCGCGGCGGAGCGGGGCGAGCGCGATGGGCGGGGCGAGCGCGGCCGCGTGGTGCGAGCGCGGCCGGGCGGGGCGAGCGCGGCGGAGCGGGACGAGCGTGGCCGGCGGGACGAGCGCGGCCGGGCGGGACGAGCGCGGCGGGGCGGGGAGAGCGCGGCCGGGCGGGGCGAGCAACGCCGGGCGGGGCGAGGGCGGCCGGGCGGGGCGCGCGCGGCAGGCGGGGCGCGCGCGGCGGGCTGGGCTAGCGCGGCCGGGCCGGGCGGGGCGAGCGCGGCTGAGCGGGACGGGCGGGGCGCGCGCGGCGGGCGGGCGAGCGCGGCGGAGCGGGGCGAGCGCGACTGGCGGGGCGAGCGCGGCCGGGCGGGGCGAGCGCGGCCGGGCGGGACGAGCTCGGCCGGGCGGGACGAGCTCGGCGGGGCGGGGAGAGCGCGGCCGGCGGGGCGAGCGCGGCCGGGCGGGGCGAGCAAGGCCGGGCGGGGCGAGCAAGGCCGGCGGGGCGAGGGCGGCCGGGCGGGGCGAGCAAGGCCGGCGGGGCGAGGGCGGCCGGGCGGGGCGCGTGCGGCGGGCGGGGCGAGCGCGGCCGAGCGGGGCGGGCGGGGCGCGCGCGGCGGCGGGGCGAGGAAAGGATCTGATGCGGTCAAAATATTATTATTTTTAGCTGTCCATCCCCAACTAGCTCCAATTAGCATCTCTTCTCAGGGCTAGTTTTTTTGATGGGTTAGTTTGCATCTAACCCAAACTAGCCCATGTGTTTGGATACTTTGAGAGCTAGTTTAGTGGGATCCAAACAGGACCGATGATGAGATCGAAGTTCGTTGCCTCGGTGATCGTTATGATGTCGATCACGGCGCTCCTCGTCGGGTCAAGCTCGGCACGGCCGTTGGGCGGCAATGCGCTGGCCGGAGAGACTGCTGCAGTGGTAGTCTCCGACGACTCCAGCCTCCAGCTTCTCCAGCGACTGTATCTGCAGAACCTTCAGGGAGGACCAGGGGCGTCGTGCCCGACGAACAGCCCCAATGTTAAATGCGCACCGCCCACACCTATGGGTTGAGGAGGTGCCTACACAGAAGCTTGGTTTACACGGTGTTTGTGCTTCATAGTATACGTTATTTGATTTAGTTTGTTTAATTCCTTGGGTATTGCATTCATCTGTTGCATTTTTTGAAGAATAATTTCCCCCAAGTGTAAGGGTGTGGATGTTTTTCGTTTCAGTTTATGCAGACTATGTCTAAATCTGTGCTAGTTACTGCCGGGTTTTCTACTTTTCTTAACTGTGGTATATTCACGTAGTGAAATGTAAGGGATCATATTTATTGGTATATAATCCTGACTTTCAATAAAAAGAAGTTGATAAGTTGTTCAATGTCCTATTATTTTTGGAAATTTAATCATTAAGAACCAAACATTGTTTAGATGATCACAAGGGTGGATGTACCCACAGCTTATATATGTCTCATTTAAGAGGATGTACCCTCGGTGGAAGCGGATGTTCTTGTCGGTAACAAGATGTTACTCTTGAATATCCACAGCTTCTATGCACAGGGTTCATTATGCATCCGCATGTAGCTTGCCTTTGTAGTTCCCTGCCAAAACAAAACTCAGTCCAGAGCTTTCAAAATTTTGATGGTGAATTTCAGACATTGTGGGTTAAGCTTTCTATAATATAACCATAATTTCTGAAAAATGTAAGTTCAACTTATATATATTTTTATATGAACCTTTAGCAAATATTTATTGTCGATAAATGGTGGATTTTATTCATTCAAAATGAAGCGTCAAGAAGATACAAATACAATAACACACATTTGGCCTCTGCATAGTTAGAATGCACACAGCCAACATCAACACATGCATACAAAAACACGCTGGCTAATAGCAAAGTCACACAAGAGTACAAGACCAAAGCTATGCGTAGGCGAGGAAAGAAAAAAGCATCAAAGCGATTAGATCACGATCGACAAATTATAACAATGACTATATCTGTACCGACAATCTTAAGACACGTCAATCTCATGACACCACGCGGACGACGAGATTCTTCAAAAGCAACGCCTTAATGAAGGGAGCGACACTAAAGTGTCATCGTCACCGGATCCATCCAGCCAAGGCTAGAATCAGCCCGAGCATTCCGAAAAATGCCTTCAACAAGATAACGGAGTCAAGCAAATCTGGTTAAAACTTATATTAATTTAATCAAACTTTCAAACTGCTGAGATAAGTCTTAAAAAAGAGAAGTATCCAACATCCAAAAATATAAATCCTTACCTTAATTTGATTGAATTCAACCTTTAGCTTTTCTAGAAGTAGAAAAGACCAAAATTCGAAGTCAGGTTACTCCACACTTTTGACAACAAGAGATGGAGGCACTGGTGCAGCTACACCTAGCTAGATGACTTCTTGGACGTGTAGATCCATGGCCGGAGTGACGTGCAGTCATTATGTATAGAGATGCGTTGTTGGTACAGTTGGAAATGAATCTAAAAATTCTCAAATCAGAATATATATTTGGTTTGCTCGAATTTTGGGACATCCAAAAAATTATATGAATATTGAATAGTATAATAATAGTCTTAATATTAAATCAGTGTGCTCTAATTTGGCGGACTGACACACAACTTAAATTTGGGTCTGGTAAAGAAGCATGAGGGAGTACTATATATAGTATGTCATTATCTTTACCTAATAATAAAGAGGCTATTGCTTCTGTCGGAATTTCCGTCGCGGCAGTTTTACAAAAAGATCCATGTTCTTTTTGGTTATTGAACCCGCGGTCCCTGTTTAAGTGAAAACGTTTCGTTTTTTTTACGTAAAAACCATCGCATTCATTAGAAATTATGATCTTATTGGACTGGCTCACCACCCCGCGTCTCCGGGCACGCGCCGGCGCGGGCAGGAGACCCATGTTAGGCTGGTCTCAGCGGAGGCCTCGGTTGGAAGACTCGAGGCGGTCTCGGGCGGGACAAGGAGCTGGCCGGAGCGCACGGACGGCGGGGGCTCGTGCAGGAAGCAAAGACCGACGGGAAAGTAAAGAGGGGCGGCTGATGTGGCCAAGGCGAGGACGCGGTGGTCTGAGCTGGCCGGAGCGCACGGACGGCGGCTCTGCTTGCCGGTGGCGGCCGGAGGCGGACGGGACTAGCTCGGGAGATCCACTCGGGCGCGAGAGGAGGCTGGAGGTGGAGGAGAGGGCCAGGCGTGAGAGATCCTCTCGGGCGCGAGAGGAGGCTGGAGGTGGAGGAGAGGGCCAGGCGTGACGGCCATGGCGTGGAGCCGGCGCTGCCCTCAGGCGCGACGGCAGCTAGGCAGGTAGCCGACGTTGCCCTCGGGCATTGCAGGAGGATGGGTCAACGCATCAGGTCTCCTCCAAATCAATCTGAATCGAGGGGTCAACGAGCATGTGGGGCGACAAACGGCTCTCTCGCTCAAGCCGGTCAAGTGAGGTCTGCAGGGTCAAGTGAGTCGCGCCCTGGATTAGGTATGTTCGACGGTTGCAGATTCTTCCTGCACCTTACCTCCTCCTGCTTCAAACACAATATTTAAGATCCCCCGTACAAACTCTATGTTGCTAATATTGATATTAAACCCATCTGCACAACAATTAAATTCAGAACTCACCTTGCCGACGCCCACTTCACTTTCGGTACATGCTGTAGCCATCGCAGCTGCATCATCCTCGGTTGTAGCGGGAGAAACCTCGTGCCCTGATTCTTCAGTGTGGCAGTTTTGCTCAGCAAAAGGCATGCATTGTTTCAGCGCCGAGCCATCTAATACAGGTGTATACTATATTGCAATGGCTCCGTGTGGTCCGTCGATGATAATTCTACCCAATATTTTAAAAGAAAACATTTAACATTATTATACATATTTATTACAATTAATGCCGCATAATCGCATAACAAGGAGGTTCTGTATTTTTTTCTTGCCCGGTGCAACGCAAGGGCATTTGTACTAGTCCTAACAATACGCAACTTTATTCTGGGCCGGCCCTGACAATCCGGGGCCTCGGTGCAAGCCAAAAAAAGGGGGGCCTATACAAAAAAAATTACCAGAGCTAGTTTCTGATTATTACTAGCAGAACTTTTTTTTGGCCTAACAAATATGTGCATGGATCCCTTTTCCGATTCTATAAATTCATTTTCTCTCTTTCTCTTATGCCTCTTTTCATGATCAGACTTACACTTTCTAGATGACATCTCATAACACAAAAAACAAAGACTACAAAAAATATGACATAAGATTGAATGTTGGAAAAAAGAAAGCACCTAGATCTTCTTGCCCTTGCGTGCTGCAGCTTGCCATAAACAAATCCGCCTATCCAGCAAGTAGCAGCAAAACCATCTCCGGTCGCCCCCTTACCGCTGGCCGCCACTCCTGCTCATCCCTTTCTTCTACGATGGACAGGCAGGTGCGAATCGAATAAGACCTGGAAGATCGAATGAAAAATAACTATAAGATCTAAGCAATTTATAGAAAGGGAATAGGGAGTACTAACAATTGAAGATTGTTGGAAATCAGGAAAATCAGGATTTCCTCTTCCAATTATTCCGCCCAAACGACCAAAATCTGATAGGGGAGAGCAGCGCTCCATTATTGACGTGATTAGACCGGAGTAGAGGTGAAGAACGAGGAGTCGTCGTAGGAGGCAGAGGAGAACAAAGAGTCTTCGACGAGAACGGATCGAAGATTCCTTTCTTTCAACCGATTTGATAACGCTTTTTTTTTCTACATTTGTATATACAGAAACGTACCTAGATGGGGTTCCTGACAGAGGAGGGCCTTGTGCGATCGCACCGGACGCACCTGCTTGGGGCCGGCCCTGACTTGACTTTATTCTGGCCTGGTCCAAGTCAATCATGAAGCCAACGGAATCTTATGATGGATCTTTCGTCGACTCGACTTGCTAATGTTGGGCATACAACTAACGGAGGACTAGTACCCATGTACGTACTCTTGATTGACCAGAGCAAAGAAAAAACAAATGAGGCTTTGTTTGGATTTCCGCTTTGTCTCAAATACCTCTGTAGAAAAAATACAGATCTTTCTCCGTCGTTTTATTTACAACTGGAAATCTTCAAACGCAGCCTAAAGTTTTATGCTTTAAATGGAGTTGCTAGGAAGTCAACTACAAGTATCATAAAATGATTTACATTATGGGACCGAGGGAGTAGTAATCAATAGTACACGCCAAAGACAAGATTGTGTGGAAACACAATAAGAGCGGATATACACTCTCATGTCGGTCTACATTAATGAAAAAATGACTAGCCACAACTTTTCGTGACGCGCTATTTCTCATCAACGCCAGTATTAATATTTTTAAATATTGCTAGCGTTGGTTAAATTCGAACGTCATAGCTATTTGCTTAGTGCTGACGTTGCATATTAGGTCCGGTGTTGCACATTAGTCCCATGTAAGCACTAGTCGGTTTAGCGGCCCGACGCAGTAAAAAAAACTTATCCTTTCGTCACTCTCGATCCCAACTCGACCGGCCCAACCTCCTCTCAATCCATGCCGCCGCCCTGCCCGACGCCGCCGTCGCCTGATGCGTCTCGTCTTCGCTTGACGCCGCCCCGCCGACACCGCGCGACGTCGCCCACACACCTCCTCGCCCAGCCCCGAGCACCTCCGCGGTCCGTCCACATCCTTTTTTATTTTTTAAAAGGAGAAAATGTAGGTGTTTCTTAGGGTTCTAGGTTTGTTTTAGGAATGCTGATGACGACTACATCCTTTTTATGCAGCCAACACGTTTTAGAAAATGTAGGTATTTCTTAGGGTTCTAGGTTTGTTTTAGAAAATTCAGAGGAGAAAATGTAGGTGTTTCTTAAGTCTACATCCTTTGTCCAGATGGGATTTCTTTTAGTTTTGTTAGTGCAGTTATTGGTTCATAACTGTATAACACTAGGATTTTTGTGGTATATGGTGTGCTTTCTGATAGCTTGGTAGCGTATGTGTGCAGAAGATTAATTAGTGTTTTGTTCTATGTTTTCATGATTTCTAGATGCAAGATCCTACAGAACTCAGTGAGATCGAATTAACAAATCTCCATCTCTGTGATTTTTGATCGACCAAGCTTTCAAAATGGTATAAAAATGTACTTCTTAAAGAACAAGGAATTAATATGATTTGCCTCTTCCTTTTATGCAGCCAGCACACTCATAATTAGTTTCTCATTTGGAACCCTCATAGTAAAAAAGGTAGAGGTTCAAAATGTACTTCTTAAAGAACAAGGACTTGATGTTGTATAACAAGATAAGAATTTTTTCTATCAGTTTCTTACTTCTTCTTTTCAACTCACACAATCGCTAAGAATTGTTTCTATAGCAAAAACAAGAATTACAATTGTTTGTGTTTCTATTTAATTTGTTTGATGTTTTTTCCTGTTAATTTTAGAAGTACTTCTTCTTTTCATGCATTAAACACTCACATGGCCTTTGTTCTTTAGCCAAACAACATGGCCGACTCTAGCACCTGGATAGGTTCCTCTGATCACGGGTCGGGGTTTGCCGAAGATAAAGGCGACGTCGGCACCAACCAAGTAATTAGTGTTACAGAAAACATGCATGCATTGCAAACATCCATATAAATAACAATTAGTTAATTGTTTATGATTTGAAACCCTTAACAGACATAAGTATGTGGTCCGCCTTCTCCAGCACACATTGTGCAGCAGACATGTGATGTGGTTGTGCTTAATCATGACCTAATTGGATCACCTAAGAGGACCATCAAGGCCCTAGAGAAGTTGAATGACTCCCTCGAGAAGGAGAGGGATAAGATTATCGATGACAATACAATTGTCTATGATAAGATTTTCAGTCTCGAAGGTCAGATCGTGTCGCTGAACCTCAAGGTATGTGAGATCAAGAAGGACATACAAGTCCTGAAGTCCGGAAGGATCCAACTAATGACGGAGAAAGCCCATTACATCATGAAGGGACAGATGAATAGGAATAAGCTTCTTGAGCTTAAGTGTTGCGGAACATTGCATGGGAAACAAAAAATGCATACGGTCACCAAGATGAACCTAGGAGATGCACATCTATGAGAGGAGAGATTGAATTTACATACCCTTGTAGATCACTAAGCGGAAGCGTTAAGGAATGCAGTTGATAAAGTGGTACGTCTTCGCGACTATCACGATCCGTCCCACGAACTCCCGATCGAGCACCAAACGGATGGCACCTCCGCGTTCAGCACACGTACAGCTTGATGACGTCTCCGCCTCCTCGATCCAGCTAGCGAGGGCGGGATGGTAGATGAGTTCTCCGATAGCGCGACGGCATGGCGGTGGTGGTGGAGTAGCTGCCCCGTCAGGGCTTCACCAAGCAACACCGAGAAAACTAGAGGAGGAGACGATCTAGAGGGGGGGATGGTCTGCGTCGTGGCGTGTGTGTTGCAGCCCTCCCTCCCCTCTCATATATATAGGAGGAGAGGAGGGGGCCGACTCAGCCAGAGTTTCCTCCTTTGGAGGGGGCGGCGGCCAAGAGGTGGGGCGTGGTGTCCCCATAGGGTGCCTTGCCACCTAAGGCAACGGTGGTCAGCCCCTATGTGGTCTTAGCCCCCACCTTCCGCCACACATGGGCCTTGGTGGGATGGGAGGCCAGCCAATGAGGGGCTAGTGTGCCCCCTCTCACAGCCCATGGGGCCCTCCGGGCAGGTGGACCCTCCCGGTGGACCACTGGAACACTTCCGGCACTCCCATCACAAAACCAGCATATCCTAGAACTTTTCTGGACCTTGAATACCAACTTGCTATATATCAATCCTTACCTACGGACACTTCCGGGGCTCCTCGTGACATCTGTGATCTCATCCGGCACTCTGAACAACTTTCGGTTATCACCACACATAACTCATTAATACGAAATCATCACTGAACCTGAAGTGTGCAGACCCTGCGGGTTCGAGATCTATGTAGACATGACCGAGACAGTCTCCGGTCAATAACCAATAGCGGGATATGGATGTCCATATTGACTCCTGCATATTCTATGAAGATCTTTATCGGTCAAACCATGATGTCAAGGATTCATTCAATCCCGTATATAGTTTCCTTTGTCCATCAGTATGTTACTTGCCCAAGATTCGATTGTTAGTATCTCTATACCTAGTTCAATATAGTTACCGACAAGTCTCTTTACTCGTTTCGTAATACAAGATCACGTGGCTAAATCTTTAGTCACATTGCTTGCAAACTTGTTGTAATGTTTTATTACCGAGTGGGCCCTGAGATACCTCTCTATCACAGGGAGTGACAAATTACTGTCTTGATCGATGCCAACTCAACAAACACCCTTGTAGATACCTATAGAGCACCTTTATAGGCACCCGGTTACGTTGCAACATTTGATACACACAAGGTACTCCTCCGGTGTCAGTGAGTTGCTGTTGGGGAACATCGCATGGGAAACAAAAAATTTCCTACGTGCACGAAGACCTATCATGGTGATGTTCATCTACGAGAGGAGATTTCCGATCTATGTACCCTTGTAGATCGCACAACAGAAGCGTTAAGAAACGCGGTTGATGTAGTAGAACGTCCTCACGTCCCTCGATCCGCCCCGCGAACCGTCCCACGAACCGTCCCTCGATCCGTCCCACGACCTGCTCCGATCTAGTGCCAAACGGACGACACCTCCGCGTTCAGCACACGTACAGCTCGACGATGATCTCGGCATTCTTGATCAAGCAAGAGAGACGGAGAGGTAGATGAGTTCTCCGGCAGCGTGACGATGCTCCGGAGGTTGGTGGTGATCTATCTCAGCAGGGCTCCGCCCGAGCTCCGCAGAAATACGATCTAGAGGAAAAACCGTGGAGGTATGTGGCGGGCTGCCGTGGCAAAGTTGTCTCAAAGCAGCCCTAATACCTCCGTATATATAGGAGGGAGGGGGACGGACCTGCCTTGAGGATCAAGAGAGCCCCAAGGGGTCGACCGAAGCAAGGGGGGAAGTCCTCCCCTTCCAATCCTAGTCCAACTAGGATTGGAAGGTGGAGTCCTTCTCCACTTTCCCACTTCCCCCCTTTTTTCTTTTCCCTTTGATTTCTTTCTCTCCTGCGCATAGGGTGTGACAGCCTGGTGCCGACGTTCCAGAAGATTCCCCTCTCTTTCCGTTTTCGTCATGTGATTTATTTTATTTGTCGCATCATCATCGCATCATGCGCATCATCTGCATTGCATCGGTATCTCCGTTGCCGCCCGTTTTCAAAACTTGCATTCGTTAGTAGTTGCCGGTTCTCGTCGTCGTCCGTTCTGAGTCCGACCGCACACGCACGCGCCCGCGGCACCGTCGAAACCCTGTTTTTAAAGTACGTTTCAACTTTCTTTGATCGAGGTGAAACTTGGCACGCGGTCGAGATTAGATATAGCTAGGCCGCTTGTCGATTTTCGTCGCGATCGGAGACCGTTTGGTACCCGAACGGTCGCCCGTAGCGGCACCGTCTTCGGTTATTCGTCGGACGTGTGTCGGAGTTTTAAAAGTCGATGCCGCGCCGCACCACTTCCTCTCATCTTAGCCAACGCCACTCTACACACCTAACCCTAACCCGCCTCTCCGATCGGACCGCACGAACGCGACCGGAGGGTCGAAAAACCCCCAGATACCCTGCACCCTAGCCCCTTTCCCTATTTAAGCACCCCTCCCTACCTATTTTGGGCGCCCCCTAATCTCTCCTCGTTTTCCGCGCCACCCCACCAAACCCTAGCCTCTCTCCTCCCATCTGTCTCCCTCCTCCAGCGCCGCCGGCCCGCCAGGCCCGAACCAAGCCCGCCTTGGGCCCAGATCCGGCAGCCGCCGCTGCCCGTTCGAGCCTCCCTGCCGTGCCTCCACCTCCCGAGCGCCTCGCCGCCGCCTCGGTCCCGCAGCCGCGCGCGCCTCCCGCGCCCCAGCCCGTCGCCGGCCGGTGTGCCCCCGCCGCCGCCGCCTCTCCCTGCCTGTGGTGCTCGCCATCTCCGGCCACCCCGCTCTTCTTCCTACCCCGCGCCTTCCCCGTCGTCCTCAGGGCCATCGCCGGCCGCCGCCGTCGGGAACGGGTGGATCCTGCCCAGTCCAGGCCGGATCCAGCGCTCCTCGACCTTCCCTTGCCCGCCGGAGGTCGGCCGCCCAAGCCCTGCCGGCGGCAGCTGCGCGCAGGTAGCCCCTGCGAGAGGAGGACGAGGGTAGCGCCCCAACCGCTCCTGGGCCGAGTTGCCGTCTCGTGGGCCTCGCCCAGGCAGGCCCGCGCCAGGCCGGCCACCCACGTGGGCCGCCTCCTCCTCCAACGCCCCAGTGCCCCGGCCTCTTCCTCCCCTGCAAGCTGGGCCGAGCCCAGCTAGGGTGAGCAGCCTTAATCCCACCATGTGCGTCTAATAGTATTTTGTCGTTGCCCTTTCGGCCCATTTAGGTTTTTAGGAATTAATAAATTTCAGAGTTATACGTATATTAAAACGTTCGTATCTTTTTATCCATATGTCGGATCGCGAAGATTTTTATATGCTTTTCGTGTAGAATTTCGAGTAGTATCCGTTTTTGAGACTTGCATATTTGTTTAACGCCGTTTAGAGTGCCTAACGCATGGATTTACGTGCTGTCTCCATGAGCAGATGCCCGCATTTATTTTCCTCGCGTGTTTGAGTTACTCGAATGCCAAGTTAGAAATGCCTATGGTTTAGGGGTCATTTTTGCATGCATTTTAGGGCGGTCTTTTGTATTTTTGCGTGTAGGGATTGCCCGTTAGAGTATTTTTCGTGTCTAGGTTTAATTCTCCCGCATTATTGTGTAGCGTTATTTTGTGTTGTAAACCCCACATATTATATATGTTTCCGGGGTAGAAAAATCCCATGGATTTTTCTGTGCAATTAGTTTTAGGTTTTGAGGAAGTTAGTTCACGAGATATTTTGTCGTGAAGCCCTTTTGTTTAATCCATAGGTTTTATTCCGGGCCTCGTTTGAATTAGTTGTCAACTAGTGATTTGATCTTGGATGTTTTGTATAGCCTCTGGTATTTTTAGTTGCAATAGAAATGCATGTTTAGGTGTTGTTTGACTGCCCTCAAGTTGCTTGAATAGTGCTGTTTCAGAGGAGCTGAAATATTTCTAAGTCTGGAATCTGTTATATTTTGTTGCTGTCTTGTCTTGCTTGCATCTTGTGTTCTATAGCTCTTTTGGGGTTGGTCCAATGGAGTTAATTGTACTCCTTGTGTTTCTTTAGCATGCTGTGAAGTTTCATGCCATTTGGGATACTGTAGCTATAGGTGTTGCTGCTGTCAATTTTGCTTCAGGCTGAAAACTGCACATTCCGGAGGTGTTATTTTCACTAAGTCTGAAATAGTGTGTGAGATGCCATTTTGTGTCTTCTTTTCCTAGTGCTCCTTGCTGCCCTGCTAGTTGTTGTTAGTTGATTGTAGAAGTGCGTCTTGCCCTCTTTCATGCCATGCCTTGCTTGAGCTCATCGGAGTTGTGTATCCGTAGTTGTGGGCCGAAGAAAGTGCTATGTGCCTGTTTTTGGCAGATTGTAGTGATTTCTTGTTTTGCTCGTAGTTTTCGAACCGTAGCTCCGTTTTGATCGTGTCCTACTTGAAACTTGCTTAGAATCTTGTGTAGTTTCATTTTCTCTTGCTGGTTGTTTGAGTTGATGTGCTCGTAGCCGCCATTGCACACATTTTGCATTCATGCCATCATATCTTGCGGTGCTTGTAACTTTTGATCCGTAGCTCCGTTGGAGATGTTCTTTACGTGTAGGTTGCTTGCCTTGACGCGTAGAATCACGTGAACCTATTTGTTTTGCTGTTTAACAACCAATTAAAGGTGGTAATTCAGATCTGGACAGAATTGTAAATTAACTTGTGAGGTCGTCTCGGAGATGCTATATGTCATTTCCGACCTCATTTAAAATGTCTAGATAGGTAGTTTATTTTTCGCTTCACCTCTTGCATGTTTGACAACTTTAATATTGCCGTGTATCTAACCGGGAGTGAACTAAATAATTAACGTGGAAGTTTCGTCAATATGCAACTCGTGCATATTGAACTTCACTTAATGTGTAGGTGTGATTGTGTGATTTGTCATGTCGTGACTTGCATGTATTCAGTAGCTCATGCATCATATGTGTTGTGCATCGTGTGGTGAATTTCGTGTGTTAATTTTTGTTTCCGGTTTGCTTCGTCTCGATAGAGTTCCGCAACGTGCCGGATTGTGAGGACCCGTTCGACTACGTCGGTTCGTCTGCTTCACGGAGGCATTCTTCTTCCAAGCGGGATCTCAGGCAAGATGATCATTTCCCCAGATACCATTACTATCATTGCCATGCTAGTTTTATCGCTTCTATCGATGATGTCTCGTTGCCTACCACATGTTAAATGTCAGCCTCTCAACAATGCCATGAAACCTTCAACCTGTTCGACCTAGCAAACCATTGATTGGCTATGTTACCGCTTGCTTAACCTTATTGATAGCGTTGCTAGTTGCAGGTGCAGTTGCTTCCATGTGATAACATGGGTCCCTTGTTATATCACCATATTAAATGCTATTTAATTTTAATGCACCTATATACTTGGTAAAAGGTGGAAGGCTCGGCCTTTCTAGCCTGGTGTTTTGTTCCACCTTTGCCCCCTTAGTTTCGGCTACCGGTGTTATGTTCCATAATTGAGCGCTCCTAACACGATCGGGGTTGTTATGGGGACCCCCTTGATAATTCGTTTTAGATTAAGGCTGGTCTGGCAAGGCCCAACTTTGGTTCTACTTTTGCCCAACATAATAATTCTGTTAAATTGAAATGCATAGGGAGTTAGCGCTACCCGAGGAGTAATTTTACATAAACAGGGGGGGCCAGTGCTGATGGTGTTGGTCCCAAACGGTCTGCCTGCGGGGCCACCGCGAGGAAACTCGAGGTTTGGCACCTGTAGCTAGTTCCATCCGTCGTGTCCTGAGAACGAGATACGCGGCTCCTATCGGGTACGTCGACACGTCGGGCGGCCTTGCTGGATTAGTTTTACCTTTGACGAGATATCTTGTGCATCGGGATTCCGGTGATGCTTTGGGTAATCTCAGAGTTGAGGTTTTCCACTAGGGAATCCGACGAGATCGCGAGCTTCGTGATCGAGGATTTCTATGCAGCTTGTGGTAATTTGTGATGGACTAGTTGGAGCACCCCTGCAGGGTTAAATCTTTCGTAAAGCCGTGCCCGCGGTTATGTGGCAACATGGATATTTTGTTTAACACTGGTTCTAGATAACTCAAAGTTAATTAATTAAAACATGCCTACTGTGTGCGTAACCGTGACTGTCTCTTTCGTGAGTTCTTTCTCCGATCGAGGACACGGTGGGGTTATGTCTAGCGTAGGTACGTGTTCAGGATCATTCATTTGATCATCTGTAGTTCGCGTCCGCTATGCGTAGATCTTCCCCCTCTTTATTCTTGTACTCGTAAGTTTAGCCACCAAATATATGCTTAGCCGCTGCTGCAACCTCACCACTTAACCATGCCTCACCCATTAAGCTTTGCTAGTCTTGATACCTTTGGAAATGAGATTGCTGAGTCCCCTGTGGCTCACAGATTACTACAACACCAGTTGCAGGTACAGGTAAAGGTTACTTGACGCGAGCGCGTTGATTGTTCATTTGTTGTGGCTTCTTCTTCTTCTTCTTCTTCTTCTTCTTCTTCTTCTTCTTCTTCGATCTAGGATGGGTTCCAGGCCGGCAGCCTGGGATAGCAAGGATGGACGTCGTTCTTCTTTTGTCGTTTGTTTTCGTCCGTAGTCGGACCCTGCTCTTACTCTTGATGTCGATGTAATGTACTGATGTGACTCTGATGTAGCTTGTGGCGAGTGTAAGCCAACTCTTTATATATTTCTTCTTTTCAGTACATGTACTTGTAACGATATCCATTCTTGCGACACGACGAGATGCGCTTCTATCCCTGACGAGGCCCTCGTGCCAAATTGAGGGTAGGGCCGCATCTTGGGCATGACAAGTTGGTATCAGAGCCAGGACCGACCTAGGAGCCCCCTTGA
The DNA here is from genome assembly GCF_904849725.1 of Hordeum vulgare subsp. vulgare. Classification (NCBI taxonomy): domain Eukaryota; kingdom Viridiplantae; phylum Streptophyta; class Magnoliopsida; order Poales; family Poaceae; genus Hordeum; species Hordeum vulgare. The sequence continues at coordinate 106,446,279 of NC_058524.1, read as the reverse complement.
TTGATCGAACTTGGCCGAGTCGAGTCTAGTGAAAAACTATTTGAGTCTTAGTTATATATCGGAGAGTAGGATTCTTTTTTCTCCTCTTCTATGCTCTGGTGAGGATTCGTGACGTAATAATTTGATTCTACTCCTCTTCTCACTCAAAAATTTTAGGATCACGCGGATATTCTTGGGATCTATATGATGCCGATGTGACGGAGTTCTGTCTTGGTGCCTCCTGTCTGACTTGATCTTCTTCCGGGGAGTTGAGCTCCAGGGGATTCTCGAGCACATCGTTATCATTCAGATGACTTAATATCTCAGAACGAAGGATGTTCGTAATTGCTTCAATACTAGTACTGGCGAGATAACCTCGATGTCCCTAGTACTGGTGCAGATTATTCGGGAGTACTGCCATACTTTGTATCGTTGTGATCACGAGGGTCTGTTGTAGATGAAGGTCCGAGATTTTGGTCGTGTGTTGACGGATGTGATACAAGTGACGGTTTAGTATAGGAGTTGTGTGATATTACTCCTTGTATCCGTGTACCAGATTGCATTACCAGATATTTCGGGAATTTTTAGGTGGGAATTCAAGTAGTTTCTTATAGGACAATCTTCCAACAAATGCATGATGTTAGGTTGGGGTTCGACATCTAGTGGATTCGTTTGTTCACGGTCGACTTACAACGGTGCATGTTGTGTCTTAAAGAGTCCTTGTAGCTTGCTACGACTCGGGGATGCTTCGTATGTCGGGTGCACTGCCTTGCACTTGATGGCTACCGTAAATCGTGCCCGTGCGATCCTGTCCACGAAAATATCGAACGGAAATCTTTCTCATGAGTTTGTTCTGGCTTATTTCGTAAGCCTCACCCTTTGTTTTGTTTAATTATGGTAATTCAGTTGGTTCGATGTCAAGTGGTGATTTCAGATCTTTTCTAAGAGGTGTTCTCATATTTTTATGTGAGAATGCAAATTCTTTTGTTCGTTCAATTCTTATGTCAATTCTCGTCAACCGGAGTCGTCATGTAAATTCTTTTCCAACCGGTGTGCTTCTCCTCTAGTGAATTCTGTCCTCTCCAATTTTTGCAGGTCTTCCTCTCATTATTCCGGAGTTCATCTCATCTGTCCCGAGTTGTCTTTGTTTTCCCCGCCCTCCCGCCCTTTTTCTTCAGTGATTCAATTTTCATCCAAGAGTTTTCTCTTCTTTGTGTTTCCGCTGTCTGTTCTTTTCTATCTTATCCGTTGATTCGTTGTGAAGGTTCTCAGGAGCTTCATGTTCATCCTTATTCAGTCTTGTTATTTTTCCGGTGAATTCAATTCAGTTCTCCGTGTTCATCATATTCCTTTCATCCTTGTAATTCTTTCCTATGTTGGGAATTCTTATGAGCCTATCTTGTTATTCATTCCTCTCTCTTTCTATCCGGAGTGTTGAAGATATTTCAGATGTCCTGATTCTCGTTCCTTCAACTATTTCGGGGTGCTAACCTCATCTAGTCTTCATTTGTACTGGTGCAATATCTCCCTTCTAAGCAATTTTTCTGACGGTGGTTTCTTGAGTGGGCCCATAACCCACAGGTTCTTTCCCAGGATCTTACCTGGCTCTTTTATTCTTTTCCGGAGATCTCTCATTTCTTTTCAATTATGACGTAAGTATGATTTCCATCAGTCATATTACTTCTTCAAGATCTATTTGAATTAATTTTCATATTTGGCTCAATCTTGCATTCTTCTTTATTCCGGAGGTCTCAGCTATTCTTGGTGTTGTTCCTCGTCATCATTCTTAGCTTGCAAATTCGGAGGAGTGTTTCTCTTAATCTTGCTCCATTCTTGTGGGGATTATCATTTCAGCTTGGCGCTATCATCTTCAATTGTTTCTATCATGAGTATCCCTTTCGTGCTATCCGGTGCTTCTCTGAGTTGTTTTTATTTCTCGTTCCTCCGAAGGCCAACATTTCATAAGATTCTTCGTTCTCAGCTTTCAGCTTTCATCCTCAATTCTTCTCAATTGTTGTCTCTTCATTCGTCTCTCGGTTATCCGGTGCCTTGTTCAAGTTTTCTCTCAGGTGGCTCGTGATCTCTTCGTTCTCATGTATCTCCAGTCATTCATGGTTGCCTCATTCATTTCAATTCTCACCGGTGCCTCTTTCAAGATTTCTTCTAGTTTGTGCTCATATCTCTCCTTAATCATTTCTAGAAGAATAAGTTGTATGCTAGATCTGTTGCTTGTCATCAATTTAACTTGATGAAGGATAAGCATAACATAATTCTTATTCTTGTCCTTCCTTCTTCCAAGATATCTCAATTCTTCTTCCGGAGGGGCGCATGATATCAATTCTTTTCTCGTGTGCTTATCTTTTTCCGGCGTTCCAAGTTCTTTTAAGTTTCTCTTTGTGAAGATTCATCTAAATCTTGGCAAGGTCATAACCTTATTCTTTTCTACCTTCATATCGTTGCTTCTTTCATTTGTATACGGAGGTCCTTCTTGGTGGTTCATCAAGGATGTGATTCATTCTCATGTGTTCTTCAAGATTCCTGTTGGAATACCTCAAGTATCATTTCTCTTGCATTCCCAAGTGCATTTGTTCTTCCTTTATCTTTTGAGGTGGTATTATAGCCTTCTTGTTAGTGTAGGAGTCCCGAAGAGATTTTATTTCAAGAGTGAGATAATTAAACCCACCAATTCTATGGCCATGAGATATTTCAATCCATGATTTCTTCATTGAGCTATCTTGGTTTGGATTTCACCTAAAGTTTTTTTATGGATTGTTGTTATCATGGTGCTTGTCAGTAATCTAAGTTCTCAGTGCATTCTCTTGGTGTAAGAGATTGTTCATATCTTGTTTCTCCCAATCTATCCTTGTTTCTTTTAGTGGTTGTTTGTCACCTCATATTTCTTGAGATGATTTTCATAAGCCCACTACTATCTTGTCCTTGTCGTTGTTAGTTTTTCTAACCACTACGACAATTCTATGACCGGAGGCTCTTCTATTCTATGGTAATGGTAGTTGTCATTCTTTTCTTCATTCTCTTCTTTCCGTATGAGTTAGTTCCTATTCTATCTGTTCCGGAGGCCTTGTGTTGTTGCTATTTTGGGTCTGTCTTGGTGTTATCTCAAGTTCATGGTGTTCCCTTGCTCTATGTAGTTGTTTGTTATGTATATTGTCTAAGTCTCTCTTCTTGTCGAATTTTTCGTCCCATTTTCCTACCGAAGTGCTGCCGAAATTTTCCGTGAATTCTTGCTTCTTCCTCATGTCATTCCTCATCTCTTTGCAACCTTCAAGGATTGTTGGTTTCACTTGTTTGTCAAAGAAGCGACTAAGTTTTTTTTACCTCTGGTTCTTTCTCATCCTCTCCCCCTTTCATTCTTGGATCTCGGGGCGAGATCCTCTTGTAGTGTAGGAGAGTTGTGACAGCCCGGTGCCGACGCTCCAGAAGATTCCCCTCTCTTTCCGTTTTCGTCATGTGATTTATTTTATTTGTCGCATCATCATCGCATCATGCACATCATCTGCATTGCATCGGCATCTCCGTTGCCGCCCGTTTTCAAAACTTGCATTCGTTAGTAGTTGCCGGTTCTCGTCGTCGTCCGTTCTGAGTCCGACCGCACATGCACGCGCCCGCGGCACCGTCGAAACCCTGTTTTTAAAGTACGTTTCAACTTTCTCTGATCGAGGTGAAACTTGGCACGCGGTCGAGATTAAATATAGCTAGGCCGCCTGTCGATTTTCGTCGCGATCGGAGACCGTCTGGTACCCGAACGGTCGCCCGTAGCGGCACCGTCTTCGGTTATTCGTCGAACGTCTGTCGGAGTTTTAAAAGTCGATGCCGCGCCGCACCACTTCCTCTCATCTTAGCCAACGCCACTCTACACACCTAACCCTAACCCGCCTCTCCGATCGGACCGCACGAACGCGACCGGAGGGTCCAAAAACCCCCAGATACCCTGCACCCTAGCCCCTTTCCCTATTTAAGCACCCCTCCCTGCCTATTTTGGGCGCCCCCTAATCTCTCCTCGTTTTCCGCGCCACCCCACCAAACCCTAGCCTCTCTCCTCCCACCTGTCTCCCTCCTCCAGCGCCGCCGGCCCGCCAGGCCCGAACCAAGCCCGCCTTGGGCCCAGATCCGGCCGCCGCCCGTTCGAGCCTCCCTACCGTGCCTCCACCTCCCGAGCGCCTCGCCGCCGCCTCGGTCCCGCAGCCGCGCGCGCCTCCCACGCCCCATCCCGTCGCCGGCCGGTGCGCCCCCGCCGCCGCCGCCTTGCACCTCGCCGCCGCCTCTCCCTGCCTGTGGTGCTCGCCATCTCCGGCCACCCCGCTCTTCTTCCTACCCCGCACCTTCCCCGTCGTCCTCAGGGCCATCGCCAGCCGCCGCCGTCGGGAACGGGTGGATCCTGCCCAGTCCAGGCCGGATCCAGCGCTCCTCGACCTTCCCTTGCCCGCCGGAGGTCGGCCGCCCAAGCCCTGCCGGCGGCAGCTGCGCGCAGGCAGCCCCTGCGAGAGGAGGACGAGGGTAGCGCCCCAACCGCTCCTGGGCCGAGTTGCCGTCTCGTGGGCCTCGCCCAGGCAGGCCCGCGTCAGGCCGGCCACCCACGTGGGCCGCCTCCTCCTCCAACGCCCCAGTGCCCCGGCCTCTTCCTCCCCTGCAAGCTGGGCCGAGCCCAGCTAGGGTGAGCAGCCTTAATCCCACCATGTGCGTCTCATAGTATTTTGTCGCTGCCCTTTCGACCCATTTAGGTTTTTAGGAATTAATAAATTTCAGAGTTGTACGTATATTAAAACGTTCGTATCTTTTTATCCGTATGTCGGATCGCGAAGATTTTTATATGCTTTTCGTGTAGAATTTCGCGTAGTATCCGTTTTTGAGACTTGCATATTTGTTGAACGCCGTTTAGAATGCCTAACGCGTGGATTTACGTGCTGTCTCCATGAGCAGGTGCCCGCATTTATTTTCCTCGCGTGTTTGAGTTACTCGAATGCCAAGTTCGAAATGCCTATGGTTTAGGGGTCATTTTTGCATGCATTTTAGGGCGGTCTTTTGTATTTTTGCGTGTAGGGATTGCCCGTTAGAGTATTTTTCGTGTCTAGGTTTAATTCTCCCGCATTATTGTGTAGCGTTATTTTGTGTTGTAAACCCCACATATTATATATGTTTCCGGGGTAGAAAAATCCCATGGATTTTTCTGTGCAATTAGTTTTAGGTTTTGAGGAAGTTAGTTCGCGAGATATTTTGTCGTGGAACCCTTTTGTTTAATCCGTAGATTTTATTCCGGGCCTCGTTTGAATTAGTTGTCAACTAGTGATTTGATCTTGGATGTTTTGTATAGCCTCTGGTATTTTTAGTTGCAATAGAAATGCATGTTTAGCTGTTGTTTGACTGCGCTCAAGTTGCTTGAATAGTGCTGTTTCAGAGGAGCTGAAATATTTCTAAGTCTGGAATCTGTTATATTTTGTTGCTGTCTTGTCTTGCTTGCATCTTGTGTTCTATAGCTCTTTTGGGGTTGGTCCAATGGAGTTAATTGTACTCCTTGTGTTTCTTTAGCATGCTGTGAAGTTTCATGCCATTTGGGATACTGTAGCTATAGGTGTTGCTGCTGTCAATTTTGCTTCAGGCTGAAAACTGCACATTCCGGAGGTGTTATTTTCACTAAGTCTGAAATAGTGTGTGAGATGCCATTTTGTGTCTCCTTTTCCTAGTGCTCCTTGCTGCCCTGCTAGTTGTTGTTAGTTGATTGTAGAAGTGCGTCTTACCCTCTTTCATGCCATGCCTTGCTTGAGCTCATCGGAGTTGTGTATCCGTAGTTGTGGGTCGAAGAAAGTGCTATGTGCCTGTTTTTGGCAGATTGTAGTGATTTCTTGTTTTGCTCGTAGTTTTCGAACCGTAGCTCCGTTTTGATCGTGTCCTACTTGAAACTTGCTTAGAATCTTGTGTAGTTTCATTTTCTCTTGCTGGTTGTTTGAGTTGATGTGCTCGTAGCCGCCATTGCACACATTTTGCATTCATGCCATCATATCTTGCGGTGCTTGTAACTTTTGATCCGTAGCTCCGTTGGAGATGTTCTTTACGTGTAGGTTGCTTGCCTTGACGCGTAGAATCACGTGAACCTATTTGTTTTTCTGTTTAACAACCAATTAAAGGTGGTAATTCAGATCTGGACAGAATTGTAAATTAACTTGTGAGGTCTTCTCGGAGATGCTATATGTCATTTCCGACCTCATTTAAAATGTCTAGATAGGTAGTTTATTTTCCGCTTCACCTCTTGCATGTTTGACAACTTTAATATTGCTGTGTATCTAACCGGGAGTGAACTAAATAATTAACGTGGAAGTTTCGTCAATATGCAACTCGTGCATATTGAACTTCACTTAATGTGTAGGTGTGATTGTGTGATTTATCATGTTGTGACTTGCATGTATTCAGTAGATCATGCATCATATGTTCTGTGCATCGTGTGGTGAATTTCGTGTGTTAATTTTTGTTTCCGGGTTGCTTCGTCTCGATAGAGTTCCGCAACGTGCCGGATTGTGAGGACCCGTTCGACTACGTCGGTTCGTCTGCTTCACGGAGGCATTCTTCTTCCAAGCGGGATCTCAGGCAAGATGATCATTTCCCCAGATACCATTACTATCATTGCCATGCTAGTTTTATCGCTTCTATCGATGATGTCTCGTTGCCTACCACATGTTAAATGTCAGCCTCTCAACAATGCCATGAAACCTTCAACCTGTTCGACCTAGCAAACCACTGATTGGCTATGTTACCGCTTGCTTAACCTTATTAATAGCGTTGCTAGTTGCAGGTGCAGTTGCTTCCATGTGATAACATGGGTCCCTTGTTATATCACCATATTAAATGCTATTTAATTTTAATGCACCTATATACTTGGTAAAAGGTGGAAGGCTCGGCCTTTCTAGCCTGGTGTTTTGTTCCACCTTTGCCCCCTTAGTTTCGGCTACCGGTGTTATGTTCCATAATTGAGCGCTCCTAACACGATCGGGGTTGTTATGGGGACCCCCTTGATAATTCGTTTTAGATTAAGGCTGGTCTGGCAAGGCCCAACTTTGGTTCTACTTTTGCCCAACATAATAATTCTGTTAAATTGAAATGCATAGGGAGTTAGCGCTACCCGAGGAGTAATTTTACATAAACACGGGGGGCCAGTGCTTAGCCGCTGCTGCAACCTCACCACTTAACCATGCCTCACCCATTAAGCTTTGCTAGTCTTGATACCTTTGGAAATGAGATTGCTGAGTCCCCTGTGGCTCACAGATTACTACAACACCAGTTGCAGGTACAAGTAAAGGTTACTTGACGCGAGCGCGTTGATTGTTCATTTGGAGTGGCTTCTTCTTCTTCTTCTTCTTCTTCTTCTTCTTCGATCTAGGATGGGTTCCAGGCCGGCAGCCTGGGATAGCAAGGATGGACGTCGTTCTTCTTTTGTCGTTTGTTTTCGTCCGTAGTCGAACCCTGCTCTTACTCTTGATGTCGATGTAATGTACTGATGTGACTCTGATGTAGCTTGTGGAAAGTGTAAGCCAACTCTTTATATATTTCTTCTTTTCAGTACATGTACTTGTAACGATATCCATTCTTGCGACACGACGAGATGCGCTTCTATCCCTGACGAGGCCCTCGTGCCAAATTGAGGGTAGGGCCGCATCTTGGGCGTGACATAGGGCCTCTTGGGCTGTCCCACCAGCCCACTAAGGGCTGGTGTGGCACCCCTAAGGCCTATGGGCTTCCCCCGGGTGGGCTGCCCCCCCGGTGAACATCCGGAACCCATTCGTCACTCCAGGTACATTCCCGGTAATGCCGAAAACTTTCCGGTAATCAAATGAGGTCATCCTATATATCAATCTTTGTCTACGGACCATTCCAGAAAACCTCGTGACGTCTGTGATCTCATCCAGGACTACGAACAACATTCCGTAACCAACCATATAACTCAAATACGCATAAAACAACGCCGAACCTTAAGTGTGTAGACCCTGCGGGTTCGAGAACTATGTAGACATGACCCGAGGGACTCCTCATTCAATATCCAATAGCGGTACCTGAATGCCCATATTGGATCCTACATATTCCACGAAGATCTTATCGTTTGAACCTCAGTGCCAAGGATTCATATAATCCCGTATGTCATTCCCTTTGTCCTTCGGTATGTTACTTGCCCGAGATTCAATTGTCAGTATCCGCATACCTATTTCAATCTCGTTTATTGGCAAGTCTCTTTACTCATTCCGTAATACAAGATCCCGTGACTTCCACTAAGTCACATTGCTTGCAAGGCTTGTGTGTGATGTTATATTACCGAGTGGGCCCCGAGATACCTCTCCGTCACACGGAGTGACAAATTCCAGTCTTGATCAATACTAACTCAACGGACACCTTTGGAGATACCTGTAGAGCATATTTATAGTCACCCAGTTACGTTGTGACGTTTGATACACACAAGGCATTCCTCCGGTGTCAGTGAGTTATATGATCTCATGGTCATAGGAATAAATACTTGACACGCAGAAAAACAGTAGCAACAAAATGACACGATCAACATGATACGTTCATTAGTTTGGGTCTAGTCCATCACATGATTCTCCTAATGATGTGATCCCGTTATCAAGTGACAACACTTGCCTATGGTCCGGAAACCTTGAGCATCTTTAATCAACGAGCTAGTCAACTAGAGGCTTACTAGGGATAGTGTTTTGTCTATGTATCCACACAAGTATTGTGTTTCCAATCAATACAATTATAGCATGGATAATAAAGATTATCATGAACAAAGAAATATAATAATAACTAATTTATTATTGCCTCTAGGGCATATTTCCAACAGTCTCCCACTTGCACTAGAGTCAATAATCTAGTTCACATCACCATGTGATTCTAAAGAATCTAACACCCATATAGTTCTGGGGTCTGATCACGTCTTGCTCGTGAGAGAGGTTTTAGTCAATGGTTCTGAAACTTTCAGATCCGTGTGTTCTTTACAAATCATTATGTCATCTTATAGATGCTGCTACTACGTGCGATTCGGAAATACTCCAAATATCTACTCCACTATACGAATCCGTTTCACTACTCATAGTTATTCAGATTAGTGTCAAAGCTTGCATCGACGTAACCCTTTACGACAAACTATTTAACCACCTCCAGAATCGAGAAAATTTCCTTAGTCCATTCGTTACTAAGGATAACTTTGACCGCTGCTAGTGATTCAATCATGGATCACTCTCTATACCTCTCAACAGACTTGAGGCAAGGCACACATCAGGTGCGGTACTCAGCATGGCATACTTCAGATTCTACGGCCAAGGCATAGAAGACGACCTTCGTCTATTCTCTTTATTCTGCCGGGGTCGGGTTTTGAGTCTTACTCAAATTCACACCTTACAACACAACCAAGAACTCCTTCTTTGCTGATCTATTTTGAACTCCTTCAAAAACTTGTCAAAGCATGCATCTTGTTGAAACTTCTATTAAGCGTTTCGATCTATCTCCATAGATCTTGATGCTCAACGTTCAAGTAGCGCAATCCAGGTATTCCTTTGAAAAACTCCTTTCAAACAACCTTTTATGCTTTTACAGAAATTCTACATTACTTCTGATCCACAATATGTCACCACATATACTTATCAGAAATTCTACAGTGCTCCCACTCACTTCTTTGGAAATACAAGTTTCTCATAAACCTTGTACAAACCCAAAATCTTTGATCATCTCATCAAAGTGTATATTCCAACTCCGAGATGCTTGCACCAGTCCAGTGAAGGATCGCTGGAGCTTGCATACTTGTTAGTATCCTTAGGATCGACAAAACATTCTGATTGTATCACATACAATCTTTCCTCAAGGAAACCATCGAGGAAACAATGTTTTGACTTCCTATGTGCAATATTTTACAAATAATGCAGCAACTACTTACATAATTCCAACATACTTTTAGCATCGCTACGAGTGAGAAAGTCACATCATAGTCAACTTTTTGATCTTGTCGAAAACATCTTTGCGACAAGTCGAGCTTTTCTTAATAGTGACTTATTACCATCATCGTCTGTATTCCTTTTAAAGATCCATCTTTACTTAATAGTCTTACTACCATCAAGCAGTTCTTCCAAAGTCTACACTTTGTTTTATACATGGATACTCTCTCGGATTTCATGGCCTCCAGCCATTTGTCAGAATACGGGCCCACCATTGCTTCTCCATAACTCGTAGGTTCATTGTTGTTCAACAACATGACCTCCAAGATAGGGTTACTGTACCACTCTGTAGTATTACGAGACCTTGTCGACCTACGAGGTCTGTAGTAACTTGATCTGATGCTCAATGATCACTATCATCAGCTTTCCACTTCAATTGGTGTAGGCGCCACAGGAACAACTTCGTGCACCCTGCTACAAACTAGTTTAAGTGATGGTTCAATAACCTCATCAAGTTCTATCACCCTCCCACTCAATTCTTTCGAGAGAAACCTTTCCTCGATAAAGGGTCCGTTTCTAGAAACAAACACTTTGCTTCCGGATCTGAGATAGGAGATGTATCCAACTGTTTTGGATATCCTATGAAGATGCTTTCATCTGCTTTGGGTTCAAGCTTACCAGACTGAAACCTTTTTCACATAAGCATCGTAGCCCCAAACTTTCAAGAAACGACATCTTAGATTTCTCTAAACCTCAGTCTATACTGTGTCATCTCAACGGAAATACGCGGTGCCCTATTTAAAGTGAATGTGTTGTCTCTAATGCATAACCCATAAACGATAGTGGTAATTCGATAAGAGACATCATAGTATGCACCATATCAAATAGGGCGTGGCTATGACGTTCAGACACATCATCACACTATGGTGTTCCAGGTGGCATGAACTGCGAAACAACTTCCACATTGTCTTAACTGCGTACCAAAACTCGTAACTCAGATGTTCATCTCTATGATCATATCGTAGACAGTTTATCCTCTTGTCACGACGATCTTCACTCTGAAATAGCTTTGAACTTTTCAATATTTCAGACTTGTGATTCATCAAGTAAATACTCCTATATCTACTCAAATCGTCAGTGAAGTAAGAACATAACGATATCCACTACGTGCCTCAGCACCCATTGGACTGCATACATCAAAATGTATTACTTCCAACAAGTTACTATCTTGTTTCATGTGGCATGATCTGCATGTCTGAAGTGATTCAAAATCAAGTGAGTCCAAACGATCCATCCGCATGGAGTTTCTTGATGCGTTTTATACCAACAGGTATGGTTTGCATGCCTCAAACGTTTCAAAAATGAGTGAGTACAAAGATCCATCAGCATGGAGCTTCTTCATGCATTTTACACCAACATGACTCAAGTGGCAGTGCCACAACTAAGTGGTACTATCATTATTACTTTCTATCTTTTGGCACTAATATTATGAACATGTGTAACACTATGATCGAGTTTCAATGAACCATTAAGGGTAATTATTCGAGCAAATATAATAAATATTCTTCTCTTTAAATGAATAATCGTATTGCAATAAACACGATCCAATCATGTTCATACTCAACGCAAACACCAAATAAAAATTATTTAGGTTTTACCACCAATCCCGATGATAGAGGGAGCGTGCGATGTTTGATCATATCAACCTTGGAAACACTTCCAACACGTATCGTCACCTCGCCTTTAGCTAGTCTCCTTTATTTCGTAGCTTTCATTTCGTGTTACTAATCACTTAGCAACCGAACCGGTATCCAATACCCTCGTGCTACTAGGAGTACTAGTAAAGTACACATCAATATCATATATATCAAATATACTTCTTTCGACTTTGCCAGCCTTCTTATCTACCAAGCATCTAGGGTAGCTCTGCCTCAGTGACCGTTCCCCTCATAACAGAAGCACTTAGTCTCGGGTTTGGGTTTAATCTTGGGTCTCTTCATTAGTGCAACAATTGTTTTGCCGTTTCACGAAGTATCCCTTCTAGCCCTTGCCTTTCTTGAAACTTAGTGGTTTTACCAACCATCAACTATTGATGCTCCTTCTTGATTTCTACTTTCGTAGTGTCAAACATCGCGAATCGCTCAAGGATCATTGTATCTATCCTTGATATGTTATAGTGCATCACGAAGCTCTCTCAGCTTGGTGGCAGTGACTTTGGAGAACCATCACTATCTCATCTGTAAGATTAACTCCCACTTGATTCAAGCGATTGTCGTACTCAAACAATCTGAGCACACGCTCAACAATTGAGCTTTTCTCCTCTACTTCGTGGATAAAGAATCTTGTCGGAGGTCTCATACCTCTTAACAAGGGCACAAGCATGAAATCACAATTTCATCTCTTTAGAACATCACTTATGTTTCGTGACGTTTCAAAACGTCTTCGGCGCCTTGCTTCTAAGCCATTAAGTACTTTGCACTGAACTATCGCGTAGTCATCAGAAACGTGTATGTCGGATGTTCACAACATCCACAGACGACGCTTGAGGTGCAGCACACTGAGTGGTGCATTAAGGACATAAGCCTTCTGCGCAGCAACGAGGAAAATCCTCAGTTTTATAGACTCAATCCGCAAAGTTTGCTACTATCAACTTTCAGCTAAATTTTCTCTAGGAACATATAAAAACAGTAGAGTTATAGCGCAAGATACATCGTAATTCACAAAGACCATTAGACTAGGTTCATGACAATTAGTTCAATTAATCATATTATTTAAGAACTCCCACTCAAAAAGTACATCTCTCTAGTCATTTGAGTGGTACATGATCCAAATCCACTATCTCAAGTCCGATCATCACGTGAGTCGAGAATAATTTCAGTGGTAAGCATCTCTATGCTAATCATATCAACTATACGATTCATGCTTGACCTTTCGGTCTCATGTGTTCCGAGCCCATGTCTGTACATGCTAGGCTCGTCAAGTTTAACCCGAGTGTTCCGCGTGTGCAACTGTTTTGCACCCGTTGTATGTGAACGTTGAGTCTATCACACCCGATCATCACGTGGTGTCTCGAAACGAAGAACTGTCGCAACGGTGCACAGTCGGGGATAACACAATTTGAGCTTGAAATTTTAGTGAGAGATCACCTCATAATGCTACCGTCGTTCTAAGTATAATAAAGTGCATAAAGGATTAACATCACATGCAATTCATAAGTGACATGATATGGCCATCATCATGTGCTTCTTGATCTCCATCACCAAAGCACCGGCACGATCTTATTGTCACCGGCGTCACACCATGATCTCCATCATCATGATCTCCATCAACGTGTCTCCATCGGGGTTGTCGTGCTACTCATGTTATTACTACTAAAGCTACATCCTAGCAATATAGTAAACGCATCTGCAAGCACAAACGTTAGTTTAAAGACAACCCTATGGCTCCTGCCGGTTGCCGTACCATCGACATGCAAGTCGATATTAACTATTACAACATGATCATCTCATACATCCAATATATCACATCACGTCGTTGGCCATACCACATCACAAGCATACCCTGCAAAAACAAGTTAGACGTCCTCTAATTGTTGTTGCATGTTTTACGTGGTTGCCATGGGTATCTACTAGGATCGCATCTTACTTACGCAAACACCACAACGGAGATGTATGAATTGCTATTTAACCTCTCTCCAAGGACCTCCTCGGTCAAATCCAATTCAACTAAAGTTGGAGAAACCGACACTCGCCAGTCATCTTTGAGCAACGGGGTTGCTCGTAGTGATGAACCCAGTCTCTCGTAAGCGTACGAGTAATGTCGATCCGGGCCGCTTCGATCCAACAATACCGCAAAATCAAGAAAAGACTAAGGAGGACATCAAATCGCACATCACCGCCCACAAAAACTTTTGTGTTCTACTCGAGATAACATCTACGCATGAACCTAGCTCATGATGCCACTGTTGGGGAATGTCGCATGGGAAACAAAAAATTTCCTACGCGCACGAAGACCTATCATGGTGATGTTCATCTACGAGAGGAAATTTCCGATCTACGTACCCTTGTAGATCGCATAGCAGAAGCGTTAAGAAACGCGGTTGATGTATTGGAACGTCCTCACGTCCCTCGATCTACCGCGCGAACCGTCCCATGAACCGTCCCTCGATCCGTCCCACGATCCGCTCCGATCTAGTGCCGAACGGACGACACCTCCACGTTCAGCACACGTACAGCTCGACGATGATCTGGGCCTTCTTGATCCAGTAAGAGAGACGGAGAGGTAGATGAGTTCTCCGGCAGCGTGACGGCGCTCCGGAGGTTGGTGGTGATCTATCTCAGCAGGGTTCCGCCCGAGCTCCGCAGAAATACGATCTAGAGGAAAAACCGTGGAGGTATGTGGTCGGGCTGCCGTGGCAAAGTTGTCTCAAATCAGCCCTAATACCTCCGTATATATAGGAGGGAGGGGGAGGGACATGCCTTGAGGATCAAGAGAGCCCCAAGGGGTCGGCCGAAGCAAGGGGGAAGTCCTCCCCTTCCAGTCCTAGTCCAACTAGGATTGGAAGGTGGAGCCCTTCTCCACTTTCCCACTTCCCCCTTTTTCCCTCTTTGATTTCTTTCTATCCTGCTCATAGGGCCTCTTGGGCTGTCCCACCAGCCTGCTAAGGGCTGGTGTGGCACCCCTAAGGCTTATGGGCTTCCCCCGGGTGGGCTGCCCCCCCCCCCCGGTGAACATCCGGAACTCATTCGTCACTCCCGGTAATGCCGAAAACTTTCCGGTAATCAAATGAGGTCATCCTATATATCAATCTTCGTCTCGGGACCATTCTGGAAACCCTCGTGACGTCTGTGATCTTATCCGGGACTCCGAACAACATTCGGTAACCAACCATATAACTCAAATACGCATAAAACAACGCCGAACCTTAAGTGTGCAGACCCTGCGGGTTCAAGAACTATGTAGACATGACCCGAGGGACTCCTCGGTCAATATCCAATAGCGGAACCTGGATGCCCATATTGGATCCTACATATTCCACGAAGATCTTATCGTTTGAACCTCAGTGCCAAGGATTCATATAATCCCGTATGTCATTCCCTTTGTCCTTCGGTATGTTACTTGCCCGATATTCGATCGTCAGTATCCGCATACCTATTTCAATCTTGTTTATCGGCAAGTCTCTTTACTCGTTCCGTAATACAAGATCCCGTGACTTTCACTAAGTCACATTGCTTGCAAGGCTTGTGTGTGATGTTGTATTACCGAGTGGGCCCCGAGATACCTCTCCGTCACACGGAGTGACAAATCCCTGTCTTGATCCATACTAACTCAACGGACACCTTCGGAGATACCTGTAGAGCATCTTTATAGTCACCCAGTTACGTTGTGACGTTTGATACACACAAGGCATTCCTCCGGTGTCAGTGAGTTATATGATCTCATGGTCATAGGAATAAATACTTGACACGCAGATAAACAGTAGCAACAAAATGACACGATCAACATGCTACGTTCATTAGTTTGGGTCTAGTCCATCACATGATTCTCCTAATGCTGTGATCCCATTATCAAGTGACAACACTTGCCTATGTTGAGGAAACCTTGACCATATTTGATCAACGAGCTAGTCAACTAGAGGCTTACTAGGGACAGTGTTTTGTCTATGTATCCACACAAGTATTGTGTTTCCAATCAATACAATTATAGCATGGATAATAAACGATTATCATGAACAAAGAAATATAATAATAACTAATTTATTATTGCCTCTAGGGCATATTTCCAACAGTTGCATGATCTCATGGTCATAGGAACATATACTTGACATGCAGAAAATGTTGGGGAACATTGCATGGGAAACAAAAAAATTCCTACGCACACGAAGAGCTATCATGGTGATGTCCATCTACGAGAGGAGATTAGATCTACGTACCCTTGTAGATTGCTAAGCGGGAAGCGTTAAGAAACGCGTTGGTGTAGTGGTACAGCTTCGTGATTCAAATCACCGTCTTCCCACGATCCGTTCCGATCTAGCGCCGAACGGACGGCACCTCCGCATTCAGCACACGTACAACTCAATGACGATCTCGGCCTTCTTGATCCAGCAAGAGAGACGGAGAAGTAGATGAGTTCTCCGGCAGCGTGACGGAGCTCCGGTGGTGGTGATGATCTACTCCTGCAGGGCTCCGCCCAAGCTCCGCAGAAATCCGATCTAGAGGTAAAACTATGTGGTATAGGTTTGAGTTGCACGAGGCAAAGTTGGGTCTTAAAAACCCTAAAACCACCAGTATATATAGGAGGAGGGGAGGGGCTAGCCTTGGGGTTCAAGGACCCCAAGGGTGCGCCGGCCGAAGGCAGAGGAGGACTCCTTCTCCAATTCGGTTTGGGAAGGAGGAGTCCTCCGCTTCCTTCCCACCTCCCTCTTTCCTTTTTTTCTTTCCTTTGGTATTTTCCCTTGTGGCACCATGATCCTATTGGGCTGGCCTCACCAGCCCACTAAGGGATGGTTTGCCACCCTAGGGTCACTGGGCTCACTCCCGGGTGGGTGGGCCCCTCCTGGTGAAACCCGGAACCCATTCATCACTCCCGGTACACTGTTGGAAATGCCCGAAACTTTCCGGTGACCAAATGAAACCATCCTATATATCAATATTTGTTTCCAGACCATTTCGAAAACCCTCGTGACATCCGTGATCTCATCCGGGACTCCGAACAACATTCGGTGACCATACATATATCTCAATTATACTAAACCATCATCGAACCTTAAGTGTGCAGACCCTGCGGGTTCGAGAACTATGCAGACATGTCCCGAGACACTCCTCAGTCAATATCCAATAGCGGGACCTGGATGCCCATATTGGATCCTACATATTCTCCGAAGATCTTATCGGTTGAACCTCAGTGCCAAGGATTCATATAATCCCGTATGCCATTCCCTTTGTACTTCGGTATGTTACTTGCCCGAGATTCGATCATCGGTATCCACATACCTATTTCAATATCGTTACCGGCAAGTCTCTTTACTCGTTCCGTAATACAAGATCATGTGACTTACATTTAGTCACATTGCTTGCAAGGCTTGTTTGTGATGTTGTATTACCGACTAGGCCACGAGATACCTCTCCGTCACACGGAGTGACAAATCCCAGTCTTGATCCATACTAACTCAACGGACACCTTCGGAGATACCTGTAGAGCACCTTTATAGTCACCTAGTTACGTTGTGACGTTTGATACACACAAGGTATTCCTCCGGTGCCAGTGAGTTATATGATCTCATGGTCATAGGAATAAATACTTGAGACGCAGAAAACAATAGCAACAAAATGACACAATCACATGCTATGTTCATAGTTTGGGTCTAGTCCATCACATGATTCTCCTAATAATGTGATCCAGTTATCAAGTGACAACACTTGCATATGGTCAGAAAACCTTGACCATCCTTGATCAACTGGCTAGCCAACTAGAGGCTTGCTTGGGACATTGTTTTGTCTATGTATCCACACATGTATCTATGTTTTCATTCAATACAATTATAGCATGGATAATAAACGATTATCTTGAAACATGAAATATAATAATAACTATTTTATCATTGCCTCTAGGGCATATTTCCAACAGAAAACAATAGCAATAAACTGACACGATCATATGCTACGTTCATTGCATGGGTCTTGTTCATCACATCATTCTCCTAATTATGTGATCCCGTTATCAAATGACAACTCATGTCTATGGCCAAGAAACCTTGACCATCTTTGATCAACGAGCTAGTCGTCCTTTTAGAGGCTCACTAGGGACAATGTGTTGTCTATGTATCCACACATGTATTTGAGTTTCCAATCAATACATTTCTAGCATGGATAATAAACGATTATCATGAACAAGGAAATATAATAATAACCACTTTATTATTGCTTCTAGGGCATATTTCCAACATTAAGTTAGTCCTTAGACGAAACTAGGTAGTGTAGAGAGGGGCAGATCGTTACATTGTGAAGTTTGTACTTTATTTTGTGAATTGGTGAAACGTTTAGTTTGTTAAGCTGATGGTATATTTTGTGAATTTCTGAAATGTTTAGTTTGTGAAGATCGTAGTATCTTTTGTGAATTGCTGAAACGTTTGGTTTGTGAAGTTTCCACTAAATTTTGGCATATTTTTTATTAGCTAAATATAACAGTGCCGGTGTGCAACTCCAATGCCATAGGTATTCAAAATACTATTGGCGCCGTATCAAATGCCACCACTAAATTTTAACAATGGCGCCTTATTGATGGAGTCGGGTGTCCACGCCAACAAGACCATTTTTGTCACGTCATAGTTAGGCTTTTCTGCACTAGTATTACTTGACCCAATTATTTGGCACCATGCGATCCTCCATGGATCTTGTAGTATTGAAGGCCAGGGCTCCGCTGAAGGTCCAACTTTTTTTGTGGCTCGCCATGCAAAATAGGGTCTGGATTGTTGACCATTTGGCTAACTGGGGCTGGCCCAACTACGGCCTTTGCCCGCTTTGCAACCACGTGCAAGAATACATTGACCATCTCCTCTTCACATGCTGATACACAACTAGACTTTCGGAAATGATAAAGCTTCGCTCCAGCTTGAAAGCATAAACATTTCCACTTGGCACGGTCAACTGAAGAGTGGTGGATCGGCCTCTCCGGCTCTACCATACCAAATAGAAAGGCCATGGCTATCCTCTCCATGCTCACCTCTTGAACAATCTGAAAGAAATGGATGTCACATCTTCCAACTCAAGAGTGCCCCTCCCCCTCCCTCGGGGCAGTTCTACAAGCTAACATGAATATTGATGCTCAAACTTGGGTCACTGCAGGTGCAAACAAATGGTGATCGTAGGCCTTTTGTAGTGCTGTTGTAAGACATCATGTGTTGTAACACAAACATTAAACTCCTTTTCCCTCTTCATTAATGAATGAGGCCAATATTTTGCCTCTTTTCAAGAAGAAAAATACAGTACACAGACGTGGTTGTTTTCACTTTGAACGAATTTGACCATATAGTCTAGGCTGGCAGTTGCTCGCATCTACTCATGTTGGGTATGGCTTTGAGCATGAAAGGTAGGGGGCGTAGGAGATTCAAGTCTCCCCCTTCCCCTTCCGCGCCCTAGCGCCATCTCCCCGGGAGGCGGTCAGGGCGCCGCGCGGCCCCCTCCTCCTCCCTCTCCACTCGTCGTTGTCTGGGGGCGCCCCCGCCTCTGGCTCGGGTGGTGCTGGTGGCAGCGGGGCCTCATTTTCCCGCGTGTGGCCCTCCTTCCTGGGGCGAGGGTCGCCGACGGTGTGATTCGGTTTGCTGCGACCCGGCGACCTCGTGGTAGGATCCGACGATCGGCATGTGGTGGCGCTTCCTTTGGCGACGGGGCGGACTGGTGGTGCGGGGTGGTCGGCAGTGTGGACGACGCCTCACCCCTGGCCCAGATATGAGCCCTTAGGGACACATCTGGGTCCTAGCGGGTTGGTTCCGGTGCGGTCACGATGCCTCCTACGTGGTGAGGTAGGACGCCTCGGATCGGGAGCGGACACGTTGATGGCATGCCTTCTGCAGCGTGATGGCGTGAGCTTTACGGGCACCTGAGCGCCCGTCGGGCCTGTGGGCCCACAGGCCTAGTATGCTCGTGCTATGGCTTCTGGTCGGTTACTGTCATTGACAATATAGATTGAGCCCTCTCGCGTGCCGATGGCATTGCTGCTTCGAGTCCCTATCTCCTCCTCTTCGTTCCGCATGTCCCAGTTTCTAGTGTCGTGGAGAGATGGTGTGGGAAGCTTCAAGATCATGTTAGTGCACGGTGGTGGTCGGTGAGATGGCGGGCTCCGGAGCATCCGAGGAGAAGTCCGGAATCGGGAGGAATCCCTGTGGGTCTGGCCGACACCTACGGGGTGGCACCTGAGGGTGTTGCCGGACCTTCCTCGAGGGCGTCGGGGGCTACCCTTTCCTTCTCCTTGCCGTGTACCGACGGAAACCCTTGGCAGAAACGACATCATCATCGCGTCCCTTCTTGGAGGTGTTGATAGGTACCGGCGCTTCGGAGTCTAGGAGTTTGGTGGGAGATCTCTGATGGGCACAGCGATTGCGATGCTTCTTTGTTTTTGTTGATCCTTAGTTGTCGGTATTTGTACCTTTTGTATTTTCTCTTTCATTTCTTTTGACCATGAATGTGGTGTTTTTTTCTCAACACCTATCGTTGGTCTTATTGGTGTTGATTGCTTTGTAATACAAAGCGGGTGAAAACCCTTTTTCGAATGGGTACAACTCTGAGGTTCGGAAGGACAAATTCAGAGTATCCATGCATGAACTCGGGTCTCTTCAAAATTACAACTTTGTTAATTTGTAGTTATTAGTCTATTGGCTGATGGATCTAGACCTCAATTATGAGGCTGTGGTTCTGACACTCACGTTTAATATACATTTTTTGGTAAATTAGAAAACTGGATAAATTAAGAAACTTATATCATCAATATAACTAGTGAAAATTCTATAAGATGCCACTAAGAATATATGTTTACAAACTTTGCTCAATGATGAATCTAATACTATGTTATTATTTACTCCCTCCGTCCCAAAATAACTGTCTCAAACTTAATATAACTTTATATTAGAGTTAGTACAAAGTTGAGACACTTATTTTGGGACGGAGGGAGTATAACATACAACACATTTTATACTAATCGATCTGAAGAGATAACGGAAGCAATCTAAATACCTAGCAAAACCGAGGGAGCGAGGAAGGGAAAGAGAGAAAGAGAGAGATGGATCGGCTTTTGCGTATATGAGAAAATATTTGAAGATCTACAATACCAACTAGCCTAAGTTTTACCCCGCAAAAAACAACTAGCCTCACGTTTTCTCACAAAAAAAAAACTAGTCACACTTACAATTACACAACTAACACTCAAAGAAGGAAGTAGTGTTATTTGGGACAAACATTAGCACGTTGAATTGAAGCAAAAATCATGTGGACGTACAAAGACTTCTTCACTATTTTAACCTTGTCAGAAAATTTTAGCACAAAATGAAGTCTTCCGGATTTCCTTTCATAATTTAATCCTTTTAGTAATGCACGAGCTTGTGGCGTTTCTGTCTCACATAGACACCCCAAATCATGCAAAGTTTTTCTCCTTAATAAAGAGTAAGTGCCAAATGGACACATGTCGGAAACGTGACACCTAAGAGCAACTACAAACAGGGGCGCTATCTAAGTGGCGCGTCGGAAAAATCACACATTTTGCTGGCGCGCCTGCGTTGACCGGTCCAGTAGAGGCGTTAAATTCACGCGCTGGATAATCGGTTGCGCGTGGAGCGAAACGCCATCCCGTGCTGGGTATTTTAAGCGCCCACTCCGGCACGCGCAACTCCGCGCGCTCTCTCCCTCCCGCCCCGCATGTGCCCGCCCCACGTCGTCGCCTGAGAAATTGTCCGATGGAGCGCGTTGACGACATCCCCCTCACCCCTTCCTACACCCGCGACCCCTCTTCCCCCCTCCCTCCTGTCGTCGCCGCCGCAAATCCTCGCACGGGGCTGAGCATCGCCGCTGCCGACGTTGCCAGTACCGCTCCACCAAGCGACGGCCTCGCGCGCAGCTTGTTCATCGCACCACGGCTGACAACGGTGGGTGTCGTCACGTCGCCGCCGCGTGCCGTCAAGCCAAGCCCCCCTCCCTCCCTCGTCAAGCGACCGAATGCGGCAGCCGCAATGGCAGAGCCGACCCAAAAGAAGAGGGCAATGGATGGCGCCGGCGCTAGTAAGCGGCCGAAGAAGAAGCTTGCAAGGCGTCCAGCCGCGGCTCCGCCGACTGAAGAAGCACCGGAGAGCTCGCGATTTGTTGTGCCGATATCCGCTGCGGACAAGGTGCTCGATGAAGTGCCCACAAGGTATGATTTCGCCTTTTTGTTTATAATTTCTTTACATAAAAATGGGTAGCTTAGTTTTATTCTGCATGCTTTGTTGTTTCGATAATGAGACATATATGCCAACCATGGGTGTCGGCTCGAACAATTAATCTCAAACCAATGAAGTTCATGGAGATGATGAGATGCATGAGTATGGTGAGGGTATCTTCGAGGCACCGAAAGGAAGAGCGGGCAACTACACCACCGAGGAAGATATCTTCCTATGCAATGCATGGTTGGTTGTGTCTATGGATGCAACCATTGGAGGGGAGCAAAGTAGAGATACATATTGGGACCGGATTAAGGAGTACTTTGTTGAGCGAAACAAGAGTGGGATTGAGCGAACCAATAGATCTCTTTGCTTTCGGTGGTCGATAATCAACAAAGATTGTCAAAGGTGGGTGGCAGCAATGAAGTCGGTTGACACGATAAAGCCAAGTGGCACTAATGATAGAGATAGGGTAAATGACATTTATTTATGTTCCATGTTTATGGTTCTTCTTTGGTGTTTCAAATGCTAACTTGTTCTCTTGTTTGTAGCTCAATATTGCACAAAACCTATTCCAAAAAGAACAGAAGAAGACCAAGAAAGGCAAGATCAAGAAAGAAAGAGCATTTTATTGCCCCATTGCTACAAAGTGTTGAAAGGAGTAGAGAAGTGGAAGACCCGTTATGACCAAGAGGAGAGCAAGAAAAGGAAGGCAACTATTGATTTAGATGATGATGAGGAGGCATCAAGTGATAATGACAAGAGGAACCCTACACCAAACTCGATTGCCTACTCGAGATCAAATGGTAACTTTTCACCATCATCGTCTATCTTTATTTTAAAGATCCATCTTTACTTAATAGTCCTACGACCATCAAGTAGTTCTTCCAAAGTCTACACTTTGTCTTCATACATGGATCCTCTCTCGGATTTCATGGCCACCATCCATTTGTCGGAATCCAGGCCTACCGTCGCTTCTTCATAGCTCGTAGGTTCATTGTTGTTCAACAACATGACCCCCAAGACAGGGTTACCGTACCACTCTGTAGTAGTACGCGACCTTGTCGACCTACGAGGTTTGTAGTAACTTGATCTGAAGCTTAATGATCACCATCATCAGTTTCCACTTCAATTGGTGTAGGCGCCACGGGAACATCTTCATGCACCCTGCTACACACTGGTTGCAGTGACGGTTCACTAACCTCATCAATTTCCACCACCCTCCCACTCAATTCTTTCGAGAGAAACCTTTCCTCAAGAAAGAACCCGTTTCTAGAAACAAACACTTTGCTTTCGGATCTGAGATAGGAGATATATCCAACTGTCTTGGATATCCTATGAAGATGCTTTTATCCGCTTTGGGTTCGAGCTTATCAGACTGAAACTTTTCACATAAGCGTGCCCCAAACTTTCAAGAAATGACAGCTTAGGTCTCCAAACCATAGTCTATACTATGTCATCTCAACGGAAATATGCGGTGCCCTATTTAAAGTGAATGTGGTTGTCTCTAATGCATAACCCATAAATGATAGTGGTGATTCGATAAGAGACATCATAGTATGCACCATATCAAAGTGGGCGCGGCTATGACGTTTGGACACACCATCACACTATGATGTTCCAGGTGGCATGAATTGCGAAACAATTTCCACATTGTCTCAAGTGTGTACCAAAACTCGCAACTCAGATATTCATCTCTATGATCATATCATAGATAGTTTTATCCTCTTGTCACGACGATCTTCACTCTGAAATAGCCTTGAACTTTTCAATATTTCAGATTTGTGATTCATCAAGTAAATACTCTTGTATCTACTCAAGTCGTCAGTGAAGTAAGAACATAATGATATCCACTGCGTGCCTCAGCACTTATTGGACTGCACACATCAAAAATGTATTACTTCCAACAAGTTACTCTCTTGCTCCATGTGGTATGATTTTGCAGTCTCAAGTGATTCAAAATCAAGTGAGTCCAAACGATCCATGTGCATTTAGTTTCTTCATGCGTTTATACCAACAGGTATGGTTTGCATGTCTCAAACATTTCAAAAATGAGTGAGTACAAAGATCCATCAGCATGGAGCTTCTTCATGCATTTTACACCAACATGACTCATTCGGCAGTGCCACAAGTAAGTGGTACTATCATTATTACTTTTGTATCTTTTTGGTAACAATATTATGAACATGTGTATCACTACGATCAAGATTCAATAAACCATTGAAGGTAATTATTCAAGCAAATAGAATAACCATTATTCTCTTTAAATGAATAACCGTATTGCAATAAATACGATCTAATCATGTTCATGCTCAACGCAAACACCAAATAACAGATATTTAGGTTTAACACCAATCCCGATGGTAGAGGGAGCGTGCGATGTTTGATCGCATCAACCTTGGAAACACTTCCAACACGTATCGTCACCTCACCTTTAGCTAGTCTCCGTTTATTTCGTAGCTTTTATTTCGAGTTACTAATCACTTAGCAATCGAACCGGTATCTAATACCCTCGTGCTACTAGGAGTACTAGTAAAGTACACATCAATATCATGTATATCAAATATACTTTTGATGACTTCGCCAGCCTTCTCATCTACCAAGTATCTAGGGTAGCTCCGCCTCAGTGACCATTTCCCTCATAACAGAAGCACTTATTCTCGGGTTTGGGTTCAATCTTGGGTTTCTTCATTAGAGCAGCAACTGGTTTTCCGTTTCATGGAGTGTCCCTTCTAGCCCTTGCCCTTCTTGAAACTAGTGGTTTTACTAACCATCAACTATTGATGCTCCTTCTTCATTTCTACTTTCGTAGTGTCAAACATTGCGAATCGCTCAAGGATCATCATATCTATCCTTGATATTTTATAGTTCATCACGAAGCTCTAGCATCTTAGTGGCCGTGACTTTGGAGAACCATCACTATCTCATCTAGAAGATAAACTCCCACTTGATTCAAGCGATTTGTTGTACTCAGACAATCTGAGAACATGCTCAACAATTTGAGCTTTTGTCCTTTACTTTGTAGACAAAGAATCTTGTCGGAGGTCTCATACCTCTCAACAAGGGCACGAGCATGAAATCTCAATTTCATCTCTTAGAACATCTCTTATGTTCCGTGATGTTTCAAAACATCTTCGGCGCCTTGCTTCTAAGCCATTTAAGTATTACGCACTGAACTATCACGTAGTCATCAAAAACATGTATGTCAGATGTTCGCAACATCCATAGACGACGCTCGAGGTGCAGCACACTGAGTGGTGCATTAAGGACATAAGCCTTTTGCGCAGCAATGAGTACGATACTCAGTTTCACGGACTCAGTCCGCAAAGTTGCTACTATCATCTTTCAACTAATTTTTCTCTAGGAACATATAAAAAAAAATAGAGCTGTAGCGCAAGCTAGATCATATTTTGCAAAGACCTTTTGACTATGTTCATGATAATTAGTTAAATTAATCATATTACTTAAGAACTCCGACTCAAAAAATACATCTCTCTAGTCATTTGAGTGGTACATGATCCAAATTCATTAACTCAAGTCCGATCATCACGTGAGTTGAGAATAGTGTTAGTGGTAAGCATGTCTATGCTAATCATATCAACTATATGATTCATGCTCGACCTTTCGGTCTCATGTGTTCCGTGGCCATGTCTGCACATGCTAGGCTCGTCAAGTTTAACCCGAGTGTTCCGCGCGTGCAACTGTTTTGCACCCGTTGTATGTGAACGTTGAGTCTATCACACCCGATCATCACGTGGTGTCTCGAAACGATGAACTGTCGCAACGGTGCACAGTCGGGAGAACACAATTTCATCTTGAAACTTTAGTGAGAGATCACCTTATAATGATACCGTCGTTCTAAGAAAAATAACGTGCATAAAAGGATTAACATCACATGCAATTCATAAGTGACATGATATGGCCATCATCTCATGCTTCTTGATCTCCATCACCAAAGCACCGGCATGATATTCTTGTCACCGGCGCCACACCATGATCTCCATCATCATGATATCCATCATTGTGCCGCCATCGAGGTTTTCGTGCTATCTATGCTATTACTACTAAAGCTACGACCTAGCAATATAGTAAACGCATCTGCAAACACAAACGTTAGTTTAAAGACAACCCTATGGCTCCTGCCGGTTGTCATAGCATCGACGTGCAAGTTGATATTAACTATTACAACATGATCATTTCATACATCCAATATATCACATCACGTCATTGGCCATATCATATCACAAGCATACCCTGCAAAAACAAGTTAGACATCCTCTAATTTGTTGTTGCATGTTTTATGTGGCTGCTATGGGTATCTAGTATGATCGCATCTTGCTATTTAACCTCTCCAAGGACCGCCTCAGTCAAAACCAATTCAACTAAAGTTGAAGAAACAGGCACCCACCAGTCATCTTTATGCAACGAGGTTGCATGTAAATCGATGAAACCAGTATCTCGTAAGTGTACGAGTTATGTCGGTCCGGGCCGCTTCAATCCAACAATACCGCCGAATCAAGAAAAGACTAAGGAGGGAAGCAAATCGAACATCACCGTCCACAAAACCTTTTGTGTTCTACTCGAGATAACATCTACGCATGAACCTAGCTCATGATGCCACTTTTGGGGAACGTTGCATGGGAAACAAAAATTTTCCTACGCACACGAAGACCTATCATGGTGATGTCCATCTACGAGTTGAGATTAGATCTACGTACCCTTCTAGATTGCACAGCAGGAAGCGTTAAGAAACGCGGTTGATGAAGTGGAAAGTCTTCACGTCCCTCGAACCGTCCCTCGATCCGTCCCACGAACCGTCTCGTGATCCGTCCCATGATCCTTCCCGATCTAGCACCGAACGGACGGCACCTCCGCGTTCAGCACACGTACAACTCGATGACGATCTCGGCCTTCTTGTTCCAGCTAGAGAGACGGAGAAGTAGATGAGTTCTCCGGCAGCGTGACCGTGCGCCGGTGTTGGTGATGAACTATTCCTGCAGGGCTCCGTCCGAGCTCCGCAGAAATCTAATCTAGCGGAAGAACTATTAGGTGTAGGTTTGAGTTGCACGTGGCAAAGTTGTGTCTCAAAATCCATAAACCTCTAGTATATATAGGAGGAGGGGAAAGGCAGCCCTAGGCAGCCTTGGCGCACTAAGGAGTCCTCCTTGGGTCGGCCGAAGTGGGAGAGAGGGAGGAGTCCTTCTCCAATCCCACTTGGATTAGGACTCCTTCCTTATTTTCCCACCTCTTTTGGATTTTCCACTTTTTCCGAATGGGATTTCCTTGGATGACTTTGTCAGCCCATTATACCTTATTGTACATCCAATAAACCTATGTAAACCCCTTGGGGCGTGGTGGGCCCACCCAGTGGGCCCCTAGAACCCATTCGTCACTCCCGGTACACTGCGAGTAAGCCCGAAAACTTTCCGGAATCCAAACACCAACTTCCTATATATCAATCTTCGTTTCTGGACCATTCCAGAAAACCCTCGTGACATCCGTGATCTCATCCAGGACTACGAACAACCTTCGGTCACCAACACATATAACTCAACTATACTAAAACACCATCGAACCTTAAGTGTGCAGACCCTGTGGGTTCGAGAACTATGTAGACAAGACCCGAGACACTCCTCGGTCAATATCCAATAGCGGGACCTCAATGACCATATTGGATCCTACATATTCTACGAAGATCTTATCGGTTGAACCTCTGTGCCAAGGATTCATATAATCCCGTATAACATTCCCTTTGTCCTTCGGTATGTTACTTGCCCGAGATTTGATCGTTTGTATCCCTAGACCTATTACAATATCGTTACGAGCAAGTTTCTTTACTCGTTCCGTAATAAAAGATCCCCGTGACTCACACTTGAGTCACATTGCTTGCAACGCTTATATGTGATGTTGTATTACCGAGTGGGCCCCGAGATACCTGTCCGTCACACGGAGTGACAAATCCCAGTCTTGATCCATGCTAACTCAACGGACATCTTTGGAGATACCTGTAGAGCACCTTTATAGTCACCCAGTTACGTTGCGACGTTTGATACACACAAGGTATTCCTCCGATGCCAGTAAGTTACATGATCTCATGGTCATAGGAATGAATACTTGACACGCAGAAAACAATAGCAACAAAATAACGCAACCACATGCTACATTTATAATTTGGTCCTTCTCCATCACGTGATCTCGTAATGATGTGATCCCGTTATCAAGTGACAACACTTTACTATGGCCAGGAAACCTTGACCATCTTTGATCAACGAACTAGTCAACTAGAGGCTCACTAGGGACAGTGTGTTGTCTATGTATCCATACATGTATTTGAGTTTCCAATCAATACAATTCTAGCATGGATAATAAACGATTATTATGAACAAGTAAATATAATAATAACTAATTTATTATTGCCTCTAGGGCATATTTCCAACACTCCACTCCTCTCCTTTAAAAATATAAAGCTAGTTCAAATCCATTTGAAACCAGAGGAGGAAGAGGGGAAAATGATGAGAAAAAAATGTTTGGACTCATAAAACTATGCTTTGTTTTGTAAAACTCATTGCCCAAATTTTAAAGAAGCAAAATGAAATGCGCTTAATTCAACTATCAAGGCATATGGGTTTTAAACGAAAGGTAGAGACGTGCACAAGGCTAAGATCAATTTTAAAAATCCACCCAAAACATTACCAAGCCGAGGAACATTTTTAGGATGGTGTTGGGCACTTCAAAAATTCACCACATTGCATAATTTTTAACAAGGGAGAGAGGAAGTAAAGTCCAAGCATTGCACAATTTTTCAAAAAAGAAATATCACTTGGGTTGAAAGCACATCAACTCACACATCACTCCAATCAAACAAAACATAAGCAACAAGGAGAGAAAAAAATAGAATGAATGCCATGATGATATGATGACATGATGCAAAGTAAATTCCATGATGCACAATTCTTATAAGGTGAAAGCAAAGTTGTCATGACATACAAGTTTCACTCAAGAAATATTACAAGGTGCACTTGGGCTGTTACATAGGGTGTGTGTGTGTGTGAGAGAGAGAGAGAGAAATGGAGAGAGGAATGGAGGGAGGGAGGGAGAGAGAGAGAGAGAGAGAGAGTTTTGAACTACCTTGGCTAGATTCAACAAACCAAGGCTCTCAGCTAAATGTAGAAGTTTCTACAATAATGTGTACTCCCTCCATCCAAATAATACTTGTCACACAAATGGATGCATCTAGATGTATTTTAATTTTTTATACATCTATTTTTATAATTTTGTGTGACCAGTAATTCTGGATGGAGGGGGTACTAGAGAAACTAACTGTCAGTTCCAAATATAAAATATTTTGATTCAAATAAATTGCTAACAATGTAGCAACCGAGCCTAGATTATTTTTACAAGTTTATCTCTACATCATTTATGCATTATTTCGAGATTACTTATGAAGAAAAAACATGATATCTTTGTTGTGTGAAACATTGACCACTGTTTACATATTTTACAAATTTTATCATGAAATGACATTCATGGGAAATGAAGCAAAAAAACAAATCAATCACCCAAAATGTGTTTAAAAATAATATTTTAGAGCATCATTTTTTTTCTTTTGCCATGATTTCCGAGATGGAATTTTGCAAGCTAACAAACGTTTTGTCAATGTTTCACACAAAAAATTCGGATTATTTTTTTAATTTGGTTATTATTTTAATTTTTTACTGTTTAACCGAGCTCACATGGGATGAGGATTAGAACAGTCGCTTCCCAAATATTTGTCGATTACAATTTTGGATAAGTATAGCTATTTTGTTTGTCTAATTTTTGGTATTCTAAACATCGGTGAAAATATAATAATAGTCTTAAACCTTAAATTTACTATGCCCCCTAATTTTTTAGCCCTTCATTCAATTAAGGTGCTCAATTTTGGTTCACGGTTTTAACGGAGTCAAGGGTTCTTTATAGTGTCCTACTTTCTTTGTTTTGGACTATATATGGTCCCTAATATTGGAAGTGTGTCATTCAATTGAGGTTTTCAATCTAGGATTTGGTTCGTCATTTTAATTGGGTCAAAGATTTCGATTGAGGTGGGCAATTTTGATTTAGTTTATAATTTTGATTAAGTTAACAATTTCTCAAATCAATTAGCAACAACCAGCATATAAAAACACATTGGTCCTAATGCACTCTCTCATCATATGGTAAAAAAAAGTGTCACAAGGGGCATCATAGGACCAATATAGTACATGTAGTCACCGACCCAAATAAATCCCACAAACATTTAAGTTGATTAGCATATGACACATAATCACACTTCCTGAAAGGGCCCACCAAAACACCAGATCATAAAAAAGGCATATTTATCTCACACATGCGGCAAACCAAAAAAATTGAAAACCCAACAACATACACAGGGCGGTGAAATGCACATAACCCGTAAAGTATTCAATAATTGTGTCATAATTACTTTCTGTGTAATGAAATACTTGTAGCAGGAGAAAATTAGTACAAGTTTCCCAACTATAAGTATTTTGATACGGAGGGAGTAGTGCCTAACAAACATGCAACTTAAGTTTAGCCTAACAAACACGCAACTTAAATCTAGACTACCAAACAACTTAAATACAGAGGGAGTAGAATATACATTATATACTGTATGTTTTTCAAAAAAAAGAAGAAAGAATACACTGTATGTTCTAGTCCTATTGTCCTATAAAGATGCAACTTTATTCTGCTGCAGTCCAAGTTAAGTATATATATTTTTTAAGCGGAGGCAAAGATTGCTTCATATATTAAATAAGCAGAAGAGAATTGTCCAATAAATTACGGAAAACCAGGCAAAAAACGATACAGCAAGGGCCACACCCACTTTCATAGACTGAAATACACAGGGCAAAGCCCCCCTTATCGATGACACGTCGACCTATGGCCACACAACGTAGCTCTGACTATGACGGAGAACTCTGAAGGATAAAATCAGGCACGGCTGACGCCACGGAAGATCGCCGAACGGGCTACCTGCCGCCAGTCACTGTATACCACAGGGCCTCGCGACCGCAACTTCGACTCTACACCAACAAACAATCCGAGGCAATAGCATGGACACCCCGGAGAAGAGCCGACTATCACAACCATTGTCGCGTCGCCGACATCGCCCCCACCATCATCGTTGCCACCGAAGTTTGGACGCCCTAGTGATTCTCTGGGGACCGTCGCCCCGACATCCACCGCTGTGTTGCGGCCAGCGCGATCCACCGGCACCGCCTTCCGGGGCCCCGTCGTGATATACCACCGCTCCCCTCAAGCAGCAACGCCGCACAACCCAGCTGCTCGCAGCCCACGCTGCTCAGGGCAACCGCTTGCAGACCACGAACGTCGCACCACAACCGGGGCCGCCGCCCCGACGTAAAGTCAGACCACCCCCCTCTGGGGTGCGTCGACTGAGCTGTCGCCCCTACCGCCCAAGCGGGACAAGGATGCCACCCAATCAATGTCGAGATAGAGCCCCACCTCGTAGAGCTGCCACTCACATTGTTCCCGAAATCGTCATCTCGACGCACAAACAGAAACCACCCGGAGCCGCCGCTCCGACGTCCATTGTTCCCGACGACGAAGAGATCCGTGCATACTGCAGCATGCAGACTCTCCAAGGCGATGCCTCAAAGAAGAAAACGACGTAGCCGTCAATATCACCCGCTTCGACCATCCGAAGTTAGAGATTTCTCCCGGACAGTCGTATAATGTATCTCCACGGCAACGCCTTCTAGAAGGGGAACGGCGCCATGGTGCCGCCGTTGCCGGCACCGATCGAAAGTCAGGGTTGGGCTTTCGCCCGGAGATCCACCACACCTCCGAATCCGAACAGATCTGAAACACTGCACAACACACAATCCCATGATCGACGTCCACCTGCTCCATCCGCCACCGCGCCTCGAGCGTAGCGGCACCACCGCGCCTACTCCCTGCAGCAGATCCGCGCTGCATGAAGGCCTCCGCGGCGCGCCAAGTCAAGTATGAAGCCAACTTTATTCTGCTGGAGTCCAAGTCAAGTATGAAGCCAACACAGTCTGGTGGAGGATCTTTCGTGGCCTCGACCCGCTGATGTAGGGCAAGACTAATCTAGGAGTAGTAAGCATGTACTTTTGATTGACCAGAGCAAAGAAAAATGGAATAGTCATGCTCCAACATATGTGTGAAGGCATGAAGTCAACTGGTCAATAGCACACAGACGCCGCGCTTTCCACTCGGAGCAAATTTGACCATACATATTCCAGGTCACCACACCTGCTCGGTTCTGCCGGGCACGGTTTTGAAGTTTGAATGCATAAACTTCTTTCTTGTGTACTGTGTAATGTGTACTTCTGGTCTTCTAGAGCGAGATGCATTGTTGTCCGGCGCATGCGCATGTACCCAGCTCACAAACGATTACTGCAGTTTTTTTCCAATGAGATGGGAGATGCATGGCACAGGAACTTGCAAAGCCACCGGACGATCGAGCCGTCCAAATGTACGACCCGTGGTCTCCGCGGAGGGGCCCAGCATAACGGGCGCGCCTATACCTCGCCTAGCCCGGGTTGAACAGACCGCTCGCGCCAGGACATTGTGAATGGACCGGCCCAAATAGGTTCTACGTAAGTTGATCTTTGCTTCCCCCTTCGTCCGGAATTACTTGTCGCATAAGTAGATAAAAATGAATGTATTTAGAATTAAAATACATCTAGATACATTCATTCCTATAACAAGTATTCCCGGACGGAGGGAGTAGTTTTTTATGTGTCCAGGGATCATTTAGATGTCACATAACTATATCACGTAAAACCCTATTTGCCGCGGCTTTGCACAGAGAGGACGTGAGCGAAAATGATCTGGGCCGGCCAACTAACAGTTTCGGAGGATCCAGGTTTTCAGAACTTTCTAGACTTTCCCAGCCGTTTTTTCCGTTTTTGGAAACTTTCTAGAAGATTCAATGAACCGGTTCTTCTTTTTTCTTTTTATTTTCTGTTTCTTTTTTTCCTGTTTCTGTTTCGAAAATGTTGCAGAATTTGAAAAATATTCCGGAGTATGAAAAAATGTCCTAGAATTTGAAAAAAAATGTTACGAAATTTGCAAATAATCCGGAACTTGAAAAAATGTTCCGGAATTTGAAAACTATTCCAGAATTTGAAAAAATGTAATGGAATTTTTAACAAAACATTCCAAAATTTTCAAAAAAATGTTCCAAAATTTGAAAAAATGTTCTGGAATTTGATAAATATTCTGGAATTTGAAAATATGTTCCAGAATTTTAAAAAATGTCTCGGAATTTGAAAACATGTTCCGGAATTTGGAAAAATGTTCCGGAGTTTCAAAAAATGCTCCGGAATTTTAAAAAAATGTTCTTCATTTTCTAAAAAATGTTTGCCTTTTCAAAAAATGTTCATGTTTCAAAAAGTGTACATAATTTGAAAAAATGTTTCCGATTTTACAAATATTTACAAATTTCAAAAAATGTTCTTTTCTAAAAAGAATTGTTTTAAGTTTTTAAAACGCTCCTATATTCAAATTTATTTGTTTTCTTATAAATTCTTCAGAAAGTCAAAAAGACTTTCATTTATAAAATTTATTTGTAAATACAAAGGCTGTTTAAGTTTCAGAAATTCAAAATAACAAAAATGTAACCTTTTAGAAAAAAGAGAAAGAGAAACATAAAAGAAAAAAAGAAGAAGAGAAAAAAATAAAAAAGGAAAATAACTAAAAAAAGCGAAAAAACCGAGTCGGTTAACTAGCCGTCCCAATCGCTTCGTCGCTCCTCTCCGAAGCCATTACTATTGGATGCAAAATACGTCTAGTAGAAGGTCCCCTATATCACGTCTAAGTACGATATCAGCCCACCTCATCCTAAATTACAACTTGCACTATCGTCTTGCTTTTCCTTTTTGTTTTGTCATCCATCTCCCCCCTCCCACTATACTGGTCTTATCGTGGATACTTGGATCTATCGATTCAAGCGGCGACAAGCAGGCTCGTGCTCTCGCTAGAGATGTCGATGAAGAAGAGGATAGTCGCAATGAGGAATGATGCCCTAGTCATCGCTCGTGTTGGTTGGCCGCTAGCATATTCTCTTTTGCATGTGCACTCACTAAGAGCATCTGCAATAGATGCCTTATTTTAGGACACACGCCACGGCCTTCCAAGATCCATCCGCCGCCACTGTCGCTCATGGTCATCGTGGTGCGTTCGCACCCCCGCGATCGGCAAACGTTTGCATGTGCACTCCTTATTTTGGGACACACGCCATGGTCTTCCAAGAAATAGGCTCCGCACCCAAGCCACGAGAAGGAGTCGTGAACCGGCCGCCAAGAGACCCGTTAGCTAAGGTTGCAACGAAGAAGACAAAAATATTGGTGGCCAAGAAGAAGGTTGTTGTGGCCGCGACATTCAACTCGCCACCCCTACCACTACCACCACCCCCTCCTAGTCCTTTGTCTACGTCAGCGGACGCTCTTGAAGAACTGGTGACGCCCATGTTCAAAAGGTAAAAAAAATATTTTTTGTTTTTCTTTTGCTTGTAGTTGATGATTGGAGTTATACGAACATGTAGTGATCCCTTCTATGTTCAATTATATGCATGTAGTGTGGGCGATGAAGCATTTTGAGATATACAAATGTTGCAAACGATTAATTTTTGCCTCTCAAGATTCTGAACAAAAAATAACATGATGAGGAGCTTGAGTTGGATGATGAAGAGATTAAGCTTGATGAAGAGGAAGAGAGGTTCTCGATCAACCAAAGGGGAGAATGATACGTCTCCAACATATCTATAATTCTTTATTGTTTCATACTATTATATTATCATTCTAGGATATATTTTTTAGTATTTACTTGTTGATTTATATTATTTTTCAGCAGTAACCTATTAACCGAGTGCCAAGTTCCAGTTGTTGTTTTATGCATGTTTTTGGCTTTTTAAAAATACTATACCAAATGAAGTCGAAATACTTGAAAACTTTTTGATGATTTTCTCTGAACAAAATAAGGACCTCGAAGCTTCAGAGGAAGACCGGAGGAGACACACGAGGCGCCCCAAGCCAGCAGGGCGCATCTAGGGGGTGCTCGTGCTCTAATGGCTTGGGGTCACCTCCCAGCCCTCGAGCCCTCGTCATATGCCCTATAAATTCACATATATTCTAAAAATCCTAGAGATACCTGAAACACTTTTTTCATCGCTGCAAGTCTCTGTTCCGCTGTGTGCCCATCTAGAGCCCTATTCTGGTGCCCTGCCGAAGGGGAGATGGATCACAGAGGGCCTCCACGTCAACCTTGTTGCACTCATGGTGATGTGTGAGTAGTTAACCACAGACCAGTGGGTCTGTAGTTAGTTCCTAGATGGCTATCTCTCTCTCTATGTTCTTTGTTCCTATGATGACCGCAATTCCCTTGTTGATCTATCTTATGTAATCACTTATATGCGGTGTGTTTGTTGGGATCCAATGAAATGTTGGTTTATGTACAGATTATTCATGATATTGTATTGAGGTCCTTGCTGGTCTTTCGTATATATGTGCATGATTATGGTAGCTTCATAATTCTCTATGATCTATTGATTTGGTTTCGCCAAGTAGATTAATTTATCTTCAATGGGAGAGGTGTGTTGTAGTGGGTTTAATCTTGCGGCGCTCAATCCTAGTGACAGAAAGGGACATGACACGTGTTGTATTGCTACCACTAAGGGTAAAACGATAGGGTTCATTCATATCAATTGGATCTACTTTTTCTACATCATGTCATTATCCTCCAAGCATTACTTTATTTTTACTTAATACTCTAGATGCATGCCAGATAGCGCTCGGTGGATGGAGTAATAGTAGCAGATGTAGGCAGGAGTCGGTCTACTTGCTTATGGACGTGGTGCCTATATGTGTGATCATTGCCATGAATAAATATTTCATAACTATGCACTTTTCTATCAATTTCCCAACAATAATTTGTTTACCCACCATATGCTTTCTTCGAGAGAGAAGCTTCTAGCAAAACCATGGCCCCGGGTTCTATTCACAAATATATTTACAAAACTCAAAATAACTTGCTGCCATCATTTTATTTTTATTTATTTTCTATTTATATTTATAAAACTATCTATCTACCACTAATTATTGCTTGCAAGGAATGAGTTCAAGGGGATTGACAACCCTCTCGCCCGCATTGGGTGCAAGTGTGTGCTCTTTTGTGTGTAGGCAGTGAAGATGAGAAATTGTGTGGTTCTCCCATTGATTTCCTAACCTTGGTTATCACTGAGGAAAATACTTACACCTACTATGTTGCATTATCCCCTCCCACTACTAGGAGAAAGCCTAGTAGTAGCGCTTGATTTACCCATAACAGTAGCGCTGGTGGCAGCGCTACTGGTAAGGCGCTACAGTTAAGTTGTAGCAGTAGCACTTTTCCAGCGAGCGCTACTGGTAAGTATAGTTAGTAGTAGCGCTTTATGGGACAGCGCTACTACTAACTATGTGTAGCGTTGCGCTATAACAAGTGTTGTTGATAACACAGCGTTGCTGCTAGATGCCAACCAACACTATTGCTAAGATTTCCTGCTTTCACATATTTATTATTCCTCTACGTATTTGGTTTGTATTTGTGCATGATCTATATAGTAGTTTCATCATATCATAGTAAACATACATTATTCTCATCATATCATACACATACAATAGTCTCATCATACCATCACCATAATCATCATCATTATCCAACACTAATGTCATCACATCTCGAAAATAGCGATACACAAGTTATCGCACACCCACAAGTTTATCATGTCTATCTAAACCATGATGTATAAGAGAAGAGAGATCAGCATAAGCAAGAGCGCAACTATGTAATACTTCTTGAGGCACCAGTTTCGCTCCCTCTCTTGCCGTAGCATCCACCTCAAAGTAACTATTTTACGCTTCGACTCTGTTGTCGAACCCTCTGTAGCTAGCGCTCGGGTACGTGTCCACCTGGGCCTGAGCGTCTGGCCAGTGGTCGTACACTCCTGGAACCCGCCCAATGAATACGACATAGTAGTCCTTCGCCATCTCCAATCTATGTACCTTTATCGTAAGTTGATGAATTGATCGATAATATGCAACATAATGTACTTGACAAACACAAAGAGCATAGTTAGCAAAATACAAGCAACCTATAGTAAACATAGATAACGAAGTTCTTCATACACAAACTAATTAACTAGAGCGATGTATACGCTAGTTCATAGAAAGCCGGTAGTACTAATTATAAACACACATTTTCATCGTCAATCGCTCCTCCATGTCGGCGCCCCAATCTTCATAGTTAGAGATGAATGACCCGAGCTTCGTGAAAGGATTCAGGTCCAGACGCTGAGCACGTAGCAGTTCTCGGACATTCTCCCGCCTCATTGGCACATGAAAGAACATCCTTGTTTGTTCGATGACCTCCTTCATCATCACTTGGGCAAGTTCACACTATATGTGATAAAACTCAGCTCGGATTCAATGATCCGGTGTCCTTCCTATGCTTGTGGCCTAGTTGACAATCTCGGCATTGCCGAAAGTAGCTGACATGCGAAGGTGTTGTATATCCCTTATGTACTCGATTATGTGATGCATGAGGTAGAATCCATCAACCTTACTATCGCTCGGTTGCTGGATGCAGTAGAAGTCAGTCTTATGGCCGAAAGTCGGAGCTTGATTCTTGTACTTTTTCACCTGGATATATCCACCAGTAAGGTTGAAGGTTAAAATGGCACTATCGAGAATACTCTTTATGTGCGTGTAATCCTTTTTCTTGATGTTCTTCGTTGAGTCCAAGTACAGAGCACGGGAGTATTGTGGGTACAGATAGATGAGGACGCCCCCCTCCCCCCTTGCTGCGCAAAATAAGTACACCTCAAATTAGCTTCCATGCTTGCAAAGGAATGATCAAAACTTATGAAAGGATATCCGAGGATGACCTACGTGGGATGATAGGGCAGGTAAATCGTTTCCTTGTCCTTATTAGCGATCATGAAATTGCTGATGTACTTACTCGCATAGTCACGGTGCTCTTTGCAGACTGCCAAGAAGCTCTCAGGTTCTATGTTCTCGTACCTAGTGATGTAGTTGAGATACATCGCATACACGCGGATGAACTGAAAATCCAGATTGGTCATGTGGAACATGTCGTAGATGTAGTCAAATCGCATGATGAACTTATCCACGGGCCATCTGTCGACGTATGACATTGCACCCGGAACCTGAGCCGCGTAAAGCGGGTATCCTGGTTTTTCCGTGCTAAGATGTCTTTTCTCTATGGACAGCACATCATCATGAAGTCTCCTTAGATCATTGTTTAGTATGTTCTCTTGCACTTTCTGAGGTAGGATCTGGTTGCCCGTGACATGGAGACGCTCCGCACCTACGACATGTATTCTGTCTACCTTCCGGGGCTTCAAAGGCGGCTGGCTGCATGAAGCAGCTCTGGAACCTTTAGAGTCTTTCTTGTCCGGTCTCCTCCTTCCCTTCTTGGCGGGTGGTGGTAGTGAGCCCATCATACCTTCCCTAACCACCACCCCCTGTGTCGTCGGGTTAACTATCAATGGACGCCCCCCGTGTTGTTCTTGCTAGGTAGAGGCGACATCTAGAGGCATCTCCTACGAGGATCACATGAAAAGAGACTTTTTGCAATCAACCATAGAACGTTCCGGCTCTGGCAAATCAGGCATCATCAAGTCATCTCCACGCTCATAGCCTGAGTCATAGTCCCAAGCATCATCATAGCCGGTATTGATATACTGGTTAGGGTCATTAGCATCCTCCTGCATGACATCATCAACATTTGCTTCTTCGACGGGGGCGATGTCATCTGGCACTAATGGAGGCTCTCCCTCGCCGCATCGTCCGCTATCAACCTAAGGTGCAGGTAATTGCGTAGGTGGGGTGGTGTTCATACCTTGTTGATGAGTTTTCGTTGGTGTGCTACCGGGCGCCTCGACATGAAGGTGAGTCTTCGGCCAAGGTAAGATCCAGCTCTTGCATGCGCGAATCCGTTTAAGGGTCTTGTCGTCATCGACTGGTGCCGGGAGAGGCAAATCCTTGAAGCCCGCTTTGACACTGGCCACACAAACTTTGAAGACGCCATGGGGCATCTGTGGGTTGTGGAGCATGCGGTCCTTCGGCTTCATGATCATTGCCTTTCCCACGTCCACCTTTTGGCCGTAGATATCATACACTAGGGTGCACAGGGTTTTGTCGGCGTGCGGAGACATGATTACGACGTCAGACATCCGAAAGGCAACTGAAATGGGAGACTACAAATATGTTGGTGAAAAGTGTATGACGCGTAATTACTGTGATGGTGTCGAGCTGAGCCAAAGACGAAGCCCCGCCGAGCATGTCAGAGACGGAGGACGGGCTGCTATGAACCAGAGTGAGACTAGGTACAGGAGCATGTGCAATTGCGTGAGCAGGTGCTGGTGGTGAGATGTTCATTGAATTACTCCCGACAAAGCTGAGAAGGGGAAAGTCCTCTGCCCCTTTTTCTGGATTCCACTTCGACCAGTCAAAAACTGTCGGAACCAAGTTGACCAAGCTAGCTTCCATAGCTGCATTGACCCTATCTTCGACTACCTTGAGCAACTCTTCTTTAGTCTCAGCTTGCCTCTTATCGACCGCAAGCGCGACCTTCTCGTTGATGGTTAGTTGAGTAAGCATCCATCTCTGCCTTTTTTCCTCTGGCTTCTCGTGGTAGCACTTCTTCCACGAGGCACCATCTCCGAAGCCGTGCACACGTCCGTACGACGGAGGTTTGAACATCGAGACATTTTTCAGCATGTTCAGGGGCCGGTTGAACGGGTTGTCCCACTTGGGCATCGCCAATGATTGAGACGACTCGTCGCTTTTGGCTGCCTTTTGGTGCTTCTCTTTCTGCGAAAGGACTGTGGATGGTTGACAAATGTGACAAAACTTGTTGTTGATATGATTGGAAGCTAATTAATAGAAGGTGGTAATACAACAATTACCAGTAGTCTCATGAACTCCCTTGTTTTCGGGAACGTGTAGAAGTTCTTATTGACGAGGTCCCACTTGTGCCGGGCCCTGATCCAATCACGCTCATGCGGGTCGGTGAACTCCGCCAAGGGTTCCGGGATTCCGTGACTTTCACGTTTGGCGTCCTCCTTGGCCCATACGTTCCTCTTCCCCTCGTAACCACGTCTTCTGAGGCGGTGGGCAAGCGTGTTCCTGGCCTAGAGCTCCTTCATTTTCTCTGACTTTTTCTGGACTTCTTATGTAGTGCAAGTCTCCTTGAATTTTTCAATATCCTCTTCCGTTAGTGTCGGATTGCCAGCATGAATCTTGGACCATGGTTCGTTCTTTGCAATCGCTTTTTCACCCTTACTTTCCAGGCAGACAAGGCGTTGGTGAATGTCACCATTGCCTTATTTTTTATCTTTATCATGGGTTCGTCATCCCATGAAAAAAAATCAGTCCGCCCGGAAACAAGAACCTATTATGCAACTTCGTTAGGAGCGTGTGCCACGTATGTGGTATGTGCCTTAACTTTACATCGCTGATGTTGGCGGTTTCCCTAAGGATGCATCCTAGTTGATTGTCGTAGCACTTGGGTGCTTCCTCCGGTGCCGTTGGCTCTAATTTCATGGGGTGCATCTCCGTGACCACAATGTTTCCGGTGCCGAGCTTGTTTGGTTTCCTTGCCCTCTTCGGCTTCGGTCCTTCATCGGTTGCGTTAGCATCATCGTCGGTCTTGGTGCCGGTGCCACTGTTGCTGCCGGTGTCACTATTGGTGTCGGTGTTGGTCTCACTGCCACCCTGCATCCGCATCTGGTGTTCGTCCAGGTAATTGAAATAAAGATTTGCTTTCTCAAAATGGTCTTCTTCGAGGTGACCAGAACCCCCGGTTTCGTCGTGGCTAGACATATTAATTTTATATGAGTATTTAAGTATAATAGTTTAGTTCTAGGAAGAATAACATGAATAATAAAAAGGGGCCTATATTTGGTCAGAATGTTAATTCATTCCCCTTTCCGGCAATTCCCGG
Organism: Hordeum vulgare subsp. vulgare; assembly: GCF_904849725.1. Classification (NCBI taxonomy): domain Eukaryota; kingdom Viridiplantae; phylum Streptophyta; class Magnoliopsida; order Poales; family Poaceae; genus Hordeum; species Hordeum vulgare. The sequence goes on along the minus strand of NC_058524.1, from coordinate 106,405,440 downwards.
GCACTTGATATATCCTAGTTTCTAGCACAAGTCATGTCAAAATCACAGAAATTTTCGGCATGACCTTTGCTAAAAAGTTGACATATGAAGCGCCTCAAATTTTCTAGAACAGAAATGAATCAACATTCCAGCAAAATATAGGCCACTTGAACATTCACGATTTATACAGATTTCAGACTTCCTCAAACAAAATAGTTTGCCTAAATAAAAATGCATCATGTATGTTCAATAGGATTGCTCACATCAAAAATCAAGATTATGCAGAAGTGTCAAACGCAAGTGTCCACAAAATCAAAAGATTATGTTTAACATATCAAAATTGCAATGACAGCAATCTCGTTTAACTTCCTACTTAGCTCTAATCTGCCTCGAACCACATGGAGGAAAAATGCACATGCATCAACTTATGAAAAGAAACCATATGTTATCAAACAGAGTGTGCTCGAATAGGTTATAAAATGTGATATCTTATTCATCATGTTCATTTGGTACTACATTTGTTTAATTTATTCATCATGCTAGTGCTACTAATCATGTATTTCCATGCTTGTTATGCTATTCATCATGTTCTTGAACATCATCATGTTGATGTTATGAAGCATCAAGTATCTATGCTATAGAAATTTTCAACTGCTATGTTGTAGTCATTTTCCCTTCATATTTTGAAGAAGCATGATTTGAAAAAGAATTCTACATTCTATTCACATGATTCTTTTATCCCCAAGCATTCATTTATATTCTGTTTAGGAGAAAAATTCACACTTGACCTTTTGTAGAATCTTAGTTTTTCATGTATCATGAAACACACGTTGTTTCAAATCTTATATATCTAAATAGGAGCACCCCCACTATCTTATTTTTTCCAATCCTGAGTTTTATGGTTTTTTAATTTGGTAGCTTGCACCCTCATCGGAAGGGGCTTAGCTCTTTGAAGAAACACCGAGCCTCTCTTGTCTCTAAATTATTTTATGATTTCTATGGATTTAGCCTATGACTGATTATATTAATATCCAACAGGAACGATCCTTCAATGCTTAACCCCTATAATCTAACATATGGAGTACGTTGAAGATGGGAAACAAAGAATAATAGCTGGTATTTTTTTTTACCAAAACCAGTACCTTAAGCAGAAAATGACGATATTGAATCCTGACACACTCAGTTCAAGAATAAGCTGCGACCCTCAATTATCAGGTATTCTACACTTGCTTCAGTTTATTTTCCAATTGAAGTTTAGCCTTTGAAAATGAGGAGAGGAAAAAGAGAAAAGTGATGCAATATTGAAAGTCACATCCATGTGTTTTTCACCGGTTTCACCTATAGGAAGTATCTCTTTTTTGGTCTATTTTACTATATATGTGCGTAGGTGGTTGAGATTTACTCTACACATTTGTTTATTTGGATTACATGTTAGGGATGCATATATTAATGGTTTGTGCTTGCCGCTAGAGCTTTTGTCTAGACATGACAAAGTACTATTATCATCCTTTGTAATCAAATAATGTTTCCTGTTTTTTTTAATAAAAAATAGTAGGTGTGTTGCTAGTGGATCTAAGGAGAAGAAATATTTACATGGCTGAAGTTACAACATGCAAAAATAAATAGAAGATTGCAACCTTAAGCAGGTCCTGGACTTTGCCTAAAACCGAACAACAAACGGTTCATCGGACATGGAGTCTCTTTATTGATTTCCACCGGTGTATACTCTACGGTATCATATTGCTTCCTATCGAATATATTTATGTTCCCACCAACGTATCCCCCTATGATGCCATGTAATTCTGTATCAAATATGTTTTTGTACTATCAGTGCCATGGATTTTCAACCATTTTTTGCTCTATAAATCTTCTACCTTTTCATTCGTGGATGCAACATCAACTTCTCTCTAAACTGGAAAAGATCACGAGATCCCATTTAACATGAGACGCACATGGGGTGGGGGGGGCTTACTCGAGCGGGAGGGGAGGGGAGGAGGAGGCACGGGCTCGGGGTCGGCGACAGCGAGGGAGGCCGCACGGTGTTGGGGAGCGCTGCCTTGCTCCTGGAAGAGGAGGGAGGGTGCCTGGAGGAGGCACAGGGTTGGGTTCGGTGATGGCGAGGGAGGCGGCACGGCATCGGGGTCGCGACGGCTAGGGCGTCGGCGTCGAGACTATGCTAACGGCAACGCTGGATCGAGGGAGAGGGAGAGAGGGGATCGACAGAGAAGGGGCAGTTGACTAATTAATAATAGAAGTAGAAGTGTATTAGTACCAGCGCTACTGCTAACTTAGCAGTAGCGCTTGTACTAGCCCAACGCTACTACTAAGTGCTATATGAGATATAGGAGTAGTGCTATACTAGTAAAAGCGCTAGTGCTAAGTTAGCAGTAGCACCTCTACTAAACCAGCGCTACTACTAAATTTCTTTACTTTATTTTATTTATTATATTCTTTTAATTATTATTTTCCTTTTATTAATTTTATTTTCTTTTTATTATTTTCCTTTCCTTTTCTGTTTACTTTTCTTTTTCTTTGATATTGCTTTCTCCCTTTTGTTTTTGTTTTTTGTTTTTATCCGACAGCGTGCAACGGAGTCGACGAGAACGTATCCCTCCCATACTCTGCGAATATTACCGAAACCATGTGTTGATTTGTACACAAAATACATTCATATATATAAATTATTGTTTCTCAGCTGCGTCGAAGACGTTTAATATTGAGCTTCTTCCCTTTCTTGTTCTTTGTCTTGATTCTTCTTTTCCGGCACCATGGAGTATGATTTTTCTTAGGTAATGTAGTCTTGATTCTTCTTTTCACGTATGCTTCAACATCATCATCGTCTTCACTCATCGGGTTGCCGTATTGGTAGTAGTGTTCCTCGTTGGCGACTCCATCCATTCCGACGATGTTCCTTTTGCCTCTCCTCACGACAACACGGTTGGGATTGGTCCAGTCGGTTATGAAGAAGCATTGTGTCATGTGCTTAGCGTGTATCCATTTCTCAGTTTTGGTGATGACATAAATGTTCACGGTAGCGCTCTTCGCGTCGGGTATAGACATGGTAGTGAAATACTTGTTTTCTCTTACGACGGCCTTACCCCACGTGACATGGAACATCGTCACATCATACATCACACCGTAGTTAAGATCCCATATCTTGTCAACCCTTCTGTAGAATCTTTCGGTTGTGTTGTTGGAGTCAGTCACGCATTCAATCGTTACCCCTGAGTTCTGGTAATCACTGTCCATGTCTTTGGCCTCCGATGTAGAACATGTACCCGTTGATATCGTATGCCTCGTAGGATGCGAGTTTGGGCGCGGGGCCATGTGCTAAGACATGTATGAAAAACCTGTCTGCACTGCCCTCTTCCGGGGGATTAGCATGAACTTGCTCTTTGAGCCAACGTAAGAAAGTGGCGTTGTGCTCTACAGTAACTTCGTCGTCCGTCTTGTGCATCCCCGCATCACAGTACTTCTTTGAACTGATTTCTTTGTGCAATGTCACATAATCATCTACGACATCTAGGTGTTGTAGCACTACTAAGTTAGCCCTGTCAAAGTCGTTCCGTCGATCCGAGTAGTCCACGTGCAATTCCCTCCGGCCGTTGTTGTGACCTTCTCCTCCGAGCCTCCCATGGTGCTTGTTGATGGGCAAACCAACAACAGGGTCTTCTTTGGCTATATAATCATCGCAAAAGGAGATGCACTCTTGGGTCAGATACCCCTGGACGATGCTACCCTCGGGACGAGACATGTTATGAACGAATCCTTTGATGACCCCATTCATCCTCTCGAACGGCATCATGCTGTGAAGGAATGTCGGCCCGAGGTCGATGATGTCTTCCACGATGTGGACACACAGATGCACCATGACATCAAAGAACGCGAGCGGGAACTACATCTCAAGCTCACATAGTATGGCAACGATCTCTTCATGTAGCCTTCAAAGCTGCTTCAAACTGATGGACTTTCAAGAGATAACATCGAAGAAGTTACATAGAATAGTAAGTGTCTCACGGACGTGCTTGTCCATTATCCCTCTAATGGTAACCGGGAGTATCTTCATCATCATCACTTGACAGTCATGAGACTTCATCCCGCTGAACCTTTTCTTCTTGGTGTCTAGAAATCTGCTTAGCTTCAGTAACCGGAACTGACTTTGATTCCCGTAAGGCACTTGATGAATTGATTGATGTCCTTCGAACTAAAGGTGAAGCAAGAAGGGGGGAAACAATTCTCCTCCTTCTTGTTGACTTTTCTTTGGACTTAATGTGGAAGATGGAGTTAGGATGGAGGGGGCATTAGTGCGGAGAGAAGAGAGGTAGAAGGAAGAAAGAAGAAGGGCAACAATGTTGGAGAAGTATCTTAGAGAGAGGAGAGGAGAAAGGAGGGGAGAGGGCAAAGGGGGGAGGGGAAGAGAGGGGGTGTATGGGTTAAAAGCTCCCACCAGCCATGCATAGCTGTAGCGCTGCTTTCCAAAGGGCGCTACTACTGTTGGTCATAGTAGTAGCGCTTTTCTAGGGCAGCGCTACTGCTAAGTGGGGGCCAATAGCAGTACTGTTGATTCCTGCCGAGCGCTTTTTACAAGGGACGCTTGTATTAAAGAGTCAAATTCTAGGAAGACTCAAGCGTCTAAGCTTGGGGATGCCCCGAAAGGTATCCCCTCTTTCGTCTCAATCCATCAGTATGTCACTTGGAGCTACATTTTTATTCATCACGTGATATGAGATTTGCTTGGAGCGTTCCATGCTGTAGTTTGCTTTTTTTCAACAATCATTTTTTGCCGGACACACCCACTTGAGAGAGACGCATGTTAATCATGATTTTTTAGAATATTTATGTGCTTCAGTTATAACTTTTGAGCTAAGCAATTTATATAGTTGTTCACTTATATATTTAAAAGCACGGTGGCATATAGATTTTATTCAAATAATTGCACTCTCATTCTTCACTTAAATTTGGTTGAGCGCTTAATAAATAGTGACGGTAATTTCCATGGGTTATAAGACTAGTCCAAAAATAATAGGTATTCAAGGAGTGAATAATCAAAACCTTCATGTAGCACATAAAAGAGAAATTGTGGGTTAATGATAATGATACCGTAATATGAAAGGGCGTTAGTGCATGGTTGTTGGTTAGTAGAAATATCAGACGTTAAATGTTATCTTCTATTCTTAAATAGATACAACCCACTATCCAATTTTCCTTTCCATGCAACAATGCCACATCACCAAGTCATGCGTTACTTTTTCCATTAATCTCTTCATGCAAATCAACCCTCATGCATGATTTTTTCTAGGTAATTAAGTCACGTAAGACATTTTTATATTTGTTTTTTTTGCATCGATATTAGTTTTCTACCATTTATCCATATACTTTTGAACAAGTCTCCCGCGGCAACACGAGGGGCATCATCTAGTTAATTTGATGTTCATCTAAATATTGGTTATGGCATGGTGATGATGCGTGAGCATTCTTGTTCCTCGTTGAAATCCTAGTGATGTTTAGGTCGGGGACACACGATGGTTATCTCCTCCCAACGTCCTTTTGAGATCTTTATGACTAATGTGAATCAATGGATGTTACACTCTTTGCTCCTCATATGCTAGCCTCTTCGGTGTCGTGCATTGCTGATATGTCCCAAACATATCTATAATTTCTGCTTGTTCCATGATCTTTTGGGTGACATTGTTATATGTTTTGCTACACTTTTATATCATTTTACACATATTTGGACTTACCTACTAACTTAGTGCACCCAGTGCGAGTTTCTGTGTGCTGATGTCTATTTTGCAGGGGCTTTTACCCAATTTTCCGAAGCCCGAAAAAATCTAGAAAAAATATATAAAAAGTCAGCAAAACAGAAGCTTCCGGGTCACCGAAGGAGGGCTAGAGGGGGGTCACGGGCCTCCTAGGCAGCCTACTGGCGCGGCCAGGCCCTAGGCCGCGCCAGGAGGTCGACTGGGTGGGTCCAACCTCCTCCGGTGCCCTCCTTTGGCCTATATTTAGAGTCCCGAGAGGAAACTCTTCTAGACTTTCTGGAATCGCAAATTTCTCCATCGTTCCACTGCCGGGACGCTTCCAAGATCGGGAGCGTCAGGAAACCTCTTCCCGGCACCCTGTCGGAGGGAGGATTGACCTCCAGGAGCTTCTCCACCGCCATGGACGCTTGCCGTACGTGCCGTGAGTAGTCCTCCTTGGACCATGAGTCCATGACCAGTAGGTATGTGATGTCTTCTCTCTAATCTTGTGCTTCAACGGTTAGTCCTTGTGAGCTGCTCTACATGATCAAGGCATCTATGTAATTCTCTTGCTATTGTTATGCTCGGTTTGTAGGGATCCGATGGATTATGAGATTATGTTCAGATTGTTATGAGTTATATATTTGATTATCCTTTTATATTATGTTCGTTAGTGATTCATGCATGTTCTCCGTTGCTTTTATTGCTTTGGCCAAGTAGTAGATCGTAACTCCAAGAGGGAGCGTTATGCACGATTGTGGGTTCGGGCCCCTCGATGTCTAGCTTGAGTGACAGAAACATGAGACTATGGGATGTGCTTGTTGCCACCAGGGAGAAAACAACGGTGCTTGTGACCACGGTTGCAAGATTGTTTACCGTACGCATAGTTTGTTAATGTAGTTGTCCGTTGCTTTGTGTTTACACTTTGGGTGGGGCTCGCAACTTTGAAAGGACGTGGATGTCGCCTAGAGGCGGGGGGGGGGGGGGGTTGAATAGGCGCTTTAAAATAATTAAGGTTTAGGTGTAACATCCCAATTTTCCTAATTGGGAATGTTTTACATTGTAGCTAAGCATCTACGCATAAGTGATTGAAATAAATTTAGCTCGTGAATTTTTCCTTCGTTTTGATTTGTAATTCCATTTTTCCTCGCGTGAGAAAAGGCCCAGAGGAATACTCTCTTGCACGCAAGAGAGAGAGCGGAGGAATATGACACTCCAAAGAGCGGGCAATTTTTGAAATGTTGGAGCCAAGAAAACCCAAAGTTCTGTTGCAAAAATAATTGCAAAAAGAAATAAAGCAAATTGGGAATTTCTGAAAAAAAAAACATTTTTTTAAGTTTTTATTTTGGCTTTAAAAAAATGTTATTCGGGTAGAGTTCTTTTTCTGATTTTTTTGATATATAATACCATATATAGATATTTTGATTTATTTCCCTTTTTTAGCTTTTATATTTCTGTTTCGAAAAAGGTTTAATAAAAGGAAAGTCTTTTTTTTCTTTAACCACCGCCCCTGGGCGCTAGATAGCTTGGGCCGAGATCCCCCCGCCCTGGGATCCGAGATCCCTAGAAACCGGGCGACCGACCCCTGCCTTGCCCCATCCCCTCTCGCTGGCCAGTGGGCCCTGCGACCGATGCCTCTCTCCCGTCGGCCTCTCTCCTACCTCTCCTTCCTTCTGTGCTCCACCCGAGACCGAGCCCCTCCCCAGCTCATGATTTTCTTCCCGATTCTCTCCCTCTCCCTTCCATAGCTCTACCCCCTCCTAGCCTATAAGTACTCCCCCACCCCGAGCCAACCCGTTCCAACCCTAAACCCGCCGGACCGCCGCCGCCCCGTCCCCTCGCCACTGCTGCCGCCGGTGCAAAGCTACTGCACCGTCTACCCCGCCCCTGGGAGCAGCCCCGTCGCCGCCTCTCTCCCCCGAGCGCCTCCCCCACGAGGAGGAGGAACCCCACCGCCGCCGCCCATCTCCCCCACCGCCCCGGAGTCCCCCTCCCCCTCGCCGGCAACACCCCGCCGGAGCAAAAGCTACTGTCCCAGCCGGTACTATCTCCCTCTCTCTCTATTATTTCATGTTCCTTTTCTTAGCCGTTAGATCTTGGATATAGGGCCTAGATTAGATCACTAGGTAACCTTTCGGTTTAGTCCAGTAAACAAGTGGTTTTTTTTGTCACTTATGATTTTAACTAGCGAGTTTACTTAACTTCGGCCGTTTGCCCGTAGCGTTCCAACAAACAGCCTCCGCAGCCAATAGCCTCAGGCCATGTGTACCCCTCTTTTTAGCACTAGTAGTTTTATAATTTTCTGCCTGATTTCAAAAACAGAAACTTTCTGTTTTGTTTTGGCCACCACTTTTTATCCGAAGTCCAATGACATTGATTCTTTTTCCAGTAGCTCTCAAATTTCTTGTAGTTTTTAAAAACATATATTTTGTCTATGTTTGAAATTTTTAAATATAAGTTAGAGCAGATTTAGTTTAAACCTTGTTTTGCCTATTCCAGGAGTTTGAAAAATGATTTTGAGTTGATTCTTTTTGCTACTGTTTTATAGTGATAAAATCTTACTGTGGTAGAAGTTTCAGAATTTTTAAAGTATTTTTACTGGTGTTTTCAACAGAAACAAGTTTCTGCCATACCGACGCGTGTTGAATTCTTTTACGTAGGCTTTTGCAAATCATTGCATGTGATGTTATTTTTACTTGTGGCTTTATTGAAGTGCTTATGGTGTGCTTTGTGTTTGTATCGGTAGATCTTCCGGAGTGCGAAGCATGTTACTTAGAAGCGCTCGAGCAAGACAACTATCATCAAGGCAAGTCATTTTGATCATGTTATATTACCTATGTTTTCGATGCATGGTAGATCACCTTCTTTGCCCAATTTGCATGCTGCCTAGGTACTTGGAAACTTTAGTGTAAGATGTAGTATCATGTGGTAGGAACACAACACCCCGATACTTGGCCCCGGGACGACAATTTCTTAATGCTATGCTTGAGTAGACGGGTTATCGATTGAGTGTATGCCACGAGTGATGCGAGGTTGATATAATAATCAAGACCGGACTAAGACAAGATATTCAAGACCTCGGACGCAATGCAACTCTGGGTGAAGGACGGTTGATCGGCTCCCTGGAGATCCCAGTGGATGCCCGGGATGGTGGAGAGGCCATGTCATCCCGCGGAAAGCTTCACCCAGGCTCGAAGAGACGGACGGAGACTTCAAGACTCAAGGCTTACCTACACAGCCACAAAGTCATTATGGGCTCTGGCTTGGTTGGACAACACGGCGACTCTGGACAGGCGGTGCTAGCAGATGTAGACGAACGGTAGGAATGGATGGGCACCGACAGGGATTCAGAGGGACCCGTTGAAAGACCATGTTTTGATCATCCGGTCTTCAAACACCCTAAAGTGCGAGGACAAACCCGGAGGCGATCAAATCTTGTGTGGGACGTGTGCAAAACTCTGCAGAGTACTCAACCTAATCGATTAGCCGTGTCCACGGTCATGGACAACTTGAGCCGAAGGCATTGAATTTCCCCTGAACTCTCAACACAACTTAATAATGATGTTGGTGTTAACAACTATTCGGGTACAAGAATTGGTTGGCGGAACCACCTCGTTAACAACAAACATTGTAGTAATATTTTGCTTTCGACCCGTCTTGTTGTAGGATAAAACTGGCTTTATGCAAAACTGAGCTCCACCGGCCAAATATGCATGTAGAGATAGTTGATTATTTTTTTTACTCCTCTCTTTGATGACTTGCCGGCATATTCAATATGCTGACCTACACGGCTGCAACGTATCATGTTGCAGAGTACTTTTCCGACCAGGAGTGAGGCTACGATCTACGCTCAGCGACATGCCCTTGGAGTCAGATGGACTCGTCTACCTGATGCTCCCGCTTAGTCTTCGTTAGATAATCTCATGAGTTGGCCTTCAGCCACTTTATTATACTCCTTTATTGTAATAAAGTACTCTTTATGAGATTTCGATTAATAAAGCTGTGTGATTGCACTCTTGAATATATACATTATGTACTGTGTGTGTACCAGCATGATCTTGGGATGGTACAGAAACACCAGAGGCTTGACTCGTCTTGAGTCGGGTCGCTACAGAAATGGTATTCAGAGCACACGCTGACCTTAGGACGTAACCTCTAGGAATGGAAAAGACTTAGGAAGAAAACTATTTTCTCTTATGTCTATAAATCTTATATTTCCTCTTCTGATCATTTCTGACTTCTCTCCGATTTTCCAATGTTTAGATGGCCACCTTCATCCCTGTTAAGTTCACGGAGTTTTGCCAGCCCGACACCACTATGCCGTTCGGAAAAGAGCTGGTGCAGATCACCAAAGACTTGAGGATTGCTGTGCCAACTATCACAGGGAAGCCAACTTCGTCTTACCCGGAGGATTCACGCTACAGGATCGAGGTGCATATTCCCGGAAGGACATTCCAGCCGTGCACTGAGCCGATGGATTTCAAGTTCATCGCACCCAACTGGATTCTCGGAAGGGACATGGCGATCCATTGTGCACTCGGACGTATCAAGGATGAATACAAAGGCTGCCCTATTTCTCCAGACCTATCCGCCGTATCCCGGAGAAACGAAGACGGAGATATCATCTCAAGCAAAACCAAGGACGCTCTCTTGTCTTATTCCCAGACCTTGGAGAAGCACAGCGGGACTCTGGAGTATCACGCAATCAAGGAAGCCAGGAAGATCAAGCAACTGTCACTCCGCGAGCTTGAACTTGAAGATGCAGCCCGGGAAGCCCACTATGAGCATGAGCTGGAAGTGAAGGACTTTCTGGAGCGGATCGAGAAGCTGAAGACTCGAGTTGCATACCTGGAGGAGGAACTGGACATGGGTGAGAACCTTCATCCCGAAGGAGACGTAGCCCCCGTGATCAGCAACGAAGAGGACTATGAAGAAAGCTCCACCGAAGGACCCGACACCATGCTATTCTGAGGAGGACACTTAGACTAGACCACCAAATTTACTTTATCGTTTTATGTTTTAGGCCGATGTTTAGGATTATTGAATTTTTGTATCCTCGTGTGAACCTTTGTGATGATATTGAATGAAATGTGTGGTGTGATACTTGTTTGTTGCATTCATATGGGTAGTGTAATTACTCTTAGACCATTGTTCTATGCTAATCTCACCCCTCTACAAACATCAGATGCCTCCGAGACGCGCCCCTGAGTCCAACTTTCCGCCGGAACTCACCCAGTTGATCCAGCAACAAAACACCCTGATGCAGCTGATCATCCAGAACCAGAACAACAACAACAACCATCATCCACCCCAGGCTGACAATCTCACCCGTTTTCTGAGGTTGAACCCTCCAACTTTCTCCAGCAGCATTGAGCCCATTGTGGCAGATGATTGGCTCCGCAAGATGGAGCGTGAACTTATCACCACTGGTTGTTCTGAAGCTGAGAAGGTGCGCTTTGCCGCGCATCAACTTGAAGGCCCTGCAGCTGCTTGGTGGGAGAACTACACCACCACTTATCCCATTGCTGGAGTCACTTGGGAGCAATTCAAGCAAGCCTTCCGCACCGCGCATGTCTCAGCGGGTGCAATGAGTCTGAAGAAGCGTGAGTTTCGCAACTTACGCCAGGGGAATCGCACTGTGGCCCAGTACGTTGATGAATTCAGCATGCTCGCCCGTTATGCACCTGGAGATGTGGCCGATGATGCGGCCAAGCAGGAAAAGTTCCTGGAAGGACTGAATGATGAGCTGAGCATTCAGTTGACGGTAGCCACCTTCAACAACTACCAGGAGCTGGTTGATAAGGCCCTCATCTTGGAGGGGAAACACCAGCAGATGGAGAACCGCAAGCGAAAGTATGGGGTTGGAAAGTTCAACTCCGGCACTCAGCAGAAGCCTCGCTACACCCCCTATTCAGGGAATACCGGGACTGGATCCGGTAAGTTTGGAGACACGTTCAGCATAACCACCCTGTGCACAACCATGGAGGCCACAACCATGGAGGAAATGGGAACCACCGCAACAACAGCAACTTCAAGAATGGCGGTACTGGCACTCAGCAGAATTCAGCTCCAGCTCAGAAGGATTTGACTCACATCACTTGCTTCAAGTGTCAGAAGACGGGACACTATGCCACTGATTGTCCCCAGAACAAGCAAGGAAATGGAAACGGCAACGGCAACGACAACTCTGCAGCTAAGAAGCCCAATCCTTTTCCTCGAGCTCAGGTGAACCACATTGATGTGGAAGAGGTCTATGATCACCCTGATACTGTGGTTGGTAAGTTTTTGCTAAATTCACGTCCAGCATTGGTACTTTTTGATTCTGGTGCAACACATTCATTCATATCAAGGGTAGTTGTGGAAAAGTATAGTTTGCCAACTAGAACCCTCAGCCAACCTATTAAGGTCAGTTCCCCAGGAGGCATGATGACAGCCGGGATAGGATGCCATGCTTTGAGTCTCAACATCGGGAACCATAATTCTCCCACCGACCTCATCGTATTAGAGTCCCAGGGATTGGATGTAATCCTAGGCATGGATTGGTTGGCCAAGTATGAAGGGAATATTGATTGTGCCCTTAAGTCTATGTTGCTCACCACCCCCGAGCAGAAACGGATTAAGTACGTGTCTCAGCGCCCGACACAGAGTAAGCGAGTAAACTCTCTCACGGGAGTAGTCCAGGAGGAAGTACCGATTGTACAGGAGTACCCAGATGTATTTCCGGAGGAATTGCCGGGCATGCCACCCGATAGAGAAATTGAGTTCTTGATTGAGCTATTACCCGGAACAACCCCGATATCCAAGAGACCCTATCGGATGCCCGCAAATGACTTGATAGAAATCAAGAAGCAAATTAAGGAGTTATTGGACAAAGGGTATATTCAACCAAGTTCTTCACCTTGGGGAGCCCCAGTGCTCTTGGTTGAAAAGAAGGACAAGTCCTTGAGAATGGTTGTCGATTATCGTGCATCGAACGATGTGACTATCAAGAAGAAGTACCCCTTGCCGATGATCAATGATCTGTTCGATCAGTTAGTTGGAGCTCGCGTATTCTTAAAGATCGATCTTCGATCCGGGTATCATCAGTTGAAGATTCGTGAACAGGATATACCCAAGACAGCCTTCACCACTCGGTACGGCTTGTATGAGTACACGGTCATGTCATTTGGACTGACTAATGCTCCGGCATATTTTATGAATCTGATGAACAAGGTATTTATGGAATACTTGGACAAGTTTGTCGTGGTGTTCATCGATGACATACTGATATTTTCCAAGAACGAAGAGGAACACAAGGAACATCTGCGTCTAGTTCTGGAGAAGCTTCGAGAGCATAAGCTATATGCAAAGTTTAGCAAATGTGAGTTTTGGTTGAAGGAAGTCGGATTTCTCGGACACGTCATCTCAGGAGAAGGAATAGCAGTGGACCCTGCCAAGGTCGCAGCAGTCACCGAATGGGTAGCACCCACTTCAGTCAAGGAGATCCGCAGTTTCCTCGGACTTGCCGGATATTACCGGAGGTTCATTGAGAATTTCTCAAAGATTGCCAAGCCCATGACAGAGTTACTGAAGAAGGAATCCAAGTACATTTGGACTGAGGAATGTGAAACCAGTTTTCAAGAGCTGAAGAAACGTCTTGTTACAGCCCCAGTGCTGATATTGCCGAACATTCGGAAGGATTTCCAGGTTTACTGTGACGCTTCTCGTCAAGGACTCGGAGGAGTGCTCATGCAAGAAGGCAAAGTTGTAGCCTATGCATCCAGATAGCTCAGACCTCATGAGTTGAATTATGCCACACATGATTTGGAACTAGCAGCCTTAGTGCACGCTCTCAAGACCTGGAGACATTTCCTGATCGGAAATAATTGTGATGTCTACACTGATCACAAGAGCCTGAAATATATCTTCACGCAGAAGGAGTTGAACCTCAGACAGAGGCGATGGCTAGAGTTGATCAAGGACTATGACATGAGATTGCATTATCACCCAGGCAAGGCAAATGTTGTAGCCGATGCGTTGAGCCGCAAGAGTTATGTGAACACGCTCACAGCGGGAGGATTACCCCAGGAGTTAGTCGATGATCTCCGAGAGCTCAAATTGGATATAGTTGCAAGAGGATTTGTTGCCACTCTGGAAATTCAGTCCACTTTGATAGAAAAGATCCGCGAGGCACAGAAATCAGACAAGGAGATAGCTGAGATTAAGCAGAAAATGGAAGACGGGAAAGCTAAAGGTTTTCGTGAGGATGAACATAGAACTTTGTGGTTTGAGGATCGCATCTATGTGCCCAATGATCCCAAACTCAGGAAGTTGATACTTCAGGAAGCTCATGATTCCCCGTACTCGATACACCCCGGTAACACCAAGATGTATCTGGATCTGAAGGAAAGTTTCTGGTGGACAGGATTGAAGAAAGACATTGCCGAGTTCGTAGCGATATGCGATGTTTGTTAGCGAGTAAAAGCCGAGCATCAGAAGCCAGCAGGTTTGCTCCAACCTCTGCCAATACCCGAATGGAAATGGGAAAAGCTTGGAATGGACTTCATCACAGGATTACCTCGGACCCGTTCTGGCTATGATTCTATTTGGGTTGTGGTCGATCGTTTGACCAAGGTAGCTCACTTCATTCCGGTGAAGACTACTTACACGAGTGCCAAGCTAGCCAAGATATATATGACGAGGATCGTATGTCTGCACGGAGTACCGAAGAGCATTGTGTCCGATAGAGGGACTCAGTTCACATCGAAATTTTGGCACCAACTGCATGAAACCTTGGGAACAAGATTGGAATTCAGTACAACTTTTCACCCGCAGACAGATGGACAGACCGAGAGAGTTAATCAGATTCTGGAGGACATGTTGAGAGCTTGCGCACTAGACTATGGGTCTAGTTGGGATGACAATTTACCGTATGCCGAGTTCTCATACAACAACAGCTACCAGACCAGTCTGAAGATGGCCCCTTTGGAAGCTCTATACGGAAGGAGGTGCAGAACACCGTTGATGTGGGATGGAGTTGGAGACCGACAACTTTTTGGTCCCGACCTTATCCGAGATTCTGAAGAGAAGGTCAAGCTAATTCGTGACCGACTCAAGATAGCTCAGTCCAGGCAGAAGAGTTATGCCGACAGCAAACGCAAGGAGGTAACGTACGAAGTGGGAGATCGAGCATATCTTCGGGTGTCTCCACTTCGAGGAATCAAGAGATTCGGTGTGCAAGGAAAATTAGCACCACGTTTCATTGGCCCCTACAAAATTCTTGAACGTAGAGGCGAAGTTGCATACAAACTGGAACTGCCGGAAGGATTGTCCGGAGTTCATGATGTTTTCCACGTTTCCCAGTTGAAGAAATGCCACGCTGAGATGGTCGATGTTCCGTTGAGAGATACAGTGCCCCTAGAGGCCATACAACTTGACAGTGATCTGACGTATGAGGAGAAACCCGTCAGGATTCTCGAGACTGCCAACAGAGTTACCCGCAGCAAGATCATCAAGTTCTGCAAGGTGTTGTGGAGCCACCACACCGAGGAAGAAGCCACCTGGGAACGAGAAGAGGATCTTCGTCGAGACCACCCACACCTATTTTCTAGCCAACCCGAATCTCGAGGGCGAGATTCATCTTAAGGTGGGTAGGTTTGTAACATCCCAATTTTCCTAATTGGGAATGTTTTACATTGTAGCTAAGCATCTATGCATAAGTGATTGAAATAAATTTAGCTCGTGAATTTTTCCTTCGCTTTGATTTGCAATTCCATTTTTCCTCGCGTGAGAGAAGGCCGAGAGGAATACTCTCTTGCACGCAAGAGAGAGAGAGGAGGAATATGACACTCCAAAGAGCGGGCAATTTTTGAAATGTTGGAGCCAAGAAAACCCAAAGTTCTTTTGCAAAAATAATTGCAAAAAGAAATAAAGCAAATTGGGAATTTTTGAAAAACAACATTTTTTTTAAAGTTTTTATTTTGGCTTTTAAAAAATGTTATTCGGGTAGAGATTATTTTTCTGATTTTTTTGATATATAATACCATATATAGATATTTTGATTTATTTCCCTTTTTTAGCTTTTATATTTCTGTTTCGGAAAAGGTTTAATAAAAGGAAATTCTTTTTTTTTCTTTAACCACCGCCCCTGGGCCCTAGATAACTTGGGCCGAGATCCCCCCGCCCTGGGATCCGAGATCCCTAGAAACCGGGCGACCGACCCCTGCCTTGCCCCCTCCCCTCTCGCTGGCGAGTGGGCCCCGCGACCGATGCCTCTCTCCCGTCGGCCTCTCTCCTACCTCTCCTTCCTTCTCTGCTCCACCCGAGACCGAGCCCCTCCCCAGCTCGCGATTTTCTTCCCGATTCTCTCCCTCTCCCTTCCATAGCTCTACCCCCTCCTAGCCTATAAGTACTCCCCCACCCCGAGCCACCCCGTTCCCACTCTAAACCCGCCGAACCGCCGCCGCCCCGTCCCCTCGCCACTGCTGCCGCCGGTGCAAAGCTACTGCACCGTCTACCCCGCCCCTGGGAGCAGCCCCGTCGCCGCCTCTCTCCCCCGAGCGTCTCCCCCACGAGGAGGAGGAACCCCACCGCCGCCGCCCATCTCCCCCACCGCCCCGGAGTCCCCCTCCCCCTCGCCGGCAACACCCCGCCGGAGCAAAAGCTACTGTTCCAGCCGGTACTATCTCCCTCTCTCTCTATTATTCCATGTTCCTTTTCTTAGCCGTTAGATCTTGGATATAGGGCCTAGATTAGATCACTAGGTAACCTTTCGGTTTAGTCCAGTAAACCAGTGGGTTTTTTTTGTCACTTATGATTTTAACCAGCGAGTTTACTTAACTTCGGCCGTTTGCCCGTAGTGTTCCAACAAACAGCCTCCGCAGCCAATAGCCTCAGGCCACGTGTACCCTTCTTTTTAGCACTAGTAGTTTTATAATTTTCTGCCTGATTTCAAAAACAGATACTTTCTGTTTTGTTTTGGCCACAACTTTTTATCCCGAAGTCCGATGACATTGATTATTTTGCCAGTAGCTCACAAATTTCTTGTAGTTTTTAAAAACATATATTTTGTCTATGTTTGAAATTTTTAAATATAAGTTAGAGAAAATTTAGTTTAAACCTTGTTTTGCCTATTCCAGGAGTTTGAAAAATGATTTTGAGTTTGAAAAATGATTTTGAGCAGAATTTTTAAAGTATTTTTACTGGTGTTTTCAACAGAAACAAGTTTCTGCCATACCGACGCGTGTTGAATTGTTTTACGTAGGCTTTTGCAAATCATTGCATGTGATGTTATTTTTACTTGTGGCTTGATTGAAGTGTTTATGGTGTGCTTTGTGTTTGTATCGGTAGATCTTCCGGAGTGCGAAGCGTGTTACTTAGAAGCGCTCGAGCAAGACAACTATCATCAAGGCAAGTCATTTTGATCATGTTATATTACCTACGTTTTCGATGCATGGTAGATCACCTTCTTTGCCCAATTTGCATGCTGCCTAGGTACTTGGAAACTTTAGTGTAAGATGTAGTATCATGTGGTAGGAACACAACACCCCGATACTTGGCCCCGGGATGACAATTTCTTAATGCTATGCTTGAGTAGACGGGTTATCAATTGAGTGTATGCCACGAGTGATGTGAGGTTGATATAATAATCAAGACCGGACGAAGACAAGATTTTCAAGACCTCGGACGCAATGCAACTCTGGGTGAAGGACGGTTGATCGGCTCCCTGGAGATCCCAGTGGATGCCCGGGATGCTGGAGAGGCCATGTCAGCCTGCGGAAAGCTTCACCCAGGCTCGAAGAGACGGACGGAGACTTCAAGACTCAAGGCTTACCTGCACAGCCACAAGTCATTATGGGCTCTGGCTTGGTTGGACAACGCGGCGACTCTGGACAGGCGGTGCTAGCAGATGTGCACGAACGGTAGGAATGGATGTGCACCGACAGGGATTCAGAGGGACCCGTTGAAAGACCATGTTTTGATCATCCGGTCTTCAAACACCCTGAAGTGCGAGGACAAACCCGGAGGCGATCAAATCTTGTGGGGAACGTGTGCAAAACTCTACAGAGTACTCAACCTAATCGATTAGCCGTGTCCACGGTCATGGACAACTTGAGCCGAAGGCATTGAATTTCCCCTGAACTCTCGACACAACTTAATAATGATGTGGGTTTTAACAACTATTCGGGTACAAGAATTGGTTGGCGGAACCATCTCGTTAACAACAAACATTGTAGTAATATTTTGCTTTCGACCCCTCTTGTTGTAGGATAAAACTGGCTTTATGCAAAACCTAGCTCCACCGGCCAAATATGCATGTAGAGATAGTTGATTATTATTTTTACTCCTCTCTTTGATGACTTGCCGGCATATTCAATATGCTGACCTACACGGCTGCAACGTATCATGTTGCAGAGTACTTTTCCGACCAGGAGTGAGGCTACAATCTACGCTCAGCGACATGCCCTTGGAGTCGGATGGACTCGTCTACCTGATGCTTCCGCTTAGTCTTTGTTAGATAATCTCATGAGTTGGCCTTCAGCCACTTTATTGTACTCCTTTATTGTAATAAAGTACTCTTTATGAGATTTCGATTAATAAAGCTGTGTGATTGCACTCTTGAATATATACATTATGTACTGTGTGTGTACCAGCATGATCTTGGGATGGTACAGAAACACCAGAGGCTTGACTCGTCTTGAGTCGGGTCGCTACATTAGGCTTGAACAAATGCGGAATAAAACTAACATTTAATATGTCAAGCACAAAACGTCAAACAACTAGGCTCACCTATGTGCACCAACAACTTATGCTAAGCAAGATAAACAACTAAGTGATAGCAAGATATATGACAAGAGACAATATGGCTATCACAAAGTAAAGTGCATAAGTAAAGGGTTCGGGTAAGAGATAACCGAGGTACGCGGAGAAGATGATGTATCCCAAAGTTCACACCCTTGCGGATGCTAATCTCCGTTGGAGCGGTGTGGAGGCACAATGCTCCCCAAGATGCCACTAAGGCCACCGTAATCTCCTCACGCCCTCGCACAATGCAAGATGCCGTGATTCCACTAAGGAACCCTTGAGGGCGGTCACCGAACCCGTACAAATGGCAAACCTTGGGGGCGGTTACCAAACCCGTACACGTGGCAACCTTTGGGGGCGGTTACCGGTACCCATACAAATTGCTCGGGGCAATCTCCACAACCTAATTGGAGACCCCGACGCTTTCCCGGAGCTTCACACCACAATGATTAAGCTCCAAGACACCACCAAGCTTCTAGGACGCCAAAGCATCCACGAAGAACAATATCTAGGGTACTAAGTACCAAAGGTAATAAGCTTCTCAACCTTCACTTCCATGTATCACCGTGGAGAACTCAAACCGATGCAACCAATGCAATGGCAAGAACACACGAAGTGGTCAAGTCCCTCACTCTCAAATCCCTCCACAACAACGAAAGCTATGGAGAAATATGAGAGGAAGAACAAGGAGCCCACAAAGAACTGCAAGATCAAGATCCAAGGGGTTCCCCTCACATAGAGGAGAAAGTGATTGGTGGAGATGTGGATCTAGATCTCCTCTCTCTTTTCCCTCAAGAACAAGCAAGAATCATTGGAGGGATTGAGAGTAAGCAAGCTCTAAGAATGTCAACAATGGAGGTAGAACAAGAGCTCAACGAATAGACGAGGCCAAGGGGGAAGAAGACCCCCTTTATATAGTGGGGGAACAAATCAGACCGTTACCCCCACTTACAGCCCGAGCCCAGCGGTACTACCGCTGGCTGCAGCGGTACTACCGCTGGCACTCGAGCGGTACTACCGCTGACCAGGGGCGGTACTACCGCCAGCTAGCGGTACTACCGCTGGTTGCAGCGGTACTACCGCTTGCACTCCAGCGGTACTACCGCTCGTCCCAGCGGTACTACCGCTGGGCCCCTGGTAGTGCAAAGGCACTACCACCGCCAAGAAAGTCTTCGCAAAAAGGTCCGACGCAGTACAACCGCAAAGATGATGGTACTAAAAACTTGGAGCGGTACTACTGCTGGCCAGGGGCGGTACTACCGCTGGACAGCGGTACTACCGCCAGCTCTAGCGGTACTACCACTACGGCCAGCGGTACTACCGCCAACTCTAGCGGTACTACATCTAGGTACAGCGGTACTACCGCTCGCCACTGAAACAGCCATAACTTTCGCATACGAGCTCCGAATCGAGCGAACCCAAGCTTGTTGGATTCAGGACGACAAGAGCTATCCAAACATCATAGTAGATGCATATATGACCATGCAGATATGAAAATGCCAATGATATAGAGATGTGAGTCCTCTATGAATGAAGAACCGGCAAAAACACCAACATCGAAAACATCATAGTAGATGCATATGGACTCCGTTTTCGATGAACTCGAGCTTGTCACGAAGATGACCATAAGCTCTAAAACTCACAAGGAGAAACACCAAACAAGAACCAAGAAGTATGATGCAAGGATGCAAATGTTTTGAGCTCTCAGCGAACGATACGATCAAGATACTCACTTGAGAGCCCCCCTTGATAGTATAGCAATCTATCCTAAACAGAAAACCTATCAAGGGAAAACCTATACCTTGCACCTCGTCCTCTTGAGCTAGATGATGACGATCTTGGCTTCCTTAAGATGGACCACCTTTCTTGATTGCGTTGGCTTGATGAAGACTAATTGATTGCTCCCCCATACTCACTATGGGTGAGCCACTCTTCAGCATATCTTCACAAGTCCATTGCCACCACAATGGACGGCAAGCTTCAAGCATGATATCTTCGTGCTGATGCACTTGAACTTGCACATCGCAATCTTGATGACGATCACAACTTGACGTCATACTTCATGGGTTGTATGAGATCTTCCCTTTGACGCAAGCCCATGGAAACACACCTAACCCCCACATAGAACACTCACGAAGACCATGGGTTAGTACACAAACACGTAATGGACAATGCTTACCATACCATGGGATCACTTGATCCCTCTCGGTACATCTTGTACGCTTTGTGTGTTGATCATCTTGATTTACTCTTTGTCTGAGATCTTGATCAACCATGTGTCTCTATGACCATTCTTTGGATAATACCTTGAATACCATCTTGGTCATCATATAAACTCCTTGAACCCAACAGATGGACTTCAAGAAGTGCCTATGGACAAATCCTATAAATATAACTTAAGGCAACCATTAGTCCATAGGAATTGTCATCAATTACCAAAACCACATATGGAGATATATGCTCTAACAAACTTAATACCAGAGAGATGTTCTAGATAGATATCTCAAGGTGGATGATTAGTAAGTAGATGCTTATGAATAAACGGTCTACTTGTCTTGGCGTACTGCCCATTACTATTGAACCTCTAACTATCAAGGAGCATAATTAGCATTGCAGTGCGATCATAATTCTTTTAATTGCCCAACTATGATTTGTTTACCCTAGCATAGTTGTTTATAGTCTTTTGGGAGAAGGACATCACTAGTGAACATCATGTGACTCCGGTCCATATCACCATCATTGTTTACACCTCCATCATTTACCGCTTCCATTTACTTTTCCGTTGCAATCACTATTACCTTCCCGCTTGTGTTCTGATCCTTTGCAAACTACAAGGCCGGAGAGATTGACAACCTCTCTGTAGTCGTTGGGAGAAAAGTCATTTGTTGTGTGTGCAGGTCCACGTCTTCTGCTAGCGCTAGGGTGTAAGACACCTACTTGTTGATCCTAGGAGTCCTACTGGTTCGATAAACCTTACAGTCTTTATGTGAGGGAAATTTGTTGCTGATTACATCTCCACCTTCCACTTGGGGTAACCAATGAGGGGCAAGAAGTATATCTATCAACTCGTCATCAAGCGAATTTCTAGCGGCATTGCTGGGGACTCCAGTCTTCAAGACAGGGGAGTTGCACACTATCTTTTACCTTTGCTTTTTAGTCTTGTTAGTTTTCTTTTTAGTTTTTGCTTTAGAGTGTTATACCAAAAACCACAAAAAATAGTTACTTTGCTTTTAGTTGTCAAGCATTTTAAGGTTTGATGCTTGGAAGGAATCTGAGGTCCTAGATTTCCATCAAAGGAATGGAGAAAATATGAAGGAAGCATGGGATAGAATTTCTGAAGCACACAAAAGAATTATGCCTTGGGTACCTATCAAAATTGTGCTTAGAAATTTTTATCATTGTCTCTTTATATGGTGCAAACACTGTCTTGATATTATAGCTAAAGGAGATTTCTTAGAGTGTGATGAGGCAAGAGCTCTTGATATTATACATGGACTATCTAATAATCTTGTTTATAATCATGGCTATGACACCATTATAGATAGACTTGCTACTATTGAAGGGAAAATAGATGCTCTAGACTTAAGAGAAAGAGAGAAACCCATGGTTGATAAAGAGCAGATTTTGAAAATAGATGATGACTGGGAACCTTTTATTAAAATTAGCATCTCTAACCAAGACTTCCTTGATTATTGTGATATTGGATCCATGGTTTCCACTATGACAAAAGTTGTTTATGATGTTGGGGAACGTCGCATGGGAAACAAAAATTTTCCTACGCGCACGAAGACCTATCATGGTGATGTCCATCTATGAGAGGGGATGAGTGATCTACGTACCCTTGTAGATCGTACAGCAGAAGCGTTAGTGAACGCGGTTGATGTAGTGGAACGTCCTCACGTCCCTCAATCCGCCCCGAGAACAATTCCGCGATCAGTCCCACGATCAAGTACCGAACGGACGACACCTCCGCGTTCAGCACACGTACAGCTCGACGATGATCTCAGCCTTCTTGATCCAGCAAGAGAGACGGAGAGGTAGAAGAGTTCTCCGGCAGCGTGACGGCGCTCCGGAGGTTGGTGATGACCTTGTCTCAGCAGGGATCCGCCCGAGCTCCGCAGAAACGCGATCTAGAGGAAAAACCGTGGAGGTATGTGGTCGGGCTGCCGTGGAAAAGTCGTCTCAAATCAGCCCTAAAACCTCCGTATATATAGGTGGGAGGGAGGGGACCTTGCCTTGGGGCTCAAGAAAAGACTAAGGAGGGCAGAAAAACGCACATCACCGCCCACAAAAACTTTTGTGTTCTACTCGAGAAGACATCTACGCATGAACCTAGTTCATGATGCCACTGTTGGGGAACGTCGCATGGGAAACAAAAATTTTCCTACGCGCACGGGGGGGAGGGGAGGGAGGGGACCTTGCCTTGGGGCTCAAGGAGCCCCAAGGGGGTCGGCCGAGTCCAAGGGGGGAAGACTCCCCCCCCAAACCGAGTTGGACTTGGTTTGGTGGGAGGGAGTCCTTCCCTTCCTTCCCACCTCCCTTTTTTTTCTTTCTCTTTGATTTTTATCTCTATGGCACATAGGGCTCTTTTGGGCTGTCCCACCAGCCCACTAAGGGCTGGTGTACCTCCCTCAAGGCCTATGGGCTTCCCCGGGGTGGGTTGCCTTTCCGGTGAACTCCCGGAACCCATTCGTTATTCCCGGTACATTCCCGGTAACTCCGAAAACCTTCCGGAAATCAAATGAGGTCATCCTATATATCAATCTTCGTTTCCGGACTATTTCGGAAACCCTCGTGACGTCCGTGATCTCATCCGGGACTCCGAACAACATTCGGTAACCAACCATATAACTCAAATACGCATAAAACAACGTCGAACCTTAAGTGTGCAGACCCTGCGGGTTTGAGAACTATGTAGACATGACCCGAGAGACTCCTCGGTCAATATCCAACAGCGGGACCTGGATGCCCATATTGGATCCTACATACTCTACGAAGATCTTATCGTTTGAACCTTAGTGCCAAGGATTCATATAATCACGTATGTCATTCCCTTTGTCCTTCGGTATGTTACTTGCCCGAGATTCGATCGTCAGCATCCGCATACCTATTTCAATCTCGTTTACCGGCAAGTCTCTTTACTCGTTCCGTAATACAAGATCCCGCAACTTACACTAAGTTACATGGCTTGCAAGGCTTGTGTGTGATGTTGTATTACCGAGTGGGCCCCGTGATACCTCTCCGTCACACGGAGTGACAAATCCCAGTCTTGATCCATACTAACTCAACTAACACCTTCGAAGATACCTGTAGAGCATCTTTATAGTCACCCAGTTACGTTGCGACGTTTGATACACACAAAGTATTCCTCCGGTGTCAGTGAGTTATATGATCTCATGGTCATAGGAATAAATACTTGACACGCAGAAAACAGTAGCAACAAAATGACACGATCAACATGCTACGTCTATTAGTTTGGGTCTAGTCCATCACGTGATTCTCCTAGTGACGTGATCCAGTTATCAAGCAACAACATCTTGTTCATAATCAGAAGATACTGACTATCTTTGATCAACTGGCTAGCCAACTAGAGGCTTGCTAGGGACGGTGTTTTGTCTATGTATCCACACATGTAAATGAGTCTTTATTCAATACAATTATAGCATGGATAATACACGATTATCTTGATACAGGAATTGTAATAATAACTATATTTATTATTGCCTCTAGGGCATAATTCCAACAGTCTCCCACTTGCACTAGAGTCAATAATCTAGCCCTCACATCACTATGTGAATTACATTGTAATAAATCTAACACCCATACAGTTCGGGTGTTGATCATGCTTTGGCCGTGGAAGAGCTTTAGTCAGCGGGTCTGCTACATTCAGATCCATGTGCACCTTGCATATATTCACGTCCTCTCCCTCGAAGTAGTCGCAGATGAGGTTGAAGCGTCGTTTGATGTGTCTGGTCTTCTTGTGAAACTGTGGTTCCTTTGCTAAGGCAATGGCACCAGTGTTGTCACATAACAAGGTTATTGGATTCAGTGCGCTTGGCACCACTCCAAGATCCGTCATGAACTGCTTCATCCAGACACCCTCCTTAGCCGCCTCCGAGGCAGCCATGTACTCCGCTTCACATGTAGAATCTGCTACGACGCTTTGCTTGGAACTGCACCAGCTTACTGCACCCCCATTAAGAATAAATACGTATCCGGTTTGTGACTTAGAGTCGTCCGGATCTGTGTCAAAGCTTGCATCGATGTAACCTTTTATGGCGAGCTCTTCGTCACCTCCATACACGAGAAACATCTCCTTAGTCCTTTTCAGGTACTTCAGGATATTCTTGACCGCTGTCCAGTGATCCACTCCTGGATTACTCTGGAACCTACCTGCCGTACTTATGGCCAGGCTAACATCCGGTCTGGTGCATAGCATTGCATACATGATAGAACCTATGGCTGAAGCATAGCGGACGGAGCGCATATGCTCTCTATCTTCATCAGTTGCTGGGCACTGAGTCTTACTCAATCTCGTACCTTGTAGAACTGGCAAGAACCCTTTCTTGGACTGTTCCATTTTGAACCTTTTCAAAACTTTATCAAGGTATGTGCTTTGTGAAAGTCCTATCAGGCGTTTTGATCTATCCCTATAGATCTTAATGCCTAGAATGTAAGCAGCTTCTCCTCGGTCCTTCATAGAGAAACTTTTATTCAAGTAACCCTTTATGCTCTCCAAAAACTCTACTTTGTTTCCAATCAGTAATATGTCATCCACATATAATATTAGAAACGCCATAGAGCTCCCACTCACTTTCTTGTAAATACAAGATTCTCCAACCACTTGTATAAACCCAAATTCTTTGATCACCTCATCAAAACGTTTGTTCCAACTCCGAGATGCTTGCACCAGTCCATAAATGGATCGCTGGAGCTTGCACACCTTGTTAGCATTCTTAGGATCGACAAAACCTTCGGGTTGTATCATATACAACTCTTCCTTAAGGAAACCGTTAAGGAACACCGTTTTGACATCCATCTGCCAGATTTCATATTCGAAAAATGAAGCTATTGCTAACATGATTCTGACGGATTTAAGCATCGCTACGGGTGAGAATGTCTCATCGTAGTCAACTCCTTGAACTTGTGAAAAACCCTTTGCCACAAGTCGAGCTTTATAAACGGTCACATTGCCGTCAGCGTCCGTCTTCCTCTTAAAGATCCATTTGTTCTGAATAGCCTTGCGGCCCTCAGGTAGTACCTCCAAAGTCCACACTTTGTTCTCATACATGGATCCTATCTCGGACTTCATGGCTTCTAGCCATTTGTTTGAATCTGGGCCCACCATTGCTTCTTCATAATTTGCAGGTTCATTGTTGTGTAATAACATCATTGACAAGACGGGATTACCGTACCACTCTGGAGCAGCACGTGGTCTCGTCGACCTGCGTGGTTTGACAGAAACTTGAACTGGAGTTTCATGATCATCATCATTAACTTCCTCCTCAATCGGCGTTGCAACGACACAGGTTTCCCCTTGCCCTGCGCCACCATCCAGAGGGATGAGAGGTTCGACAACCTCGTCAAGTTCTATCTTCCTCCCACTCAATTCTCTCGAGAGAAACTCCTTCTCGAGAAAAGCTCCGTTTTTAGCAACAAACACTTTGCCCTCAGATTTGAGATAGAAGGTGTACCCAACTGTCTCTTTTGCTTAACCTATGAAGACACACTTTTCCGCTTTGGGTTCCAGCTTTTCAGGCTGAAGCTTTTTGACATAAGCATCACATCCCCAAACTTCAAGAAACGACAACTTTGGCCTTTTGCCATACCACAGTTCGTATGGTGTCGTCTTAACGGATTTTGGTGGTGCCCTATATAAAGTGAATGCAGCTGTTTCTAATGCATAACCCCAAAATGATAACGGCAAATCAGTAAGAGACATCATAGATCGCACCATCTCTAATAGAGTACGATTACGATGTTCGGACACACCATTACGCTGTGGTGTTCCAGGCGGTGTTAACTGTGAAACAATTCCACATTGTCTTAAGTGAGTACCAAACTCGAAACTCAGATATTCACCCCGACGATCAGACCGTAGGAACTTGATCTTCTTGTTACGATGATTTTCCACTTCACTCTGAAATAGCTTGAACTTTTCAAATGTTTCAGACTTGTGCTTCATCAAGTAGACATAACCATATCTACTCAAATCGTTAGTGAAGGTGAGAAAATAACGATATCCACCGCGTGCCTCCACGCTCATCGGACCACACACATCGGTATGTATGATTTCCAACAAGTCACTTGCACGCTCCATTGTTCCGGAGAACGGAGTTTTAGTCATCTTGCCCATAAGGCATGGTTCGCACGTGTCAAGTGAATCAAAGTCAAGTGACTCCAAAAGTCCATCAGCATGGAATTTCTTCATGCGCTTTACACCAATATGACCTAAGCAGCAGTGCCATAAAAATATGGCGCTATCATTGTTAACTCTAACTCTTTTGGTCTCAATGTTATGTATATGCGTATTGCTATCAAGATTCAATATGAACAATCCTCTCACATTCGGTGCATGATCATAAAAGATGTTACTCATAGAAATAGAACAACCATTATTCTCTGACTTAAAAGGGTAACCGTCTCGCAATAAACAAGATCCAGATATAATGTTCATGCTCAACGCAGGCACTAAATAACAATGATTTAAGTTCATCACTAATCCCGACGGTAACTGAAGTGACACTGTGCCGACGGCGATTGCATCAACCTTGGAACCATTTCCTACGCGCATCGTCACTTCATCTTTCGCCAGCCTTCGTCTATTCCGCAGTTCCTGATTTATCTTTGGCCGCCTTCTTATCTGCCAGATACTTGGGGCAATTGCGCTTCCAGTGACCCATAACCTTGCAATAGTAACACTCCGTTTCAGGCTTAGGACCAGCTCTGGGTTTCTTCGGTGGATTGGCAACAGGCTTGCCGCTCTTCTTCGAATTACCCTTCTTGCCTTTGCCGTTTCTCTTGAAACTAGTGGTCTTATTCACCATCAACACTTGATGCTCTTTGCGGAGTTCAGACTCTGCAACTTTCAGCATCGCAAACAACTCGCCGGGAGACTTGTTCATCCCTTGCATGTTGTAGTTCAACACAAAGCCTTTATAGCTTGGCGGCAGTGATTGAAGGATTCTGTGAGTGATAGCCTCTTGCAGGAGTTCAATCCCCAGCTCAGCTAGACGGTTTGAGTACCCAGACATTTTGAGCACATGTTCACTGACAGACGAGTTTTCCTCCATCTTGCAAGCATAGAATTTATCGCGAGGTCTCATACCTCTCGATCCGGGCGTTCTTCTGAAAGATAAACTTCAACCCCTGGAACATCTCAAATGCTCCATGACGCTCAAAGCGACGTGGAAGTCCCGGTTCTAAGCCATACAAGACTGCACATTGAACTATTGAGTAGTCCTCCTTACGTGCTAACCAAGCGTTCTTAAACTCCTGATCAGCCGTAGCGGGTGGTTCATCTCCTAGCGCAGCATTAAGGACATAATCCTTCTTCCCAGCTTGTAAGATTAGCTTAAGATTACGAGCCCAGTCTACAAAGTTGCTTCCATCATCTTTCAACTTAGCTTTCTCTAGGAACGTATTAAAATTCAGGATGACTCTCGCGTGAGCCATGATCTACAACACAAATATATTCAAAGTGGACTTAGACTATGTTCAAGATAATTAGAGTTTAACTTAATCAAATTATTCGCTAAACTTCCACTCAAAAAATACATCTCTCTAGTCATTTGACTGGTTCATGATCCACTTACACTAGCTCAAGTCCGATCATCACGTGAGTTGAGTATAGTTTCAGTGGTAAGCATCCCTATGCTAATCATATCTCCTATATGATTCATGATCGACCTTTCGGTCTCATGTGTTCCGAGGCCATGTCTGCACATGCTAGGCTTGTCAAGCTTAACCCGAGTGTTCCGCGTGCGCAACTGTTTTGCACCCGTTGTATGTGAACGTTGAGTCTATCACACCCGATCATCACGTGGTGTCTCGAAACGACGAACTGTAGCAACGGTGCACAGTCGGGGAGAACACAATTTCGTCTTGAAATTTTAGTGAGAGATCACCTCATAATGCTACCGTCGTTCTAAGCAAAATAAGGTGCATAAAAGGATTAACATCACATGCAATTCATAAGTGACATGATATGGCCATCATCACGTGCTTCTTGATCTTCATCACCAAAGCACCGGCACGATCTTCTTGTCACCGGCGCCACACCATGATCTCCATCAACGTGTTGCCATCGGGGTTGTCGTGCTACTCATGCTATTACTACTAAAGCTACATCCTAGCAAAATAGTAAACGCATCTGCAAGCACAAACGTTAGTATAAAGACAACCCTATGGCTCCTGCCGGTTGCCGTACCATCGACGTGCAAGTCGATATTTACTATTACAACATGATCATCTCATACATCCAATATATCACATCACATCGTTGGCCATATCACCTCACAAGCATACCCTGCAAAAACAAGTTAGACGTCCTCTAATTTTGTTGTTGCATGTTTTACGTGGTGACCATGGGTATCTAGTAGGATCGCATCTTACTTACGCAAACACCACAACAGAGATATATGAGTTGCTATTTAACCTCATCCAAGGACCTCCTCGGTCAAATCCGATTCAACTAAAGTTGGAGAAACCGACACTTGCCAGTCATCTTTGAGCAACGGGGTTACTCGTAACGATGAAACCAGTCTCTCGTAAGCGTACGAGTAATGTCGGTCCAAGCCGCTTCAATCCAACAATACCGTGGAATCAAGAAAAGACTAAGGAGGGCAGAAAAACGCACATCACCGCCCACAAAAACTTTTGTGTTCTACTCGAGAAGACATCTACGCATGAACCTAGCTCATGATGCCACTGTTGGGGAACGTCGCATGGGAAACAAAAATTTTCCTACGCGCACGGGAGGGAGGGGAGGGAGGGGACCTTGCCTTGGGGCTCAAGGAGCCCCAAGGGGGTCGGCCGAGTCCAAGGGGGGAAGACTCCCCCCCCAAACCGAGTTGGACTTGGTTTGGTGGGAGGGAGTCCTTCCCTTCCTTCCCACCTCCCTTTTTTTTTCTTTCTCTTTGATTTTTATCTCTATGGCACATAGGGCTCTTTTGGGCTGTCCCACCAGCCCACTAAGGGCTGGTGTACCTCCCTCAAGGCCTATGGGCTTCCCCGGGGTGGGTTGCCCCCCCGGTGAACTCCCGGAACCCATTCGTCATTCCCGGTACATTCCCGGTAACTCCGAAAACCTTCCGGAAATCAAATGAGGTCATCCTATATATCAATCTTCGTTTCCGGACTATTTCGGAAACCCTCGTGACGTCCGTGATCTCATCCGGGACTCCGAACAACATTCGGTAACCAACCATATAACTCAAATACGCATAAAACAACGTCGAACCTTAAGTGTGCAGACCCTGCGGGTTCGAGAACTATGTAGACATGACCCGAGAGACTCCTCGGTCAATATCCAACAGCGGTACCTGGATGCCCATATTGGATCCTACATACTCTACAAAGATCTTATCGTTTGAACCTTAGTGCCAAGGATTCATATAATCACGTATGTCATTCCCTTTGTCCTTCGGTATGTTACTTGCCCGAGATTCGATCGTCAGCATCCGCATACCTATTTCAATCTCGTTTACCGGCAAGTCTCTTTACTCGTTCCGTAATACAAGATCCCGCAACTTACACTAAGTTACATTGCTTGCAAGGCTTGTGTGTGATGTTGTATTACCGAGTGGGCCCCGAGATACCTCTCCGTCACACGGAGTGACAAATCCCAGTCTTGATCCATACTAACTCAACTAACACCTTCGAAGATACCTGTAGAGCATCTTTATAGTCACCCAGTTACGTTGCGACGTTTGATACACACAAAGTATTCCTCCGGTGTCAGTGAGTTATATGATCTCATGGTCATAGGAATAAATACTTGACACGCAGAAAACAGTAGCAACAAAATGACACGATCAACATGCTACGTCTATTAGTTTGGGTCTAGTCCATCACGTGATTCTCCTAGTGACGTGATCCAGTTATCAAGCAACAACATCTTGTTCATAATCAGAAGACACTGACTATCTTTGATCAACTGGCTAGCCAACTAGAGGCTTGCTAGGGACGGTGTTTTGTCTATGTATCCACACATGTAATAAAGTTGGCATTTGAATTCTTTCGACTTTTGATTTTTTTTTTGCATTTCCATTTTTTCCTCACACGAGAAATGCCGGGAAAATACTCTCTTGCACGCAAGAGAGAGAACGGAGGAAAATGACCCTCCAAAGTGCGGGGCATTTCTGAAATATTTGGAGCCAAGAAATCCAAAGTTTTACCATGAGAATATTTGCAAAAAGAAATAAAGCATTTTGGGGATTTTCTGAAGAAAAAAACATTTTTTAAAAGTTTTTATTTTTGCTTTGGAAAAATGTTAATCGAGTAGAGGATATTTTTCTGATTTTTTTGGTATATAATACCCCATATTAAATATTTTAATTGTTTCCTTTTTATTCCCTTTTAATTTCTGTTTCGGAAAAAGACTAAAATAGGAAAGCGTTTTATTTAAAGGAAACCGCCTGGGCGCATCTTAGCTGTGGGCCGAAATCCCCTAGAGCCCGGGATCCCGAATCCCTTAAGGATCGGCCGACCGCCCCAGGATCCCCCAGCCCCTCTCTCTGGTGCTGGACCCCACCGCCCGACCCCTCCCCCAGCTCGGTCACCTCCCATCTCTCTCCTTTCCAAAAACAAAGCCCGACCCCGAGCCCGAGTCCCCAGGTTCGCCGGGATCCACCCGGGATCCCCCTGTCCCTTCCCTCCCCGAGCGCCCCTCCCGCCTATAAATACTTCCCCGGTCCCCCGCACTCCGTTCCACCCGCCGCCGCAGCGCCCAAGCTCCGCCCCATTGCCCCTTGTTGCCCTCGCCGGAGCACCGAAGCTCGGCCGCCTTCGGCCGCTCACGGCACCGCCTCCGACTACCCCGACACCGCCCCGATGCCACCATCGCGCTCGCCGCCCTCACCCGCACCCTCTGGAGCTCTCGCCGCCGCCGGAGACCCTCTGCAGCGCCGTCCCCGCCCACGCCCGAGCCGCCGCCGCCATCAAGCTCCTGCCGGAGTTCATCTCCACGGTGAGCACCCCCATCCCTCCAGCACCGTTGGATCCTATACGAACGTGCTAGATTAGAAGTAGTTACCTTTTCGTTTTAGCTAAGAAAACCGCTCAGTTTTTATTTACTTAACTATTAGCCGAAGAGGGTTCTTGTTAGGCTTCGGCCATTTGCTCCTAACACCAGCAACACACACCCCCGCAGCCATTCACAGAGCGCCACGTGTACCCCCCCTGTCCGTTAGCAATTGTTTTTCTTTTTCTGTTTAGTTCCAAAAACAGAATAGTTTCAGTTTTGTTTTGACCATAGCTTTTGATCCCGATGTCCAATGATGTTGATTCTTGTTCCAGTAGATCCCAATGTTTCTGTAGTTTTTAAAAAACATACAATTTGTCTATGTTTGAAATTTTAAAATATGAATTAGATCAGATTTAGTTTAAACCTTGTTTTGCTTATTCCAGGAGTTTAAAAACAGATTTTGAGTTGATTCTTTTTGCTACTGCTTCCTAGTGATTATATCTTACTGTGGTAGAAGTTTCAAAAAATTTAAAATATTTTTACTTGGGTTTTTAACAAGAAACAAGTTTGTGCCTTAGTGACATGTATTAAATTCTTTCACTTAGGCCTTAGCAAATTTTTACTTGTGATGTTATTTTTACTTGTTTCTTGATTGTAGTGCTTATGGTGTGTATTTTGTTTGTATCGATCACCCGGAGTGCGAAGCTTGTTACTTAGAAGCGCTCGATCAAGACAACTATCATCAAGGCAAGTCATTTTGATCATTCTATTTCCTATGTTTTCGATGCATGGTAGTTTCACCTTTCTTTGCCCAATTGCATGCTGCCTAGGTACTTGGAAATTTTAGTATAGGTTATAGTATCATGTGGTAGGCACACAACAACCCCGATACTTGGCCCCGGGACGACAATTTTCTTATTGCTATGCTTGAGTAGACGGGATTTCAGTTGAGTGGATAACACGAGTGATGCGAGGATTGATTAAATAATCAAGACCGGTTAAGACAAGATTTTCAAGACCTCGGACGCAATGCAACTCTGGGTGAAGGACGTTTGATCGGCTCCCTGGAGAAACCAGTGGATGGCCCGAGATGCTGGAGACGGCCACGACATCCCGCGGAAAGCTTCACCCAGGCTCGAAGAGACGGACGGAGACTTCAAGACCCAAGGCTTACCTGCACAGCCACAAGTCATTATGGGCTCTGGCTTGGTTGGACAACGCGGCGACTCTGGACAGGCGGTGCTAGCAGATGTAGAAGAACGGTAGGAATGGATGGGCACTGACAGGGATTCAGAGGGACCCGTCGAAAGACCATGTTTTGATCATCCGGTCTTCAAACACCCTGAAGTGCGAGGACATACACGGAGGCGATCAAATCTTGTGGGGAACGTGTGCAAAAATCTGCAGAGTGCCCAACCTAATCGATTGGCCGTGTCCACGGTCATGGACAACTTGAGCCGAAGGCATTGAAATTCCCCTGAACTCTCGATACAACTTAATAATGATGTGGGTGTTAACAACTATTCGGGTACGAGAATTGGTTGGCGGAACCATCTCGTTAACAACAAACAATGTAGTAATATTTTTCTTCCAACCCCTCTTGTTGTAGGATAAAACTGGCTTTATGCAAAACTCATAGCCCCACCGGCCAAATATGCATGTAGAGATAGTTGATTATTATTTTACTCCTCTCTTTGATGACTTGTCGGCATATTCCATATGCTGACCTACACGGCTGCAACGTATCATGTTGCAGAGTACTTTTCCGACCAGGAGTGAGGCTATGATCTACGCTCAGCGACATGCCCTCGAGTCGGATGGACTCGTCTACCTGATGCTTCCGCTAGTCTTCGTTAGATATCTCATGGGATGGCCTTCAGCCACTTTATCGTAATCCTTTATTGTAATAAAGTACCCGTTATGAGATTTTGATTAATAAAGTTGTGTGATTGAACTCTTGAATATATACATTAATGTGCTGAGTGTGTACCAGCATGATCTTGGGATGGTACGGAAACACCAGAGGCTTGACTCGTCTTGAGTCGGGTCGCTACATATCAATGAGCTATGGAGATGCTCATCAATAGATATCAATGTGAATGAGTAGAGATTTCCATACAAATGATGCACTAGAGCTACAAGTATGTGAAAGCTCTTAAAGAAAACTAATGGGTGTGCATCCAACTTGCTTGCTCACGAAGACCTAAGGCAATTTTGAGGAAGCCTATCATTGGAATATACAAGCCAAGTTATATAATGAGAATTTCCCACTAGCTATATGGTGGTGACAAAACGAGAGACTCTCAATCATGAAGATCATGGTGCTCAAAATGCACAAGTGTGGAAAAAGTACTAGCATTGTCCCTTCTCTCATTTTCTCTCTTTTTTTTGGTGGGCTCTTTGGCCTCTCTTTTTTGGGATTCTTTGGCCTCTTTTATTTCCTCACATGGGACAATGCTCCAATAATGATGATCATCACACTTTCAACTCAAAAATTAGAGCAACTATGACCCTATATGGAATGCCTTCGGTAGTGTACCATGGCAATGATCTAGCATGACATAGACAACAATGGAAACATCATGCTAGCTATCTTACGATCGTGCAAAGGCAATGAAGACGTGGTGGCACATATCATGGTGGTAGTTGCATGGCAATATATCTCGGAATGACTTTGAAAAATCCATAGTAGGTAGGTATGGTGGCTGTTTTGAGGGAGGCTAGTGGTGGGTTTTGTGCACCGGCGAAAGTTGCACGGCACTAAGAAGATAGTGATGGTGGAAGGTGAAAGTGCATCTAAACCATGGACTCAACATTAGTCATGAAGAACTCATATACTTGTTGCAAAAGTTTTATTAGTAATCGAAACAAAGGATTCAACGCATACTCCTAGGGGAAGGGTTGGTAGGTATAAACCATCACGCGATCCCGACCGCCACGCAAAGGATGACAATCTATAGACTAATCATGCTCAGATTTCATCACATAGCGGTTCACCATACGTGCATGCTACGGGAATCACTAACTTGAACACAAGTATTTCTAGATCCACAACACCTTACTAGCATGACTTCAATATTACCATAACCACAACTCAAAACTAATTGAGATGAATCAAACTTCTCTAACTATTCAATGCACATGAAGGTGGAAGTTTTTGTATCCCTTTGGATAACTACCCCTTTTGAGACTACTTTCAAAGCATAGATCAACTACCAAGCCACACACCACTATGCTCTAAAAGATATAAGTGAAGCACATAGAGAAAAAGTATCTAGCTCAAAAGATATAAGTGAAGCACGTGTGAGCTGAATTGTCTACCAAAAGATATAAGTGAAGCTCGACAAAATCACGGTGTGTGCATGTCTCTCTCTCTAGGTGTGCAGCAAGGATGATTGTGACACAACAAAAAAAATAAAAGACTCCTACGATACAAGACGGTCCAAGCAAAAACACATAACATGTGGTGAATAAAAATATAGCCCCAAGTAACGTTACCGATGGATTGAAGACGAGAGAGGGGATGCCTTCCCGGGGCATCCCCAAGCTTAGGCTTTTATGGCATCCTTGAATCTCTTGGGGTGCCTTGGGAATCCCCAAGCTTGAGCTCTTTCCACTCTTTATCTTTTTGTCCATAAGAACTTCACCCAAAACTTGAAAACTTCACAACACGAAACTTAAACAGAAACCCGTGATAACATTAGTACAAGAAAGCAAACCACCACTTCCTTAGGTACTGTAGCAAACTTAAATTCTACTTGTGCTGATGTTGGGTTACTGTACTTTAAATCTTCCATGGCTAATACCCCCCGATACTATCCATAGTTTCATCAAAATAAGCAACCAACACAACAAAAACAGAATCTGTTAACAACATACCAGAGTGTAGCAATCTGTATGTTTCGTATACCTCTGGTACTTCACAAATTCTGAACAATTACGACAGTCTGAAGAACTTGCGTAGAAATCAGCAGCAAAAAGAATCAACTCAAAAGCTCTTACAGAAGAAAAATGAAAATTCTTTTCGTGAGCAGAAAGTTTTTGTCGTTTCCAGCGTGACCAATCGATCATCCTCAAGACTAATCATAACGGTTTTGCTTGGCACAAACGCAAAAAGAAACACAAAAAACACAATCATAACAGAATTATGAAAGTGTGGAAAACAAAAAACAGAAAGAAAAATGATATATTCGTTGGGTTGCCTCCCGACAATCGCTTTGGTTTAACGCCCTTAGCTAGGCGAAAGTGATGGAATCACGTATAGTCATCTTTGGTGCTCAAACCATAGGTAGCCCTCATCATAGATTCATAAGGCAATCTTATTTTCTTTCTAGGAAAGTGCTCCATGCCCTTATTTAAGGGAAATTGAAATCTAATATTCCCTTCCTTCATATCGATGATAGCACCAATAGTCCTTAGGAAAGGTCTACCAAGAATAATGGGACATGAAGGATTGCAATCTATGTCAAGTACAATGAAATCCACGGGTACATAGTTCTTATTTGCAACAATAAGATCATCATCAATCCTCCCCATGGGCTTCTTGACGGTAGAATCCGCAAGATGCAAATTAAGAGAACACTCTTCAATCTCATGAAAACCAAGAATATCACATAAAGACTTTGGAATCGCGGAAACACTAGCACCCAAATCACACAAAGCATTGCACTCATAGTTTTTGATCTTGATTTTGATAGTAGTTTCCCACTCATCATGAAGTTTTCTAGGTATAGATACTTCTAGTTCGAGCTTCTCTTCAAGAGATTTCATCATAGCATCTACGATATGCGCGGTAAAGGCTTTGCTTTGGCTATAAGCATGTGGAGAGTTTGCAATGGATTGCATCAAAGAAATGCATTCACACAAGGAGCAATTATCATAATTGAATTCCTTGAAATCCAAAGTAGGAGTTTCATTACTACCCAAAATTTTGACTTCTTCTACTCCACTCTCCACACGTTTATCATCAAGATAGGTGGACTTCGAATCATTGGGGCGTTTTTCAACCAAAGTGGATTCATATCCAGCCCCTCCATAAGTAGGTTTGACACGCGAAAACAAAGATTCAAGAGGAGACACACCAAGCACTTTAAGATCTTCGTGATTTGCATCACTAGAACGCACCCTTTTAAACCATTCAGGTCTAGCGCGAATTTGGGCGGTTCTTTCTTTGCCCTCATTCATGGAGATACGCATAGCTTTCAAAGTTTCATCCAAGTTGATCTTGGCAGGAGCGCATCTAACTTTCCAAGCATCAATATCACAAGACATCCTATCAACGCTCTTAGCCAAATCGTCTATTTTGAGTAGTTTTTCCTCTATGGACGCATTGAAAATCTTTTGAGAGTTGATGAACTCTTTGATATTACTCTCTAGATCAGAGGGTAATTTGTTGTGATTTCCATAAGTGTTGCCATAGGAATTTCTATAATTGTTAGAGGAGTTACTAGGAAAAGGCCTAGGAACATAGTTTCCTCTAAAAGCATTGTTGTTGCCAAAATTGTTCCTACCAACAAAGTTCACGTCCAAACTAGCGTTGCTACTCTCAATCAAAGAAGATAGTGGCATGCCATTAGGATCTACGGTAGCGTTTCTACTAGCAATCAAATTCATCAACTCGTCCATCTTAGCACTAAGCGAGTTAATCTCTTCTATAGCGTGCACCTTTTTGCTAGCAGGCGACCTTTCAGTGTGCCACTGAGAGTAGTTGGTCATGATATTGTCTAGGAGTTTTGTAGCGTCTCCTAACATGATTTCCATGAACGTTCCACCTGAGGCGGAGTCCAAGATATTGCGAGAAGCGAAATTCAAGCCAGCGTAAAAGATTTGTATAATCATCCACAAACTCAAGCCATGAGCATGACAATTTCTAATCATAAGCTTCATCCTCTCCCAAGATTGTGCAACGTATTCATGATCAAGTTGCTTGAAATTCATGATATCGTTACGTAAGGAGATGATCTTAGCCGACGGAAAATACTTGGATATGTAAGCATCTTTGCACCTATCCCAAGAATGATACTATTTTTAGGCAAAGAAGAAAACCAAGTTTTTGCGCGATCTCACAACGAGAAAGGAAAAAGTTTCAACTTAATCACGTCATTATCCACATCTCTTTTATTTTGCATATCACAAAGCTCAATGAAGGTATTGAGATGGGATGCGGCATCTTCACTAGGAAGGCCAGAGAATTGCTCTTTCATAACAAGATTCAGCAAAGCTGCGTTGATTTCATACGATTCTGCACTAGTGGCGGGAGCAATCGGAGTACTAATAAAATCATTATTATTAGTGCTCGAGAAGTCACAAAGTTTGGTGTTTGCAGACATGATGTCTTCAACAAACAAACAAGCACACACGCAAGCAACAAACCAGCAAAGGAAACCGGCAAGGGATAAAGAAAATGGCGAAGGAGAAAGGCGAATGAAAACGGCAAATATGAAGTGGGGGAGAGGAAAACGAGAGGCAACTGGCAACAAAAGTAAATGCAAGAGAAGAGTTTGTGCGACCTACTTGGATAGATCTTGATTTCTCCTCCCCGGCAACGGCGCCAGAAATACTTCTGATGTTTGCTGTGTATCCCTTGCAACGGCGCCAGAAATAGTTGTGTTGACGGCACCAGGAATCCTTCAGCTACGGCTACGCCTTAAGGGACTTCCTAGGCAAGTATGCAAAGGATTTCCCCCGTGGCCTTGGAGCCTTGCGTTGGTGTTCCCTCGAAGCGGAAAGGGTGATGTAGCATAGCGACGGTAAGTATTTCCCTCAGTTTAAGAACCAAGGTATCAATCCGGCGGAAGAGTATCTCAAGATCCTGCACAAACACAAAACCTTGCACCCAACGCTATGAAGGGGTTGTCAATCCCTTATAGATTGTTTGCCAAGTAAGAACTGAAAGCAACAAAGTAACAAAGCTAAGTAAAAGCGAAGATGCAAATGATGGATGTGAATAGACCCGGGGGCCGTAGTGTTTACTAGTGCCTTCTCTCATGAAAGCAAGTAGACAGTGGGTGAACAAATTACTGTCGAGCAATTGATAGAACTGTGCGGAGTCGTGACGATATCTATGCAATGATTATTTCTATAGGCATCATGTCTGAAACAAGTAGACCGATACTTTCTGCATCTACTACTATTACTCCACACGTCGACCACTATCCAGCATGCATCTATTGTATTAAGTCCATAAGAACAGAGTAACGCCTTAAGCAAGATGACATGATGTAGAGGGATAATTTCAAACCAATGATAAAAACCCCATCTTTTTACCCTTGATGGCAACTGCTTGATGTGTGCCTTGCTGCCCCTACTG
This sequence comes from Hordeum vulgare subsp. vulgare, assembly GCF_904849725.1. Lineage (NCBI taxonomy): Eukaryota > Viridiplantae > Streptophyta > Magnoliopsida > Poales > Poaceae > Hordeum > Hordeum vulgare. The sequence goes on along the minus strand of NC_058524.1, from coordinate 106,366,442 downwards.
TCACTGGGATAGGTCACCACATGGTAGAACCCAAAACCAAGCACTTCTCCCATTGCAAGAATCATAGATCTAGTTGGCCAAACAAAACCGAAGACTCGGAGAGACTTACAAGGATATCAAATCATGCATATAAGAAATCAGCAAAGACTCAAATATATATCATAGATAATCTGATCACAAGTCCACAATTCATCGGATCTTGACAAATACACCGCCAAAGAAGATTACATCGGATAGATCTCCATGAAGATCATGGAGAACTTTGTATTGAAGATCCAAGAGAGAGAAGAAGCCATCTAGCTACTAACTACGGACCCATAGGTCTGAAGTGAACTACTCACGAGTCATTGGAGGGGTGATGATGATGATGAATAAGCCCTCCACCTCCAAAGTCCCCTCCGACATGGTGCCGGGAAGGGTCTCCAGATGAGATCTCGCGGAAACGGAAACTTGCGGCGGCGGAAAAGTATTTTCGAGGCTCCCCTGATTTTTTGCGGAATATTTGGGAATTTATAGGCGAAAGACCTAGGTTAGGGGGCGGCCAGGGAGGTCACAACCCTGCCAACCGCTGCCTCCCCCTGATGGCGGAGTGGGGGCTTGCGGGCTCCCTGGAGCCCACCTGGCTTGGCCCAAAGGCCCCCTGGTCTTCTTCCGTTCGGGAAAAAATCATTTCGGGGTTTTTCTTCTGTTTGAACTCTGTTCCAAAATCAGATCTGAAAAGAGTCAAAAACACGGAAAAACAGGAACTGGCACTTGGCACTGAATTAATAAGTTAGTCCCAAAAAGATATGAAAAGGTACATAAAACATACAAAGAAGGCAAGATAACAACGTGAAAACATCAAAAATTATAGATACGTTTGAGACGTATCAGTGATATTTCTAAAATCCAGGGAAAGGTAAAAGATGCCCAGGTTACATTCTCTAAAAGGAATGCAACGGTTGATTTCTTCATCATGGAGCCCAACAAAGGGTATATAGTTCTTGGAAGGGACTTCCTCCGAGCCATGAGAGGCTTCATTGATGTAGGTAAAGGACATATACGCTTACGTGGGAAAGCGAAAGGTATGTACCCGTTCCCTAGGAAAAATAAGGATGAACTTGTTGAGGATCTGCTTGAAGTTTTTTATAATTCCGATGTCTTCAAAGAATCTTGATCCTCCTTCTTGCATTGTGCCTAGCTCAAAGGCATAAAAGAAAGCGTTTGTAGGGTGGAAACCCAATTTGTTTTTACTTTCTGTTTTAGTGGTCTTGATGTGTGTTACTACTATAGCAACATCATTGTATCTTTATTTTTAAACTTTTTGCCAAGTTATAGCCTCCGATTGTCAGAAAGTTCGAAAATTATGGCATGTTCTCCAGAAACAAATTATGTCTCCTTGACGGAAACATTCGCCAAAAATCACCAAATCATCTTTTTGATCTGAATTTTTTTGACAGCGTGCTCTATATAATTGTCTTTCTGGCATCTGTTCTGAGTTTTCCTTATTTGAGTTGCAGAAGTGCCCTGAATAAATTATTTACTACCTGTTGTTCTGTTTTTCACATATTCTGCCATGGTTTGTGTTTTCATTGTTTTGCGAATCCTAATCTTGCTTTTTTATTTGCAAAAACCTTTTGGCAATCATGAGAAGCAGTAGCTTTTCATGAAAATATTTATTTGAAACAGGTATTGAATTATTTTATTAAGGGAACTAACCACTCTAATCAGCTTGTGATGAGTTTTGTATGAAGGGAGTTTTCAAGTATGCGATGGGATTGATGATGAAAGAAGATACGGGAGTGTCAAGCGCTCAAGCTTGGGGATGCCCCCATGCACCCCAAGAAATATTCAAAGGAGACTGCTACGGCAACAAAATTCCTTCCCTGGCGCGTAGGAATTCCTCTTATTAGTTCTCTGATTTGCGTTGGTTTTTCCCTTGAAGAGGAAAGGGTGATGCAGCACAGGAGCAACAAGTATTTCCCTCAGTTTGAGAACCAAGATATCAATCCAGAAGGAGGGCCTCGTCAAGTCCAAAGTACCTGCGCAAAAACAAACAAGCTTGCCCCCAACGCTTCAAAGGGGTTGTCAATCCCTTCAAGATTGTTTGCAAAAGTGAGATCTGAAGGCGGAAAGTGCAACGAAGTAAAAAGTGTAAGGCTGAAAATATGGTGTGGAGTAGACCCTGGGGGCCATAGTGTTCGCTAGAGGCTTCTCTCATAATAGCAAATATCACGGTGGGTGAACAAATTACTGTCGAGCAATTGATAGAACCGCGCAAAGTCATGACGATATCTAAGGCAATGATCTAGCATATAGGCATCACGTCTGAGACAAGTAGACCGATACTTTCTGCATCTGCTACTATTACTCCACACATCGACCGCTATCCATCATGCATCTAGTGTATTGAGTTCATGACGAACAGAGTAACGCTTTAAGCAAGATGACATGATGTAGAGGGATAATCTCAAACCAATGATGAAAACCCCATCTTTTTACCCTTGATGGCAACAACACGATATGTGCCTCGCTACCCCTTCTGTCACTGGGTGAGGTCACCTCACGGTATGAACCCAAAACCAAGCACTTCTCCCATTCCAAGAACCATAGATCTATTTGGCCAAACAAAACCCACAACTCGAAGAGAATTACAAGGATATCAAATCATGCATGAGAGAGATCAGAAGAAACTCAAATAAGATTCATAGATAATCTGATCGTAAATCCACAATTCATGGGATCTCGACAAACACACCGCAAAAGAAGATTACATCGGATAGATCTCCATGAAGATCATGGAGAACTTTGTATTGAAGATCCAAGAGAGAGAATAAGCCATCTAGTTACTAGCTATCGACCCGTAGGTCTATGGTGAACTACTCACGCATCATCGAAGAGGTCATGGTGTTGATGGAGAAGCCTTCCGTCTCCGAATCCCTCCTCCGACCGGGCACCAGGACGAGCCCCAGATGGGATCTTGCGGAGACAGAAGCTTGCGGCAGCGGAGAAGTGATTACGATGCTCCCCTGATTTTTTGTTCAATTTTTGGGGATATATAGGCGCAAACCCTAGGGCAGACGAGGCCCAGGGAGCCCACAAGCCTGGACGGTGCGGGCCCCCTGGCCGCGCCTTGCGGGCTTGTGGGGTCCCTGAGGACCCCCTGCCTTGGTTCTCAAGTCTCCCGATCTTCTTCCGTTCCAGAAAAAATATTTTCAGAAGTTTTATTCCGTTTGGACTCCGTTCAAAATCCTCCTCTGAAAGGGGTCAAAAACATGGAAAAAACAGGAACTGGCACTTGGTACTGGATTAATAAGTTAGTCCCAGAAAATAAATAAAAGGCATGCAAAACATCCAAAGTTTGACAAGATAATAGCATGAAACCATCAAAAATTATAGATACGTTGAAGACGTATCAAGCATCCCCAAGCTTAACTCCTGCTCGTCCTCGAGTAGGGAAGTGATAAAGAATGAATTTTTGATGTGGAATGCTACCTAGCATAGTTGTCCTTTGCAACTTCTTTCACATGGCATGAACGTTCAGATCCGTAAGATTCAAAACAATAGTTTGCTATTGACATGAAAACAGTAATACTTCAAGCAAACTAGCAAAGTAGTCATGAACTTTCAAAATAACAAGGCCAAAGAAAGTTATCCCTACAAAATCATATAGTCTGGCTATGCTCCATCATCCTCACACAACTAATGTAAATCATGCACAACCCCGGAATTGGCCAAGTAATTGTTTTCGCACTCTTAGTTTCTCAAACTTTTTATAACTATCACGCAATACATGAGCACGAGCCATGGATATAGCACTATAGGTGGAATAGAGTGTGGTGGTGGTTGTGAGACAAAAAGGAGCAGATGGTCACATTGACTCGGCGTATCAAAAGGCTATGAAGATGCCCATTAATAGATATCAACGTGAATGAGTAGGGATTGCCATACAAGAGATGCACTAGAGCTATAAGTATGTGAAAGCTCAAAAGGGAAACTAGTGGGTGTGCATCCAACTTGCTTGCTCACGAAGACCTAGGGCAATTTTGAGGAAGCCCATCACTGGAATATACAAGCCAAGTTATATAAAAGATTCCCACTGGCATATGGTAGTGACAAAGCAAGAAGCTCTCAATCATGAAGAACATGGTGCTAATATGAAGCACAAGTGTGGAAAAAGATAGTAGCATTGTCCCTTCTCTCTTTTTCTCTCATTTTTTTTATTTGGGCTCTTAGGCCTCTTTTTTTTGTTTTCTCCTTCTTTTTTTTGTTTTTGGGCTCTTTGGCCTCTTTTTTTATTTTTTTATTTCCTCACATGGGACAATGGTCTAATAATGATGATCATCACACTTTTTAGTTACTCAAAGCTCAAAGATCACAATGATGATGACTCCATAGGGAATGCCTCCGACAGTGTACCGAGATGTGCAGATCTAGTATGATCATGCAATGGCAATATGAGAGTGACGACACAAGTCATGAGACAGAACGGTGGTAGTTGCTTGGCAATATATCTCGGAATGGCTATGAAAATGCCATAGTAGGTAGGTATGTTGGTGTTTTGAGGAAGGAATTTGGTGGGTTTGTGCACCGGCGAGAATTGCGCGGCACCAGAGATGCTAGCAATGGTGGAAGGTGAAAGTGCATCTAATCCATGGACTCAACATTAGTCATAAAGAACTCACATACTTGTTGCGAAAGTTTTTATTAGTAATCGAAACAAAGTGCTAAACGCGTACTCCGAGGGGAAGGGTTGGTAGGTGTAAACCATGGCGCGATACCGACCTCAACACAAAGGATGACAATCAATAGATCAATTATGCTCCGACTTCCTAACATAGCGGTTCACCATACGTGCATGCTACGGGAATCACTAACTTCAACACAAGTATTTCTAGATTCATAACACCCTACGAACATAGCTTTTAATATTCCCGAATCCATGTCTCAAAACTAATTGAGAGGAATCGAAACTTTTCTTTCTACTCAATGCACATGAAGAGGGAAGTTTTTGCATCCTTTTTGGGTACCTAGCACATGGGACTACTGTCATAGCATAAGCCAACTACCAAATCACGCACCGTCGTGCTCTCAAGATATAAGTGAAGCACAAGAGCAAAAGGTATCTAGCTCAAAAGATATAAGTGAAGCACTAGAGCAAAAGTATCTAGCTCAAAAGATATAAGTGAAGCACTAGAGCAAAAGTATCTAGCTCAAAAGATATAAGTGAAGCACTAGAGCAAAAGTATCTAGTTCGAAAGATATAGGTGAAGCACTATGAGCATTCTAGCAAAATCACAATGAGTGTGTGTGTGTTTCTCTCAAAAAGGTGTGCAGCAAGGATAATTGTGACACAACAAAAAGAAAAGACTCCTATGATACAAGACGCTCCAAGCAAAACACATATCATGTGGTGAATAAAAATATAGCTCCAAGTAATGTTACCGATGGATTGAAGACGAAAGTGGGGATGCCTTCCCCGGGCATCCCCCAGCTTAGGCTTTTTGGTGTCCTTGAATTTGGCTTGGGGGGCCTTGGGCATCCCCAAGCTTGAGCTCTTCCCACTCCTTATCTCTTTGTCCATGAGAACGTTGTTGGGGAACTTCGCATGGGAAACAAAAATATTCCTACACGCACGAAGACCTATCATGGTGATGTCCATCTACGAGAGGGGATGTGTGATCTACGTACCCTTGTAGACCGTACAGCAGAAGCATTAGTGAACGCGGTTGATGTAGTGGAACGTCCTCACGTCCCTCGATCCGCCCCGCGAACTATCCTGCGATCAGTCCCACGATCTAGTGCCGAACGGACGGCACCTCCGCGTTCAGCACACGTACAGCTCGACGATGATCTCGGCCTTCTTGATCCAGCAAGAGAGACGGAGAGGTAGAAGAGTTCTCCGGCAGCGTGACGACGCTCCGGAGGTTGGTGATGATCTTGTCTCGGCAGGGCTCCGCCCGAGCTCCGCAGAAACGCGATCTAGAGGTAAAACCGTGGAGATATGTGGTCGGGCTGCCGTGGCAAAGTTGTCTCAAATCAGCCCTAAAACCCCACTATATATAGGAGGAGGAGGGGGGAGCCTTGCCTTGGGGTCCAAGGACTCCCAAGGGGTCGGCCGAACCTATGGGGGAAGGTCTCCCCCTCCCAAACCGAATTTTACTTGGTTTGGAAGGCGGAGTCCTTCTTCCCTTTCCCACCTCCTTCTTTTTTTTCTTTTCTCTTTGATTTTTCTTCCAATGCGCATAGGGCTCTTTTGGGCTGTCCCACCAGCCCACTAAGGGCTGGTGCGGCACCCCCAATGCCTATGGGCTTCCCCGGGGTGGGTTCCCCCCCCCCCCCCCCCCCCGTGAACACCCGGAACCCATTCGTCATTCCCGGTACATTATCGGTAACTCCGAAAACCTTCCAGTAATCAAATGAGGTCATCCTATATATCAATCTTCGTTTCTGGACCATTCCGGAAACCCTCGTGACGTCCGTGATCTCATCCGGGACTCCGAACAACATTCGGTAACCAACCATATAACTCAAATACACATAAAAAAAACGTCGAACCTTAAGTGTGCAGACCCTACGGGTTCGAGAACTATGTAGACATGACCCGAGAGACTCCTCAGTCAATATCCAATAGCGGGACCTGGATGCCCATATTGGATCCTACATATTCTATGAAGATCTTATCGTTTGAACCTCAGTGCCAATGATTCATATAATCTCGTATGTCATTCCCTTTGTCCTTCGGTATGTTACCTGCCCGAGATTCGATCGTCAGTATCCGCATACCTATTTCAATCTCGTTTACCGGCTAGTCTCTTTACTCGTTCCGTAATAGAAGATCCCGTAACTTACACTAAGTCACATTGCTTGCAAGGCTTGTGTGTGATGTTGTATTACCGAGTGGGCCCCGAGATACCTCTCCGTTACACGGAGTGACAAATCCCAGTCTCGATCCATACTAACTCAACGAACACCTTCGGAGATACCTGTAGAGCATCTTTATAGTCACCCAGTTACGTTGCGATGTTTGATACACACAAAGCATTCCTCCGGTGTCCGTGAGTTATATGATATCATGGTCATAGGAACAAATACTTGACATGCAGAAAACAGTAGCAACAAAATGACACGATCAACATGCTACGTCTATTAGTTTGGGTCTAGTACATCACATGATTCTCCTAATGATGTGATCCCGTTATCAAGTGACAACACTTGCCTATGGCCAGGAAACCTTGACCATCTTTGATCAACGAGCCAGTCAACTAGAGGCTTACTAGGGACAGTGTTTTGTCTATGTATCCACACAAGTATTGTGTTTCCAATCAATACAATTATAGCATGGATAATAAACGATTATCATGAACTAAGAAATATAATAATAACTAATTTATTATTTCCTCTAGGGCATATTTCCAACAGTCTCCCACTTGCACTAGAGTCAATAATCTAGTTCGCATCACCATGTGATTCCAACGAATCCAACACCCATATAGTTATGGGGTCTGATCACGTCTTGCTCGTGAGAGAGGTTTTAGTCAACGGTTCTGAAACTTTCAGATCCGTGCGTTCTTTACAAATCTTTATGTCATCTTATAGATGCTACTACTACGTGCTATTCGGAAATGCTCCAAATATCTACTCTACTATACGAATCCGTTTCGCTACTCATAGTTATTCAGATTAGTGTCAAAGATTACATCGACGTAACCCTTTACGACGAACTCTTTAACCACCTCCATAATCGAGAAAAATTCTTTAGTCCATTAGTTACTAAGGATAAATTTTGACCGCTGCCAGTGATTCAATCATGGATTACTCTCTGTACCTCTCAACAGACTTTGAGTCAAGGCACACATCAGGTGTGGTACACAGCATGGCATACTTTAGATTCTATGGCTAAGGCATAGAGGACAACCTTCGTCTATTCTCTTTATTCTGTCGTGGTCGGGTTTTGAGTCTTACTCAAATTTACACCTTACAACGCAACCAAGCACTCCTTCTTTGCTGATCTATTTTGAACTCCTTCAAAAACTTGTCAAGGCATGCATCTTATTGAAACTTTTATTAAGCGCTTTTGATCTATCTCCATAGATCTTTGATGCTCAACGTTCAAGTAGCGCAATCCAGGTATTCCTTTGAAAAATCCTTTCAAACAACCTTATATGCTTTACAGAAATTCTACATTACTTCTGATCAACAATATGTCTACGACATACACTTATCAGAAATTCTATAGTGCTCCCACTCACTTCTTTGGAAATACAAGTTTCTCATAAACCTTGTACAAACCCAAAATCTTTGATCATCTCATCAAAGTGTATATTCCAACTCCGAGATGCTTGCACCAGTCCATTGAAGGATCACTGGAGCTTGCATACTTAGTAGTATCTTTAGGATCGACAAAACCTTCTGGTTGTATCACATACAATGTTTGCTCAAGGAAACTGTCGAGGAAACAATGTTTTGACATCCTACGTGCAATATTTCATAAATAATGCATCAACAACTAACATAATTCTAACAGACCTTTAGCATCGCTACGAGTGAGAAAGTCTCATCATAGTGAACTGTTTGATCTTGTCGAAAACATCTTTGTGACAAGTCGAGCTTTTCTTAATAGTGACTTATCACCATCATCGTCTGTCTTCTTTTAAAGATCCATTTTTACTCAATAGTCCTATGACCATCAAGTAGTTCTTCCAAAGTCTACACTTTGTTTTCGTACATGGATCCTCTCTCGGATTTCATGGCTTCCAGCCATTTGTCGGAATCTGGGCCCACCATCGCTTTCTCCATAACTCGTAGGTTCACTGTTGCTCAACAACATGACCTCCAAGACAGGGTTACCGTACCACTCTGTAGTAGTACGCGACCTTGTCAACCTACGAGGCTTGTAGTAACTTGATCCGATGCTTGATGATCACTATCATCAGCTTCCACTTCAATTGGTGTAGGCGCCATAGGAACAACTTCCTGCGCCCTGCTACACACTGGTTGAAGTGATGGTTCATTAACCTCATCAAGTTCTACTACCCTCCCACTCAATTCTTTCGAGAGAAACCTTCCCTCGAGAAAGGATCCGTTTCTAGAAACAAACACTTTGCTTTCGGATCTGAGATAGGAGATGTACCCAACTGTTTTGGATATCCTATGAATATGCATTTATCCGCTTTGGGTTCGAGCTTATCAGACTGAAACTTTTTCACATAAGTGTCGAAGCCCCAAACTTTCAAGAAACGACAGTTTAGATTTCTCTAAACCTCAGTCTATACTGTGTCATCTCAACGGAAATACGCGGTGCCCTATTTAAAGTGAATGTGGTTGTCTCTAATGCATAACCCATAAACGATAGTGGTAATTCGATAAGAGACATCATAGTATGCACCATACCAAATAGTGCGTGGCTATGATGTTCAGACACATCATCACACTATGATGTTCCAGGTGGCATGTACTGCAAAACAATTTCCACATTGTCTTAACTGCGTACCAAAACTCGTAACTCAGATATTCATTTCTATGATCATATCGTAGACCGTTTATCCTCTTGTTACGACGAACTTCACTCCGAAACTGAATTGAACTTTTCAATATTTCGGACTTGTGATCCATTAAGTAAATACTCTTGCATCTACTCAAATCGTCATTGAAGTAAGAACATAATGATATCCACTGCGTGCCTCAGCACCCATTGGACTGCATACATCAAAATGTATCACTTCCAACAAGTTACTATCTTATTTCATCTCAATGAAAACAAGGCCTTGCTCATGTGGTATGATTTGCATGTCACTAGTGATTCGAAATCAGGTGAGTACAAAGATCCATCAGCATGGAGCCTCTTCATGCAATTTATACCAACATGACTCAAGCGGCAGTGCCACAAGTAAGTGGTACTATCATCATTAACTTGTATCTTTTGGCACCAATATCATGAACATGTGTAACACTACGATCGAGATTCAATAAACCATTGAAGGTGATTATTCAAGAAAATAGAGTAACCATTATTCTCTTTAAATGAATAACTGTATTGCAATAAACACGATCCAATCATGTTCATGCTTAACGCAAGCACCAAATAACAATTATTTAGGTTTAACACCAATCCCGATGGTAGAGGGAGCGTGCGGCGTTTGATCATATCAACCTTGGAAACACTTCCAACACGTATCGTCACCTCGCCTTTAGCTAGTCTCCGTTTACGCCGTAGCTTTCGCGTTACTAATCACTTAGTAACCGAACCGGTATCCAATACCCTCGTGCTACTAGGAGTACTAGTAAAGTACACATCAACATCATGTATATCAAATATACTTCTCTCGACTTTTGCCAGCCTTCTTATCTACCAAGTATCTAGAGTTGCTCCGCCTCAGTGACTGCTCCCCTCATTACAGATGCACTTAGTCTCAGGTTTGGGTTTAATCTTGGGTCTCTTCATTAGTGCAGCAACTGTTTTGCCGTTTCACGAAGTATCCCTTCTAGCCCTTGCCTTTCTCGAAACTTAGTGGTTTTACTAACCATCAACTATTGATGCTCCTTCTTGATTTCTACTTTCGTAGTGTCAAACATCGTGAATCGCTCAAGGATCATTGTATCTATCCTTGATATGTTATAGTTCATCACGAAGCTCTTATAGCTTGGTGGCAGTGACTTTGGAGAACCATCACTATCTCATCTGGAAGATTAACTCCCACTTGATTCAAGTGATTGTCGTATTCAGACAATCTGAGCACACGCTCAACGATTGAGCTTTTCTCCTTTACTTCATGGACAAAGAATCTTGTCGGAGGTCTCATACCTCTTAACAAGGGCACAAGCATGAAATCACAATTTCATCTCTTTAGAACATCTCTTATGTTCCGTGACGTTTCAAAACGTTTTCGGCGCCTTGCTTCTAAGCCATTAAGTATTTTGCACTGAACTATCGTGTAGTCATCAGAAACGTGTATGTCAAATGTTCACAGCATCCACAGACGACGCTCGAGGTACAGCTTGCCGAGTGGTGCATTAAGGACATAAGCCTTCTGCGTAGCAATGAGGACAATCCTCGGTTTTACAGACTTAGTCTGCAAAGTTTGCTACTATCAATTTTCAACTAAATTTTCTCTAGGAACATATAGAAAACAGTAGAGCTATGGCGCAAGCTACATCGTAATTCGCAAAGACCATTAGACTATATTCATGACAATTAATCATATTACTTAAGAACTCCCACTCAAAAAGTACATCTCTCTAGTCATTTGGGTGGTACATGATCCAAATCCACTATCTCAAGTCCGATCATCACGTGAGTCGAGAATAGTTTCAGTGGTAAGCATCTCTATGCTAATCATATCAACTATACGATTCATGCTCGACCTTTCGGTCTCATGTGTTCCGAGGCCATGTCTGCACATGCTAGGCTCGTCAAGCTTAACCCGAGTGTTCCGCGTGTGCAACTGTTTTGCACCCGTTGTATGTGAACGTTGAGTCTATCACACCCGATCATCATGTGGTGTCTCGAAACGAAGAACTGTCGCAACGGTGCATAGTCGGGGAGAACACAATTTCGTCTTGAAATTTTAGTGAGAGATCACCTCATAATGCTACCATCGTTCTAAGCAAGATAAGGTGCAAAAAAGGATTAACATCACATGCAATTCATAAGTGACATGATATGGCCATTATCACGTGCTTCTTGATCTCCATCACCAAAGCACCGGCACGATCTTCTTGTCACCGGCGTCACACCATGATCTCCATCATCATGATCTCCATCAACGTGTCGCCATCGGGGTTGTCGTGCTACTCATGCTATTACTACTAAAGCTACATCCTAGCAAAATAGTAAACGCATCTGCAAGCACAAACGTTAGTTTAAAGACAACCCTATGGCTCCTGCCGGTTGTCGTACCATCGACGTGCAAGTCGATATTAACTATTACAACATGATCATCTCATACATCCAATATATCACATCACATCGTTGGCCATATCACATCACAAGCATACCCTGCAAAAACAAGTTAGACGTCCTCTAATTTTGTTGTTGCATGTTTTACGTGGTGACCATGGGTATCTAGTAGGATCGCATCTTACTTATGCAAACACCACAACGGAGATATATGAGTTGCTATTTAACCTCATCCAAGGACCTCCTCGATCAATTCCGATTCAACTAAAGTTGGAGAAACTGACACCCGCCAGTCATCTTTGAGCAACGGAGTTACTCGTAGCGATGAAACCAGTCTCCCGTAAGCGTACGAGTAATGTCGGTCCGAGCCGCTTCGATCCAACAATACCGCGGAATCAAGAAAATACTAAGGAGGGCAGCAAAACGCACATCACCACCCACAAAAACTTTTGTGTTCTACTCGAGAAGACATCTACGCATGAACCTAGCTCTGATACCACTGTTGGGGAACGTCGCATGGGAAACAAAAAATTTCCTACGCGCACGAAGACCTATCATGGTGATGTCCATCTACGAGAGGGGATGTGTGTTCTACGTACCCTAGTAGACCGTACAGCAGAAGCGTTAGTGAACGCGGTTGATGTAGTGGAAGGTCCTCACGTCCCTCGATCCTCCCCGCGAACTATCCCGCGATCAGTCCCACGATCTAGTGCCGAACGGACGGCACCTCCGCGTTCAGCACACGTACAGCTCGACGATGATCTCGGCCTTCTTGATCCAGCAAGAGAGACGGAGAGGTAGAAGAGTTCTCCGGCAGCGTGACGGCGCTCCGGAGGTTGGTGATGATCTGGTCTCGGCAGGGCTCCGCCCGAGCTCCGCAGAAACGCGATCTAGAGGTAAAACCGTGGAGATATGTGGTCGGGCTGCCGTGGCAAAGTTGTCTCAAATCAGCCCTAAAACCCCACTATATATAGGAGGAGGAGGGGGAGCCTTACCTTGGGGTCCAAGGACTCCCAAGGGGTCGGCCGAACCTAAGGGGGAAGGTCTCCCCCTCCCAAACCTAATTCTACTTGGTTTGGAAGGTGGAGTCCTTCTTCCCTTTCCCACCTCCTTCTTTTTTTTCTTTTCTCTTTGATTTTTCTTCCAATGCGCATAGGGCTCTTTTGGGCTGTGCCACCAGCCCACTATGGGCTGGTGCAGAACCCCCAATGCCTATGGGCTTCCCCGGGGTGGGTTGCCCCCCCCCCCGGTGAACACCCGGAACCCATTCGTCATTCCCGGTACATTCCCGGTAACTTCGAAAACCTTCCGGTAATCAAATGAGGTCATCCCATATATCAATCTCCGTTTCCGGACCATACCGGAAACCCTCGTGACGTCCGTGATCTCATCCGGGACTCTGAACAACATTCGGTAACCAACCATATAACTCAAATACACATAAAACAACGTCGAACCTTAAGTGTGCAGACCCTACGGGTTCGAGAACTATGTAGACATGACCCGAGAGACTCCTCGGTCAATATCCAATAGCGGGACCTGGATGCCCATATTGGATCCTACATATTCTACGAAGATCTTATCGTTTGAACCTCAGTGCCAAGGATTCATATAATCCCGTATGCCATTCCCTTTGTCCTTCCGTATGTTACTTGCCCGAGATTCGATCGTCAGTATCCGCATACCTATTTCAATCTCGTTTACCGGCTAGTCTCTTTACTCGTTCCGTAATACAAGATCTCGTAACTTACACTAAGTCACATTGCTTGCAAGGCTTGTGTGTGATGTTGTATTACCGAGTGGGCCCCGAGATACCTCTCCGTCACACGGAGTGACAAATCCCAGTCTCGATCCATACTAACTCAACGAACACCTTCGGAGATACCTGTAGAGCATCTTAATAGTCGCCCAGTTACGTTGCGACATTTGATACACACAAAGCATTCCTGCGGTGTCCGTGAGTTATATGATCTCATGGTCATAGGAACAAATACTTGACATGCAGAAAACAGTAGCAACAAAATGACACGATCAACATGCTACGTCTATTAGTTTGGGTCTAGTACATCACATGATTCTCCTAATGATGTGATCCCGTTATCAAGTGACAACACTTGCCTATGGCCAGGAAACCTTGACCATCTTTGATTAACGAGCCAGTCAACTGGAGGCTTACTAGGGACAGTGTTTTGTCTATGTATCCACACAAGTATTGTGTTTCCAATCAATACAATTATAGCATGGATAATAAACGATTATCATGAACTAAGAAATATAATAATAACTAATTTATTATTGCCTCTAGGGCATATTTCCAACAAACGTGACCCAAAACTTGAAAACTTCACAACACAAAACTTAAACTGAAACTTGTGATAACATTAGTACAAGAAAGCAAACTACCACTTCTTTTGGTACTGTAGCAAACTTGAATTCCATCCATATTGATGATGATCTACTATATTCTCACTTTTCCATGGCTAGTACCCCCAATACTAACCATAGTTTCATCAAAACAAGCAACCAACTCAATAAAAACAGAATCTGTCAAAAACAGACCAGTCTGTAGCAATCTGTATACTTCGTATACCTCTGGTACCTATAAAAACTGAAAAATTACGACGGTCTAGGGAAAAAGCATATCAATCATCACAAAAAGAATCAACTCAAAATCTGTTTCTGAAGAACAATTAAAAATCATCTCGTGAGCGAAAAGTTTGTGTCTTTTTCCAGCAAGATCAAACAACCATTACCAAGACCAATCATAAAGGTTTTGCTTGGCTCAAACACAAAAAAGAAACACAAAAAACACAATCACAACAGAATTGTGAAAGTGTGGACGCAACAAAACAGAAAGAAAAAGATAAATTTATTGGGTTGCCTCCCAACAAGCGTTATTGTCCAACGCCCTTAGCTAGGCATAGAAGCGATAGAATCACGTATCGTCGTCTTTGGTGCTGAAACCATAAGTAGCCCTCATCATGGATTCATAAGGCAATCTTATTTTCTTTCTAGGAAAGTGTTCCGTGCCCTTCCTTAAAGGAAATTGAAATCTAATATTCCCTTCCTTCATATCGATGATAGCACCGATAGTCCTTAGGAAAGGTCTACCAAGAATAATAGGGCATGTAGGATTGCAATCAATGTCAAGCATAATGAAATCCACGGGTACATAGTTCCTATTTGCAATAATAAGAACATCATTGATCCTTCCCATGGGTTTCTTGATAGTAGAATCAGCAGGATGCAAATTAAGAGAACACTCTTGAATCTCATTAAAACCCAAAATATCACATAAAGACTTTGGAATCGCAGAAACACTAGCACCGAAATCACACAAAGCATTGCATTCATAGTTTTTTATTTTGATTTTGATGGTAGGTTCCCACTCATCTTGAAGCTTTCTAGGGATAGAGACTTCCAATTCAAGTTTCTCTTCAAGAGCTTTTATCATTGCTTCGACGATATGATCAGTAAAGGCTTTGTTTTGGCTATAAGCGTGTGGAGAGTTTAACATGGATTGCATCAAAGAAATGCATTCAATCAAGGAGCAACTATCATAATTGAATTCCTTGAAATCCACGGTAGTAACTTCATTATTACTCAATGTTTTAACGTCTTCTACTCCACTTTTAACGCTTTAGCATCAAGATAGATGGACTCCAATCATTGGGCCACTTTTCAACCAAAGTGGATTCATATCCAGCCCCATAATCATTAGGTCTGACACAAGAAAACAAAGATTCAATGGGAGTCACACCAAGCACTTTAAGATATTCGTGATTCTCATCACGAGAACACGCCCTTTTAAGCCATTCATGTCTAGCACGAATTTGGGCGGTTCTTTCTTGGCTCTCAATCATGGAAACACGCATAGATTTCAAAGTTTCATCCATGTTGATTTTGGGAGGAGCACATCTAACTTTCAAAGCATCAACATCACAAGAAATCCTATCAACGGTCTTAGCCAAATCGTCAATTTTGAGTAGTTTTTCCTCTATGGACGCATTGAAAATCTTTTGAGAATTGATGAACTCTTTGATATTACTCTCTAGATCAGAGGGTAATCTATTGTAATTTCCATGAGTATTGTTGTAGGAGTTGCCAAAATTATTAGAGGAGTTACTAGGAAAAGGCCTAGGAACATAGTTTCCTCTAAAAGCATTGTTGTTGCCAAAGTTATTCCTACCAACAAAATTAACGTCCAAGCTGGTGTTGCTACTATCAATCAAAGAAGACAAAGACGAATCATTAGGATCCAAAGGAGCACTTCTACTAGCAACCAAATTCATTAACTCATCCATCTTAGCACTCAACGAGTTAATTTCTTCTATAGCGTGTACCTTTTTACTAGTAGGTGACCTTTCAGTATGCCCTTGAGAGTAATTTGTCATGATGTTGTCTTAGAGCTTTGTGGCTTCTCCTAACGTGATTTCCATGAATGCTACACCTGAGGCGGAGTCCAAGATATTTCTAGAAGGGAAATTCAAGCCAGCGTAAAAGATTTGAATAATCATCCAAAGGCTCAAGCCATGAGCGGGACAATTTCTAATCATTAATTTCATTCTCTCCCAAGCTTGTGCGACATGTTCCTGATCAAGTTGCTTGAAATTCATGATATCATTATGGAGAGAGATGATCTTAGCCGGTGGAAGATACTTGGATATATAAGCATCTTTGCACTTATCCCAAGAATTGATACTATTTTTGGGCAAAGAAGAAAACCAAGTTTTTGCACGATCTCGCAACGAGAAAGGAAAAAAGCTTCAATTTAATCACGTCATTATCCACATCTCTTTTCTTTTGCATATCGCAAAGCTCAATGAAGGTATTGAGATGGGATGCGGCATCTTCACTAGGAAGGCCAGAGAATTGCTCTTTCATAACAAGATTCAACAAAGCGGCATTGATTTCGTATGACTCCGCACTAGTGGAGGGAGCAATCGGAGTACTAATAAAATCATTATTATTAGTATTCGAGAAGTCACAAAGTTTGGTGTTTTCGTTCATGGTGACTTCAGCAAGCAGGCAAGCACACAAGCAACCAAAAAGCGGGCGAGAAAAACGGCGAACGAAAAAGACGAACGAAAAGGCGAAGGAAAAAGGCAAGTTGGTGAAGTGGGGGAGAGGAAAATGAGAGGCAACTCACAAACAAAGTAAATGCAAGAGGTGAGTTGCGACACTTACTTGGATGAGTTCTTGACTTGATCTTCCTCCCCGGCAACGGCGCCAGAAATTCTTTTGCTGCGGCAACAAAAGTCCTTCCCTGGCGCGTAGGAATTCCTCTTGTTACTTCTCTGATTTGCATTGGTTTTTCCCTTGAAGAGGAAAGGGTGATGCAGCACAGGAGCAGTAAGTATTTCCCTTAGTTTGAGAACCAAGGTATCAATCCAGAAGGAGGGCCTCGTCAAGTCCAAAGTACCTGCGCAAAAAAAACAAGCTTGCACCCAACACTTCAAAGGGGTTGTCAATCCCTTCAAGATTGTTTGCAAAAGTGAGATCTGAAGGCAGAAAGTGCAACGAAGTAAAAAGTGTGAGGCTGAAAATATGGTGTGGAGTAGACCCTGGGGGCCATAGTGTTCGCTAGAGGCTTCTCTCATAATAGCAAATATGACGGTGGGTGAACAAATTACTGTGGAGCAATTGATAGAACCGCCCAAAGTCATGACAATATCTAAGGCAATGATCTAGCATATAGGCATCACGTCCGAGACAAGTAGACCGATACTTTCTGCATCTACTACTATTACTCCACACATCGACCGCTCTCCATCATGCATCTAGTGTATTGAGTTCATGACGAATAGAGTAACGCTTTAAGCAAGATGACCTGATGTAGAGGGATAATCTCAAACCAATGATGAAAACCCCATCTTTTTACCCTTGATGGCATCAACACGATACGTGACTCGCTACCCCTTATGTCACTCGGTGAGGTCACCGCACGGTATGAACCCAAAACCAAGCACTTCTCCCATTGCAAGAATCATAGATCTAGTTGGCCAAACAAAACCCACAACTCAAAGAGAATTACAAGGATATGAAATCATGCATAAGAGGGATCAGAAGAAACTCAAATAAGATTCATAGATAATCTGATCATAAATCCACAATTCATCAGATCTCGACAAACACACAGCAAAAGAAGATTCCATCGGATAGATCTCCATGAAGATCATGGAGAACTTTGTATTGAAGATCCAAGAGAGAGAAGAAGCCATCTAGTTACTAGCTATGGACCCGTATGTCTATGGTGAACTACTCACGCATCATCGGAGAGGTCATGGTGTTGATGGAGAAGCCTTCCGTGTCCGAATCCCTCCTCCGGCAGGGCACCAGGACGTGCCCCAGATGGGATCTTGCAGAGACAGAAGCTTGCGGCGGTGGAAAAGTGATTACGATGCTCCCCTAATTTTTTGTGCAATTTTTGGGGATATATAGGCGCAAAACCTAGGGCAGACGTGGCCTAGGGAGCCCACAAGCCTGGATGGCGCGGGCCCCCCTGGCCACGCCATGAGGGCTTGGGGGGTCCCTGAGGACCCCCTGCCTTGGTTCTCAAGTCTCCCGATCTTCTTCCGTTCTGGAAAAAATCTTTTCGGAAGTTTTATTCCGTTTGGACTCCATTCAAAATCCTCCTCTGAAAGGGGACAAAAATATGGAAAAAAACAGGAACTGGCACTTGGCACTGGATTAATAAGTTAGTCCCAGAAATAAATAAAAGGCATGCAAAACATCCAAAGTTTGACAAGTTAATAGCATGAAACTATCAAAAAGTATAGATACGTTGGAGACGTATCAGAGACTCAAGCGTCTAAGCTTGGGGATGCCCCCGTGCATCCCCTTCTCTATCAACAATCATCAGTTCGTCCATCTCCATGCTATATTTTTATCACTTCATATGATATGTGCTATGCTTGGAGCGTCCCGCTATTTACTTTTTAGTTTGTTTTAGTTTTGCTTGATGTTCATAACAAGTTGGAACCTAGCCTACCTTTTTTGGGAGAGAGACACACTCCATTGCACTCTAGAACACAACATAGCTTTTCATGCTTATCTTTTTTGTGTGATCTTCATCTTTTAGTAGCTACTGTCATGCTTAGCTCTTAGTTTTCATGTTTATCTTTTTAAGAGCTTTTATTTAGGTTGATTTTGGAGCTCTCTTGAGTTATCATGCTTATCTTGTTTAGAGAGTTGGCTTGTTGCACTGAGTTGTGTGTCTTGCATGAGTAGGTAATTGAGGTTGCTATTTAAGTATAGTAGTAACTTGCAATAGTTTTGAGGTATTGATTTGAGTAATGTTTGTACTATTGGTGCCCAGAGCTTGGGCTTATTAGTGTAGGTGTCGTATTTTGGGAAATCCTTGTTTTTTCAAAAACTAAAAATTAGTTGGGAACTCTAGCTACTAAATTGATCGCTAACCTCTGGAGGGGTTGAAATATATAGAGTACCCTCACGTTACCATGAGTCGAGGATGCGCAAGGATAACCGAACCCCCAAACACTCCTCCTCGGGGTACTTGTATCTTTGTGACCCTCCTAACTAGATAGAGAGTTATCTATAATAAGTGTATAAGTTCTTCGGACTAATGTGAGTATTCGATTGTTGGCACTTCCATCGTCCATATTTTGCTAGCCTCTTCGGTACTGTGCATTGCCCTTTCTCACATTGAGAGTCGGTGCAAACTCCGCCGATGCATCCAGACCCATGACATGATACGCTCTGTCATACACAAGCCTCATTATATGTTTCCTCAAAATAGCCACCATACTTACCTACTAAGGCATTTCCATAGCCTTTCCGAGTACATTGTCATGCAACATCCACCATCTCGTGACTTGATCTTAATGTCATACATGCTTTTGCTTGACCATAAAGTCGCATGCTAGTTGGGCCTTGCCCTCATTACTGCTACATGACGTGCTAGTATCATTGCATATCCCGCTACACTGGCAGAGGCATACATTTGCATACATCATGATTGTTTTCATTTGTCTTTATGTTGAGTACTTCTTATAAAGTGCGATGATTTTTTTTCTATTCGTGTAAAACATAGAGTGTTTCCCTTAAGAGAGGAAAAAATCCCAAAGTGGACAAAACAAAAGATCCCAAAAAGGACAAATGAGAGATAAAAAAGAAAGAGCCAAAGGGGCCACAAAAAAATAAAAATAAAAGAAAAAGAAAAAGAAATAAATGAAAAGAGAGAAGGGGGCAACGCTACTATTCCTTTTGAAAGATCCACACTCGTACTCCATTACTATGTTGGTACTACATAGAGATTATCATTCATGCATAACTATGTGGGGACCCTTACACTATAGAACTTGGTTTGCATATTCCAATGACGAGCCTCCTCAAATGAGCTCTAGGTCTTCATGAGCAAACAAGTTGGATGCACCCCCACTAGTTCCATTAGAGAGCTTACCTTAGCTCATCTGTGCATCCGTTACATGGCAATCCCTACTCCTCACATCATATGTATCATTTGGCTTTCTCTCACCTATGTTTGTCTTCATTGATGTGAGCCTTTCACACCTTTTTGTCTTCCTTCCCCATCATTATTCTATTTGCCATCCTAAGTGCCAACATATCTTGCTTACGCTCATCCATTTCATGAGTGCTCAAAATCGAAAGGGAGAGGATCATTTTGACTTGTGCGTGACAAGTGGTCCGGGATGAGTCAAAATAATATTCCGAAGGAGACTAAGTGTGAGGTTTAGTAGATTGAGTTCTGAATTAAAAAAATATTTTATGATCTCAACCCATCTCCCACTTCTTGCACGCAAACACCATTTGGAGACATTCGAGTCATGGACAGCGAGAGCTCTTGCACCTTTATGTTCTTACTTTGCTAAATTCAATACTAGATATAGACTCTTGCTTGTTATTGTCTTGACTTGAATTGCATATCTCACTTGCTTTACTTTGAAGTTCTTATATGTGTGTTAGCATGTCACCACATAAATTATTGTGTTATCATTTATCTACTCGAGGACGAGCAGAAATTAAGCTTGGGAATGTTGATACATCCCAAACGTATTTATAATTTCCGAGTGTTCCATGATCTTTTGGGTGACATTGTTATATGTTTTGTTACACTTTTATATCATTATACACATATTTGGACTAACCTACTAACTTAGTGCACCCAGTGCCAGTTTCTGTCTCCTTATGTTTATTTAGCAGGGGCTTTTACCCAATTTTCCAAAGCCCGAAAAAATCCAAAAAAAATATTAAAAAATCAATGAAAACATAAGCTTCCGGATCACGTAAGGAGGGCCACAGGGGGGCCAGGGGCCTCCCAGGCGGCCTGCTAGCGCGGCCAGGCCCTAGGCCGTGCCAGGAGGTCGCCTGGTTGGGTCCCACCTCCTCCGGTGCCCTCCTTTGGCCTATATTTAGAGTCCCGAGAGGAAACCCTCGCAGACTTTCTAGAATCACGAATTTCTCCATCGTTTCGCCGCCACAATGCTTCCAAGATCGGGAGCGTCAGGAGACCTCTTCCTGGCACCCTGTCGGAGGGAGGATTGACCTCCGGGAGCTTCTCCACAGCCATGGACGCTTCCCGAACATGCCGTGAGTAGTCCTCCTTGGACCATGAGTCCATGACCAGTAGCTATGTGATGTCTTCTCTCTAATCTTGTGCTTTAATGGTTAGTCCTTGTGAGCTGCCCTACATGATCAAGGCATCTATCTAATTCTCTTGCTATTGCTATGTTCGGTTTGATCCGATGGATTATGACATTATGTTCAGATTGTTATGAGTTATATATTTGATTATCCTTTTATATTATGTTCCTTAGTGATTCATGCATGTTATCCGTTGCTTTTTAATGCTTTGCCCAAGTAGTGGATCCTAACTCCAAGAGGGAGTGTTATGCATAATTGTGGGTTCGGGCCCCTCAATGTCTATGTTGAGTGATAGAAACATGAGACTAGGGGATGTGCTTGTTGCCACCAGGGAGAAAACAACGGTGCTTGTGACCACGGTTGCAAGGATTGTTTGCCTTGCGCATAGTTTGTTAATGCAATTGTCCATTCCTTTGAGTTTACACTTTGGGTGGGGCTTGCAAATTAATACCGGAGAGATGTTCTGGATAGATATCTCAAGGTGGATAATTAGTAAGTAGATGCTGATGCATAAACGGTCTACTTGTCTTGGCATACTGCCCATTACTATTGAACCTCTAACTATCAAGGAGCATAATTAGCATTGCGGTGCGATCATAATTCTGTCAATTGCCCAACTGTGATTTGTGTACCCTAGCATAGTTGTTTATCGTCTTTTGGGAGAGAGACATCACTAGTGAACATCATGTGACTCCGGTCCATATCACCTCATTTTTTACACCTCCATCATTTACCGCTTTCATTTACTATTGCGTTGCAATCACTATTACCTTCCCGCTTGTGTTTTGATCCTTTGCAAACTACAAGGACGGAGAGATTGACAACCTCTCCGTACTCGTTGGGAGAAAAGTTATTTGTTGTGTGTGCAGGTCCATGTCTTCTGCTAGCGCCAGGGTGGAAGACACCTACTTGTTGATCCTAGAATTCCTACTGGTTCGATAAACCTTACAGTCTTTGTGTGAGGGAAATTTACTGCTGACTACAACTCCACCTTCCACTTGGGCTAACCAATGAGGGGCGAGAAGTATATCTATCAACTCATCATCAATTTCCCATTCTCACCTCGAGGATCGGTGCAAACTTCGTCGGTGCATCCAAACCCCGCAACATGATATGCTTTGTTGCACATAAGCCTCCTTATATCTTCCTTAAAATAGCCACCATACCTACCTATCATGGCATTTCCATAGCCATTCCGAGATATATTGGCACACTAGTAGAAAAAGGCCCATTTGTCCCGGTTCCAGAGGCCCATTAGCCCCGGTTCTGGACCGGGACTAAAGGGTCAGGACTAAGGCCCAAACCTTTAGTCTCGGTTGGCTTACGAACCGGGCCCAAAGGAGCTCCACGTGGCGCTGCGGGGAGCCCAGGCAGGAGGAACTTTAGTCCCGGTTGGTCACACAAACCGGGACCAAATGGCATTGCTACTACAACAAAAGATCTTCCAACGGCGCCACAAACAAGCGTGTTAACGGGAGACTATTCTTGTCTTGATACTCCTCAGCAACGGCGCCAGGAATCATTCTGCTACGGCTATGCCTTTAGGGACTTCCTTGGCAAATATGCAAAGGATTCCCCCGTGGTCTTGGAGCCTTGCGTTGGTGTTCCCTCGAAGCGAAAAGGGTGATGTAGCACAGTGGCGGCAAGTATTTCCCTCAGTTTTGAGAACCAAGGTATCGATCCAGAGAAAGGATTGCGTCAAGTCACAAGTACCTGCACAAACACAAAAAGCTTGCACCCAACGCTATGAAGGGGTTGTCAATCCCTTATAGATTGTTTGCAAAGTGAGAACTGAAAGCTTCAAAGAAACCAAAGCAAAGTAAAAGTGAAAGTGGAAACGATGGTTGTGAATAGACCCGGGGCCGTAGTGTTCACTAGTGGCTTCTCTCATGAAAGCAAGTAGACGGTGGGTGAATGAATTACTGTCGAGCAATTGATAGAACCGTGCAAAGTCGTGACGTTATCTAAGGCAATGATTGTATCTATAGGCATCACGTCCAAAACAAGTAGACCGATACTTTGTGCATCTACTACTATTACTCCACACGTCGACCGCTATCCAGCATGCATCCAGTGTATTAAGTCCAAAAGAACAGAGTAACGCCTTAAGCAAGATGACATGATGTAGATCGACAATCTCATATCTACAATAAAAGCCCATCTTGTTACCCTTGATGGCAACAACACAATGTGTGCCTTGCTGCCCCTTCTGTCACTGGGAAAGGTCACCACACGGTATGAACCCAAAACCAAGCACTTCTCCCATTGCAAGAATCATAGATCTAGTTGGCCAAACGAAACGCAAGACTCGAAGAGACTTACAAGGATATCAAATCATGCATATAAGAAATCAGCAAAGACTCAAATATAATTCATAGATAATCTGATCACAAATCCACAATTCATTGGATCTCGACAAACTCACCGCCAAAGAGGATTACATCGGATAGATCTCCATGAAGATCATGGAGAACTTTGTAT
Source organism: Hordeum vulgare subsp. vulgare (assembly GCF_904849725.1). Lineage (NCBI taxonomy): Eukaryota > Viridiplantae > Streptophyta > Magnoliopsida > Poales > Poaceae > Hordeum > Hordeum vulgare. The sequence goes on along the minus strand of NC_058524.1, from coordinate 106,342,459 downwards.
TAAAGATCCGAGTGAGAGAAGAAGCCATCTAGCTACTAACTACGGACACGTAGGTCTGAAGTGAACTACTCACGAGTCATTGGAGGGGCGATGATGTTGATGTAGAAGCCCTCCAACTCAAAAGTCCCCTCTGGCAGGGCACCGGGAAGGGTCTCCAGATCAGATCTCGCGGAAACGGAAGCTTGCGGCGGCGGAAAAGTGTTTTCGTGCATGCCCTGATTTTTTCTGGATTTTTAGGGAATTTATAGGCCAAAGACCTAGGGCAGGGGAGTGCCAGGGGGCCACAAGCTTGGTTGCCGCGGCCTCCCCCCTGGCCGCGGCAACAGGGCTTGTGGGCCCACTGCCTTGGCCCTCAAGCCTCCCGATCTTCTTCCATTCTGGAAAAAATTATTTCGGGGATTTTATTCCGTTTGGACTCCGTTCCAAAATCAGATCTGAAAAGAGTCAAAAACACAGAAAAAACAGGAACTGGAACTTGGCACTGAATTAATAAGTTAGTCCCAAAAAAGATAAAAAAAGGTAAACAAAACATCCAAAGTTGACAAGATAACAACGTGAAACCATCAAAAATTATAGATACGTTTGAGACATATCAGGCATCCACGCATCAGCATCTCGGCCGGAACTAGGGTTTTTGTTTCTTTTGAATGGGCGGGGGTGGGGTTTTTTGAGGGTTGATTTAGTTGTTTCATATTGTGTTAGCTAGCTAATAGAGAGAAGTGTCCTCTCTTTCTCCGTGCTTGGTCGATGCTAGCTACTATACATATAGGAAGAACTTGACGCTAGCTAATAAGAAAATGAAGGAAACCATTTGCAATCCCTAACATATTTTACAATATAACATCTTTTACAATCCCTAACATCATCTACCTAAGATCCAATCACAAATAACCCACATAGTGTTCTCCGTCTTTAAATATGACGTGGTCAAGAAAGAATCCCGCCAATCCATCTTGAATTGCTCGGATGAGATCATGTGTTAGGAGTTCATCCCGCATCTGCCAGATCTAATTTAAAGAAGGGGGTCAATACATGCATATATATGAATAAAAATCAACACAATTGATGGTAATATATAAAATAAAATTGTGAATATTATTTACGTACATGATATTGTTTCTCAGATAATCCCCCCCCCCCCCCCCGCTCAGAGGTCGAGAGGCGAATGAGCTCGCATGTGTAGTATGCACATAATTCAGTCCCACTGTCCTGGTACAAGCACTTTACGAGAATAGAGTTCCATCAAATTGATGAAAATTTGAATCAATTAGAGATGCGCGGAACTAGCTAGTACTACTTACTTTGCGGTGCGTAAATTGCAACTCTTGGTTTAGACCGGGAGTCTTTTTGGTGAACTTCTTCCAAACCCTGCCACGCAAAGAAAATGATTACTTGATATCACGAAATAACGAAAGTTGCATGCTGATATGGTCCCGGTATTGACTGAACCTACTTCTTGAGCATTGCAATCATGTCCGCATAATGCTCGAGATCTTTATGTCTCGAGTCTAAGACACTTACTTTTGCCCCGTCAAGCTTAATGGATAGCAGAATATAGTGGTAATTGCGCATGCATATATAACTCATCAATTACAGTACTTAACCTTGAGTAAGCGAAACCGAGTATACAGAGAAGACACCAACACTCACTTGAAGTTGTAAGGAAAGAGTATTTCCCTTCTGTTTTGATTTACAAGGAACGACTTTAGCAAGTTGTCCTCGGTCCCTTTGGTTGAGCATCGTACTGATCATTCATTTACGACATCTGGGCTAACGAACCCAACGTCGATGATTCCTGCTTTTTTTAATTCGACGATCTTCAATCTGCATATAATATATATAGTGAGGATAATTATATATAAACATGCAATGAACGAGCTGAGCTAGAGACTTAACTATAGAAGTAATACTTACAAACAGTAGGAAGTCACGAGTTATTTGTCGAGGGCCAGTTGATTGTATAACTGAAATAACTCCACAAATTCAACAGGCGTCACTAGAGCTCCAATGAATTCATGCTCTGGTTTCACTTCCACATAGATAGTGTCTTTCCCAGACTCCAGGCAGGTATTCATGTACCACTCATGAAATTTGTGCATCATCGGTGTTAGAGGAGGATGACCAGGTTTGGCGAGAGGTTTCCCGTGCATGTATTTATATTTTTTCTTCTGTTACCTCAACAGTTTGAAAAATTACATCATCCCCCAAGTAATCACCAGGATTGGTACCGGGCACCATCCCGGGAGGATTAGCGAGGATATCGCTAGACACCTTGAGCGGGGGGCACGATTGCTTCTCTTGTTGGCCGGGCTGGGGAATTGTTTTCCCGCTTCTTCGTTTGGCTAACCTTGCATCACTGCTAGCGACTGGAGCGGTGGTGTATCTCTTACGCTTGAGAAAAGGAGGAGGAGGATGACGAGTGCCCTGATCACTCACCGGAGGAGGAGGAGGAGGAGGAGGAGGCAGAGTGCCCTGATCACTCGCTGAAGGAGAAGAATGAATGGCCTGATCACTTGACGGAGGAGGAGGAGGAGGCGGAGTTCCCTGACCACTCATCGGAGGAGGAGGAGGAGGAGGCGAAGTTCCCTGACTCGCCGAATGCGTCCAGTTTGGAAGCTTGATGTACTCCTTCTGCCATAGACATGTCCTCCTCACAGCATGAACCAGCTTATTCTCCCCTTCACCTGTAGGGTGGTCAAGCTCGAGCTCCTCAAATCCCTCCATTACTTCATCCACCATCACAACAACAAAGCCATGTGGAACCGGAAGGTAGTGAAAAGTTCCGTTGGGTTGAGGTGGTGGAACAGAGCTGATAGCAACCTTGAAAGTGAGGTTCCGACATTTCGTCATAATCTTGCAATGTTGAGCCTCCATGATAGTATCCACGGGGTAGCTAGGAGCCATGAAGTCAGGCTGAACGAGCTCCGTGGAAACCATGCCACTTCTCCGCTTAGATGGCAGGGTAGCTTCTGGGGTAGCTCGTTGGCTCTCAAGTTCCTCTAGCTTTTGTATACTTGCATTGATCTTCGGCATGTCGCTCAGCTCCACTTTTCTCTTTCTCTCTCGGCTTTTGTAACCGCCTGTGTCGGGAAACCCAACCTTCCACGAAACGGAGCCTGGTGTCCCTCGTGTTCGTCCAGGGTGCTCAGCATTCCCTCGGGCCTCAGTCAGCTCATCCTTCTCTCTGTTTAGGAATGAACGTCCCTTCCTGTGCTGCGGTGATACACTTCTGAAGCTTGTTGATGGGTATTGCAAGTTGCTCATTCGTCCAACGACACTTCCTTGTTTCGGGGTTCAAATTTCCCCCAACCCCGAAGAACCAAGTCCTTGAACGGTCTGGCCAGTTAAATGTTTGTGGTTCGACCCCTTTAACAATCTGGTCATTCTCAGCTTTGTCCCACAATGGACGGGCTTTGACGTAGCCACCTGACCCCGTGTGATGGTGATGCTGCTTCTTTGCACAATTGTTCTTGTTTCTCTCTGACATTTTCTTACTCTTGTCCAATGTCTTGTAGGCCACAAATGCGGGCCAGTGATCTCTCATCTTCCCAAATCGGTCGATGAATTTTGGAGTCTTCCCTTTGTCGACAAACTTTGCTTTCAACTCTTTCTTCCACCTCCTGAATAGATCTTCCATCTTCTTAAGAGCACACGCCTTGACAAGTGGCTCTATAACTGGCTTATTCGGATCCTCCGCTGGCGGTAGGGTGAAATTTGCCTTCAGGGCGGTCCAAAGATCATCTCTCTGCCTATCGGTGACATAATTACCTTCACGGACGTCATCGCCCTTAGGCTTATTCTATTGCTTGATGCTGATCGGGATGTTATCCCTAACAATAGCTCCGCACTGAGCAGAAAATGCGTCCTTGGTCCACTTGGGTAGAATCAGTAGGCCATCGTCTGCGAGTGTTGTGATCGTGAACTTTTCATCCTTGTGCAACCTTCTCTTCGGGCCTTGTCTCGTAACCGAAGTTTGGCTCGATCCGGACTTTGCAACAGCTCCCTCCTCCGTTCGGTCACTGGAGCCTTCATCATGGTCTCCTTCTTCCTCCGACAATCAGTCACCGAAACCATCATGATCATGTCAGGGATTATCCTCTCCTTCCAGATCATCGGTGTCGTTGAGATAGAAAGAGATCTCAGCTCCGTCGTGGATTATCTCACCCAACAACTGTTCTTCTTCCAAGTTTCTTGAATCCATAATTTCTGCAAATATTACAACATGGCAATTAATATAGAAACATGAATGTCCTACGTCCAGACCGCCTCTCTCGTGAATGTCAAACAACGAATTCTATACAAAAACTTTCTTCTATAAACAAAAAACTTTCTTCTATGAACAAAAAACCGTGTGTCGTCACTACTTGGAGGGGTGTGTTCAGTTCATCCATGAAGGAATCTTTGCAAGTCACAGATTATTTTATAGAAAAACCCCCTCATGTTTTTGATATTAAACCCGTAGTACATATTAAATGTTTTTTAAAATACCCATATCTTCTAAACCGCAACTCCAAATTTAACATGTTATATATGGAATTTGATTAGAAAAGTATGTAGAAATTGAATATGATGTTATTTTATCTGTTAAACATTTAACAAAAAAACTATCTAGGATGCAATCTTGATAAATGAACTACACTTTTGTATGCATAGTGAATATTTAAATAGTGTCGGCTCGGGGTGGCGCAGGCGACGACGACGATGGGCTCAGGGAGGAGGCGCGGGCCGGCGGCGACGTGCTCGGGGCGGCGACGACGGGCTCAGGGGCAACGACGACGGTGATGGGCTCACGACGACGACGACGGTGATGGGCTCGGGGGCGACAGCGACGATGATGGACTTGGGGCGTCGACGGGCTTGGGGCGACGGCGGCGGTGATGGGCTCGGGGCGACGATGATGACGACGGTGATCGGCTCGGGGACGACGGCAACGACGGGCTCGAGACGATGGTGGTGGCGATGGGCTCGGGGCGACGGCGACGATGGGCTTGTGGAGGAGGCACGGGCCGGCGGCGATGGGCTCGGGGGCGACGACGACGACGACGGCGACAACAGGCTCATGGAGGAGGCGCGGGCCGATGGCGACGGCAACGGTGACGACGGGCTCGTGGAGGAGGCGTGGGCCGGAGGCGACTAGGACGGGCTCGGGGCGACGGCGACGACAAGGAGAGAACAGAACGGGGGGAAATGGGAGTTGCTCGAAATTTCGATAACTCCCGCCATATATGTGAACCTTTGGTCCCGGTTGGTGGCTCCAACCGACACCAATGCCACCATTTCGTCCCGGTTGGAGCCACTAACTGGGACTAACTGTCAATTTTCAGCAGCCCATTAGGGCGGGAAGAAGAGACCTTTAGTATCGGTTGGTGGCTCCAACTGGGACGAAAGGGCGGTATTGGTCCCGGTTGGAGCCACCAACCGGGACCAAAGTGTGGTTTGCCCGGGGCCAAATTTTTAGTCCCACGTCGCTAGCCGAGAGAGCTCGCGAATGGTTTATAAGCGCTGATGCGCATACCCTGTCGAGCTCCCCTCAACTACACGCTTCCGGGCCTAATCTATCACTTCATGTGGTCCTATTGGGCCTTCTGTGGGCCAGAATCCTGGCCCAACCAGCTCGATGGGTTTCTAGTCGTATTCAGGCCGTGGTGGCCGAGTAGGTGGCATTTCTTTCAAAAAAAATCTAGTTTTTTTTTGTTTTTTACTTTATATATTTTATTTTGTTCCTACTTACTGCTTTGCAGTGATTCTTTTTGCTTTTAGTTCACAAAAAATTTCAAAATGCACCATTCAAAACCACGTCATCAATTTTCAACAAATTCTGACTTCATTTGGTATTTTTCATGCATTTACTGATCTTTTTGAACTAAATGACCCTTAAATTGAAAAGCACTACAAATTAACTTTGAAAAGGTTGAAAGTTGGCATGGTATCATCATTTCACACACATAGCATGTGCTAAAAAGTTGAGGGGGTTGCGGCAAAAACTGGATACACTTCGTGTACAAAACGGACAATCTCTTTCGTAGTATCACGGTTTCATACGAAAACTCATCTGTTAGAAAGGGATTTCATTTTTTTGAACTTATTTGAACTCCAGACTTTTTATGTGTTCAAAATGCACCATTCAAAGCCACATCATCAATTTTCCACAAATTCTGACTTCATTTGCACTACAAGAAATATGCTAACTTACGACCTTCAATATTTGTCACCGAATGGTCGTTGATTTCCATTTGCAACCTTTTTACGATGGAAAACAGAAGGTCAAAAGATAAGCGTCTCTAATTAACTATAATGACCTTTCTTCTGGAATGTTCGTAGACATTTACGACTAAACAAAAGGTCGTTGGTTCGATGACTGATTGTTTTGGTCGTTGGTTGTTTGATCAGGCCACGTCGGATCCAACGTGGCAAGCTGGCGTGGAAAAGTTACGACCAATTGGATTGGTCATTGACAAGAATCGGCCCGGTCCAATTCGGTGTTTTACATGGGCCAGGCCCATTAATTCGGCCATTTTACATATTTGTTCTATTAATTTTGGTTAGCTACATGGGCATGGGCCAATAATTCATCCTTTTATTTTTTTGGTCATGGCCTTTTACATGTTATTTCATTTTTGGGCCTCAGTCATTTTATAGTTTAATTTCTTTTTAATTTCCAACCTTTGTTCCCACTAATATATTTTGGGCCATGGCCTTTTCAAAGCCCAAACAGATTTGATCCAATAGACATTTCATCCACTTCTTGATTGTCAAATAATATTTACATCATAGATATAGATTCGGTCCACACTCAATGCCAATATATTTTCCAATCCAAAAATAAATTTAAAGTAAACATAGTGGCAAACAAATATACACCAAATTCTTAGCAAAATCACCAGTACAAAAAAATTCCCAGAAAAAACGACATTACAACAAAGTCTTGCACCTCCCTAGATCCAGCATGCATTTTTTCAACTTCTTCATCCTCAAGCTCAGGACGAAACATGAATAAAGTCCGTGCAAATTAAAAGGGAATCTGCATCAGCGGATAGCTAAAGTGAAACAAATTAAGACGATTTTTTTAGTTAAACTGAGAGGAACTGAAAACTGGAAACTTGATTCATACATATTTCATACATTCATGTGTGGAGTTATTATAGTATACAAGTAGTAGTACAAGGACTGACTAACTGCAGCTATACACGTTCTGCTGGTCGCGAACTGCTGCTACGAGTGACTCAATATGATACAACAACACAGAGTAGTGAAGTTGTGCAAAAAAATCAAATTACACCCTATAATTATGCATTTCATCTCAACTCTGAACAGTGGTGTGCTATGAAAAAAGGTACATTGTGATGGGTACCATAGCTCCTTCATCCTAATAGCCACACTGGCCAGATTTGCAACATTTACATTGTGCAACCAACAGGTAGTTATCAACATTTTTTAGCACTTGTGTGCAAAAAAGAGAGCGAATTCTCATTGTCATGAGTTCTGCATTACATAAAGATCTTATTTTTTTCATTGGCATTGTCAGCAGTAGATTTAAGGCAAAAGGAGATTAGCAAGTGGGTTAAGGAGAGGGAAGTGCTACCTGCAGGGAGCTTCGCAGACAGCGTTGCGTGAGCTTGCCCGTGCCCGCCGAGGTCATCGTCATCCTTGGAGATCGCCATCCTCATTGATATCGTGCGCCTGTTGCTTGCAAAATGAACAAATCGCAAATCCATCCAACTCTTAGAGGCTCGACAGATGGATGGGGAGAATCGTAAGAGGGAGGTGCTGGGAAACGTTGCATGGGAAACAAAAAAATTCCTACGCGCACGAAGACCTATCATGGTGATGTCCATCTACGAGAGGAGATTTGGATCTACGTACCCTTGTAGATCTCACAGCAGGAAGCGTTAAGAAACGTGGTTGATGTAGTGGAACATTCTCACATCCCTCGATCCGCCCCGCGAACCTTCCCATGAACCGTCCCACGATCCGTCCCACGATCCGCTCCGATCTAGTGCCGAACGGATGGCACCTCCGCGTTCAGCACACGTACAGCTCGACGATGATCTCGGCCTTCTTGATCCAGCAAGCAAGACGGAGAAATAGATGAGTTCTCCGGCAGCGTGACGGTGCTCCGGTGGTGGTGAAGGATCTACTTCTGCAGGGCTCCGCCCGAGCTCCGCATAAATACGATCTAGAGGTAAAACTATGGTGTCTAGATCTGAGTTGCACCTGGCAAAGTTGTCTCAAATCAGCCCTAAATCACCAATATATATAGGAGGGAGGGGGAGGAGTCTTGCCTTGAGGACCAAGTCCTCAAGGGTGCGCCGTCCAAGGAGGTGGAGGAGTGCACCTCCAATCCTAGTCCAACTAGGAATGGAAGGTGGAGTCCTTCTCTTCCTTCCCACCTCTTTTTTTCTTTTCTCTTTGATTTTCTTATCCTTGGCGCATAGGCCTTATTGGGCTGTCCCACCAGCCCACCAAGGGCTGGTGCGCCACCCCTAGGGCCTATGGGCTTCCCCGGGTGGGTTGGCCCCCTCCCGATGAACATCCGGAACCCATTCATCACTCCCGGTACATTCCCGGTAATGCCCGAAAACTTTCCTGTAACCAAATGAGGTCATCCTGTACATCAATCTTTGTCACCATACCATTCTGGAAACCGTCGTGACGTCCGTGATCTCATCCGGGACTCCGAACAACATTCGGTAACCACACATATAACTCAATTATACTAAAACATTGTCGAACCTTAAGTGTGTAGACCCTGCGGGTTCGAGAACTATGTAGACATCTCCCGAGGTACTCCTCAGTCAATATCCAATAGCAGGACTTGGATGCTCATATTGGATCCTACATATCCTCCGAATAACTTATCGGTTGAACCTCAGTGTCAAGGATTCAGGCAATCCCGTATGTCATTCCCTTTGTCCTTCGGTATGTTACTTGCCCGAGATTCGATCGCCGGTATCCGCATACCTATTTCAATCTCGTTACCAACAAGTCTCTTTACTCGTTCCGTAATACAAGATCCCGTGACTTACACTTAGTCACATTGCTTGCAAGGCTTGTGTGTGATGTTGTATTACCGAGTGGGCCCCGAGATACCTCTCTGTCACACAGAGTGACAAATCCCAGCCTTGATCCATACTAACTCAACGGACACCTTCGGACATACCTGCAGAGCACCTTTATAGTCACCCAGTTACGTTGTGACGTTTGATACACACAAGGTATTCCTGCGGTGCCAGTGAGTTATATGATCTCATGGTCATAGAAACAAATACTTGACACGCAGAAAACTATAGTAATAAAACGACATGATCAATATTCTACGTTCATAGTTTGGGTCTAGTCCATCACATGATTCTCCTAATGATGTGATCCAGTTATCAAGCAACAACACTTTGCACATAGCCAGAAAACCTTGACTATCCTTGATCAACTGGCTAGCCAACTAGAGACTTGCTAGGGACATTGTTGTGTCTATGTATCCGCACATGCATCTATGTTTTCACTCAATACAATTATGGCATGGATAATAAATGATTATCTTTAAACAGGAAATAGAATAATAACTATTTATCATTGCCTCTAGGGCATATTTCCAACAGTATCCCACTTGAACTAGAGTCAATAATCTAGTCCTCACATCGCCATGCGATTTACATTGTAATAAATCGAACACCCATACAGTTCTGGTGTTGATCATGTTTTCCCCGTGGAAGAGGTTTAGTCAGCGGGTCTGCTACATTCAGATCCGTGTGCACTTTGCAAATATTCATGTCCTCTCCTTCGACGTAGTCGTGGATGAGGTTGAAGCATCGTTTGATGTGTCTGCTCTTCTTGTGAAACCTTGGTTCCTTTACTAAGGCAATGGCACGAGTGTTGTCACATAACAGAGTTAATGGATCTAGTGCACTCGGCACAACTCCAAGATCTGTCATGAACTGCTTCATCCAGACACCCTCCTTTGCCGCCTCTGAGGCAGCCATGTACTCCGCTTCACATGTAGAATCTTCTACGACGCTCTTCTTGGAACTGCACCAGCTTACCGCACCCCCATTAATAATAAATACGTATCTGGTTTGTGACTTACAGTCATCCGGATCGGTGTTAAAACTTGCGTCGACGTAACCTTTTACGACGAGCTCTTTGTCACCTTCATACATGAGAAACATTTCCTTTGTCCTTTTCAGGTACTTCAGAATATTCTTGACCGCCGTCTAGTGATCCACTCCTGTATTACTCTGAAACCTGCCTTCCATACTTATGGCCAAGCTGACGTCCGGTCTAGTTCACAGCAATGCATACATGATAGAACCTACGGCGGAAGCATAGGGGACGGAACTCATTGTCTTTATATCTTCCACAGTTGCTAGGCACTGAGTCTTACTCAATTTTATACCTTGTAACACTGGCAAGAACCCTTTCTTGGACTGATCCATTTTGAACTTCTTCAAAACTTTATCAAGTATGTGCTTTGTGAAAGTCCTATCAGGCATTTTGATCAATCCCTATAGATCTTAATGCCTAGAATGTAATAAGCTTCTCCTAGGTCCTTCATAGAGAAACTTTTATTCAAGTAAACTTTTATGCTCTCCAACAGCTCCACGTTGTTTCCAATCAGCAATATGTCGTCCACATATAATATTAGAAACGCCACAGAGCTCCCACTCACTTTCTTGTAAATACAAGATTCTCCAACCACTTGTATAAACCCAAATGCTTTGATCACCTGGTCAAAATGCTTATTCCAACTCCGAGATGCTTGCACCAGTCCATAAATGGATCGCTGGAGCTTGCACACTTTGTTAGCATTCTTAGGATCGACAAAACCTTCGGGTTGCATCATATACAACTCTTCCTTAAGAAAACCTTGAAGGAACGCCGTTTTGACATCCATCTGCCAGATTTCATAATTGTAAAAGGCAGCTATTGCTAACATGATTCGGACAGACTTAAGCATCGCTACCGGTGAGAAAGTCTCATCGTAGTCAATTCCTTGAACTTGTGAAAAACCCTTTGCCACAAGTCGAGCTTTATAAACGGTCACATTACCGTCTGCGTGTGTCTTCTTCTTATAGATCCATTTGTTCTGAATAGCCTTCCGGCCTTCACGTAGTACTTCTAAAGTCCACACTTTGTTCTCGTACATGGATCCTATCTCAGACTTCATGGCCTCCAGCCATTTGTTGGAATCCGGGCCCACCATTGCTTCTTCATAATTCGCAGGTTCATTTTTGTCCAATAACATAATCGTTAAGACACGATTACCGTACCACTCAGAAGCAGTACGTGATCTTGTCAACCTGCGAGGTACGACAGTAACTTGATCCGAAGTTTCATGATCATCATCATCAACTTGTTCCTCAACCGGCGCCGTAGCAACAGGGGTTTCCCCTTGCCCTGCACCACCATCAAGAGGAATTAGAGGTTCGACAACCTCATCAAGTTCTATCTTCCTCCCACTCAATTCTTTCGAGAGAAACTCCTTCTCAAGAAAAGCTCCATTTTTAGCAACAAACACTTTGCCCTCGGATTTGAGATAGAAGGTATACCCAACTGTCTCTTTTGGGTAACCTATGAAGACGCACTTTTCCGCTTTGGGTTCCAGCTTTTCGGGCTAAAGCTTTTTGACATAAGCATCACATCCCCAAACTTTAAGAAACGACAACTTTGGTCTTTTGCCATACCACGGTTCGTATGGTGTCGTCTCAACGGATTTTGTTGGTGCCCTATTTAAAGTGAATGCAGCTGTCTCTAATGCATAACTCCAAAACGATAACGGCAAATCGGTAAGAAACATCATAGATCGCACCATCTCTAATAAAGTATGATTATGACGTTCGGACACACCATTACGTTGTGCTGTTCCACGCGGTGTCAACTATGAAACAATTCCACATTGTCTTAAGTGATCACCAAACTCGAAACTCAGATATTCACCCCCACGATCAGACCGTAGGAACTTGATCTTCTTGTTACGATGATTTTCGACTTCACTCTGAAATTGCTTGAACTTTTCAAACGTCTCAGACTTGTGCTTCATCAAGTAGACATAACCATATCTACTCAAATCGTTAGTGAAGGTGAGAAAATAATGATATCCGCCGCATGCCTCCACACTCATCGGACCACATACATCGGTATGTATGATTTCCAACAAGTCACTTGCACGCTCCATTGTTTCGGAGAACGGAGTCTTAGTCATCTTTCCCATGAGGCATGGTTCGCACGTGTCAAGTGAATCAAAGTCAAGTGACTCCAAAAGTCCATTGGTATGGAGTTTCTTCATGCGTTTTACACCAATATGACCTAAATGGCAGTGCCATAAAAACATGGCGCTATCATTGTTAACTCTAACTCTTTTGGTCTCAATGTTATGTATATGTGTATTATCACTATCAAGATTCAATATGAACAATCCTCTCACATTGGGTGCATGACCATAAAATATATTACTCATAGAAATAGAACAACCATTATTCTCTGACCTAAACGAGTAACCGTCTCGTAATAAACAAGATCCAGATATAATGTTCATGCTTAACGCAGGCACTAAATAACATTTATTTAAGTTCATAACTAATCCTGATGGTAACTGAAGTGAAACTGTGCCGACGATGATTGCATCAACTTTGGAACCATTTCCCACGCGCATCGTCACTTCATCCTTTGCCAGCCTTTGCTTATTCCACAGTTCCTGTTTCGAGTTGCAAATATGAGCAACAGAACCAGTATTGAATACCCAGGCACTACTACGAGAACTGGTTAAGTACACATCAATAACATGTATATCGTATATACCTGATTTTTCCTTGGCCGCCTTCTTATCAGCTAGATACTTGGGGCAATTGTGCTTCCAGTGACCCATACCCTTGCAATAATAGCACTTCGTTTCAGGCTTAGGTCCAGCTTTGGCTTTCTTCATCGGATTGGCAACAGGCTTGCTGCTCTTCTTTGAATTACCCTTCTTTTCTTTGTTGTTTCTCTTAAAACTAGTGTTCTTATTCACCATCAACACTTAATGCTCTTTACGGAGTTCTGACTCTATGACTTTCAGCATCGCGAATAACTCGCCGGGTGACTTGTTCATCCCTTGCATGTTATAGTTCAACACAAAGCTTTTATAGCTTGGTGGCAGTGTTTGAAGAATTCTGTCAGTGATAGCCTCTTGCGGGAGTTCAATCCCCAACTCAGCTATACGGTTTGAGTACCCACACATTTTAAGCACATGTTCACTGACAGACGAATACTCCACCATCTTGCAGGCATAGAATTTATCGGAGGTCTCATACCTCTCGATCCACGAGTTCTTCTAAAAGATAAACTTCAACTCCTGGAACATCTGAGATGCTCCATAACACTCAAAGCGGCGTTGAAGTCCCGGCTCTAAGCCATACAAGACTGCACATTGAACTACTAAGTAGTCCTCCTAGCATGCTAACCAAGCGTTCTTAGCATCTTGGTCAGCTGCGGCGGGTGGTTCATCTCCTAGCGCAGCATTAAGGACATAATCCTTCTTCCCAGCTTGCAGGAGAAACTTAAGATTACGAGCCTAGTCTACGAAGTTGTTTCCATCATCTTTCAACTTAGCTTTCTCTAGGAATGTATTAAAATTTAGGGTGACTTTCGCGTGAGCCATTGATCTACAACACAAATATTTTCAAAGTGGACTTAGACTATGTTCAAGATAATTAGAGTTTAACTAATCAAATTACTTACTAAACTCCCACTCAAAAAGTACATCTCTCTAGTCATTTGAGTGGTACATGATCCAATTTCACTAGCTCAAGTTCGATCATCACGTGAGTTGAGGATAGTTTCAATGGTAACCATCTCTATGCTAATCATATCAACTATATGATTCATGCTCGACCTTTCGGTCTCATGTGTACCGAGGCCATGTTTGTACATACTAGGCTCGTCAAGCTTAACACAAGTGTTCTGTGTGTGCAACTGTTTTGCACCTGTTGTATGTGAACGTTGAGTCTATCACACCCGATCATCACGTGGTGTCTCGAAACGACGAACTGTATCAACGGTGCACAGTCGGGGAGAACACAATTTCATCTTGAAATTTTAGTGAGAGATCACCTCATAATGCTACCATCGTTCTAAGCAAAATAACGTGCATAAAAGGATTAACATCACATGCAATTCATAAGTGACATGATATGGCCATCATCATGTGCTTCTTGATCCCCATCACCAAAGCACCGACACGATCTTCCTGTCACCGGTGCTGCTACTGCAACAAAAGACCTTCCAACGGCGCCAGAAATAGTCGTGTTGATGGCACCAGGAATCCTTCTGCTACGGCTACGCCTTAAGGGACTTCCTAGGCAAATATGCAAAGGATTTCCCCCGTGGCCTTGGAGCCTTGCGTTGGTGTTCCCTCGAAGCGGAAAGGGTGATGTAGCGCAGCGGTGGTAAGTATTTCCCTTAGTTTGAGAACCAAGGTATCGATCCAGTGAAGGAGTATCACAAGTGCCTGCACAAACACAAAAACTTGCTCCCAACGCTATGAAGGGGTTGTCAATCCCTTATAGATTGTTTGCCAAGTGAGGACTGAAAGCAACAAAGTAACAAAGCAAAGTAAAAGCGAAAGTGGAAACAATAGGTGTGAATAGACCCGGGGGCCGTAGTGTTTACTACTGGCTTCTTTCATGAAAGCAAGTAGACGGTGGGTGAACAAATTACTGTCGAGCAATTGATAGAACCGCGCAAAGTCGTGATGTCATCTATGGCAATGATTATATCTATAGGCATCATGTCCAAAACAAGTAGACCGATACTTTCTGCATCTACTACTATTACTCCACACGTCGACCGCTATCCAGCATGCATCTAGTGTATTAAGCCCAAAATAACAGAGTAACGCCTTAAGCAAGATGACATGATGTAGATGGACAATCTCATATCTACGACAGAGCCCACCTTGTTACCCTTGATGGCAACTACACGATGTGTGCCTTGCTGCCCCTACTGTCACTGGGAAAGGTCACCACACGGTAAGAACCCAAAACCAAGCACTTCTCCCATTGCAAGAATCATAGATCTAGTTGGCCAAACAAAACCCAAGACTCGGAGAGACTTACAAGGATATCAAATCATGCATATAAGAAATCAGCAAAGACTCAAATATATATCATAGGTAATCTGATCACAAATCCACAATTCCTCGAATCTCGACAAACACATCGTCAAAGAGGATTACATCGGATAGATCTCCATGAAGATCATGGAGAACTTTGTATTGAAGATCCAAGAGAGAGAAGAAGCCATCTAGCTACTAACTACGGACCCGTAGATCTGAATTGAACTACTCATGAGTCATTGGAGGGGCGATGATGTTGATGTAGAAGCCCTCCAACTCCAAAGTCCCCTCCGGCAGGGCACCGTGAAGGGTCTCCAGATGAGATCTCGCGGAAACGGAAGCTTGCGGCGGCGGAAAAGTATTTTCGTGGATCCCCTGATTTTTTTATATATTTTTGGGAATATATAGGCGAAAGATCTAGGTCAGGGGGCGCCAGGGAGGCCACAAGCCTGCCCATCGTCGCCCCCCTGGTGCCGGATGGGGGCTTGTGGGCTCCCTATAGCCCTCCTGGCTTTGCCCACAAGCCCCCTGATCTTCTTTCGTTCGGGAAAAAATCATTTCGGATATTTTATTCCGTTTGGACTCCGTTCCAAAATCAGATCTGAAAAGAGCCAAAAACACAGAAAAAAACAGGAACTGGCACTTGGCACTGAATTAATAAGTTAGTCCCAAAAAAGATATAAAAGGTACACAAAACATCCAAAGATCACAAGATAACAGCATGAAACCATCAAAATTATAGATACGTTTGAGACGTATCAAGCATCCCCAAGCTTAACTCCTGCTCGTCCTCGAGTAGGGAAGTGATAAAGAATGAATTTTTGATGCTTTCATGCTACCTAGCATAGATGTCCTTTGTAACTCCTCTTATGTGACGTGAATGTTCAGATCCATTAGATTCAAAACAATAGTTTTCTATTGACGTGGAAACAATAATAATTCAAGCAAACTAGCAAGGTAATCATGAACTTTCAAAATAACAAGGCCAAAAGAAAGTTATCCCTACAAAAGCATATAGTCTGGCTATGCTCTATCATCATTGCACAACGAATTTAAATCATGCACAACCCTGGTATTGGCCAAGTAATTGTTTCACACCTTTACTTTCTCAAACCTTTTCAACTCTCATGCAATACATGAGCGTGAGCCATGGTTTTAGCACTATAAGTGGTGTGGAGTGTGGTGGAGGTTGCAAGACAAAATAAGGATAAGATGGTCACATTAACTAGGCATATTAATGAGCTACGGAGATCCTCATCAATAGATATCAATGTGAATGAGTAGGGATTGCCATACAAATGACGCACTAGAGCTAAGAGTATGTGAAATCTCTTAAAGAAAACTAGTGGGTGTGCATCCAACTTGCTTGCTCACGAAGACCTAAGGCAATTTTGAGGAAGCCTATCATTGGAATATACAAGCCAAGTTATATAATGAAAATTTCCCACTAGCTATATGGTGGTGACAAAACGAGAGACTCTCAATCATGAAGATCATGGTGCTTAATATGCACAAGTGTGGAAAAGTGGTAACATTGTCCCTTCTCTCTTTTTCTCTCATTTTTTTGGTGGGCTCTCTGGCCTCTCTTTTTTTGGTGGGCTTCTTTGGCCTCTTTTATTTCCTCACATGGGACAATGCTCCATCAATGATGATCATCACACTTTCAACTCAAAACTCAGAGCAACGACGACTCTATATGGAATGCCTTCGGTAGTGTACCGTGGCAATGATCAAGCATGGCATAGACATTAATGGAAACATCATGCTAGCTATCTTACGATCATGCAATGGCAATGTAGACGTGGTGGCACATGTCATGGTGGTAGTTGCATGGCAATATATCTCGGAATGACTTTGAAAAAGCCATAGTAGGTAGGTATGGTGGCTGTTTTGAGGGAGGCTAATGGTGGGTTTTGTGCACCGGTGAAAGTTGCACGGCACTAAGAAGATAGTGATGGTGGATGGTAAAAGTGGATCTAAACCATGGACTCAACATTAGTCATGAAGAACTCATATACTTGTTGCAAAAGTTTTATTAGTAATCGAAACAAAGCATTCAACGCATACTCCTAGGGGAAGGGCTGGTAGGTATAAACCATCACGCGATCCCGACCGCCACGCAAAGGATGACAATCAAAATACTAATCATGCTCAGACTTCATCACATAGCGGTTCACCATACGTGCATGCTACGTGAATCACTAACTTCAACACAAGTATTCCTAGATCCACACCACCTTACTAGCATTACTTCAATATTACCAAAACCACAACTCAAAACTAATTGAGATGAATCAAACTTCTCTAACTATTCAATGCACATGAAGGTGGAAGTTTTCGTATCCCTTTGGATAACTACCCCTTTTGAGACTACTTTCAAAGCATAGATCAACTACCAAGCCACGCACTGCTGTGCTCTAAAAGATATAAGTGAAGCACATAGAGCAAAAGTATCTAGCTCAAAAGATATAAGTGAAGCACATGTGAGCTGAATTGTCTACCAAAAGATATAAGTGAAGCTCGACAAAATCACGGTGAGTGCATGTCTCTCTCTGTCTAGGTGTGCAGCAAGGATGATTGTGACACAACAAAAAATAAAAGACTCCTACGATACAAGACGCTCCAAGCAAAAAACACATAACATGTGGTGAATAAAAATAAAGCCCCAAGTAACGTTACCGATGGATTGAAGACGAGGGAGCGGATGCCTTCCCGGGGCATCCCTAGGCTTAGGCTTTTACGGCATCCTTGAATCTCTTGGGGTGCCTTGGGCATCCCCAAGCTTGAGCTCTTGCCACTCTTTATCTCTTTGTCCATAATAACTTCACCCAAAACTTGAAAACTTCACAACACGAAACTTAAACAGAAACTCGTGAAAACATTAGTATGAGAAAGCAAACCACTACTTCCTTAGGTATTGTAGCAAACTTAAATTCTACTTATGCTGATGTTGGGTTACTGTATTTTAAATACTCCATGGCTAATACCCCCCGATACTATCCATAGTTTCATCAAAATAAGCAACCAACACAACAAAAACATAATCTGTTAACAGCAGACCTGTCTGTAGCAATCTGTATATTTCGTATACTTCTGTTACTTCAAAAATTCTGAGAAATTACGATAGTCTGAAGAATTTGCGTATCATTCAGCAGCAAAACGAATCAACTCAAAAGCTCTTACAGAAGAAAAAAAATCTTTTCGTGAGAAGAAAGTTTCTGTCTTTTTCAGCATGACCAAACGATCATCACCAAGACTAATCATAACGGTTTTGCTTGGCACAAACGCAAAAAGAAACACAAAAAACACAATCGTAACAGAATTATGAAAGTGTGGAAAACACAAAACAGAAAGAAAAAGGATAGATTCATTGGGTTGCCTCCCAACAAGCGCTTTTGTTTAACGCCCTTATCTAGGCAAGGAATCACGTATAGTCATCTTTGGTGCTCAAACCATAAGTAGCCCTCATCATAGACTCATAAGGCAATCTTATTTTATTTCTAGGAAAGTGCTCCATGCCCTTCTTTAAAGGAAATTGAAATCTAATATTCCCTTCCTTCATATCGATGATAGCACCAATAGTCCTTAGGAAAGGTCTACCAAGAATAATAGGACATGAAGGATTGCAATCTATGTCAAGTACAATGAAATCCACGGGTACATAGTTCTTATTTGCAACAATAAGAACATCATCGATCCTTCCCATTGGTTTCTTGACAGTAGAATCCACAAGATGCAGATTAAGAGAACACTCTTCAATCTCATGAAAACCAAGAATATCACATAAAGACTTTGGAATCGCGGAAACACTAGCACCCAAATCACACAAAGCATTGCACTCATAGTTTTTGGTCTTGATTTTGATAGTAGGTTCCCACTCATCATGAAGTTTTCTAGGTATAGAAACTTCTAATTCGAGCTTCTGTTGAAGAGATTTCATCATAGCATCTATGATATGCGCAGTAAAGGCTTTGATTTGGCTATAAGCATGTGGAGAGTTTGCAATGGATTGCATCAAAGAAATGCACTCAAACAAGGAGCAATTAGCATAATTGAATTCCTTGAAATCCAAAGTGGGAGTTTCATTACTACCCAAAATTTTGATTTCTTCTACTCCACTCTCCACACCTTTATCATCAAGATAGGCGGACTCTGAATCATTGGGGCGTTTTTCAACCAAAGTGGATTCATATCCAGCCCCTCCGTCAATAGGTTTGACACGCGAAAACAAAGATTCAAGAGGAGACACATCAAGCACTTTAAGATCTTCGTGATTTGCATCACTAGAACGCACCCTTTTAAACAATTCATGCCTAGCGCGAATTTGGGCGGTTCTTTCTTTGCTATCATTCATGGAGACGTGCATAGCTTTCAAAGTTTCATCCAAGTTGACCTTGGGAGGAGCGCATCTAACTTTCAAAGCATCAATATCACAAGACATCCTATCAACGCTCTCAGCCAAATCGTCTATTTTGAGTAGTTTTTCCTCTATGGACGCATTGGAAATATTTTGAGATTTTATGAACTCTTTGATATTACTCTCTAGATCAGAGGGTAATTTGTTGTGATTTCCATAAGTGTTGTTGTAGGAATTGTCATAGTTGTTAGAGGAGTTACTAGGAAAAGGCCTAGGAACGTAGTTTCCTCTAAAAGCATTGTTGTTGCCAAAATTGTTCCTACAAACAAAATTCACGTCCAAACTAGCGTTGCTACTCTCAATCAAGGAAGATAGTGGCATGTCATTAGGATCTACAGTAGCGTTTCTACTAGCAACCAAATTCATCAACTCGTCCATCTTAGCACTAAGCGAGTTAAGTTCTTCTCTAGCGTGCACCTTTTTGCTAGCAGGCGACCTTTCAGTGTGCCACTGAGAGTAGTTGATCACGATATTGTCTAGGAGTTTTGTAGCGTCTCCTAACGTGATTTCCATGAACGTTCCACCTGAGGCGGAGTCCAAGATATTGCGAGAAGCGAAATTCAAGCCAGCGTAAAAGATTTGTATAATCATCCACAAACTCAAGCCATGAGCGGGACAATTTCTAATCATAAGCTTCATCCTCTCCCAGGATTATGCAACGTGTTCATGATCAAGTTGCTTGAAATTCATGATATCGTTACGTAAGAAGATGATCTTAGCCGGCGGAAAATACTTGGATATGTAAGAATCTTTGCACTTATCCCAAGAATCGATACTATTTTTAGGCAAAGAAGAAAACCAAGTTTTTGCACGTTCTCGCAACGAGAAAGGAAAAAGTTTCAACTTAATCACGTCATTATCCACATCTCTTTTCTTTTGCATATCGCAAAGCTCAATGAAGGTATTGAGATGGGATGCGGCATCTTCACTAGGAAGGCCCGAGAATTGCTCTTTCATAACAAGATTCAGCAAAGCTGCATTGATTTCATACGGTTCCGCACTAGTGCGGGAGCAATCGGAGTACTAATAAAATCATTATTATTAGTGCTCGAGAAGTCGCAAAGTTTGGTGTTTTCAGCCATGATGACTTCAACAAACAAACAAGCACACAAGCAAGCAAGAAAACCGGCAAAGGAAAATGGCAAAGGCAAAAGAAAACGGCAAAGGAGAAAGGCAAAAGGCAAAAGAAAATGGCAAAGGAAAAAGGCAAATGAAAACGGCAAATGTGAAGTGGGGGAGAGGAAAATGAGAGGCAACTGGCAAAAAAGGTAAATGCAGGAAATGAGTTTGTGAGACCTACTTGGATAGATCTCTCCTTCCCCGGCAACGGCGCTAGAAATACTTCTGCTACTGCAGCAAAATACCATCCAACGGCGCCAGAAATAGTCGTGTTGACGGCACCAGGAATCCTTCTGCTACGGCTACGCCTTAAGGGACTTCCTAGGCAAATATGCAAAAGATTTCCCTCGTGGCCTTGATGCCTTGCGTTGGTGTTCCCTCGAAGCGGAAAGGGTGATGTAGCGCAGCAGAAGTAAGTATTTCCCTCAGTTTGAGAACCAAGGTATCAATCCAGAAGGAGTATCACAAGTGCCTGCACAAACACAAAAACTTGCTCCCAACGCTATGAAGGGGTTGTCAATCCCTTATAGATTGTTTGCCAAGTGAGGACTGAAAGCAACAAAGTAACAAAGCAAAGTAAAAGCGAAATGGAAACGATAGGTGTGAATAGACCCGGGGGCCATAGTGTTTACTGGTGGCTTCTCTCATGAAAGCAGGTAGACGGTGGGTGAACAAATTACTGTCGAGCAATTGATAGAACCACGCAAAGTCGTGACGTCGTCTATGGCAATGATTATATCTATAGGCATCACGTCCAAAACAAGTAGACCAATACTTTCTGAATCTACTACTATTACTCCACACGCCGACCGCTATCCAGCATGCATCTAGTGTATTAAGTCCAAAAGAACATAGTAACGCCTTAAGCAAGATGACATGATGTAGATGGACAATCTCATATCTACGACAGAGCCCACGTTGTTACCCTTGATGGCAACTACACGATGTGTGCCTTGTTGCCCCTACTGTCACTGGGAAAGGTCACCACACGGTAAGAACCCAAAACCAAGCACTTCTCCCATTGCAAGAATCATAGATCTAGTTGGCCAAACAAAACCCAAGACTCAGAGAGACTTACAAGGATATCAAATCATGCATATAAGAAATCAGCAAAGACTCAAATATATATCATATATAATCTAATCACAAATCCACAATTCATCGGATCTCGACAAACACACCGTCAAAGAGGATTACATCAGATAGATCTCCATGAAGATCATGGAGAACTTTGTATTGAAGATCCATGAGAGAGAAGAAGCCATCTAGCTACTAACTACGAACCCGTAGGTCTGAAGTGAACTACTCATGAGTCATTGGAGGGGCGATGATGTTGATGTAGAAGACCTCCAATTCCAAAGTCCCCTCCGGCAGGGCACCGGGAAGGGTCTCCAGATGAGATCTCGCGGAAACGGAAGCTTGCGGCGGCGGAAAAGTATTTTCGTGGATCCCCTAATTTTTTTCTATATTTTAGGGAATATATAGGCGAAAGATCTAGGTCAGGGGGCGCCAGGGAGGCCACAAGCCTGCCCACCGCCCCCCCTCCCCCCGGTGGCGGATGGGGGGCTTGTGGGCTCCCTGTAGCCCTCCTCGCTTGGCCCACAAGCCCCTTGATCTTCTTCCGTTCGGGAAAAATCATTTCGGGGATTTTATTCCGTTTGGACTCCGTTCCAAAATCAGATGTGAAAAGAGCCAAAAACACAGAAAAAACAGGAACTGGCACTTGGCACTGAATTAATAAGTTAGTCCCAAAAAGATATAGAAGGTACATAAAACATCCAAAGATGACAAGATAACAGCATGAAACCATAAAAAATTATAGATACGTTTTAGACGTATCAGGCGCCACACCATGATCTCCATCATCATGATCTTCATCAACGTGTCGCCATCAGGGTTGTCGTGCTACTTATGTTATTTCTACTAACGCTACGTCCTAGCGATATAGTAAACGCATCTGCAAGCACAAACGTTAGTTTAAAGACAACCCTATGGCTCCTGTCGGTTGCCGTACCATTGACGTGCAAGTCGATATTAACTATTACAACATGATCATCTCATACGTCCAATATATCACATCACGTCATTGGCCATACCATATCACAAGCATACCCTGCAAAAACAAGTTAGACGTCCTCTAATTGTTGTTGCATGTTTTATGTGGCTGCTATGGGTATCTAGTAGATCGTCCCTTACTTACGCAAAAACCACAACAGAGATGTGCAAATTGCTATTTAACCTCTCCAAGGACCGCCTCAGTCAAAACCAATTCAACTAAAGTTGAAGAAACCGAAACCCGCCAATCATCTTTATGCAACGAGGTTGCATGTCAAGCGATGAAACCAGTTTTTCGTAAGCGTACGAATAATGTCGGTCCGGGCCGCTTCAATCCAACAGTACCGCCGAATCGAGAAAAGACTAAGGAGGGCAGCAAATCGAACATCACCGTCCACAAAACCCTTTATGTTCTACTCGAGATTACATCTACGCATGAACCTAGCTCTGACACCACTGTTGTGGAACGTTGCATGGGAAACAAAAAATTTCCTACGCACACAAAGACCTATCATGATGATGTCCATCTACGAGAGGAGATTTGGATCAACGTACCCTTGTAGATCGCACAGCAGGAAGCGTTAAGAAACGCGGTTGATGTAGTGGAACGTCCTCACGTCCCTCGATCCGCCCCACGAACCGTCCCATGAACTGTCCCGCGATCCGTCCCACAATCCGCTTTGATCTAGTGCCGAACGGACGGCACCTCCGCGTTCAGCACACGTACAGCTCGACGATGATATCGGCCTTCTTGATCCAGCAAGCCAGATGGAGAAGTAGATGAGTTCTCCGGCAGCGTGACGGTGCTTCGGTGCTGGTGAAGGATCTACTACTGCAGGGCTCCACCCGAGCTCCTAAGAAATACGATCTAGAGGTAAAACTATGGTGTCTAGATCTGAGTTGCACGTGGCAAAGTTGTCTCAAATCAGCCCTGAATTACCAGTATATATAGGAGGGAAGGGGAGGAGGCTTGCCTTGAGGACCAAGTCCTCAAGGGTGCGCCGGCCAAGGAGGTGGAGGAGTCCACCTCCAATCCTAGTCCAACTAGGATTGGAAGGTGGAGTCCTTCTCTTCCTTCCCACCTCTTTTTTTTCTTTTCTCTTTGATTTTCTTATCCTTGGCGCATAGGCCTTATTGGGCTGTCCC
This sequence comes from Hordeum vulgare subsp. vulgare, assembly GCF_904849725.1. NCBI lineage: Eukaryota > Viridiplantae > Streptophyta > Magnoliopsida > Poales > Poaceae > Hordeum > Hordeum vulgare. The sequence continues at coordinate 106,318,637 of NC_058524.1, read as the reverse complement.
ACCAGCCCACCAAGGGCTGTTGTGCCACCCCTAGGGCCTATGGGCTTCCTCGGGTGGGTTGGCCCCCTCTCGGTGAACATCCGGAACCCATTCGTCATTCCCGGTACATTCCCGGTAATGCCCGAAAACTTTTCGGTAACCAAATGAGGTCATCCTATATATCAATCTTCGTCTCTGGACCATTCCGGAAACCCTCGTGACATCCCTGATCTCATCCGGGACTCCGAACAACATTCGGTAACCACACATATAACTCAATTATACTAAAACATCGTCGAACCTTAAGTGTGCAGACCCTACGGGTTCGAGAACTATGTAGACATGTCCCGAGGTACTCCTCGGTCAATATCCAATAGTGGGACCTGGATGCCATATTGGATCCTACATATCCTCTGAATAACTTATCGGTTGAACCTCAGTGTCAAGGATTCAGGCAATCCCGTATGTCATTCCCTTTGTCCTTCGGTATGTTACATGCCCGAGATTCGATCGTCGGTACCCGCATACCTATTTCAATCTCGTTACCAGCAAGTCTCTTTACTCGTTCTGTAATACAAGATCCCGTGACTCACACTTAGTCACATTGCTTGCAAGGCTTGTGTGTGATGTTGTATTACCGAGTGGGCCCCGAGATACCAATCCGTCACACAGAGTGACAAATCCCAGTCTTGATCCATACTAACTCAACGGGCACATTCGGAGATACCTGTTGATGGGGTCATAGTCCTAGGGTAGGGTCATAGGCATGCCGTACATGTCCTACCCAAGGACTACCCCACACAAAGGACAGGACCCTAAGTCTGCCCTGACTGAATTAAGGAGTCCCCATCATCCAGTCGGTAACAGGCCCTGAGTGATCCAGTCGGAGACTAGCATTCGGAGGACACCAGGCTAACCGACTGGGTACACTCGGTACATTGTAACCTCTCTGGAGGGAAACTGTCGTACGTTTCCGGGTGCATTTATTAGCATTTAGAGCATGCGTTACCTGTAACGTACGCATTCAATCGCCACTACTCCACCCCTGAATCAGAACCGTTGTGGAGGGCAGCGCACTCTATATAAGCCGCCCTCCCCCACTGGTAAAAGGGTTAGCAAATCATTGTACTCCATATTACACTCGGTAACAAGCTCCGAGAGCACTGAGACGTAGGGTTGTTACCTCCACCGCAGAGGGGCCTGAACTCATACAACCTCGCGGTAGCTAGGACTCTACCCATCTCATTCGTACCCTACTCATCTACTGTCAGGCTTATACCCACGACAGTTGGCGCCCACCGTGGGGCAGGCGTCTAAGCGACTTCCGGCGAGTTTGCGACAACTTCCTTTTGTCATGTCGTCTGGTGGAGATTCGAGCATGGGTCACCAGATCTTCTTCGGCGCTCTCTCCTTCATCGTCGATGATTCGGCGTGGCTTCAGGAGGCGCCTCTCGACGTCGAGGCGCTTCCCCGTCGCGGGGCCACGCACTTCCGTGCTGGCGCTCGCGGCGTTCTTCTTCTCCAACAATCGGCTCCATTGTTGGCTTGCACCTCCGTCATTCGCCGCAAAAAGCGATCTCGCAGCCCCCGTCTCCAGCGTTGGGTGCAGCATGCCCGAGCACGTCAGGTCGCGTCCTCTCAAGTGGCAGTTCTGGAGTCTGTTGTGGTTGCCCCGCGTTCCCAGTGCTCGGGCTCGGTTCCGACTGAGCTCCCTTCCGAGTACACGGGTCGCGGGCCTGCAGCAGAAGTACACATGGCCAACACCCATGAAGATCCCCGTCAAGCCGGCCGGAGCGAGCGCGAAATCGGTGAAGCATCCGGTGCACGCCGTCCGCCTCGTCGTTCTGCCAGTCGGCATACCCGGTGGAGCAACGTGGAGTTGTTCCGCACACCTCTCCTCAACTTGGCTGCGGCTGCCAAGATTGCCGATTCCCTCCAGCCGACTGATTCAGAGGCAGGAAGGGGAATCGAGCAGATCTGTGCTCTGTTGCACATGGCGCAGCAGCAGAATTCGGCAGTCTCCCAGTCGCATAATCGGATCTACAATAGTTCCGTCCATGCAAACACGCATCGGTCGGTTCACAGCCCTGGTTCCCATCAGCACCACAGGGGAGGCAGCCGTTCCGTGATCCGTGAAGATCGCCGCCGCTCACGCACCCCTCCGCGGGGCGGGCCCTATGGGTCCCGACATCATGATGATCGGCGTTCGGTCGGCGACACTTACGACCCAAGACCCGACGCAAGAGGGCGAATCGCCCAGCGAAGAGTCAACAGGGGTCGATCCCACCGCGATGGTCACGATATGGACCGTCCGAGTGGGAGCAGGACCATCGTGTCCGGCCCCAAGTGCTTTAGTCGAGTCATCCGCTCGGCTGACATCCCGCCCAACTTCCGATTGGCAGCGGGAATCGGTAAATTTACGGGGGAATCCAAGCCTGAAACATGGCTAGACGACTACCGAGTGGCAGTCTAGATCGGAGGAGGGGACGACCATGTCGCCATGAAGCACCTCCCTCTGATGCTCAATGGCTTGGCTCGAGCTTGGCTGAACCAGTTGGCCCCCTCAAGCATTTACAGTTGGGCAGATCTGGCCCGAGTGTTCATCAGGACCTTCGAAGGGACGTGCAAACGCCCTGCAGGCCTTGTGGAGCTTCAGCACTGTGTCCAGAAGCCGAACGAGCCCTTGCGCGACTTCATCCAGCGATGGACAACTCTCTACCACACGGTGGAGAACGTCACCGAGCATCAAGCGGTCTGCGCATTCAAGGCAGGCGTACGGTACAGAGAGTTGTACCCAAAGTTCGGCCGGACAGGCGTCATCTCCATGAGCAAGATGATGGAGATAGCGGCTCGCTATGCAAATGGCGAGGAAGAGGACCGCATCCGGAGTGGCAAACACAAGACAGTCGGCGATGCCGACGGAGGTAACACTCGGAAGCAAAAACAGAAAGTTCCGCCCACACCGCAAGCAGAAGCTGCAGCTGTGACTAGTGCCAAGTTCAAGGGCAAAGGGAAAGCGTAGTCTACCCACAAGAAGAAGCCGTTCAACAATCCCATCCTGGACCAGCCTTGTCCGGTTCACACGAAGATGGACGAAGAAGGCAACCCCATATACGCGAAGCACACCACTCGACAGTGTCGTCTCCTGATCGAGGGGTTCAGTGAAGGGCAACCGAGTGAGAAGAATCCTGAACAAGATGAGGAGGATAAGGAGGATCCGTTCCCCCAAGTCCATGCAACCCTCATGATTTTTGCTGACGTCGAAAGAAAGAGTCGACTGAAGTTGGTGAACAGAGAGGTCAACATGGCCGTTCCGACTGCCCCCAAGTTCCTCAAATGGTCTCAGACTGCGATCACCTTTGATCGGTCGGATCATCCAACACATGTCCCCACCCCAGGAAGACAGGCTCTGGTCATCGACCCGGTGGTGGAAGGAGTCCGACTGCGCAAAGTCCTCATGGACGGCGGTAGCGGACTAAACATCATGTACGCTAACACTCTCAAGGGAATGGGCATTCCGATGTCCAGACTCAGCGAGAGCAGTATGCAGTTCCACGGAGTCGTCCCTGGACGGAAGGCCAAGTCACTCGGCCAGATCGCGCTGGACGTCATCTTCGGCTCCGACAAAAACTTCCGCAAGGAAAGGCTTACATTTGAGGTGGTTGATTTCCATAGCGCTTACCACGCAATTCTGGGCCGCCCGGCATACGTGAGCTTCATGGCACGTCCATGCTATGTGTACTTGAAGTTGAAGATGCTAGGCCCAAAAGGCGTTATCACCATCACGGGCAACCGCCAACGAGCCGAGGAGTGTCTGTAGGAGGGATCAAGAATCGCTGACCAGCAGATGGCTGTATTCGAGCTCGACGAATACAAGAAGATAGTCGACCCTGCCGACCTGATGCGCTCAAAGAAACCAGCTTCTGAGTCCGCATTCCAGTCGGCAGGGGAGACGAAGAAGGTCAGCATCCACCCGACGGACGACTCTGCCGCCCCGACGAACATCTCCACCACCCTCGATCCTAAATAGGAAGCCAAGCTCACCCAATTCCTCCGTGAGAACTGGGACATCTTCGCATGGAAACCATCTGACATGCCAGGTGTACCTAGGGAGTTGGCTGAGCACCGACTGCATGTGGATCCCACCGCTCGGCCCGTCCGAGAGCGCCTGCGCCGGTCCGCCGCGCACAAGAGGAAGGCAATCGGAGAAGAGGTGGCCAAGCTGTTGGCTGCCAACTTCATTCGCGAGGTTCACCACTCCGAGTGGCTCGCCAATGTCGTCATGGTGCCCAAGAAGGACAAGTCACTCCGAATGTGCATTCACTTCAAGCATCTCAATAAGGTCTGCCCGAAAGACCATTTTCCGCTCCCCCGCATAGATCAAATTGTCGATTCGACTGCGGGATGCGAGCGTTTGTCATTTCTTGATGCCTATTCGGGCTATCATCAGATCCGTCTGTATGGTCCCGATGAGTTAAAAACAGCCTTCATCACCCCGTTTAGGTGCTTCTGCTACATCACTATGCCTTTCGGTCTGAAGAATGCAGGAGCTACCTTTATGCGCATGATCCAAAAATGTCTCCTCGACCAGATCGGTCGCAATGTGGAGGCATACATGGATGATATCGTAGTCAAGTCACGCAAAGGTTTCGACCTGCTGACTGACTTGGCAGAAACATTCGCCAACCTTCGTAGGTACGATATCAAGCTCAACCCAGCCAAATGTTCATTCGGTGTTCCCAGCGGAAAGTTACTCGGTTTCTTCGTTTCCAAACGAGGGATCGACGTTAACCCCGAAAAGATCGGGACCATCGTCCAAATGGAGAGGCCGGTTAGAATACACGATGTTCAACGGCTCACAGGTTGCCTAGCGGCTTTGAGCAGGTTCATCAGTCGACTCGGCGAAAAAGCACTTCCTCTGTACCGACTCATGAAGAAGCCCAGGTCGCATTCGACGACCTCAAAGTCCTACTTTCCACCCAGCCGGTTCTTACTGCTCCGCTCAGTAAAGAGCCCCTTCTTCTATATATCGCGGATACAAATCAAGTCATCAGTACTGTTCTTACAGTCGAGCGAGAAGAAGAAGCCAAAGCATACAAAGTTCAGCGGCTAGTGTACTACGTCTCCGAAGTCCTGACCCCTTCCAAGCAGAGGTATCCCCATTATCAAAAACTTATCTATGGGATCTATATGACTGCGAAGAAGGTGGCCCATTATTTCCAAGACCACTCGGTATCTGTCGTTTCTGATGCTCCGTTGTCGGAAATTCTCCACAATCGAGACGCGTCAGGCCGAGTGGCGAAGTGGGCAATGGAGATGCTGTACTGTGACATCAAGTTCGAGGCCAAGAAAGCTATTAAGTCTCAAGCCCTGGCTGACTTTATAGCAGAATGGGTAGAACAACAGCAACCGACTCACATCTACTCGGCTCATTGGACAATGTTCTTCGATGGGTCTAAGATGTTGAATGGATCCGGCGTTGGTGTTGTGATCATATCACCAAAGGGTGACAAGCTCAAGTACGTGCTTCAGATACACTTTGATTCCTCCAACAACGAGGCAGAGTATGAAGCTCTCCTCTACGGATTGCGCATGGCCATCTCACTCGGCGTCCGTCGCCTGATGGTCTACGGCGATTCGGATTTGGTGGTCAACCAAGTGATGAAAGAGTGGGACGTAAGGAACCCCACCATGACAACATACTGCAATGCAGTGAGGAAGCTGGAGAAGAAGTTTGAAGGTCTAGAGCTTCATCATGTTCCGAGACTGAAGAACCAAGCAGCTGACGAGTTGGCGAAACTCGGATCCACTCGGAGACCAGTCCCGAGTGATGTCTGCCTCGAGCACCTCCATCTTCCCTCAGTCAAAGAAGATCCCTTCACAGAAGAACCGGTACAACCCAAGAGCGCAACAGATCCGACTGAAGTCGTTGTACCTGCTGTGGTTGATCTGGTCACAGAGATTCTGGTTGTCATTCCCGATTGGACTGTGCCGATCATTGCATATATCCTAAGGCAAGAACTTCCAGAGGATGAAGTCCAAGCCAGGCAAATAGTTCGCAGGTCGAAGGCATTCACTGTCATTGATGGTCAATTGTACAAGGAGAGTGTTTCAGGCGTTCTTCAACGTTGCATTTCCCCAGAGGAAGGATAGATGATCTTAGAGGATATTCACTCGGGAACCTGCGGTCATCACGCTTCTTCAAGAGCAATTTTCGCCAAGGCATTCAGAGCCGGTTTCTTTTGGCTGCAGGCCAACGAGATGGCTAAAGATATGGTGGACCGATGTGAAGGCTGTCAGTTCTACTCCAACAAGTCCCACAAGCCAACATCTGCATTAAAGACGATCCCGCTTGTGTGGCCATTTGCAGTTTGGGGATTAGACATAGTCGGACCATTCAAGACAGGCCAAGGAGGCTACAAACATCTGTTGGTGGCAGTCGACAAGTTTACAAAATGGATAGAAGCCAAGCCCATCAAGAAACTCGATGCCTCAACAGCTGTCACGTTTGTCAGGGACATCATTTCCATATTCGGGGTACCTCACAGCATAATCACGGACAACGGGACAAACTTCGACTCGGATAGATTCAAAGGCTTCTGTACGAGTCAGGGTATCCGAGTGGATTTTGCTTCCGTAGCACATCCTCAATCCAATGGGCAAGCTAAGCGGGCGAATGGGCTTATTCTTCAAGGTTTGAAGCCCCGACACCTGCGAGAGGTAGGACACGCTGCTGGTGCATGGGTCACCGAGTTACCTTCAGTGCTTTGGGGCCTCCGCACCACTCCGAACAGATCAACAGGGCGATCACCGTTCTTCCTCGTTTATGGAGCAGAAGCGGTCCTTCCGAGTGACCTGCTTCACAATGCCCCACGAGTTGAACTCTTCTTCGAAGCTGAAGCAGAACAAGCAAGTCAAGATGGAGTCGATCTTCTAGAGGAGGAACGTGAGATGGCACTTACTCGCTCAACAATTTACCAGCAAGATCTGCGACGCTTTCATGCGCGTCACATCAGGAGTCGCACATTCCAAGCAGGCGACTTAGTGCTCCGAGTAGACCAACAAAGACCCCACAAGTTGGCTCCGGCCTGGGAAGGGCCTTTCATCATCTCCAAGGTGCTGAACAACGGAGCATACAGACTCTACAACATTTAGAGGGAGACAGACGAGCCGCGCGCATGGAACGGAGATCTCCTCAAGCGCTTTTATACGTGATCGTCGGCTGAAGCAGTGTAACAAACAAGTTGTGACGAAATAATATATACAGCAGATTCAGTTTTTTGCAGATTCAGAGTTCTCCCATGGTTGCAGACTCCGGTCACACACAAAAAAACTTAGCTGCGATCCCGAATCGCCTAAGTACTCACTTCCTCCGAGTGTGCACTACACGTCGCACTCGGAGACTTAGTTGCGATCCTGAATCACCTAAGTACTAACCCCCTCCGAGTGCGCACTTCACGTCGCACTCGGAAACTTAGCTGTGATCAAGAATCGCCTAAGTACTCACTTCCTCCGAGTGTGCACTACACGTCGCACTCGGGGACTTAGCTGCGATCCTGAATCGCCTAAGTACTCACTTCCTCCGAGTGTGCACTACACGTCGCACTCGGGGACTTAGCTGCGATCCTGAATCGCCTAAGTACTCACTTCCTCCGAGTGTGCACTACACGTCGCACTCGGAGACTTAGCTGTGATCAAGCATCACCTAAGTAGTAACTTCCTCCGAGTGTGCAATACACGTCGCACTCGGGGACTTAGCTGTGATCAAGAATCACCTAAGTAATAACTTCCTCCGAGTGTGCAATACACATCGCACTCGGGGACTTAGCTGTGATCAAGAATCACCTAAGTAATAACTTCCTCCGAGTGTGCAATACACGTCGCACTCGGGGAACTTAGTTGTGATCAAGCATCACCTAAGTAGTAACTTCCTCCGAGTGTGCAATACACGTCGCACTCAAGGACTTAGCTGTGATCAAGAATCACCTAAGTAATAACTTCCTCCGAGTGTGCGCTACACGTCGCACTCGGAGACTTAGCTGTGATCAAGAATCACCTAAGTAATAACTTCCTCCGAGTGTGCACTACACGTCGCACTCGGGGACTTAGCTGTGATCACGAACCACCTAAGTAATAACTTCCTCCGAGTGTGCACTACACGTCGCACTCGGGGACTTAGCTGTGATCAAGTATCACCTAAGCAATACCTTCTTCCGAGTGTGCACTACACGTCGCACTCGGGGACTTAGCGGTCACCAAGAATCGCCTAAGTCATAACTTCCTCCGAGTGTGCGCTACACGTCGCACTCGGCGACTTAGTTGCGATCAAGAATCGCCTAAGTATTACTCTTCTCCGAGTCTGCACTAAACGTCCCACTCGAAACAAGATTCAAACAAAAGACTAAATGCTTTCATTCCGATTCCAAAAGTCTAGAAAGGATAGCTGACTCGGTGCGGATCAAGCTTACCCGCACCGATTTAAAAGTATGACAGCCAACAGAAGTGGCCAGAGTTCCTTACAGGTAAACACTCGGCATACCGAGGATAAAGTTTTATTACGCGTCAGCTGGGCCGGCGCCAGGACTGGAGGGCTCCACGAAAGTGTCCAAGTCGATTCCATCGGCGATGCGGGTAGCAGTCTCAAGGAACGTCTCCATGAAGTCTTCGAATCGAAGCTTCTTCGTGTTGGCGACCTTCAATGTCTTCAGCTTATCTTCCCGCACCTCCTTGCAATGGACTCGGACCAAGGACAGCGCAACATCAGCACCGCAACGCGCTGCCGATTTCTTCCACGATTGCACTCGCCCCGGAATCTCCTCCAGTCGCGCCATCAAGGATTCCATCTCCTACCGCGACTCGTCTTCCGGCCAAAGTTCCTTGTCAATTCGGCCAACGACTTCTCTCAGTCGATCGATGAAAGGACTCACTTTGCCTACGCGGATATGCGCCCGGAGCAGATCCCGGTTGGCCTCCTCGCCGAGTGGCACGTTGTCCTGAATAGACCGCTCCACAGTCGCTGCTTCAGCTTCAGCATCAACGCAAAAGTATGCAACAAATGGGCAAGCATACAATAAAAACTGAGTGTACAGCACACGGTACAAGCACTCGGCAAAACATAAGACTTACCAGCCAGACGAGTCATCATCTGCCCAGCCCAGTCCTTCACATACTTCTCCTGAGCTATACATCATCTGTTCAGGATGGCCATCTGATTGTGCCAAGCAGTCCTCTGTTTCTTCATGCTTTCCACCTCCTCCATCAACACCTTGTTCGCCTCCCGAGCCTCCTCCAGGGACTTCTCTCGTCCCTCCAGAGCATCCTTCATGCCGGCCATGGCGAGCATAGCAGCATCAAGTTCACCAGCGAACTGGTTCCTCTCCGCCCTCAGGGCCTCATAGGCCGTTCCCATTTCACAAGTTTTCTGCCACCAAGAAACAAAGGATAATCAGCAACTTTATCAGTTCACAGTTTAAGTTCTTCAGACCCCTGCCGATGCAAGCAGTCGACAACGGTCTCGGGGACTACACCCAGTGGGTTCACTAAGAGTGACCCCACTGGCACGCACCTCAAGCAGGCCTACCCTATTGAGATGCATGTTTTCACCTACGCCTCAGAGGCCAATACTACCCGACCTGAGTGCAACTTACTCTCGGGGACTCTTACCGCAAGTGCACTCCGACTGCAACAAGTACTCGCACTCGGAAATCCTGTCTACGGACACAACCAAACTAAAGGCAAAATGTATAAAGACAACTGTCGGTGCAAGCACTCGACAGAAGTCTCGGGGACTACACCCACTGGGTTCACTCGGAGTGAACCCATTGCAAAAAACTACAACACCCAGTGGGTTACAGGAGAAAAGTAAATACTTACTAGACTACTTACTCGGATATCATCGCGCAGCTCCAAGCTCCGCTGGTACAAGGCCGCGACGGAGTCATAAGCCCTCTTGGCTTCCCCAGCCATCAGCTCCGCCTGCACCATGGCCCCCTTGGCCGCTCCCACCTGCTCCTCCGGAAGGCGCCGGATGCTGAATTCAGCACCCGACGAACCGGGAATCGTCGGAGGTTCCTGGGGCATCCCAAGGTCCGCCCCAGTCGGTTCCTCCCCCACCAGCACCGGTTCAGTCCGTGGCGGCGCTTCAGTCGGCGTAGCGTCGGCGGCAGGGGTGGCAGCAGGAGGAGCAGCCTCGAGGACAGGCTCCAGGACAGGCTCCACGGCGGGGTCGGCTCTCCCCTGGTCGTCCTCGTCCAGGCAAATTGCCCCTGACAAGCCGAATGACATGACGTCTCAGAAAAAGAAAGAATGGCGCAGTTCGTGGGGATAAAACACCCGACTCTCCTACAACACACCTGGCTGGGACGAAACAACGTTGTCCGTGTCCATGGGGTCGTCCCCTTGGCGGGTCGGAGAGGTTGCAGAGGTGGCGACCCTGTCGAGTGAAATCCATTCGACTTATAAAGCAGGAGTTCACTCGGATAACATAAAGAGCCAAAAGTCAGATTCACTTACGTGGAGGTGACAGGGATAGCAACCCTCATTCGCGGCAGAGCCTTCCGAGGCTTGGGCCCACTCGGCTTGGGCGCCCTAGAGGACTGGCCTGCGGGCTCGGCAGCGGCGTCCCTGGCCCGCTTGGTGCCTCGAACACCCGGGACCACCGGAGCAGCAGGCGGAGCACTCGACAACGCAGGAGGAGCTGAAGGGACGGCGGGCTCGTGTCGGCGCTTGGTCCGATGCTCTGGTCGTGGAGGTGGCGAGTCTTGCTCTTCATCCTCTTCCTCTTCCTCGCTGTCCTCCTCCTCCGACTCCCCGCTGTCGGAGACGTATTCGGCGCTCTCCACGCTGCCCTCCTGACTGCCTTCCTCCTCTTCCTCCTCCGGATTCCCATTCGAGAAGGGGGAGAACCAGTTGGTCCACGCCTGCATGAAGTTCAGTCGGAAACATTAGGCATCACACGGAGATATAAGTAAACGACCGGAATTAAGACAGTTCAATGCACTCGGCTAATGCCACTCACCTGATTCGGTGGAGGGTGGTCCGCGCTGTAAGGCTTCACTCGGCGAGCTCCTTTGGGGTTCTCACAGGGGCCCTTGATTTGGAGCACCCATGAGGTCACCCTCTCCTCGGGAACGCCCACCACGTTGGTCCGAGTGGAATCCTCGGGCCCTGTGTAGTGCCACATAGCATGGTCGCGAGCCTGCAGCGGCTGGATCCGCCGACCAAGGAAGACTTCCAGCAGGTCTATACCGGTGACCCCCCTCCTGACGACATCCACGAGTGCCTCAACCAAAGGCTGGATGTCGTTCTTCTCGGCCTTCGAGAGCGCGAGCTGCTTAGGCGGAGCGGGCCGGTCTAGACTAAACGGAGGCAGCCCAGTCGATGCATTCAGACAGGCGATGTCCTGGCAGTAGAACCATGTCGACTGCTAGTTCCTAACCGACTCACTCAACTGAAGAGCAGGATAGCTGCTCCGACTCTTCTTCTGGAATCCTAAACCTTCGCAGAGCTGGAGGAGGTGTGTCTTATCGTCCGACTGACTAAGACATTTGATAGTTTGGGATCGGGCGGAGAAGATGTGTTTGAACAAACCCCAATGGGGTGGCAACCGATGAAGCACTCGCACAAAACGATGAAGGCAGAAAGATGGGCGATGGCGTTCGGAGGAAAGTGATGAAGTTGAGCACCGAAGTGATTCATGATGCCTTTAAAGAAGGGATGCGGGGGCAAAGAAAAACCTCTGTGAACATGGCTGAGGAGCAGGACGCGCTCCCCCTCCCGAGGCGCCGGCTCGACCTCGTCGTCCGCCGGCAGCCTCCAGGACTTATGCACGAGCATTCCATGCTCCACCAGCTCCAGCAGATCTCCCTCCGTCACCGTAGAGGGGAGGAAGTCTCCTTGGATCCACCCCGCCGGCAGCGGCCGCTGCCGCCGTTGAGCAGGCACCGCCGCCTTGTTCTTCTTCTTCCTCGCCTCCATCTTGCCGGTCTGACCCTTGGTCATGGAGGCGACAGCGAACCCTCGAGTGGGAGGAGAACGAAGGAGTGTAGGAGCGCAAGGGGTGGCGAGGAGGACGGAGCAGGCGAGAGCGAAAGATTCGGCGAGCGTAACGGAGGAGTCTCGCCGCCCAGAGTTAAATAGAGCGCCGACTGGGTCGCTGGCGAATGGGCCCGAAATCTTATCCGCCCGACCGGCCGCGGCGATATCAGTGGAGGAGTTGAAGGCGCGAGAATCGAGGCGTCAGGCGCTACTCGAGCGCGCTCGCGTCATCCCCGCTGAGCGTGCGGAACCCGAAATTTGAGATCCCGGAAAATCCGCTGTTGTCAGTTGACCGGTCGCATGAAAAGATGCCGCAGAAGCACTCGGTTCCCGACAGTCTGTTTCGCAAGCACTTTCACTCGGATCGCTGGTCAGGAAAGATAAAATGGATAGAGGCAAGCAACGCCCAAGCCGAACCTAGTCCAGTCGGATCTGAACCTCAAGCACCGCTTCGGCGTTTCAACCCCAATCCATTCGGGGACTAATGATGGGGTCATAGTCCTAGGGTAGGGTCATAGCCTGCCGTACATGTCCTACCCAAGGACTACCCCACACAAAGGACAGGACCCTAAGTCTGCCCCAACTGAATTAAGGAGTCCCCATCATCCAGTCGGTAACAGGCCCTGAGTCATCCAGTCGGAGACTAGCATTCGGAGGACACCAGGCTAACCGACTGGGTACACTCGGTACATCGTAACCTCTCTGGAGGGAAACTGCCGTACGTTTCCGGGTGCATTTATTAGCATTTAGAGCATGCGTTACCTGTAACGTACGCATTCAATCGCCACTACTCCACCCCTGAATCAGAACCGTTGTGGAGGGCAGCGCACTCTATATAAGCCGCCCTCCCCCACTGGTAAAAGGGTTAGCAAATCATTGTACTCCATATTACACTCGGTAACAAGCTCCGAGAGCACTGAGACGTAGGGCTGTTACCTCCACCGCAGAGGGGCCTGAACTCATACAACCTCGCCGTAGCTAGGACTCTGCCCATCTCATTCGTACCCTACTCATCTACTGTCAGGCTTATACCCACGACACCTGTAGAGCACCTTTATAGTCACCCAGTTACGTTGTGACGTTTGATACACACAAGGTATTCCTTCGGTGCCAGTGAGTTATATGATCTCATGGTCATAGGAACAAATACTTGACACGCAGAAAACTATAGCAATAAAACGACACGATCAATATGCTACGTTCATAGTTTGGGTCTAGTCCATCACATGATTCTCCTAATGATGTGATCCCGTTATCAAGCAACAACACTTTTCACATAGCCAGAAAACCTTGACTATCCTTGATCAACTGGCTAGCCAACTAGAGGCTTGCTAGGGACATTGTTGTGTCTATGTATCCACACATGCATCTATGTTTTCATTCAATACAATTATAGCATGGATAATAAATGATTATCTTTAAACAGGAAATATAATAATAACTATTTATCATTACCTCTAGGGCATATTTCCAACAAGAGGATGAGAATCGAGCGGGGGCGGACCTTGGCCGGCGGCAGCTGTACGGAGTTGGGGATCCAGGCTGGTGATGAGGTAGCCGGGGAAGAAGGCATCCTTGGAGGTCGATGTAGCACAGGAGGACCACCATCCTCGAGCCGCTGCGCTAGTCCCTGACCGGCGGCCTTCTAGGCTAGTCGCCCTAGGCCTCCTCCCGAATATCCTACAGGAGGAGGAGCTCCTGACGCTGGAGGAGGTGGTCGAGTAGCTCAATAAAAGGAATAGAGTACGATTAACTCACGTCAGTAGTAAAATAATAAATAGATAATTATACAACAGGAAAACAATAATTCCAAGAATTTTACTTTTACATGATTATCTATGATGGTTACTTATTTATTCTGCAAGGAACCACAACTTATTTCTGCAGAAGAATAACATGTGTTCAAACCAATCACCAAACAAATAATGTATCACTACTGGAATCAGAGAATTTGCCATCTCCTGCTTCTTTGTCGTTTGTTGGTTGATGGCAAAGACCCTCTTTGCCATCAGCTACTAGAAACCAGATGGCAAAGAGCAGACTGATGGCAAAGATACTCTAACAGCAAAGAGCATTTAGGAAAACGGCAAAGAGCACGGGGCGGCCCACCTCGCACCCCTCTCTCCCCCTAACGGCATCTTTCTTTGCCGTCTGTCTTTTACCTCTTTGTCGTCGGGGGGCAGACGACAAAGAGGTACATGCCCTAACGGCCGTCGCCCCCACCCCCACACCCCTCTCTCCCCTAATGGTCGTCGCTCCAACCCCCACTCTCACCCCCACTCTCACTCCCCTCTCTCCCCGACACCCACCACCGCCACTCCCGCGGCCACCGCCGTCGTCGCCCCAGCGGCCCTATCCGCCGCCCCCAATGTGCCCACCGCACCCGTCGCACCGCCGCACCACATCCCCCGCCGCGCCCGTCCCCCCCGCCACCCCGGCGCCCCACCGCCCACAACGCCTCATCGTCCCCGCCACCAGCCGCCCCGACGCCCCGCCGCCCACAACGCCCCAGCCGCCCCCGACAGTGAGTCCCCCCCCCCCCCGGCCGGCCGCCCCTATTTTTATTTTGTTTTTCCTTTTTTTTATTTATGTTAAATTAGTTAGGTTAGTTCTTTAGCTTATTAGATTAGTTAGGTTAGTTGTTATTTACCTACTGTTAGTTAGGTTAGTTAGGTTAGTTATTAGTGGTTACCTACTAGTAGTTAGGTTAGTTGTTAGTTGTTAGTGGTAATTAGGTTAGTTTTTAGTGGTATTACCTATTGTTAATTAGGTTAGTTAGGTTAGTTGTTAGGTTAGTTGTTAATTTTCTAAGAAAAGGCAAGACTTTTGTGTTTCGTTTCATTGAAAAGAGAGGGCTTGAGTTACAGTCCTCCTAGGAGGTTGTTACAGGGCCACAAAAGAAAATCAGTGGACGTACCAGGTCTGTGGGATCACAACTTTGAGGCCTTGTGCGTCGGCTCTGGCCCAAAGCACTGCTTCCTCCTTGACCTTTGCTACCAGGTTAGTGGTCGAGGGGCGACCTCTGTCAAACACGCAGTCATTTCTGTGTTTCCATGTCATCCAAGGCACGAGCAGGGTCATGGATGCGAGGCCTTTGCGCATCGGCTTCGGCGTAGTCTGACTCGCGGTGGTCCACCAAGCATTTAGAGATTCCTCGCCATCGGGTGGGCGGCAGGGCATCCTCAGCCATGCCAGGGCCTCGTGCCAAACCTGTCGAGAGAATGGGCAGGTGAGGAGGAGGTGGTGCATGGTTTCTCGTTCCTGGTCGCATAGGGGGCAACGCAGGGGATGTTGTAACCCTCTTCTGGCAAGCCGGTCAGCCGTCCAGCAGCGATCGAGCTGGGCGAGCCAATGGAAGAATCGGACGCGCAGCGGTGCCCAACATTTCCAGGTGAGCCTCCACGCGTCGCATGAGATGGAGCCGTGGAAGGTTAGTTATTAATTACCTACTCTGTGTTCGGTTAGTAGTTGCCCGTGTAGAGCCCTCCGGCCGCCGCCTATGCTTGCACTAGCCACAACGTTAGGAAACATCGGTGAGCTTGTCGCGTACCTGCCATGGCTACGACGCCATCGAGCTCACGGGCTGCAACAATGATCCTGCTGCAACCACCCCCATGAGGTGTGTGCAGAAACATTACTGGTGGGACCACCCCCTCGAGGCACTGGTGATATTCCACTGCAGCACCGAGGATACTACAACAGCTCGCAACAGTAGTTGTCGCACCGACACGACATCTTGACGACACCTCTGACACCCGACAAGATGCCCCGAAACCCCGACATGACGCCCCAACATGACATCTCGACGACACCCCAACACGAAATATTTTTATGCAACCATACATGACATCTATATAGGTTATATATTTGTGTTAGGTCATATATTTTTCGATTTTATAGGTGAACACAAAATATTTGTGTTGATCGGGTGGATTTACATGTGACAGTTGTCTCGTCGCTGTGAGGTCTGTTGTGTGAAGACCTCCCCGTGCATTCTACGAGCTCCGCCCCTGCATTCCTGGGTGAGTACAAATGTCATCTCCTCCTCGCCCCTTCATTTGCTCTGTGTCGGTGTTCGGATGAAACTTGCTAGATATAGGTAAATTAATTTATCAATATGCGTGACCAGTATGCGTCTCCCATTCGAAAGGGTTACACTTACAAATATGCATGCATTTGCATATATTTATAACCGTGATTCTTCCGAATTGTCCAACGTTATCCATGGACAGCCTGAGTATGTGTAGATTGGGTTCGTTTTCCCATATGCTTTGTTCTGGATCCGATGCATAATTTCCTCACTGCCTCCCTGTTGTTCTTCGGATACACATCCTCTCTGTTTATTGCGGAGACGTGTATCAGGAGAACAATGGGGAGGTGTTGTCCAAATTTTGCGTTGGATCCGGAGCAGACCATGGGAAAACGAACCCAATCTACACATACTCGGGTGGATTAGGACCTATCTTTACCTATTAGCGTGTAGGTTGCATGGACGTAATAAAACTAGCAAACTTGATTAACTGATGAATATATATGCTGAATTATATATAAATATATTTCTTGTGTGTTTAGTAACTAGGCAAGATGAGTGATCGTGCGTGGATGTGCACCGGTCACCCTAGTCAGAAAGAGATGACGAAAGAATGGTTTCTAAAAACCAAGGAGTTTGTGAAAGCCGCATTTGCAAATGGCCAGGAAACAAACTGGTGCCCTTGTCCTGAATGCGACAACTATAAAAAGAGGACAGAGGTTGTAATGATTAAACACCTGCAGAGGAGCGGTTTTAAGCCTAATTATACGATCTGTACATTTCATGGTGAGTCTATACAACGCACCAGAGCTGAGGTGGTTCGTCGTCGCACCGACAAGCATGGTACCGGGATCGAAGACATGGTGCAAGACTTTGATGATGCTCGGGATTCGAAAGATGAGATGGAGGAATCTGTAAAGGCCTTCTATGAAATGTTGGAGTCTTCAAAACGTCCTCTCCACGAGCACACTAAGCTTTGTCAGCTGGATGTCATTGCACAAGTAATGGCTCTGAAGGCTCAGTTCAACTTGGGAAGAGAATGCTACAACGCGATGATAACACTATTTGGATGCTTTCTACCCAAAGGCCATGTCATGCCTGCGAACCTGTACCAGTCGGACAAAATACTTCGTGTACTTAAGATGCCCTATGAGAAGATAGATGCATGTGAGAAAGGATGTGTCTTATTTAGGAAGGAGTATGCATACTTGGACTATTGTCCCAATTGCGAGTCTTGCAGGTATCCTGTGGTAGACAACGGTATGGGTGAGAAGAGGCAGACCAAAATCAGAGTTAGTGTTCTTTGGTATATGCCAATCATACCAAGGCTTCAACGTCTTTTCATGGTCGAAGAGACAGCCAGACAGATGACATGGCACAAAATGGGCAAAAGAACCGAACTAGATGCGTATGTGAATAAGATGGCGGTACACACATCGGATGGGGAAGCGTGGAAACATTTTGATGGATTGCATCAGGATAAAGCGGCAGATACAAGGAATCCTCGAGTCTGCATCGCCACGGATGGTTTTAATCCCTTCGGCATGACGGCAACCCAATACAGTAGTTGGCCTGTATTTTTCATTCCACTCAATCTCCCCCCCCCCCCCCGCGCAGATTATGCAAAGAAATAACATATTTCTGACGTTGATAATTCCAGGGCCCAATTATCGGGGGAAGAATATGAATGTGTACATGCAGCTGCTTAAGGATGAATTACAAGAAGCTTGGGATAATGGGGTCAAGACATACGATGCCGCTAGAAAAGAAAACTTCAAAATGCATGTGTGGTACATGTACTCTATGCATGACTTGCCGGCGTATGCGCTATTCTCTGGATGGTGTGTGCATGGAAGGTTCCCGTGCCCCACATGCAAGGCAGCTCTTCAATTTCATTGGTTGCAGGAGGATCGGAGTATTCTTGCTTTGACTTGCATAGACAGTTCCTGGATCCTGACCATTAGTTCAGAAAAGACAAGAAGAACTTTACCAAAGGTAAAGTTGTCAAAAACTTGGCACCACCTGCGTTGACAGGCCAACAAATCATGGATCAGTTAAACGCCCTCGAACCTGATCCAGAGCGTCCAGGGTATTTCAAGGGGTATAATTCAAAACACGCATGGACTCACAAGCCATGCTTGTGGGATCTGCCTTACTTCAAAGACCTCCTTCTTCCACACAATATCGACATGATGCACACTAAAAAGAATATCGGAGATGCTATTTTTGGTACATTGTTCGACGTAGATGGGAAGACAAAGGATAATACTAAGGCTAGAGTCGATCAAGAGACACTATGTCACAGACCGTTACAAAACATGCGAGGAGGCAAAGGAAAGCAGAAGTGGTCGAAGCCAAAGGCCTGGTTCAATCTTGGAAGGCCAAATATGAGGGAAATTATCTTGTGGGTCAAAATGCACTTGATGTTCCCCGATGGGTATGCAGCGAATCTAAAGAGGGGAGCGAGTCTTGAAAAAAATAAAAATCTTTGGTATCAAGAGTCATGATTGGCACATATGGCTTGACGGGTAATGCTGGTGATGTTACGTGGCTTTATTCCTGAGGATGAATGGCTAGTACTGGCGGAGCTGAGCTATTTCTTCTGTGTTCTTTGTGCGAAAGAATTGTCGCCTGGCATGGTAGATGGCATGGAGGAGTTTGCACCGGAGTTGTTGTGCAAGTTAGAGAAGATATTTCCGCCTCGCTTCTTTAATCCAATGCAGCATTTGATTTTACATCTACCGACCGAGGCAAGATTGGGTCGGCCCGTGCAAAATCGTTGGTGCTATGGAACTGAGAGGATGTAGAAGACGCTTCGAGCTAAATGTAAAAATAAGCGTAGAATTGAAGCATCGATGGCTGAGGCATTCATTACTGAAGAGGTGGCAAACTTTGTGGCAGCACACTACGAAGCCAAAAATCATCATTTGCATAATATGAATCCTCAGAACAATGATGCAAACCCTAAAAAAGGTGGATCCAACCTCAGCCTGTTCAAAGGGAAGCTCGCACCATCTGGTGCTTCGTAACCAATAACGTTGGATGCCGAAGAATGGCAAAACATTTCGTTGTATATCTTCAACAGCCTAACAGAATTGCGGTCATACATCGAGTAAGTTTTCGGCACATTTTTCCGTAACTTCTAATTCCTTTGAACTGCACTTATTCCCGGATATTTCATACAACCAAGACGTCACCAAATTCTCGGATGAGCGGTGATCCAAAATGATTTTGTCGAAGAGTATGAGCTTCTGACAAGGCATGGAGGCGGCTATCCCGGTTTCATCTCTTGGTTCAAACAAACGTTAATTATCAATAATGGACCATTTCATTTCTTGGTCTAACTTTCGGCTAATGCAACAATCATTTCGTATTAAACTTGTAGGCTAATTCAGAGTCTATGGACGCCGAATTGAGACAAGCCACTAATGGTTTTGACTATAAAGTCCATTCATTTGAGAAATACAACATCAACGGGTATCTCTTTCGTACGTTTGGCAAAGAGCTATCCATGCCCGACCGAAAATCTAGAAATTGTGGTGTCTCTCCTATCAGCGAAGGTGGTATCGAGTATTATGGAAGAGTTGAAGCAATTTATGAACTTCAATTCTATGGTGAAAACCCACCGAACGTCGTAGTTCTCAAATGTTACTGGTTCCAACCGAAGGAGACTAGAAGGACTCATGAACATATAGGACTAGTCGAAATCAATCCAAACACCCATTTAGATGTTCCCGATGTCTATATTACGGCTCAACAGGCGACCCAAGTTTACTATCTACCGTGGGCATGCCAAATTGATAAGAATCTGGAAGGTTGGTATGTTGTTTATGAAGTGCCGGCACGTGTTAGACCACCTCCCCCAAATGAACAGGATTATGAACCTCACATTAACCCAGACACATATGATGGAGAATTCTTCCAAGAAACACGTCTTTCCAAGAAACGTTTCAAGAACCACCGTGCTTCACCCCAGAACATGGAAGTAGACAGCGACAATGAATCCAACTTCACCCCTGAGCCGGAACCAGCAGAGCTGGAACTAGAAGAGGTTACTGATGCGGATGACCTGTCAATGTTTGACCGATTACAGAAAGGCCTTCCACAACTTCATGTCATTGAACCCGATGAGCATGTCATTCATGAAGACATGCGTGATACTGATGATGATGATGCATTTATTGATGATGATTATTAGTTTGTAAGATTCCCAACTTAAATTATATATGTACATATTATTATTCATGTCAATTATTCAATTTTTTTATGTTGTACTAATTTATTTTAATCTTTATCTTGGCAGGTCAACAGGTGTTGAAAGATGGTAGGCGCGGGTCCAGATCGCTCGACGAGTTCTTCTTCGGCGGCCCGCACGATGGGTGGTACTTCCATTCCACCCCTATCTCTCCATAGAGCCTTGGCATACAGTCTGACGACACCACCCGCGGGTGCTTCTTCGTCGGCGGCATTGCCCACTGGGAGAGGTGCTCGTCAGGTAGGGAAGAAGGGGAAGGGTACAGGGAGAGGTGATGGTCGTGGAAGAGGTAGGCGGACTGTTGCGCCGTCCTCGCCACCACCACCAGCTCATTCACCCGAGCACATGACTACTATGGTGGACCCGTTTGCGGAGGAGGCTACGGGGACTCTGGTCCAGGAGCCTCGGGTGGACGGGCATTCGGCCCATGAGACCCCGGTCCAGGATAAGCCTCGGGTCGAGGTGCCTTCGGCCCACGAGACTCTGGTTCCTGAGGCTACGTTCCAGGAGACTCCTACCACACACGCTTCGGCCAACGTGGAGAGGTCCGGATGGGGTGCCTGGCCGGATCGGACCGAGGTGCCGGATTGGATCGAGGGTCTGGGTGGCTGTTCTGTTGATGGAGGGGATGAGTCTACGGATAGTGAGGGCGACGTGCAGGTGGACGGGGCCATCGTGTACAAGCGTGGTAGTACAGGTCTCCCGGTCGCGCCGGCTACCCGCAAGGAGAGGCCGGTGATTAATCCTGAAGGGGATAGGTAAGTACATTTACTCTTTTTTTAGCTTCTGCCTTCAAGTTTCTTCAAATATCTAATGTGTTGACCTTATCATACTGCAGGGGATGGAAACACCCTGGTGGAGTCCGCAAGCCGGACAGCGTCCTTGGTGTGCTTTGTCGGACAAATTTCCTGGGCTTTGCCACGTTGCCTGGTGAGGGTTAGGTTCCTACACTAGGATTTACCTCGGAGCACTACCGGGCTGCGCAGGCCCCGCCGGAGGAGATTAGAGATGGTGTCTTGTGCCACACGAGGGCCGAGATGGTGATCAATAGCTTTTGGGTAAATTATCCTTTTACACAATCTAAAATTAACAATATAGCTAAATATACCTACACTAATTAGGGACTCTCTAGAAATTACCACGTTAATTAGAATTTACTAGCCGTTCATTTCATGGGACCGGGTTATAACGGTGTAGATCCTCCCTTATAATCCTTGCAATCCAAAAAAAACATAGCGTACGTATTATAACGGTGTAGATCCATTATAACGGTGTAGATCCTTCCTTATAATCCTTGCAATCCAAGAAAAAACAAACACAGCGTACATATTAAAAGCAATCTGGGTACATGTAAAAAAACCAATCTAGGCTAGCTCTATCGTACTTATCCACAAAAGTTCAGGATCGATCTATCCCCAAAGAATCGCCAGGCAATATTTTTCTATCTACGTCTCCTCCTTCCTTTCCATCGTCCATTGTATTCTCCTTCTTAATCTACGTAGATGCCAGCACCCGAGCCCTCCCTCACCTCCCTCGATGCCTTGCTCCCTGACGACCTGCTGCAGTGGAACTTTGAGATAGAAGATTATCCCCACGTTTCTAAGGTATTCATGGCCACGGGAAATCAGCTGCTACAAGTCTAACCACAATTGCTACTACTTCAGAGGTGTTTGTAATCCAATTAAGAAGGTACTCATCCATCCAGAGAACTTTGATGTGAATTAACAGGAAGATAGATTGAACATCTAGAGGAGGTAAATGAGGAAGAGGCATGACGATCCTAACAAGAACCATTACGTTGTGGAGGCCAAAAGGAAGAGGTGCCCGCTGGCTAGCTGCTCCTCACGTGGGTGGAGTCAGTAAATGAGTTCTTGCTTCTCCCCACTTGAGGAGGGCCAACAGAAAATATCTGAGGTAGGCGATGGAGGAGGACGAGATTGCAGAGCTGATTGGGTAGAACATGTTGTTGCTGCCCGCCGCGGGAGGGTAGGAGGATTGAAGAACGAGGTCGGGGCATATGGGATGTGGGAGGATGAACTTGTGTTGGGCATATGTTGCTGCATGTCGCTGCGGTAAGGGAAATTAGTTACGATGGGCCTCAGTTGGAATTAATTGTCAATAGCGTGGGATTTATTTATGGCGTAATCTGGATATTGTCTGAAGTTATCAAACACATGTATCGGTTTTCCATATGGTTGCAATCAGACCATGGGCCAAAATCTGTGAAACAAACAGATCCTTCATGGCCATAGTCAATAGAATATAACTGTCATTGTTCTGTCTATTTGGACATCTCAAACATTATCTTGCGAGGCTGCGAGGACAAGATTATGTCTGGTTTAGCTATTAAGCCCATTGATGTGGTTAGGTACACTGGTCGTGAGCCAAGGAGAGCGATTACATTCCAAACTGATTGTGGCCACCTTTCAAACCAGATGCATATAAAGCTATGAACTCACATTATACACGTGGCTTCCATGTTCTTGATTACACTGATGGTGTTTATCCTTAGAGACCTCTTCATACCACATGGATGAATCCCTCCAGGCAGTTTCAAAAGCCTACCGGATTTCAAGATCAACAAGGATGTCAGCATGCATTCTTCAACAAAACCAGTAGCCGCAGCTTCACAGAGAGTGGCGTCTGTAATGAGATGAGGTCAGACATGTCGTGTTAGGGAAAAGTTACCATATTCAGTTTAGAACGTTCTTAGTGTGAATCTTGGTAAGACTAATTAAAATCGAGAATCAAATAGTAAGGTATGCTAGGGATTACATGGTGGATACCACCTATTGGAAATATGAGACATAGACTAACATGGAAACAAGGTAAGAAAAATTCTGTTTTCCCATAATCTACAGAACTATGTAGGCGTTTCATTGATGAGCATTTTTTATGTTTCATTACGGAGGAAGAAGAAATTAGAGTAAACATTATAGTCACATGCTTAGTCGGTGGAGCATGCTGCTCGGACATACTCGGCTAATTGATGTTCGAGAGTACATTCTACAAATGACTCGATGGAAGGAAATACCATGGAAGCAAGGTGATTGGATTATTCATTTCTTTTGCACAATTTATTTACATTTATTTCAAATAATTACCAATCACATGTAAAAAATGGCAAATCATTTGTTTTGTAGGTACTTACGTTTTTGATCATTTGGTTTTCTGTTTTTCTTGGGCTTTAATCAGTGGCAGCAGTGTGCATTGAGACCGTGCTTCCAAAGGTCGCCAGGTATCCTGTGTAAGTATAACGTGGATGCCATAAAGAACGGCGTTCACGTATAGGAAATGGAATTCTGTGATAACACAACAACTCTGTGATAGGATCGATATAGATAAAATAAGAAAGTGCGTATGTTATTCTTAAATACATGCAATGGAACTTAGGTTAGTATTTTAAGATTAGCAAGAAAATTGATTCAGGTGAATATATGTCTCAGTATTCAATGATATAAGAAGTTAGCAGTTTGCCGTTATGTACATACCTATTTTTGAAGTGTGTTTTTGTTCGGATGATATAAAGAGTGATTAGACAGTTCGTCTCAAAGAATCTGGAAGTTGCATAATTTAGTTCATAATTATTTGAAAGCCTGATCGTTAGTGCGCATTAGATTTATTCTCACCACATTTTGACACGAAGCATGTTCACATGTACAGGTCGTAGTGTTCTGTCAATAATATTATTATTAAATCTTGCAACATATTTTATATGCAGAAATATCACTCAGTAGTCTGACACATTATGAGATTTTGATAAGATATATTGTTTGTCAATTAGTATTGTAACAGTAACACTTAAAATTGCACAAGTATATAATTCAGTGGTGTCACTACCTTACTGTCTACGGCGAGCCCAAGTTGCCGCCTGTTGTTAGCAGACTGAAGCCCTTCTCAAACCACCTGAACTTAGCCATCCTCTTGCAGCTATGGCGCACACTGCTGCAAGTCTCTTATATTCTCCATTATCTTATTCTCCAGTATCTTCACTTTTTTTCTACGAAATTCTCTATATTCTCCATGATCTTATTTACTTTTGAAGGGACATAGGAAGATAGGACGATGAAGCAGCATCCAATGGCCAAACCTATAGGAGTTGGAAAGCATAATAGTACATACTCTAAGGAAGGTACAAGTATGATAAAACAACACTATTATTTATTCATTTGTCTACATGAATATGATTCATGAATTTATAACACTGCCATACATATAACATATGTGAAAGTTTTATTAGCTACCACATGTATTGATATAATTATTTTTTAGTAATATCTGTTACAGACATAATCTTCACATTGTATTTGTACATGTACTTTGGATGTACAAAATAAAGACAATACCGTAGTTAAATTGAATTAGTTAAAAGAAAAATCAAAAATATATTAAACCATATATTATAAGCAAGAGAAATCTAAGACCAAATATTTTGATTGTCTACATCGAAATGGAAGTCCTATGTGCTAGACCAAGACATGTCTGCATCAATCCCCGAATTAATTATTCTATTCGTTAATAAAAAAGATTGACCATGTTTCAAATTATTAATCAGAAAAAGTATGAAACTAATGTTATATGTATCAATCCCATATATATTCCATGTCACAAATAACAAATCTGAGGAAATATGCATTCCATTGGTACATGAAGCAACGCCATGGAGATTCTAGCTCTACTCAATTGGCATAGATGAAGTTGTAACTTCCAATTAGTAATGCTTAAAAAACTGGAAGACATTAGATAAATAAGAATACAAAAACATAGTTGCGATGATTACATATATCGTCCAATGAAGTAACTATCGACACTTTCCCTTACGATCTATGAGTACAACTCCATGCATACTATAACGACATATTTCTAAAGTTTCTTTTCATTTTTTACTAGCCCGTGCAGATGCACGGGTGGACGACTAGTTATTGTACTAATCGGTGTTGTCTCGTTTGATTGCAGACCTTCTATAGGTGTGAGGAGGGATATGAGGAGGAGGCGGACAAGGTTATCGAGGCCGAGTGTAGGTGGTTATTACAGAACTTACGCCACGAGGCTCTGCCGCAGGCCATTCGAGACTACTACGTCACGCGTGGTATTAAGAAGCAGAAGAAGGAGTGCCGCGGAAAGTATCTGAAGAAGGAGCAGTACATGAAGGTAATTACCTCTTCTCAAGGCCTTGTACGTAGTTTTCTTGATTTCATTCATAGGTATAGCACTCAAAATTCTTTCTAATAACTTATAGGTGCCCTCGAGATGGTATGTGGACAAGATGGATTATTGGGAGGCGTTGGTGGATGAGTGGTGCACAGGCAACTGGCGAGCCGTCCAAGACAATGCGAAGGATCGGCGTAGCCACATGGTTGGTGTGCCACACCATCAAGGCAGCGCCAACTTACTTCAGTTCGGACGAAACTGGGTGTGTGGTTTGCTTCATGATTCATGCAATTCATTCTTCATGCTAGCTCGATCCCCTTACTAATACTTTGTTCCTCTCTTTTAGGCGCATCACAATAAGACGGAGATGCCACAGTTGTACGACCTTTATGGCATGGCCCATACCGCCTCGTACAAGAAGGTGAAGGCATTCTCTGAGTTTGACCTAGATGATCCAAATAACTTCACCAACATCTCATCCCACCACAAGCTCGTGAAATACAGGGACACGGGGAAGGCTTGGAAATGGGAGGACTTTAACCCGAGCCAGGAAGCTTTGGATCCAGAGCTGGTGATGATATCTGGTGGCGGGAGGCCCATGGCTCGATAACCATTGGAGATGGGATAATACGTTGTCCACTCACTCTCCCGGAGATCAAGGCGCGCCAGTCGAGCTCCTATCCTGAGATAACGCCTCGTCCACGGCCAGTCGATCTTGCCATCGAGGTTAGTTGTACGATTCATAAAACTTTCATCCATTCCATTGTGTGTGTGGCCATCGATCATTACTGTGGTAACGACGAATGGTGTTGCGGGTTGCTCTTAAAAAAGAGAGAGCGGCAAACGAGGCTGCTCTTGAGATAGAGAGAGCAGCAACCGAGGCTGCTCTTGAGAAAGAGAGAGTGGCAAGCGAGGCTACTCTTCAGGCTGCTCTTGAGGAGAGGGACCGGACCACGACTTGGTTGATTGAGGAGGAGAGGGCCCGGAATGAGGCGGCTCACCTGGCCATGTACGAGCTTATTGTGGTAAGTTTCTTTTTCACATTAGCCAAATCATGTGTGTAATGTTTGTTTCATTACTAACTAATACGACTGACTCTTCCAAACTGAATGTGTAGTCTATGTACGAGAAGACCGGTCAAGCCCCTCCGCTGATGCCCATCTTCTCTGTGATTGGCACGGTGAGTTTCATTTCGATGGTCATTATAAATTAGTATTAACAATTGAGTGTCATCATGCTAACTAAGACACTGCAAAATATCTTTTCTGCAGAATAACTCCCGAGCCACATCGCACGACCCTTCTCCAGGGCAACCGTCTCCAAATGAAGCCGACGCGAGCAACCGTGGTGTTTCTCCTCCTTGATGACCACTATGGTAAGTTTTCTCCAAAATGACATAATAAGCTCCTACTTGATTTCTACTAGGAAAAATGGTTAGTGAAACCACTAGTTTCATAACTTAGCTAATTTAGCTCCAAAATGATTAGTGAAACCACTAGTTTCATAACTTAGATAATTTAGCTCCAAAATGACATAATAAGCTCAATTGAAATAGTAAAAATGAAAAAAATGAAAATAAGAAGAAGAGAAGAAGAAGAAGAGAAGAAGAAGAAGAAGAAGAAGAAGAAGGAGAAGGAGGAGAAGAAGGAGAAGGAGCCCTCCTTCTTCTCCTTCTTCTTCTTCTCTCCTCCTTCTTCTCCTTCTTCTTCTCCTTCTTCTTCTCTTCTTCTTTTTCTTCTTCTCTCCTTCTTCTTCTCCTTCTTCTCTTCTTTCTTGTTATCTTTCTTCTTCAATTTAGCTTATTTTCCCCCAACAAAGACATACTTAGCTAATTATCCTCCAAAATGACATAATTAGCCTTGTTAGGTAAAAACATCATAAGAACCTTGGTTAGCTCATTAAAATGACTAATTAAGCTCCTAAAAGACATAATAAGCTCAAAATGGCATAAGAACCTTGGTTAGCTCATTAATATTATATACTTAGCTTGTTTTCCTCTAAAATGACATAATTAGCCCATTTAGCTCCAAAAATACATACTTAGCTAATTTAGCTCCAAGAAGAGGAGAAGAGGAGAAATGAAAAGAAGGAAGAAGAAGAAGAAGAGAAAAAGAAGAGAAGGAGAAGGAGAAGAAGAAGGAGGAAGAGGATAAGAAGAAGAGAAGAAAGAGAAGGAGGAGAAGAAGGAGAAGGAGCCCTCCTTCTTCTCCTTCTTCTTCTCTCCTCCTTATTCTCCTTCTTCTTCTCCTTCTTCTTCTCCTCTTCTTTTCTTCTTCTTTTATTCTTCTTCTCCTCCTCCTTCTCCTTCTTCTTTTTCATCTTATTCTTCTCTTCTTGCTTCTTCTCTTTCTGCTTCAATTTAGCTTATTTTCCCCCCAACAAATACATACTTAGCTAATTATCCTCCAAAATGACATAATTAGCCTAGTTAGGTAAAAACATCATAAGAACCTTGGTTAGCTCACTAAAATGACTAATTAAGATCCTAAAAGACATAATAATCTAAAAATGGCATAAGAACCTTGGTTAGCTCATTAATATTATATAGTTAGCTTGTTTTCCTCTAAAATGACATAATTAACCCATTTAGCTCCAAAAATACATACTTAACTAATTTAGCTCCAAGAAGAGGAGAAATGAAAAGAAGGAAGAAGAATAAGAAGAGAAAAATAAGATAAGGAGAAGGAGAAGAAGGAGGAGGAGAAGAAGAAGAGAAGAAGGAGAAGGAGGAGAAGAAGGAGAAGGATCCCTCCTTCTTCTCCTTCTTCTTATCTCCTCCTTATTCTCCTCCTTCTTCTCCTCCTTCTTCTTCTCCTCTCCTTTTCTTCTTCTTTTCTTCTTCTTCTCCTCCTCCTTCTCCTTCTTCTTTTTATTCTCCTTCTTCTCTTCTTGCTTCTTCTCTTTCTTCTTCAATTTAGCTTATTTTCCCCAACAAAGACATACTTAGCTAATTATCCTCCAAAATGACATAATTAGCTTAGTTAGGTAAAAACATCATAAGAACCTTGGTTAGCTCATTAAAATGGCTAATTAAGCTCCTAAAAGACATTATAAGCTCAAAATGGCATAAGAACCTTGGTTAGCTCATTAATATTATATACTTAGCTTGTTTTCCTCTATAATGACATAATTAGCCCATTTATCTCCAAAAAGACATAGTTAGCTAATTTAGCTCCAAGAAGAAGAGAAGAGGAGAAATGAAAAGGAAGAAGAAGAACAGAAAAAGAAGAGAAGGAGAAGGAGGAGAAGAAGAAGAAGAGAAGAAGGAGAAGGAGGAGAAGAAGGAGAAGGAGCCCTCCTTCTTCTCCTTCTTCTTATCTCATCCTTCTTCTCCTCCTTCTTCTCCTTCTTCTTCTCTTCTTATTTTCTTCTCCTTATCCTTCTTCTCCTCCTCCTCCTCCTCCTCCTCCTCCTCCTTCTTCTTGTTTTTCTTCTCCTTCTTCTCTTCTTGCTTCTTCTCTTTCTTCTTCAATTTAGCTTATTTGTCATATATATGTTGTTGTTGTTCTTCTTCTGACTTTCTTATTCCCATTTTGCAGATTTGATGTACTACATGCATGGAAGCTGGCATTGGAGTGATTTAGTTCTAGTTTTCATTTGAGTTGATGAACAATGTGGAACTATATGTATATGTATATATGGATGAACAATATATGTGGAACTATATGTATATGTATATATGGATGAAACTTTGTATATGTTGGTTCTTTCGATATATGGGATGTACATTGATGAACTTTATATGTATATCATATATGTGTTGTGACCTATATATCATATATGTGCTATGAATTATATATATATGTGGTGTGAAACAGAAAAAATAAACAAAAATGTGACAATATGGGCTCTTTGTCGTATGTCAACTGATGGCAAAGGCCTTTGCCATCAGGCAGCTCATGGCAAAGGTGCCACGTGGCACCCTGCTGTGCAACCTGGGCAGCAGCAGCTGGCCATATGGGCTCTTTGTCGTCCGCTCCCTCGGGAGGCTGATGACACAGCGGTAGGGAGGCAGACAGCAAAGAGAGGGAGGGAGGCAGAAGGCACAGAGCCTGGGAGGCATACGGCAAAGATATGAGGGAGGCATACGGCAAAGAAACGACAAAGAGGTGGCTGGGCCAACTAAGGGCTGGCCCATATAAGCAGACGGCAAAGGAGATGAGGGAGGCAGACGGCAAAGCCTCCATTAGCCCTAACGGAGGCGTTGCCTGTCGGCTGCCGTCTAAGCATGTTTGTCGTCCGCTCGATGCCAGAGGCTGACGGCAAAGATCTTTGTCGTCCGCTTAAGGCGGACTGACGGCAAAGAAGGTGATTTGTCCTCGAAAGTAGTCATAGGAACATTGCCGACACGAGGCTGGCGGCAAAGACCTTTGTCGTCGGTGGATCACCTCTTTGCCGTCCGTTATGGCAGATGGCAAAGAGTCTGATTCCTGTAGTGTATGATCTTTTCCCTCATTTATTTTATTAGAATCAAAGGGTAAGCCCAGGTTCCCCTTTGCAAGAAACACAAAACTCCC
Source organism: Hordeum vulgare subsp. vulgare (assembly GCF_904849725.1). NCBI lineage: Eukaryota > Viridiplantae > Streptophyta > Magnoliopsida > Poales > Poaceae > Hordeum > Hordeum vulgare. The sequence continues at coordinate 106,288,669 of NC_058524.1, read as the reverse complement.
CTTATTCATTATGTAAAGTCATCTCCAGAGGTTAACGAGGATATGATACAAACAAAACCTTAATGTACCATATATTGTTTGGGAGCAAGCAGCCATATGAACTTGTTTAGCGACATGCTCAATACATGAATCATAGGCTGGTTGTTCACGACATCACCCGAATTTCAAGTAAGTAAAGCTTTACACGTTAACAAGGTCAACCTTTAACAGGGAAAAGTTGTTTCTATGTGGACAAATCTATTCGCACAGGAAACGCCGGTGCATTCTAGTATTCTAACAGTTCACATAATTTTCAGTAACTGCCACCCACACATACCGGATATCCATATGAAGCATGATTACATATAACAACAGTACCCAGCCCCTAACTCATCCATTACATTAGATGGGTACGCACCACATCCACTCAGCACTAACAAAATTCAACACCACACAACACAGCTACTGAACATCAAGCTTCCCCAATTAACAGTGTCTTGGGAACACACACACACAGAGAGAGAGAGAGAGGTCTTACACGGGCAATGGCGATACTCCCCGGCTACGGCACGGCTCTGTGCACCTTGTGCCCGACCACCTCCACCATGGGCCTCTGCAGCCAAACCAAAACGAGCCAACCAACCAATCAGAAGCAGTAGAGTGAGGAGCAAAGGGGTGGACAACCCCAAAAACCCTAGGTAAACCCCACCTGGTCGGAGGAGCGGGGTGGGGGCATGAAGCGGCAGCGGCCGGTGACTGACGCGCGCATCGAGCGGCCTTCGGCATAGGCGCCGCGCCCGGCCTCGAGAGACGAGGAGGGCCCGAGGAGCTCCCCCGGGGTGACCACCACCTCGGCGCCGCCGTGGCCGCCATTGGTTGGGAGTTGGGGTTCGGGGGAATGCGAGGGAAAGGTTTCGCTGGTTTCGAGGGGAGGGCCTAGGCACTGGGAGGGGCAAAACCTGGAGATGATGGTGCGGTGGTGGCGGAGCGGGGGAGGGCTAGGGTTTTGCGGGGCTGGAGCGGCGACGCCGGGGAATGAAGATGATGAGGGCTAGAGCGGCTGCGCCGGGGGATGAAGAGCGAAGGCGTGGAGTGACATGTGGTGGTCGTCAATGGTGGGGTGGGGGCGGTGGCGGATTGGGATCTGATGGAGGGAGATGGGGATCGAGATTTGATGTGTATGGATGGTGCGCTGTGCTGCTTGCTCCGGACCCGACGAGCGGGGGGGAGAAGGAGGACGGGGAGGCATGTCGGGCAAGCGGTGGGGAGGGGATAGGGTTGGAGCGACGGCCATGACTGACAACGACGACGACGAGGTATGAGGGAGCGAGGCGGGTGATACGTCCATTTTGCATCATGCTTTCATGTTGATATTTATCGCTTTTTGGGATGTTATTACACTTCACGGTACAATACTTATGCCTTTTCTCTCTTATTTTGCAAGCTTTACATGAAGAGGGAGAATGCCGACAGCTGGAATTCTGGCTTGAAAAAGGAGAAAGTTTGAGATACCTATTCTGCGCAACTCCAAAAGTCGTGAAAATCAACAAGGATTTTTTTGGGGATTTATAAAAAATACTAAGCCGAAGACGTACCAGAGGGGCGCCAGGAGGAGGCCACAAGCCTACTAGGCACCCCCCCCCCTGGTCGCGCCTAGGGGGCTTGTGGGCTCCCACTTGGCCTTCTGGATCCCCCTTTTGCTACAAGAATGGTTTCGTTCCAGAAAAAATCAGGAGGAGGCTTTTCGAAGGATTCGCCGCCGCCACGAGGCGGAACTTGAGCAAAACCAATCTAGAGCTCCGGCAGGACGATCCTGCCGGGGAAACTTCCCTCCCGGAGGGGGAAATCGTCGCCGTCGTCATCACCAACACTCCTCTCATTGGAGGGGACTCATCACCGTCAACATCTTCATCAGCACCATCTCATCTCCAAACTCTAGTTCATCTCTTGTAACCAATCTCTGTCTCGCGACTGCGATTGGTACTTGTAAGGTTGCTAGTAGTGTTAATTACTCTTTGTAGTTGATGCTAGTTGGATTACTTAGTGGAATATTATATGTTCAGATCCTGGATGCTATTCATTACCTCTCTGGTCATGAATATGATTATGCTTTGTGAGTAGTTACTTTTTTTCCTAAGGACATGGGATAAGTCTTGCTATAAGTAGTCATGTGAATTTGGTATTCGTTCGATAATTTGATGTGTTGTATGTTGTTTTTCCTCTAGTGGTGTTATGTGAACGTCGACTACATAACACTTCACCATTATTTGGGCCTAGAGGAAGGCATTGGTTAGTAGTAAGTAGATGATGGGTTGCTAGAGTGACAGAAGCTTAAACCCTAGTTTATGTGTTGCTTCGTAAGGGGCTGATTTGGATCCACTAGTTTAATGCTATGGTTAGACTTTGTCTTAATTCTTCTTTCATAGTTGCGGATCCTTGCGAGAGGGGTTAATCATAAGTGGGATGCTTGTCCAAGTAAGGGCGGTACCCAAGCGTCGGTCCACCCACATATCAAACTATCAAAGTAGCGAACGCGAATCATATGAACATGATGAAAACTAGCTTGACGGAAATTCCCATGTGTCCTCGGGAGCGTTTTACCTCCTATAAGACTTTGTCCAGCCTTGTCCCTTGCTACAAAAGGGATTGGGCCACTTTGCTGCACCGTTGTTACTTTTGTTACTTGCTATTTGCTACGAATCATCTCACCACACAACTACTTGTTACCGATAATTTCAATGCTTGGAGATATTACCTTGCTGAAAACCACTTGTCAGATCCTTCTGCTCCTCATTGGGTTCAACACTCTTACTTATCGAAAGGACTATGATAGATCCCCTATACGTGTGGGTCATCAAGACTCTTTTCTGGCGCCGTTGTCGGGGAGTGAAGCGCCTTTGGTAAGTGGAATTTGGCAAGGAAACATTTATATAGTGTGCTGAAATTTATTGTCACTTGTCACTATGGAAACTAATCCTTTGAGGGGCTTGTTCGGGGTATCTTCACCTCGAACGGAAGCACAAAGAGTTGCTCCTCAACCTGCTGCACCTACTGAAAATATTTGCTATGAATTTCCTTCGGGTATGCTTGAGAAACTGTTGGTTAATCCTTTTACAAGAGATGGAACATTGATGACCCACAAGTATAGGGAATCAATCGTAGTCCTTTCGATAAGTAAGAGTGTCGAACCCAACGAGGAGCAAAAGGATCTGACAAGTGGTTTTCAGCAAGGAAATATCTGCAAGCACTGAAATTGTCGGTAACAAGTGATTGTGTGGTGAGATGATTCGTAACGAGCAACAAGTAACAAAAGTAGCAACGGTGCAGAAAAGTGGCCCAATCCCTTTTGTAGCAAGGGACGAGCATGGACAAAGTCTTATAGGGGGAAAAACACTCCCGAGGACACACGGGAATTTCTGTCATGCTAGTTTCATCATGTTCATATGATTCGCGTTCGTTACTTTGATAGTTTGTTATGTGGGTGGACCGGTGCTTGGGTACTGCCCTTACTTGGACAAGCATCCCACTTATGATTAACCCCTCTCGCAAGCATCCGCAACTACGAAAGAAGAATTAAGACATAGTCTAACCATAGCATTAAACTAGTCGATCCAAATCAGCCCCTTACGAAGTAACGCATAAACTAGAGTTTAAGCTTCTATCACTCTAGCAACCCATCATCTACTTACTACTTCCCAATGCCTTCCTCTAGGCCCAAATAATGGTGAAGTGTTATGTAGTGGACGTTCACATAACACCACCAGAGGAAAAACAACATACAACATATCAAAATACCGAACGAATACCAATTTCACATGACTATTATTAGCATGACTTATCCCTTGTCTTCAGGAACAAAAGTAACTACTCACAAAGCATAATCATAATCATTATCAGAGGTGTAATGAGTAGCATCAAGGATCTGAACATAAACTCTTCCACCAAGTAATCCAACTAGCATCAACTACAAAGAGTAATCAACGCTACTAGCAACCTTACAAGTACCAATCGGAGTCGCGAGATGGAGATTGGTTACAAGAGATGAACTAGGGTTTGGAGATGAGATGGTGTTGATGAAGATGTTGATGGTGACGATTCCTCTCCGATGAGAGGAGTGTTGGTGATGATGATGGCGACGATTTCCCCCTCCGGGAGGGAAGTTTCCCTAGTAGGATCTTCCTGCCGGAGCTCTAGATTGGTTCTGCTCAAGTTCCGCCTCGTGGCGGCGGCGAAACCACGAAAAAGCTCTCGTCTGTTTTTTTCTAGACGAAACCCTCCATATAGCAAAAGAGGGGGGCAAGTGGGCCAGCAGGGTGCCCACAAGCCCCCATGGCGCGGCCTAGGGGGTGGCCGCGCCGTGCAGGCTTGTGGCCACCCCCTAGCGCCCCTCTGGCGCTTCTTCGGCCCAGTATTTTTTACATATCGGGAAAAAAATCTCTGTAGATTTTCATGGTGTTTGAAGTTGCGCATAATAGGTATCTCAACTTTGCTCCACTTTCAGGCCAGAATTCCATTTGCCGGTATTCTCCCTCTTCATGTAAACCTTGCAAAATAAGATAGAAAAGGCATAAGAATAGTACCGTGAAGTGAAATAACAGCCAAAGATGCGATAAATATCAACATGAAAACATGATGCAAAATGGACGTATCAACTCCCCCAAGCTTAGACCTCGCTTGTCCTCAAGCGAAAGCCTAGCTCAATAAATATGTTCACGTGTTTAGGGAGAGAGGTGTCGACAAAACAAGATACGAACATGCATGCATCATGATCAAGCTCAGAACAGCAATACCAACATATAATCTCTCATGCTAAAGTGATAATTTGTTCACAAAGTAAAGCATGGATCAAGAACCTTATCGAGAAGTAACAACCGATAGCCTTTAGTCATTGAAGCAGTTGCAATTTATCACAACATCAGAAAGAGTCAAATAAGAGCTTGTAAAGCAAATCCACATACTCAATCATTCTTTCGTTCTCTACAATTGCTACAACTCACGTGGTATTCATGTGATCAAAGTTTCACCTGGACACTGAGAAAGATAGGGGCTTATAGTATTGCCTCCCAACCACTTACCTCAAGGGTAATGTCAACTATAATGATTCATGGATACCTACCTCCAAGTTGACATATGAATATAGATCTTTCCCAAACATGTGACGGTAGCCAAGACAAAGGCAAAATAAGGAATTGGTGAAGATCACCATGACTCTTTCAAGGGCAAAAATTAAAGGTACAAGATAGGCCCTTCGCAGAGGGAAGCTGAGGTTGTCATGCGCTTTTGAGGTTTGGATGCATGTCCTCTTAGTGCGGAGGAACGTCACTTTATATTGCCTCCTGTGATAAAGAATTTTATTATGCAGTCTGTCGCTTTTATGTCTTCCTCATCACAGGTTCTTACAAAGCTTATTTTCACACACTAATAGATCATACATATTAGAGAGAAATTGTTATTGCTTGCATCGATGACAACTTACTTGAGGGATCTTATTCAATCCATAGGTAGGTATGGTGGACACTCATGGCAAAACTGGTTTGAAGGTTTATGGATGCACAAGTAGTATCTCTACTTAGTGCGGGAGTTTTGGCTAATATGAGGTGGAAGCAATCGTCACATGCTAAGGGATCTCTAATCATATAACATTGTTCAGAGCCAAGCAAACACAATTCATTATGTTGTCTTCCTTGTCCAACATCTACTTCTAGGCATGCAATAGTTTGGTGAGTGTTCACAATCATGGATGGTGTCAGAGATGATATATTTATATGTGAACCTCTCCTTCTTTATTACTTCCTATTAATTGGAACAATGACCAAGGTCTACGTTTGCCTACCCTCAACAAGTTTCAATCCTCATTCTTTTTATATGTGAAGCCATCACTTCCCATAAGATCATTACATGATCTTTCATGCTTTTGTTCTATTCTCACTCTTTTGATCATGGCAAGAGGCAAAGCCCTTCAACTAAGACACTCTTTCTTATAAGGCTCACGAGCAAGAATACATCGGGGGTGACACAAGGCAAAACTCAAGACTAAAACACTAAGACTTTTAAACTACTAGAAAAGAAAAAGAAAACTGAAAAGGAAAACTAAAAGAAAAAGGTAAAGGCAAAAGATGTGATGGTGATCTGATACCGGGGAAACTCCCCCAAGCTTGGCACAAGCCAAGGGGATTGCCCATACCAATGCTCAGTTGTCTTCCTTTGGTGGTGATGGTGGTGGACTGGTTGCAACCTTTGATTCCAAGAGGGCCATCAGACTTCGATTTATGCTTTGGAGATCTGCGATATGCTTCTCCAGCAAAACAACTTCACAGTGAGACAAATATTGCAAGCACGACTTGTTTCACAAAACCTCAGGAGTTCAATCAAAGATGGAGATAGTAGGTGGAGGTAGGGTTGGAGGAAATCCACTTCTTCAACTTCTTCCTTGTTGAGCACAGATTGCACTTCGTCCCATGCCTGATCCTTCTCCTTAGCCTTGCCCTTGGTTTCTTTAGGTAGCCTCTCCTTAGCCTCCATGACCTCCATCCTTTTCATATCAGCATGAACTTCTCCATAGATTTGACGAAGGTTGTTCTCCCCCACAGATTCTTGAGAAGACATCTTGACCTAGATCTGCGGCAGAAAACAGGCTCGAAACGAAAAACAGAGGAAATCTGTGTGATGCAGGGGTCAGACCAAACGGAAGTATATATAACGATTTTTTCCACACCAGAAGGAGTACCCTGCACGAAAACGGAGTCCGGAAGGTGCACGAGGTGGCCACAAGCCCTCACGGGGCGGCCAGGGGGTGGGCCCGCGCCGTGCATGCTTGTCGCCTCCTCGTGCACTTTCCGAACTACTTCCAATTTTTGTATTTTTTTCTAATTTCCTAAACGGAGAAAATTTCCTATAGGGAATGTTTTGGACTATGTTTTCTTACCGAATCTCATACCTCTTCGTTTGCGGAGTCTGAAACAGGCTGATAAATGTCCCTTAGGTATTCTTCCGGAGTTATGGTATTGATGATATTGCTTTCAACATTTATGGGAGTACCTGAGATGTAATGTTTGATTCTCTGCCCATTTACCACTCTCGGACAATTACCTTCCGTGTTGTTGATCTTGATAGCACCGGAACGATATACTTCCTCAACAACATAGGGACCTTCCCATTTAGAGAGAAGCTTGCCTGCAAAGAGTCTTAAACGAGAGTTATATAGCAAGACATAATCACCTACATTGAACTCACGCTTTTGTATTCTCTTATCATGACACCTCTTAACCTTCTCTTTGAAGAGCTTGGCATTCTCATATGCTTGAGTTCACCACTCATCAAGCGAGCTAATGTCGAATAACCTCTTCTCACCGGCAAGTTTGAAATCAAAGTTGAGCTCTTTGATTGCCCAATAAGCTTTATGCTCTAGCTCAAGAGGTAAATGACATGCTTTCTGCTACTGCAACAAAAGATCTTCCAACGGCGCCAGAAACAAGTGTGTTGACGGGAGACTATTCTTGTCTTGATACTCCTCAGCAACTGCGCCAGGAATCCTTCTGCTATGGCTACGCCTTTAGGGACTTCCTTGGCAAATATGCAAAGGATTCCCCCGTGGCCCTGGAGCCTTGCGTTGGTGTTCCCTCGATGCGGAAAGGGTGATGTAGCACAGCGACCGCAAGTATTTCCCTCAGTTTTGAGAACCAAGGTATCGAACCAGAGAAAGGATTGCGTCAAGTCACAAGTACCTGCACAAACACAAAAAGCTTGCACCCAACGCTATGAAGGGGTTGTCAATCCCTTATAGATTGTTTATAAAGTGAAAACTGAAAGCAACAAAGAAAACAAAGCAAAGTAAAAGTGAAAGTGGAAACGATGCTTGTGAATAGACCCGGGGGCCGTAGTGTTCACTAGTGGCTTCTCTCATGAAAGCAAGTAGACGGTGGGTGAACGAATTACTGTCGAGCAATTGATAGAACCGCGCAAAGTCGTGACGTTATCTAAGGCAATGATTATATCTATAGGCATCACGTTCAAAACAAGTAGACCGATACTTTCTGCATCTACTACTATTACTCCACACGTCGACCGCTATCCAGCATGCATCTAGTGTGTTAAGTCCAAAAGAACAGAGTAACGCCTTAAGCAAGATGACATGATGTAGATGGACAATCTCATATCTATGATAAAAGCCCATCTTGTTACCCTTGATGGCAACAACATGATGTGTGCCTTGCTGCCCCTTCTGTCACTGGGAAAGGTCACCACACAGTATGAACCCAAAACCAAGCACTTCTCCTATTGCAAGAATCATATATCTAGTTGGCCAAACAAAACCCAAGACTCGGAGAGACTTACAAGGATATCAAATCATGCATATAAGAAATCAGCAAAGACTCAAATATAATTCATAGATAATCTGATCACAAATCCACAATTCATCGGATCTCGGCAAACACACCGCCAAAGAGGATTACATCTGATAGATCTCCATGAAGATCATGAAGAACTTTGTATTGAAGATCCAAGAGAGAGAAGAAGCCATCTAGCTACTAACTACGGACCCCTAGGTCCGAAGTGAACTACTCACGAGTCATTGGAGAGGCGATGATGTTGATGTAGAAGCCCTCCAACTCCAAAGTCCCCTCCGACAGGGCACCGGGAAGGGTCTCCAGATGAGATCTCGCGGAAACGGAAGCTTGCGGCGGCGGAAAAGTGTTTTCGTGGATGCCCTGATTTTTTCTGGATTTTTAGGGAATTTATAGGCCAAAGACCTAGGGCAGGGGAGTGCCAGGGAGGCCACAAGCCTGGTTGCCGTGGGCCCCCCTGGCCGCAGCAACAGGGCTTGTGGGCTCCCAGGGGGCCCCTGCCTTGGCCCTCAAGCCTCCCGATCTTCTTCCGTTCTGGAAAAAATTATTTCGGGGATTTTATTCCGTTTGGACTCCGTTCCAAAATCAGATCTGAAAAGAGTCAAAAACACAGAAAAAACATGAACTCGCACTTGGCACTGGATTAATAAGTTATTCCCAAAAAAGATATAAAAGGTAAACAAAACATCCAAAGTTGACAAGATAACAGCGTGAAACCATCAAAAATTATAGATATGTTTGAGACGTATAAAGCAACCCCAAGCTTAACTCCTGCTCGTCCTCGAGTAGGGAAGTGATAAAGAATGAATTTTTGATGCTTTCATGCTACCTAACATAGATGTCCTTTGTAACTCCTCTTATGTGACGTGAATGTTCAGATCCATTAGATTCAAAACAATAGTTTGCTATTGACGTGGAGACAATAATAATTCAAGCAAACTAGTAAGGTAAGCATGAACTTTCGAAATAACAAGGCCAAAAGAAAGTTATCCCGACAAAATCACATAGTCTGGCTATGCTCTATCATCCTTGCACAACGAATTTAAATCATGCACAACCCCGGTATTGGCCAAGTAATTGTTTTCACACATTTACTTTCTCAAACTTTTTCAACTCTCACGCAATACATGAACGTGAGCCATGGTTTTAGCACTACAAATGGTGTGGAGTGGGGTGGAGGTTGCAAGGCAAACGAGGAGAAGATGGTCACATTGACTAGGCATATCAATGAGCTATGGAGATGCTCATCAATAGATATCAACGTGGATGAGTAGGGATTTCCATACAAATGATGCACTAGAGCTAAGAGTATGTGAAAGCTCTTAAAGAAAACTACTGGGTGTGCATCCAACTTGCTTGCTCCCGAAGACCTAAGGTAATTTTGAGGAAGCCTATCATTGGAATATACAAGCCAATTTATATAATAAAAATTTCCCACTAGCTATATGGTGGTGACAAAACGAGAGACTCTCAATCATGAAGATCATGGTGCTTAATATGAACAAGTGTGGAAGGATAGTAGCATTGTCCCTTCTCTCTTTTTCTCTCATTTTTTTGGTGGGCTCTTTGGCCTCTTTTTTTTTGGTGGGCATCTTTGGCCTCTTTTATTTCCTCACATGGGAAAATGCTCCATCAATGATGATCATCACACTTACAACTCAAAACTTAGAGCAATAATGACTCTATATGGAATGCCTTCGGTAGTGTACCGTGACAATGATCTAGCATGGCATAGACATCAATGAAAACATCATGCTAGCTATCTTATGATCATGCAATGGCAATGTAGGAGTGGTGGCACATGTCATGGTGGTAGTCGTATGGCAATATATCGCGGAATGGCTTTGAAAAAGCCATAGTAGGTAGGTATGGTGGCTGTTTTGAGGGAGGCTATGTGGTGGTTTTGGTGCACCGGCGAAAGTTGCACGGCACTAGAGAAGATAGTGATGGTGGAAGGTGAAAGTGCATCTAAACCATGGACTAAACATTAGTCATGAAGAACTCATATACTTGTTGCAAAAGTTTTAGTAGTAATCGAAACAAAGCATTCAATGCATACTCCTAGGGGAAGGGTTGGTAGGTATAAACCATCGCGCGATCCCGACCGCCACACAAAGGATGACAATCAATAGACTAATCATGCTCAGACTTCATCACATAGTGGTTCACCATACGTGCATGCTACGGGAATCACTAACTTCAACACAAGTACTTCTAGATCCACAACACCTCACTAATATAACTTCAATATTACCATAACCACAACTCAAAACTAATTGAGATGAATCAAACTTCTCCAACTACTCGATGCACATGAAGGTGGAAGTTTTCATATCCCTTTGGATAACTACCCTTTTTGAGACTACTATCATAGCATAGATCAACTACCAAGCCACGCACCACTGTGCTCTAAAAGATATAAGTGAAGCACATAGAGCAAAATCAACTAGCTCAAAAGATATAAGTGAAGCACATGTGAGTTGAATTGTCTAACCAAAGGATATAAATGAAGCTCGACAAAATCATGGTGAGTGCATGTCTCTCTCTCTAGGTGTGCAGCAAGGATGATTGTGACACAACAAAAATAAAAGACTCCTACGATACAAGACGCTCCAAGCAAAACACATAACATGTGGTGAATAAAAATATAGCCCCAAGTAACGTTACCGATGGATTGAAGACGAAAGAGGGGATGCCTTCCCAGGGCATCCCCAAGCTTAGGCTTTTACGGCATCCTTGAGTCAACTTGGGGTGCCTTGGGAATCCCCAAGCTTGAGCTCTTGCCACTTCTTATCTTTTTGTCCATAAGAACTTCACCCAAAACTTGAAAACTTCACAACACGAAACTTAAACAGAAACTCGTGATAACATTAGTATAAGAAAGCAAACCACCACTTCCTTAGGTATTGTAGCAAACTTAAATTCTACTTATGTTGATGTTGGGTTACTGTATTTTCAATCTTCCATGGCTAATACCCCCCCCCCGATACTATCCATAGTTTCATCAAAATAAGCAACCAACTCAACAAAAACAGAATCTGTTAACAGCAGACCAGTCTGTAGCAATATGTATACTTCGTATACTTCTGGTACTTCAAAAATTCTGAAAAATTACGACAGTCTGAAGAATTTGCGTAGCAATCAGCGGCAAAAAGAATCAACTCAAAAGCTCTTACAGAAAAGAAAATGAAAATTCTTTTTGTGAGCAGAAAGTTTCTGCGTTTTCGAGCATGACCAAACGATCATCCCCAAGACTAATCATAACGGTTTTGCTTGGAACAAACGCAAAAAGAAACACAAAAAACACAATCATAACAGAGTTATGAAAGTGTGGAAAACACAAAACAGAAAGAAAAAGGATAGATTCATTGGGTTGCCTCCCAACAAGCGCTATTGTTTAACGCCCTTAGCTAGGCAAAAGGTGATGGAATCACGTATAGTCATCTTTGGTGCTCAAACCATAAGTAGCGTGATCATTTATCATCTTAAGATCTTCATCTTTATTGGATGACTCACCACTAGCTTTAGGAACAAAAACAGACTTGACGGTCTTTTTAAGAGTGAGATTTGGAGTATTTTGCACAGCGGCAAAAGCAGAACCCAAGTTGGTTATGACATCTTCTAGTTTGCCAATTCTAGAGGAATCATTAACTATATGTTCCTTCTCCCTTCAATTTTTCAAGACCATTCCCACTTTGGATCCGTACTGAGTAATTTGATTGTGTATCTTCCTGTCCAAACCCTCAATAAGTTCAATTGTGGCAATTTTGTTTTCAATAGCATCAAGCCTTTGCATCACGTGTTCCAAGGTCAAGGTGGTTCCATTAACCATAAGCGAGGGTGAGCCTACCAAATTCATGATAGCTCCATAGCAGTCAACAGTATGGCTCCCCAAAAAATTCCCGCCTACGATGGTATCAAGGATATACCTATTCCTAGGAGAGATTCCAACAAAAAAAATTGCGAAGAAGAATGGTAGTGGATTGCTTACGAGTAGATCTACTTTGAGCATTGCAAATCCTATACCAAGCGTCCTTTAAATTTTCTTCCTCATTCTGCCTGAAATTGAGAACTTCGTTCTCAGGGGTATCGTTAGGAGTAGTGTGTCTAGCCATTGATGGAATATCCCACACACAAACGAGCAGGAAGAAAGCGGGCGAAAGAGAATGGCAAAAAGGCAGAAGGCAAAAGAAAACGACAAAGGAGAAAAGCAAAAAGGCAAATGAAAACGGCAAATGTGAAGTGGGGGAGAGGAAAACGAGAGGCAACTAGCAAAAAAGTAAATGCAAGAGATGAGTTTGTGACACCTACTTGGATAGGTCTTGATCTCTCCTTCCCCGGCAACGGCGCCAGAAATACTTCTGCTACTGCAACAAAAGATCTTCCAACGGCGCCAGAAACAAGCGTGTTGACGGGAGACTATTCTTGTCTTGATACTCCTCAGCAACGGTGTCAGGAATCCTTCTGCTATGCCAACGCATTTAGGGACTTCCTTGGCAAATATGCAAAGGATTCCCCCGTGGCCTTGGAGCCTTGCGTTGGTGTTCCCTCGAAGCGGAAAGGGTGATGTAGCACATCGGCGGCAAGTATTTCCCTCAGTTTTGAGAACCAAGGTATCGAACCAGAGAAAGGATTGCGTCAAGTCACAAGTACCTGCACAAACACAAAAAGCTTGCAGCCAACGCTATGAAGGGGTTGTAAATCCCTTATAGATTGTTTGCAAAGTGAGAACTGAAAGCAACAAAGAAAACAAAGCAAAGTAAAAGTGAAAGTGGAAACGATGGTTGTGAATAGACCTGGGGGGCGTAGTGTTCACTAGTGGCTTCTCTCGTGAAAGCAAGTAGACGGTGGGTGAACGAATTACTGTTGAGCAATTGATAGAACCGCGCAAAGTCGTGACGTTATCTAAGGCAATGATTATATCTATAGGCATCACGTCCAAAACAAGTAGACCGATACTTTTTGCATCTACTACTATTACTCCACATGTCGACCGCTATCCAGCATGCATCTAGTGTATTAAGTCCAAAAGAACAGAGTAATGCCTTAAGCAAGATGACATGATGTAGATGGACAATCTCATATCTACGATAAAAGCCCATCTTGTCACCCTTGATGGCAACAACACGATGTGTGCCTTGTTGCCCCTTCTGTCACTGGGAAAGGTCACCACACGGTATGAACCCAAAACCAAGCACTTCTCCCATTGCAAGAATCATAGATCTAGTTGGCCAAACAAAACCCAAGACTCGGAGAGACTTACAAGGATATCAAATCATGCATATAAGAAATCAGCAAAGACTCAAATATAATTCATAGATAATCTGATCACAAATCCACGATTCATCGGATCTCGACAAACACACTGCCAAAGAGGATTACATCGGAGAGATCTCCATGAAGATCATGGAGAACTTTGTATTGAAGATCCAAGAGAGAGAAGAAGCCATCTAGCTACTAACTACGGACCCGTAGGTCTGAAGTGAACTACTCATGAGTCATTGGAGAGGCGATGATGTTGATGTAGAAGCCCTCCAACTCCAAAGTCCCCTCCGGCAGGGCACCGGGAAGGGTCTCCAGATGAGATCTCGCGGAAAAGGAAGCTTGCGGCGGCGGAAAAGTGTTTTCGTGGATGCCCTGATTTTTTTTGGATTTTTAGGGAATTTATAGGCCAAAGACCTAGGGCAGGGGAGCGCTAGGGAGGCCACAAGCCTGGTTGCCGCGGGCCCCCGTGGCCACGGCAACAGGGCTTGTGGGCTCCGAGGGGGGGCTTGCCTTGTCCCTCAAGCCTCCTGATCTTCTTCAGTTCTGGAAAATTTTATTTCGGGGATTTTATTCCGTTTGGACTACTTTCGAAAATCAGATCTGAAAAGAGTCAAAAACACAGAAAAACAAGAACTGGCACTTGGCACTGGATTAATAAGTTAGTCCCAAAAAAGATATAAAAGGTAAACAAAACATCCAAAGTTGACAAGATAACAGCGTGAAGCCATCAAAAATTATAGATACGTTTGAGACGTATCATTTTCTCATACACCATTTTGTACGGAGACATGCCCATGGGATTCTCATAGGCAGTTCTATAAGCCCACGGTGCATCATCGAGCTTCTTAGACCAATTCTTTCTAGACCTGTTGACAGTCTTTTGCAGAATTAGTTTAATCTCTCCGTTGCTTACCGCTACTTGACCACTGGACTGAGGGTGATAGGGAGACGCAATTCTATGGTTGACATCGTACTTAGCAAGCGTTTTACGGAAAGCGCCATGAACGAAGTGTGAACCACCGTCGGTCATTAGATATCTAGGGACTCCAAATCTAGGGAAGATAACTTCTTTCAGCATCTTGATAGAGGTGTTGTGATCAGCACTACTAGGGGGGATAGCTTCTACCCACTTAGTGACGTAATCCACAGCAACTAAGATAGGCGTATACCCGTTGGATTTTGGAAAAGGTCCCATATAATCAAAGCCCCAAACATAAAATGGTTCAATGACAAGTGAATAGTTCATATGCATTTCGTGACGTTTGCTAATATTACCTATTCTTTGACATTCGTCACAAGACAAGACAAACTTACGGGCATCCTTGAAGAGACTAGGCCAATAGAAACCTGATTGCAATACCTTGTGTGCAGTTCTATCTCCCGCATGGTGTCCTCCGTAGGCCTCGAAGTGACACTTCTGTAGGATCTGTCCCTGTTCATGTTCAGGTAGACAACGTCTAATAACACCATCTACTCCTTCCTTATAAAGGTGAGGATCATCCCAAAAGTAATGTCTCAAGTCAAAGAAGAGTTTCTTCTTTTGCTGGTACGTGAAACTAGGTGGTATATATTTGGCAACGATATAGTTCGCATAATCAGCATACCACGGTGCACTACGTGAAGCATTGATGACATTTAGTTGCTCATCAGGAAAGCTATCATCAATAGGTTGTGGGTCATCAAGAACGTTCTCCAACCTAGACAAGTTATCTGCTACGGGTTTATCAGCACCCTTTCTATCGACAACATGCAAATCAAATTCTTGTAGCAAGAGAACCCATCTGATAAGTCTAGGTTTAGCGTCCTTCTTCTCCATGAGGTACTTCATAGCAGCATGATCAGTGTGAATAGTGACTTTGGAATCAACTATGTAAGACCTGAACTTTTCACATGCAAACACGACTGCTAAAAATTCCTTTTCCGTAGTAGCATAGTTTCTTTGGGCACTATCTAGAGTGTTACTAGCATAGTGAATAACATTCAACTTCTTATCAACTCTTTGCCCTAGGACAACACCAACAGCATAATCACTGGCATCACACATGATTTCAAAAGGTAAGTTCCAATCAGGTGGTTGAACAATAGGTGCAGTTATCAAAGCCTTCTTAAGTATTTCGAAGGCTTCCTCACAATCATCGTCAAAGACAAAAGGAATATCCTTTTGCAAGAGATTGGTAATAGGCCTAGAAATCTTAGAGAAGTCTTTAATGAACCTTCTATAGAAACCAGCATGCCCAAGGAAACTTCTTATCCCTTTGATATCTGTGGGGTATGGCATTTTCTCGATTGCATCAACCTTAGCCTTATCGACTTCAATACCTCTTTCAGAAATTTTATGTCCTAATACGATGCCTTCATTAACCATAAAGTGGCACTTCTCCCAATTCAAGACAAGATTGGTTTCTTTACATCTCTGCAAGACTCGATCAAGGTTGCTGAGGCAATCATCAAAGGAAGACCCGTAAATGGAGAAGTCATCCATGAAAACCTCGACAATCTTTTCACAAAAGTCAGAGAATATAGCCATCATACATCTTTGAAAAGTGGCAGGTGCATTACATAAGCCAAAAGGCATACGTCTATAGGCAAAGGTACCAAAAGGGCAGGTGGAAGTGGTTTTCTCCTGATCATATTGTGCATCTGGTGTTTGGGAGAAACCAGAATAACCGTCTAGAAAGCAGAAGTGTGTGTGTTTGGATAGTCTTTCTAGCATTTGGTCGATAAAAGGCAGAGGGTAATGATCTTTCCTAGTGGCCTTATTCAACTTCCTAAAATCAATCACCATCCTATAGCCAGTAATAATCCTTTGTGGGATCAACTCATCCTTATCATTAGGAACGATGGTGATGCATCCCTTCTTAGGAACGCAATGCACCGGACTCACCCAATCGCTATGAGCAACAGGATAGATAATACCCGCTTCCAAGAGCTTTAGTATTTCTTTTCTTACTACTTCTTTCATCTTAGGATTCAATCTCCTTTGATGATCAGCAACTGGTTTGAAATCAGGATCAGTTTTGATCTTGTGCTGGCATAGAGTGGGACTAATGCCCTTAAGATCATCAAGAGTATATCCAATAGGAGCACGGTGCTTCCTCAGAGTTTTTAGTAACTTCTTTTCTTCCTGCTCCGAGAGGCTAGCACTAATAATAACAGGATATATCTCATTTCCATCAAGATAGGCATACTTAAGAGTATCACGCAACTGTTTAAGCTCGAACACAGGATCACCCTTTGGTGGGGGTGGATCCCCAAGCAGTTCAACGGGCAAGTTATTCTTAAGGATAGGATATTGTTCTAATACAATTCTATCTATCTCATCCCTTTCATCCATATGCATATCATTTTCATGCTCAAGCAAGTATTGCTCTAAGGGATCAGTAGGAGGCACGGCAATAGAGGCTAAGGCAATATTTTCATCCCTACTAGGCAACTCCTTTTCATGAGGTTGTCTACCAAACTTAGAGAAATTGAACTCATGTGACACACCTTCAAAGCCAATAGTGACAGTTTGCTTCTCACAATCAATATGAGCATTGACACTATTGAGAAAAGGTCTACCAAATATGATGGGACAAAAGCTATCTTGTGCGGTAGCAAGAACGAGGAAATCAGCAGGATACTTCATTTTACCACACAAGACTTCAACATCCTTAACAATTCCCATAGGGCAGATAGTATCTCTATTGGCAAGCTGAATAGTGACATCTATAGGTTCTATCTCAACAGGTGAAATCTCATCTTTGACTTCATCGTATAAGGATTGAGGTATTGCACTAACACTAGCACCCAAGTCACATAAACCATGATAACAATGATATCCTATCTTAACAGAAACTACAGGCATGCCAACAACAGGCTTATGTTTGTCTCTAGCGTGAGGTTTAGCAATTCTAGCAGCATCTTCACAAAAGTTAATATTATGTCCCTCAACTTCTTCAGACAGGAGATCTTTGATAATAGCAATGCTCAGTTCAACTCTAATTTTCTCAGGGGGTGTAGGTGTTCTAATATAGCCTCTACGTATCACAGTTGAAGCTTTAGAATGATCATTTATCCTAACAGGGAAAGGTGGTTTCTCAATGTAAGCACTGGGAACAACAGGATCATTATAAGCAATGACTTTCTCTTCAACTGGAGTGGTTTTAACTACATTGACTTCTAAAGGAGGATGATATTTAAACCACTTCTCTTTGGGGAGATCAATATGAGCAGCAAAGGATTCACACAATGAAGCTACTATCTCAGAGTCAAGTCCATACTTAGCGCTAAAGTCACAAAAAGTATTTGTCTCAACAAAGGATTTAACGCAACCAAAAGTGAAATTCATACCTGACTCCTTACCTTCTTCAAGCTCCCAATCTTCAGAGTTGCGTTTAATTCTATCCAATAAATTCCATTTGAAGTCAATATCTCTCTTCATAAAAGAACCGGTACAAGAAGCGTCAAGCATGGTGCGATCATCATGAGAAAGCCGAGCATAGAAGTTCTGAATGATAATTTCTCTCGAGAGCTCATGATTGGGGCATGAATATAACATTGATTTAAGCCTCCCCCAAGCTTGAGCGATGCTTTATCTGTCACGAAGCCAAAAATTGTATATATAGTTTCGATCACGATGTACTAAATGCATAGGATAAAACTTTTGATGAAATTCCAATTTCAACCGATTGTAGTCCCATGATCGAGTATCATCACATAGCCTATACCATGTCAATGCCTTATCCTTCAAAGATAAAGGAAAGACCTTCTTCTTGACCTCATCCTCGGGCACACCTGCAAGCTTAAATAAACCACAAACTTCAACTACATAGATTAGATGTAAGTCTGGATGTGATATTCCATCTCCTGTAAAAGAATTAGCCAGCAGTTTCTCAAGTATACCCGAAGGAAATTAAAAGCAAATATTTTTAGTAGGTGCAGCAGGTTGAGGAGCAACCATTCATGCTTCCATTCGAGGTGAAGATACCCCGAACAATCCCCTCAAAGGATTAGTATCCATATTGACAAGTGACGGTAAATTTCAGCACACTAAATGAATGTTTCCTTACCAAGTTCCACTTACCAAAGGCGCTTCACTCCCGGGCAACGGCGCCAGAAAAGAGTCTTGATGACCCACAAGTATAGGGGATCAATCGTAGTCCTTTCGATAAGTAAGAGTGTCGAACCCAACGAGCAGCAGAAGGATCTGACAAGTGGTTTTCAGCAAGGAAATATCTGCAAGCACTGAAATTGTCAGTAACAAGTGATTGTGTGGTGAGATGATTCGTAGCGAGCAACAAGTAACAAAAGTAGCAACGGTGCAGCAAAGTGTCCCAATCCCTTTTGTAGCAAGGGACAAGCCTGGACAAAGTCTTATAGGAGGAAAAACGCTCCCGAGGACACACGGAAATTTCTGTCATGCTAGTTTCATCATGTTCATATGATTCGCGTTCGTTACTTTGATAGTTTGATATGTGGGTAGACCGGTGCTTGGGTACTTCCCTTACTTGGACAAACATCCCACTTATGATTAACCCCTCTCGCAAGCATCCGCAACTACGAAAGAAGAATTAAGACAAAGTCTAACCATAGCATTAAACTAGTGGATGCAAATCAGCCCCTTACGAAGTAACGCATAAACTAGGGTTTAAGCTTCTGTCACTCTAGCAACCCATCATCTACTTACTACTTCCTAATGCCTTCCTCTAGGCCCAAATAATGGTGAAATGGTATGTAGTCGGCGTTCACATAACACCACTAGAGGAGAAACAACATACAACATATCAAAATACCGAACGAATACCAATTCCACATGACTATTATTAGCATGACTTATCCCTTATCCTGAGGAACAAAAGTAACTACTCACAAAGCATAATCATAATCATGATCAGAGGTGTAATGAGTAGCTTCAAGGATCTGAACATAAACTCTTCCACCAAGTAATCCAACTAGCATCAGCTACAAAGAGTAATCAACACTACTAGCAACCTTACAAGTACCAATCGGAGTCGCGAGACGGAGACTGGTTACAAGAGATGAACTAGGGTTCGGAGATGAGATGGTGCTGATGAAGATGTTGATGGTGACGAGTCCTCTCCGATGAGAGGAGTGTTGGTGATGACGATGGCGACGATTTCCCCCTCCGAGAGGGAAGTTTCCCCGGCAGGATCGTCCTGCCGGAGCTCTAGATTGGTTCTGCTCAAGTTCCGCCTCGTGGCGGCGGCGAAACCACGAAAAAGCTCCCGTCTTATTTTTTTTTCTGGACGAAACCCTCCATATAGCAAAAGAGGGGGGCAAGTGGTCCAGCATGGTGCCCACAAGCCCCCATGGCGCGGCCTGGGGGGTGGCCGCGCCGTGCAGGCTTGTGGCCACCCCCTGGCACCCCTCTGGTGCTTCTTCGGCCCAGTATTCTTTATATATTGGGAAAAAATATCCGTTGATTTTCACGGCGTTTGGAGTTGCGCAGAATAGGTAACTCAACTTTGCTCCACTTTCAGGCCAGAATTCCAGTTGCCGGTATCCTCCCTCTTCATGTAAACCTTGCAAAATAAGAGAGAAAAGGCATAAGAATAGTACCCTGAAGTGAAATAACAGCCAAAGAAGCAATAAATATCAACATGAAAACATGATGCAAAATGGACGTATCAAACATCGCATCCAGACTTGCATCTAATCTATGTAGATGAAGTTTGTGGTTTATTTAAGCTTGCAGGTTTGCCAGAGGATGAGGTCAAGAAGAAGGTCTTTCCCTTATCTTTGAGGGATAAGGCGTTGACATGGTATAGGCTATGTGATGATACTGGATCATGGAACTACAATCGGTTGAAATTGGAATTTCATCAAAAGTTTTATCCTATGCATCTAGTACATCATGATCAGAATTATATTTATAATTTTTGGCCTCGTGACAGAGAACGCATCGCTCAAGCTTGGGGGAGGCTTAAATCAATGTTATATTCATGCCCGAACCATGAGCTCTCGAGAGAAATTATCATTCAGAACTTCTATGCTCGGCTTTCTCATGATGATCGCACCATGCTTGACGCTTCTTGTACCGGTTCTTTTATGAAGAGAGATATTTACTTCAGATGGAATTTATTGGAAACAACTAAACGCAACTCTGAAGATTGGGAGCTTGATGAAGGTAAGGAGTCAGGTATGAATTTCAAGTTTGATTGCATTAAATCCTTTGTTGAAACAAATACTTTTTGTGATTTTAGCGCTAAGTATGGACTTGACTGTGAGATAGTAGCTTCATTGTGTGAATCATTTTCTGCTCATATTGATCTCCCCAAAGAGAAGTGGTTTAAATATCATCCTCCCTTATAAGTCAATGTAGTTAAACCTAATCCAGTTGAAGAGAAAGTCATTGCCTATAATGATCCTATTGCTCCCAGTGCTTACATTCAAAAACCACCTTTCCCTGTTAGGATAAAGGATCATTCTAAAGCTTCGACTGTGATACGTAGGGGCTACATTAGAACACCTACACCCCCTGAGCGAATTAGATTTGAACCTAGCATTGCTATTATCAAAGATCTCCTGTCCAACAATGTTGATGGCCATGATATTCACTTCTGTGAAGATGCTGCTAGAATTGCTAAACCACATGCTAGAGACAAACATAGGCCTGTTGTTGGCATGTCTATTGTTTCCGTTAAGATAGGAGATCATTGTTATCATGGTTTATGTGACGTGGGTGCTAGAGTTAGTGCAATACCTCAATCCTTATATGATGAAATTAAATATGAGATTGCACCTCTCGAGATAGAACCCATTGATGTCATTATTCAGCTTGCCAATAGAGATACTATCTGCCCTGTGGGAATTGTTAGGGATGTTGAAGTCTTGTGTGGTAAAACGAAGTATCCTGCTGATTTCCTCGTTCTTGCTACAACACAAGATAGCTTTTGTCCCATCATATTTGGCAGACCTTTTCTCAATACTGTCAATGCTCATATTGACTGTGAGAAGCAAACTGTCACTGTTGGCTTTGAAGGTGTGTCACACGAGTTCAATTTCTCCAAGTTTGGTAGACAACCTCATGAAAAAGAGTTGCCTAGTAAGGATGAAACTATTGCCTTAGTTTCTATTTTCATGCCTCCTACTGATCCCTTAGAGCAATACTTGCTTGAGCATGAAAATGATATGCATATGGATAAAAGGGATGAGATAGATAGAGTTGTCTTAGAACAATATCCTATCCTTAAGAATAATTTGCCTGTTGAACTGCTTGGGGATCCACCCCCACCAAAGGGTGATCCTGTGTTCGAGCTTAAACAGTTGCCAGATACTCTTAAGTATGCTTATCTTGATGAGAAAGAGATATATACTGTTATTATTAGTGCTAGCCTCTCAGAGCATGAAGAAAAGAAGTTACTAAAAACTTTGAGGAAGCACCGTGCCGCTATTGGATATACTCTTGATGATCTTAAGGGCATTAGTCCCACTCTATGCCAGCACAAGATTAAAACCGATCTTGATTCCAAACCAGTTGCTGATCATCAACGGAGATTAAATCCTAAGATGAAAGAGGTAGTAAGAAAAGAATTACTAAAGCTCCTGGAAGCGGGTATTATCTATCATGTTGCTCATAGTGATTGGGTAAGTCCGGTGCATTGCGTCCCTAAGAAGGGAGGCATTACCGTTGTCCCTAATGATAAGGATGAATTGATCCCACAGAGGATTATTACTGGCTATAGGATGGTGATCGATTTTAGGAAATTGAATAAGGCCACTAGGAAATATCATTACCCTTTGCCTTTTATCGACCAAATGCTAGAAAGATTGTCTAAACACACACACTTCTACTTTTTAGATGGTTACTCTGGTTTCTCCCAAATACTTGTTGCACAAGCTGATCAGGAGAAAACCACTTTCACGTGCCCTTTCGGTGCCTTTGCTTATAGACGTATGCCTTTTGGCTTATGTAATGCACCTGCTACCTTTCAAAGATGTATGATGGCTATATTCTCTGACTTTTGTGAAAAGATTGTTGAGGTTTTCATGGATGACTTCTCCGTTTACGGGTCTTCTTTTGATGATTGCCTCAGCAACCTTGATCGAGTCTTGCAGAGATGTAAAGACACCAATCTTGTCTTGAATTGGGAGAAGTGCCACTTTATGGTTAACGAAGGCATCGTCTTAGGACATAAAATTTCTGAAAGAGGTATTGAAGTCGATAAGGCTAAGGTTGATGCAATCGATAAAATGCCATACCCCACAGATATCAAAGGTATAAGAAGTTTCCTTGGTCATGTTGGTTTCTATATAAGGTTTATTAAAGAATTCTCTAAGATTTCTAGGCCTCTTACCAATCTCTTGCAAAAGGATATTCCTTTTGTTTTTGACGATGATTGTGAGAAAGCCTTCGAAATAATTAAGAAGGCTTTGATAACTGCACCTATTGTTCAACCACCTGATTGGAACTTACCTTTTGAAATCATGTGTGATGCCAGTGATTATGCTGTTGGTGTTGTCCTAGGGCAAAGAGTTGATAAGAAGTTGAATGTTATTCACTATGCTAGTAACACTCTAGATAGTGCCCAAAGAAACTATGCTACTACGGAAAAGGAATTTTTAGCAGTCGTGTTTGCATGTGAAAAGTTCAGGTCTTACATAGTTGATTCCAAAGTCACTATTCACACTGATCATGCTGCTATGAAGTACCTCATGGAGAAGAAAGACGCTAAACCTAGAGTTATCAAATGGGTTCTCTTGCTACAAGAGTTTCATTTGCATGTTGTTGACAGGAAGGGTGCTGATAACCCAGTAGCAGATAACTTGTCTAGGTTGGAGAATGTTCTTGATGACCCACAACCTATTGATGATAGCTTTCTTGATGAGCAACTGAATGTCAACAATGCTTCACGTAGTACACCGTGGTATGCTGATTATGCAAACTATATTGTTGCCAAATATATACCACCTAGTTTCACATACCAGCAAAAGAAGAAATTCTTCTTTGACTTGAGACATTACTTTTGGGATGATCCTCACCTTTATAAGGAAGGATTAGATGGTGTTATTAGGCGTTGTGTACCTAAACACGAACAGGGACAGATCCTACAGAAGTGTCACTCCTAGGCCTACGGAGGACACCATGCGGGAGATAGAATTGCACACAAGGTATTGCAATCAGGTTTCTATTGGCCCACTCTCTTCAAGGATGCCCGTAAGTTTGTCTTGTCTTGTGACGAATGTCAAAGAATAGGTAATATCAGAAAACGTCAAGAAATGCCTATGAACTATTCACTTGTTATTGAACCATTTGATGTTTGGAGCTTTGATTATATGGGACTAAGTGGGTATACGCATATCCTAGTTGTTGTTGATTACGTCACTAAGTGGGTAGAAGTTATCCCAACTAGTAGTGTTGATCACAACACCTCTATCAGGATGCTTAAAGAAGTTATTTTCCCTAGATTTGGAGTCCCTAGATATCTAATGACCAACGGTGGTTCACATTTCATTCATGGTGCTTTCTGTAAAACGCTTGCTAAGTATGATGTCAACCATAGAATTGTGTCTCCCTATCACCCTCAGTCCAGTGGTCAAGTAGAGCTAAGCAATAGAGAGATTAAACTAATTCTGCAAAAGACTGTCAACAGGTCTAGAAATAATTGGTTTAAGAAGCTCGATGATGCACTGTGGGCTTAAAGAACTGCCTATAAGAATCCCATGGGCATGTCCCCGTACAAAATGGTGTATGATAAAGCATGTCATTTACCTCTTGAGCTAGAGCAGCAAGCTTATTGGGCAATCAAAGAGCTCAACTTTGATTTCAAACTTGCTGGTGAGAAGAGGTTATTTGATATTAGATCGCTTGATGAGTGGAGAACTCAGGCATATGAGAATGCCAAGTTGTTCAAAGAAAAGGTTAAGAGGTGGCATGATAAAAGGATACAAAAGCGTGAGTTCAATGTAGGTGATTATGTCTTGCTATATAATTCTCGTTTAAGATTTTTTGCAGGCAAGCTTCTCTCTTAATGGGAAGGTCCTTACATTGTTGAGTAAGTATATCGTTCCGGTGCTATCAAGATCAACAACACGGAAGATAATTGTCCGAGAGTGGTAAATGGGCAGAGAATCAAGCATTATATCTCAGGTACTCCCATAAATGTTGAAAGCAATATTATCAATACCATAACTCTCGAGGAGTACCTAAGGGATATTTATGAGCCTGTTTCAGACTCCAAAAACGAAGAGGTATGTGATTCGGTACGTAAACAG
Organism: Hordeum vulgare subsp. vulgare; assembly: GCF_904849725.1. NCBI lineage: Eukaryota > Viridiplantae > Streptophyta > Magnoliopsida > Poales > Poaceae > Hordeum > Hordeum vulgare. The sequence continues at coordinate 106,263,863 of NC_058524.1, read as the reverse complement.
ACTCCAAAACGTTTCTAGTAGGATTTTTCCTCCGTTTTGGAATTTTTGAAAAAATAGAAAAATTTGAAGTAGTCCGGAAAGCGCACGAGGAGGCGACAAGCCTGCCAGGCGCGGGCCACCCCCCTGGCCACGCCTGGGGGGCTTGTGGCCACCTCGTGTGCCTCCCGGACTCTGTTTTCTTGCAGAGTACTCCTTCTGGTCTGGAAAAAATCATTATATATTCTCCCGTAAGGTCTGACCCTCGTATCACGCAAATTTCCTCTGTTTTCGTTTCGAGCCTCTTTCTGCTGTAGATCTAGATCGCTATGGCGTCCCCAAAAGCTCCGAAGGACAAGATCTTCGAGAAGGTCATCAATCCCTACCTCGCGGGAGTGCTGCAACACCCTCAATCTATCGAGATGCGTGAGGGGATGTTGCACATCCGTGATGTTGAGGGGCCCAAGAAGACCAGAAGCGTGGAGGCGAGGCTCGAAGCAATGGAGCAACAAGTCTTCAAGTGCCAAGGGATGGTGGAGCGTGGACTCAACGCCAACCACATGATGATGACGGAGTTCACCAACAAGCACAAGATCGATGCCAATGACATCGGGAAGCACCTGTCCAGGCTCTATGACAGAATTGATCACCTCCAAGCCCAGATCTATGACCTGCAGAACCAAAACTATGAGTATGAGTATATATTTAAATCAATACAGTTGGCTGCATATTTGAGGATTCTGGAGACTCGGTCATCTTTCCATGATGGATCACATATGCCTTGGAAGACGGAGGATCAAATCCATGTTGCAACAACTCCACCACCATCACCTCCAAAGGAAGACAACTGAGCATGGGTATGGGCAGTCCCCTTGGCTTGTGCCAAGCTTGGGGGAGTTGCCCCGGTATCGTATCACCATCACATCTTTTGCCTTTACCTTTCTTTTAGTTTGTTCCTTTTAAGTTTTCTCTTTCTCTAGTAGAATAAAGTTCTTAGTGTTTTAGGCTTGAGTTTTGCTTTGTGTCACCCCCGATATATTCGAGTTCGTGAGTCGTATAATAAAGAGTGTCTTAGTTAAGGCCCTTGCCTCATGCCATGATCAAGAGAATGAGAAAAGAACAAAAGCATGAAAGATCATGCAATGATCTTATGGGAAGTGATGGCTTCACATATAAAAAGAATGATGATTGAAACTTGTTGAGGGTAGACAAACGTAGACCTTGGTCATTGTTGCAATTAATAGGAAGTGGTAAAGAAGGAGAGGTTCACATATAAATATATAATCTTTGACACCATCTATGATTGTGAACACTCACTAAACTATTGCATGCTTAGAAGTAGATGTTGGACAAGGAAGAAAACATAATGAATTGTGTTTGCTTGGTTCCAAACAATGTTATATGACTAGAGATCCCTTAGCATGTGACGATTCCTTCCACCTCATATTACCCAAACCTCCCGCACTAAGTAGAGATACTACTTGTGCATCCATAAACCTTCAACCCAGTTTTGCCATGAGAGTCCACCATACCTACATATGGATTGAATAAGATCCCTCAAGTAAGTTGTCATTGGTGCAAGCAATAAAAATTGCTCCCTAATATGTATGATCTATTAGTGTGTGGAAAATAAGCTTTGTACGAACCTGTGATGAGGAAGACATAAAAAACGACGGACTGCATAATAAAGTTCTTTATCACAAGAGGCAATATAAAGTGACCTTCCTCCACACTAAGAGGACACACATCCAAACCTCAAAAGCGCATGACAACCCCTCCTTCCCTTTGCGAAGGGCCTATCTTGTACCTTTACTTTTTGGACCTTGAAAGAGTCATGGTGATCTTCACCAATTCCTTATTTCGCCTTTGTCTTGGCTAACGTCATTTGCTAGGGAAATATCTATATTCATATGCCAACTTGGAAGTAATTATTCATGAATTATTATTGTTGACATTACCCTTGAGGTAAATGGTTGCGAGGCGAAACTATAAGCCCCTATCTTTCTCTGTGTCTAGCTGAAACTTTGATCTCATGAGTACCACATGAGTTTTAGCAATTGTAGAGAACGAAAAGATGATTGAGTATGTGGATTTGCTTTACAAGCTCTTATTTGACTCTTTCCGATGTTGTGATAAATTGCAATTGCTTCAATGACTAAAGGCTATCGGTTGTTAATTCTCGGTAAGGTTCTTGATCCATACTTTACTTTGTGAAGGAATTGTCACGTTAGCATAAGAGTTGATCTGATGGTATTGCTGTTCTGATCATGATCATGATGCCTACATGTTCGTATCTTGTTTTTTGACACCTCTCTGTTGGAAATATGCCCTAGAGGCAATGATAAATAGTTATTATTATATTTCCTGTTTAAAGATAACCATTTATTATCCATGCTATAATTGCATTGAATGAAAACATAGATACATGTGTGGATAAATAGACACAACAATGTCCCTAGCAAGCCTCTAGTTGGCTAGCCAGTTGATCAAGGATAGTCAAGGTTTTCTAACTATGTGCAAAGTGTTGTTGCTTGATGACTGGATCACATCATTAGGAGAATCATGTGATGGACTAGACCCAAACTATGAACGTAGCATGTTGATCGTGTCATTTTATTGCTATTGTTTTCTGCGTGTCAAGTATTTGTTCCTATGACCATGAGATCATATAACCCACTGGCACCGAAGGGATGCCTTGTGTGTATCAAACGTCACAACGTAACTGGGTGACTATAAAGGTGCTCTACAGGTATCTCTGAAGGTGTCCGTTGGGTTAGTATGGATCAACACTGGGATTTGTCACTCCATGTGACGGAGAGGTATCTCGGGGCCCTCTCGGTAATATAACATCACACACAAGCCTTGCAAGCAATGTGACTAAGTGTAAGTCACGGGATCTTTTATTACGGAACGAGAAAAGAGACTTGTCGGTAACAAGATTGAAATAGGTATGCGGATACCGACGATCGAATCTCGGGCAAGTAACATACCGAAGGACAAAGGGAATGACATACGGGATTGCCTGAATCCTTCACACTGAGGTTCAACCGATAAGTTATTCGGAAAATATGTAGGATCCAATATGGGCATCCAGGTCCCGCTATTGGATATTGACCGAGGAGTACCTTGGGGCATGTCTGCATAGTTCTCGAACCCGCAGGGTCTGCACACTTAAGGTTCGGCGATGTTTTAGTATAGTTGAGTTATATGTGTGGTTACCGAATGTTGTTCGGAGTCCCGGATGAGATCACGGACGTCACGAGGGTTTCCGTAATGGTTTGGAGACGAAGATTGATATATAGGATGACCTCATTTGATTACCGGAAAGTTTTCGGCCATTACCGGGAATGTACCGGGAGTGACGAATGGGTTCGGGATGTTCACCGGGGGGCAGCCCACCCGGGGGAAGCCCGTAGGCCTTAGGGGTGCCGGACTATCCCTTAGTGGGCTGGTGGGACAGCCCAAGAGGCCCTATGCGCACGAGACAAGAAATCAAAGGAAAAAGAAAAGAAAAAAGAGGTGGGAAGGAAGGGAAGGACTCCACCTTCCAATCCTAGTTGGACTAGGATTGGAGGTGGACTCCTCCACCTCCTTGGCCGACGGGCTCTTGGGGTCTTGGACCCCAAGGAAATTCTCCCCACACCTCCTCCTATATATAGTGAAGGTCTAGGGTTGATTTGAGACAACTTTGCCACAGCAGCCCGACCACAAAACATCACGGTTTTTCCTCTACATCGTATTTCTACGGAGCTCGGGCGGAGCCCTGCAGGAGTAGATCCTTCACCACCACCGGAGCGTCGTCACGCTGCCGGAGAACTCATCTACTTCTCCGCCTTGCTTGCTAGATCAAGAAGGCCGAGATCATCATCGAGCTGAACGTGTGCTGAACGCGGAGGTGTCGTCCGTTCGGCACTAGATCGGAGCGGATCGTGGGATGGATCGCGGGACGGTTCGTGGGATGGTTCGCGGGGCGGATCCAGGGACGTGAGGACGTTCCACTACATCAACCGTGTTTCTTAACGCTTCCTGATGTGCGATCTACAAGGGTACGTAGATCCAAATCTCCTCTCGTAGATGGACATCACCATGATAGGTCTTCGTGCGCATAGGAAAAATTTTGTTTCCCATGCGACGTTCCCCAACACTCTCTCCCTAAACATGTGGGCATATTTATTGATATTGGCTTTCGCTTGAGGACAAGCGAGGTCTAAGCTTGGGGGAGTTGATATGTCCATTTTGCATCATGCTTTCATGTTGATATTTATCGCTTTTTGGGCTGTTATTACACTTCACGGTACAATACTTATGACTTTTCTCTCTTATTTTGCAAGGTTTACATGAAGAGGGAGAATGCCGGCAGCTGGAATTCTGGCCTGAAAAAGGAGCAAGTTTGAGATACCTATTCTGCGCAACTCCAAAAGCCGTGAAAATCAACGAGGATTTTTTTGGGGATTTATAAAAAATATTGGGTCGAAGAAGTACCAGAGGGGCCCAGCAGGAGGCCACAAGCCTGCTAGGCGCGGGCCCCCCTGGCCGCACCTAGGGGGCTTGTGGGCTCCCACTTGGCCCTCTAGCTCCCCCTTTTTGCTACATGAAGGGTTTTGATCCAGAAAAAATCAGGAGGAGGCTTTTCGGAGGATTCGCCGCTGCCACGAGGCGGAACTTGAGCAGAACCAATCTAGAGCTCCAGCAGGACGATCCTGCCACGGAAACTTCCCTCCCGGTGGGGGAAATCGTCGCCATCGTCATCACCAACAGTCCTCTCATTGGAGGGGACTCATCACCATCAACATCTTCATCAGCACCATCTCATCTTCAAACCCTAGTTCATCTCTTGTAACCAATCTCCGTCTCGCGACTCCGATTGGTACTTGTAAGGTTGCTAGTAGTGTTAATTACTCTTTGTAGTTGATGCTAGTTGGATTACTTGGTGGAAGATTATATGTTCAGATCCTTGATGCTATTCATTACCTCTCTGGTCATGAATATGATTATGCTTTGTGAGTAGTTACTTTTTTCCTGAGGACATGGGATAAGTCTTGCTATAAGTACTCATGTGAATTTGGTATTCGTTCGATAATTTGATGTGTTGTATGTTGTTTTTCCTCTAGTGGTGTTATGTGAACGTCGACTACATAACACTTCACCATTATTTGGGCCTAGAGGAAGGCATTGGGAAGTAGTAAGTAGATGATGGGTTGCTAGAGTGACAGAAGCTTAAACCCTAGTTTATGCGTTGCTTCGTAAGGGGCTGATTTGGATCCACTAGTTTAATGTTATGGTTAGACTTTGTCTTAGTTCTTCTTTCGTAGTTGCGAATGCTTGCGAGAGGGGTTAATCATAAGTGGGATGCTTGTCCAAGTAAGCGCAGTACCCAAGCGCCGGTCCACCCACATATCAAACTATCAAAGTAGCGAACGCGATCATATGAACATGATGAAAACTATCTTGACAGAAATTATCATGTGTCCTTGGGAGCGTTTTACCTCCTATAAGACTTTTTCCAGGCTTGTCCCTTGCTACAAAAGGGATTGGGCCACTTTGCTGCATCGTTGTTACTTCTGTTACTTGCTACTTGCTACGAATCATCTCACCACACAAGTACTTGTTACTGGTAATTCAGTGCTTGCAGATATTACCTTGCTGAAAACCACTTGTCAGATCCTTTTGTTCCTCGTTGGGTTCGACACTCTTACTTATCGAAAGGACTACGATAGATCCCCTATACTTGTGGGTCATCAGTGAGGCGGTGGGTGGCGGCACCGATGTGGGGAAGGGATTGGATCGGGGAGCTGGAGAGGAAGGATCTCGGGAGGAAGGGAGGAAGGCGAAGAGAGGAAGAAAGGAGGCGGGGGGTGGATGAAAAATGCGAGGGGGACAAAGTTAGGGTTTCATCTACAAAGTAGAGGGATGTCTTTGGATCCGGGATCATCCAACGGTCCTTGCTGCATGATTCGCGTGAGATCCTCATTGACCAATGAGAACGGAGTAAACACTATGAATACGCTATGACCATCTAAATTGGTCGTAATTAACTGAAAATAAGTTTTTTTCATAAGAAAAACATTTTCTATTTTTGAGTGACAAAGATGGTTTTTTGTGAAGGACCTTGTTTACACCTGATTTTGGCATGGAAGAAACACATTATTAAGATGGATTCAAATGAAGAAGTTTTCATTTTTTTGCACGAAAAATTCATTTTCCATTTTTCGAGTGCTCACAATGAGTTTTATTGTGAAGTACCTACCATATATTTGTTACAAAATTAGATCAAATCATTTTTATAAAATACTAGGCCATATTTAATGTACAATTGACCAAATGGTTTGGTGTGAAAAGATTTTATCCACCTCTCGTGAAAAAGACAAAAATTCTGCAGATTCAACTCGAAGCGGGTCAAATTTGAACTGCAGCTACATTATTGTTTTCTCTTTATTTTTGGAAAATTTTAGGTACAAAAGTATCAATTTAATCAGAGAAACACCAAAAGTTTTCCAAGATTCAACCACTAGATAGGAATGCTCATGCCCGCCATTTTGACCGCATTTTGAAATGGGCATGAAAAATTCAAAAAACAATCAAAAAATGGAAAACTTTCGCATTGTGTCATTATATGTGAAAAAGTTACAAGGTAAAACAATAAACTTTTAATATGACAATTATTTTTAAAAAATATTCTCAGAAATGAGTTATTATGTGTGAAGATTCATGGCTTTCAAGCCAAATGATCAATCTTATGGCCACATTCATGGTATAGTTTGTTTTTATTTTCTTTGGACGAAAAAATCATTTTCCATTTTTCGAGTGCCCAAAATGAGTTTTTTTGTGAAGGACCTACCATATATTTGGTTTAAAATTGGACCAAATAATTTTTCTAAAATACTAAGTCATATTTAATGTACAATTGATCAAATGGTTGGGTGTCAAAAGCTTTCATCCACCTCTCGTGAAAAAGACAAAATTTTGTCGATTCAGTTGGAAGCGGATCAAATTTGCACTGCACCTGCATTATAGTTTACTTTTATTTTTTTCAAAAATCATTTATAGGTACAAAAGTATCTATTTAATAAGAGAAAAACCAAAATGTTTCCAAGATTCAACCACTAGCTAGGAACGGTCATGCCCGTCGTTTTGACCGTATTTTGAAATGGGCATGAAAAATTCAAAAAAAATCATAAAAATGGAAAACCTTCGCACTATGTCATTATATGTGACAAAGTTACCAAGTAAAATAATAAACTTGTAATATGACAATTATTTTAAAAAAGTGTTCTCAGAAATGAGCTATGATGTGTGAAGATTCATGGCTTTCAAGCCAAATGATCAATCTTATTGTCACATTCATGGCAATAGTTTGTTCAAATGATCTAATATTGTGCATAAGGGTGTGTATTGGAATGACAAACAATGTTGCCTAAGGAAGGTTTCATTTTCTTTGGACAAAAAATCCATTTTTCATTTTTCAAGTGTCCAAAATTATTATTTTGTGAAGGATCTGCCATATATTTGTTACAAAATTGGACCAAACCAATTTTCTAAAATACTAGGCCACATTTAATGTACAATTCACCAAATGGTTGGGTGTCAAAAGCTTTGATCCACCTCTCATGAAAAAGACAAATTTTCGTCGAATCAGCTAGAAGCGGGTCAAATTTGAACTGCAGCTGCCTCATAGTTTTGATTTTTTTCCCAAAAATTATTTTTAGGTACACAAGTATCTATTTAATCAGAGAAACATCAAAAGTTTTCCAAGATTTAACCACTAGGTAGGAATGGTCATACCCGTCGTTTTCACCGCATTTTGAAATGGACATTAAAAATTCAAAATAAAATCAAAAAAGTTGAAAACCTTTGCATTGTGTCATTATATGTGACAGGGTTACTAGGTAAAATAATAAACTTGTAATACGACAATTATTTTCAAAAATATTTTCAGAAATGGGCTATCATGTGTGAAGACTCATGGGTTTCAAGCCAAATGATCAATTTATGGCCACATTCATAGCATAGTTTGTTCAAATGATCTAATATTATGCATAAGGGTGCGTATTGAAATGGCAAACAATGTTGCCTAAGGAAGTTTTCATTTTCTTTGGACGAAAAATTCATTTTCCATTTTTTGATTACCCAAAATGAGTTTTTTTGTGAAATACCTACCATATATTTGTTGCAAAATTGGACCAAATTATTATTTTTAAATACTAGGACATATTTAATGTGCAATTGACCAAATGTTTGGGTGTCAAAATCTTTTATCCACCTCTCGTGAAAAAGATAAAGTTTCGTCAATTCTGTTGGAAGCGGGTCAAATTTGGAATGCAGTTGTCTTATAATTTGCTCTTCATTTTTCCAAAAATCATTTTTAGGTACAAAAGTATTTATTTAATGAGAGAAACACCAAAAGTTTTTCAAGATTCAACCACTAGGTAGGAACGGTCATATCCGCCGTTTTGACCACATTTTCAAATGGCCATGAAAAAAAAACATTTGTACTGTGTCATTATATGTGACAAATTTACGAGGAAAAATAATAAACTTGTAATACATAAATTATTTTTAAACAATGTTCTCAGAAATGGGTTATCGTGTGTGAAGATTCATGGTTTTCAAGCCAAATGATCAATCTTATGACGGCATTCATGACGTATTTTATTGAAATGATCTAATATTAGGCACAAGGGTGCATATTGGAATGGCAAACAATGTTGATTAAGGAAGTTTTCATTTTCCTTGTATGTAAAAATCATTTTCCATTTTTTAAGTGTCCAAAATGAGTTTTTTTGAAGGACCTACCATATATTTGTTTTAAAATTGTACGAAATCATTTTTCTAAAATTTTAGGACATATTTAATGTACAATTGACAAAATGGTTGGGTGTTTAAAACTTTTATCCACCTCTCGTGAAAAAGACAAATTTATGTCGATTCACTCAAAGCAGATTAAATTTGAACTGCAACTGCATTATAATTTGCTCTTTATTTTTCCCAAAAATTATTTATAGGTACATAAGTATCTATTTAATCAGAAATACATGGTGTGGTGGCTTGACATCGAGGTTTGGATGGTGGTCGAGGCCTCAACTATAGAGCGCGTAAACTTGCATGCCAGTCGCATGGTCACCGCCTGATCGTTGCGTTCCCACACGTTCTGGGTGGAATAGGCATGTGTGGTGGGTTAGACAAACCCTCGGTAGGTGTTAGGAAGAAGAATACAATAGAAGAATCTCACGAGGAGACTGAATTAAGATCAAACATGAATTAGCAGCCAAGTATTTGATTAGCGGTGTGGATAATGCACATAGACAATGGGCCTAAATTTTGGCTGAGAATGATCATCTACTAAGGAGACTCTCTTGGAATTTTTTTTGCTCAAATGGATGAACCTAAGTGGCACTTGCTTTGGAAAGTACCACACTATGCAGAAATATGGATGTTGAAGTTGGGATCAAATGAATGAATGGATTAAGCTAAAATTTGGTGTATGATGTTAATTTGAGCATATGAAGGCACTGTAAAAATATTATACCATTTGGACATGCCAAAGTGACACTTCCTTCACAATGTGTCAATCTGGACACAAAATGGTAATTGAAACTGGGCTCACATAGATAATTGGATTAAGCTGAAATTTGAAGGAGGGTGATAATTTGGGCACATTAAGGCACTGTAAAAATATCATAAAATTTGGATAAACAAAAATTATACTTCCTTCACAATGCTCTCTACTAAACAGAATATTGGAAAAAATATTGAGGGAAACTGGCTGAATTAAATGAGCTAAAATTTGATGGACTCAGGTTATATGGACAGTTTCATTCTGTGATAAATTTTCATCAACTATAAAGTAATATAAAATGTAGTTGCTTCACAAATTGAAAATATTACCAGAAACAAAGATTGGATGATGAGCTCACACATTTCCAAAATTTGTATTTTTTTCCAAAATAGTGAACTTTAGAATTCATGAAGAATTATTTAGTTTGTGAATATTTTTAAAACGTGAAAAACTCCATTATTAAAGGCTTCGTGAGATACATGCTATCATACATAGTCTTACTCCAAACATGCCACTCGTGCAGGCTACCAAACACGCTCACAACACTCTCAACACAACATGCCTTAGCATATATATAGAGCTATCAAACAACTCCACTTACATATACTCAGCATGTTTGCATTCAACATGTCCCAATGAAGAGCGACCATACTAGTGTGACAACGGCTATGAAACACATCCTTAATGGCGCTCTTTTATGCGAGTGATACATTAGAATTGGTGAAGTCGTTGGACCCGCGATGCTAATGTAAGCGTTTTTTTCTTTTTTTAATCCTTTTTTAGCCTTTCTTTTAGACGACCCTTCCTCTCTTTTAGCTTGTCTTTATCCTACCATCATGCGGTTGCGCGTAGCAATTTGTTGTGTTGTTGGTATCCTACAAAGACTTGTTGTGTTGGCAGCGTTGTTGGCTATAAATTTCATTATTGAATTGAGAATAATCGATGATGTTAGAAGCATCACCATCACCGTTTGTTACCTGCTAAGGGACTTTTTGATTCGCGAGATTTTAAAAATGCAGAAATAGGAAAAGTATAAGGTTGGAGTGGCGTGTCCATTTGAACCTTATGGGATTCACAAGGAGTATTCGATGTCACGAAAAAAACATAGAAATTATAAAAGTGGTAGGAATGGATGTCAGATTTCCTATGAAATGTAGTATAAAAAATTCCATAGGAAAAATCCTATGGGATCCAATCCAAAGAATCAGAAGACCAATTTAGAAAAAATTACTAAGGATTTCATTCCTCCAAATTTCCTATGAAATTCCTTTGAATCAAAGGAGTCCTTCTTTTTAGATATCTTATCATATATTTTTAACACAATATAGAGTATAGATGATGAGTTCATGTATACGCACATATATTCATCTATATAAACGCACGCATATACCCTATCCTGTCAACACTTTCGAGTGACTGAGTCGACACATCATCTTGAGTTTGATGAAGTCATCACAAATGTTTCCGTAGTCGACGGGTCTCTTAACACTGAACGCACATTGTTAAAAGGCCTGAAATAAACTTAAACCCTGGTAAGCCGGAGATACCATTGTCCTCCTAACTATCTAATTATTGGTTGGTTCGTATACCTTACCACATCTAATATGTGGTGCTTCTTGTCAAATCTGATCACAATTCGATGATGGATCTAGGAGGACTTTGAACATAAATCATCTTTAATTTTTTGAGGGATGAACATAAATCATGTTAAACTGGAAATGAGAAAATGTCATTTCAATGTTTGGGTTGGGCTGGATATAATACTGACACAGAGTGTTTTCTTTTTGAGGAAATAGCGACACGAAAATGACATTGGTTTTTTTGACAAACGGACATGGCCGGTAGAAACCAATAGAGAGAAAGGAAGCCCACCTCGGCCTTATAAGCCCAACTGTGTCTTGGCGAAATGATACCCGAAACCCCACCAATACCTTGCCAAACGGGCCGACCGGCCCGTCGTAAATGTGCCTAGCATGGCACGCCCCGCAGGGGAACATTTAGTAATGGGTTGTGTCGTGTCAGCTCATGTGTTGCGCCTCCATGTCCAGGCCCGACTTGGTTATTAAACGAGTCTGTTGGCCCATTTAGCATGCCGGGTTGCATAATTATAGTTGGATGGGCTTATTTTTAGACCTATTGGGATGTATATTAGGTATATATATTAAGAAAATCTAAAGATACATACAAATAATAAAACGGTCCATGTTGTGTTGGCCCGTGTGTCCAACCTTCAGGCCCAAGACATGTCGTGTGCCGTTTAGGTCGTGTGGAGCTCCTATATGCCGCTCGTTGCGGCAGGAAATGAGCTCGGGGATAGTGGGTTTCGAACACGCGACCTCGAAGTGTTTTCCCATCGAGCTAGCCACTGCGCCAGGCTTAAAGAAGTAAACAACAACGACCAATTTAAACACCGAGCGTCACTGGCCACCATCATCGTTGATTAGCTGTCCAAAATGTCAGCCCGGTGTATATGAACTATAATGCGCAAACGAGATTTTATTTTTGAAAAAAGTAAATCTTTTTTTAAAGATGGAAATTTTCTAATTTCTTTAGAAATTTATAAAAAGTAGAACATTTTTGTGAAATTCAAACATTTTTGGGAAAAGGAACAAATTTCAAAGGGAGATTTTTTTAAAAAAAATGCAAAGAAAAAATTGATAAAACAATAAAAAAGTTAATAGTCTATCTTTTTTATGAAAACACGAACAACCTTTGAAACTGAGAACATTTTTCTAATTGTGAATAAAATTATAAAATTATGAACATTTTCTGAATCTGCAAACAACTTTTGAAACTAAGAACATTTTTTGAACTGTGCACAAATTTTGAAAGATGAAAAAATTTCAAAATCATGAACAAAATTATAAAATTGTGAACATTTTTTGAAATATGAACAATTTTTGAAACATGAACAAATTTCAAATCCGTGAACGAAATGAAAAAATTGTGAACATTTTTCGAATTGTGAACAAATTTTGAAAACATGAATATATTTAAATTCATAAAAAAAATTATAAAATTTTGAACATTTTTTGAATCCGCAAAAAAAATGAAACCCTGAACATTTTTCGAATTGTGAACATTTTTAATTAAACAGCGAACATTTTTTGAAATATGAACAATTTTTGAAACATGAACAAATTTCAAATTCGTGAACGAAATGAAAAAATTGTGAACATTTTTCGAATTGTGAACAAATTTTGAAACTGTAAACAATTATCGATTTGTGAACAAATTTTGAAAACATGAATAAATTTAAATTCATAAATAAAATTATAAAATTTTGAACATTTTTTGAATCCGCAAAAAAAATGAAACCCTGAACATTTTTCGAATTGTGAACATATTTTGGAACTGTAAACATTTTCGAATTGTGAACAAATTTTGAAATATGAATAAATTTCAAGTTCATATTTTTGTTTACAAAATTGTGAATATTTTTCAAATCTTCGAACTATTTTTGAAACTGAAAACATTTTTCAAATTGTGTACAAAATTATAATATGATGAACATTTTTTGAATCTGCAAATTGTTTTTGAAACTGAGAACATTTTCGGAATTGTGAACAAATTTTGAAATATGAACCAAATTATAAAATTATGAAAAAAAAATCGTTAAACCGTGGATATTTTTTTGAAATATGGTTTTTTTAAGACACGAACAAACTTAAAATGATTTTCTAATTCTACACATATTTTAAATTTATAAAAAGTGAAATAGAAACAAAAGATAAAAAAGAAAGGGAAAAAATGAGAGAAAAGAAAAAAAGCAAATAGGAAAAACAGAAGAAATAAAAAAACCGTTACAGAAACTTTCTACAAGTTTTTCAAAACCAGAACAAACCGGCTGGGAACCTCTAAACGGTTCCCAAAACCGGAAGCGTTGTACTGTTAAATGGACCGAATGCTGAATCCCCTGTGCGAAAGTGGGACTCTCTGCGGTAGAATGCGGCAAATAGGGAATTCATAATCGTGCCGTTTCAGACCCATGACGGGCCGTGCTGGCGTGCTCACGGGCTGGTCTGGTTGGCCCGGCTCGTTTGCCCAGGTATGACCCAACCGTGTCCGGCGCCGCCACCCACCTCTTCCCCCTTCTCTCTCAAAAAAAAAAAAAAAAACCCACCTCTTCCGCCAAACGTTCAACCCTACCTTCTCCGACCATGGGCAAGAAGCGCGGCGAGAAGAGGTCGGCACCGCCGCCGCCACCGCCGGCTGCCTCATCTGAGGAGACCCACTCGGGCGCACACGAGTCTGAGGACGAAGAGACCATCGCCGTCTCTCGTACCCCTGCCCCCAAGAACCCGCCTCCGCCGCCGCAGAAGGGGAAGGAGTCCGAGGCCTCTGACGAGGATGAAGAGGAGGAGGAGGAGGAGCCATCCCACGCGGCCCCGACCACTGCCCCCAAGAAGGACCCTCCGGCGGCGCGACAGAGCGAGGACTCCGACAATTCCAACGACGACGAGGATGGGGGTTCCGGATCTGACAAAGATGCGCCGCCGCCGAAGCCATCTGTGAAGCAGCAGGCGAAGGGCCCGGAGGTCAAGGTGCCGCGCCTGGCTTTCCACCGCGTCTGGTCCACCAACGATGAGGTCCGTATCCTCAAGGCCCTCGCCGCTCACCAGAAGGAGCACGGCGTGCTGCCGCAGCCCGACGCCCTGGTCGAAGCCCTCGCCGGAAAGCTCGACAACCGTGCCTACAGCAGCAAGGAACTCCAGGGGAAGGTCAAAAGCCTCAAGCATCGGTATGTGTCAGCCGCCAAGAAGTACGAGCTCCCGACCAAAGAACACGACCGCCGGCTCTTCGACCTCTCCAAGACCGTCTGGGCCCGTGACAAATCCATGGCCCGCGCTGCTACCGCCCCTACTGCTGGTGCCACCGCCAAGGCGAACAACCACGAGCCGAAGGGATTTGATGAGATGTGTGAGTTGTACCCGTACCTCGCGGAGGAGGTGAGGAAGCTGGGGGCCCCGGGCATGTTCAAGCGGGAGTTTGGAAAGATGGACGACGACAAGGCACGCTTGCTGGACGAGAAGATCAAGAAGCAGAGGGTGGCCCAGATGAAGGTGGAGCTGCACCGCAGCGACCTTGCCAGGGAGGTGACAAAGGCGGTGATGGACCTGATCGACTGATGCGAGTCAGATGAGCTTACCTGAAACCGTATCGATGATTAACAACGCTAGGGTCCTAGATTCGGCAAACTTTGGAGTGTTGGTGGTAAGAATGTTTTTGCGGCAAGAGAGATCACTGATTCCATCGAATAGTGTGAGGTTAAGAGATCCTAGCTTAATGCGGTAGTTCAGTAAAGATGTTCTGCTCTTATTAGTTTTCATAGCTTGTTTGTACAGGATGTTCTTGGTCTTTTGAGTGCTTCAGACTTTGGGAGTGGATTAGGTGCGCTTTTGAATATTTCAGAGGTACAGACTGGAGCCGTGAGTCTGAAATCGATAATTGTTATGGATCACCGGGTTTTGTTTTGCATTGTGGTGGATTACTGCTGTTCTTGTTGATCTGCTAGTTTTTGTTTGTTCATTAATGGATCCCTATTTTCTTTGCATTGTGGTCAGAAACATCACACAATTCCAAAATTGATGACTGTTATAGATCCCCAGGCGTTATTTTGCATTGCAGTCGGTTTTGCTGACCTCGCTTATCTGCATTTTTTACTGTTTATAGTGTTATTTTTCATGGTTGTGGTCTCAGCCTAATTAAACTTTAGTTCTGTTAAACATGCAATGTCAGCAATACAGAGCTTGAAAAAACCTGTATTTTCTTGGCTATACACCAACTTATCTTTGATCAATGTTTTTTTTTTGTCAAAGGCCTAGAAGTGATACTAATTTGTAGTCACAGCTGCTAAGTATCGGTGGTGTTCCCTCCTCAGGGAGGTTTTTCCAGTTTATATAACGGCAAGATCTTGGTCACTTCATGGTTCCTTATAGCAGAGATAGGATATTTCTTAATGGGGATGGAGTCACTTGGTTAAGAGTGCAGTTATGACATGTTTCTTGCTTTCATGTTTTTCGTTGTGTTTTTGTAGATGGTTTTTGCCATCTGTTTGGTCACTGTGTTTGATCCTTGCATAAGAAAACATGCCAAGGAAATCATTTCCAAGTTCAACATTCCCAGGAGTGGGTGGTTGCAAAGAACCGATCTCAAGATTGGTATGCATGCTCCCAGATGAAATGGACAAGAATCATGGCAGGGGGCAAATTGCCAGATGCAAACGTGGCAAACCATGATTTGACAAAAAAATGAAAAGCGGTTTCCCCCGCCCATTTTATTAGAACGAGACAACAAATTCCGTTGATTGTTTGAGGTTAAGAGATGCTAGCTGAAATGCTGAATGGGTTGGTTCAGTAAGGATGTTCTGCTCTTATTAGTTTACATAACTTGTTTCTACAGGCTGTTCTCGGTCTTTTGAGTGTTTCAGATTTCGGGAGCGGATTAGATGTGCTTTCGAGTATTTCTGAGGTGCAGACTGGAGTCGTAGGTCTGCTCGATGACTGTTATAGATCACCGGGTTTTGTTTTGCATTGTACGCCCTCCGTTCCTAAATATTTGTCTTTTTAGATATTTCACTATGAACTACATATGGATGTATATAGACATAACTTAGAATGTAGATTCATTCATTTTGCTTTGTATATAGTCCATAGTTGAATCTCTAAAAAGACAAATATTTTAGGAATGGAGGGAGTAGTGGATTACTGCTGTCCTCATTGATCTGCTAGTAGCTTTTGTTTGTTCATTAATGGATCGTGTCGCCGAAGAAACATCACACAATTCTGAAATTGATGGCTGTTATAGATCCCCAGGCTTCATTTTGCATTGCACTCGATTTTTTTTGACAAATTTTGCATTGCAGGGTTTAGGGTTTGTGGCAAACCATGATTTGGCAAAAAAAAAATGATGAAAAGGGGTTTCCCTGGCCCCATTTCTTTAAGAACGAGCAACAAATTCCGTTGATTGTTTGAGGTTAAGAGATGCTAGCTGAATGGGTTGGTTCAGTAAGGATGTTCTGCTATTATTAGTTTTGATAGCTTGTTTCTACAGGCTGTTCTTGGTCTTTTGAGTGTTTCAGATTTCGGGCGTGGATTAGATATGCTTTTGAGCATTTCTGAGGTGCAGACTGTAGTCGTAGGTCTGAAATCGATGACTGTTATAGATCACCGGGTTTTGTTTTGCATTGTAGTGGATTACTGCTGACTGCTGTCCTCACAGATCTGTTAGTTTTTGTTTGTTCACTAATGGATCCTTATGTTCTTTGTGGTAAAACAAGTGTCGCCGAAGAAACATCACAGAGTCTGCAATTGATGGCTATTATAGAATCCCCAGGCTTCATTTTACATTGCAGTAGATTTTGCTGACCTCGCTTATCTGCGTTGTTTTCTTGTCTATTGTTCTGTATTTCAGCTATATATGGGTTAATCTTGCCTTGTTTGCACCAACTCTTTGGCCGATCAGTGGCCATCGCAAACAATGGCGGCAGTGAATCCTGCTAACCAAGGAGGCCCTAACTGAATTTGTCGGCCGCAATTTGGCAGCCAAATCTCCGTGGTTTTTGTGCTCTCCTCTGTGTTTCCGTCACCCTTTCTCTTCTCAGCTCTGACGATTGAATCAGCCACAAGTGAATTAGGCATAAAATACTTGTAGGTCATGGACCTAGTGCTTTTCCATTGCTCTACGATCTCTCTTCTCGATTGCATGAAACTACGGAAAAAAAAAGGTCAACATCTTTAAGTTTTTCCGCCACTCTGATCCTACGCCAACAGTCAGCCAAAATTAATCATTGAAGAAATGAAAAAGGGATTAAATAAAAAAAATCCAAGTCTTAAATGAAAGGATCTGGTTGGAATCTTAAAGTGTGGTAGAAAGAACTACATACGATTTTTTCTACGACACTTTAGAGTCTCTCTGTTATACTAGCAAAAGGGCCCGTGCATTGTAACGGAAGAAAAAAATGTCACATGCTCATAATTTATGAAAAATGATCTATAATCTAAGAATTTTTAGTTACGACACAAATAAAGATGAACTTATTCTGCAAAAGTGCAATTCAAGATTTCCACTTGCCAAATGCCGCATGAGAGCATGAAATAGATTCAAAATACAGCAACCACTCTGTATGCATATCTGGTCGATGTTGTGTACGTCGGACGCCGCTATGCTCGCATGCATACTATCGTACGTGAGTGAAAGAAGAAATCAAGATGAACTAATCCACAGACCATTGGGGCAAAACAAAATATTCACGGTCTAGTTAGTGGTATACAATCTGACAACCTATCATAGATAGTTGGCCTCTTCCACAAATAGTCCATTTCATCTTCTCCTACAAATTCCTATTGCTTGATTTGAATGAGCCTAATAGAAGAAAAGAAGAAAAGATAAACAAAAAAAAGAAAACAATTAAACAAAAATCGCTTTGATTCGAATCAGTTTGATAGAAGAAAAGAAGAAAAGGTAAACAGAAAAGGAAAAAAATTAAACGAAAAATCGCTTTGATTTGAATCAGCCTGATAGAAGAAAAGAAGAAAAAGTAAACAAAAAGGTAAAACATTAAACAAAAATTGCTTGATTTGAATCGGACTGATAGAAAAAGAGAAGAAAAGGTAAACAAAAAAAGGAAAAAATATGCTAGGACAGCATTTGAACCCGGGTGTCCACGAAGAAGGGGCGCGCTCTAGCCTATATGCTAGGACAGATTAGTTGTCAAACTGCGGTTCAACATTTTATAAACCAATACACGACGAGGCGATTTGTGAAACCGTTTTCTTTTGACTTATGGGTGACATAGTTGGTAATTTTAAGCAACTTTAGAGGCAATGTTTATGACATACGATAGAAGCATTATTTGCTTTATTAGTAGCTAAAACTAAAGATTATCTTTGAATCTACATAGAATAGATTAGTAGATTGAAATAGTTAACTAGTCTAATTCAAAAAAAAAAATCATTGCATCCGTTTAATTTCAATCAGGTCAAAATAAAAAAGTCGAAGACAATTCTTGACCAAAGAATCCATGAAAGGAAAGAAAGAAAAATAATATAAGAATAGACTAATAAAAAGTAAAAGGAAAACCAGCGAATCTTCCATGCTTAAATATCCCGCAAGATGCTTCAAAATAGCATGGTGCAAGGACATAATTGTTCCCTCGGTTCTACTTTTTTCGCAGCACGGCATCCTCCCAGCATAGCTGCTCTATCTACGCACAATCCCATTTTTTTCAGATGGCAACTTTCTTTGTCTAGAGCATGTCAAATTGTGTTTTTTAGGCTTTTTGTACATGACAACTATATCAGTTGTAGCATGACATTTTTGGTGTTTGAATTTTTTTTAGACATTTACACAACTCTATGTGCTATAGCATGGCAACCCATTTTCTCCAAAAACACGACATATCCCTTTGATATAGCATCCACAATTTCCAAACATGGTGATAACTTTTTTGCATTGTAGCGTGGCAATTATCTATGTTGTCGCATGTCAATGTCTATTCTATAGCATGGCAATTATATATAATGTATGGTAAAAAAAATCTATTTGATGTAGCATGATAATTATCTTCCTGTGGCATGGCATTTTCCTGAAGTCATGAGGGAACTTTTGTCTTCGTAGCATGTAAATTCTCTAAGTTGTAGTATGACAATTTTTAGAAGTTTATTTTTTTGCAAGCTTCTAGGTTGGAGCATGACAATTCTCTAGATGTTGGAGTTGTTGGGGAAGGTAGCATAAATTCAAAATTTTCCTACGCATGTTCAGATCTTCCTATGGAGAGACCAGCAACGAGAGAGGGGTAAGAGCATCTTCATACCTTTGAAGATCGCTAAGCGGAAGCGTTGCTAGAACGCGGTTGATGGAGTCGTACTCGTAGCGATTCCGATCTAGTGCCGAACAACGGCACCTCCGCGTTCAACACACGTGCAGCCCGGTGACGTCTCCCGCACCTTGATCCAGCAAGGAGGAGGTAGAGGTTGGGGAAGAAGTCCAGCAACACGACGGCGTGGTGTCGATGGAGAGACGAGGTCTCCCGGCAGGGCTTCGCCAAGCATCGGCGGAGAGGAGGAGGAGGAAGAGCAGGGCTGCGCCGAGAGAGAGGGAAAACCGTGTGTCTCGATGGCCAAAACCCCTCTCTATTTATAGGAGGAGGGGGAGGGCTGCGCCAGCCCTAGGGTTCCCTCCCTAGGGGCCGGCAGCCACCAGATGGGAGAGGGGGGGCGGCGGCTAGGGTGGGAGGGGGTGTGGCGCACCACCTGGTGGGCCTAAGGCCCACCTGCGCCTAGGGTTGCCCCCTCTCCCCACCACTTGCGCATTGGGCTGGGTGTGGGAGGCGCACCAGCCCACCTAGGGGCTGGTTCCCTCCCGCACTTAGCCCATCTAGCCTCTTGGGGTCGTTGCCCCCCTTCGGTGGACCCCCAGGGCCACCTCCGGTGGTCCCGGTGGTCCTGGTACGTTACCCGTGACGCCCGAAACACTTCCGGTGTCCGAAACCATCCGTCCTATATATCAATCTTTACCTCCGGACCATTTCGGAGCTCCTCGTGATGTCCGGGATCTCATCCGGGACTCCGAACAACTTTCGGTAACCTCGTATAGCAATTCCCTATAACCCTAGCGTCATCGAACCTTAAGTGTGTAGACCCTACGGGTTCGGGAGACAGGCAGACATGACCGAGACACCTCTCTGGCCAATAACCATCAGCCGGGTCTGGATACCCATGGTGGCTACCACTTGCTCCACGATGATCTCATCGGATGAACCACGATGTCAAGGATTCAATCAATCCCATATACGATTCCCTTTGTCTGTCGGTATAGAACTTGCCCGAGATTCGATCGTCGGTATACCTATACCTTGTTCAATCTCGTTACCGGTAAGTCTCTTTACTCGTTCCGTGGCACGTCATCGTGTGACTAAATCCTTAGTCACATTGAGCTCATGATGATGTTCTACCGAGTGGGCCCAGAGATAC
Organism: Hordeum vulgare subsp. vulgare; assembly: GCF_904849725.1. Lineage (NCBI taxonomy): Eukaryota > Viridiplantae > Streptophyta > Magnoliopsida > Poales > Poaceae > Hordeum > Hordeum vulgare. Next base: position 106,243,358 of record NC_058524.1, on the reverse strand, counting down.
CTCTCTGTCACACGGAGTGACAAATCCCGATCTCGATTCGTACCAACCCAACAGACACTTTCGGAGGTACCCGTAGTGCACCTTTATAGTCACCCAGTTACGTTGTGACGTTTGATACACCCAAAGCACTCCTACGGTATCCGGGAGTTGCACAATCTCACGGTCGAAGGAAAAGATACTTGACATTAGAAAAGCTTTAGCATACGAACAATACGATCTAGTGCTATGCTTAGGATTGGGTCTTGTCCATCACATCATTCTCCCAATGATGTGATCCCGTTATCAATGACATCTAATGCCCATGATCAGGAAACCATGATCATCTATTGACTAACGAGCTAGCCAACTAGAGGCTTGCTAGGGACACATTGTGATATATTTATTCACACATGTATTACTGTTTCCTGTTAATACAATTATAGCATGAACAATAGACGATTATCATGAACAAGGAAATATGATAATAACCATTTTATTATTGCCTCTAGGGCATATTTCCAACAGTCTCCCACTTGCACTAGAGTCAATAATCTAGTTACATTGTGATGTATCGAACACCCATAGCATTATGGTGTTGATCATGTTTTGCTCGTGGAAGAGGTTTAGTCAACGGGTCTGCAATATTCAGATCCGTGTGTACTTTACAAATATCTATCACTCCACTCTAGACATGGTCCTGGATGGAGTTGTAGCGGCGCTTGATGTGCTTCGTCTTCCGGTGAAACCTGGGCTCCTTGGCTATGGCAATGGCTCCAGTGTTATCACAGAAGAGTGTCATAGGACCCGACGCGCTTGGAACCACTCCAAGGTCGGTGATGAGCTCCTTCATCCAAATTCCTTCATGAGTTGCTTCTGAAGCAGCTATGTACTCCGCTTCACATGTAGATGCTGCCACGACTTCTTGCTTGCTGCTGCACCAGCTCACTGCCCCACCATTCAACACATATACGTATCCGGTCTGTGACTTAGAGTCATCCGGATCTGTGTCGAAGCTAGCGTCGACGTAACCCTTTACGACGAGCTCTTCGTCACCTCCATAAACGAGAAACATTTCCTTAGTCCTTTTCAGGTACTTAAGGATATTCTTGACCGCTGTCCAGTGTTCCGTACCGGGATCACTTTGGTACCTCCCCACCAAACTTATGGCAAGATTTATATCAGGTCTGGTACACAGCATGGCATACATTAGAGAGCCCACGGCTAAAGCGTAGGGGACAGAACTCATCTTCTCTCTATCTGCTGCCGTGGTCGGCGACTCAGTCTTACTCAATCTCATACCTTGCAAAACTGGCAAGAACCCTTTCTTTGAGTTTTCCATATTGAACTTCTTCAATATCTTGTCAAGGTATGTACTTTGCGAAAGACCTATGAGGCGTCTCGATCTATCTCTATAGATCTTGATGCCTAATATGTATGCAGCTTCTCCAAGGTCCTTCATTGAAAAACTCTTGTTCAAATAGGCCTTTATGCTCTCCAACATCTCTATATTATTCCCCATAAATAATATGTCATCCACATATAGTATGAGGAAAGCTACAGAGCTCCCACTCACTTTCTTGTACAGACAGGCTTCTCCGTAAACCTGTATGAACCCAAACGCTTTAATCACCTCATTAAAGCGAATGTTCCAACTCCGAGATGCTTGCACCAGCCCATAGATGGAGCGCTGGAGCTTGCATACTTTGTTAGCACCCTTAGGGTCGACAAAACCTTCTGGTTGCATCATATACAACTCTTCCTTAAGGTTCCCGTTAAGGAACGCTGTTTTGACGTCCATTTGCCAAATTTCATAATCATAAAAGGCGGCAATTGCTAACATGATTCGGACTGATTTCAGCTTCGCTACGGGAGAGAAAGTCTCTTCGTAGTCAACTCCTTGAATTTGTCGAAAACCCTTTGCGACAAGTCGAGCTTTGTAAACGGTTACATTACCGTTTGCATCAGTCTTCTTCTTGAAGATCCATTTATTTTCTATGGCTCGCCGGTCATCGGGCAAGTCCACCAAAGTCCATACTTTGTTTTCATACATGGATCCTATCTCGGATTTCATAGCCTCAAGCCATTTGTTGGAATCCGGGCCCGCCATTGCTTCTTCATAGTTCGAAGGTTCACCGTTGTCTAACAACATGATTTCCATCACAGGGTTGCCGTACCACTCTGGTGCGGAGCGTGCCCTTGTGGACCTTCGTGGTTCAGTAGTAACTTGATCCGAAGCTTCATGATCATCATCATTAACTTCCTCTTCAGTCGGTATAGGCGCCACAGGAACAGCTTCCCGCGCTGCCCTACTATCCTGTTCGAGAGGGGGTGCAATTACCTCATCAAGTTCTACCTTCCTCCCACTTAATTATTTCGAGAGAAACTCTTTCTCTAGAAAGGATCCGTTCTTGGCAACAAAGGTTTTACCTTCGGATCTAAGATAGAAGGTATGCCCAATAGTTTCCGTAGGGTATCCTATGAATACGCATTTCTCCGCTTTGGGTTCGAGCTTTTCTGGTTGAAGTTTCTTCACATAAGCATCGCAGCCCCAAACTTTAAGAAACGACAACTTAGGTTTCTTGCCAAACCATAGTTCATACGGTGTCGTCTCAACGGATTTAGACGGTGCCCTATTTAAAGTGAATGCTGCAGTTTCTAATGCGTATCCCCAAAATGACAGCGGTAAGTCGGTGAGAGACATCATAGATCGTACCATATCTAATAAAGTGCGATTACGACGTTCAGACACTCCGTTGCGCTGCGGTGTGCCAGGCGGCGTCAGTTGTGAAACGATTCCACACTTCCTTAGGTGTGTGCCAAACTCGTGACTCAAATATTCTCCTCCACGATCAGATCGTAGACATTTAATTTTTCTGTCACGTTGATTCTCAACCTCACTCTGAAATTCCTTGAACTTTTCAAACGTCTCAGATTTGTGCTTCATCAAGTAGATATACCCATACCTACTCAAATCATCGGTGAGGGTGAGAACATAACGATAACCACCGCGAGCTTCAACGTTCATTGGACCACACACATCAGTATGTATTATTTCCAATAAGTCGGTTGCTCTCTCCATTATTCCTGAGAATGGAGTCTTAGTCATCTTGCCCATGAGGCACGGTTCGCATGTGTCAAATGATTCAAAGTCAAGAGACTCTGATAGTCCATCAGTATGGAGCTTCTTCATGCGTTTAACGCCGATATGACCAAGGCGGCAGTGCCACAAGTATGTGGGACTATCATTATCAACTTTGCATCTTTTGGTACTCACACTATGAATATGTGTAACATCACGATCGAGATTCATCAAGAATAAATCATTCATCAGCGGAGCATGACCATAAAACATATCACTCATATAAATAGAACAATCATTATTCTCTGACTTAAATGAGTAGCCGTCTCGCATTAAGCAAGACCCTGATACAATGTTCATGCTTAAAGCTGGTACTAAATAACAATTATTAAGGTTTAAAACTAATCCCGACGGTAGATGTAGAGGTAGCGTGCCGACGGCGATCACATCGACCTTTGAACCATTCCCGACGCGCATCGTCACCTCGTCCTTGGTCAGTCTCTGCTTATTCCGCAGTTCCTGCTTTGAGTTGCAAATGTGAGCAACAGCACCGGTATCAAATACCCAGGAGCTACTACGAGCGCTGGTAAGGTACACATTAATAACATGTATATCACATATACCTTTAACGCTGCCAGCCTTCTTGTCCGCTAAGTATTTGGGGCAGTTCCGCTTCCAGTGACCCTTTCCCTTGCAATAGATGCACTCAGTCTCAGGCTTGGGTCCGTTCTTTTTCTTCTTCCCGGCATCTGGCTTACCGGGCGCGGCAACAGCTTTGCCGTCTTTCTTGAAGTTCTTCTTACCCCTGCCTTTCTTGAAACTAGTGGTCTTGTTGACCATCAACACTTTATGCTCCTTCTTGATTTCTACTTCTGCAGACTTGAGCATCGAGTACAACTCGGGAATGGTCTTCTCCATCCCTTGCATGTTGTAGTTAAGCACAAAGCCTTTGTAGCTTGGTGGGAGAGACTGGAGGATTCTGTCAATTATAGCATCATCCGGAAGTTCGACTCCAAGTGAAGTCAGACGACCGTGTAACCCAGACATTTTGAGTATGTGCTCACTGACAGAACTGTTCTCCTCCATCTTACAGCTAAAGAACTTGTCGGAGACTTCATATCTCTCGACACGGGCATGAGCTTGAAAAACTAGCTTCAGCTCCTGGAACATCTCATATGCCCCGTGTTGCTCAAAACGTTTTTGGAGCCCCGTTTCTAAACTGTATAACATGCCACACCTGACCAGAGAGTAGTCATCACTCCGCGTTTGCCAGACGTTCAGAATGTCCTGGGCTGCTGCGGGAGCGGGAGGGTCACCTAGCGGCGCATTAAGGACATAAGCCTTTTTAGCTGCTTCAAGGATGAGCTTCAAGTTGTGAACCCAGTCCGCATAGTTGCTACCATCATCTTTCAGCTTGTTTTTCTCTAGGAATGCGTTGAAGTTGAGGTTGACGTTGGACATCTACAATATTTATAAAGACAACTTTTTAGACTAAGTTCATGACAATTAAGTTCATTTAATCAAATTAAGTATGAACTCCCACTTAAATCGACATCCCTCTAGTCATCTAAGTGATACATGATCCATGTTGACTAACCCGTGTCCGATCATCACGTGAGACGGACTAGTCACCATGGTGAGCAACTTCATGCTGATCGTATTCAACCATACGACTCATGTTCGACCTTTCGGTCCCTTGTATTCGAGGTCATGTCTGTACATGCTAAGCTCGTCGAGTCAACCTAGGTGTTTCGCGTGTGTAAATCTGACTTACACCCGTTGTATGCGAACGTTAGAATCTATCACACCCGATCATCACGTGGTGCTTCGAGACAACTAACCTTCGCAACGGTGCACACTTAGGGGAATACGTTCTCGAAATTTTAAGAGGGATCATCTTATTATGCTACCGTCGTTTTAAGCAATAAGATGTAAAACATGATAAACATCACAATGCAATCATATAGTGACATGATATGGCCATTATCATCTTTGCTCTTTCGATCTCCATCTTCAGGCATCGCATGATCATCATTGTCACCGGCGTGACACCATGATCTCCATCATCATGATCTCCATCATCGTGTCTCCGTGAAGTCGTCACGCCAACTACTACTATCACTACTACTATGGCTAACCGTTAGCAATGAAGTAAAAGTAGTAAGCACATGGCGTTGCATCTCATACAATAAATTAAGACAACTCCTATGGCTCCTGCCGGTTGTCATACTCATCGACATGAAAGTCGTGAAACCTATTACAATAACATGATCATCTCATACATCATACATGCAACATCACAACTTTGGCCATATCACATCACATGTCAAACCCTGCAAAAACAAGTTAGACGTCCTCTAATTGTTGTTGCAAGTTTTACGTGGCTGATTTGGGTTTCTAGCAAGAACGCCTTCTTACCTACGTGACAGCCACAACGATGATATGCCAAAGCTATTTACCCTTCATAAGGACCCTTTTCATCAAATCCAATCCGACTAGAGTAGGATAGACAGACACCCGCTAGCCACCTTTATGCACGATGTGCATGTCTGTCGGTGGAACCAGTCTCACGTAAGCGTACGTGTAAAGTCGGTCCGGGCCGCTTCATCCCACAATACCGACGGAAAAGAATAAGACTAGTAACGGCAAGCAAATTGACAAATCATCGCCCACAACTTTTGTGTTCTACTCGTGCATAGAATCTACGCATAGAAAACCTGGCTCTGATGCCACTGTTGGAGAACGTAGTATAAATTCAAAATTTTCCTACGCATGTTAAGATCTTCCTATGGAGAGACCAGCAATGAGAGAGGGGTAAGAGCATCTTCATACCTTTGAAGATCGCTAAGCGAAAGCGTTGCTAGAACGCGGTTGATGGAGTCGTACTTGTAGCGATTCCGATCTAGTGCCGAACAACGGCACCTCCGCGTTCAGCACACGTGCAGCCCGGTGACGTCTCCCGCACCTTGATCCAGCAAGGAGGAGGGAGAGGTTGGGGAAGAAGTCCAGCAACACGACGGCGTGGTGTCGATGGAGAGACGAGGTCTCCCGGCAGGGCTTCGCCAAGCACCGGCGGAGAGGGGGAGGAGGAAGAGCAGGGCTGCGCCGAGAGAGAGGGAAAACCGTGTGTCTCAATGGCCAAAACCCCTCTCTATTTATAGGAGAAGGGGGAGGGCTGCGCCACCCCTAGGGTTCCCTCCCTAGGGGCCGGCGGCCACCAGATGGGAGAGGGGGCGGCGGCTAGGGTGGGAGGGGGTGTGGCGCACCACCTGGTGGGCCTAAGGCCCACCTGCGCCTAGGGTTGCCCCCTCTCCCCACCACTTGCGCATTGGGCTGGGTGTGGGAGGCGCACCAGCCCACCTAGGGGCTGGTTCCCTCCCGCACTTAGCCCATCTAGCCTCTTGGGGTCGTTGCCCCCCTTCGGTGGACCCCCGGGGCCACCTCCGGTGGTCCCGGTGGTCCTGGTACGTTACCGGTGACGTCCGAAACACTTCCGGTGTCCGAAACCATCCGTCCTATATATCAATCTTTACCTCCGGACCATTCCGGAGCTCCCCGTGATGTCCGGGATCTCATCCGGGACTCCGAACAACTTTCGGTAACCTCGTATAGCAATTCCCTATAACCCTAGCGTCATCGAACCTTAAGTGTGTAGACCCTACGGGTTCGGGAGACAGGCACACATGACCGAGACACCTCTCTGGCCAATAACCATCAGCGGGGTCTGGATACCCATGGTGGCTCCCACTTGCTCCACGATGATCTCATCGGATGAACCACGGTGTCAAGGATTCAATCAATCCCGTAGACGATTCCCTTTGTCTGTCGGTATAGAACTTGCCCGAGATTCGATCGTCGGTATACCTATACCTTGTTCAATCTCGTTACCGGTAAGTCTCTTTACTCGTTCCGTAGCACGTCATCGTGTGACTAACTCCTTAGTCACATTGAGCTCATGATGATGTTCTACCGAGTGGGCCCAGAGATACCTCTCCGTCACACGGAGTGACAAATCCCGATCTCGATTCGTACCAACCCAACAGACACTTTCGGAGGTACCCGTAGTGCACCTTTATAGTCACCCACTTACGTTGTGACGTTTGATACACCCAAAGCACTCCTACGGTATCCGGGAGTTGCACAATCTCACGGTCGAAGGAAAAGATACTTGACATTAGAAAAGCTTTAGCATACGAACAATACGATCTAGTGCTATGCTTAGGATTGGGTATTGTCCATCACATCATTCTCCCAATGATGTGATCCCGTTATCAATGACATCTAATGCCCATGATCAGGAAACCATGATCATCTATTGACTAACGAGCTAGCCAACTAGAGGCTTGCTAGGGACACATTGTGATATATTTATTCACACATGTATTACTGTTTCCTGTTAATACAATTATAGCATGAACAATAGATGCTTATCATGAACAAGGAAATATGATAATAACCATTTTATTATTGCCTCTAGGGCATATTTCCAACAGGAGCATCTCTTTCGGCTCCCCAAGAGCGTGAAATAGCGTCGCCTGGGGTGCCCGGCTTAATAATCAGCTTGGGGGTGGGGAGGGGGCTCGGGTTCCAGTCCCCCCCCAAAGATCGCCCAACTGTTTTTTGAAAAAAAAACTCGGTCAAAGTAAGTTCATTATTTTTCATTGAAATTTGTACGAAAGTGAAATAAAAACATAATTAAACTAAGTCGCCGCACTATGTCGTCGCCGCCCATCACCGCCACCTTCTACATGCTGAGAAGCTTGTAGAAATTGGTGTTGTCACCGCCGTCATCGTCATCGTTGTCGTCGTCGTCGTCCTGCGCTCTGTCGCCGTCCTTGCTGCACCCCTGCCCTGGGTCGCCGTGGCGAACGGGGTTGGAAGGCCGCGACGCCTCCTCGTCGTTGTCTCGAGGATGACGACGCCGCCTTCCTCGCGGCCACGGTGTCGGGCGACGATCTCGTCAAGGGCGTGGCACTGGCGCTCCTTCTCTTTCCGGACGTAGTCGTCCCGCGCCCATTTAAAGGCGATCTCGTCATCGGCGGCCATGGCCAGATGCTCCTGCTTGATGGGAAGGAGTCTTGACTCCGTCTTCGGCTTGACGAGGCGGGAGGAGGCGCCGGGCTCGTTGATGACGATGTCGCCACTGCACGTGTGCCACCCCAGCGGCGTCTCCTGCGGCTCCGACTTAACAAGGAGCGTCGGTGACCCGGAAGAACGGGAGCGGGAGACGGACGAGGAGGACGATGTCGTCTCCATCTGCCTCGGCGTCCAGAAGTTGCCGCAACGGCGGGAGAAGGCGGGTGACGGTGGGTACTCGTACCGCGGCGAGTTGCTGCCCTCGATGTGCTCGAGGACGGCCTCCAATGTGCGGCTGGGGATGCCCCACCATTGGCGGCGCCCCTCGGAGTTGTGGCGTCCGCGTGGTTCAACCCCGTTGGTGGAGACGAGCTGGTCGGCGTTGCCGGCGTTCGAAGTCGGGGGCGTACCTCGGTAGGTTGCGCGAGCTCTCCGACAGTGACGACCGGATGCGCGTGATCTCCGCCCGCCGATCAGCTCCAGAGGGCGGAAGGGGCAGCGGGACTCCGTCGGTGCTCAGCCTCCACGATCCTGGCACCCTCATGTCCGATGGCACATGGGGCGTACCTCGGCAGGTTGCGCGAGCTCTCCGACAATGACGACCGGATGCTCGCGATCTCCGCCCGTCGTTCAGCTCCAGAGGGCGGAGGGGGCACCGAGACTCCATCGGTGCTCAGCCTCCACGATCCCGACACCCTCATGTACGGTGGCGCGGGGTAGTCCGCCTCGTAGAAAAGGTGGGCCTCGTCCTCGTGGAGATGACGACAGCCGAAGCCATTGGCAGGAACTGACGGGACGTGCGTCGTCGGGACTGAAAGTGCATGCTATGCCCCTAATCGACTTTTGGTGTTAATGACAACACATACATAGGAAACTAATCCTATTTGTTGAGTGTATCTCAGGATGGCAAGTACTTTAGTAGATTGAGAACTATGTGCCAAAGGTGGTGTGAGAAGATCGGGATTTATATTTCAAGAAGGCTCGGGATTGAGAAAAGATGATGTAGACTATCCTTTTTAGTTTACTATTATTGAGTATAGGGATCCCGCACTATTAAGAGGGGATCACAGGTTTTGCGATGAACTTGCACATACCACATCTTCACTATCCTACCCAATACCACATATTCTCTACTCTGTTCCTATCTTAAAACAGGTCTATTGCCTCGGACTTCCGCCTCCCTCCGGAAGTCCGAGGGCCGGACGACCGGCAGGCTTCGGAAATCCGGAGCCCTCCACCAGAAGTATTTGAGTCATATAACTCGGAATTCTGGCTCCCTCCGGACATCCGAGGGCCGGACGTCCGACCAGCTTCGGAAATCCGGAGCCCTGCACCAGAAGAACATGAGCTCTATAACTCGGATTTCCGGCTCCCTCCGGACGTCCGAGGGCCGGACGTCCGTCCTCTTTCGGAAATCCGGAACCCCCCACCAGAAGAAGTTGAGTCGAATAACTCGGATTTCCGGCCTTCTCCGGACGTCCGATCGCTGTTCAAATTCACAGTGTTTCCAGTCATAGCTACAGCCCTCGGACGACCGACCCCTGTCGGACGTCCGACCCCTTGCGGACGCCCGGACTTCCGAGAACCGCCGGACGTCCGGACCCTGTGTGACTTAAAGTGTCCCCAGCGGCTGTTTTACACTCCCCACTATATATACCCCTCACCCACTTCATGAGTGGGTGTTCAACACAACTAAAATACATCCAAGAACACCTTTCTTCTCACTCACTCTTGTCTACACCAAATCTTAGATCCCAAGAGCATTTGTGAGTCCCTTTGAGTGTTGTTCCAATCAAAAGATAGATCGTCTCCCTCTCCTCCTTCCCACCAAAGTGATTTGTGATTTGAGCAAGTTTTGAGCAATCCCCGTGATCTTGTTACTCTTGGAGGTTGGAGACTCCTAGGCGGTAGGAGTCTTCGGAGAGGAATCAAACCATTGTGATTTCCCCCGAAAAGTTTGTGAAGGTTTGGAAGCCACCTCAAGGCTTACCACTAGTGGTTGAGAAACGCCTTCGTGGAGTTATCTCAAAGGGAGAATAGGGTGAGCCTTCATGGCGTTGGTGTGCCTTCGTGGTAACATCCGCCCCTCTAACGGTGACGTAGCTTCCCTCCAAGGAAGTGAACATCGGGATACATCCTTGTCTCTCTTGGAGTTTCGGTTATTCCTAACCCTAACTCTCTACTTGTGTTAATCCTTATTACGTACTTGTATTTGATTATTGTTTACCGCTTGTCTTACTTCACTCTAAATAGCTTACTCCTTGTCGTAGCAATTATTAGGCCTACACTCATATTCCGCACTTTTGCCTAAAATTGCTAAGTAATTATTAAAATTTGGAATTGTACCTATTCACCCCCCTCTAGGTCCATCTCGATCCTTTTCAGGGACGCGCATCGTCGCGCCTTCACTACGCCGCCCGTGAATCACTCGAAGGGTGTCCGACGACGCAATCTTCACATTAATTCCTGCGGGAACGAGGCGATGAGGACGACGACCGCGCGCGCCGATCGCTGAGTCGGCAGGCCCAGAGTTTTTTCGCACCGAAAATGTTTCCGTTGGCGCCCCTAGACGACCCCGAACGCGCTGGGTTCGGCCTGGGACCGCCGAAGCCAATTTCGGTCCTAGCCGGCGAAAAACGGGCTCCTAAGGACGCGGCTGAGCCATTTTTTCCCGTTGGTAAAAAAAATGACCAGCAGGAGGGGGGAGGGGGTGTGTTGGGGGCGCGGTTGGAGTTGTTCTCACGTGTGTGTGATGGAGTAGTGGGTAAATAGTCGGACAACATGCAATGCTCCCGGAAACCTCCCAGAGCGCACGATGGCACATTAGGGGCTCCTTTGATTCACAGGGTTGGGGAAGCATAGGAATAGAAAACATTCAGGAATAGGATGTACTGTCCACTAAAATCCTATGTCGAGTAAGCAAAACAAAGGAAAATTTTCATGAAGTCCAACTTCATGCTTGTTTCCTGTGAAAATGAACTAAGAAGTTCCTATAGGATTGGTTCCCGAGGAATGCAATCCTGCGAATCAAACAACATGTAGAGAGAAAAATTCAGAGGGTGCAAATTCTGTAAAATTCATATGCAAATCCTGTGAATCAAAGGAGGCCTAAGCCTGTGATTTTCTTTTTCTCTCTTTATTGCAGGTACATTTTTCTCCTTTTATCCCCCTTCATGAAATTTTGCTAGATCGTCTTGGATTCTCAACCAACCGCTGGGCAGTTGAAAAACAGACATGTGACATTAGCTGCAAACCAAACAGGGTTCGGCTGCAATACAAGCAATCAGAGCTCAACAAAAAAAAAAAGCATCCGTATCCTTGATTCGGTCAACTATAATACCTACTGAAACACCATCCTACACCTACGCAACCCGCTGGCAACACGTTCCCGACGGATCCTACAGTCGATCCCACCCGCCTCCTGACCGACACACCACTGCATGTCGTGGCCAAACCAGCCTCCACTCCACTCGCACGTGCAAACCAACTGCATCCACATTCCGGCGACTGAAATTCCATGTCCATTTCGCATGGCTTGGCACTAGCCCGAGCAGCGGCCGACCGGCGACCAAGCGAAGAAAGGGAGATGCGGACCGGACGGACTCGTGATCCGCTCGACAGCTAGGGGGTCGTCGTTGTCGTCGTCGGCGCCGGTCCATGCGGTATGGCCGTATGGGTTCCGGCCATCCACCGCTATCGCGCCCCCGCGGGCGTCGACAGGGTCCCGTGGTCTACTCCGTGGCGTAGGTTGCTGTCGAGTGTCGACTGTCGTGGCTGAGCTCAGAGCTGAACGCTTTACTCAGTTAGTTAGGCGTTGAACGGAGGCAGGCAGGCCGAACGAACGAGCTCGTCGCGGAGTGTGGTCGACGTACGGCGAATGGTGGATTGGTGGGCGACGATGTGGCGGCCGGTGCCGTGCCGGCTCGTCGGCGTGCGGGCAATTGGAATGGCGCGGGAAAGCTTGAGCTTTACAGCTCCAAAGGTTTCTTTGCCTGTCCGTCTGTCTCTCCTTGTGAACGTGTGGAATAAATGGGAAAACCCTTGCCTTTCGATCTGTTTTAATAGAGCAAAGGGAGCTGTTGGGATCATCAAATCGTACTTGTTTGTTTTGGTTCAGGAATGAATGTGGAACACGTACGTGCCACCCTCTGTTTTTTTCTAAAGGAAAGGCAAAGAATGTGAAACACGACTCCACGATCAGATGGAGCAGTCTGAAGTCTGAACGTTGGAGAGTACGACCACAACAAAAAGGCAGAGATAAGATGGCGTGACAAATGTTTCTCGGTTTGGGCTTTGGAGGGCGGCGTTTTGGTGCCCACATGTCGATGCGTTAAAGTAAAACAGGTAAAGCATTCAAAATAACCTAAAAAGTTAGCATCGAGGATGTTCAAGTGTGCTAGAAGCATGCAAAATTTCATAGGCAAATGGTATTCAAGGTGCCCATGGAAAAGTTAAATTAAATTGGTTGTTGTAGAAACTTAAAAAAAACACACATTTGGAGACTTTCTGTTATTTTTTCCTAGAGCTCCTCGAATGCCATTTTGCCCATGAAATTTTGCGCACTCGGCCATTTTCGATGCCAAAACAATCACGATTTTTATTTTTGATCTTTCTCAAATTTACTGTTCATAAAAAATAGATGAGCTTGGGGTCATGTATGGATTACCGCTCAGTTTGGTGTTTACTCTTCTTTTTTATCTTATGTTTCCAAACACCTCGTGGAATTCTGTAATGTGAGGTCACTTGAAAATCGTAAATAACACGAAATAACTTAAAAACTATGAAGAAAAAACATGACAACAATTAAACAATGTTCAGTTCTCTCCCGTGATGATCATTTTGTGTACCGAGTATGCAATTACAGTGTAAAGAAATCAAAATCTAGTCATCCTGTGTATATGTTTTATCCACACATCTAATCTAGCTCCCAAAACAATCTAAACAAAGGTGAAAGCAGACGCTAAAAAATTGAGCATCTACACCGATCAAAATGGCCTCTTGAGCCCCTTGAAGTCAACCGTCTCGATGCACTCTACGCTGCCCCTGAAGCCATTGAGCAGCTTGAGCAGCTCGCTGGCCCGATCCTTGGTGACGCCGCCGCAGCCCACCTGGAGCAGCAGGAGCAGCTTCTGGAAGGCGCCCACACGCAGCGCCTCGGCACAGCACGCGGCGGCGGCGGTGTCTGATGCGCGGCAGAGGCGCCAGAGCGCGGAGACGGCGAACTCGGTGGCCATGTCGGACACGCGGAACATCTTCTTGACCAGAACCGGCACGACCAGCGCGTGGGCACGCGCGGACTCGAGGCCGGCGTCGGCGCAGAGGACGCCGTCGAGCATGGCCAGCGCCTTCTCGCTCGTCCCCTTGTCGGCGTCCACGAGGAGCTCCGCCACGACGGGCACCGCGCCTAGCTCGGCGAAGCGGGCTGCCGCGCGGTCGCTGCCGGAGACGAGGTAGTATGCCGTGACGAGGGCGGCCTTAGTGGCCTGCGGGGACACGGGGTTCCTGACGAGGCCGACGAGCGCGCCGCACACGCCGGGCGTCCTCGCGATGACGTCGACGGTGTGCCGGTCGGCGGACGAGGCGAGCTCGCGGAGGACGATGGCGGCGCTGGCCCGCGCGGCGAGGTCGCCGTGGGAGAGCACCGAGACGAGGGTCTTGAGCGACGCCGGGGAGGCAATGCAGCGCCGCGCCTCGTCGTCGAGCGGGAAGAACACGGTAAGTGCCGCCAGGATCTTCCCCAGCGCGCCGAGTACGGCGGCGCTGGTGCCTTCCACGGGCTCCCCGGCGAGGCTCTGGAAAGCCGACGAGAGCTGGCGTGCGGCACCGGCGGCCGCGAGGCAGCGGCGGTTGCGGTCGCTCTCCTTGCCGATGGCCCTGGCCCTGGCGGCCACCTGCCCGCAGGCCGCCGCGTTGCCGCGCCTGGCGGCGGCAGAGACGGCGTCGAGCACCTCGGCCGCATCGGCCTCGGCGACGGGCACCTTGGGCGTGGGCACCCGCTCGGCGCGGTTGGCGACGCACCAGTCCTGGATCATGCGGCGGGTGGCGTGGTTGGGGACGAGGTCGGCGAGGCGCACGGGGCCGCCGGTGACGGGGCACGTGGCTCGGCCCCGCGCCAGCCACCCCTCCACGCTCTCCCGGTCGTAGGTGATCCCCGTGGGCGCCGTGACCGGGTCCTTCATCAGCTCGAGCGAGATCGGGCACCGGAAGTGCGCCGGCACGGCCAGCTCCCCGTCGTCCGCCACCTGCGGCCGCCTGATCCCTCGCCGCAGCAGCGGCAGCTCCGGCACCAGCCTCGTCGCCCGCGACATGGGCAGAACCATCCTCCGAACGGGTAGCTGGGTCGGTCGGTCGCGCACGCACGTTGCCGCGGCCGGAATGTTTGAATGGAATGGAGTTGAAGTCGTTGGCGTCGGTTGGAAGTTGGAAGGGAGAGAGAGAGAGGGAGAGGTTGGGGGAGGTAGTGGGGCGGAGGAGAGGGCATATATAGGTTGTGGAGTGGGAGGCGCGCGGGAAGCAGCGTGACGTACGCGTAGACCTGCGTTTGGTTGTGGTTGGGTCGAAGCGTTTGAATGTTGACCGTTGAACGCGCCAACGTTTGAACGTGCGACTCCGGCGCTCTGCTCGGCTCGCGTGGAGGCCCAGTGCCAGTCGCACGATATCCGATTGGTCTGCGACCTGGACGCCTGGGCCCCGCATGTCGGCCGCACCCTCGCCACGGTTAAATCGGCTCGGTAAAAGGAATATGTTCCTTGATGATTAATCAACGAAGCCAGTGAGCCACGGACAGCGTTTGCGACGCTGTTCGGCTCCTCCAAGGCCTCTACAAAATGGTTTCTTTCCGGCCGTCGAGACTTTTGGACTTGGTACGACGTGTTGCGCGTGTCCGCATGCGCGCGCGTCCCGCTCCGGTTGGTTGGGGATGGAAACGCGCGGCGACAGCTTTGCGGCTGGCTGTCCGCCTTGTTTTGCACGGTCGCCTTGTTGACTGCCGACCGGAGTGCATTTTTCGTGTTAAAGCGGCAAAGCTAGGAGGACTCGTAGGCAACACATAAAGGCAGGGTATGTATCGAGCCGGCGTCGAACAAGTCATCTCTCCATTGTGTGTGTGGTCTTTTTGTGCCGGTACAGGATAACAGGAGCGATGTTTTCTTTTTCACGAATACGCATGATCATTCCATTGGAGCGGGTGGACTAGTGAGGTCCACGTTGTTGCCATCTGCGAATCTAGAAGGAAACTGAAGGGTAGGCTCAAAAGATCAAGTTTCTAAGCCAAATTAGCAAATACATTACACTTTACATGTTAAACACTTTGATATAATTATCAAATAGCATATTTAACTGAAATAGGAATTTTTGGATGGTAGTCTTCAGCCTATTGGAGCCCCTAGTGGAATCGCCACTGTATTACCTCCATGATGATGTTTGTTGCGCAAGAAAGATGGCTTACCCGCAGGTGTCTATTTGTCATATCTTGTCATGGTTCTATGGTTGTTGGTCATTTCATATACTTGGATTGTAACATATTTTGCCTCATTGCCTTGCATTTGTCGGCTAAAATAAAAGTAAATATAAAGATAAAAAAAATCAATAGAACAAAAATGAGTTGCACAATACATATAGGTAAACGTTTGGGGCCGGCGTCCTGGCCGAACGCTTCGGCCAACCGAGCGCGCGTCATAGGATTAAGGTTAATCCTATCGTATGGCTAGCCGCGTCAGCGTTTTTTTTGCTATAATGGGTGTCGATTTTTGGTACAACCGTTCATTAAAAAAGGTACATTCACGTTCATCAGAGTTGCAATCCGAGTTCGTTAATTTTTTTGTTACAACCAATGTCATTTTTTGCTACAACTGGTGTTAATTTTGCCTACAACCGTTCACTAAAAAAGCTGCATCCACGTTCGTCAGAGTTGCAATCCGAGTTTGTCGGATTTTTTGCTACAACTAGTGTCGATTTTTTGCTACAACCGGTGTCGATTTTTGCTACAACCATCCACTAAAAATGTTGCATCCACGCTCATCAGAGTTACAACTCGAGTTCGCCGAATTCTTTTGCTACAACCGGTGTCGATTTTTGCTACAACTATTCACTAAAAATCGCTGCAATGACAACAACCAGGCGTCTTTGACCAGCGAGTCGTCTTCCTCAGGGTCAATGTGAGATGCAAGATGGGGAACGCGGACGGCCGAGGGCGAGCATCTATGTCCGTAGGTTAAATTATATGGATGTATACGTTTGTAATGTGTTTCTAAAAACCATTTTAAAAAACCAGTAAATATTTGTGCAACCATTGTATCTTAAAATTACAAAAGACAAACAAAGATCACATTGCACAAACCGAAAGAACCAGAAAAAGGAGACACAAAAATACCAAAGTAGGGTTGAGTCAGACAAAAAGTGCCTACTAAGGAAAAAAAATCGAGTTAACCGATCGAAACAGTTCTATTTATATCTTAAATGGAGACAAAAGAAATACCTTGTTCATTAACTAAAAAAATACAGTTGTCTAATTATTTTTGCAAGGGGCAATTGGCTAGGGTTTTTTTTTTTTTAGGGTAGGGCAATTGACTAGTTAATTAAGGAAAAACGGGGGAATCCCTTCTGGTTGAGCACGCATCATCGCCACCCCCTTCTCTATCTATCCTTTTCTTTTCCCAAGAAAAAAGATTTGATATGAAATTATACGACAACATATGTGGCAGATAAATTAATTTAGTATACAACGCTCTCGATCGTGCTGCGACCGGGCACCAGAAAAGCTTCAGATAGCAATGGACATTTGCTGGAACACGCTGCGCGTACCGTATCGTCGTTGCACGGCTGCGAGACGAGGAGCCAATCAATCAAAGCTGAGCTGGGTGCCTGGATACACCATACACCATCACCACCATCCTAGGCTACCACTGTCCGCGGTACGTGCCTGTATCCATCAGAAAAATTCCTGGTCGACTGCAAATTCCGCGTTACGTTTCAGGGACCGGTGCGTCGTCGTCGACCACCGCGCAATCCTTGCCTGTCGTATTGAGCCGGCATAAAGCCGGCCGTGGCAGCATCTTCCATGATGGGATGTCGTGATGGGTAGAGAGCTAGTAGATGCCAACGGGCATTGTCGAGCCGAGCAGATCTCGCCGGAGATACATATGCTGCAAGCGCAAGTGGCGGTCGATGTGGTCTATGGCATCTTTGCTCCTATGGTTGGACAGGGACGAGTCAGGTGGCAGACACGCTTTGGTGTTTCTCTGAGCTGAGCTGCTGCCGTCTCCCAGCTGCCACTGGAGCTGGAGCTGTCATACAGTAGAGAGTAGACTACATAGTTGAACCGATCGTGCAGTATATATGCTACCAGTCGTGCGCCGCCGTGTGATATCTGCGTTGCTAGACTCTCCGACTCAGTTCTCATCTGCTCAATTTGTTCGTGATCTGCCGGAGACGTCAAGTCCTTTTAGAAGAGAAAAAAGAGAACGCAAACTCGGAACTTGGAACTGTCGAATTAGTAGCAAAACGGAAAGAATGGAAAACAAACCTAGAAGAGTATTGGCGCCGCACGCCGGCCCGAACACTAGCGTTGGTCGCAGCGCACCTGTTAGATTGGGAATCCTTTAACCGTCAGATCTCCTCTCTCATCTTCAACCTCGAACCACGAACGTCGGCCATTCTCGTCTAATACGCAACGGCGCTTCCCACCCCTCCCTTCTCCTCTCTTCCCTTGCCCCCCGGCGGTTGAGGGGTCCTTCTCCCGTCGCCCCCTCTCGCCGGACGTCCTCGTCGCCGGTCGTCGTCCTTGCAGAGCCAACAAACGCGAGCACCTTGCTGCCCGTTCATTGTAGCTTTTTTCATCGATGATTGTAGCATTTTATGTCAACGGTTGTAGCATTTTGCTATGGCAATGACCGATTGCAGCTTTTTATATGTCTGGTTGCAGCTTTTTTCATCGACGGTTGTAACATATTATGTCAACGGTTGTAACATTCCGTCATGGCAATGACCGCTTGCAACTTTTTATATGTCTGGTTGGAACTTTTTCATCTGGGTTTGAAGCTTTTTCAAATAGTCGTTGCAGCATTTTTGGGTGACGTCCGCAACACTTGTATACGCGCGGCCCGACCAGGTGATGAAGACGACGGACGGAGGCTGGATCCAGCGATGCGGGCGGCCGACGGGGGCAGGAACTAGCAATGCGGACGGCCAACAGGGACAGAGACAAGCGATGTCGACGGCAGCAGAGCAGGGGCGCGTAGATGATGGGCCCCCTCGACCATGCGTCTCACCACACGCAAGAATTGTTCTGTCAGGACAAGAAGATCGGATGGATCGCGTGCGTTTGGATGAATCGTTCGGCCGGCGCGCTCGCGAAAAAGTTTCCCAACCTGAACGAGCGCCATTCTGGTCAATGAATTTCGTTGTCCAAGTGGTCACCGAACCGGATTCTTTCCATCCGGCCCAGATAAATCCCAGCTGTTTCCTTACAGAAGAAATCACTAGCAGCCGGCGGCGGCTGGCATATTGCAGCCATACGGCCGGACAGTATATGGCAAATTAGCTGACCTATCTCGTGCTCTTTGTGTAAAAGATGCAGTGCAGAGCATGTACTTGTAGACATGGTCGATACTACCAACATGCCTTCGCACGAAAGTAAGGATTTGCCTCGAGTCTACGAGCTTCACTTGAACAAGTAACCAATAACCCAAACGCAGCGAACCAAATTGTCCGTCCGCATTCATTTGGATCGGTGTAGATAAAAATAAAGACGCAACGCGTTGACCCAAACCTAAAATACGTCCGCTTCGCATCCGCGCGGATCCATTTCTGATATAAATTTGAGTCATATTTAGATCACAGACGGACACAAAACGGACGTTTTCTGTATCTGCGTCGTTCCTCGGTGTGTCCGGCATGACCCATTTATCACCCGCCCACCCACTCACCTTTCTTTACTTATTTAATTCGTTGGTTCATTCTCACCCATCTTTTTTTTATTATTTTACTGTCACAATGTTGCCTCCACTTGCTTATGTTGAATGCATTGATTGATTCATTTAAAGAAATGAACACGGACAGACGGATGGCCGACCCAAACGAATAAAAAGCGAACAAAAACGTTGTCCGTTCGGGTCGGTACATTGAAGTTGCCCTAACATACTCCCTCCATTTCATAATGCATCAAGCAGCCAAACCGAAGCTTGAACACCGGACCTATTAGTAGCTTTCAGTTTTATGTGGTGCAAAGTTTGAAGAATGGCACTGAGGTTTGTAACTTTGTATACAACGGCCGGCTAATCCAGCTACAAAGATCTGCGAGGGACAGTAATTAATAAAGCATCAGGGTCAACAAGACGAAGTTTGCATCGCCAAGAAAACTCGATGAGCTCAAAATAATAGCAGAAGATCTGTTCAGTGGATCCAAGGGCTAAGGCGACCTGATGGTGTGCTCGATCCTACGAGATCGCAATGAATGAATGAATATTCGGTGCAATATATAGAACACCATGCGCACATGGCATCCTAGTTGGTGGTTGCACGGCTGCGAGCGAGACGATCATCCAGCAGCGAAACAAGAGCTGGACAAGACCACTGCCCCCGCGCCGGAGAAAATTCCCTGCCGACGGCGAGTTCCGTGTTTCGGGTGTCGACGGTGGATGTTGTCGACCGTGCACACGCAATGCTATCGCACTGAGCCGGCAGAACACAAAAGCCGGCCGCCGGAGCAGCATCTTCCATTCCATGATGGAATGGAGATATATAGATAGATAGATGCCGACGAGCATTGTTGAGCAGAGGTCTCGCCGGAGATATGGATGCCGTTATTTGGTAGTGCCGTAGTGGCGCTACGACGTGACGTGGCAGGCAGATGTTGGAAACATGGTCCTTTTGCTGCCTTTCCCAGTTTCCCCACTGGCGCTGGTGCTGTCGTACAGTAGGCTGCCTAGTTGCGATGCTCCAACGCCGTGCCGCACCTGGGGCACTTGTGCTCGGCTTCCTCTGCGATATTGCCTACAAGTTTGCAAAGACATCCTGCCCATTTTGACGCCAAAGTTCCACTCAGAAGACTTCAAGTTTCTCTAAAAACAGAGAAAGAGAAAAGAAAGTGAACTTGGAGCATGCATGGAAATTCCTACAAAGGCAAAAAAGAAACATGCAAATGGAAATGGAAACGAATCTTTGTCCATGGGCTTTTGTTGATGAAGGCATCGAACCGGACCCTATACCGTCCGTCCGGCTCACATGAATAAACCTCTTTCTTGCAGATGCTCTGCCAAACCAGTAGTCGCCACTCACCAGCAGCAGGCGGCGGCTTGCAATCATATGGTGGAAGCGAAACTACCTGCCTTGTACACTTTCTCTTAGAGTTGCTGAGCATGTGCTTGAAGACACCATCGATTTGATTCGATTCGATTCAAGCACGCATGCATTCAAAGGAGAAGGTGGAAGACAAAAGATAAAACAAGTTTCAGTTTATTGATGGATTTCATTTCAGACAGTAACTAGCATCACATCATACCATACCAGGGTGCTGCGCCCGGCCTCATCAAGCAGCCAAACAGCCAGACAGGGTGATGAGTCTACTTTTTCTTTTAGAAAAGGAGGATGACCCTCGGTCTCGGTCTCTGCATCTAGGAGATGCATGCGACCATTTTATTGATTATTTCTGAGGACCTTACAAAGTAGTACTCCCTCCGTCCCAAAATAACTGTCTCAAGCTTAGTACAAATTTGTACTAGAACTAGTATAAGGTTGAGACACTTATTTTAGGACGGATGGAGTACAACAATATGTCTGAATCCGTCATCTTGACAACATTTATCGCTACTCCTATACATATGATGAAGGGTGCAAGCTGAGTCAAATACCCAGACCTCTCACCTAAGCCTAACATCTAAAGCCGGAGGCCCCGACAGAGCCACGTACCGGGTCAAGGGCACAAACCGGTCTGACGCACTCACATGTGTCGCCGTCACCATCTTCCACTGGTTCATCTTCAGAAAAGATTGAGGTACCAGCCTTGGCAGGTGCCTCCACCATCGACGCCACCATGACGCCAAACGACGACCTCCACCTAGCGAGTCCATCTTCAAGCAGCGGACGTAGATCCATACTAGGATAGGGCCGCACCATCGCCGTCGCCCACCACCCACAAGCACCACCCAGCTCCAAGATTCTCAAAGCGACGCCTTCAAGAAGGGAACGACGCCGTGAGCGCCGCCGCCATCCAGCAAAGTTAGGGCTTTCGCCCGAAAGACCTAGGGGAAGGGGAAGTGAGGGGATCAGTCCATACCGACGCCTTCAAGGAGGGGAACGGCGCCCTCAGGCGTCGTCGTCGACGTGGCCGGCCATAGCCGACCAGGGATTTCGCCCGAACTAGATCCCCGTCACCAGCGGTGCCTCCTGTACAGAACCCGCGACCCAAGGAAGCGCGGTTCGACCAGGCTATCCCGCACACCGAACATCGAAGGAGGGGATGCACCAGATCGCGTGCACCGACCACCGCAGAAGCCGTCGTCGACCGTCAACGACCACTGGATCCCGCCGCCCGCGTGACTCGAACGCTAGATCCACCGTCCTCATCCATGGAGCCGTCGCTCCAGATCCGGAGTTCCCCACGCAGAGGCAGGGCAGCCAAGGCCCCGCCACCACGATCCTTGGTGCCCCGGACTTGCCTGGAGGCTGCCTCACGCGGCGGCGAGGAAGGGAGGGGGAGGGAGTTGGGCGGCTAGGGTTGGGAGGGGAAGGGAGGGGGAGGGAGTGGGGAGGAGCGGGAGGCTAGGGTTGGGAGGGGGAAGGGGAGGGGTAGGGAGTGGGGAGGAGTGATGAGAGTCTACCTGCTGCACCGTCAACACCTATCCTGGGGAGGCTCTTGTTTGACCCACACCGTGCTGCTGGATTCTTTAGAGCCACATTTTCTGCATACAAACGTTAAGAAGGTCCAATCAGTAGAGAGAGAAAGATGCAAAATGCATCCCTTGAGATGCATGAGAAATAAAGATTTCCAAGCAGCATACTCAGGTTGGGAGTGTTTTGCAGTTTCGTTGCCCGATTTGTAGGACAATCAGGGCCTTGCAGAATTGAAACTGATGCCATGCACTCCTTGCTTGATGTAGGATGACTGTTCTCGTTTGGTAAAACACGAGGTTTACAGATCACAGGAACAACAATTGCTGTACTGGAATAGTTGGCTTCAGGCATGGTCTTTTTTCCAGGAACTTTAGGCACCTTGCTTCGCACATGGAGGTGAGGCGCCATACTTTTTGGCGCACGAAGATGTGGTGCCATACTTCTTGGTGCACAGAGCTCAGGACCCATACTTCTTGGCGCACGGAGATGTGGTGCCATACTTCTTGGTGCACAAATACTTGAAGTATAGGTTTGACATGCTACGCCTGGAGTTGCAGCAACGCTTTCATGTGCCCTATTGGACGCAAGAGCGTCATGGGCTTCAGGTGTCGTACCTGGTGTAGCAGAATGCAGGCCTTCCATACTGACAGATGCAGAGTTTCCAAGTGTTGGTCCTGATACATGAGAATCATGGCCTTTAGAACAGCTTCGTGCGAGGGGATCATGGCCATTATATTCCATGCTTGGCCCAGAATAATCCAAGCCATTAAAACTGACAAACGCACTGCTCACAAGGGCATCACGACCTAGAGGTGCCACCATCGGTGCTGAAGGATCTTGGCTGTTAGTACAGCGGGATGAAGAGCTTTCAGAACACATACTTGGAGTGGGCGAATGTTGTCCTCGGACCGCATTCACAGGAGAACCATCACATGTGGAATTCACAGGTTCACAATTCTCGCGAAGTACACTTGGTGCTAGACCATCATGACTAGGAGTTGCAGATACAACATCTGTACTTGTCCCAATGCCGACAGATCCCAGTGTTGTAGGATAATTGGTATTTTTTGCAGGAGAGTTGTACCATAAAGATGGCTGCAATAGGAGGGAAGATGTTAAGAACAGAAACGTGCTTGGCCACATTTGTCCAAGTCCTCAACGTCCACAGACAAGGAATCACCAAATATAAGAAAAATTACTGAAATGGCATACACACAAAGTAGATAATGACATGATACAACCTCTTTGGCAGCAATAAAAGGAGAGTGGAAATATCGCAATCACTAAACAATTGATTTGTCATTTGGGCCAACATGGGAAACAGAGGTAGTAGTTGCACTACAAAAAAAAGCTAATAATAACTTCGGAACATTTACCCTATGAATTATTAAAAACGTCTCAAAAGTAATATTCGATACTCTTTTAGTCTCAGAAATATAATAGGCACAAACCTCCAAAGGCTTGCCCCACTTTCTTAGCCCAAACCCCTAGTGTCGTACTCTTATTTTAGTTAATGTGGACACACTTGAGGCTCTCAGTTGGCACACTTTTGTGCCAAGCCAATCTTTAGCTAACTTAGGTTTGATATGCTTGGCCAGCAACCAAAAAGTCTTGTTCATAGGCATTAAGCAATTATATTAGACACATCATAAACATTACTCTGTACACCAATCTTATGTAATTTACTCTTAGTATATGGTTCATCAAATGTGTACTCAGATAAAGTATACCGCGAAGTAACTTACACTGTATTTAAGTTTTGTCAATGAATCCAGAAGTAATTTCTCTCCAACTATTATCATCATTTTCTTGACCATTTCATCACGAGTAATCTTATTTTCCTGTGTAGTAAAATCAGTTGAATGAATAGCCAGAAGCAAACTGACTGCAAAATTCAGTAAGAATTGACAACAAAATAGTAAAAGTTGCCAAGAAGGCAATACCTTCAACTCTTCATAGTGGCGATAGAGCAATTCTCTTTGTAAAGATGATATACTGTCTTGTATTGTCTCAAAGAGCAACCTGAATGAAATCCCTGGAGACGTTGGCCCTTCATCAGTTTGACACAGTACCTACATACAAGTCATAGATGTCAGATCAATAGGAGAATTATTAGCTTACACACTACAAGTGCTTTTCAACACAGAAGGCACAGAGAGCAGTACTTGGAAGTAAAGTTAAAATTTGACAAACACACTCTAGCAAAAATTCCTAACACACAAAGACACAACCAAGCGAACAGTATGCTTATAACATGTTAGCTCCTATTGGGAAGTACTCCCTCTGTTCATAAATATAAGATGTTCCGAATTTTTTTCCGAATCAGATGTATATGGACATGTTTTAGTGTGTTTGTTCATTCATTTCAGTTCATATGTAGTCCATATTCAAATATCCAAAACATCTTATATGTGTGAACGAAGGGAGTACATAAGAGTTCAGGTGACTCACTGGTTGAAGAATAGAAGGATCCACTTTCACTTCACCTGGAGGCGAGCGCAACCATAAACCCTTCAAGCTACTAAAATACTCTGTAAATAAGTACGATCAAAGTGGATCACTCATTTATCCTCCTCATGTAAACATACATGATAAGAAATTCAACACTAAATGTCTTAGCATACCTTGAACTTTTGGAGCAAGCCCGAAACTTATAAGGTATTCCAGAGAAATATTAGTGCTTCGATGTGATGGCCAGATCACATAATAGTTTGGGTTTGAGCCATCATCAACGCCAGAATCATATATGCCTAGAAACTCCTCCTGTGAACCTGGTTTGTTAACTCCTGTTTTGCCCAATATGGCTCAGCACAACAACATATACTGTACTCCTTTTTCGTCAACATCACAAAGACCAACACTGCCAAATAATAAAATGTTATGCAACATCCACTAATGTGTAACTAAAACAGACCATTGAAACTATACAATGAAATGACAACCTTGTAAAGGCACGGTTTTCAGGTGACAGATAAATGCCGTCGGCCATTGCAGTATCATGAGTGTTTTTTTCCAGTGCTAACAAAACCATTAACTATAACACCAACAATGTCTTGCTTTCCGGATCCAAGCCATCCATATTTTGCATTTGCATTGCCAGACTTCTGTCCTGCCAATCTCAATTGTTTCTCAAAAGCTTCAAGTCTACACTGTGCAGGGATATCCTTTGGAGAGTACCGATGAATATGAAGGATGTTATTAGGCACTGCAAATGAACCCATACCAGAGAGGAAAAGGTTCTGAACAAATAGAAAGCTTTCGCTACCTCTTTCAACATGTACAATCTTCTTACGCAAAATATCTAAAGCACAAGAATTCTGTAAAACTGGAGGGCTGGCTTCAAGCATAGCTTGTTCGCCACATCAGATGGAGACTTGATAACATTACCCCCAACGGAATCTTGTGCAGCACATTCAATGACATTTCTTCCCAACTTTGAGGACTCGTCAACTTCCTCATCAAAGAATGACGAGGGAAAAGACCAGTTGTTAGTTCCATCAAGCCATGCAACAGATCGTTGTTTTCTCGTCTTTAGGTTCACCAAGGTCATTGATAAGAAATCAATAAGGAGAAGCTGGTCATCCAACACAACAACTACACTAGATTTGCCCCCTTCGAATGCATCAACGATGGATGTGACTATTTTGTGTGGAAAATCGCACCATGAACCTTGTTTGTAAAACAGGACACGACTTGGTGCTCCACTTTTCAGGTAATTAACACAATCATTAGCAAGGTTAGGTTGACTGTGACAACTGTGAGTGTTGGCTTTTCACCCTGAGAATCGATCACATCAAATCACACGAACACACGCGCAGAAAAACTTATAGCCAAGGGCACATGTCACGCCCCTCTTTTCTCTCTTTATATTCCTCAATATTTTTCACGGTACAAAACTCACGTAGACCTGCTGCATATATATAATGCAGAAGCCGACACCGACCAACACAAACCCAATCTATAGGTGCTAGGACTTCAGCACAAACCGAACTCGGCCTCTAACCAGTACCAATTATACTACTCCGAACCGGACTCAACATGGACACAGCCAAGACTTCCTAACGTAGTACACCTAGCCTAATCACCGGCCACCATTAGCCTAAACTGACTAAGGACAAACTAGTACATCATATCCACCACGTGAACATGTACTCCTAGTACATGGAAACTAACTTAACCATAAGGAATACACTACTGTATTATAGCTGCTAAGCAGCGGCTCCTCCCGTGCGTTTGCCATTGTGGCCGGGGCTCTCCCTCACCCCGCCACGTGTCCCCAAGAAAACAGTACATAAGCCTGTATGAACACTGGTTTTCAATGTTTTGCTGACGAACAGTAACCCCTGTGTGAACAGTACTCTCATTAAACAGTGCGTCAAATAGTATCCCGTATGAACAGTGCTAGATAATGCCCTGTGTTTGTCCTTTTTTTTAACCCCACCTTTCTTAAAAATTATATTTATTTAGAACCTCTTTTAAAAATAATTAAAAAGTTAAAAATTACAAAAAAACATTTCTCTGATTTATGGCCAGGGCTTTCCCCTGCAAGACACCTTTTTTGAAATTAAAATTAAGGAGGTAAAATACAAAAAAAACTGCGATGAACAATAACCCTTTTTTCTTTTGAAATTCCCCTCTTTTTTGAAATTAAAATAGAAAAGCTAAAATTTACAAATATACATTTCCCCAAGCTCTAAAACAAATATTACACCAATTTTAAAAATTAAAGAGATAAAATACCAAAAAAATGAAAATAAAAAATATATTACTTTTCTATAAAATAGTAATGATGATCGGACAATAAGTACGAGTACCATGAACAATACCTCCCCCCCCCCAATGAACAGTCTACCTCTTTTTTCCCCTTCTTTTTTATAATTTAAATGATTACTTTTCTACAAAATAGTAATGATGATCAAACAATAACTACGAGTACCATGAACAATACCTTCCCCCCCTCAATGAACAACTTACCTCTTTTTTCCCTTCTTTTTTAAAATTTAAATCAAGGTAGCAGCGGCTCCTCCCGTGCGTTTGCCATTGTGGCCGAGGCTCTCCCTCACCACGCCACGTGTCCCCAAGCAAACAGTACATAAGCCTGTATGAACACTGGTTTTCGATGTTTTGTTGACGAACAGTAACCCCTGTGTGAACAGTACACTCATTAAACAATGCGTCCGTCAAATAGTACCCCGTATGAACAGTGCTAGATAATGCCCTGTGTTTGTCCTTTTTTTTAACCCCACCTTTTTTAAAAATTATATTTATTTAGAACCTCTTTTAAAAATAATTAAAAGTTAAAAATTACAAAAAAACATTTCTCTGATTTATGGCCAGGGCTTTCCCCTGCAAGACACCTTTTTTGAAATTAAAATTAAGGAGATAAAATACAAAAAAAACTGCGATGAATAATAACCCTTTTTTTTTAAATTCCCCTCTTTTTTGAAATTAAAATAGAAAAGCTAAAATTTACAAATATACATTTCCCCAAGCTCTAAAACAAATATTACACCAATTTTAAAAATTAAAGAGATAAAATACCAAAAAAATGAAAATAAAAAATATATTACTTTTCTATAAAATAGTAATGATGATCGGACAATAAGTATGAGTACCATGAACAATACCTCCCCCCCCAATGAACAGTCTACCTCTTTTTTCCCCTTCTTTTTTATAATTTAAATGATTACTTTTCTACAAAATAGTAATGGTGATCAAACAATAACTACGAGTATCATGAACAATACCTCCCCCCCCCTCAATGAACAACTTACCTCTTTTTTCCCTTCTTTTTTAAAATTTAAATCAAGGACATAAAATTCCCAACAACAATGAAAACATATATTATTTCTCTTTTCCCCCTTCTCCTTTAAAATTAAAATTGTTAACATTACAAAATTACCAATTTTTCCCCTTCTTCTTCAAAATTTAAAATTAGCAAAAAAAATGAAACAGACATTACATCACTTTTTTGTAAATAGTAATTACGGTCAAACAATAAACTATGGTTACAATGAACAGTACCTCTCCTGAACAATACTCCCACAATTTTTGCCTCTTCTTCAAAATCAAAATAAAAAAGATAAATTTACAAACAAAATAGTAACCCCGTACGAACAGTGCTTTCTTGATATGAACAGCAATTCCTGCAAACAGTAACGCCCCGACGAATAGTAACCCCATATGAACAGTGTTTTCGTAATATATTTTTTTGTCCCTTTTCCCCGAGTTTTAAAACGAAATAGTTCCCTGTATTTTCCCCCTTTTCCGAAATTAAAATTAAATTGTTAAAAAAAACATTTCCCCACGTTTTAAAACATGAACAGTACCCTTCGTTAAACAGTGCTTCTTGTTTTTTAATCTTTTCGTTGAGTTTTAGAACGAAATAATGTCATGTGTTTTCCCCCTTTTTTAACCCCGCCTTTTTCAAAATTATCTTTATCTAAACCCCCTTTTAAAAATAATTAAAAAGTACAAAAATTACAAAAAAACATTTCTCTAATTTATGGCCAGGGCTCTCCCCTGCACGACACCTAATATTACCTCACTTTCTACAAATAATAATGGGTAAACGATAACTATAGCTAACCAATAATTATGACGAACAATTTTTTACAATTTCTTCCAATTGAAAAGATAAAATTATCAAAAAATATAAAAATAAATATTACATAAAAAACAAATTTGCTAAATGACGGGCTTAAACTCGGGTGCGGCGTGTCGCCGCACCTTCTGCCCACTAGTGTTTGGATTATTTCAACAGTGAGCAGGTAAACCCGATGAGGATCCGCCGTGCACCTTAGAAGATACATTCTCAATTTCAATACGACGGGACTTGCTGTTTTTCGCCAAGTAATCATCATTGGGTTTGCGCTTCAGGCACAAAGCCTTGGATTTTTGCAGTGCATCCATGGGTGTTTTACTTCTCCTACTAATAGAAAAACAAAGAAACATGGCAATGGGTGATCCTAGTACGATACAAAATTGACAGTTCTTCCTTTAATTCTATTATTTATTTATCTCATAAGTGTAACACAATCCTGTAAGGCAACAGTAAATGAATAACACAATAAGCACGGAACACACAGATACATCAGACAGTCTTAATCAGCACCACTTTGCAAATAGAAGTGGACTCCATCAGAGGACACATATTATTTCTCTTTTTTTTTTCGAGTGAGGACACATATTATTCCAGACTCAAATCCTGCCAATAAGAGTAGAGAATACAAGCAGTTGATATATGAAACCACCAATTCTTCTTGTAAAATGTACTATCTTGCAGAACACTTTATTCAATCTTTGGTAAGAACAGAACAGTTACATCAGAAGCGATCTTCATCAATCTCTTCTCTTGCATACAGTAGCATAATCATGCACTTGGCAGAAATATTTGGTACAGAAAGATAACACTCTATAAAACTAATAATAACCCATCAAAGGAAATTACTAACAGAAATAGTATCTTAGATTTAACTTTCAGGTGCACTGCACAGACAAAGAAACAGTAAAAAGTTTCGAATGCATTCAAATAGAAAATCGCGGAAATGAAACAGGCCGGCGTTCTTGAGGAAAGGACAGAGCTTGTACATATGGACCTAGAAACTATTATAAGTGGGGGCACGCTTGTACAATTTCACATAATTTTGGCACTTTTTTGTTTCCAAAATTACGCAGAAATCATGTTGGAATTTCATATTTTGAGTGGGGTTCTCGGCCCTCAACGTGGGTTCACGATCTTTCTTCTAAAATCAAAGGTGCCGAACTGTGAGCGTCTAAGCGCATCGCACTAATAAATCCAGTAATCCACCACTGTGCGAACGAAAAAGGAAAGGGAAAACCCCTCCCAAAGAACTAAATCCTACCTATGACTCTATGGGTGGGGTCAATAGCTCCTGTGCAGACACATTTGACGCGGAATGGAAGCAGTGCAACGTTGTTGATCAAAATTGCTCTGGTGCGACATCCTTGAAGCAAACAATAGCTGCAATGCGACATGGCTCTGTTTAATCATGAAATGCAAAACTCATGGGGTTAAGTTATGACACGCGGGACCCACCAGTTATCCACATCAACATGAGACCCACCACTTACTCGCATGTGTGCGGGACCCACAACTTATCCACATAAGCATGGTCGTGCTCATCAGCGTGCCCGGACCCGAGCCAGCTCATCCTCCCCCCATTGCTTGCCCTTCCTCCTTTCCCCCACCTTCTTCTTCCTCTTCTCCGACGAGGAAGCGCGTCGCCGACGAGTGATGTCTAGCTCGAGCTCGGCCTCCCGCCAATGTTCTGGGTGACAGCAGCGGCGACGCTTTCGTTCTCGGCGAGTCGGCGGCTGTGGTGAGAGCACCCTCTGTTTTCCTCTGTTCTCGAGTTCGAGCTCGAGGAATACACGGAAGTCACCACTCACATCTGCAAACTTTCACATCTGCACCACCGCCTCCCAGAGACCAGCGGCATCCAGGTCGGCCTCCACCTTGATGGCCCAGGTGGTGAAGTTCTCCCCTGTGAGCAAGGGGCACCCGTGAGCAAGGGGACCGACGTCGCCATCGCAGTCCCCGATCCACCAGAGTACGGCACGAGCGCCATGGCCGGCGACCTCCCGCTCTCAACCTAGCTCTGATGCCAAATGTTAGGACAAAAATGGAACCGCCACGCTCCGGCGATCACCGGAGACAACCAGCAAACGCGAGAACGACAACGCCCAGGGTTCCCCGGTGCACAAACACCTTGTCGGATCGGAGAAGGAAGAAGAACAGGGACACGACGAGGTGGTTTTTCCGGCGCTCGAACGCCCTTCCTTGAGCTCAGACTCAACACACACACTCGCCAGCGAGCTAACCCGCGAGCACTTCCTTCACACAGCATGGTTGAAGGAGTGATGCTCTGGTCACTTGCCATCTTAGAAGAATTACTGGGAATAATTGGCTAAATAAAATGAGCTCAACATTTGTTTAGAGAGGTTTTATAGGTAGGAGAATCTCCTGGTAAAATTTGTCAATTTATGGAGCAACATAAAACATAGTTGCTTCACAATCCAAAATAAATTACCAGAGAAAAAGATTTGATGCTATGGTCACATGGTTGAAAGAGTGATGCTCAAATTTGTAGAAGAGGCATTATTTGAGCATTTTGAGATGATGGCAAAGTTACAACCCATTTGAACACTCCTAGCTAGCACTTGCTTCACAAAGCTTCCTTTGGATCAGAAACTTTGGAAATTTGCCAAGAAATATTTACTAGCTAAATTGAGTTGAATTTTGGCATGAGGCAATGATATGGATAGGAAATGTCGTGGTAAATTTGTCAATTTATGGAGCAACATAAAACATAGTTACTTCACAATCCAAAATAATGACTAGAGAAAAAGATTTGATGCTATGGTCACATGGTTGAAGGAGTGATGCTCAAATTTGTAGAAGAGGCATTATTTGAGCATTTTGAGATGATGGCAAAGTTACAACGCATTTGAACACTCCTAGCTAGCACTTGCTTCACAAAGCTTCCTTTGGATAAGAAACTTTGGAAATTTGACAAGAAATATTTACTAGCTACATTGAGTTGAATTTTGGCATGAGACAATGATATGGATAGGAGAATGTCCTGGTAAAATTTCAGAATTTATGGAGCAACATAAAACATAGTTGCTTCATAATCCAAAACATAAAACATAGTTGCTTCACAACTTTGACCAATGAAAGCACAGCCCGCGGATCGCTGACGTAGCCCTACTGCCTGATCCAGATCGTTCATTCACGGCGATCCAATGGTCCGGACAGGTGCGGGGTTTTGAGGGGTTTTTGATGGGGTTTTCAAACGTTAGGGTTGAGCATAAGTAATTAAAAAATAAAAAAAATAGAAAACTTGTGGCAATCATCATTATATGTGACTAGCTCCATAGGAAAAATAAGAAATCTGTACTATGGAGTTTTTCATGAAAAAACCTTCACAAACTTGGCTATCACGAACAAGGTTGTACGGTTTTCAAAAGTTAGGGTTGAGCATAAGTAATTCAAAAAAATAAAAAAAATAGAAAACTTGTGGCAATCATCATTATATGTGACTAACTCCATAGGAAAAATAAGAAATCTGTACTATGGAGTTTTTTATGAAAAAATCTTCACAAACTTGGCTATCACGAACAAGGTTGTACGGTTTTCAAAAGTTAGGGTTGAGCATATAGTAATTCAAAAGAAATTAAAAAAATAGAAAACTTGTGGCAATCATCATTATATATGACTAACTCTATAGAAAAAATAAGAAATCTGTACTATGGAGTTTTTCATGAAAAAACCTTCACAAACTTGGCTATCACGAACGAGGTTGTACGGTTTTCAAAAGTTAGGGTTGAGCATAAGTAATTCAAAAAAAATCAAAAAAATAGAAAACTTGTGGCAATCATCATTATATGTGACTAACTCTATAGAAAAATAAGAAATCTGTACTATGGAGTTTTTCATGAAAAAACCTTCACAAACTTGGCTATCACGAACGAGGTTGTATGGTTTTCAAAAGTTAGAGTTGAGCATAAGTAATTCCAAAAAATCAAAAAAATAGAAAACTTGTGGCAATCATCATTATATGTGACTAACTCCATAGGAAAAATAAGAAATCTGTACTATGGAGTTTTTCATGAAAAAACCTTCACAAACTTGGCTATTACGAACGAGGTTGTATGATTTTCAAAAGTTAGGGTTGAGCATAAGTAATTAAAAAAATCAAAAAAATAGAAAACCGGTGCCAATCAATTTGAGTTGTTAGTATATGACAAACTAAGAACATGTGTACTGGTTTTCCAATTTTTTTTTAATTTTTTATGCTAATTTCAAACTTGGTCAAACCTAAGTTTGACAAACATTTAAACAAGTTGCAAACATGAAAATGACAAACCAAGCCTCGATCCTTCTTAGTCACTCAAAAATGAAGCTTCTGTGAGGTTTTTGAAAGTTTAAAGTTTAACACCCAAAACCACTTGTCTTCACACATGAGTTTCAAATTAGCTCCAAAGGGGGTAAATACCCCATTTCTAAACAAGTTTTTTTGTCCACCATGTCTAAAACAGCCAAATCAATTTGATTTGTTAGTATATGACAAAGTAAGAACATGTGCACTGGTTTTCCAATATTTTTATTTTTTATTTTATTTTTATGCTCATTTCAAACTTGGTCAAAATCTAAGCTTGACAAACATTTAAACAAGTTTCAAACATGAAGATGACAAACCAAGCCTGGATCCTTCTTAGTCACTCCAAAATGAAGCTTTTGTGAGGTTTTTGAAAGTTTGAAGTTTAACACCCAAAACCACTTGTCTTCACACATGAGTTTCAAAGTAGCTCCAAAGGGGGTAAATACTCCATTTCTAAACAAGTTCTTTTGTCCACCATATCTAAAATAGCCAAATCAATTTGAGTTGTTAGTATATGACAAAGTAAGAACATGTGCACTGGTTTTTCAATATATTTTTATTTTTTATTTTTATGTTTATTTCAAACTTGGTCAAACCAAAGTTTGACAAACATTTAAACAGACCACTCTGTTCACCGTTTTCGTTTTCGTTTACACCTGTAAATTGCTCTTCGTTTACACCTGGAACAAAAACACATGTGTATTTATTTACATCGAAAACGTGTATGTATTTAAACTGAAAATTGAAAACAGGGCAACCCCGTTGGAAACAGAGCAGGGCGCTCGGGCTGACCGGTCAATTTGACCGAGCGGTCAAACTGACCCGTGGGCCAGGGAAGTCAGCGGACGTCACATCAGTGTCCCATCGGAGCTATTTATATGGGGGTGTGAGGTGTCGTACACTAGCTATTTCCAGATCTACGCCGCTCTAGCTCCTCTCGCCCCTCACCGCCGGCGAACTAGCCCACACATTCCAGCTTCGCCGCCGCACAGATCATGGGGAGGCCAGGATCATCCAGCTCGCGCGGCGGCCATTCCGGCGGCAGAAACCGGAAGCGGCCGGCGCCGAAAACCACGGAGGGTGAGCGGGAGGGCGAACGGGCGGTGCGGGTTGCTTCCGACGCTGCTCGGAAGCGCGGCGCCCGGAGGTGGACCAACTAGGGGCTCGCGCCACCGTGTGCCTTCGCCCGGCGCGAGGTGGAGGAGTACGACCACCCCCGCCAAATGGTGGAAGCAGCGCGCTCCTTTGCCGCGGGCTCCTTTGCCGCCCGTGCTGCGGGCTCCTCCGACATTGCACCCGCGCTGGTGCCGCCGGGCTTTCTGCCGGAGGACTACGTCAACGACGGCGAGCTCGAGGACGTCATGGCCGAGGTGATGGAGTGCAGCAAGGAAGAGGCCCAGCGGGTCACCGCGCACCGGCAGAGGGAAGAGGAGCTCGACGAGATGCGCCTCCGCCAAGCCATCGAGGCATCCCGCGCCGACAGGGGGTGTGGCGCCCCTTCCGACTCCGACTCCGACTGACCGCCGCCGCCGCAACGTCGGGGCCGCACCGCTGGGCCCACTTTTGGAGATAATTAGGAGCTAGCCCTTGTAATCGGGGAGGGTTAGGTGCCCTTGTAATGAACTTTTTATATTTTCTGTAATGATATATGTTTGTTCAAATTCGGTCTCTTTTCTTTTAAATATTTTTAAATTTGCCCGCTTTTTTGAATTGGAGCTCGCCGGCGTTGCCGTGCTTCGTCGCCGGAGAAGAAGAAGAGGGAGGATGCGCGCGCAGGATAACTGTTTGACTCTAGTAGCCGCCATCTGGGTCCCATGCCGACGCGGATAAGCTGTGGGTCCTGCCCGGCTCCACCTAATCCTGATACATATTGTGCTTAAGGGCCATGTCGTGCCTGGGCTATTTGTGCGCACAGAGGTGCCGCAGCAGAGCCATTCTTACCAACGACGTCGCACTCCTTCCAATTCACCTCAACAACGTCGCACAGGAGCTATTCGCCCCTATGAGTGACGGGGAATCCCCTACTTGAAATGAAATTAAACCGAACAAAAAGAAGAGGAAACGAAAAAAAAGTCTAGATTTTTTTAAAAAAAAACTATAGTACTCCTGTGAGGCTATGAGCAACCGACCGAAAATTCTTGCAAGGACAAGCAACGCACGTGATGCGGCAAAGGGGGAGGGCGGGATGACAGGAGGGGCCGAGAGGAACGGGGCCTTACAAAGAGCACAAGAGGGAGGGCCTAATCAAGGACCCGTCGCCGGAGGAGGCGCCGACGCGTGCGCGGCGGTGGAAGTGACGGGTGTGGTCAGTGGGGCCGCGATGGCGGCACCCTCTCCCACGCCTCAAGTGCTTCCACGGCCTCCGACATCCGGGACGGGGGTCTCGCAGCGAGGCTGGAGAGCTCAGGGCCGGACGAGAAACGGAGAGGACGGGACACGTGGGCTGGACGTGACACGGAGTGAGGCCCGCCCGTTGTGATGATGATACTTTACTCGGCCCGGGTGCAAGGAAAACCCTATTTGACGCTCTTTATGTCAAATAGGCGGGCAAACACACAGGGGAGCGATCAACTGGGCCCATCTCCCTCTGCATGCAGTTTCAGTTTTTGCTTTTTTTGTCTTTTTTTCTGTTTCATTTTTCATTTTCTTTGTTTTTTCCTATTTCTATGGTAATTTTTTAAACTAGGTTCATGTTGGAAAATTGTTTTTGAAATTCAGAAAATATTCTTCCTTTTATAAAAATGTATTAAATTTAAAAAAAAATCGTTTTTCAAAAACATTCATAACTTCAAAAAGTGTTCGGGATTGTAAAAAAATCTTTGACATTTTCAAAAAATGTTCACGATTTAAAAAAATGATCACATTTTCAGAAAATGTTCCTGTTTTACAGAAAAACTATTTTTTTCCAAATTATGTCCACAAATTGAAAACCTCGAAATTTGTTCGCCAATTCTAAAAATATTCATGATTTTAAAATGGACGCGAAGTTTATGAAAAGGTTCTTCATTTTCTAAAAAATGTTTGCCATTTCAGAAAATGTACGTAAGTTCAAAAAATGTTCCTGTTTTAAAAATTGTACATAAGTTAAAAAATGTTCCCATTTCAAAAATTGTTCACAAATTTCAAAAAATGTTATTTTTCACAAAATAATGTTTTTAGAAAGATATTTTTGTTTTCAGGAAAAAAAACTGTATTTTCAATAAATATTCTGGATTTTCAAAGATATTTTCCCCAAAAAGTTCTTGTTGTTCGAAATTGTTCTCAAGATTCAATTTTTTTTCGTGTTTTCAAAAATTGTTACCGCTTATAAATTTGTTCAGTATTTTTAAAAATTATTCTTATTCTTAAAATTTCTTCTCAAGATTCAGAAAATGTTCGTGCATTGAAAAAATTGTTCACGCTTCCAAGTTTGCTCTAGGTTTTCAAAATTATTTTATGTTTCTTAGTTTTCTTCTCAAGAATCCAAACATGTTCATGCGTTAAAAAATTGTTTGCGGTCCCAAATTTATTCAGGATTTTTCAAAATTGTTCTTGGTTTTAATATTTGTTCTCAAGATTCAAAAATTATTCATGCTTTTAAAGAGTGTTTGCGGTCCCAAATTTGTTCAGTATTTTTTAAAATTGTTTTTGGTTTTAAAATTTATTCACAATATTGAAAAATGTTCGTACTTTAGAAAATTATTCATGTTTTCATATTTTTTATCTGATTGAAAAAACATTCATGCTTTCGAAAAATGATTGAGAAATTCAATATTTGTTCGTTTTGATAAAGAAAAAATAATCTTGGCCAGCCCAGTCGGGCGCCCTCGTGTGCACGGAAGTAAACCCCCGCCGCAGCGAGCGGCAGGTAGGAGTTCCCCGGGTACAAGGCCCGTTGATAGGCCGATTTCGCCCTGGTGGAAAATGTTTTTTGTCGCTTAAGCGGGACCTCCTATTGGACGCATTCTGCATCCAATAGGGTACCTTCGCACAGGCAAGCGATTGGGCCGACGCCGCTAGCAAGGCGACTCGGCTGGCCCAGGTAATCAGCTCGTTTTTTTTGCCTTTTTATTTATTTATTTATTTATTTTCCTTTTCCTTTTTTGTATTTTTCGTTATTTTCTTTGTGTTTTTCTTTATCTTTTCCAAAAAGGTTTTATGTTTTGAAAATTTGGAGTTTCTGAAACTTAATCAGCTGTTGTATTTATAGACAAAAATTATAAATGGATTTTTTTCAAATTTCCGAAGAATTTCCATAACCAGAACAAATTTGAAAACAGGAGCATTTTAAAGCATAGAACATTTGTCTTAAAAGTACATTTTTCAATATTTGTAAACAATTTTTGAAGCAGAAACATCTTTTTAACTTATATATACTTTTTGAAAGATGAACATTTTTCGAAGTTACGTACATTTTTTCAAAACGTAAACATATTTAAGAAAATGAAGAACATTTTATAAAATTCCTGAACAAAATTTTTAGAATTGGAGAACTAAATTTGAACAACTTTTCAATTGGTGAACAAAATTTTTAAAAAGAAAAACATTTTATGTAAAACAAAAACTTTTTTTTATCAAAGTGTGAAAACAAGATTTTTTTTAAAAAAGGGCCAATTTATATAAAAAACATTTAAAAAAAATATGTAATCAATTTTTGAAGCGGCAACAATTTTTCAACTTATGTACACTTTTTGAAACACCAACATTATTTGAACTGATGTACACCTCTTGAAAAGGCAAACATCTTTTAGAAAAAGAAGAACAATTGTAAAGTTCCCAAACATTTTCAAATCATGAACAATTTTGGAATTGGTAAGAAAAATTGGAACAAGTTCTCAATTAGTGAACAAATTTTAAAAAGAGACATTTTTCGTATAGCAGTAACTTTTCTTATAAAAATGGGAAAACAAGAACATTTTTTGAAAAATAGTGAAAAATTTATGAAGAAAGGTACAATTTTTAAAATTTGTAATTTTTTTTTGGAGCGGGAACATTTTTGCCACTTATGTACACTTTTCGAAATATGAACATTTTCTAGAATTTCGTACATTTTCTGATAAAGTAAATGTATTTCTGAAAATGAACAACATTTTTTCAAATTCTTGAACATTTTCAAAATTGGACAAAAAGAATTGAACAACTATTCAAGTGGTGAATAAAATTCTAAAAAAGATAAATATTTTACGTAAAACAGATTTTTTTTATAAAAGTGTGAAAACAAGAACGTTTCTGAAAATATCGACAAATTTATGAAAAAAGAACATTTTTTCAAATTTGTAAACAATTTTTGAACCGGGATAGTTTTTTCAACTTGTTTACACTTTTTGAAACACGGGCATTTTTTGAACTGATGTACACTTTTTGCAAAGGCCAAAACAAATTCAGAAAAGAAGAATAATTTTTACAATTCCCAAACATTTTCAAATAATGAACATTTTTAGAGTTGGTGAACAAAAATGGAACAAGTTTTAAATTTTTGAACAAATTTTAGAAAAGAGTCATTTTTGTTAGCAACAGTTATATTTCTTTTATAAAAATGTGGAAACAAGAACATTTTTTGATAAATGCGACCAATTTGTGGGAAACATTGTACTAGAATTTTGAAGTGGGAAAAATTGTAATGAAATTTTGGAATGGGAAAAATTGTAATGAAATGTGGAAATAAGAACATTTTTTTATAAAAGAACATTTTCTGAAATTTCTAATGAAATTTTGAAGTGAGAAAAATTATTCAATGGAAAAAAGGTAGAGCAACAAATTTTTTTTTGGAAAAAGGAACATTTTTCTAAAATCACAAACATTTGTTTGAAAATGTCGATCATTTTGGTAAATCCCCGAGCATTTTCTGAAGTTATGAATGTTTTTGAAAAACGGTATTTATTTGTAATTTGGTACATTTTTATAAAAGAAACAATATTTTCTGAATTTTAAAAACAATTTCCATACATGAACTTAGTTTAGTAAAATAAACATAAAAAAAGTAAAAATGTAATATAAACAGAAAAACAAAAAAATAAAAAAAATAAAAAAGGAAAAATGAAACAGAAAAAGGACAAAAAACAGAAAACGAAACGGGCTGGCCAGTTGATCTCGGCCCGGTGCATTTGCCCGATTATTAGAAGCAAAGAGCGTTAAATAGGGTTTTCTTTGTCGAGATGCCGGCGCTTAGCACATGCAAGCATTCAGGCAGCGACGCAACGGGCCGGCCCGTTTGACCGTTCCAATGTTTCCTATTTGTTTTTGTTTTCAATAACTTCTAGAAGGTTCCCTGGACCTGTTATTTTCTTTGTTCTGTTTCTTTTTCCTTTTTTACCTTTTATTTCTATTTTGTTTTCTCATTTTTTCTATTCTGTTTCTTATTAATTTAAATTTTTCCACTATTTGAAAAATGTTTACTGTTTCAAATTTTGTGCACAATTCAAAAAATATTCAAGGTTTCAAAGTTTGATCACAATTTAAAAAATGTTTAAGGTTTCAAAATTTGTTCACAATTCAAAAAAATATCATAATTTTATAATTTTGTTCAGGATTTGAAATTTGTTCATGTTTCAAACAATTTCACAATTTGAAAAATATTCACGGTTTAACGAAAAATGTTCACAATTTTACAATTTTGTTTCTGTTTCAAATTTTGTTCTTAAATTTCGAAAAATATTCAGGCTTTTAGAAAATGTTCCAAATTTATTTTTTAAAACATTGTTCCTAAAGTTAAAAAATTTATTTTTTCAAAAAACTATTTGGATTTTAAAAATTTTGCTATTCAAATTCGTAAACCTTTTTGTTTTGTTAGAAATGTTGTAAAGTTAAATAGTTGCCTTTTTTCAAAAACATTCTTAACGTTAAAAAATGTTTGGGATTTTAAAAGAATAAGTATTTAAAAAATGATTGCTATTTTAAGAAAATAATCTGTATTTTCATAAAAAAAGTGTTCTAAATTTTAAATAGTTACCATTTTGAAAAAACATTCATATCTTCAAAAAATGTTTGGGATTTTCAAAAAATATTCGGTATGTAAAATAAATATTTTTTATTTTAAGAAAATATTTGGTATTTTCAAAAAATGATCGAAATATCAAAATTTTGTTCATTTTTAAACTAAGTTTGTATTAGATTTTTTGTTTTGGTTTTAAAAAATGTTCTTCCTTTTAAAAAATGGATCCAAATTTCAAAAAAATATTGTTTTTGAGCTTTTTCATAAATTTTTTAAAAAATCTGGATTTTCAAAAATTGTTCTTCTAATTTAAAAAATATTATTGCTTAAATTCGAAAAGGAAAGGAAAAAGAAAAAAAATGAACCAAAAAAGATATAAGTAGAAAGGGAAAAAGCAGAAAAAAATTATCAGATTTTTTTGAGGTAAAAAAGCTAGGCCGATCGAGTCGGGGTACCCTCTGTGAGGCGTGCGCCTCCTTGCCGCAGTTAGCCACAAATAGGAGGTCCCTGGCCCTTGGGGGCTGCAGGTTAAGTTTCCAAGATTATTACACAAGACCCGACTCATCTTCAAGAAGATGACCCGGCCCTTGGGGGCTACAGGTTGAAGTTTTTAAAATTATTACACAAGACCCGGCTCATCTTCAAGAAGATGACCCGGCCCTTGGGTGCTACAAAGGGATATATGGGGTAATTTATGACACAACACCATACCTCGTATATTTTCTTCATCATGTTTACCAGGCCAGCTTCAAGGTCCCGGCTCATGGAAAGGCGGTTTAGATATCCCGCATGCAGCTCTTCAAAGTTCAGCTTCTCGATATTGGGAAGCTCAAGTGCAACTTTTCCTTTGGCTATCTTGGTTGAGACGTCCCCGGTAGTATGCTTAGCCAACACATTACGGACGGGCGCCGTGTGACCCGTCCTAGTAATGAGAACAACATCTTCTTCAAACATGGCGTCTGTCGATGACTTCAGGGGGTTTGGCGGGTTGAGATTTTGTTTCTGACTTGGATCCATGGTCACATCATCAGTTTTTGGTGGATTGGCTTGAATATTAGGGATATTATCCATGGCAGTGCTTTCTGGAGGTTTAGTATAAGTTCCAGCTGGTTCAGCCGGAATCTTATGGATAGAGGCATCTGTTTCTTCCACTTCAGGCGTTTCAATGTTTGGAGCTGACCCACCGGTTTCCGTTTCTTCGCTTGAGCTCTAAAAAATGAAAGGTTAAGGTATATATAATGACATGTGAATGACGTGTGAAGTATTGAAGGAAGTGCTGATAAAACAAATAGTAACATACCCTGTGAGACGAACAAGGGGTAGCAATTTTGAGG
This sequence comes from Hordeum vulgare subsp. vulgare, assembly GCF_904849725.1. NCBI lineage: Eukaryota > Viridiplantae > Streptophyta > Magnoliopsida > Poales > Poaceae > Hordeum > Hordeum vulgare. Next base: position 106,202,243 of record NC_058524.1, on the reverse strand, counting down.
ATGCTGAATCGCCAGATGAAGGAGGAGACACCTATTACAATGGAAAAATTTGGTGATCTTGAGAAAATTGACAGTATATTTGGTAAGGAAAAGAAAGGCACCTCAGTGTGGCGTTTGCGGCCGGATGTTTTCTCAGGTAGACCCGCCATAAGATCACGTGAGGAGCTGCGGGTGTGGCGTTTTGGAGTATACGGAGCGTTCTTCAAAAGGAAGTTAGGATCCAAATGAGCATCTGGATGATTCATAGGGACTTTCCTACAAGGTCAACCATTACGTTGGTGAAGCGTTGAGCATTGTTTAAGTCGCCGTTGTAATGACACATGAGTCCATCTCGGCGGCTTAAGGGCATAATACGCCATTCCACCCAACATCGTATTAAGTTAAATTCGGTCAAGCCATTGGCATTCAGAGCTCTCAGCTTGTTCCTCTCGAGTCAGTGCGCGGGGAGTTGGAAATCCATCGGAAGACGCTCTTCTCTGAAACCCGACAGAGGATTTTCTTGAGCCGGCGCTGTATCTTTGCAATAGAACCAGGTTTTCCCCCTTTGGGGTGACTGAGTAAGGTGGTAGCAGGGAAGCCGATCTCACGCCGCCTCTGGATTGTGACTCCACCGAGTTCTAAGCCGGGGTCGTCATCCCATTATGTCTGGCGGTTTAAGTAGAAGAACTCCTTAAATAAAGGAATGGTGGGTTCTATTCCAAGGTATGCCTCACTAAAGACTTGAATCTGACATAAGTTACTGATTGAATTGGGACCTAGATCTTGGGGGTGAAGGTTGTAAAAGCTGAGAGCATCCCGAAAGAATTTTGAGCGAGAAGGAGAGAAGCCTCGTTCTAAATGATCAGCGAAAACCACGACCTCTCCTTCGGTGGGTTGAGGCCACACTTCTCCAGCAGCGTCTCTCCATCCAATTATCTCCTTAGGAGACAAGGTCCCTACCGTCACGAATCATTGCAAGGTAGCATCGCTAATTTCTGAGGGTAACCAGTCGCATTTTGATGGTCTTGACATGACTCACAGATTCAGGAAGGAGCGAGTTGCATAAGTATGATTGACGGGTTATTCTAGCAAGTGAAAATCATTGAGAAAATGAGGAGTTCAAGAAATAGGCAATAAAAGAAGTTCATGATACTTGAGTCGCCTGAATACAAGGCGACTCACGAAGACGGCGAGTTACAAAATGTTTAAACCGGCTTGTGAGAGAATAACACTGGTTCACAAGGGAACTGCGATATTGGATTCTGCTAAGTGTTGGATAAATAGTTTTCTACCAAAACATATAGAAAGATGGATCTATCAATGGTACAAAAAAAGAAAATTTACTGGCTCTAGATATCATTGAAATATGGTGGCGGCAACAACTAACGTACACGAAGTTCCCGAAAAGATACCCATGAAGTATATGCGAGATTAGATTCATCTCCATCCCGCAACCTATCGACACAGTTTTTTTTTCTAAAGAGGTCGAACAGATCTGTGCCATCAATGGCGGCGGGACGAACCCTAAGAACTCTGGTCAGCTAGGTGTTGGAATTATGCCCTAGAGGCAATGATAAATAAGTTATTATTATAATTCCTGTATCAAGATAATCGTTTATTGTCCATGCTATAATTGTATTGAATAAAGACTTAGATACATGTGTGGATACATAGACAAAACACTATCCCTAGCAAGCCTCTAGTTGGCTAGCCAGTTGATCAAGGATAGTCGGGGTCTTCTGACTATGTATAAGGTGTTGTTGCTTGGTAACTGGATCACATCATTGGGAGAATCATGTGATGGACTAGACCCAAACTAATAGACATAACATGTTGACCGTGTCATTTTGTTGCTACTGTTTTCTGCGTGGAAAGTATTTATTCCTATGACCATGATATCATATAACTCACTGACACCGGAGGAATACTTTGTGTGTATCAAACGTCACAACGTAACTGGGTGGCTATAAAGATACTCTACAGGTATCTCCGAAGGTGTCCGTTGAGTTAGTATGGATCAAGACTGGGATTTGTCACTCCGTATGACGGAGAGGTATCCCGGGGCCCACTCGATAATACAACATCACACACAAGCCTTGCAAGCAATGTGACTTAGTGTAAGTTGCGGGATCTTGTATTACGGAACGAGTAAAGAGACTTGCCGATAAACGAGATTGAAATAGGTATGCGGATACTGACGATCGAATCTCGGGCAAGTAACATACCGAAGGACAAAGGGAATGACATACGGGATTATATGAATCCTTGGCACTGAGCTTCAAACGATAAGATCTTGGTAGAATATGTAGGATCCAATATGGGCATCCAGGTCCCACTATTGGATATTGACCGAGGAGTCCCTCGGGTCATGTCTACATAGTTCTCGAACCCGCAGGGTCTGCACACTTAAGGTTCGACGTTGTTTTATGCGTATTTGAGTTATATGGTTGGTTACCGTATGTTGTTTGGAGTCCCGGATAAGATCACGGACGTCACGAGGGTTTCTGGAATGGTCCGAAGACGAAGATTGATATATAGGATGACCTCATTTGATTATCGGAAGGTTTTCGGAATTACCGGGAATGACAAATGGGTTCCGGATGTTCACCGGGGGGGGGGGGGGGGTGGTCAGCCCACCCCGGGGAAGCCCATATGCCTTAGGGGTGCCGCGCCAGCCCTTAGTGGGCTGGTGGCCAAACCCAAAGAGGCCCCTGCGCAGGGAGATAAGAAAATCAAAGATAAAGAAAAAAAAGGGAAGTGGGAAGGAAGGGAAGGACTCCACCTTCCAATCCTAGTTGGACTAGGATTGGAGGACTCCTCCTGCTCCCCCCTTCGACCGAACCCCTTGGGGCTCCTTGAGCCCCAAGGCAAGGCCCCTCCCCTCCCACCTATATATATGGATGTTTTAGGGCTGATTTGATACAACTTTTCCACGGCAGCCTGACCACATACCTCCACGGTTTTTCCTCTAGATCATGTTTCTGCGGAGCTCGGGAGGAGCCCTGCTGAGATTAGATCACCACCAACCTCCGGAGTGCCGTCACGCTGCCGGAGAACTCATCTACCTCTCTGTCTCTTTTGCTGGATCAAGAAGGCCGAGATCATCGTCGAGTTGTACGTGTGCTGAACGCGGAGGTGCCGTCCGTTCGACACTAGATCGGAGCGGATCGTGGGACGGTTCGTGGGACGGTTCGCGGGGCGGATCGAGGGACGTGAGGACGTTCCACTACATCAACCGCGTTTATTAACGCTTCTGCTGTGCGATCTATAAGGGTACGTAGATCTGAAATTCCCCTCGTAGATGGACATCACCATGATAGGTCTTCGTGCGCGTAGGAATATTTTTGTTTCCCATCCGACGTTCTCCAAAAGTGGCATCATGAGCTAGGTTCATGCGTAGATGTCTTCTCGAGTAGAACACAAAAGTTTTTGTGGGCGGTGATGTGCGACTTGCTGCCCTCCTTAGTATTTTCTTGATTCCGCGGTATTGTTGGATCGAAGCGGCTCGGACCGACATTACTCGTACGCTTACGAGAGACTGGTTTCATCGCTACGAGTAACTCCGTTGCTCAAAGATGACTGGCGAGTGTCGGTTTTTCCAACTTTAGTTGAATCGGATTTGACCGAGGAGGTCCTTGGATGAGGTTAAATGGCAATTCATATATCTCCGTTGTGGTGTTTGCGTAAGTAAGATGCGATCCTACTAGATACCCATGGTCACCACGTAAAACATGCAACAACAATTAGAGGACGTCTAACTTGTTTTTGCAGGGTATGCTTGTGATGTGATATGGCCAACGATGTGATGTGATATATTGGATGTATGAGATGATCATGTTGTAATAGTTAATATCGACTTGCACGTCGATGGTACGGCAACCGACAGGAGCCATAGGGTTGTCTTTAAACTAACGTTTGTGCTTGCAGATGCGTTTACTATATTGCTAGGATGTAGCTTTAGTAGTAATAGCATGAGTAGCACGACAACCCCGATGGCGACACGTTGATGGAGATCATGGTGTGGCGCCGGTGACAGAAGATCGTGCCGGTGCTTTGGTAATGGAGATCAAGAAGCATGTGATGATGGCCATATCATGTCACTTATGAATTGCATGTGATGTTAATCCTTTTATGCACCTTATTTTGCTTAGAACGACGGTAGCATTATGAGGTGATCTCTCACTAAAATTTCAAGACGAAATTGTGTTCTCCCCGACTGTGCACCGTTGCTACAGTTCGTCGTTTCGAGACACCACGTGATGATCGGGTGTGATAGACTCAACGTTCACATACAACGGCTACAAAATAGTTGCACACGCGGAACACTCGGGTTAAGCTTGACGAGCCTAGCACGTGCAGACATGGCCTCGGAACACATGAGACCGAAAGGTCGATCATGAATCATATAGTTGATATGATTAGCATAGGGATGCTTACCACTGAAACTATCCTCAACTCACGTGATGATCGGACTTGAGCTAGTGGAATTGGATCATGAACCACTCAAATGACTAGAGAGATGTACTTTTTGAGTGGGAATTTAGCAAGTAATTTGATTAAATTAAACTCTAATTATCTTGAACATAGTCTAAGTCCACTTTGAATATATTTGTGTTGTAGATCATGGCTCACGCGACAGTCACCCTAAATTTTAATACGTTCCTAGAGAAAGCTAAGTTGAAATATGATGGAAGAAAAAGCTAAGTTGAAAGATGACTGGGCTCGTAATCTTAAGTTGCTCCTGCAAGCTGGGAAGGAGGATTATGTCCTTCATGCTGCGCTAGGAGATGGACCACCTGCTACGGCTGACCAAGATGTTAAGAACGCTTGGTTAACACGTAAGGTGGACTACTCAGTAGTTCAAGGTGCAGTCTTGTATGGCTTAGAGCCGGGACTTCAACGTCGCTTTGAGCGTCATGGAGCATATGAGATGTTCCAGGAGTTGAAGTTTATCTTTCAGAAGAACGCCCGGATCGAGAGGTATGAGACCTCTGATAAATTCTATGCTTGCAAGATGGAGGAGAATTTGTTTGTCAGTGAACACGTGCTCAAAATGTCTGGGTACTCAAACCGTCTAGCTGAGCTAGGGATTGAACTCCCACAAGAGGCTATCACTAACAGAATTCTTCAATCACTGCCGCCAAGCTATAAGGGCTTTGTGTTGAACTACAACATGCAAGGGATGAACAAGTCATCCGGCGAGTTGTTCGCGATGCTGAAAGTCGCAGAGTCAGAACTCCGTAAAGAACATCAAGTGTTGATGGTGAATAAGACCACTAGTTTCAAGAGAAACGGCAAAGGAAAGAAGGGTAATTCAAAGAAGAGCGGCAAACCTGTTGCCAATCCGACGAAGAAACCCAAAGCTGGACCTAAGCCTGAAACAGAGTGCTATTATTGCAAGGGTATGGGTCACTGGAAGCGCAACTGCCCCAAGTATCTGGCTGATAATAAGGCGGCCAAAGAAAAATCAGGTATATTTGATATACATGTTATTGATGTGTACTTAACCAACTCTCGAAGTAGTGCCTTGGTATTCGATACCGGTTCTGTTGCTCATATTTACAACTCGAAACAGGAACTGCGGAATAGGCGAAGGCTGGCGAAAGATGAAGTGACGATGCGCGTGGGAAATGGTTCCAAGGTTGATGCAATCGCCGTCGACATAGTTTCACTTCAGTTACCATCAGGATTAGTTATGAACTTAAATAATTGTTATTTAGTGCCTGCGTTAAGCATGAACATTGTATCTGGATCTTGTTTATTGCGAGACGGTTACTCGTTTAAGTCAGAGAATAATGGTTGTTCTATTTCTATGAGTAATATCTTTTATGGTCATGCACCCAATGTGAGAGGATTGTTCATATTGAATCTTGATAGTGTTAATACACATATACATAACATTGAGACCAAAAGAGTTAGAGTTAACAATGATAGCGCCATGTTTTTGTGGCACTGCCGCTTAGGTCATATTGGTGTAAAGCGCATGAAGAAACTCCATACCGATGGACTTTTGGAGTCACTTGACTTTGATTCACTTGACACGTGCGAACCATGCCTCATGGGCAAGATGACTAAAAATCCGTTCTCCGGAACAATGGAGCGTGCAAGTGACTTGTTGGAAATCATACATACCGATGTGTGTGGTCCGATGAGCGTGGAGGCACGTGGCGGATATCGTTATTTTCTCACCTTCACTGACGATTTGAGTAGATATGGTTATGTCTACTTGATGAAGCACAAGTCTGAAACATTTGAAAAGTTCAAGCAATTTCAGAGTGAAGCTGAAAATCATCGTAACAAGAAGATCAAGTTCCTACGTTCTGATCGTGGGGGTGAATATCTGAGTTTCGAGTTTGGTGCTCACGTAAGACAATGTGGAATTGTTTCATAGTTGACACCGCGTGGAACACCACAGCGTAATGGTGTGTCCGAACGTCGTAATCGCACTTTATTAGAGATGGTGCGATCTATGATGTCTCTTACCGATTTGCCATTATCGTTTTGGGGTTATGCATTAGAAACAGCTGCATTCACTTTAAATAGGGCACCATCAAAATCCGTTGAGACGACACCATACGAACTGTGGTATGGCAAAAGACCAAAGTTGTCGTTTCTTAAAGTTTGGGGATGTGATGCTTATGTCAAAAAGCTTCAGCCTGAAAAGCTGGAACCCAAAGCGGAAAACTGCATCTTCATAGGTTACCCGAAAGAGACAGTTGGGTATACCTTCTATCTCAAATCCGAGGGCAAAGTGTTTGTTGCAAAGAACCGAGCTTTTCTCGAGAAGGAGTTTCTCTCGAGAGAATTGAGTGGGAGGAAGATAGAACTTGATGAGGTTGTCGAACCTCTCATCCCTCTGGATGGTGGCGCAGGGCAAGGGGAAACCCCTGTCGTTGCGATGCCGGTTGAGGAGGACGTTAATGATGATGATCATGAAACTCCGGATCAAGTTCCTGTCGAACCTCGCAGGTCGACGAGACCGCGTACTACTCCAGAGTGGTACGGTAATCCCGCCTTATCAATTATGTTTTTAGACAACAATGAGACTGCGAATTATGAAGAAGCAATGGTGGGCCCGGATTCCAACAAATGGCTGGAGGCCATGAAGTCTGAGATAGGATCTATGTATGAAAACAAAGTATGGACTTTGGAAGTACTACCTAAAGGCCGCAAGGCTATTTAGAACAGATGGATCTTTAAGAAGAAGACAGACGCTGACGGTAATGTGACCGTTTATAAAGCTCGACTTGTGGCAAGGGTTTTTCACAAGTTCAAGGAGTTGACTACGATGAGACATTCTCACCAGTAGCGATGCTTAAGTCCGTCAGAATCATGTTAGCAATAGCTGCATTTTTCGATTATGAAATCTGGCAGATGGATGTCAAAACGGCGTTCCTTAATGGTTTCCTTAAGGAAGAGTTGTATATGATGCAACCCGAAGGTTTTGTCGATCCTAAAAATGCTAACAAAGTGTGCAAGCTCCAGCGATCCATTTATGGACTGGTGCAAGCATCTCGGAGTTGGAATAAACGCTTTGATGAGGTGATCAAAGCATTTGGGTTTATACAAGTGGTTGGAGAATCTTGTATTTACAAGAAAGTGAGTGGGAGCTCTGTGGCGTTTCTAATATTATATGTGGATGACATATTGCTGATTGGAAACAACGTGGAGTTTTTGGAGAGCATAAAGGATTACTTGAATAAAAGTTTCTCTATGAAGGACCTAGGAGAAGCTGCTTACATTCTAGGCATTAAGATCTATAGGGATAGATCGAAACGCCTGATAGGACTTTCACAAAGTACATACCTTGATAAAGTTTTGAAGAGGTTCAAAATGGAACAGTCCAAGAAGGGGTTCTTGCCAGTTTTACAAGGTACGAGATTGAGTAAGACTCAGTGCCCATCAACTGATAAAGATAGAGAGCATATGAGCACCGTCCCCTATGCTTCAGCCATAGGTTCTATCATGTATGCAATGTTGTGCACTAGACCGGACGTTAGCTTGGCCATAAGTATGGCAGGCAGGTTCCAGAGTAATCCAGGAGTGGATCACTGGACGGCGATCAAGAATATCCTGAAGTACCTGAAAAGGACTAAGAAGATGTTTCTCGTGTATGGAGGTGACGAAGAGCTCACCGTAAAAGGTTACGTCGATGCAAGCTTTGATACAGATCCGGACGACTCTAAGTCGCAGTCCGGATACGTATTTATTCTTAATGGGGGTGCAATAAGCTGGTGCAGTTCCAAGCAAAGCGTCGTAGCTGATTCTACATGTGAAGTGGAGTACATGGCTGCCCCGGAGGCGGCTAAGGAGGGTGTCTGGATGAAGCAGTTCATGACGGATCTTGGAGTGGTGCCAAGCGCACTGAATCCAATAACCTTGTTCTGTGACAACACGGGTGCCATTGCCTTAGCAAAGGAACCACGGTTTCACAAGAAGACCAGACACATCAAACGACGCTTCAACCTCATCCGCGACTACGTTGAAGGGGAGGACGTAAATATATGCAAAGTGAACACGGATCTGAATGTAGCAGACCCGCTGACTAAACCTCTTCCACGGGCAAAGCATGATCAACACCAGAACTGTATGGGTGTTAGATTTATTACAATGTAATTCGCATGGTGATGTGAGGGCTAGATTATTGACTCTAGTGCAAGTGGGAGATTGTTGGAATTATGCCCTAGAGGCGATAATAAATAAGTTATTATTATAATTCCTGTATCAAGATAATCGTTTATTGTCCATGCTATAATTGTATTGAATGAAGACTTAGATACATGGTGTGGATACATAGAAAAAACACTGTCCCTAGCAAGCCTCTAGTTAGCTAGCCAGTTGATCAAGGATAGTCAGGGTCTTCTGACTATGTACAAGGTGTTGTTGCTTGATAACTGGATCACATCATTGGGAGAATCATGTGATGGACTAGACCCAAACTAATAGACATAGCATGTTGATCGTGTCATTTTGTTGCTACCGTTTTCTGCGTGGCAAATATTTATTCCTATGACCATGAGATCATATAGCTCACTGACACCGGAGGAATACTTTGTGTGTATCAAACATCACAACGTAACTAGGTGGCTATAAAGATGCTCTACAGGTATCTCCGAAGGTGTCCATTGAGTTAGTATGGATCAAGACTGGGATTTGTCACTCCGTATGACGGAGAGGTATCTCGGGGCCCACTCGGTAATACAACATCACACACAAGCCTTGCAAGCAATGTGACTTAGTGTAAGTTGCGGGATCTTGTATTACGAAACGAGTAAAGAGACTTGCCGGTAAACGAGATTGAAATAGGTATGCAGATAGTGATGATCGAATCTCGGGAAAGTAACATACTGAAGGATAAAGGGAATGACATACGGGATTATATGGATCCTTGGCACTGAGGTTCAAACGATAAGATTTTCGTAGAATATGTAGGATCCAATATGGGCATCCAGGTCCCGCTATTGGATATTGACCGAGGAGTCCCTCGGGTCATGTCTACATAGTTCTCGAACCCGCAGGGTCTGCACACTTAAGGTTCGACGTTGTTTTATGCGTATTTGAGTTATATGGTTGGTACCGAATGTTGTTCGGAGTCCCGGATGAGATCACGGACGTCACGAGGGTTTCCGGAATGGTTCGGAGATGAAGATTGATATATAGGATGACCTCATTTGATTACCGGAAGGTTTTCAGAATTACCGGAAATGTACCGGGAATGACGAATGGGTTCCAGATGTTCACGGGTGGGGGGGGGGGCAGCCCACCCCGGGGAAGCCCATAGGCCTTAGGGGTGCCGCACCAGCCCTTAGTGGGCTGGTGGGCAAGCCCAAAGAGTCCTCTGTGCACGGAGATAAGAAAATCAAAGAGAAAAAAAGGGGAAGTGGGAAGGAAGGGAAGGACTCCACCTTCCAATCCTAGTTGGACTAGGATTGGAGGAGGAGTCCTCCTCCCCCCTTCGGCCGAACCCCTTGGGGCTCCTTGAGCCCCATGGCAAGGCCCCTCCCCTCCCACCTATATATATGGAGGTTTTAGGGCTGATTTGATACAACTTTTCCACGGCAGCCCGACCACATACCTTCACGGTTTTTCCTCTAGATCGCGTTTCTGCGGAGCTCGGGCGGAGCCCTACTGAGATTAGATCACCACCAACCTCCGGAGCGCTGTCACGCTGCCGGAGAACTCATCTACCTCTCCGTCTCTCTTGCTGGATCAAGAAGGCCGAGATCATCGTCGAGCTGTACGTGTGCTGAACGCGGAGGTGCCGTCCGTTCGGCACTAGATCGGGGCGGATCGTGGGACGGATCGCGGGATGGTTCGTGGGACGGTTCGCAGGGAGGATCGAGGGACGTGAGGACGTTCCACTACATCAACCGTGTTTATTAACGCTTGTGCTGTGCGATCTACAAGGGTATGTAGATCTGAAATTCCCCTCGTAGATGGACATCACCATGATAGGTCTTCGTGCGCATAGGAAATTTTTTGTTACCCATGCGACGTTCTCCAACACTAGGGTGGGTAACCTAAAGCAGATCTACTGCAGGAAATGGAACCTTACCTGATGGCGTCGATGGAGGCGGAAGGAATCCGCGACTCGAAGCAGAAGATGTGCGGCGACGAAACCCTCGTACCGAGGTGCTCGTCGGTGGGAGGTGCAGCGGCGGCACGTCGCACGCTGAAAGCTCGAGGTAGAAGACGAAGAGAAGCTAGGGTAAAAGTAAAAAGAGATCCCCCTGTCGGTATTTAAAGGCTAAGAGGAAAATGGAAATAACAGGCAAGGGGATCTAGGGGACGCCGTAAATCTTGGAATTGATGGCGCCTCGATTATCGGGCTAAACCGTTAGACCAAAGAAGCCGTTGGAATGACGTCATGAAGATTCCCAAAATTTTGGGATAGCTGACGTCATTAATTTCCACAATGGAAAATCAGGAAAAGTTTATAAGATGGTAATGTCTCCATTGAAGACAAGTTGGGATTGTGTTTGACCCGCCAAGAATGTGAGAGGTTTATTGACGCGAACAAGTTCAAGTCAATCTGGGGCCTAATGTTGGGATATTATCCTGCCATGAGACTGACCCTAGGGGTCCGGGTCAAGATGATGTCGGCTCAACATCTCATACTCAACACGGGCCCTGATTTAGGAAGCATAATGCACAAGGCGTTTACAACAAGAGCCGGCTGTGGCCCAAGACGAGAAGAGGGCGACTCACAGCCCATGCAGGAGAACGGTCGCTAGGAGTTTCCTTGCTTAAGGGGCAAGGCGAGTTAGAGACGTACCGGGTAACGAATCATAGCGGGACCCGGACTCTTGTAAAACCTAGAGCCTCAACCTGTATATAAAGGCGAGTCTCTAGGGCTGGTACGATTAAGTTAACATCAATCGAGAGCTAGGTCAGACGAATCCGCACCCTTGTAATCGATTTCCACAACAATACACACATACCAGGACGTAGGCTTTTACCTCAATCTGAGGGGCCGAACCTGGGTAAACTCGTCTCCCGTTCCCGATCAACTCCTTTGAGTCACCACATAGTTGCGATGGCTTCACCACTAAGTCCTTTCATGAGGACATCTGCCGTGACAAAGCCACGACAGTCATTATCCTCGTCCATGGCATCATGCATTTCTTCTTCGACGACAACGACATCATCAGCCACTTATGGAGCCTCTTCCTCATGCCGTCCGCTATCACCCGACACGACATGCGACACTAATTAGGTAGGTGGGGTGTTGGTGTTCATACCTTGTTGAGGCTGCTTGGTCGTGAGTGTGCTCCCGACCGCCTCCAGACGAAGCAGACTCTTCGGCCATATCAGTACCCAAGTCTTGCAATTGCCAAGCCGCCGTGGGGTCTCATAGTCATCTCCCCCTAGTGGTACCGGATGAGCCAAATTCTCATGGCCCGGTAATACACTGGCCATGGAAACCTTGAAAATGCCAGGGGGATCGGCCGACTGTGGAACGATTGTTCCTTCGACTTCACTATCGTCGCCTTTCCCACGTCCACCGTGTGGCCGCTGATGGTGTACAATATGGTGCATGGGGTTTCGTCGGCATGCAAATACATGTTTGCGACGTGAGACATCCGAAAGGCAACGGAAAACGACAGATTATACAAATATTGAAGAGGGCCGGTGTGACAGGTAGTTACCGTGAGGGTGTCGAGCTCAACCAAAGACAAAGCAGGTGCAGGAGCAGATGCAGGAGCAGGCCCGAGAATGTCAAGGGGAAAGTACGCTGCCTCTTTTTCTGGATTTTGCTTGGTCCAATTGATGACACGCGGTAGCCAGGTAGCTAACAAAGATAAAACTTCCGATCTTGCGGCAACTACGGCTGGTTGGACTGTCTCAGCTGATTTCTTCTCGACCGCAATCTCAACCAACTTGTCAATGTTTTTTTCATTTAACTTTCGTCTTTGCTTTCTCTCCTCGGCATCCTCATGGTAGTAATGCTTCCACGTGGCACCGTCTCCGACGCCGTACACTCGTCCATACGACGGCCGGGTGTCCACCGGGAGTCCTTTCAATATGTTTAAGGCCCGGTTGAATGGGGTGTCCCACTTGGGCCTCGCCAACACCTCAGACGGTGAGTCGCTTTCGGCCGCAATCCTATGCTGCTCTTTCTACAAAAGGAACGTGTATCGTTTACAAATGTCACGAAACGTGCACTCGAATTGATCATAAGCTAATATTAGATGGTAAATTAATAATTAACAGCAGTATCACGAACTCCTTCGTGATCGCGTCCGTTTCAAAAACCTTGTTGACTAGGTCCCAATGGTACCGGGCCCTGAGGACATCACACTCATGCGGGACGATGAACTCCGCCTAGGGGTCTGGGATCCCAAGACTTTCGCGTTTCGCGTCCTCCTTGGCCCATATGGGCCTCTTCCCCGCGTAACTCCGGCTTCCGAGGTGGTGGCACCCCATGTTCCTCTCTTGAAGCCCTTTCATGTACTCTAACTTTTCTTTGGCAGCTTCGGCAACGCAAGTCTTTTTGAATATTTCGAACTGCTCTTCCATAATTGACGGACTATCCTTTACAATCTTGGAGTAGGGTTCCTTTTTGGCGATCTGTTGTTTCACCCTTACTTTCCATGTGGACAACGCGCTCCTAAACTTGCCCATGGCGCGTCTGTTTATCTTCTTCATTGCCGGGTCTTGCCACGGTCGAATATATTTGCTTTCATCCCGGTCCGGGAACAAGAATCTTTGGTGCAACTTGTCTAAGAGGGAGTGCTCCATATTTGGTATCTTCTTTAATTTTTCATTGTTGATGCTGGCGGTTTCCCATAGCATGCAGCCAATCTGATTGTCGTAGCACTTGCGCGCTTCCTCAGGCTCTGTTGGCTCGAAAATGACGTTGTCCACAGCCGAGACCATAATTCTAGTAGTGCCGAGCTGGTTTGGGCGTAGTATCCTCTTCAGTTTTGGTTCTCCAGCATCGGTTTTGATCTCGGCGCCGGTGTCGGTCGCGGCGCCGGTCTTGACGCCGGTCTCGGCGCCGGTCTCAATGTCGGTGCCGGTCTCAGTCTCTGATGTGACATGGGGGTACTATAACAACCGTTGCTCCTCCAGATAGTTCAAATAGTTGTCTGCCGTGTCGTAGACGTTGAAATTACCAAAACCCTCTACTTCATCGTTGTTAGCCATGTCTCCTACAATTAAGTCTAGTCAATTAATTCTAGACCTAAAAAAAGAATAATGACATAAAAAGGCCTATGTTTTGCCGAAATGTTGGTTCATTCCCGTTGTGGCAAATCCTAGGCACTCGATATGTCCTTGTTTCTAGCACAAGTCATGCCGAAATTCACGAAAAATTTCGGCATGACCTTTGCTGAAAAGTGGACAAATCGAGCGCCTTAAATTTGTCGGGACGGAAATGAATCAACATTCCGACAAAGCATAAGCCACTCGGAATCATTCCCAGCAAACAACAAAAGGCCACTTGGGCACATTATAATCCACTTGGGCACATTAATAGTCCAAATTTCAGAAGCTAATTCAAAAAATAAGTGCATAAATTTTTTAGTTAACTACTAATAAAATTAAGTGCATTCTTCTTCTCCTCCTTCTCCTCCTCCTCATTCTTCTCCTTCTTCTCCTCCTCCTCCTTCTTCTTCTTCTCCTCCTCCTTCTTAATCTCCTTCTTACCCCCCTCCTCCTCCTTCTTATTCTTTTCCTCCTCCTCCTCCCCCTTCTCCTTCTCCTATTTCTCCTTATCCTTCTCCTTCTCCTTCTACTTCTTCTTCTTCTTCTTCTTCTTCTTCTTCTTCTCCTTATCCTTCTCCTTCTCCTTCTACTTCTTCTTCTTCTTCTTCTTCTTCTTCTTCTTCTTCTTCTTCTTCTTCTTCTTCTTCTTCTTCTTCTTCTTCTCCTTCTTCTTCTCCTTCTTCTTCTCTTTCTTATCCTTCTTCTCCTTCTTCTCCTCCTTCTTCCCCATCTCTCTCCCTCTCCCTCCCTCTCCATCTCTCTTCCTCTCCCTCTCCTTACCTATCCATCTCTCTCCCTCTCCCTCTCCTAATATACAGAAAGGGGAGGGGAGAGAGGCTTACGATGGTGAGCTCGACGGCGGCGGGTGGAGGAGGTGGCATCGACGGTGTAGGAGGAGGGGCGTCGGCGAGGCAGGGGCATTCGCATCGGCGAGCAGGGATGACAGCGAGGCTGCTGGGGCGTTGATCGGGGCGCGAGGGAGGGAGGGGCGCACAACGAGGGAGGGGGCGCGCGACGTCGGGGTCGGGGCTGGGCTGGGGCGAGGCGACTGCAGGGGAGACGGCGGCGACGACGACTGCAGGGGATTTGGGGGAAGAAGCATGGGAGAAAGGAGGGAAATCGCGATGGGTAATGTCAAACTTAGCAGTGGCGCATGTTTTGGAAACGCGCTATAGCTAAGTTAGCTATAGCGTGGTTTACAAAACCACGCTACTGCTATAGGAAGTAGCTATAGCGATGCACACAAAACGCGCTACTCCTATTTATTTTTCTTTTCTTTTCTTTTCTTTTTTTCCTTTCTTCCTTTTCTATTTCTTTCATTTTCATTTACTTTTATATTTATTTTCTTTTTATAAGCAGTAGCGCTCTCCCATTGGAACGCGCTACTACAACACACATAGCGGTATAGTATTTAGTTTAAGCTCGCTACTACTATGCCTAGCCTATCAGCAATAGTGTGGGAATTTTAGTAGTAGCGTTGTTCCCTCCGGACGCACTAGTGGTATTGTACTAGCGGTAACGCGTTTAGTTTAAGCTCGCTACTACTATGCCTAGCCTACCGGCAATAATGTGGGATTTTTAGTAGTAGCGCCTTTTCCTCCGGACGCACTACTCGTATTGTACTAGCTGCAACGCTTTTACTTTACCCTCGCTACGGGTAAGTAGCAATAGCGCGTTGTTTTGACCAGCACTACTGATTAGTTTCTGCGTATAAGGTTTTCCCTAGTAGTGCGAGAGGGATCAAGTGATCCCATGGTATGGTAAGAATTGTTCATTACACTTTGTGTACTAACCCATGGTCTTCGTGAGAGTTCTATGTGGGGTTGTGTGTGTTTTCATGGGCTTGCGTCAAGAGGAAGATCTCATACATCCCATGGAGGATGACATCAAATGGTGATCGTCATCAAGATTGCGGTGTGCATGTTCAAGTGGAGCATCACGAAGATATCATGCTTGAGGCTTGCCATTCATTGTGGTGGCAATGGACTTGTGCAGATGTGTTGAAGAGTGGCTCACCCATAGTGAGTATGGGGGAGCAATCGACTAGTATTCATCGAGCCAACGCAATCACGAAAGATGGTCCATCATGAGGAAGTCAAGATCGTCATCATCTAGCTCAAGTGGACTATTGTGATAGCCCGAGACCGACGCTCCAGAAGATTTCCCTTTTATTCCGTTGCTGGCGTGTGATTATTTATATTTGCCGCATCATCATCGCATCATGCGCATCATCTGCATTGCATCGGCATTCCGTTGCCACCAGTTTTCAAAACTTGCATCCGTTATTAGTTGCCGGTTCTCTCCGTTCTCGTCGTTGCCCGTTTTGAGCCCGACCACATACGCACGCGCCCGCGGCATCATCAAAACCTTATTTTTAAAAGTGTGTATAAAATATTCTCTGATTGGGTTGAAACTTGGCGTCTGGTCTTATTTTAATATAGGTAGGCCGCCTGCCAATTTTCGTTGCAATCAGAGTCCGTCTGGCACCCGAACGGTCGACCGTAGCGGCACCCTCTTCGGTTATTCGTCGGACGGTTTTGTCAGTTTAAAAAACTCGTTGCCGGGTGCTCGTTTTCCCTCTCATCTCCGGCTAGCCACTCTACACAACCACTTAGCCCATCCCCGTGTTCGAGACCGTCCAATTTTGATCACGTGGTTGAAACCGGGGGCGAAAAACTGTTGAACATAGCCCCCCCATTGTTATAAATAGGCCTCCCATGCCATTTTTGGACAGCAAACCCTAATCCCCTCGAAATCCGTGCCCCAACCCCTCCAGCCTCCAGCCTCCTCCTCCCAGTTGCCGTGGGCCCGTCCGATCCCATTTGAGGCCCGCCTGGCCCGGATCCGTCGCCGTCTACCCGAGCTGCGCCTCCCTACCTCCTCATCGGAGCGAGCAACGCCAGCCTGCGCCCCGATCTCTCCTCCCGCAGCCGTCCCTCGCCGTGATCTCACCGAGCCGAGCCATGGAGCTTGAGCACCGGCCGGGCCTCCTCCTCGCCAGGAACCCCTCGGCCCCGTCGTGCCCGACCTCGTCATCCCCATCCCCGGCGAGATCTGCGCCGCCTCGCCCTCCCATGGCCTCGCGTCGCTAGTCTCGTGGAGCGCCGCCGCCTCTGCTTGCCAAATCGAGCAGGAGGCTCGATCCCGTCGCCCCGTTGACCTCGCCTCCAGCGCGCGTGGCCTAGCTGCGCCCAGGCCGGCCTGCCTTCCCGCGACCAGGCCTTGGCCCATGGGTGAGCGTCCGAGTCCCGATATCCCTCGCCTTGGGCGCTTGTTTGATATGGTGCCCCAGATCTGTTTCAGGCCATGTGCTAGAATTGGCCCATTGTCGTTTTTTAATTAGTTGGAGGAAGTGCATGTTTTTTAAAAAATGCTATAATTTCAAAGGTTCGTAGATATTAAACCGTGCATCGGTTCGCAACGAGTAATATATGAAACTTGTGTAGTTTTTTGTGTAGAACATTATTTTGAAACTTTCATGCATGTTTGAAGTGGTTTGAACCACCGCATGCCTAGATTTACGTGTTGTCCTAATATGTTAGATATTCCGTAGATATTTTTGAGCGGGTCCGGGTTGTTCAAATCCCATAGATAAAATGTTCATGTCGTTCGGGACCCTTTGCCATGTATTTTAGAGTAGTTGTTTGCATTTTTGCATGTAGGTTCCGTCGCTAGTTTGTCATGTCGTGTTTAGGACATATTCTCGCATATACGTGTGGTGCTAGTTTATTTTTTGAACCCCACATATTATATATGTTTTCGGGGTAGAATAATCCATAGAATTTAACTGTGCATTTAGTTTTGCCTTCCTGGCAAGTTTGTGTGCATGATATTTTGCCATGTTGCC
Organism: Hordeum vulgare subsp. vulgare; assembly: GCF_904849725.1. Lineage (NCBI taxonomy): Eukaryota > Viridiplantae > Streptophyta > Magnoliopsida > Poales > Poaceae > Hordeum > Hordeum vulgare. The sequence goes on along the minus strand of NC_058524.1, from coordinate 106,184,707 downwards.
CTCTTGTCTATTTTGTGTGATTTATTCCATGCGTGATATGCATGAGTTGTGAACATGAGATATGCCCTTGGATGTGTAGGCTAGCCTCTGGTAATTTTGGTTGCAATAGAAATCCATGTCCAGGATCCGGCGCAGGCGGATCAAGTCATCTCCGACTACGAAGGCGCATAGTGCACTAGGCAGTACGTAGGATATATATCGTAGGCTTCCCTATATTGTATGCTTTCGTTATTATGCTCTGTGAGCTATGTTTGTTGATGCTTCAGCATATATGCTTTCATTATTATGCTCTCTCAGCTATGTTTGTTCATGCTTCAAAATGCTGATACTTCAAAAAAAAATTACATGTTTTTTGTTGATGCTTCAAAGCCCTAAACCCTAACCCTAAACGTAGCACTGCACCCTAGCCTTGGTCTGTGGCACTTGGAAGGTGGAGACGCGTGCGAGAAGAGAGGAACCAGTGGCAGCGACTGTCGCTGCATCCGTGACGGTGCGCATGCAGGCAGCCTAGCTCGATCACATGGCATGCATAGTAGGCTTCGGTATCATGGCGACACAGGTCGATCGTCATGACCTAGAGTTTAATTGCCATGCTGAATTGATGCTGCGGTGGTCAAAGGCTGAGACGGTGTGAACTATGAATCGATCGAGGAGGCGACATACGCTGCGTCCCTTGGCGGCTGACAGGAAGGCTGCATCCGTGGCGGGGCGCATCGACCCATGCTGGCAGGCAGGCAGGCGGTTCATGTCGCGCATGCATAGCAGGCTTATCGTGGCGACTAGCGTGCATAAATCATGGCGGCTCGCCACTTTAATTGCCACGTTGAATAGATGCAAGTGGATCGGGGAGACAAGCGTGTGACATGAGATGAACCAGCAGCAGCGACCGTCGCTGCGTCCGTGGCGGCTAGCACGTAGAAAGAGGTCAGTCAGCGTATGTGGCGGCTCATATGCAGAAAGAGGGGAGGTCAGCGCATCGTGGCGGCGGGCATCAGCGCATGGAGACAGACTAGATACATGCATGCATAGCAGGCTCATGTCGTTACAGCGTGCGCAGGGCCCAACAGCGACCGTCCCTGCGTTCATGGCGGCTAGCATACAGAAAGAGGCGGGTCAACGTACGTGGCGGCTCGTGTGCAGAAAGAGGGGAGGTCAGCGCATCGTGGCGGCAAGCATCAACGGATGAAGACATGCTAGCTACGTGCATGTATAGCAGGCTCATGTCGTTACGGCGCGCGCAAGGCCCAACAATCTAACCATGGCCCAACGAGCGAATAGCGGCATCGTCCGACGTGGCCCCAATTGTCAGGTCCAAGGGGCGACACAGTCCAGCGTGGCCCACTCGTTAGAGTTAATGGTCAAAGCATTGACCTGACGACAACGTCCGCTGTGACCAGATCTGAGGGTTTCGGGCAAAGGAGTGGGGAAAAGTGAGCAAAAGTTAAGAGCGTGGGAATGAATGAGTAGAGCTAATGAACTAGGGGTACAAAAATAAAAAAACCTTTTTAAAAAATGCTATAATTTCAAACGTCCGTAGATGTTAAACCGTGCATCGGTTTGGAGCGAGTAATATATGAAACTTGTGTAGTTTTTCGCGTAGAACATTATTTTGCGACTTTCATGCATGTTTGAAGTGCATTGAACCGCCGTATGCCTAGATTTATGTGCTATCCTAATATGTTAGATATTCCGTAGATATTTTTGCGCGTGTCCGGATTGTTCAAATCCCATAGATAAAATGTTCATGTTGTTCGGGACCTTTGTCATGTATTTTAGAGTAGTTGTTTGCATTTTTGCATGTAGGTTCCGTCGCTAGTTTGCCATGTCGTGTTTATAACATATTCTCGCATATACGTGTGGCGGTAGTTTATTTTTTGAACCCCACATATTATATATGTTTTGGGATAGAAAAATCCATAGAATTTAACTGTGCATTTAGTTTTGCCTTCCGAGCAAGTTTGTGTGCATGATATTTTGCCATGTTGCCCTCTTGTCTGTCTTATGTGATTTATTCCGTGCATGATATGCATGAGTTGTGAACATGAGATATGCCCTTGGATGTGTAGGCTAGCCTATGGTAATTATGGTTGCAATAGAAATCCATGTTTAGGTGTTGTTTGCGTGTTGTCAACATGCTAGAAAATAGTGCTGATTTGGAGATGCTGAAATATTTCTAAGTCTGAAATATGTTATATTTTGTTTCTATCTTGCCATGAGATTTGCTAGTGATCTACAACTCCTTTGAGGTTGGTTCAATGGAGATATTTGTAGTCTTTAAGATTCTCTAGCGTGCTGTAAATTTTCATGCCATTCGGTGCCCTGTAGCATATAGTTTTGCTGCTGTCAATATGCCTTCAGATCGAAAACTGCACTATCAAAAACTGTTATTTTCTCTAAGTCTGAAACTGTGTGTGAGATGTCATTTTGTGAGTTCTTTTTCTAGTGACCCATGCTTCCATGCTAGTTGTATTTAATAGGGTGTTGTTGTGCATCTTGAGAACTACTGTCTCATGCCTTGTTTGAGCATTTTAGATTTATGTAGCTTGTTGTTTTGGGGTGTAGAAAATGTCATGTTGCTGTTTTGAGCAGATTGTAGCTATCTCTTGCGTAGCTTGTATTTGTTGAACCGTTGCTCCGTTTTGATCGTGTCCTATATGAAACTTGCTTAGAATCTCGTATAGTTTCATATTATGTTGCTGCCTTCTTGTTTTGGGATGCTTCTAACTGCCATTGCATACATATTGCATTCATGCCATCATATCTTGCGGTGTTCGTATCTTTTGAACCGTAGCTCCGTTGGAGATGTTCTATGTGTAAATTGATTGGAACGACGCGTGGATTCGCGTGAACCACTTTATTTTGCTGTTTAACAAATATTAAAATGTGTTAGTTCAGATTTGGACAGAATTCTAATTTAACGTGTGGGGTCATCTCGGAGATGCTATATGTCTTTTCCGAGCTCATTTAAAATACCTAGATAGGTAGATTAATTATGCTTCACCTCTTGCCATATTTAACCACATTAATATTGCGTGTACCTAATCAGGATAGAACTAAATAACTAAAGATGAAGTTTCGTCGATATGCAACTCGTTGCAAATTGAACTTCACCTAATGTGTAGTGTTTGATTGTGTGAATTGCCATGTCATACCATGCGTAGATGAAACCGCTCATGCATCATTTGTGTTGTGCATCGCGTGGTGAATATCATGTGTTGATTCTTGTTTCCGGTTTCCTTCGTCTCGATAGAGTTCCGCAAGCGTGTCGGAAAGTGAGGATCCATTCGACTACATTGGTTCGTCTGCTTCACGGAGTCGTTCTTCTTCCAAGCGGGATCTCAGGCAAGATGACCATTTCCCTAGATATCTTTACTATCATTGCCATGCTAGTTGTTTTCGTTTCTATTGCTATGTCTCGTTGCCTACCACCTGTTAAATATCAGCCTCCCAACAATGCCATGAAATACCTTGAACCTGTACACAACCTAGCAAACCACTGATTGACTATGTTACCGCTTGCTTAACCATGTGTTAGCGTTGCTAGTTGCAGGTGCAGTTGCTTCCATGTGATAACATGGGTTCCTTGTTATATCACCATATTTATTGCTAATTAATTTAATGCATCTGTATACTTGGTAAAAGGTGGAAGGCTCGACCTTTCTAGCCTGGTGTTTTGTTCCACCTTTGCCCCCTTAGTTTCGGCTACCGGTGTTATGTTCCATAAATGAGCGCTCCTAACATGCTTGGGGTTGTTATGGGGACCCCCTAGATTCTCGTTTTAGGATAAAGCTCGTCTAGCAAGGCCCAACATTGGTACTATATTTGCCCAACATAATAATTCTATTAATACTGAAAAACACAGGGAGTTAGCGCTACCTGAGGAGTAATTCAACATAATACAGGGAGGGCCAGTGCTGATGGTGCTGGTCCGAAACACAGCACCGTGCGGGGCCAACTCGGGGCAACTCGGGTGATGTCTATCAGGCTACCGTACGCTTCGCTTATCCGTCATGTCCTGAGAACGAGATACGCGGCTCCTATCGGGGTCGTCGACACGCCGGGCGGCCTTGCTGGACTTGCTTTATCTTTATCGAGCATCTCGTGCGAGGGATTCCGAGGATGCTTTGAGCTAACTCGAGGTTGAGGTTTTCCAATAGGAATCCGTGGAGATCACGGGTTTCCCTTATCGAGGTCATTCCGTGGCAGCGTGTGGTAGTTTGTGATGGACTAGTTGGAGCACCCCTGCAGGGTTAAATTTTTCGGAAAGCCGTGCCCGCGGTTATGTGGCAACGTGGAAACTTTGTTTAACATCCAGTTCTAGATAACTTGAAGTAAGCTTAATTAAAACTTGCCAACTGAGTGCGTAACCGTGACTGTCTCTTTTGTGAGCTCCTTCTCCGATCAAGGACACGTTGGGGTTATGTTTGATGTAAGTAGGTGTTGAGGATCATTCATTTGATCATCAGTAGTTCACGTCCGCTGTGCGTAGATCACCCCCTCTTTATTCTTGTACTCGTAAGTTAGCCACCTCAAATAAATGCTTAGTTGCTTGCTGCAGCCTCACCACTTAACCATGCCTCACCCATTAAGCTTTGCTAGTCTTGATACATTTGGAAATGAGATTGCTGAGTGCATTGTGGCTCACAGATTACTACAACACCAGTTGCATGTGCAGGTAAAGATTACTTTGACGTGAGCGCGATGATTGTTCATTTGGAGTTTCTTCTTCTTCTTCTTCTTCATCGATCTAGGATGGGTTCCAGGCAGGCAGTCTGGGATAGCAAGGATGGACGTCGTTCTTTTCTCATTTGTTTTCGTCCGTAGTCAGATCCTGCTCTTCTTTGTTATATTTATGTATTGTACTGATGTGACTCTGATGTAGCTTGTGCTGAGTGTAAGCCAATTCCATATACTCTTCTCTTTAGTACATGTACTTGTAACGATATCCATTGTTGCGAAACGATGAGATGCGCTTCTATCCCTGTTGAGGCCCTCGTGCCAAAATAAGGATAGGGTCGCATCTTGGGCGTTACAACTATGTTGTCGGGACCCCGATCCTAAGTCATAAGAACCCAGCCTGTAACACATCACATCACTTTGCGGCCTCACGCACGGTAAACTCCACGACTGCCACCTTACCTTGGCCAGGACTGTTTGCGTCTTTTGGCTCACATATATGTATGTCGCTAGCATTCAAATGACAAAGAACCCATGTCGACTTGACTAGTTATAAACCCAAGTGGAACATCCGTACAGGGACATGCATACATAACCCAGCAAAGCAGGTGTCGGTCATCAGCGTGTGTAGACGAGTCGTAGCAAGCTACAAGGACTCCATTACACCACGTGGCATTTCCCGAAGGAACAGACACATCAACAAAGAAGGATACATGTCGGTCAATCAATGTGTCCGGAGCAGTAGCAAGCTACCAAAGCTCGGTGGAAGCACAAAGAGGCATTTCCCCGTAAAGAGTACTACTAAAGGCACACAACTAGGTGTCGAATCCCGCACATATAATGCATTTCATAACATTCACGCAATATGCACGATATGCGTAGATACAACATGGCATCACAACATAACTCTATGACTCAAGCTTTTATTAAAGACTCATAAGAGTCAACATAGTATGATATTACAAACAGGGGTCTCGTGACCCGTCACTCAAGTCATACAAACATCAAGCGGAAGCATAACATGTCTGGGTACAGAGATCTACTAAAAGTGGCTGGAAGAGCCTGAAAAGCTACAACGACCCTACCAAAGGAACCAGATCTCTGTCTGGGATTCCCAAGCTATTCCGGTCAATATCGAACACATCGTGTAGAAACCTTTAATGAGCCTAAAATCTTCTCTGCAAAAACATAAATAAAGCAACCGTGAGTACAAAGGTACTCAGAAAGACTTACATTAGAACTATCTATGTATGCATCAGTATCAATGAAGGGGTTGTGGAGTTTAATTGCAGCAAGCCAGCTTTGACTCTTGTCTAACCTGTACTACGACTACAAGTAATTTCTTTGAGGTGGGATAGCGCACACGAGTCGACACATTCATCAATTCAATACACCACTATGGATCCACTCTCGTCTCTCTACGAGAAGGCCATCCATAGCACTCACACTTATCTTGCATATTTTAGAGTATCCATTCCAGTTGTCTATGACCATATAAGTTTCCAAGTAGTCCATATCCGCGGACGCGGCTATTCAAATAGATTAGATTACCCTGCAGGGGTGTACTTCGTCACACACGCTCCCACTAGTTATCACCATATGCACGTCATGCATCTCGGCAACCTTCAAGCGGAAGCACTGGCGTGGGTGTCGGCCACGACCTAACTGACCACACAAGACTCTAGTCCAGGTTTATCGCATATCTAAGACTGAACCCGCAAGGAAGTCCAGCCGAAGTTTCCTCTACGGTCACAAACGATGTGTACAGGGTTGCCAAGCCCACCTCGACGGATGGTACTACGCTTGGTACACCGGGCCACGATGCCTAGTCTGTCCCACGCCCACCTATACGGGGTGCCACTTGGTTGACTACTAGCATGTCCTACAAACACCAGAAACTAGTTGCAACTCCTGGACAGAGATCTAGGTGATTAATAAGTCGAGAGAGTCAATTAAGGATCCCAATGTGCGGTAGTAGCTAGTCTTGGATAACATACACGAGACTCAGTTCTTAAGGACGGCCCCAATCAGACAACCCGCCATGTACTCCTACACAGCCTCTCATCGGTAGCTTTACCAAATCAGGTTCACACCTTTACTCTCACACTGTGGAACATGAACACCACCATTCCGATTCATTGTCAAGATGGATCAGACCCGACTCGACTCTAAGCATAGCAGGCACAGTAAGCAAGCATGGATGAGTAAGCACAACAAGGCTCAAGCAGTTGCTACTCATGTTGAGTGGTTTCAACTATTTACTGTGGCAAAAACAGGTCATGCAGAGGAATGGGTTCAACTACCGAGAACATGTAACAGTTGAATCGTGTTTGTCCTAATGCAATAAAAGAGAGCAGGAGCGAGAGAGTGGGTTTATATCAATATGCTCAAGGGGGTTTGCTTGCCTGACACGTCTGAAGATAGCAATGAGTCTTCATCAACGTCAACGATCACATCGTGGGAACCATCGTCTACCGAGAGGGAACAACACCGGCAAACAAGAAAGAACAATATTTACTTCACGGAAATGCAACACTATGATGCATGATCATGACATGAAAATGAAATGTGGCATGGCTAATGTAGCTACCATTTCTTAAGTTGAAGCTGGTTTGAATCAAAATTCAAATATCACTTCAAACAAGGTATTTTTCAGATAACCTTTTAATTGATTCAACCTGATGCTCAGGCATAACTTGTTTTATCATGCATGAGGATGGCATATTGAGGTACTGAGTTTCCTAGCTCAATGTTTGGCCTTATTAATTGAAGTGGAATTTAAGTATATACCAAATTCCAACTCTAAACTATTTATTAAATTTACCCTAATCATCATTTTGCCTACTTGGTGATGTTAACTTTCTCAAACATGCATGAAAATGCCCTAATCAAATTCCTTGATTTTTTCTGATCATTTTTCATATATAAATTATTTTCATTGGACTTACAGATTATTTTCTATGATTTTTAGAAGTTTTTAGCATTTTATGAAATTTTCTTTGAATTGATTTAATTCTAGAATATATTAATTGCGTCAGCATGACGTGAGGGTGAGGTCAGCAGGTGAACTGAGCTGTCCAGGGTCAAACCTGACAGCCAGGGCCCACCAGTCAGTGACACAAGGCTAATCCCCGGTCAAACCAGAGGATAACTAGGCTTTGACCCCATGTGGGGCCCTCTATCAGTGACTAGGGGGGTTATAAGAGGGTTAATGGCTGGCCACGTCGGCACGCCGGGGATCTGCCGGCGGCGACCACAGGACACGGTGGAGTCCGGCGGCCATTCGGTGCACTGAGGGCACTGGGAGGGAGCCCATGCTCAGCCGCATCGAGTGAGAGGGGTCTTGGGGCTGAGGGGTTGCCGGAGAGGCACCGGCGACGAGCTACGACGGCGGCTGCAACTCGGCTTGGTGGCAAACGACGCTAGGAGAGGGGGACAATGACGGGGCAAAGGGGAAATGGAAGAGGGGCTCACGGCGAAGCTGATGGCATTGACGGCAGGGTCGGGGAGGCTCTGTGCACTGTGAATCGTCATCAGCAACCGGCGGCCGGAGGTGGAGAAGATGACGGCGATAGCGACGACAGGAGGCCTCCGGCCTCGATTATCTCTTCTAGGAGATGGGGAGGAGCATGTCGGGGCTCTGGGACATGGAGGAGGGCCTAGTAGCTGGCTGTGGCTGCGGCGACGCACCTCGACGCTCTCGGGCGAGGAAGAGAGAGAGCGAGCCAGAGGGAAAGAGAGGGGGAGGGAGAGAACCAGAGGCGAAGGGAAAGGGAAGAGGCAACCAGGCCTTCCCCAAGGCGCTGGATAAGGACGACGGAGCGGCCTCCAGCGCGAAACAGGAGGTGGCGCGCTCGACGCCGTGCTCATCTCGCCTCTGCCTACCGGGAGAGGTTGAAGATGACCTCTTCACCCCTCGTGGGCTGGGCCGGCGTCAGGTAAGGGTTTTCTATTTTTTTTCTTTTTTTTTTCTTTTCTGTTTTTATTTGTTTTCTGGCATTTGTTTTGAATTAAAAATAAAATCAAATCATTTTATAAAATCCCAATGACATCTTTATGTGACATAACTTAATTGTCCAATGCCACACAAATATTTTCAGAGTATATGACACTAAATTTTATATCTATAGAAAATATAATTCCACTCAAAATAATTGTTTGATTGAAACAAAAGTCCAAAATCAAATGTTTCTGTGATCAAAGATTTTGGTTGACATTTTTATAACATGCCAATGTTTTCACACAAAATTTGGAACATTATCTTGGATCATTTTAAGGCAGTTTTATATTGCCTTTTGTCAAAATTTGTTTCTGAGGCTTGATCACTTCCCCATTACAAATTCAAAGGAAATTAAAATGCATGCAAGAATGCTCACTCATGCGACTAGCTACAAACAATATTCTAGGATTGTGACATATGTGCAATGTATATGTTTTCCCTTGATAAGTTTTCTATTTTACCGGTGTCACGGTGGTAGTTGGGAGACTGTTTTATAGGATAGACTGTCGTACTGTCAAGGGGACTCTCAAGTGAGTAGCTTGATCGTATGGTTCGTTGAGAGCTCAACCCATTTGCATCCTTGCATCATATTTCTTGGTTCTTGTTTGGTGTTTCTCTTTGTGAGTTGTCGAGCTTATGGTCATCTTCATGACAAGTTTAAGTTCATCGAAAACTGAGTACATATGCATCATCTATGATGTTTTCGATGTTGGGAGTTTTTGCCGGTTCTTCTCGCGTAGTGCAGAAGTCTACTTCCTCCTGCATTCACTCACGATGCACTATGCGCATAGCTCGATGCCGCCTCTAGACATCCGGCTCGTTGAAGCAAACTTTTATAAAACCCAAGAGTTTATAGAAACTGCGGCATGGCCGGAAGTCATCAATGCAGGCTAGGGGATGCCGCCGATCACAACCTGTGAAGTAAGTCACTGTCTCGAAGGAGAAAACACTGATAAGGGCTTGTAAAAACTCCGTAGAGTATTAATGACTGCCGAATCCAGAAGGATCAACCAAAAAGCTAAATGGCTAAACCGACAGGATCCCGAAAGACCCGCGAGAGATACTGCTCTGCACGCGTTCCAGCGTGATAAGCATGCGAGTGCCTCAAACCAAACACGAAAACTCTTTAGTGAAAACCTAAGGAAAAAAACAAAGCGTAAATTTTCTTTAGGCAAAAGGAAATTTCCTGTGAATGTATTCCAACCTATAAATATACTTTTCCAAGGAATTATCGCACCCTAATACACATAAAAGCATGTCAAAGAGAGAAAATAGGCTAATGTTTCTAAAATGAGTACTCCCTCCGTCTGAAATTAGTTATCGCACAAATTTATAGAAAAAGATGTACCTAAAACTAAAATGCCTTTAGATACATCCATTTCTATGACGAGTATTTTCGGACGAAGAAAGTATAAAATATTAAAAAATATATAGAAAGTCACAACAACTGTAACGTCACTGGAGGTGTCTAGTAGTATATCATAGAAGTAGGATAAGGACATCTACCTAATGGCAACCGATCGGATCATCATGCTTCTATAATAGTCATTTGACAGCTATGATAGAGAAGCCGGGTCAATACACAAGTTATTCAAATTCTGACATGTTGTCCCGGCGGCTAAATCAGCTTCTGTTTGGAGTCAAGACAACGAAGGCTGCTGCCTGGTGGAGGATCATGTGCGTGACAGCGTAATCGAGTTTCTTCCTTCCTCATGCAGCTCATCTCACACAAAAAACGAACTTTCAGTGAACAGCTTGTTGCAGTCAGAAGATCCCCATCATCTATAGATAAGCTTTTAAATGAGCCGTGGAAAATTCAAAGAGCATTTAATATACTCCCCCTTTCCAAAACCCTTGTCTTAGATTTATCTAAAATAATTAAGCAAATCTAAGACAACAATTATCACTTCTAGGACGGAGTACGAAATACACCAAGGGAAACAACATGAACATGCAATGAATATAACCCCTGCAAAATACAGACCAGGCTCTGCATTATGTAGCCATAGCGTGTCGTGTCACCGTTCCTCCCTGTGACGAAAAACAGAGGTGAGAGGGAACACTACGCCGCCTAGATGAACTCCAATCTTCGTATGGATCTAATGTCTGCCGCATCAAGAAGTATTCCAACGTATCTAAATATATCCGTCTCTAGAGGTTTAGCCTCCTTTTCAAAAAACAAAAAAAAAATCATCTTTAGATAAATCTAATACAAACAGTTTGGAACTAAGGTAATAGACACCCATGCCAAACTATCAATCACACCAGCCTATTATTTTCGTCGTTCATTTGAATTGAAGTGATTAGAGCATCTTTTTCTTTTTGAGGTAGCATCTATAGTTGCACACCCCAAAATCCCCCTCAAATGTTCGGACGGATGGCTCCGTCAATAATCCCAACTCAGACGTGCATCTCAAATGGACCTTAAACGTCCAGACTGATCGGCACAACTCATATCCAATTCAAATGTAGGGTGGATATGGAGAGGCCCGAGGCTCGACCAGGCGCGTTCGCCACATCGGACCCGACAGGCCTACCCATCATAAATTGTACCAAATCCATCAAACTATTTCCCTTCCTCCCGCCTCCCTCCATCATTTTCCACCCTTGAGCCCTCGCCATCCGCCGCCTTGCTCCCCATACTCATCGCTGGTACCGATCCAACGCCCTACATGCCGTCTAGCTCGTTCCCGATCGCCTCGACCGGGGTAGCGGTCACCTTGTCCATCGGCGTCCCATCCTTGACGATGTATTGCAAACAGGAGAACATTGCCCGGAGGAGCGGCGATGGAGGTAGCATGAGAGGGAATCGACGACGTTGCAGAAAGAGAATGTGTACATCGGTGACCACCCCCTCACCTTGGCTGCGCCGCGCTCAAGACCCCGCATGCCATCTAGCCAGCCATCGACAAGGATCCTGCCGTTCGACTGGGTTGGGATATATAGAGGAGGATCCGACATCCGGTTGAGGCATTCCGAAGAACTTTCCCTCCACATAGATGCCGCTGGTGGACGTCTGTCACTGGCCGTAGCTCGTTCCGGCACGGACAAACATGCACACTGGTGGCGCCCAAGCTACCCACGGCCTGTTCGACGAAATGACACAACAAGACTATATATGATATTGTTGCTCCTTTCCGATAAACTTTATAGTGGAGCTGCCCCCGGGTCGTCGTTGGTGAATAGGGCGGCGATCCCACAGTGAAAAGAACCACCGGCACCTCACTCCTCTCCTCCCCTCGCCGTCGCCGGAGGATGCCACCGTCAAAGCTGCACGGTGTTGGCGGCTGCGGGCCGGTACTCGTTCCAGCGGGGCGGCTTGATCTAGGGCGGCTCTCAATCCATGTAGGCTACACGCCACATGCCACATGGGCTAGATGCTGGCGTGGGGCTGCAGAACGTTGATGCTTTAGCGGCCACGACTACGGCCGGTCATTGTCCATGTGTGCTGGCCCTGTTTGCTCCGCTGCGGCATCTGGCTTGGCGTCGATCCAATAGAGACATGGTAGCCACATCTTCTCCGATCAACTAGGTGGTCACCGTCAGTAGACCTTCGCTGCCTCGCCCCACCACCAGGGAGCGACTCTACCGAGCACCAAGCAACCGGCCCGCCCCAACCTAGATGGGGCCAAACGGGCCTAAATTTGGGCCGGGCGGGCGCTGCAAGTCACCAGCGTCACCGCGTCACCCTACGACCAATGACCATGTTGCCGCATCGAGATCCACTGTGGTACACGACATCGTCGTTGTCGGGCCACACCGTCACTGGCCGAAAGGCACTGTCGCGAGCCGCCACAATCCGAGCAGGGGGCCGCGCACGGGGATGACTGAATGCCAAGATTGTGTGCCACGTGTTTGGTTTCTTGCAATGGTGGCCTCGACAAAAAGGGACGGCATCATTGGATGACTGCATTTATGGTGGTGCTCCTTGAGTACTGAGTCTTGACTCTCAGGGTGAAAACCCAAGGTTTGGCCTTTATTGGTTGTACCTGGCAATGACCTTGTTGAAGGACATTCTTTTTTGGTGAACTCGGACTTTCTCCAGGGTGAGAACCCAAGATCTTCGATGAGGCAACGCCAAAGCTTGTGCATTGTTTTCTTTTTGAAGACGTTGCTTTTGGAGAATCTCTTTTTTAATCTTGGTGTTGTCTTCGCTGGTGGTTAGAGTGTTGATGATGCTAGTGATTGATCATCATGGTGGGTCTTTTTTCTTGTGCTCTTTTTCTTTCTCTTTTTTGAATGTGTGTATCATTGATGTCTTGGGTCATCTTGTTGGTATAGAGACCGAGTGTAATTGATATCTTCATGATATTTATATATTTCCTTTATGAAAAAATTTGATCAACTTTGCATATGTCATGTTTAATGTTTTACATAGACCGCGAGTTAATTTCGGACATGATCAATACTTGAAAACTATGATCATGTAGGAGTTTATCATATTGGACACATGATTAATAATAATCAAGATCTGGTTCAAATGCACTATGAGTTGGGGGATCCAACTTGCCCTTCATTTGATGTTGGAACAACATCAAATTTCAATCAGAGCAAGAAAAAAAATAAGCCAAAGGCGACAAAGACATGAGGTCCGACATTCTCAACTGGCTGCAATGGAACTTGCTAAGGCTTCATTCAAAGAAAAAAGAATGGAATAGGACGAGGCGATGAGCTTTTGGCAGATCATCTAGAATCTGATCGGACTAATGCGCAGGTTTGGTTTTCCTTTCTGATCAATCGAATGGCTTTTAATAAACCTTTTTTTAAAAAATATCTTGTTGGTCAAATCTTGGTTGACCACACCGATGGATTTAATATGCGGCATGGAGCAAAATGAAAAGAAGTTATTGGAATAATATTTGAAATAAATATTAAAAACAAAAGTAATATGTGAAGTCGCATCCTATTCCACCGGTCTCCATGCCTCACAATGGGCATTGGAACATCCTGTTCCGCCGGTCATTTGGCCAGGTGGAAACTGTAGAGTGGGTTAGTTTGCGGGTGGCCGTCCCTGTGCTCGCTGACTATCCGGACACCGAATCATGGCATTTTGCTTCTTCAGGTTTCTTCTCTCTCAACTGGACATATCTTGCCCTATGATGGCGTCTAACCATAGCTTGAACCAACCTGCTCTGAAAAGCACCCTCTTACCCTTGAAGATCAAAAATTGTGTTCGTCAATTGCTGGGAGGAGGTGATCAAGAGGCATGACCCTGAGAACAGTTGTGTCCTCTTTGTGGTGATGTGGAAATGAGAACCGACATAATCTTCTTTTGGACGGCGGCTAGAATTCTTTGGAGTTTTGTTCGTGAGGTATGAGGTATTTTTTCTGTCTGGTGTTTGCAACATTGGCATGGTCTTCATGGATAACATACAATAAAATGGTGATTGAACATGTCTTTCTTAGGAGGGCCTTTAACTCAAATTTCAAATTCATTGCATTTTTTGCAAGCGCTCAGCACTCGCTTTCGAGACAGCGTGACCGCGATCTGCCGGACCTTATGATGGATGCAATGCATGATATGCCTATCGCCGACTTGCCTCGGTACAGACCCCATAGAGACTTCGACCATTTCGTGGTCTTTTTCCCATTTATTTTATATATTTTTTGGACGAGTTTGTGATGTTGCCCCATTAAGCTATTCTATTTTCTGCACTTGAATTGATTGTACGATTGTGGAGTTTGTTTTATTTATAAAGCATGGCTAAAACCTATTTGGAGAATTACAGGTTCTTATCATTGAACACAACTTCAAATTTGGTTTTGTGTAAGTATCGTTTCGTAAGTATCATTTTTTCCCAGGGGTTCCCAATATTATTATGTTATTTATTTGGCTAGGCCCAAGATTTAAACAAGAAAACAAAAGGAAAGACATTTGCATGGACGCATATATATAGGATTACATTTACACGCTCTACACATCCGCATCGATACATGAAGGCGGGAATGTGTGCTTATTTACGTACGTATGTAACGTTTGTAGACGTATCAATATTCAAACCGCACACACATAAACACACGCACGTACGTATGCATGTATATGATCAACGTTCACACGCACGTACAGTACTACTTGGCTTCGGCGTCAAGGGTGAGGAACGCGAACGGGCGCTCGCCGTTGAAGTTGCCCGGGGGATCGTAGTTGCAGGTGATGAAGACGCCCCGGTTCCCAGCGCAGACCACCCGCGCGCAGCCGATGCGGATCGACTTGCGCCACACCACCTGCGTGTAGTGCCCGCACACCTTGCCGGCGTCGCAGGTGTTGCTGTCAAGATGGTAGTTCTGCTTCTCGTCCACCCACAGCTTCACGGCGTCGGCGGCCGTCCATGACCGCCCGGACCCCCAGAAGATGTTCTCGCCGAACGGCCCCCCGGAGTGCTGCAGCCGACAGTCGCCGGCGCGCTCCGCCGCGTAGTTCTGTGCGAACCTGGCCACGTTGTTGTCCCACGCCACCGGGCCGACGCCGTCCACAGCACGGGCGCGGTTGTGCAGGTTGACGAAATCCTGCGGGGTGTTCTGCGCCGAGACGCCGGCCACCACGGCCATGACTATGGCTAGTGCGAACATTGCAAGACTACTCTTGGAAGATGCCATGACTAGTAGGTGGCTCCAGATCGATGAAGAGTGCTTGAACTTGATGGATATTTATAGGATGAGCATATAGAAAGGGTCCGTGGCAAAATTTTGTAGGGAGTCCATAGTTCTTTATTTTCCAAGGAAGCTAGCAAGAAGATGACGTGGGGTTGAATCGAGTGCATGCATATGTATCAAGAATTGCTAGTTACAAGTGGCAAGGCTTCCTTTATTTCGAGTACATATAAATACTTCTGAGTTCTGACAACGAGTGATTATTCCATGCGATTTCCCGATATACATTGGTCGATTACTTTGAGCAGTTGAGTTTGCAATAATATAGAACTAGAATATAACCTCATTGGACGGGCGAAGTTGAAAAGCGTACATCCACTTGGGCGGCAGGGGCAAGTGACAAAATATGCTTGCGTCCTCGCTACTACTCCATCTGTCACACAGTTAAACTTGCGTGCATTTTCAAAATAGACAAAGTTTAAGGCGTGGAAACAATTACTCCTATTAATTAGTATTAGTACTACTCATGTATGCACCCTCCTAATTTGCTGCTCACACATTAGTACTAGTACTTTCTCAGTTGATTAGACGCATTAGCATTTACACCTGCTACATCTCACAACCAATCGATGACTACATTGGTCCCAGAGATTTTTCAAGCGTGCCTTCTAAACCGTGACGGAGGAAGTACTGTCCACTGTAGCTTAACGGTTGAGTCTTATCGAGTTCACATATATTTCCAGCCGCAAAAGGAATTCACATAGGTTTAGAGTGCAACATTTCGGTGCCTAGCCTCATCCGCACTCGATCAGAAGAAAAATCAAACTATATTAAGAAAAAAATCCAAATTTTCTTTTCATGGTAGAAATGTTCTTGTGTGAGGTCTATTTCAATTTTAAGATCATTTAGACATATCAGCAGTTCTTAGTAAAAAAATCAAGTTAGAACAGTGTATGAACAGTAAACATTTTGACAGACCCCGGATTTTTTTTTTTACAGAGAGCTGCTCAGATGTTCAAATGATTTAAAAATTGACGGAGACCTCAGGCATCAAATTATGTATCATGTAAATTTTTTAGAATTGTTAATTTTTTCTAGTATTTGTTTTGTTTTATTTCTTCAGCATGGGCGCAGATGAGTCTGAGTTCATAAATGGATTATCGGTTCACATATATTTCTCTACTACAGTAATATATGTATTTGTGCTTAATATTATTTCTTACAAAAGGAAAATTCTCCGTTTGGTAGGAAGATGAGTGGGAGTAGCTCTCACGATTTTGATGGCGACCAGGGAGGGGACCAAGTGGGTTCACCAGGTCAGTGATGCCAATAGGGTGCATGCGCATTGAGGGTTCGACGCGGCCAGACATCACGCTCCCAAACGGCCCACCTCGGAACAACGGACGGGAAGGAAGTTTTTTTTTTTTGAAAGATCCAGCTGATGGCTGACATATATTGGAATAGCAGATAGCAGGGCTGGAATACAAATAAGGGGTGGGGCTGATCAAAAGATCAAAAGACATAACAGGAAAAGCTTTCCAAAAAAGAAGTGAAAAAGGTATCATGCTACAGGCGCCGGATTCCTCACGTTAGTTCACCAAACGGGTGTTCAAGAAAAACTGCTCCTGCTTGCCTCCAAAACTCAAGCGTTGTTGTGATGGAGGTGGATATATTTGCTGCTCTTGCTGTTTTGTTTTTGAAAGTGCACTCATTTCTTTCCTTCCAAATTTCTGACAGGATCAACACGGTCATTGTTCTGGTGCCTCTTTTGTACTCCGGTCTTGCCTTGCTTATCATCTTGGAAATGATCTCTCTGGTCGATTTTTTGTGTGTCCAAATTGTTGGGCTTAGTGAGGCACATCCGGTGCGAGACGCCGCCTCCATCCATACTGTTGTTGCCACCTTGCATTCCGAGAAAAGATGAGCTGCTGATTCTAGATTTCTGAGGCATAGCTGACAGAAGTAACCGTTTTGCCATCCCCTCCTTTGCAATCTGTCGTTGCACCATAGCCTATTTTTTTCGAGCAGCCATATGAATATCTTGAGTCTTTGCGGTGCCCAAGTTTCCCATATAAACTTGCTAATTTCTGATCCTGTGCTTTCTAGGAATTGAGCTTTATACACTGAGTTAGCAGTGTAAAGCCCCGAGGCCTCATGTTTCCATTTGATTTTGTCACTTGTGTGCTCTATGAGCTGGACGTCTGTGTCCTGAATCCACCTGTGTAGGCGAAGGACATCCGCCCAAAGGTGCGTGGTGTCTCCGTGCGCAAGGTCGGCTATCCATGTGTTGCCTTGTAGCGCCTCTTTTACATACCTATTTTTTCTACGTGAGTGCTTGAAGAGCGTCGGGTATGCCGTCTTTAGCGCCCCCGAACCTGTCCAGGGGCAGTTCCAGAAGGAGGCCGTGGCCCCATCTCCCAGGGTAACTGTCGTGGAGGCGCTGAAAAGAGCTCTGTCATCGTCGTCGCATGGCAGCTGCATGCCGTTCCATGGCCTTTGTGGACTTGTCCAGGACAACCATAGCCATCTTAGCCGAAGCGCTCTGGAGAAGCGATTCATATCTAGCACTCCTAGCCCACCGCTCTCCGTTGGAGAGCATACTATTGGCCAGCTAACTTTGCATTTTCCTCCGCTGATTTCTTCTTCGTGTGCCCATAGGAAGCGGCGCCTAACCTTGTCTATCTCGTCGAGAAATTTCTTGGGCGCTCGCAGGACAGATAGGGCGAAAGTTGGCAGCGCGGTGAGTACGCTGCGAACCAGTACCTGTCTCCCTGCGATGTTCAGTAGCTTCCCTTTCCATCCTGCTAGTTTAGCCCTAATCCTATCTAGGATGAATTGAATGTGTACCAATCGGATCCTATCAAGGATGACTAGTAGTCCTAGGTACTTCACTGGGAAACCGACCCTCTCCCCTCCGAAAGTTGCAAGCACGGCGTCTAGGTCTAGGTCTTCACAGCGTATTGCCGAGACAGTAGACTTGGCAGGGTTGATATGAAGACCCGTGGCATTTCCGAAGTCTTGTAGGATGCCCATAAGCAAGTCGATTTCTTCCCGTATGGGGTTTGCGAAAATGACGGCATCATCCGCATAGAGGCTGAGCCGTAGCGAGATATCTCTGCCCAGCAGTGGCTGGAGCATGTTAATCTCGGTGGCTCTACACAGGAGCCTGTGCATGGTGTCGATGGCTAGGATGAATAAGAGGGGGGACAGCGGGTCTCCCTGTCGCAGGCCCCTTTTGTGCCATATAGGTCTGCCCGCGGAGCCATTTAACATGACTGCAGACGACGCAGTGCTAAGGAGGAGCGCTATCCAGTCCCGTCATCTTGATGGAAACCCTAGGTGCTGCAGTAGTTCTAATAGGTATTTCCAGGAGACGTTGTCGAAGGCTTTTGCGATGTCTAGCTTTAGCAGTAGCGCGGGGGTCTTCTTTCGATGGAGAGATCTAACGGCATTTTGTACGTAGAGGAAACTGTCTTGCGTTGACTTGGCACACAAGAAAGCTGATTGTGCTGGCGAGATTATGCTGTTGATGACCGTAGCTAGCCTTCTCGAGAGGACCTTAGCTATAAGCTTGGAGATCGAGTGAATTAGACTTATCGGCCTGTAGTCCTGCACCTCGGAGGCTCCTTCCTTTTTTGGCAGAAGAACTATCATGGCGGAGTTAAGCTTGGAGAAGTCTCCGCTAGTCAGGCGGTAGAAACTATGAAAAGCCTGCATAACGTCTTCCTTAATTTGGGGCCAACACGCTTTAAAGAAAGTCCCCGTGAAACCATCTGGTCCCAGCGCCTTCTCCGAAGGTGATGCTTTGACCGCGTCCCACACTTCCTCTTCTGTGAAGGGGTTGTCTAAACCTCTCCCCTGAACTGATGGTAGATCTAATGAAGCCCAGTCTATTGTGATGGTGCGGGTAGCTTTCTTCCCTAACCCTTCGTTGAAGTGCCTATAGATGACTTCGTCTTTGTGCTGGTGTGTCGTAGCTATGTCGTCGCCAGCCTTTAGGGTGTGGATGAAATTCTTGCGCCTCCTTGCTCTCATATTGATGTGGAAATTTTTTGTTCCCGCATCGCCCAGCCGCAGCCATGTGAGTCTAGATGCCTGTCGCCGTCGCGCACGCTCGACCGCGGCGAGGCCGAGCATACGTAGCTTTAGTAGCTTTCTAAGGTCAAACTGTGCGTCTGAAAGACGCCTGTTCTCTTGCGCTACATCGAACCTAAGGACTAATTCGGCCGCCATGTGGAATTGTAGTTTTGCATCACTGAAAAAGGCTTTGCTCCAAATCTTCAGGTCCCATGTAGTGCGCGTCATCTTTGTGATGAGACGACGGAAGGCACAGGTAGACTGCACTAGTCTATTCCAAGCCCCTTCAACCGTGCCGTGGAACCGCGGGAACCTAGGCCAGAAACTTTAGAATTTGAACATGGCTGGGCGTGGAGTTGCTGTTGTATCAGTGAGGACTAGCGGACAGTGGTCGGAGGTGGTCGTGGATGCCGCATGTAGTGACGCCGAGGCGAATCGGCATTCCCATGGTAGGTTGCAGAAGAACTTGTCGATGCTTACTAGCGTCGGGTTTTGTCGCTCGTTGCTCCACGTGTAGCGGCGGTTTATACATCTAATTTCCTTCAAACCGGCGGCGTCGATGGCCTGCCTGAATTTGCCCATGAGCCTCCGATTGAGGTTTAGGTTGTTCTTATCCCTAGCCTCATAAAAAAAGGTTGAAATCGTCGTTTATAAGCCACGGCTCCGCTGGCGGTGGCGTGGAAAAGGATAGCTCGTAGAGGAAAGCCTCCTTCCTGGCGTCGTCCGCTGGTCCGTAGACCGAGGATAGCCAGAAAGATTGGCTCTGGCCTAGCAAGGTGACCTTG
Organism: Hordeum vulgare subsp. vulgare; assembly: GCF_904849725.1. Classification (NCBI taxonomy): domain Eukaryota; kingdom Viridiplantae; phylum Streptophyta; class Magnoliopsida; order Poales; family Poaceae; genus Hordeum; species Hordeum vulgare. The sequence continues at coordinate 106,164,580 of NC_058524.1, read as the reverse complement.
GCAGTGATAGCAAAAATTCCTACCGCATGCGAAACTATTGTAGCAAGCTCTCTATTCCATAGGATTGCTGCCCCCCGCTCGTGCCGATTGCCGGGAGGGTGATGCACTCGGTGAGTTGAGTTCCTCCTATCTCCTGCATGAGCTGTGGAGTCCATGCGTCTATCTTCGTCTCGTGGAGGCATAGAATTGCAGCTCGCAATGATTTTGCCATCTCACACACTGATGCCCTCTTTGCTGGTTGGTTAAGTCCCCATACATTCCAGCACATAATCGGTAGTAGCTTATCACTCATGGGAGAAACTAACAAAGCTCCGGTGACTACATCTATTTGGCCTTGGGCCCAAAACAAACACCTCCAACATAACAGGGGATCGCCGTCGCCCACCAATAGGCCCCAAGCTACGACGACGATAGGATACAGCCTCGCTAACCTTACATAGAGAAATGAAACCTAGCTCTAACCGGCTACCCGCCGGTCGCCACCGAAGTAGAACGAGGATGGCTCCTAACATGACTAGACTACGACCTTCTCGGCCACTCCGTCGGGGCCGACCATGCGAGCCATGACCGTCAGGGCCTCCCCGTCAAGGCGAGTGAGCTTGGCAATGACCGCAATGTCACTGTTTGAGAGAGGCTCGTCGAAGCGCCGAATAAGGGCCTTTGCTACGTCTTCTGTCATCTTCTCCCTCGGTCCTAGTAGACCTAGCTCCTTCACAAGGCGAAGGGAGGCACGCTGCGCGACCGGGACGGTGGACGTGTTCGCTGCCTGCCTCGTGCTGTGCCTGGTCGGAGTAGTCTGCGCCCTGCTCTTCGGCGGAGGCACGGAGCGCCTGGTGGGGGGCGCGGCCAGCAGAGGAGGCCTGCATTCGCGGAAGAGGCGAGGCTCCTTGCTGCCGCTCGCCTCCACGAGCTCGAGCTGGCTCACGCGGCTGGTGACCGTTCCCAGCTGGACCTCCATCACATGTGAATTAAAAAAAAATTACGCACCCAGAATATTCAAGAATATGATATGAAGATGGATCACAGATCATTATCACTAGACACATAGTGTCATGTCGCGGAAGTAGAGTTGGGACAGCGCGTTCGCATGGTTCGTCTCCTCCTCATCTGATATTCCTCGAACAGTCGGTCGCCGGACCTCTCCCTTAAATAGCCGGTCGCTGAATCCCACATATAGGTTTGCCGGAGCAGCACAAGTGCACCGTCTCTAATCGTATCCGCACGTGCAGGAGGAACACCGTGCCGCAGACTGTTAGGTCCGGATCATAGTCAGCGGTGGGTGGAGGTGGCTAGTTGTAACACATGCAAAGCCCTAATGACGGTGCAGAAGTGATCAACTAAATAAGTGTGTCGTACTTCCATTATTTATATGCATCCGCCGCGGGCTTAACTCTTCTGCCTCGCACGGTTCCTAAAGCCCATGTATTCCTTCCCTTAAGCTCGCGACCCCTTAGGTTCTCGTTCGCTTGGTCACAAGTCTGACCACATCTGACTCTGCTAGTCGGTAGCGGCCTCTAGCAAAACGTGTTGGCTCCAATTGTCCGATTAAGTTGGTTAGGCGAACCTGTACTTTGTACTTCTGTTTCCTTTGCCACATGATATATGTTGTCGTGCCCAAGGCGACATGGTCATCTTTGTTGCAGCACGACCTATTTCTTGTGTTGATGAATCCAAAAAAACACTTTGTATTATCTCATAATCATCATCACATGGCCATGCTTATCTAGGTCGGATCACCCAAGGGCCCCAGAGTATATCTCTCCTATTCGGAGGGCCAAATCCCATCTTGCTCTACCACGTCTCGCAGAATGGGTCTGGACAAGCCCTAAACCTACCTTTGTAACTACCAAGTCACTGACTAGCGTTTGGTTGGCCCAAAGCAGGTCCGTCACCATCCCGAGTACATGCGCAACTCAGGTCTTAGGACATAGAACGTATGTTGTACTAGAGACTCATAGATGACCGATCGCTCCGTCTCATTGTTGGGTCTGTCCAACTCAGACCTTATCTCGACTCGGATCCGACTACGTCGAATCACATCAGATCTTTGCGAGTCCATATTATCCGGCTAGCATCGAATGCTAAATGGTCAGTGAGACCAGACCATCCACCGTGTGATATGCTAGTCTAACTGGCTGTGTGTCCACACATCCCTTTCAACTAGGAACCATTTAGAAAAATCATCATACAATGCATAGCCTCACGAACAAGTCACATACTTTTTAATATACATCATTGATAATGTCTATGGACTATCTTTATTCGTAAACACATAAGAAATATCATCATACATGATTGCCTCTAGGGAATATCTCCAACAAGGTGCTTATTGACGGCAATGTGGATTCTAAACAACGAGTTTCCACCAGGTAGCAGCGTTGGGGCGTGTCGTCATTGCATGTGGTTCCAGGTGGTAAGTTGGCCATGCTCGCGGACATCATCAAGGAGGCCTAGACTCCGATCTCCCATAAGAGCATGGTTAATAGTATAACCACGGATGGTTATGTTATAAATAATCTAGACATGTGCCGACGACGGTGGTGCAAAGCCATCGTCATCATGAAGAGTTGGTGTGAAGCCAACGGAAGTTCCAGCTTGATGTTGCGGAAAGATGACATGGCGACCGCTACTGCGATGGCATGGTCGGCGCCATAGTGGTGATGTCGACTTCGACACTATGACGGCGTCGTCGACGACATAGTGCGCATGATCGCTGTTGCGACGACGTCGATGACTATATGGAGTGGAGCTCGACGCTGCGAAGTCGTCATCCATGCAAATTTGGCTGAGACACCATGTCAAGATTAGGAGGGAAATGTTCAAATTAGTGGTGGGCTTTAGGCCCATAAGAGAATTTCAGAAATATCCAAGGGCCCATGTAGGTGGTGGCATGACAAGGTGGTGGTGGGATGTTTAGTCCCACCACGCTAGTGGAGAAGAAGTTGGACCTCTTTATAAGGGTCTCTCTTCTACATGCTATTGGAGAGTGAGAAGAGAAGAGGCCCTCGCGCACTCCTCCTCCGCTGCTCGCCTCGCCACGCCTCGTCTCGACGCGCTGCGCCCGCCTATATAAACAGGGCTAACGCCAACCCTAGCCGTCACGAGATCAGATCGTCTCTGCCTCACGCGCTCGTTCCTTTGCTGCTGGTGCCACCGGCGACTCCGTCCCGTTCACCGCGTACACGGTCGACGAGAGAGCAGGTCTTTGAAACCCCGTCTCTCCAGTTCCTGTACGGGAGAGAGGCGAATATGTTTTTGGAAAGCGACTACGCGACTGCTCGCCTCCGATCCACTACTTCCTCCATGTTTGCGTAATCTCTGTCATCAGCATGTCCACAAACGCCGAGAATACCGAGGCCTACAAGAAGGCTGCCGAGGACGCTGCTGCTGCCGCCACCGTGGCGGTGGCTTCTGCATGGCCTACTGGAGGGTATAACGCGTTTATCCCTCTCCTGATTATTTCTATATTAGCAGTACTAGCATCATGTGTAGATTTGTCTACTGCTTACGTAGTACGTGCTTGTTTAGATCAGTATCAATATGTTGTTAGTTCTGTCAATGCCATGCTAGTCATCTACTTATGGATTAAATTAGTCAGAAAATTTCTTATTTACTCAGCAATCCAAAAACTTATTATGTGTAGGAATTTTCTGGCAAGTGGCTTTGCCGCCGCACTGAAACCGAATAAGTTTACCGATACGTATTTTAAGCATTGGCAGACTAAGACCACTTTATAGCTCACGGCTATGAACGTGTTCTGGGTCATCGGTGCCTCCACGGGAACGATTGCTCCTGAATAGTAGAAGGCGTTCAGGGAGGCCACCATTGTGTTTCTCGGAGCAGTGTTTAGCGTGATCGGAGATAAATTGGTCGACGCATATTTACATGTGCATGTCGCCAAGGACTTGTGGGAGGCGCTCGAATCTAAGTTCGGGGCCACCGATGATGGGAGCGAGATGTATGTTATGGAGTAGTTCCATGATTACAAAATAGTTGAGAACCGTTTTGTATTGGAACAAGCTCATGAGATAATATGCATTGCTAAAGAACTTGAGGTTCCGAAGTGCGATTTACCGGGCAAGTTTGTCGCGGGGTGTATAATCGCCAAGCTTCCTAATTCTTGGAGGAACTTTGCTACCACTCTGAAACATCAGAGGCGTGAATTCTCGGTAGAGGATATCATCGGCCATCTGAGTGTTGAACAGAACTCAAGAGCAAAGGACTCGCACAAAAAAACGGTCGAAGGTCCTTTTGCTGCCAATATGGTACATCAGAGGAACTTCAATTCCCACAAGCCCAAGGGGAAGAATTCTGTCCAACAGAATACCGACTTCAAGAAGAAGGGAAAGAAGACCTTCAAGAAAAATAAGAAGGAAGAGGGTGCTTTACTTGTGGTTTAGATGAACATTGGGCGAACAAGTGCCCAAACAAGTACAAGAAGCCGATGCGGGATTCCTAGTCTGCCAATATGATTGTGGGCAACAATGAAAGTGGTGCATATGGGTACAGTAATTTATTTACTGTATTTTCAGTTTGTCAGTCCACCGATTGGTGGGTGGATACGGGTGCAAATATTCATGTGTGTGCTGACATCTCATTCTTGTCTTCTTATCAGGCCACAGGTCGCGGGTCCGTATTATGGGGAAGGGCGCGAGTGCTTCTGTTCTTGGTGTTGGCACGATCAATCTGAAGTTTACTTCGAGAAGGATCGTGCAGCTGAAGAACATGCAGCATGTCCCCGCCATCAAGAAGAACCTCGTTAGTGTCTCCCTTCTGTGTAGAGAAGGGTTTAAGTTGGTATTCGAGTCTAATAAAGTAGTTGTTATGAAATATGGACATTTTGTTGGTAAATGTTATGAATGCGGGGGTCTGTTTTGCCTTTCCCTTCTAGATTTTTGTAATAAAGTCGTGAACAATATTCATTCAAGTGTTAATGAATCAGAAGTTTGGCATTCACCTCTTTGTCACATAAGTTTCGGTGTTATGTCGCGGCTAGCAAAACTGAATTTAATCCCAAGTTTCACTTTAGCCAAAGGTTCTAAGTGCCATTCGTGTGTGCAAGCAAAGCAACCTCGCAAGCCTCACAAGGCTGCAGAGGAGAGACACTTGGCATCATTAGAACTCATACATTCTGATCTTTGTGAGATGAATGGTGTGTTGAATAAAGGTGGAAAGAAATATTTCATGACATTGATAGATGATTCGACTAGATATTGGTATGTGTATTTGTTAAATACTAAAGATGAGTCTATACACTACTTTAAAATCCATAAGACAGAAATTGAGAATCAACTTGAAAAGAAAATTAAATGAGTCCGGTCTGATCGCGGTGGAGAGTACTTCTCAAATGAGTTTGACTCTTTATGTGTGGAACACGACATTATTCATGAGAGGACGCCTCCCTATTCACCCCAGTCAAACGGGGTTGCCGAACGGAAAAATCGTACTCTAACTGATTTGGTTAACGCCATGTTAGATACATCGGGTTTATCCAAGGCATGGTGGGGGAGGCTATATTGACCGCGTGTTATGTCCTGAATAAGGTTCCTACAAAAGATAATGAGGTCACCCCCTATGAGGAGTGGTCGAAGAGAAGGACGACGCTCTCGTACTTACGTACTTGGGGCTGCTTGGCGAAAGTCAATGTGTCGATCCCCAAGAAGCGTAAGCTTGGACCAAAGACTATGGACTGTGTTAACTTGGGATACGCTAAGAATAGCGTAGGCTATAGATTTCTAGTATTGAAATCTGATGTACCTGACGTGAAGGTCGGTACAATAATGGTGTCGAGCGATGCTACATTCTTTGAGGATATTTTTCCCATGAGAGATATGCAAAACACTTCTAGACAGGAATCTCAGAGAACTCCTGAGCCTGCCATTCCTATGGAATACTATGAACAAACACATGATGAAAATCCTAAGGATGATGATGAGGAAACCCTTGGTAGGGGCAAGAGACAAAGGACTGCAAAGACCTTTGGTGATGATTTCCTCGTATACCTCGTGGATGATAATCCCACTTCTATTTCAGAAGCGTATGCTTCTCCAGATGCTGATTAGTGGAAAGCTGCGGTCCGTAGCAAGATGGATTCCATCATGGCTAATGGGACAAGGGAAATTACTGATCATCCCTATGGTTGCAAACCATTGGGATGCAAATGGGTGTTCAAAAGGAAGCTTAGGCCCGATGGCACACTCGAAAATTACAATGCTAGGATTGTGGCTAAGGGCTATGCCCAGAAAGAAGAAGAATATTTTTTTGACACTTATTCACGTGTGGCCAGACTGACCACCATTTGAGTACTAGTCTCGTTGGCAGCCTCACATGGTCTTCTTGTTCATCAAATGGACATTAAGACGGCTTTCCTAAATGGAGAGCTAGACGAGGAAATCTATATGCAACATCCAGATGGCTTTGTGATAGATGGTCAGAAAGGAAAAGTGTGTAAGTTGTTGAAATCTTTATATGGCCCGAAGCAAGCACCAATAACCCACAAGTATAAGGGATCGCAACAGTTTTCGAGGGTAGAGTATTCAACCCAAATTTATTGATTCGACTCAAGGGGAAGCCAAAGAATATTCTCAAGTATTAGCAGCTGAGTTGTCAATTCAACCACACCTGAAAGATTTAGTATCTGTAGCAAAGTATCAGTAGCAAGGTAGTATGATAGCAGTAGTAGCAACAGTAACCAGTAGCAGCAAAGTAACAACAGTAGAGACAAAGTAACAGTAGCAGCAGTGACAACAGTAGCAGCAAAGTAACGTAGCAAGGACCAGTAGGAAAAGGCTCGTACGCATTGGATCGGTGATGGATGATTATGCCGGATGCTATTCATCATGCAATAGTTATAACACGGAGAGATAAGTAACTAGCTCCAGTCCGTCAATCTAATGTAGGCATGTATTCCGTATGTAGTCATACGTGCTTAGGAAAAAGAACTTGCATGACATCTATTGTCCATCCCTCCCGTGGCAGCGGGGTCCTAATGGAAACTACGGGATATTAAGGTTCTCCTTTTAATAAAGAACCGGACCAACGCATTAACACTTGGCGAATACATGAACTCCTCATACTATGGTCATCTCCGGGAGTGGTTCCGGCTATTGTCACTCCGGGGTTGCCGGGTCATAACACATAGTAGGCGACTACAACTTGCAGGATAGGATCAAGAACACGCATATATTGGTGAGAACATAATAGGTTCAGATCTGAAATCATGGCACTCGGGCCCTAGTGACAAGCATTAAGCATGGCAAAGTAGTAGCAACATCAATCTCAGAACATAGTGGATACTAGGGATCAATCCCCGTCAAAACTAACTCGATTACATGATAGATCTCATCCAACCCATCACCGTCCAGCAAGCCTACGATGAGATTACTCACGAACGGTGAAGAGCATCATGGAATTGACGATGAAGGAAGGTTGATGATGACGATGGCGACAATCTCCCCTCTCCGGAGCCCAAAACGGACTCCAGATCTGCCCTCCAGATGAAGAACAGGAGCTGGCGGCGCCTCCGTATCGTAAAACGCGATGAACTCTTCTCCTTGATTTTTTTCCGGGCGAGACGAACTAAATAGAGCTGAGATTGGAGGCGGTGGAGTTTTGTGGGCCCCACAAGCCTGCCACGCGCGGCCAGGGGGCGTCTGGTTGGCTTGTGGGCTCCACACTCCACTTCCTCCGCTGATTCTTGCGCCAGTATTTTTTATATATTCCACAAAAATTCTCCGTAAATTTTCAGGTCATTCCGAGAACTTTTATTTCTACGCAAAAACAACACCATGGCAATTATGCTGAAAATAGCGTTAGTCCGGGTTAGTTCCATTCAAATGATGCAAATTAGAGTCCAAAACAAGGGCGAAAGAGTTCGGAGAAGTAGATACGACGGAGACGTATCAAGCACCTAAGCAATGGCATGATAAGTTTTATACAACTCTGATATATGTTGGTTTCATTGTTAATGAAGCTGACAAATGTGTATACTATCGTCATGGTGGGGGCGAAGGAGTTATATTGTGCTTGTATGTTGATGACATACTGATATTTGGAACAAACCTCAAAGTGATTGAGGAGGCTATGTATTTTCTGTCTGAAAACTTTGAGATGAAGGATCTTGGGGTGGCAGAAGTTATCTTGAACATCAAGCTTTTGAGAGATGATGAGGGTGGAATTACACTTCTGCAATCTCACTATGTTGAGACGATTTTGAGACGCTTTGGATATTCAGACTGCAAAATTTCTCAAACACCATATGATCCTAGTGTGCTGATTCGAAAGTTCAAAGGCACAACTATAGATCAATTGAGATTCTCTCAAATTATTGGTTCGCTTATGTATCTAGCTAGCGCAGCGAGGCCTGACATTGCGTTTCCTGTGAGCAAACTTAGCCAGTTTGTTGCAATCCCGGGTGATGTTCATTGGCGTGCCGTTGAAAGAATTATGCGGTACCTGAAAGGTACTGTCAACCACAGACTTCACTATATGGGATACTCATCGGTACTTGAAGGGTATAGTGATGCGAATTGGATCTCTGATGCTGATGAGATGAAGGCCACTACTGGGTATATATTTACTCTTGGAGGTGGTGTTGTTTCCTGGAAGTCTTGCAAGCAAACAATCTTAACGAGATCGACAATGGAAGCAGAATTAACAACATTAGACACATCTAGTGTCGAAGCGGAATTTCTTCGAGATCTTTTGATGGACTTACCTGTGGTTGAGAAGCAGGTTCCGGTTATCCTTATGAACTGCGATAATAAGACAATTATTGTCAAAGTGAAAAGTTCTAAGGATATTATGAAGTCCAACAAACATATAAGAATGAGATTGAAGTCTGTCAGACGTTTGAGAAACTCTGGAGTGGTAGCGTTGGATTACATCCAAACGGCTAAGAATCTGGCAGATCCCTTTACTAAAGGGCTATCACATGTTTTGATAGATAGTGCATCGAGGGGGATGGGTATGATACCCACATGAGTTGCCATGGTAGTAACCCAACCTATATGATCGGAGACCCCGTGAAGTAGGACCTGGGAAAACAAGTCAGTGGTGAACTAAGGAGAGTAACTTTACTTACCCACTCCGTTGGAGATGCAATGCTCTCGGATAGTGTATGGTAGGATGACTACTTTCTTAATGTGTTCTAAAGCTTATGTGTAAGTGAAACGTCTCCAACGTATCTATAATTTTTGATGGTTTCATGCTATTATCTTGTCAAACTTTGGATGCTTTGTATGCCTTTTATATCTTTTTTGGGACTAACTTATTAACTCAGTGCCAAGTGCCAGTTCCTATTTTTTCCATGTTTTTGACCCTTTTCAGAGGAGGATTTTAAACGGAGTCCAAACGGAACAAAACTTCCAAAAATATTTTTTCCGAAACAGAAGACGATCGGGGAACTTGAGAACCAAGTCAAGGGCCACCAGGGACCCCACAAGCCCCCTAGCCGCGGCCAGGGGGCACGCCTCCCAGGCTTGTGGGCCCCCTGGGCCTTCTCTGCCCTAGGTCTTTTGCCTATATACTCCCAAAAATTCCATAAAAAATCAGGAGATCATCGAAAGTACTTTTCCAACGCCGCAAGCTTCTGTCTCCGCAAGATCCCATCTGGGGCACGTTCTGGTGCCCTGCCGGAGGGGGGGATTCGGATACGGAGGGCTTCTTCATCAACACCATGACCTCTCCGATGATGCGTGAGTAGTTCACCATAGACCTACGGGTCCATAGCTAGTAACTAGATGACTTTCTCTCTCTCTTGGATCTTCAATACAAAGTTCTCCATGATCTTCATGGAGATCTATCCGATGTAATCTTCTTTTGCGGTGTGTTTGTCGACATCCGATGAATTGTGGATTTATGATCAGATTATCTATGAATCTTATTTGAGTTTCTTCTGATCTCTTTTATGCATGATTTCATATCCTTGCAATTCTCTTCGAGTTGTGGGTTTTGTTTGGCCAGCTTGATCTATGATTCTTGCAATGGGAGAAGTGCTTGGTTTTGGGTTCATACCGTGTGGTGACCTCACCCAGTGACAGAAGGGGTAGCGAGGCACACATCATGTTGTTGTCATCAAGGGTAAAAAGATGGGGTTTTCATCATTGGTTTGAGTTTATCCCTCTACATCATGTCATCTTGCTTAAGGCGTTACTCTGTTCGACATGAACTCAATACACTAGATGCATGCTGGATAGCGGTCGATGTGTGGAGTAATAGTAGTAGATGCAGAAATTATCGGTCAACTTGTCTTGGACGTGATAGCTATATGTATGATCATTGCCTTAGATATCGTCATGACTTTGCACGGTTCTATCAATTGCTCGACAGTAATTTGTTCATGTTGGGGAACGTCGCATGGGAAACAAAAATTTTCCTACGCGCACGAAGACCTATCATGGTGATGTCCATCTATGAGAGGGGATTTCCGATCTACGTACCCTTGTAGATCGCACTACAGAAGCGTTAAGAAACGCGGTTGATGTAGTGGAACGTCCTCACATCCCTCGATCCGCCCCACGAACCGTCCCACGAACCGTCCCGCGATCCGTCCCACGATCTGCTCCGATCTAGTGCCGAACGGACGGCACCTCCGCGTTCAGCACACGTACAGCTCGATGATGATCTCAGCCTTCTTGATCCAGAAAGAGTGACGGAGAGGTAGATGAGTTCTCCGGCAGCGTGACGGCGCTCCAGAGGTTGGTGGTGATCTAATCTCAGCAGGGCTCCGCCCGAGCTCCGCAGACACGCGATCTAGAGGTAAAACCGTGGAGGTATGTGGTCGGGCTGCCGTGGCAAAAGTTGTCTCAAATCAGCCCTAAAACCCCACTATATATAGGAGGGAGGGAGGGGAGGAGGCAGCCTCAAAACCTAAAGGTTTGGCCGAAATTGGAGGTGGAGGAGTCCTACTCCAATCCTACTTGGAGTAGGATTCCACCTTCCCACTTGGAAAGTCTTTCCACCTTGTGTTTTTTTCCTTCTCAAACCTTATGGGCCTTAGTGGGAACTTATTCCAGCCCACTAGGGGCTGGTTTATCTCTTCCCATAGCCCATGAGACCCCTTGGGGCGTGACACCCCTCCCGATGGTCCCCGGCACCCCTCCCGGTACTCCCAGTACACTACTGATGAGCCCGAAACTTTTCCGGTAATGCACGAAAACCTTCCGGTAACCAAATGAGGTCATCCTATATATCAATCTTCGTTTCCGGACCATTTCGGAAACCCTCGTGACGTCCGTAATCTCATACGGGACTCCGAACAACTTTCGGTAACCAACCATATAACTCAAATACGCATAAAACAATGTCGAACCTTAAGTGTGCAGACCCTGCAGGTTCGAGAACTATGTAGACATGACCCGAGAGACTCCTCGGTCAATATCCAATAGCGGGACCTGGATGCCTATATTGGATCCTACATATTCTACGAAGATCTTACCGTTTGAACCTCAGTGCCAAGGATTCATCTAATCCCGTATGTCATTCCCTTTGTCCTTCGGTATGTTACTTGCCTGAGATTCGATCGTCAGTATCCGCATACCTATTTCAATCTCGTTTACCGACAAGTATCTTTACTTGTTCTGTAATACAAGATCCCGCAACTTACACTAAGTCACATTGCTTGCAAGGCTTGTCTGTGATGTTGTATTACCGAGTGGGCCCCGAGATACCTCTCCGTCATACGGAGTGACAAATCCCAGTCTTGATCCATACTAACTCAACGAACACCTTCGGAGATACCTGTAGAGCATCTTTATAGTCACTCAGTTACGTTGCAACGTTTGATACACACAAAGCATTCCTCCAGTGTGAGTGAGTTATATGATCTCATGGTCATAGGAACAAATACTTGACACGCAGAAAACAGTAGCAACAAAATGACATGATCAACATGCTACGTCTATTAGTTTGGATCTAGTCCATCACATGATTCTCCTAATGATGTGATCCCGTTATCAAGTAACAACACTTGCCTATGGCCAGGAAACCTTGACCATCTTTGATCAACGAGCTAGTCAACTAGAGGCTTACTAGGGACAATGTTTTGTCTATGTATCCACACAAGTATTGTGTTTCCAATCAATACAATTATAGCATGGATAATAAACTATTATCATGAACAAAGAAATATAATAATAACTAATTATTATTGCCTCTAGGGCATATTTCCAACAGTCTCCCACTTGCACTAGAGTCAATAATCTAGTTCACATCACCATGTGATTTCAACGAATCCATCACCCATGTAGTTCTGGGGTGTGATCACGTCTTGCTCGTGAGAGAGGTTTTAGTCAACGGTTCTGAAACTTTCAGATCCATGCGTTCTTTACAAATCTTTATGTCATCTTATAGATGCTGCTACTACGTGCTATTCGGAAATGCTCCAAATATCTACTCTACTATATGAATACATTTCACTACTTCTAGTTATTCGGATTAGTGTCAAAGCTTGCATCGACGTAACCCTTTACGACGAACTCTTTAACCACCTCCATAATCGAGAAAAATTCCTTAGTCTATTTAGTTACTAAGGATAACTTTGACCGTTGATCAGTGATTCAATCCTGGATTACTCTGTGTACCTCTTAACAGACTTGCTGCAAGGCACACATCAGGTGCGGTACTCAGCATGGCATACTTTAGAGTCTACGGCTAAGGCATAGAAGACGACCTTCGTCTATTCTCTTTATTCTGCCGTGGTCGGGTTTTGAGTCTTACTCAAATTCACACCTTACAACACAGTCAAGAACTCCTTCTTTGCTTATCTATTTCGAATTCCTTCAAAAACTTGTCAAGGCATGCATCTTGTTGAAACTTCTATTAAGCGTTTTGATCTATCTCCATAGATATTGATGCTCAACGTTCAAGTAGCTCAATCCAGGCATTCCTTTGAAAAACTCCTTTCAAACAACCTTTTATGCTTCACAGAAATTCTACATTACTTCTGATCAACAATATGTCAACCACATATACTTATCAGAAATTCTATAGTGATCCCACTCACTTCTTTGGAAATACAAGTTTCTCATAAACCTTGTACAAACCCAAAATCTTTGATCATCTCATCAAAGTGTATATTCCAACTCCGAGATGCTTGCACCAGTCCATTGAAGGATCGCTGGAGCTTGCATACTTGTTAGTATCTTTAGGATCGACAAAACCTTCTGGTTGTATCACATACAATGTTTACTCAAGGAAACCGTCGAGGAAACAATGTTTTGACATCCTATGTGCAACATTTCAAAAATAATGCAACAACTACTAACATAATTCTAACAGACTTTTAGCATCACTACGAGTGAGAAAGTCTCACCATAGTCAACTGTTTGATCATGTCGGAAACATCTTTGCGACAAGTCGAGCTTTTCTTAATAGTGACTTATCACCATCATCGTCTGTCTTCCTTTTAAAGATCCATTTTTACTCAATAGTCCTACGACCATCAAGTAGTTCTTCCAAAGTCTACACTTTGTTTTCATACATGGATCCTCTCTCGGATTTCATGGCCTCCAACCATTTGTCGGAATCCGGGCCCACCATCGCTTCTCCACAGCTCGTAGGTTCATTATTGTTCAACGACATGACCTCCAAGACAGGGTTACCATACCACTCTGTAGTAGTACGCGACCTTGTCGACCTACGAGGTTTGTAGTAACTTGATGTGAAGCTCAATGATCACCATCATCAGCTTCCACTTGAATTGGTGTAGGCGCCACAGGAACAACTTCCTGTGCCCTGCTACACACTAGTCGAAGTGATGGTTCAATAACCTCATCAAGTTCTATCACCCTCCCACTCAATTCTTTCGAGAGAAACCTTTCCTCAAGAAAGAACCCGTTTCTAGAAACAAACACTTTGCTTCCGGATCTGAGATAGGAGATGTATCCAACTGTTTTGGATATCTTATGAAGATGCATTTATCCGCTTTGGGTTCGAGCTTATCAGACTGAAACTTTTTCACATAAGCATCGCAGCTCCAAACTTTCAAGAAACGACAGCTTAGATTTCTCTAAACCTTAGTCTATACTGTGTCATCTCAACGGAAATACGCGGTGCCCTATTTAAAGTGAATGCGGTTGTCTCTAATGCATAACCCATAAACGATAGTGGTAATTAGAAACAATTTCCACATTGTCTTAACTGCGTACCAAAACTCGTAACTCAGATATTCATCTCTATGATCATATCGTAGACTGTTTATCCTCTTGTCACGATGATCTTCACTCTAAAATAGCTTTGAACTTTTCAACATTTCAGACTTGTGATTCATCAAGTAAATACTCCTGTATCTACTCAAATCATTAGTGAAGTAAGAACATAATGATATCCACTGCGTGCCTTAGCACTTATTGGACTGCACACATCAAAAATGCATTACTCCCAACAAGTTACTCTACTTGTTTCATGTGGCATGTTTTGCATGTCTCAAGTGATTCAAAATCAAGTGAGTCCAAACAATCCATCCGCATGGAGCTTCTTCGTGCATTTTACACCAACACTCAAGTGGTAGTGCCACAACTAAGTGGTACTATCATTATTACTTTTTATCTTTTGGCACTAATATTATGAACATGTGTAACACTACGATCGAGATTCAATAAACCATTGAGGGTAATTATTCAAGCAAATAGAATAACTATTATTCTTTTAAATGAATAATAGTATTGCAACAAACACGATCCAGTCATGTTCATGCTCAACGCAAACACCAAATAACAATTATTTGGGTTTCACCACCAATCCCGATGATAGAGGGAGCGTGCGACGTTTGATCATATCAACCTTGGAAACACTTCCAACACGTATCGTCACCTCGCCTTTAGCTAGTCTCTGTTTATTCCGTAGCTTTCATTTCGTGTTACCAATCACTTAACAACTGAACCGGTATCCAATACCCTCGCGCTACTAGGAGTATTAGTAAAGCACACATCAACATCATGTATATCAAATATACTACTTTCGACTTTGCCAGCCTACTTATCTCCCAAGCAGCTAGGGTAGCTCCACCTCAATGACCGTTCCCCTCATAACAGAAGCACTTAGTCTCGGGTTTGGGTTTAGACTTGGGTCTCTTCATTAGTGAAAATTTTGCTGTTTCATGAAGTATCCCTTCTAGCCCTTGCCTTTCATGAAACTTAGTGGTTTTACTAACCATCAACCATTGATGCTCCTTCTTGATTTCTACTTTCGCAGTGTCATACATCACAAATCTCTCAAGGATCATTGTATCTATCCTTGATATGTTATAATTCATCACGAAGCTCTCACAGCTTGGTGGCAGTGACTTTGGAGAACCATCACTATCTCATCTGGAAGATTAACTCCCACTTGATTCAAGTGATTGTCGTACTCAGACAATCTGAGCACACACTCAACGATTGAGTTTTTCTCCTTTACTTCATGGACAAAGAATCTTGTCAGAGGTCTCATACCTCTTAACAAGGGCACAAGCATGAAATCACAATTTCATCTCTTTAGAACATCACTCATGTTCCGTGACATTTCAAAACGTCTTCGGCGCCACACTTCTAAGCCATTAAGTATTTTGCACCGAACTATCGCGTAGTCATCGGAAACGTGTATGTCGGATGTTCACAACATCCACAGACGACGCTCGAGGTGCAGCACACTGAGTGGTGCATTAAGGACATAAGCCTTCTGCGCAGCAAGGAGGACAATCCTTAGTTTTACAGACTCAGTCCGCAAAGTTTGCTACTATCAACTTTCAACTAAATTTTCTCTAGGAACATATTAAAAACAAGCTATAGCGCAAGCTACATCGTAATTCGCAAAGACCATTAGACTATGTTCATGACAATTAGTTCAATTAATCATATTACTTAAGAACTCCCACTCAAAAAGTACATCTCTCTAGTCATTTGAGTGGTACATGATCCAAATCCACTATCTCAAGTCCGATCATCACGTGAGTCAAGAATAGTTTTAGTGGTAAGCATCTCTATGCTAATCATATCAACTATACGATTCATGCTCGACCTTTCGGTCTCATGTGTTCCGAGGCCATGTCTGCACATGCTAGGCTCGTCAAGCTTAACCCGAGTGTTCCGCGTGTGCAACTGTTTTGCACCTGTTGTATGTGAACGTTGAGTCTATCACACCCGATCATCACGTGGTGTCTCGAAACGAAGAAATGTCGCAACGGTGCACAGTCGAGGAGAACACAATTTCGTCTTGAAATTTTAGTGAGAGATCACCTCATAATGCTACCGTCGTTCTAAGCAAGATAAGGTGCATAAAGGATTAACATCACATGCAATTCATAAGTGACATGATATGGCCATCATCATGTGCTTCTTGATCTCCATCACCAAAGCACCGACACAATATTCTTGTCACCGGCGTCACACCATGATCTCCATCAACGTGTCGCCATCGGGGTTGTCGTGCTACTCATGCTATTACTACTAAAGCTACGTCCTAGCAATATAGTAAACACATCTACAAGCACAAACGTTAGTTTAAAGACAACCCTATGGCTCCTGTCGGTTGCCGTACCATCGACGTGCAAGTCGATATTAACTATTACAACATGATCATCTCATACATCCAATATATCACATCACATCGTTAGCCATATCACATCACAAGCATACCCTGCAAAAACAAGTTAGACGTCCTCTAATTGTTGTTGCATGTTTTACGTGGTGACCATGGGTATCTAGTAGGATCGCATCTTACTTATGCAAACACCACAATGGAGATATATGAATTGCTATTTAACCTCATCCAAGGACCTCCTCGGTCAAATCCGATTCAACTAAAGTTGGAGAAACCGCCACTCGCCGGTCATCTTTGAGCAACGGAGTTACTCGTAGCGATGAAACCAGTCTCTCGTAAGCGTACGAGTAATGTCGGTCCGAGCCGCTTCGATCCAACAATACCGCGGAATCAAGAAAAGACTAAGCAGGGCAGCAAAACGCACATCACCGACCACAAAAACTTTTGTGTTCTACTCGAGAAGACATCTACGCATGAACCTAGCTCATGATGCCACTGTTGGGGAACGTCGCATGGGAAACAAAAATTTTCCTACGCGCACGAAGACCTATCATGGTGATGTCCATCTACGAGAGGGGATTTCCGATCTACGTACCCTTGTAGATCGCATAGCAGAAGTGTTAAGAAACGCGGTTGATGCAGTGGAACATCCTCACGTCCCTCGATCCGCCCCGCGAACCGTCCCACGAACCGTCCCGCTATCCGTCCCACGATCCGCTCCGATCTAGTGCCGAACGGACGGCACCTCCGCGTTCAGCACACGTACAACCCGACGATGATCTTGGCCTTCTTGATCCAGCAAGAGAGACGGAGAGGTAGATGAGTTCTCCGGCAGCGTGACGGTGCTCCGGAGGTTGGTGGCGATCTTATCTTAGCAGGGCTCCGCCCGAGCTCCGCAGAAACGCAATCTAGAGGTAAAACCGTGGAGGTATGAGGTCGGGCTGCCGTGGCAAAAGTTGTCTCAAATCAGCCCTAAAACCCCACTATATATAGGAGGGAGGGAGGGGAGGAGGCAGCCTCAAAACCTAAAGGTTTGGCCGAAATTGGAGGTGGAGGAGTCCTACTCCAATCCTACTTGGAGTAGGATTCCACCTTCCCACTGGGAAACTCTTTCCACCTTGTGTTTTTTTCCTTCTCAAACCTTATGGGCCTTAGTGGCAACTTATTCCAGCCCACTAGGGGCTGGTTTATCTCTTCCCATAGCCCATGAGACCCCTTGGGGCGTGACACCCCTCCTGATGGTCCCCGGCACCCCTCCCGGCACTCCCAGTACACTACCGATGAACCCGAAACTTTTTCGGTAATGCACGAAAACCTTCCAGTAACCAAATCAGGTCATCCTATATATCAATCTTCGTTTTTGGACCATTTCGGAAACCCTCGTGACGTCCGTGATCTCATCCGGGACTCCGAACAACATTCGGTAACCAACCATATAACTCAAATACACATAAAACAACGTCGAACCTTAAGTGTGCAGACCCTGCGGGTTCGAGAACTATGTAGACATGACCCGAGAGACTCCTCGGTCAATATCCAATAGCGGGACCTGGATGCCCATATTGGATCCTACATATTCTACGAAGATCTTATCGTTTGAACCTCGGTGCCAAGGATTCATATAATCCCGTATGTCATTCCCTTTGTCCTTCGGTATGTTACTTGCCTGAGATTCGATCGTCAGTATCCGCATACCTATTTCAATCTTGTTTACCGACAAGTCTATTTACTCGTTTCGTAATACAAGATCCCGCAGCTTACACTAAGTCACATTATTTGCAAGGCTTGGGTGTGATGTTGTATTACCGAGTGGGCCCCGAGATACCTCTCCGTCATACGGAGTGACAAATCCCAGTCTTGATCCATACTAACTCAACGAACACCTTCGGAGATACCTGTAGAGCATCTTTATAGTCACCCAGTTACGTTGCGATGTTTGATACACACAAAGCATTCCTCCGGTGTCAGTGAGTTATATGATCTCATGGTCATAGGAACAAATACTTGACACGCAGAAAACAGTAGCAACAAAATGACATGATCAACATGCTACGTCTATTAGTTTGGGTCTAGTCCATCACATGATTCTCCTGATGATGTAATCCCGTTATCAAGTAACAACACTTGCCTATGGCCAGGAAACCTTGACCATCTTTGATCAACGAGCTAGTCAACTAGAGGCTTACTAGGGACAATGTTTTGTCTACGTTTCCACACAAGTATTGTGTTTCCAATCAATACAGTTATAGCATGGATAATAAACGATTATCATGAACAAAGAAATATAATAATAAGTGTCGCAAACTCATCTCTTGCATTTACTTTTTTGCCTCTCGTTTTCCCCTCCCCACTTCTGAAAAACAAAAATTTACAAAAATATTTGCGTTTTTCGTTTTCCTTTTTCGTTTGCCTTTTTTGTTCGCCCTTTTCTTTCGCTTGTTTTCTATTCGCTTGTGTGCTATGTGCCTTCAATGTGCTTGCATCTTCGCTTGCTGAAAATCTATTGATATGGATCCTCATCCACTTGCTAATCTCTTTAAGAGATCCAATTATGTTGAACCAATTGCTAGTGAGTTGAGTGCACTTGATTATCTTTATGGAGTTTTGCTTGAGTTGCGTGGATCTGAAAATCGTGATGAAGAAATTTATGAAGTGATTCACGAGGGATCCTTGAATTAAAAGCATGATTGCAATGGTTTAACTATAAATCCTATTAGTGTCAATCATGCTAAAAATATGCAAAACCCTAAGCTTGGGAATGCTAGTTTTGCTATGTCCACTACTTGTTGCAATGATCATGAATGGGGCGATGATTTTTCTAATGATCTTGAAAATTTGTTTAAGCCTCATGATGAATATGATATTTGAAATAATATTGAAAGTGGGTTTGGAGAAGTCATGACTTTAGTTCATGATAATCCCACTACTTTTGAAGAGCGTCAACTTTGCATGCATGTGGATCATGAAAAGAATATCCTACGTGATAGCTATATTGTTGAATTTGATTATGATCCCACATGCAATTGTTATGAGAGAGGAAAATATTGTGGTAGAAACTTTCATGTTACTAAATTACCTCTCGTTTTGTTGACATGGATATTGTCTCTTTTTTCTTCCTTGCATATGGTAGTTATTGCTTGTCTTGATAATTTGTTTCCCTATAAAATGCCTATGCATAGGAAGTATGTTAGACTTAGATGTGATTTTCACATGCTTTATGATGCTCTTGTTGCGCTTCAATTCTTGTCTTTTGTGTGAGCATCATTGAATTATCAATGCCTAGCTAAGGGCGTTAAACAATAGCGCTTGTTGGGAGGCAACCCAATGAATTTATATTTGCTTTTTTGCTTTCTGTTTTCTTGCGTCCACAGAATCATAATTCCGTTATGATTGTGTCTTTTGTGTTTCTTTTTGTGTTTGAGCCAAGCAAAACCTTTATGACTAGTTTTGGTGATGGTTGTTTGATCGTGCTGGAAAAAGACAGAAACTTTTCGCTCACGAAATTATTTTTCGTTTTTATTCAGAAAAAGCTTTTGAGTTGATTATTTTTTATGCTGGTTGATAAGCCTTTTGTCCAGGCTGTCGTAATTTTTCATAATTTTTGAGGTACCAGAAGTATACGAAGTATACAGATTGCTACACACTAGTCTGTTTTTGACAGATTCTATTTTTGCTGAGTTGGTTGCTTGTTTTGATGAAACTATGGATAGTATCGGGGGTACTAGCCATGGAAAAGTGAGAATATAGTAATCTAACACCAATATAAATATAAATCAAGATTCCTACAGTACCTAAAGAGGTGGTAGTTTGTTTTCTTGTGCTAATGTTATCACAAGTTTCTGTTTAAGTTTTGTGTTGTGAAGTTTTCAAGTTTTGGGTGATGTTCTCTTGGACAAAGAGATAAGGAGTGGAAAGAGCTCAAGCTTGGGGATGACCAAGGCATCCCAAGCCAAATTCAGGGACACCAAAAAGCCTAAGCTTGGGGATGCCCCGGGAAGGCATCCCCTCTTTCGTCTTCAATCCATCGATAACATTACTTGGAGCTATATGTTTATTCACCACATGATATGTGTTTTTCTTGGAGTCTTGTATCGTAGGAGTCTTTTCTTTTTGTTGTGTCACAATCATCCTTGCTGCACACCTTTTGAGAGAGACATGCACTCATCGTGATTTTGCTGGAATGCTCATCGTGCTTCACTTATATCTTTTGAGCTAGATAATTTTGCTCTATGTGCTTCACTTAGATAGTTTAGAGCACGGCGGTGCGTGACTTGATAGTTGGCTTGTGCTATGAAAGTAGTCCCAAAGGTGATAGGTACCCAAAGAGGATACAAAAACCTCCATCTTCATGTGCATTGAGTAGAAAGAGAAGTTTTGATTCCTCTCAATTAGTATTGAGGCGTGGATTTGGTAATATTAAGAGTTATGTTAGTAGGGTGTTGTGAACCTAGAAATACTTGTGTTGAAGTTAGTGATTCCCGAAGCATGCACATATGGTGAACCGCCATGTTAGGAAGTCAGAGCATAATTGATCTATTAATTTTCATCCTTTGTGTTGAGGTCGGGATCGCGCGATGGTTAATACCTACCAACCCTTCCCCTAGGAATATGCGTTTAGCACTTTGTTTTGATTACTAATAAAAACTTTCGCAACAAGTATGTGAGTTCTTCATGACTAATGTGAGTCCATGGTATAGATGCACTTTCACCTTCCACCATTTCTAGCCTCTTGAGTACCGCGCAACTTTCGCCGGTACACAAACCCACCATATGCCTTCCTCAAAACAGCCACCATACCTACCTACTATGGCATTTTCATAGCCATTCCGAGATATATTGCCATGCAACTCCCACCGTTCCATCTCATGACTTGTGCCGTCACTCTCATATTGCCATTGCATGATTGTAAGATAGCTAGCGAGATGTTTCAACGTCATACGCCAAGCTAGATCGTTGCACATCCCGGTACACTGCCGGAGGCATTTCCAATAGAGTCATCATCGTTGTAAGCTTTGAGCTATGAGTAAATAAAAGTGTGATGATCATCATTATTAGAGCATTGTCCCATGTGAGGAAATAATAAACAGGAGGCCAAAGAGCCCAAAAAAAAGAGGCCAAAGAGCCCAAATAAAAAAAGGAGAGAAAAAGAGAGAAGTGACAATGCTACTATATTTTTCAACACTTGTGATTCATAATAACACCATGTTCTTCATGATTGAAAGCCTCTCGTTTCGTCACCACCATATGCTAGTGGGAATCTTTATTATATAACTTGGCTTGTATATTCCAATGATGGGCTTCCTCAAATTGCCCTAGGTCTTCGTGAGCAAGCAAGTTGGATGCACACCCACTAGTTCTCCTTTTGAGCTTTCACATACTTATAGCTCTCGTGCATCCTTTGTATGGCAATCCCTACTAATTCACGTTGACATCTATTAATGGGCATCTCCATAACCCTTTGATACGCCGAGTCAATGTGACCATCTCCTCCTTTTTTGTCTCACAACCACCACCACACTCTATTCCACCTATAGTGCTATATCCATGGCTCACGCTCATGTATTGCGTGATAGTTGAAAAGGTTAGAGAAAGTAAGAGTGCGAAAACAATTACTTGGCCAATACCGGGGTTGTGCATGATTTAAATTAGTTGTGTGAGGATGATGGAGCATAGCCTGACTATACGATTTTGTAGGGATTACCTTGCTAGTTTGCTTGAAGTATTATTGTTTTCATGTCAATAGCAAACTATTGTTTTGAATCTTACGGATCTGAACATTCATGTCACATGAAAGAAGTTACAAAGGACAACTATGCTAGGTAGCATTCCACATCAAAAATTCAGTCTTTATCACTTCCCTACTCGAGGACGAGCATGAGTTAAGCTTGGGGATGCTTGATACGTCTCCAACGTATCTATAATTTTTGATGGTTTCATGCTATTATCTTGTCAAACTTTGGATGCTTTGTATGCCTTTTATATATTTTTTGGGACTAACTTATTAACTCAGTGCCAAGTGCCAGATCTTGTTTTTTCCGTGTTTTTGACCCTTTTCACAAGAGGATTTTAAACGGAGTCCAAACGGAACGAAACTTCCAAAAAGATTTTTTTCCAAAACAGAAGACGGCCGGGGAACTTGAGAACCAAGGCACGGGGCCACCAGGGACCCCACAAGCTCCCTAGCCGCGGCTAGGGGGCGCGCCTCCCAGGCTTGTGGGCCCCCTGGGCGTCCTCTGCCCTAGGTCTTTCGCCTATATATTCCAGTAAATTCCAGAAAAAAATCAGGAGATCATCAAAAGTACTTTTCCGCCGCCGTAAGCTTCTGTCTCCGCAAGATCCCATCTGGGGCACGTTCTGGTGCCCTGCCGGAGGGGGGAATTCGGATACGGAGGGCTTCTTCGTCAACACGATGACCTCTCCGATGATGCGTGAGTAGTTCACCATAGACCTACGGGTCCATAGCTAGTAACTAGATGGCTTTCTCTCTCTCTTGGATCTTCAATACAAAGTTCTCCATGATCTTCATGGAGATCTATCCGATGTAATCTTCTTTTGCGGTGAGTTTGTCGAGATCTGATGAATTATGGATTTATGATCAGATTATCTATGAATCTTATTTGAGTTTCTTCTGATCTCTTTTATGCATGATTTCATATCCTTGTAATTCTCTTCGAGTTGTGGTTTTTTTGGCTAGCTTGATCTATGATTCTTGCAATGGGAGAAGTGCTTGCTTTTGGGTTCATATAGTGCGGTGACCTCACCCAGTGATAGAAGGGGTAGCGAGGCACGCATCATGTTGTTGCCATCAAGGGTAAAAAGATGGGGTTTTCACCATTGGTTTGAGTTTATCCCTCTACATCATGTCATCTTGCTTCAGGTGTTACTCTATTTGTCATGAACTCAATACACTAGATGCATGCTGGATAGCGGTCGATGTGTGGAGTAATAGTAGTAGATGCAGAAAGTATCGGTCTACTTGTCTCGGACGTGATGCCTATATGTATGATCATTGCCTTAGATATCGTCATGACTTTGCACGGTTCTATCAATTGCTCGACAGTAATTTGTTCACCCACCGTAATATTTGCTATTTTGAGAGAAGCCTCTAGTGAACACTATGGCCCTCGGGTCTACTTCACACCATATTTTCAGCCTTACTCTTTTACTTCGTTGCACTTTCCGCCTTCAGATCTCACTTTGCAATCAATCTTGAAGGGATTGACAACCCCTTTATAGCGTTGGGTGCAAGCTCATTTCTGTTTGCGCAGGTACTCTGGACTTGACGAGATTCTCCTACTGGATTGATACCTTGGTTCTCAAACTGAGGGAAATACTTACTGCTCCTGTGCTGCATCACCCTTTCATCTTCAAGGGAAAAACCAACGCAAGCAAGTCTCCGTCAACGTGTCAATTTCTGGCGTTGTTGTTTGAGAAGTAGCAGAAGGATTTCTGGCGCCGTTGCTGGGGAGGATCAAGTCAAGGACTCATCCAACTAAGTGTCGCAAACTCATCTCTTGCATTTACTTTTTTGCCTCTCGTTTTCCCCTCCCCACTTCTGAAAAACAAAAATTTACAAAAATATTTGCGTTTTTTGTTTGCGTTTTTCGTTTGCCTTTTTTGTTCGCCCTTTTCTTTCGCTTGCTTTCTATTCGATTGTTCAATGTGCTTGCATCTTCGCTTGCTGAATATCTATTGATATGGATCCTCATCCACTTGGTAATCTCTTTAAGAGATCCAATTATGTTGAACCAATTGCTAGTGAGTTGAGTGCACTTGACTATCTTTATGGAGTTTTGCTTGAGTTGCGTGAATCTGAAAATCGCGAAGAAATTTATGAAGTGATTCACGAGGGATCCTTGAATTAAAAGCATGATTGCAATGGTTTAACTATAAATCCTATTAGTGTCAATCATGCTAAAAATATGCAAAACCCTAAGCTTGGGGATGCTAGTTTTGCTATCTCCACTACTTGTTGCAATGATCATGAATGGGGCGATGATTTTTCTTATGATCTTGAAAATTTGTTTAAGCCTCATGATGAATATGATATTTGCAATAATATTGAAAGTGGGTTTGGAGAAGTCATGACTTTAGTTGATGATAATCCCACTACTTTTGAAGAGCGTCAACTTTGCATGCATGTGGATCATGAAAAGAATATCCTATGTGATAGCTATATTGTTAAATTTGATTATGAGCCCACATGCAATTGTTATGAGAGAGGAAAATATTGTGGTAGAAACTTTCATGTTACTAAATTACCTCTTGTTTTGTTGACATGGATATTGTCACTTTTTTCTTCCTTGCATATGGTAGTTATTGCTTGTCTTGATAATTTGTTTCCCTATAAAATGCCTATGCATAGGAAGTATGTTAGACTTAGATGTGATTTTCACATGCTTTATGATGCTCTCGTTGTGCTTCAATTCTTGTCTTTTGTGTGAGCATCATTGAATTATCAATGCCTAGCTAAGGGCGTTAAACAATAGCGCTTGTTGGGAGGCAACCCAATGAATTTATATTTGCTTTTTGCTTTCTGTTTTGTTGCGTCCACACCATCATAATTCCATTAAGATTGTGTCTTTTGTGTTTCTTTTTGTGTTTGAGCCAAGCAAAACCTTTATGACTAGTTTTGGTGATGGTTGTTTGATCGTGCTTGGAAAAGACAGAATTTTCGCTCACGAAATTATTTTTTGTTTTTATTCGGAAAGAGCTTTTGAGTTGATTATTTTTATGCTGGTTGATATGCCTTTTGCCGAGGCTGTCGTAATTTTTCAGAATTTTTGAGGTAACAGAAGTATACGAAGTATACAGATTGCTACAGACTAGTCTGTTTTTGACAGATTCTATTTTTGCTGAGTTGGTTGCTTGTTTTGATGAAACTATGGATAGTATCGGGGGTAGTAGCCATGGAAAAGTGAGAATACAGTAATCTAACACCAATATAAATATAAATCAAGATTCCTATAGTACCTAAAGAGGTGGTAGTTTGTTTTCTTGTGCTAATGTTATCACGAGTTTCTGTTTAAGTTTTGTGTTGTGAAGTTTTCAAGTTTTGGGTGATGTTCTCGTGGACAAAGAGATAAGGTTTGGAAAGATCTCAAGCTTGGGGATGCCCAAGGCATCCCATGCCAAAGTCAAGGATACCAAAAACCCCGGGAAGGCATCCCCTCTTTCGTCTTCAATCCATCGGTAACATTACTTGGACCTATATTTTTATTCACCACATGATATGTGTTTTTCTTGGAGCGTCTTGTATCGTAGGAGTCTTTTCTTTTTGTTGTGTCACAATCATCCTTGCTGCACACCTTTTGAGAGAGACATGCACTCATCGTGATTTTGCTAGAATGCTCATCGTGCTTCACTTATATCTTTTGAGCTAGATAATTTTGCTCTATGTGCTTCACTTAGATCTTTTAGAGCACGACGGTGCGTGACTTGGTAGTTGGCTTGTGCTATGAAAGTAGTCCCAAAGGTGATAGGTACCCAAAGAGGATACAAAAACCTCCATCTTCATGTGCATTGAGTAGAAAGAGAAGTTTTGATTCCTCTCAATTAGTATTGAGACGTGAATTTGGTAATATTAAGAGTTATGTTAGTAGGGTGTTGTGAACCTAGAAATACTTGTGTTCAAGTTAGTGATTCCCGTAGCATGCATGTATGGTGAACCCCTATGTTAGGAAGTCAGAGCATAATTGATCTATTCATTGTCATCCTTTGTGTTGAGGTCGGGATCGCGCGATGGTTAATACCTACCAACCCTTCCCCTAGGAATATGCGTTTAGCACTTTGTTTTGATTACTAATAAAAACTTTCGCAACAGGTATGTGAGTTCTTCATGACTAATGTGAGTCCATGGTATAGATGCACTTTCACCTTCCACCATTGCTAGCCTCTTGAGTACCGCGCAACTTTCGCCGGTACACAAACCCACCATATGCCTTCCTCAAAACAGCCACCATACCTACCTACTATGGCATTTTCATAGCCATTCCGAGATATATTGCCATGCAACTCCCACTGTTCCGTCTCATGACTTGTGCCGTCACTCTGATATTGCCATTGCATGATCGTAAGATAGCTAGCGAGATGTTTCAACGTCATACGCTAAGCTAGATCGTTGCACATCCCGGTACACTGCCGGAGGCATTTCCAATAGAGTCATCATCGTTGTAAGCTTTGAGCTGTGAGTAAATAAAAGTGTGATGATCATCATTATTAGAGCATTGTCCCATGTGAGGAAATAATAAAAGGGATATTTAAATTAGTGCCCCTGGTTCCTTAGTTGTGCTCACTTTTCCCCACGCTCCAAACTTTTGCTCACTTTTCCCCTCTTCCTTAGCTGAAACTATCACAAATGCTCATAGCGGCCGTTTGTTGTCTTGACCGTCCATTGATCGTCAATTGACCGTTTGTTTTCTTGACCGTGACCGTCAATTGCTGACGAGTGGGGCCGAGTCTTCGGCTGACTGTTGCTTGCTTACGGGTGGGACCGCAAGGAGACACGTATTGGGCAGCTTGTCTGAATCTGAAACATATCTAGACAGGCCGCACTGCACCGCGCCGCCCCGCCTCCTCCGCCGGCGTCGTGCCGCGTCCACCGCAGTTGTTTCCTCCACCCTATGCCCCTATTCCATTCGTCGACGACGTTGCGTCTCCGCCAGATATAGCCCACCTCCCCATCTAGGATTACATGGCGATGTTGAGTGAGGTCGCCCGGAATGCAGTCGCCCGTGGAGAGGATTGGGTCGAATCCGCGGCAGATAATTCATGGATTAAACCTGGGTAAGCATTGTTTCCTCTCGACTTGACGTTCTAAGTCGTATTGTTGGACGTATTTGACTTCTGTTTGCTTGAATCGTTTGAATTTGTGCTCGATTTTACCCGGCAAACTGAAGCCTTTATTTCCTTCAACAAAATAGGATTGATCCCGCGCTGGCTTTCCGGCTGGCGATTAGAATGGAAACTAGTGTGCTGCGTGGTACTAAAGCGCATTTGATTTCATCATTTTTCTATCCCAAAGTGGTAGAAACCAGCATATCTTTCAAAGATTTGCAAGCTGAGCTCAGAAACACATATCCCTGGAGTGAAGCCGATGCTGTTGAACTGAATTACTTCAGCAGTGACGAGCAAAGATTTCTCCCACTAACTTGCGACGATCATATGTCGTTGCTTTTAGCTGGGATTGCTGGCTGCCGATTCGGTAAACTCCAAATCGATGTGCTTCAGCCACGCGCAGAACGGTTGAAGGGGAAGGGAGTTCAGACATCATCTGCCTGTGCTAATAGCCAGCACCCCGACTCTCCTTGTAGGTCGACACCAAGTAAAGCAAGTGGTTCATGGAGCCACAACATGCCTGCTGCCAATTGTGGTTCCGATTCAGCTCCTGCTTCTCGTGTACCTTCTGCACTTGGTGTAGAAGAGGATGCAGAACCTGACGAGGCAGTGCCTACAAATGATGATGAAGACAAGATGATGTTTCCTGAACTGGTCGATGTAGCCAGTCAGCAAGCAGTGGATGACGAATATATGGAGGAGCCCATCAACCAAGCTAGGTTTGATGACATTGACGATGAAGAGAAGGTGGAGAACATGGACAGCTTAATCGAGGATGAATACGATGGTGATGACATGCCAACAATTGAGTGGAACAGGGAAAACCTGAGCTTAGTGTAGGTACCATTTTCCAATCAATGGTGGACTGTTGGAATGAAGTGACAACATGGTGCATTATATCTGAAAACACCTATAAGATTAAAAGGAGTGAGCCAGCAAGGTTCACAGTTTTTTGTCCATATCCTAGGTGTAGGTGGAAGTGGCATGCATCTCGTATGAGAAAGAGCAAATATATTCAGGTAATCCAAGTTTAGTTAGTAATTTAGTTTCAGATTGTTGAGTAAGGTTTCTTAACTATTTTTTACCCTTTTATTTTGTTTCAGATAAAGAAAAACCCACACAAGCACACCTGTCCACCTGGAGGGGGAGGGGGAAGGCCAAAACCAAGCTAGCAAAAACTAGGTGGGTGGCAGATGCTATATTGGATTGGCTGAGAGAAGAACCTGGACTTGGTCCAATAGCACTCCATGGGAAGCTTTTTGAGAAGTACAAGATAGAAATTCCTTACATGAGAATTTTCAATGCTAGGGAAAAGGCTCTTGACAGAATTAATGGTCAATGTAATGACAGTTTTCAGCTGCTTTACACTTTCAAAGCTGAAGTGGAGATGGCAAGTCCAGGGAGTGTTGTAGAGATTGACAAGCATACAGTTCAATTCAAAATAAAAGGGAAGTCATTTCAGAAGGAGTACTTCAGAAGGGCTTTTGTTTGTTTCAAGGCTTGCTGGCATGGGTTTCTAGATGGTTGCATGCCCTATTTGGCTGTAGATGCTACACATTTTACTGGAAGATGGAGAGGACAACTAGTAGCAGCTTCTGCAGTTGATGGACACAACTGGTATTCCCAGTTGCATTTGGTGTGGTGGAGGCAGAGTCTGAGGAAAGTTGGGTCTGGTTTCTGCAGCAGTTGCGCAACATTATAGGCACACCCCCAGGTTTGGCTATACACACAGATGCTTGCAAGGGTTTAGAGAGTGCAGTGGAAATTGTATTTCCTGGAGTGGAGCATAGGGAATGTATGCGACACCTAGAGCATAATTTCAAAAAGAAGTTCGAAGGTAAAGTTTATGATGAGAACTTATGGCCAACATCATACACATGCAGCAAAAGGAAGCATGAACACCATTTGAGAGTGTTGTATGCTCAAAATCCTCTTGTGAAGGAGTACATGGATGCACATCACGGTAAGGTGTGGTCAAGAAGCAAATTCAACGAAATCTGCAAAGTAGATTATGTGACCAGTAACCTTGCAGAGTGCTTCAATTCAAAGTTCAAGTCAGTGAAAGGGCTCTTGTTGTGGCAAGCATTTGACAAGATGAGGCAAATGATCATGATAAAGATGGCTCTTCGCAAAAGAATTGCAGAAACACAATATGTTGGTCATCAAATGCTCCCATCACTGATTAAGGCATTGCACTTGAAGGCAAGAGGCCTGAAGATGAAATGTATTCGATCTGGTACATATGAGGCAGAGGTTACCTATACTGACACTAAAAATAGGGTATGGAGGTATCCTGTGAACCTAAGTACTAGAGAATGTACTTGTAGGCAATGGCAGATCCGTGGGAAGCCATGCATACATGCCCTACATCTGATGACCGTTATCGGGGGTGCAGATGGTGAAGTTGATCAATATTGCTCTGAGTATTTCTCTGTTGCCAAATTTATGGCTGCTTATGCTGACAATGTGCCTGCACTATTGGGGAAAGATCAATGGAACATAGTAGATCCAGGGTTCAAACTCCATGCTCCTGTCATTACTAGACCACCAGGAAGACCAAGGAACCAGAGGATTAGAGCAGGTGAGGAGGGTCGTCTACCAAAGAAACGTGCTTGCAAAAAGTGTGGAGTTCTGGGGCATATTGCTAGGCTTTGTACCAATGCAGTGGATGCATCATTTAGAGAGGAGGAAAGATGGACATCAGCCAATGCTGAGGAGAATGCAACAACAATGGAGATTGAAGATGCAGTGAAGAATGCAGCAGCAATGGAAATTGAAGATGCAGTGGAGAATGCAGTAGCAAATGAAGCAGAAGATTTTGAAACCATGGCCTTTGATGGTTTTGAAGCTATAAGAGAGGAAGAGGAGGGGGTAATTGTTCCAATTGTGCCTTTAAAGATTACTGAACCCATAGATGACCGTCAAATGGTCGTCAAGTGCTCAGCGAGTAGAACTACTCCATCAGCACCTCCACGGGGAAAACACCAAGTAAAGCCCAAGATCAAAAGGAACAAGAGTCTCAAAGAAAAGAGCATCTCAACTAGGGAAACCAGAAGCAAGACTGTGAATCCAGCTGCAAACACAAGGAGCAAGTCAAAAATTTGAATTAAGTTGTTGGAAAATGTTTGTGTTGTCAATTTGAGGGCGAGTCGATCGCTTAAAACTTGGTAGATTTGTATTAAGATGTTGGCATCTTAAAACTTGGTAGCTTTGAGCTACTGTAATAATGTTGGCATTAGTTGTAATAATGTTGGCATCAGTTGTAATAATGTTGCTTCTACTTTGGTTCCTTATTTGAGTCAAAATTCAAATTTCCATCAAAATTTGAATTTAAATCAATATTGGAATTTGGGCCAAAATTTGGATTCGAGCCAAAGTTGAAGTTGAACATTGGAGGTTCATTGCTTTGTGCGGTGTATTTGATCGAGCATTTCAAGTCCAATATTCTTAGGTGAACAGTACGAATGAGAAATGTGCTAGAAACGAGCTTGAAAGCTAGGGTAAACAACCCTATTTGAAATCAAGTTTTTTTTGACCTTCCCTAAATGAGACATATATATTTTTATTAACACTTGTTCCATATATATAGGGTAAAAACGAAGTCTCACTATCTATTGATTAATATTCATATTACTACATTTTTTTGAAAAAATATGCTTTTATTTCAAAACCGTCAAATAACACGTTTTAGATATGAAAATGAAAAAGTAAGTTCAAATCCTTCTTATTAAGTCCAAAATGAAGCTATGGAGATTTTTCTGATTTTTTTTGAATTTGTTTTTCAAACCCTAAACCCTCTCTCCCTAAACCCTAAACTCTGAAAATGTTCATAGGTGATAGCTCATTTTTGTGAAGGCTTTTTTCATGAAAATGACCTACACCAAGTTTATATTTTTTTCTCATAACCTTGTCACATATGAAGGCTATGTGCGCAAGAATTACAACATTTTTTATTTTTTTTTGAATTTTTAAAAACATTTGAACTTGATTTCGACACATCACTTCAAAAAATGACTTTTCAAAAAAACGCCCCTATACTGAGTTTATATTTTTTGTGGTAACTAGGTCTCATAAACAGACGAACTACGTTCGTTTTATATTTTTGCGATTTTTTCTAATTTAGTTATGGCCATTTGAAATCTGGTCAAACCCTAATAACCCCGTTGACTCGCTCATAACCCCGCAGAAATGCTCCAAACCCTAGTGTCGAACGTCCGCCGTCGGATCATACCCTAACGCCAAACACCACCCGTCAGATGTGGGCAGGCATGCGCGATCCGCGTGATGCATCCTGATTGGCTACTGCAGTGACCTTCTCGGCTTTTTACGATCTGCCCCACTTTACATATGAAATTGTATTTTTCGCACATGACCACCACATGTCAGTGTTAAGAGTTGGTTCAAATATTCAAACTGCAAAATACAATGTGGCAAATCGTCAATATAGCTTCCCCTTCTCCCCTTCTCCATGTGACAGATAAAGGCATCGAGCAGATCGAGCAATTCCTCTGTTTCTTTCCCCATCTTCTCGTTCTTCTTCCTCTCGACCAATTCCTCTGTTTTTTCCTCTCGGGCGATATGTCGACCTCCTCGTCAGCCCCCCGTTCCACGTGGCCGGTCTATGGTCCAGTGCCGATGACTCGATGCACTGACTGCCCACGGATTGCGCCACTGAAGCGGTTGACTTCGAAGGAGGAGAAGAATGGGAACTTTGGGCGTGAGTTCGTCAAATGCGAGAGCAAGCCGGAGGGGCAGGTTAGATCTGAGTTTTCCTCGCATCCTTTATCTCTGTGGATGATTACATGATTTCGTTTTCAGATCGTGAAGAAATGCCACCATTTCGAGTGGATGGATGATTACATCCAGAGGCTTCAAGGGTTGGGCTTGCTGGATTCGAGGGGGGATGCAATCCGCGAGTTCAATCTGCCCCATGACAGTGCCGCTCCGGCAGCAGCAGCGCGTCCGGAATACCCGATGGTGGTAGATGTCGAACT
Organism: Hordeum vulgare subsp. vulgare; assembly: GCF_904849725.1. Taxonomy (NCBI): domain Eukaryota; kingdom Viridiplantae; phylum Streptophyta; class Magnoliopsida; order Poales; family Poaceae; genus Hordeum; species Hordeum vulgare. The sequence continues at coordinate 106,132,232 of NC_058524.1, read as the reverse complement.
GAAGACGGAATTGAAGAAGATGAACAAGAACTTCAAGCAGCTGATTGAGTTGAAGAAGCAATCCAATCTGATAGCTTTAGGAATACTTGCTCTAGGAATTTTTTACTTGATGGCCATCTCTCGTTAGAGATGTTTGTCTACTGTTGTTGCCACTGTTTAGCAATCCTCGTCTGTTTATCTCAAATGCAACTCTATTTAGTGCAACTGTCGATCTCTGAATGTATGCAGTTTACTGTTAAGTTTCGACACTTTCAGTTTTGACAGAAGACAACTACCAGTTCAGTGATAGGATTATTTTGTTAGCTAATAACCTCGAGTGTTGGGTCATACCCTAGCTCGTCAGATGACAGTAAGCAGTACTTGAGCAGCACGAGGGATATACATCAAGTTCATCTCTTCTCTCTCGCACTTGCCAAACTTTTGTCCTCGAGTTCGTCAGTTCTGCTAGAAAAAAAAACCTAGTTTGCGGGCCCAAAGAGAATCAAGCTGCAATAGGCCCACAAAGGATAAATGAGGCCCAGAAACAAGTGATGTTTCTTTTTTTTGTTTAGGAACGATTGCTTTGTTCTTTTTTGTTTTTGATTGCTTTTTTCATTAATTTGATTGCCCAATCTCTTCTATCTCATTGAGGAATTTTTTTTGGCTTTCCTTTATGGGTCCCTTCATTTATCCTTTTGACTAAAGCCAAACATCTCAAAGTGTAGTTTTCTACGTAGTGTAATTTATACTTCATGATTGGAAAAAGAGGTCCAATCATACTTCAAACATAGTGTAGTTTTCTACATATTAAAGTAGGGATTAAAGTATATAAAACTACACTTTTGACTAAAGCCAAACATCTCAAAGTATTTGATACTTCAATATTTCTGAAAACCAAAGTATTCTTGGAATACCTAAAAAATACAGAGCTCAGCAAACTAAAGCCGTGTACAAATGTACAATATGTTCTTATTTTTAGAAGGCATCTATAAACACATCATTTTTAGTTAGTTTGGTTAATTTTTCCCACGCCAATTAGCCGTGTCTAAACTTGGGACAAACAAAATACAAACATAACAAAGCATTAATAGAACACACATAACTTAATATAACTTAGATAGGGTTGCTAGGGCAACATATATAAGTTCTTGGGACATAGACACCAATTTCTTACATAGATAATAATAATTAGTAGCTAGGTCGGGCAAAACACACACCAAACTAATACTACATACTACTAGATAGGGTAGCTAGGGCAACACCGCCATGTCTTCACCGTCGTCTTCACCTTAACCGTCGGCTTCACCGTCTTCTTTGCCGCCGGCTTCAGTACTCCTCCTCCTCAAGGCCGTTGTCACCGAGGTGGTACGGGAGGCTGTGCATGCGGTCGCGAGCGGGGAAGATGCTCTCGAAGTCGGTGAAGATTTTATAGGTGGTGAATGCGATGAACTCGCACCCACACCAATACACCTTGCCGAGCAGGTGGTAGGCATCGAACCTGTTGGTGAAGTGGACGACGAGCCCTACCGGTGGAGCGTTGGCGTGGGTACGCTGCTCCACGAGGTTGACCATGGGTGGCGAGCCCGCCGGGAGGTGGTGGAAGCCCGCACGGAGGAACCCCCGTGCAAGCTCAGTGCTACCCCTCCAGCGTGAGAACGCCCACACGCAGAGCGATTCCTCGACGACGACGTTGGCGGGGTACCGCCGTTCCGGCACGGTGGGAGGCCCTTGGAACGTTGGGCCGTAGAACTGCATCTTGAACGCTGCGCTGAGTGGAACCGCTCTGGCTTTTGGGGGAAGAAGAGAAGTGGGATGCGCAGATGGATCTGTAGAAGAAGAGGCAATGAAGGGCAGTTTAAATAGCCGGGGGAGACGAAGTGGGTACACGCGCAAACGGCGTATATCGTGACTCAGTGCTGCTGTGTGAACCGATGCGATCATCAATGTGTGAACGTGAATCGAAGCGAGCATGCTCTGCGTGCTCTGCGTTGGCGGCTGCCTCCCCCTGCTGCGTTGGCGGCTCCCTGCCTCCCCTTCTGCGTGCTCTGCGTTGGCGGCTACCCCTTCTGCATGCCCCTTCTTGCACCGGCACAACTGAATCGAGCGGCAGCCGTGCGGCGTGAACTGATGCCTCGACATATGGACGCGAGCGTGCGAGCGTGCGTGCAGCCTGCCCCTTCTGCCACCGGCACGTATGCCTGTGATGCGTGAAACAACGTTGCGGAGCGACTGAATCCACTGGCAACCGTGCGGCACGGATCGATGCGTGCGTGTCGGCGTGCATGCATGCATTTAGGTCTAGGTCACTCGATGCGTGCGTGGCGGTGTTCGCATGCATAGCAGGCTACATCGATGCCAAATACGGGCATGCATAGTAGGCTACATCGATGCCAAAGACGGGCATGCATAGCAGGTTGCATCCATCGATAGTAGGCTTTTTTAATTTATTACCAACAAACTAACGGGCCCGTCCTATGAACACAAACACGGCCCAACCAGCGAAGCCACAGCCACAGTCAACAGAGTTCAACATGGTCCCACAAGTCAGTTAACCGCCAAGACGGCAAACGCCTGTTATCAACATTTGTGAGAGTTTCAGCTAAGGGAGAGGGGAAAAGTGAGCAAAAGTTTGAAGCGTGGGGAAAACTGAGCACAACTAAGGAATTGGGGGCACAGATGGAATAAGTCCATAATAAAAAGGAGGCCAAAGAGCCCAAAAAAGAGAGGCCAAAGAGCCCAAATAAAAAAAGGAGAGAAAAAGAGAGAAGTAACAATGCTACTATCTTTTTCAACACTTGTGATTCATAATAGCACCATGTTCTTCATGATTGAGAGCCTCTCGTTTCGTCACCACCATATGCTAGTGGGAATCTTTATTATATAACTTGGCTTGTATATTCCAATGATGGGCTTCCTCAAATTGCCCTAGGTCTTCGTGAGCAAGCAAGTTGGATGCACACCCACTAGTTCTCCTTTTGAGCTTTCACATACTTATAGCTCTCGTGCATCCTTTGTATGGCAATCCCTACTCATTCACATTGACATCTGTTAATGGGCATCTCCATAACCCTTTGATACGTCGAGTCAATGTGACCATCTCCTCCTTTTTTGTCTCACAACCACCACCACACTCTATTCCACCTATAGTGCTATATCCATGGCTCACGCTCATGTATTGCGTGATAGTTGAAAAGGTTTGAGAAAGTAAGAGTGCGAAAACAATTACTTGGACAAAACCGGGGTTGTGCATGATTTAAATTAGTTGTGTAGGATGATGGAGCATAGCCTGACTATATGATTTTGTAGGGATAACTTTCCTTGGCCTTGTTATTTTGAAAGTTCATGATTACCTTGCTAGTTTGCTTGAAGTATTATTGTTTTCATGTCAATAGCAAACTATTTTTTTGAATCTTACGAATCTGAACATTCATGTCACATGAAAGAAGTTAGAAAGGACAACTATGCTAGGTAGCATTCCACATCAAAAATTCAGTCTTTATCACTTCCCTACTCGAGGACGAGCAGGAGTTAAGCTTGGGGATGCTTGATACGTCTCCAACGTATCTATAATTTTTGATGGTTTCATGCTATTATCTTGTCAAACTTTGGATGCTTTCTATGCCTTTTATATATTTTTTGGGACTAACTTATTAACTCAGTGCCAAGTGCCAGATCCTGTTTTTCCGTGTTTTGACCCTTTTCACAGGAGGATTTTAAACGGAGTCCAAATGGAACGAAACTTCCAAAAAGAATTTTTTCCAAAACAGAAGATGGCCGGGGAACTTGAGAACCAAGGCACGGGGCCACCAGGGACCCCACAAGCTCCCTAGCCGCGGCTAGGGGGGCGCGCTCCCAGGCTTGTGGGCCCCCTGGGCCTCCTCTGCCCTAGGTCTTTCGCCTATATATTCCAGTAAATTCCAGAAAAAAATCAGGAGATCATCAAAAGTACTTTTCCACCGCCGCAAGCTTCTGTCTCCGCAAGATCCCATCTGGGGCACGTTCTGGTGCCCTGTCGGAGGGGGGAATTCGGATACGGAGGGCTTCTTCATCAACATGATGACCTCTCCGATGATGCGTGAGTAGTTCACCATAAACCTACGGGTCCATAGCTAGTAACTAGATGGCTTTCTCTCTCTCTTGGGCCTTCAATACAAAGTTCTCCATGATCTTCATGGAGATCTATCCGATGTAATCTTCTTTTGCGATGAGTTTGTCGAGATCTGATGAATTGTGGATTTATGATCAGATTATCTATGAATCTTATTTGAGTTTCTTCTGATCTCTTTTATGCATGATTTCATATCCTTGTAATTCTCTTCGAGTTGTGGTTTTTTTGGCTAGCTTGATCTATGATTCTTGCAATGGGAGAAGTGCTTGCTTTTGGGTTCATACAGTGCGGTGACCTCACCCAGTGATAGAAGGGGTAGCGAGGCACGCATCATGTTGTTGCCATCAAGGGTAAAAAGATGGGGTTTTCATCATTGGTTTGAGTTTATCCCTCTACATCATGTCATCTTGCTTCAGGTGTTACTCTATTTGTCATGAACTCAATACACTAGATGCATGCTGGATAGCGGTCGATGTGTGGAGTAATAGTAGTAGATGCAGAAAGTATCGGTCTACTTGTCTCGGACGTGATGCCTATATGTATGATCATTGCCTTAGATATAGTCATGACTTTGCACGGTTCTATCAATTGCTCGACAGTAATTTGTTCACCCACCGTAATATTTGCTATTTTGAGAGAAGCCTCTAGTGAACACTATGGCCCCCGGGTCTACTACACACCATATTTTCAGCCTTACTCTTTTACTTCGTTGCACTTTCCACCTTCAGATCTCACTTTGCAATCAATCTTGAAGGGATTGACAACCCCTTTATAGCGTTGGGTGCAAGCTCGTTTGTGTTTGCGCAGGTACTCTGGACTTGACGAGATTCTCCTACTGGATTGATACCTTGGTTCTCAAATTGAGGGAAATACTTACTGCTCCTGTGCTGCATCACCCTTTCCTCTTCAAGGGAAAAACCAACGCAAGCAAGTCTCCGTCAACGTGTCAATTTTTGGCGCTGTTGTTTGAGAAGTAGCAGTAAGCAAGATGGTGTCCTACAGAGCGATCTTTGGAGGAACACACCTATATGAGCCTGACTGCTGGTCACAGTCTATGACATTGGGGTGATCTCTAGTAAACTCATGAATAGGCCAAGAGTGTGACTAATATGCTCCACCCGAGGGGTCAGCCTTCGGTAGCCTAGTACTAGTAAGACTTGTGGTGAAGCTTCTTTACGCCAAACTGACAATTCAAGGCATAGTGCATTGTTCAATTGTAAAGAGGTGTAGCTGCTTGTTCTAGGTGAAGCTCAACCTTAACAGGTTTTCACTGAAATGTTGGTATATTAAAACAATTATTGGAACGACGGAACACAATGTGCCCTTGAGATCTGGTGAAGGATTGTTGAAATTAGTGGTGGGCTTTAGGCCCATAAGAGAATTTCAGAAATCACCAAGGGCCCATGTAGGTGGTGGCATGACAAGGTGGTGGTGGGAAGTTTAGTCCCACCCTGCTAGTGAGGAATAAGTTGGACCCCTTTATAAGGATCTCTCTTCTACATGCTATTGGAGAGTGAGAAGAGAAGAGGCCCTCGCGCACTGCTCCTCCGCCGTCCGCCTCATCCCGACGCGCCGCGGGTTGCGGGAATGAGCCGAGCCAAGCTCATACCTACGCGCTTATTTTTGCCGGTAAGGAACGGAAAATGCGTAACGGATGCGCCACGATCTGAGACGTCGGATTGTGGGCTGTTACCGACTCATACGTGGGTTCAGCCCACGTCTCTCCACCCGGCCGCCTATATAAGCAGGGCTAACGCCAACCCTAGTCGTCATGAGATCAAATAGCCTCTGCCTCACGCGCTTGTTCCTTTGCTGCTGCTGCCACCGGCGACTCCGTCCCGTTCACTGCGTACACGGTCGAAACCCTGTCTCTCCGGTTCCTTTACGGGAGAGAGGCGAATAGGTTTTTGGGAAGCGACTACGCGACTGCTCGCCTCTGATCCACTACTTCATCTATGTATACGTCGTCTCTGTCATCACCATGTCCACCGACGCCGATCGTGCCACCGTCGCGGCGGCTTCTGCATGGCCTACTCGAGGGTATAACGCATTTATCCCTCTCCTGATTATTTCTGTATTAGCAGTACTAGCATCATGTGTAGTTTTGTCTACTGTTTGCGTAGTACGTGCTTGTTTAGATCAGTATCAGTATGTCGTTAATTCTGTCAATGCCATGCTAGTCATCTACTTACGGATTAAATCAGTCAGAAAATTATCTATTTACTCAGCCGGAAAATGTTCAAAAGAATCTTGTCATGTGCCTCGTGTACGTGCATGTGTGCACATCATGTAGTTTAGTCTAGGTTATCAAGTGTCGGTTGAAGCATCAACGGAGGCACGCAAAGGAGGTGAGGTACCAAAACTGCAGTGTGATGCAGCGAGCACGGTGAGATGCCGCTGGAGCCATGCGATACGGTGACGCCGCGAGAAGCGGCAAGATGCGACGAAGCTGCAGCATGACGGGCTGCACGATCAAGAAGAGCTGGGTGGTCCGGCCAGTTAGTTAGATGCATGAGTTGTTAGCTATCTTTACGGCCAGTCTCGTGCGTCCGCTGAGGAGATGTTGCACGAGTGGCGGACATGATGCATGCGGCTAGAAAATGTGTAGTGCATGTATTAGTAAGTGTCCTTGTCTAGTGCGATGTGCTTTCGGTGAGAGGGGACGTTTCCATCGACAACGAAGGCATCAGTGGCGATTTCATCAATCTCAAGATGATGTGCCGTCTTAGTCTCTCGAAGATGCTCATAGGGGTAGGGTGTGCGTGCGTGCGTTCATAGGGTGAGTATACACTCGTGTATGTGAGCGACTTCAATTGTACTCGGCTAAAAAAAGTACCATCATCTAGTGGTGTATGACCCGAAGTATGTCCATACACGGGTGATTAGACTACTTGACAAAATAAAAACTTAACATTTTCTCAATTTTAATTGTGGGCCATTTTTAGTAATTATGACTAGTCAAGTTCACCCTATACATGCATATCTAAGAGTATAGTAGCGGAAAGTAAATACATGCAAATGTAATTTAAAGGGTAGGGAAGGAAGATAAAGCACAAAGGTTGACACAACAATTTTTCGCGTGGTTCTGATAGACGCTGCTATCGTACGTCCACGTTAGTGGAGGCTTCAACTCATGGAGGGTAACGACTGCGAGAGTCCACGGAGGGCTCCACCCACAAGGGGTCCACGAAGAAGCGGCCTTGTCTATTCCACCATGGCTTACGTCCACACAAGACTAGCCTCACCCACGGTAGATCTTCATGAAGTAGGCGGTCTCCTTGCCTTATAAACTTCTTGGTTCAACTCCACAACACGAAGTAGGAGGCTCCCAAGAGACACCTAACCAATCTAGGAGGCACCACCCTTCAAACGGTAATAGGTGAGATAGAACGATGAACTCCTTGCTCTTGTGCTTCAAAACATAGTCTCCTCAACACACAATCACTCTCTCACAGACTTGGCACGGGTAGGAAAGATTGATTTCGTAGAAAGCAACTCAGGGAGGCTAGAGATCAAGTTTCAAATGGTTGGATTGGAATCTTTTGATCTCAACACATGATTTGGTGTCTCTCTCTCAGAAAAATGGATCTAGCAAGTGGGTGTGTGTTCTGAGTGCCTCAAAGCAGAATTGCTCCCTAGGGTGGTTTTGATAATTGATCACAACATATGCATCATTGGACTAACATGTTTTCCAAGTATATTTCAGAAAAGTAATGCTTGGAGAACATTGTCATGATATAGAAAAAGATAATTCAATTAATATGAACTAACCCCATTGTTTTATCCTTAGTGGCAACAATACAAAGATGTATCTTGTCCCCTTTCTCTCACTTGGATTGAGCACCGCAAGACTGAACCAAACACAACGCACCACTCTCAGTAATGATAGATCAATCTAGTTGGCCAAACCAAATCAATAGATCGAAGAGATTTACGAAGCTATAATAATCATGGAAATAAGAATTATATAATTCAGAGAATGTTCTAATCTTTATGATGAATAATCTGAACATAAACCCACAATTCATCGGTTCCCAACAAACGCACCGCACAAAGTGATTACATCTAACAGATCATCGCAAAAATGTGATGAACTTTGTATTAAAGAACATAGAGAGAGAGATAGGGAGAGAGAGAGAGTCATCTAGATACTAGCTATGGACCCGTGGGTCTGTTGTAACTACTCACACATCAGCATGGGAGTACCATGGCAGATGCTGAGGCCCTCCTTGATCGTCCCCCCTTTAGGGAGGGCACTAGAACATGGCGCTAGATGAACACACGGCGGAACAGAGACTTGTGGAGGCGAAAAAGGGCTTTTGGGAGCTCCCCTAGGGTTTTTAGAATATATAAGAATTTATAAGCCACATAAATAGGTCGGGAGAGCTCATGGTGGCCCACAAGCTAACACGGTGCGACCATCCCCCTTGGGTGTGCCTTGTTGGCTTGTGGGGCCCTCGAGTGGCCCCCGGCCTTCTCCGGAAACTTCTAGGTGTTCTTTTGGTCCAGAAAAAATCATCAAAAAATTTCATGGTATTTGGACTCCGTTTGGTATTCTAAACCTAAAAATCCACAGACATGCAGAAACCATCAACTAGCACTTGGCACTGGGTTAATATGTTAGTGCTAAAAAATAATAAGAAAATCGGCAAATAAATGCCCAAAAATTATCCTACAATGATAATATGATAGCATGGAATAATCAAAAATTATAGATACGTTGGAGACGTATCAACCTTCCTTGACGTGTTGCTTCCCGACGTGCCGGGGGTTATTACCCTCACCTTCCCTCACCACTCTCTCTCCCCTCTCTCCACTCACCTATGGAGGCAGCAGCATGCAACAGACCAGAGACCCGCAAGTCGGCCTCCGGACACCTTCACCGGCATCCACGGCATAGTACTTCGTCCATGGCGATAAGCACAATTTTCCCATCCTCGCCTATTATTTCGCATTTGATTGAAGTGTAGGTCCGATCCGTGTTAGGGGAACCGGGAATCGGGGTAAACATCATAGGAGTGATCATAACATCATCATGACTAGCGATAGATATGAGGTTGCCGATTCAGATTGAGTACAATAGGGATGGGGATTATGGTTCATCATACACGATACACATGGATCTTAGCCTCGGGGACCCTGGAGGCGATTGGAGCGGAGGGGTGGCCTTGGACTTAGTCTTGGTCTTCTCCTCAATCTGCACCGTCGTCTCTTCTTCCTCGCCAGATTCCAGCTCGATGGGCATGCTTCGGTGTCTTGGCTCCGACTCCCTCACAATCATCGCATCCACCTCCATAGCCCCTGCTCTTGATCCGTGCAGCAGTGCTAAGTCTCCGTCGTATCTACTTTTCCGAACTCTTTTGCCCTTGTTTTGGACTCTAATTTGCATGATTTGAATGGAACTAACCCGGACTGACGTTGTTTTCAGCAGAATTGACATGGTGTTGTTTTTTTTGCAGAAATGAAAGTTCTCGGAACATCCTGAAAATTTATGGAGATTTTCTGTGGAATAAAAGAAAAATACCTGCGCAAAGATCCATGTGAGGGGGCGTGCCAGTGGGCCACAAGCCCGTGGGCTGCGGCCACCCCCTATGGCCGCGCCATGAGGGATTGTGGGGCCCACATGGCACCACCGCCCCCAATCTCAGTCCTATATCTTCCGTTTCTCCTGGGAATAATCAGAGAGAAGGTTTCATCGCGTTTTGCGATACGGAGGCGCCGCCACATCCTGTTCCACATTTGGAGGGCAGATCTGGAGTCCGTTTCGGGCTCCGGAGAGGGGAAATCGTTGCCATCGTCATCATCAACCTTTCTCCATCGACAATTCCATGATGCTCTTCATCGTTCGTGAGTAATCTCATCGTAGGCTTGCTAGACGGTGATGAGTTGGATGAGATCTATCATGTAATCGAGTTAGTTTTTGACGGGGATTGATCCCTAGTATCCACTATGTTCTAGATTGATCTTGCTACTACTTGGCTATGCTTAATGCTTGTCACTAGGGCCCGAGTGCCATGATTTCAGATCTGAACCTATTATGTTGTGGACAATATATGTGTGTTTTAGATCCTATCTTGCAAGTTGTAGTCACCTACTATGTGTTATGATCCGGCAACCCCGGAGTGACAATAGCCGGAACCACTCCCGGAGATGACCATAGTATGAGGAGTTCATGTATTCACCACATGTTAGTGTGTTGGTCCGGTTCTTTATTAAAAGGAGAACCTTAATATCCTGTAGTTTCCATTAGGAACCCGCTGCCACGGGAGGGATGGACAATAAATGTCATGCAAGTTCTTTTCCCTAAGCATGTATGACTACATACGGAATACATGCCTACATTAGATTGACGAACGGGAGCTAGTTACATATCTCTCCGTGTTATAGCTGTTACATGATGAATCACATCCGTCATACTCATCCATCACCGATCCACTGCCTACGAGTCTTTTACTTCTGGTCCTCCCTACGTTACTTTGCCTAGGCTTGTCCCTTGCTACAAGAGGGATTGGGCCACTTTGCTGCTGCTGCCACTTTGCTGCCTTCACTTTGCTGCTACTGTTGCTACTGATGTTAATTGTTACTTTGCTGTTGTTGCTGCTACTACTGTTCCTTGCTACCCTGTTGTTACTTGTTGCGAGGCTTTGCTGGCGCCGTTGCCGAAGCTAGGTAAGCGGTAATGACAAACCCGTCAACCAAGGCTTTTTCTGGCACCGTTGCTATCATACTACCTTGCTACTGATACTTTGCTTGCAGACACTAATCTTTCTGGTGTGGTTGAATTGACAACTCAACTGCTAATACTTGAGAATATTCTTTCGCTTCCCCTTGAGTCGAATCAATAAATTTGGGTTGAATACTCTACCCTCAAAAACTGCTGCGATCCCATACGCTTGTGGGACATCAAGGCTTTTTCTCGCGCCGTTGCCGGGGAAGCACATCTATATTCTCTGAGTCACTTGGGATTGACGTCTGCTGATCACTATGAGGAATCCAAGAGATCCAAGAACTAAAATCCTACCTTCCACTATGAGGGGAGGTAAGGAACTGCCATCTAGCTGTGCACCTGATTCACCTTTAGTTTTGAGTAAGTTTGCGACTTCGCCTCCTGCTAGAAATCTTGATATGTCGCCTGTGCTTGATGATGCTACTTCTGCTGCCCATGATGCTTATGATGCTATGCTAGATACTATGCCTGATGATGCTATGCTTGATATTATGCCCGATGATGCTATGCTTGATACTATGCGTGATGATGCTATGCTTGATACTATGCCTGCAATGCCTGATACTGCTTTGCCACTTGGTGCCCTTGATGCACATATTGCTAGAGCTAGTGCTAGATGTGATGATACTTCTGAAAATGCTGATACTATTGAAGTAGAACCTGCTACTATGCCTGAATTGCCTGTTATGCCTGATACGCGCTATGTTATGGAGGGAAGATAGCTTAGGATTTTCTTGCGTGTAAGGATGGCTATGATGTTGAGAAATTTCTGCGCAAGTGGAAAGAAAAATCTCTGAATGCTAGGATGAAATACGACCCGAAGTTTGCTACTTCGCCTATCTTTGTGACCGATAAGGATTATGAATTCTCTGTCGACCCCGAGTTAATCACTCTGGTCGAATCTGATCCTTTTTACGGTTATGAGTCTGAAACGGTTGTAGCCCATCTTACCAAACTGCACGATATAGCCACCCTATTCACTAGTGAGGAAAAGATCCGCCACTACTATATGCTCAAGCTGTTTCCTTTCTCGCTAAAGGATGATGCTAAGACCTGGTTCACTTCTCTTGCTCCTGGTTCTATGCGTAGCCCCCAGGATATGGTCTACTACTTCTCTGAAAAATATTTCCCTACCCATAAGAAGCAAGCTGCGTTGCAGGAAATATACAACTTTGCTCAAGCTGAAGAAGAGAGTCACCCACAAGCTTGGGGGAGGCTTATCCAGCTGCTGAATGCTTTGCCTGATCACCCTCTTGAGAAGAATGAAATACTTGATATCTTGTATAATGGACTTACCGATGCTTCCAAAGACCACCTAGATAGTTGTGCTGGTAGTGTTTTTAGGGAACAAACTGTAGAACAAGCTGAGATTCTATTGAATAACATCTTGTGCAATGAGAATGCTTGGACTATTCCCGAACCACCTCCTAAGCCAACTCCGAAGAGAAGGAGGTTTGCTATTCCTCAGTCCGGAAGATATGCAAGAAGCCAAGAAATCTATGCGGGAGAAAGGCATTAAATCTGAAGATGTCAAAAATCTACCACCTATCGAAGAAATCCATGGTCTCGATAACCCGATACAGGTAGTAGAAGTAAATTCTCTACATAGGTTTGATGAGAGTGATATTCCTTTTGATAAACCTGCTAGCTTATGCATGGATGAATTTGATAACTTCGTTTCCAAACAACAGAGTTTCAATGATTATGTTAGCATACAATTGGAAAAGAATGCTCGTATGCTTAGTCATTTAAGTGCTTGTGTGGACAGAAACGTCAATGATCTTAAGCTTTTGAGTAAACATGCTTCTCTGGTTACTACTCAGGTAGAACAAGTACTTAAAGCTCAAAATGACTTGCTCAATGAGTTGAATGAAAATTCTGTCAGAGTTGTTACTAGAGGCGGTAGAATGACCCAGGAACCTCTGTATCCTGAGGGTCATCCGAAGAGAGTTGAACAAGATTCTCAAGGAGTTAGCACTGATGCACCTAGTCATCCTAGAAAGAAGAAGAAAGATTATAGGAACTTGCACGCTAGCAACCCTGTTGCTGCTACACCTGAGAGTCCAAACGATGTCTCCGTCTCTGATGCTGAAACACAATCTGGTGATGTACACGATCCTAATTATGATACCAATAGTGATGTTCATGAATATGCTCAGCCTAGCAATGAAAAGGATGTGGAGATTGAACCTAGTGTTGATCTTGATAACCCACAACCTAAGACTAAGAGATACGATAAGAATGACTTCACTGCTAGGAAGCATGGTAAAGAAAGGGAACCATGGGTTCAGAAACCCATGCCCTTTCCTCCCAAACCATCCAAGAAAAAGGATGATGAGGATTTTGAGCGCTTCGTTGAAATGATCAGACTTGTCTTTCTGCAGATGCGTCTGATAGATATGCTCAAGATGTCTCTGTATGCTAAGTACATGAAAGATATTGTGACTAATAAGAGGAGGATGCCTGATCTTGAGATCTCCGCCATGCTTGCCAATTACACTTTCAAAGGCGGAACTCCTAAGAAACTAGGTGATCCCGGTGTGCCCACTATACCTTGCTCCATTAAAGGCAACTACGTTACAACTGCATTATGCGATCTTGGAGTCGGTGTTAGTGTTATGCCTCTCTCTCTTTATCGTAGACTTGAGCTGGATAAGTTGACACCCACTGAAATCTCTCTGCAAATGGCCAACAAATCAAATGCTTTCTCTATCGGCATTTGCGAGGATGTGCCTGTTGTGGTTGCTAACTCCACTATCTTAACGGACTTTGTTATCTTGGATATTCCCGAGGACGATGCCATGGCTGTCATCCTCGGAAGACCCTTTTTAAACACTGCAGGGGCTGTTATAGATTGCAACAAAGGCAATGTCACTTTCCATGTCAACGGTAATGAGCATACGATGCACTTTCCGAAGAAACAATATCGAGTACATTGCATCAAAGCTATCGAAACAACTTCATCGATTCTTATTGGGAGTTTTGAATGCCCTATTCCTCGTGTCAAGAGGAAGTATGATTTGCTTGTTGGGGAAATACACATCCCCATTGAGGTGACCTAGTGACTATTCAAAAATTCTCCGTTCTCTTTTGCGATTCAAGAAAGTTTAGTCGAGGGGATTTGGTCAACCCTATTGACGGATTTCTTTCGATGACCATGAGATGGATGAATCAAGGAGTCACAAACCTTTGTTCCAAGCTTTCACTTTAGGTTGCTTAGAAGAAAAATGATAGATTTAGTTTAGTTTTTCCTGTTTTCCGTTTTAGCGTCCGGTAGAAAAGTACCCCGAAACTCAAAGTTCTCCGAACGCTGTGAAAATCAAGTATGATTTTTTCTGGAATATTTGAAAAATACTGGGACAAAAAGTCTATCTGGGGGCCACACCAGTGGGCCACACGCCCTAGGGGCGCGGGCACCCCCCTGGTCGCGCCACCCAGGCTTGTGGGGCCCACAGGCACCCCGTCCACTCATTCTTGCTCCCATCCAGTTCTCCTACCTCCAGAAAAAATTGTTTCGCAGCTCAAACCAGTGTTCTTGCTCCTCTTGCTGGGATTTTCGATCTCTTTGCTCAAATCACCGTTCTCCGAACCATTTTGGGGAAATTACTCCTTGGTAAGTGACTCCTCCATTGGTCCAATTAGTTTTTGTTCTAGTGCCTTATACTCCGCGTATTTTTGCTGCCTTGGTGACCATGTTCTTGAGCTTTGCATGCTGATTCTAGCTGGTCCCAAGTAGTTTTGATGCGTAATATGGTCTCTAGGCACTTGCGGGAGTAGTTGCTATGAGTTTAGTTGAACCTTGTTCACTTTTCCTTTGGGTCAATGAAAATTTCAGAAAAGGAAGATGTTCAGGAGAAACTTTCATGGTGGTTCCTCAAGCCAGAGAGGTCCCTGTCTTGCGATTTGGGAGCCTGATCTTTACCAACCTAGGGACACGCAGGTACAACCATGTGAATGGCCTTCTAATGAATTTATGATTGAGGCAAGCTTTAAAAATGAGGTTGATGCATTTGTTCGCAACGTCGGACTCGAAGAATTCATCTTCGATAAATGTGAACAGTATGTTGCTCTCACTGCCTCTTGTTCGTAGATTCAAATTCTCAGCTGGCCGTGAGGCGTCGGTACTGTTCGATCTCTATGATAAATCGTATACCATGGATTTAGAGGATTTCAGTAGAATTTGCAAAATACCTATTTGGGTAACCTCAATGATCCTCCTAAATCTTCGGTTAGAGATTTTTGCACTGGTATTACGGTTGTAGAAACTAGAGACATTACGCAAGCTACCATGGGGAGTATTCATTTTCCTGCCTTGCATTACTTTGCCCTCTTCATAGGCAGATGCATTAATGGTCAGATTGAGCATTGTCACCTCTGTGCACCCGACCTTAGTATCCTTAAGAGCGCAGTGACAGGTGACAAAAGCTTCAACATGGGAGCTATTATAGCAAGGAGGCTGAATAAGAATGATATTGATGGGGATTTCTTTGGTGGGATCTATGCCAATCGCATAGCAAATTTTCTTGGAGTACCCATCCGCGAAGGAGATCCCCTGCTCCATACAGCTTTCCTTGACCGCGTCGCTTTGACACGCTACCAGTTCCTTGAGAGGGATGATGAATCCCTCCTATACCGTTTGATATTTAACTGGCAGCGTGTTTTCCATATTACCCTTCCTGCTCCTGCTCTCTTTGACTTTCAGGTAAAACGGAGATATTACATAGCCAGAGGAGAGGCAGAGGAGTATGAGAGGGAGTCAAAGGCTGCTCGTCTCCGTGAGGTAGCTATTCAGGCAGTGGCTACAACGCTCCCGTATAACCCCTATTATGATTTTGGGTTTTGCCAGGACCATCCTTGGGAGTAGACCAACTTAGGCCAAAAGCCTAAGCTTGGGGGTGTACGTGTTTCTCACCGACTTTACATTCTTGCTTACGCTTTCACTTTGTTAGCCGGTGTTCACACTTTGCCACTTTATCATCCATGCTAGTTTATTTCTTTTCTCGTTTTCTTTTCGTGTGTCTGTCTAGTTTGAGAAAAAAACAAAAAGATTTTCTTTTCTTCTTTTGCTTGTTGGGAGCTTTCCCGTGTAGATAGTTTTCTTTTTTGGGTCAAGGTAGAAGATATTGGTTACAATGTTTAGTGGCTCTTGCATGCATACCTGTTTAGCTTTCAAAGAGCCATATTACTTTGTATTCTCCTTTGTGTTTGCTTGCAGATTCCAAGGTAGTCCAATGCACGATCACTCTTATTATTGTTCACATCGTTCGGTCGTGCAAGTGAAAGACAATAATGACGATATATGATGAAGTGACTGAGCCTGGAAAAGCTGGTATGAACTCGATCTATTTTGTTTTTGTAAATATGACTAGCTCATCATGCCTGGTTCAGCTTTGTTGTGAGAGAAACATGTTTGCAATGACAACTTAGAGATCATAGTTGCTTATGCCATGCTTATTTAGCTAGGAGCTCATAATGGTCTGTCTTGATTGCCCACATGAATGTTGAGATGACTATGATGTAGTATGATAGGATGGTATCCTCCTTTGAATGATTCAAGTGGCTTGACTTGGCGCATGTTCACGCATGTAGTTGAAACAAAATCAACATAGCCTCTATGATATTCATGTTCATGGTGATTTGTGTCCTACTCATGCTTGCACTCAATGTTAGTTACTCTCAATGCATTTTGATGACTGTTGTCGCTCTGTAGTTGGTCGCTTCCTAGTCTTTTGCTAGCCTTCACTTGTACTAAGCGGGAATACTACTTGTGCATCCACCTCCATAAACCCAAAGTTGTGCCATATGAGTCCACCATACCTACCTATGTGCGGTATCTAGCCGCCGTTCCAAGTAAATTTGCATGTGTCACTCTCTAAATCTTCAAGAAATAATCCGTTTTGCATGCCCGAACCGCTCATGTGGTGACAGGGGGCTATTGGTATCTTCCATGCTAGGCGTGTGATCCTCGCTATGTGTTTATTCACTATCATTCACGAGAAAGGGGCTGGTAATTGGAATTCCCAATTCCATGCTCAAATCGAAAAGATAATTGCAAACAAAACTCCCCCAGGATTGATGTTGGTATGGACGGTACCCGAGGATTCGCCTAGCCGTGGAGTGTGATTGATTGGTGGTGGGGGAGTCAAAACTTTACTTTTCTGTTTGGGAACCGCCTATAGCATGTGTAGCATGGAAGATATTGAGAACTCTTAGTCATTGCGTTAACAATGAAAGCATGCCACCCAAAATTATTATCTCTGTTTTCAAAGCTTGAGCTCTGGCACCTCTGCAAATCAATGCTTCCCTCTATGAAGGGCCTGTCTATTTATGTTCCTGTTGAGTCATCCTCCTCTTACAACAGCACCAATTAGAGAGCACCTCTGTCATTTTTATGATTTGCTTTTAACTGTGTTGAGTATGACTATGACTGCATCTTCATTGCCATGAATTACAATGTTTAGTCAGCCCTTGGTCTTTTAAGGTGCTCTGCATTTATGTTTTGCGGTCTCAGAAAGAGCTAGCGAGATACCATCTATTCGTACTGCTTCATGTTGTTTTGATTGAAGTGTTGACACTTGAGGCTTATTATTATTTGCTCGCTAGTTGATTATGCCATTGATATGAGTTTACCGTGAGACCTAGATGTCATTTGCTTATGTGGTTTGATTGTGATGTTGCTGAAATTCTGGTTATGAGTTACACATAGTTGCAACAACAAGATCAAACAGAGTTCGTCAAAGTTTTTCTTTTGTCTCTCTCAGTTTGTCAACTGAGTTGCTTGAGGACAAGCAAAGCTTTAAGCTTGGGGGAGTTGATACGTCTCCGTCGTATCTACTTTTCCGAACTCTTTTGCCCTTGTTTTGGACTCTAATTTGCATGATTTGAATGGAACTAACCCGGACTGACGCTGTTTTCAGCAGAATTGCCATGGTGTTGTTTTTGTGCAGAAGTGAAAGTTCTCGGAATGTCCTGAAAATTTACGGAGATTTTTTCTGGAATAAAATAAAAATACCTGCACAAAGATCCACGTGAGGGGGCGTGCCAGTGGGCCACAAGCCCCTGGGCCGCGGCCACCCCCTATGGCCACGCCATGAGGGCTTGTGGGGCCCACGTGGCGCCACCGTCCCCAATCTCAGTCCTATATCTTCTGTTTCGCCTGGAAAAAAAATCAGAGAGAAGGTTTCATCACGTTTTGCGATACGGAGGTACCGCCACATCCTGTTCTTCATCTGGAGGGCAGATCTGGAGTCCGTTTCGGGCTCCGGAGAGGGGAAATCGTCGCCATCGTCATCATCAACCTTTCTCCATCGACAATTCCATGATGCGCTTCATCGTTCGTGAGTAATCTCATCGTAGGCTTGCTGGATGGTGATGAGTTGGATGAGATCTATCATGTAATCGAGTTAGTTTTTGACGGGGATTGATCCCTAGTATCCACTATGTTCTAGATTGATGTTGCTACTACTTGGCTTTGCTTAATGCTTGTCACTAGGGCCCGAGTGCCATGATTTCAGATCTGAACCTATTATGTTGTCGCCAATATATGTGTGTTTTAGATCCTATCTTGCAAGTTGTAGTCACCTACTATGTGTTATGACCCGGCAACCCCGGAGTGACAATAGCTGGAACCACTCCCGGAGATGACCATAGTATGAGGAGTTCATGTATTCACCACGTGTTAATGCGTTGGTCCGGTTCTTTATTAAAAGGAGAACCTTAATATCCCGTAGTTTCCATTAGGACCCCGCTGCCACGGGAGGGATGGACAATAGATGTCATGCAAGTTCTTTTCCCTAAGCACGTATGACTACATACGGAATACATGCCTACATTAGATTGACGAACGGGAGCTAGTTACATATCTCTGCGTGTTATAGCTGTTACATGATGAATCACATCTGTCATACTCATCCATCACCGATCCACTGCCTACGAGTCTTTTACTTCTGGTCCTCGCTATGTTACTTTGCCTAGGCTTGTCCCTTGCTATAAGAGGGATTGGGCCACTTTGCTGCTGCTGCCACTTTGCTGCTGTCACTCTGCTGCTACTGTTGTTACTTGTTACTTTGCTGTTGTTGCTGCTACTATTGTTCCTTGCTACCCTGTTGTTACTTGTTGCAAGACTTTGCTGGCGCCGTTGCCGAAGCTAGGTAAGCGGTACTGACAATCCCGTCAACCAAGGCTTTTTCTGGCACCGTTGCTATCATACTACCTTGCTACTGATACTTTGCTTGCAGACACTAATCTTTCAGGTGTGGTTGAATTGATAACTCAACTGCTAATACTTGAGAATATTCTTTCGCTTCCCCTTGATTTGAATCAATAAATTTGGGCTGAATACTCTACCCTCGAAAACTGCTCCGATCCCATACGCTTGTGGGACATCAAGCGGCACCACCATAGTGTTTGTGGTGAAATACAATGCATCACTATGGTCATGAGCACGCCGGTACTATCTATACTTGGCCCACTTGCCCCTCTATCCAGTTGTTGGAAATATGCCCTAGAGGCAATAATGAAATGGTTATTATCATATTTCCTTGTTCATGATAATCGTCTATTGTTCATGCTATAATTGTATTAACAGGAAACAGTGATACATGTGTGAATAAATAGATCACAATGTTTCCCTAGCAAGCCTCTAGTTGGCTGGCTCATCTATCAGTAGATGATCATGGTTTCCTGATCATGGACATTAGATGTCATTGATAACGGGACCACATCATTGGGAGAATGATGTGATGGACAAGACCCAATCCTAAGCATAGCACTAGATCGTGTTGTTCGTATGCTAAAGCTTTTCTAATGTCAAGTGTATTTTCCTTCGACCGTGAGATTGTGCAACTCCCGGATACCGTAGGAGTGTTTTGGGTGTATCAAACGTCACAACGTAACTGGGTGACTATAAAGGTGCACTACGGGTATCTCCAAAAGTGTCTGTTGGGTTGGTACGAATCCAGATCGGGATTTGTCACTCCGTGTGACGGAGAGGTATCTCTCGGCCCACTCGGTAGAACATCATCATGAGCTCAATGTGACTAAGGAGTTAGTCAATGGATGACGTACTACGGAATGAGTAAAGAGACTTACCGGTAACGAGATTGAACAAGGTATGGGTATACCGACGATCGAATCTCGGGCAAGTTCTATACCGACAGACAAAGGGAATTGTATATGGGATTGATTGAATCCTTGAAATCGTGGTTCATCCGATGAGATCATCATGGAACATGTGGGAGCCACCATGGGTATCCAGATCCCGCTGATGGTTATTGGCCGGAGAGTGTCTCGGTCATGTCTGCATGCCTCCCGAACCCGTAGGGTCTACACACTTAAGGTTCGATGACGCTAGGGTTATAGGGAATTGCTATTCGAGGTTACTGAAGGTTGTTCGGAGTCCTGGATGAGATATCTGGCGTTACGAGGAGCTCCGGAATGGTCTGGAGGTAAACATTGATATATAGGATGGATGGCGTCACGAGGAGCTCCGGAAATGTTTCGGGTGCCACCGGCAAAGTGTCGGGACCATCGGAAGGGTTCCGGAGGCCCATCGGGAGGGGCCACCAACCCCAGAAGGCTACATGGGCCAAGTGTGAGAGGGAACCAGCCCCTGGGTGGGCTGGTGCGCCTCCCACACACAGCCCAAGGCGCCTAGAGAGAGAAAGGGGGGAAACCCTAAGTCTGGTGGGCCTAAGGCCCACTAGGGGTGCGCCAACCCCCTTTCCCCCTCCTGGTCGCCACCCCTCTCCCATCTAGGGTTGCCACCCCCCTTTTAGGGTGGGAAACCCTAAAGGGGGCGCCACCCTCCCTTCCCCCTATATATAGCGGGGGGTTTTGGCCTTTGAGAACACGGTTTTCCATCTCTCTCGGTGCAGCCCTGTCTCTCTTCTTCCTCCTCTCCCATGGTGCTTGGCGAAGCCCTGCCGGGAGACCTCGTCTCTCCATCGACACCACGTCGTCGTGCTGCCGGAGATCTTCCCCAACCTCTCCCTCCTCCTTGGTGGATCAAGGTCCGGGAGACGTCACCGGGCTGCACGTGTGTTGAACGCGGACGTGCCGTGGTTCGGCACTAGATCGGAATCATACCGCGATCTGAATCTCCGCTAGTACGACTACATCAATCGTGATTTGAATTTATGCTACGTTACCCAACAGTGGTATCAGAGCGAGGTTTTCGATGTATAGATTCCATGCACGAGTAGAACACAAAAGGTTGTGGGCGTTGATTTGTCAATTGCTTGCCGCTACTAGTCTTATTCTTTTCCGGCGGTATTGTGGGATGAAGCGGCCCGAACCGACCTTACACGTACGCTTACGTGAGATAGGTTCCACCGGCCGACATGCACACCGTGCATAAAGGTGGCTAGCGGGTGTCTGTCTCTCCCACTCTAGTCGTATTGGATTTGATGAAAAGGGTCCTTGTGAAGGGTAAATAGCTTTGGCATATCATCGTTGTGGCTGTCACGTAGGTAAGAAGGCGTTCTTGCTGGAAACCCAAATCAGCCACGTAAAACTTGCAACAACAATTAGAGGACGCCTAGCTCGTTTTTGTAGGGTTTGACATGTGATGTGATATGGCCAAAGTTGTGATGTTACATGTGTGATGTATGAGATGATCAAGTTATTGTAATGGGAATCACGACTTGCATGTCGTTGAGTATGACAACCGGCAGGAGCCATAGGAGTTGTCTTAATTTATTGTATGAGATACAACGCCATGTGTTTACTACCTTTACTTCATTGCTAACGGTTAGCTATAGTAGTAGTAGTAGTAGTAGTAGTAGTAGTAGTAGTAGTAGTAGTAGTAGTTGGCATGACGACTTCACGGAGACACGATGATGGAGATCATGGTGTCACGTCGGTGACAATGATGATCATGCGATGCCCGAAGATGGAGATCGAAAGAGCAAAGATGATAATGGCCATATCATGTCACTATATGATTGCATGTGATGTTTATCATGTTTTTCATATTATTGCTTAGAACGACGGTAGCATAATAAGATGATCCCTCATAAAATTTTTGAGAACGTATTCACCTAAGTGTGCACCATTGCGAAGGATCGTTGTCTCGAAGCACCACGTGATGATCGGGTGTGATAGATTCTAACGTTCGCATACAACGGGTGTAAGCCAGATTTACACACGCGAAACACTTAGGTTGACTCGACGAGCTTAGCATGTATAGACATGACCTCGAATACAAAATACCGAAAGGTCGAACATGAGTCGTATGGTTGAATACGATTAACATGAAGTTGCTCACCATGACGACTAGTCCGTCTCACGTGATGATCGGAAACGGGTTAGTAGACATGGATCATGTATCACTTAAATGACTAGAGGGATGTCGATTTAAGTGGGAGTTCATCAGACGAACTCAATTATCATGAACATAGTCAAATAGGTCTTTGCAAATTATGTAACTTGCGCTATAGCTCTACGGTATTTGATATGTTCCTAGTGAAATCTTAGTAGAAAGATAGAAGTAGCAATTGTGCGGACTAGGTCCGTTAACTGAGGATCGTCCTCATTGCTACGTAGAAGGCTTATCTCTCTAATGCACCACTCAGTGTGCTGAACCCCAAGCATGGTCTGTAGATGTTGCGAACATCCGACATACATGTCTTTGACAACTACATGATAGTTCAGTGTGTGTTGCTTGAACAACTTAGAATTAAGGCATTAAAGACGTTTCGAACGTCGCGGGACATACGTGATGATCCAAGAGATGAAATTGGGATTTCATGCTCGTGCCCTTGTTGAGAGGTATGAGACCTCCGACGAGATTCTTTGTTTGAAAAGTAAAGGAGAAGAGCTCAATCATAGAGCATGTGCTCAGAATATCTGAGTACTACAATCGCCTGAATCGAGTGGGAGTTGAACTTCCACATGAGACAGTGATAGTTCTCCAAGGTCACTGACACCAAGCTACTAGAGCTTGGTGATGAAATATAACATATCAAGGATGAATATGATGATCCTTGAGCCATTCGTGATGTTTGACACCACGAAAGTAGAAGTCAAAAGGGAACATCAATTGTTGATGGTTTGTAAAACCACTAGTTTCAAGAAGGGAAAGGGCTTGAAGGGATACTACATTAAACGACAAACCAGTTGCTGCTCTATGAAGACATCCAAGGTTGAACCCAAACCCGAGACTATGTGCTTATGAAATAAGGGGAACAGTCACTGAAGAGGAACTACCCTAGACACTTGGTAGATGAGAAGGCTGGCAAAGTCGACAGAAGTATATTGGATATACATGATATTGATGTGTACTTTACTAGTACTCCTAGTAGCACCAGGGTATAAGATAACGGTTCGGTTGCTAAGTGTTAGTAACTTGAAATAAAAGCAACGAAATAAACACAGACTAGTTAAAGGCAAGGTGACGATGTGTGTGTTTCCAAGGTTGATATGATCACACATCGCACGCTCCCTCTACCATCGAGATTAGTGCAAAACCTAAGTAATTGTTATTTGGTGTTTGCGTTGAGCATAGACATGATTGGATTATGTTAATGGCAAATACGATTATTCATCTAAAGAGAATAATGGTTATTCTGTTTAGTTGAATGATACCTTAAATGGTCTTGCACCTAGAATGAATGGTTTATTGAATCTCGATCATAGTGATACACATGTTCATAATATTGTTACCAAAAGATACAAAGTTGAAATGATAGTACCACTTACTTGTGGCACTGCTACTTGAGTCATATTGATATAAAATGCATGAAGAAGCTCCATGCTGATGGATCTTTGTACTCACACATTTTTGAACGTTTGAGACATGCAAACCATGCCCGTTGGTATAAATGCATGAAGAAACTCCATGCGGATGGATCGTTTGACTCACTTGATTTTGAATCACTTGAGACATGCAAATCAAACCACATGGGCAAGATGACTAAAGACCTCTTTTTGAGTGAGATGGAACAAGAATGTAACTTGTTGGAAGTAATACATTTTGATGTCTGCACACCGATGAGTACTGAGACACGCAATGGATATCATTGTGTTCATACTTCACAAATGATTTGAGTAGATACTAGTGTATTTACTTGATAAAACAGAAATCTGAATTATTGAAATGTTTAAGTAATTTCAAAGTGAAGTTGAAGATCATTGTGACAAAAGGATAATATGTCTACGATGTGATCATGGAGGTAAACATATATATCTGAGTTACGAGTTTGGTAAACATTTAAGAAAATGTGAAAATAGTTTCACGTGAAAAATGTTTCACAACTCATGCCACCTCGAACACCATTGTGTGATGGTGTGTCCGTATGTCATAGTCGTGCCCTATTAGATATAGTGCATACTATGATATTTATTATCAAATTACCAATATTGTTTATGGGTTAGGCATTAGATATAACCGCATTCACTTTAAATAGGGCACCACGTAATTCCGTTGGAGATGACACCGTATGAACTATGGTTTAGAGAAACTTAAGCTGTCATTTCTTAAAAGTTTAGGGCTGCGATGCTTATGTGAAAGAGTTTTCAGCCTGATAAGCTCGAACCCAAAGCGGATAAATGCATCTTCATAGGACACCCAAACAGTTGGGTATACCTCCTATCTCATATCCGGAAGCAAATGTGTTTGTTTCTTTAGACGGGTCCTTTCTCAAGGAAAAGTTTCTCTCGAAAGAATTGAGTGGGAGTTTTGGTGGAAACTTGATGAGGTTATGTGAACCATCACTTCAACCAGTGTTATTGTAGCAGGCGCAGGAAGCTGTTACTGTGGCACCTACACCAATTGAAGTGGAACTAATGATAATGATCGTGAGACTTCAGATCAAGTTACTAGAAACCTCGTAGGTCGACAAGGTCACGTACTGCTGCTACAGAATGGTACAGTGACCCTGTCTTGAAGGTCATGTTGTTGGACAACAATGAACCTACGAGCTATGGAGAAGCGATGGTGGGCCCGGATTCCGACAAATGGCTGGAGGCCATGAAATCCGAGAGATGATCCATGTATGAAAAACAAAGTAAAGACTTTGGAAGAACCACTTAATGGTCATAAGACTATTAACTGTGAATGGATCTTTAAAAATAAGACAAACGATGATGGTGAAAAGTCAACATTAAGAGAGCTCGACTTGTCACAAAAGTGTTTTCAACAAAGTTCAAAGAGTTGACTACGATGAGACTTTCTCACTCGTAGCGATGCTAAAAGTCTGTTGAAATTATGTTAGCAGTTGCTGCATCATTTATGAAATATTGCACATAGGATGTCAAAATATTGTTTCCTCGACGGTTTCCTTGAGGAAAGGTTGTATGTGATACAATCAGAAGATTTTTGTCGATCCTAAAGGGTGCTAACAAGTATGCAAAGCTCCAGCGATCGTTCTATGGACTGGAGCAAGCATCTCGGAGTTGGAACATGCACTTTGATGAGATGATCAAAGTTTTTGGTTCTATACAAAGTTTATGAGAAACTTGTATTTCCAAAAGGTGAGTGGGAGCACTATAGAATTTCTGATGAATATGTGTGGTTGACATACTGTTGATCGGAAATAATGTAGAATTTCTGTAAAGCATAAAGGGTTGTTTGAAAAGAGTTTTTCAAAGAAAACCTAGATGTAGCTACTTGAGAGTTGAGCAACAAGATCTATAAAGATAGATCAAAGTGCTTAATGGAACTTTCAGCAAATTACATGCCTTGACAAGTTTTTGAAGGAGTTCAAAATAGATCAGCAAAGAAGGAGTTCTTGGCTATGTTGCAAGGAGTAAATTTGAGTACGACTCAAAGCCCGACCACGGCAGAAGAAAGAGAAAGGACGAATGTCATCCCCTATGCATCAGCCGTAGACTCTACAAGTATGCTATGATGTGTACCGCACCTAAAGCGTGCCTTGCCATGAGTCAGTCATGGGGTACGAGAGTGATCCAGGAATGGATCACTGGACAGCGGTCAAAGTTATCCTTAGTAACTAATGAACTAAGGATTTTTTTTCTCAATTATGGAAGTGATTAAAGACTTCGTCGTAAAGGAGTTACGTCGATACAAGCTTTGTCACTGATCCGGAGGACTATGAGTAGTAAACCGGATTCGTACAGTGGAGCAATCATTTGGAAAGGTTCCAAATGGGGCGTAGTAGCATCTATAGGATGACGTAGAGATTTGTAAAGCACACATGGATCTGAAAGGTTCAGAGCCATTGACTATAAACCTCTCTCACAAGCAAGACATGATCAAACCCCAAAACTGTATGAGTGTTGAATTCATTACAATCACAAAGCGATGTGAAATAGATTATTGACTCTAGTGCAAGTGGGAGACTGTTGGAAATATGCCCTAGAGGCAATAATAAAATGTCTATTATCATATTTCCTTGTTCATGATAATCGTATATTGTTCATGCTATAATTGTATTAATAGGAAAGAGTAATACATGTGTGAATAAATAGATCATAATGTGTCCCTAGCAAGCCTCTAGTTGGCTGGCTCGTTGATCAATAGATGATCATGGTTTCCTGATCATGGACATTAGATTTCATTGATAACAGGATCACATCATTGGGAGAATGTGTTGAGGAACGTCGCATGGGAAACAAAAATTTTCCTATGCGCACGAAGACCTATCATGGTGATGTCCATCTACAAGAGGGGATGAGTGATCTACGTACCCTTGTAGATCGTACAGCAGAAGCGTTAGTGAACGCGGTTGATGTAGTGGAACGTCCTCACGTCCCTCGATCCGCCCCGCGAACAATCCCGCGATCAGTCCCACGATCTAGTCCCGAACGGACGGCACCTCCGCGTTCAGCACACGTACAGCTCGACGATGATCTCAGCCTTCTTGATCCAGCAAGAGAGACGGAGAGGTAGAAGAGTTCTCCGGCAGCGTGACGGCGCTCCGGAGGTTGGTGATGACCTTGTCTCAGCAGGGCTCCGCCCGAGCTCCGCAGAAACGCGATCTAGAGGAAAAACCGTGGAGGTATGTGGTCGGGCTGTCGTGGAAGAATCGTCTCAAATCAGCCCCAATACCTCCGTATATATAGGTGGGAGGGAGGGGACCTTGCCTTGGGGCTCAAGGAGCCCCAAGGGGGTCGGCCGAGTCCAAGGGGGAAGGCTCCCCCCGAAACCGAGTTGGACTTGGTTTGGTGGGTGGGAGTCCTTCCCTTCCGTCCCACCTCCCTTTTTTTATTTCTCTTTGATTTTCCTTTGTATGGCGCATAGGGCCCTTTTGGGCTGTCCCACCAGCCCACTAAGGGCTGGTGCGCCACCCTAATGGCCTATGGGCTTCCCCGGGGTGGGTTGCCCCCCCCCCCCCCGGTGAACTCCCGGAACCCATTCGTCATTCCCAGTACATTCCCGGTAACTCCGAAAACCTTCCGGTAATCAAATGAGGTCATCCTATATATCAATCTTCGTTTCCGGACTATTCCGGAAACCCTCGTGACGTCCGTGATCTTATCCGGGACTCCGAACAACATTCGGTAACCAACTATATAACTCAAATACGCATAAAACAACGTCGAACCTTAAGTGTGCAGACCCTGCGGGTTCGAGAACTATGTAGACATGACCCGAGAGACTCCTCGGTCAATATCCAATAGCGGGACCTGGATGCCCATATTGGATCCTACATATTCTACGAAGATCTTATCGTTTGAACCTCAGTGCCAAGGATTAATATAATCCCGTATGTCATTCCCTTTGTCCTTCGGTATGTTACTTGCCCGAGATTCGATCGTCAGTATCCGTATACCTATTTCAATCTCGTTTACCGGTAAGTCTATTTACTCGTTCCGTAATACAAGATCCCGCAACTTACACTAAGTTACATTGCTTGCAAGGCTTGTGTGTGATGTTGTATTACCGAGTGGGCCCCGAGATACCTCTCCGTCACACGGGGTGACAAATCCCAGTCTTGATCCATACTAACTCAACTAACACCTTCGGAGATACCTGTAGAGCATCTTTATAGTCACCCAGTTATGTTGCGACGTTTGATACACACAAAGCATTCCTCCGGTGTCAGTGAGTTATATGATCTCATGGTCATAGGAATAAATACTTGACACGCAGAAAACAGTAGCAACAAAATGACACGATCAACATGCTACGTCTATTAGTTTGGGTCTAGTCCATCACGTGATTCTCCTAATGACGTGATCCAGTTATCAAGCAACAACACCTTGTTCATAATCAGAAGACACTGACTATCTTTGATCAACTGGCCAGCCAACTAGAGGCTTGCTAGGGACGGTGTTTTGTCTATGTATCCACACATGTAAATGAGTCTTCATTCAATACAATTATAGCATGGATAATAAACGATTATCTTGATACAGGAATTATAATAATAACCATATTTATTATTGCCTCTAGGGCATAATTCCAACAGAATGATGTGATGGACAAGACCCAATCCTAAGCATAGCACTAGATCGTGTTGTTCGTATGCTAAAGCTTTTCTAATGTCAAGTGTCTTTTCCTTCGACCGTGAGATTTTGCAACTCCCGGATACCATAGGAGTGCTTTGGGTGTATCAAACGTCACAACGTAACTGGGTGACTATAAAGGTGCACTAAGGGTATCTCCGAAAGTGTCTGTTGGGTTGGTACGAATCGAGATCGGGATTTGTCACTCCGTGTGACGGAGAGGTATCTCTAGGCCCACTCTGTAGAACATCATCATGATCTCAATGTGACTAAGGAGTTAGTCACAGGATGACGTACTACAGAACGAGTAAAGAGACTTACCTGTAACGAGATTGAACAAGGTATGGGTATACCGACGATCGAATCTCGGGCAAGTTCTATACCGACAGACAAAGGGAATTGTATACGGGATTGATTGAATCCTTGACATCGTGGTTCATCCGATTTGATCATCGTGGAACATGTGGGAGCCACCATGGCTATCCATGTCGGAGAGTGTCTCGGTCATGTCTGCAGGCCTCCCGAACCCGTAGGGTCTACACACTTAAGGTTCGATGACGCTAGGGTTATAGGGAATTTCTATATGAGGTTACGGAAGGTTGTTCGGAGTCCCGGATAAGATCCTGTACGTCACGAGGAGCTCCGGAATGGTCCGGAGGTAAAGATTGATATATAGGATGGATGGGTTTGGATGCCGGAAATGTTTCGGGCGCCACCGGCAAAGTGTCGGGACCACCGGAAGGGTTCCGGAGGCCCACCGGGAGGGGCCACCAGCCTCAGGAGGCTACATGGGCCAAGTGTGAGAGGGAACCAACCCCTGGGTGGGCTGGTGCGCCTCCCACACACAGCCAAAGGCGCCTAGTGTGGGAAAGGGGGGAACCCTAAGTCTGGTGGGCCTAAGGCCCGCCAGCGGTGCTCCAACCCCCTCTCCCTCTCCTGGCCGCCACCCCCTCTCCCATCTAGGGCTGCCGCCCCCCTTTTAGGGTGGGAAACCCTAAAGGGGGCGCCACCCTCCCTCCCCCCTATATATAGCGGGGGTTTTGGCCTTTGAGAACACGGTTTTCCATCTCTCTCGGCGCAGCCCTGTCTCTCTTCTTCCTCCTCTCCTACGGTGCTTGGCGAAGCCCTGCCGGAAGACCTCGTCTCTCCATCGACACCATGCCGTCTTGTTGCCGGAGATCTTCCCCAACCTCTCCCTCCTCCTTGCTGGATCAAGGTGCGGGAGACGTCACCGGGCTGGACGTGTGTTGAACGCGGAGGTGCCGTGGTTCGGCACTAGATCGGAATCACACCGCGATCTGAATCGCCGCGAGTAAGACTCCATCAACCGCGTTCTAGCAACGCTTCCACTTAGCGATCTTCAAAGGTATGAAGATTCACTCACCCTCTTTCGTTGCTGGTCTCTCCATAGGAAGATCTGAATATGGCGTAGGAAAATTTTGAATTTATGCTACGTTACCCAACACCAGCATCACTAGAGGCGCCCTGATTCATGGTCCAGCTAGGGATGGCACCCACAGGGTATGTGTACGGGTACAGACTCTGCATACCCGTTCCATCTGAGATTACCCATCACCCTTACCCATATCCGTCAACGATACAATTTTTTTCCATACCCGTCACCCGACGGATAGACGGGTTCCCGCGGGTAAAATTACCCATATTTGCAAAACATCAATTTAAACAACTTATAGTTATAAACTTCATTGTATCATATAGTTTACAAAGATAGATTATAACTACAACACATTCTTATATAACAACATCATATAGTCATAAACAATAACACATAGACATACATTTTCAGTTCACAAATTATTGACATAGTGCAGATTGTAGAGATAATTATTTTATATGGGTACATGGGTATATGGGTATGGGTTATATGATCCCATATCCGTACCCGCTCTACCGATGGGTTTTAGATTTTTCTATTTATATACCCATGGATAATTTTTTGTCCCATACCCTTGCCCTAATAGGGATTTTACCCGCAGGGTACGTGGGTAATGGGTACCCATTGCCATCCCTAGGTCCAGCGAAGTATGTCGACTGACATAACACCCTATGCTGGGTTAGGAATCAGTGTCTTAAACTCCTCTAGCATGGCCTTCTTCACCATAGCGTCTGACTCTTTGTGCAGCTCTTCCATGTTGCTGAAGTTTGAACACACTTTCATGGTGTTCTCAAACTTGGTGTGGTCACCTAGCGAGCACCCTAGGAAAAATGTCCTCCATCCAACGCCCCAAGGGAAGGGATTGGGGATGTGGTTGGGTTTGGGGTTCCACTTGTTGCCGGAGATTCATGTCGTTGGGTTGGAGGAAGAGTGAGAGACAGATAGGTGGAGTGGTGACCGTCAGGATGGGTAAATAAAGGGGTTCTGGGCGTAGGTTTTAATGACTATGTTGCAACGTTCATAGATCCTGTCCGTTTGAACCTCTTCATAATGCAGATCGACACGAAGACCAAGAGGAAGGAGGTGGTGCCACCCAGAGAGCAAGACAAGGCCAATGACATGGTGCAACCCTGAGAGGTGACTCCCGTACAAAGTCGTGCCATGGTCCACGACTAGTCGGACGAGCCCCCCAGCAGCAAGCGCCGAAACTACGGCCACTACCATGAGGTGGGAGGGCCAACCAACTTCTGCGGATGTACAATGAATAGTGTCAGCTTTGAGATGAATAGTATTTGATACTATTTACATCTGATTTTGTCTTTTTTGGTCAGCTAAGTGTAGTTCGAATTAGGAGCTGAATCTTTCTGAGCTTGTACATCACACATGAATGTGTGACTCCAAAAAAAATCAGAATTTTTTAACATGTTTTGTATCTTCAAAATATTATATCTCATTGATCTCACATAAGGACATATCCTATACAAAAGTCTTACGGCACCATAGCCTTATACCCGTGTCGTAGGTGTCACCGCTCCTCCCTGTGACGAACAACAGGCTGAGTGAGAGGAAACACTAGGCAGCCTAGATGAACTCCAATCGCCATGTGGATTTTAAGGTCTGCAATATATTTTTTACTATAGCAAAACCGCAAGTAAGAACCCAAGCCAAACTATCAAGCACACCAGCCATTATTTTTCCTGATTAATTTGGATTGAAGTCATTAACGTACACAAACTTGTGTCTTTTTGTTGTTTCATTTGGCCAGGTCTTGGCGTGCTAGCTGGTGCACAAGAGAGTGCCATTTCTCCGCTAATCATGTTCAAGTCCTCACATCATTGTCTTTGTATACTTTTCATATTTTCGCAATCAAACGCAAGTACCCAACCTTATCGCTTACTAATAATCAGGAGGGTCCACGTGGTTTATTATTTTTGAAACAAAATCTCCCTATAGTTTTCTTATCCTCAGAATCAGATACGGCCTTATATTTTACCAATTACGGGTTCTTAAGCTCGAAAAGAAATTCAAATTTTGTTTGAAAGTATTGTCCCGGTAAGTATAAAAAAAAATCCAGGGGTTCACACCTGAGCTCATATGCTCCTAGTGTGAACAGTAAAATAATATAACATTTTACAAAATTCTGAAAAAAAGTATGGGATATTTTAAGAAATGTTTGTTGTGTTTGCAAAATTTCATCACGAAATGACATTGGTGAAAGGCCTGGTAAAAAAAGTCAACGCTCTGTAAATGTTACTTTCACACACATTTTTTGCGACGACTTCTAACAATGTGATTTCGTGATGAAATTTTGCATGTACAATAAACATTTCTTAAAGTATGCCACAAAAAAATTCATTACTGTTCACACAAGAAGTATATAAGCTCAGGTGTAGAAAGGTAGGTCTAGGAAGGTACTTTCGTGTTATCGTCATTTATTTGGCTAGCTCCAAGTTTTCAACAAGAAAACAAAAGGAAAGACATTTGCATGGACGTATATATGATTACAATTACACGCTCCACAGAGCCGCATAGATACATGCTGGCCGTAATGTGTGCTTATTTACGTACGTACTGTATAAGTAACATATGTATACAGACGTAAATAAATATTCAAAAGACACACACACACACGAAAACATAAGCACGTACGTATGCATGTATGATCACATCCACACGCACGTACGTACTACTTGGCTTCGGCGTCAAGGGTGAGGAACGGGCGCTCGCCGTTGAAGTTGCCCGGGGGGTTGTAGTTGCAGGTGATGAAGACGCCCCGGTTCCCGGCGCAGACCACGCGAGCGCAGCCGATGCGGGTCGACTTGCGCCACACCACCTGCGTGTAGTGCCCGCACACCTTGCCGGCGTCGCAGGTGTTGGTGTTGTGGTGGTAATTCCGCTTCTCGTCCACCCACGACTTCACCGCGTTCGCGGCCGTCCACGACCGCCCGGACCCCCAGAAGATGTTCTCGCCGAACGGCCCCCCGGAGTGCTGCAGCCGGCAGTCGGCGGCGCGCTTGTTGGCGTAGTCCTGCGCGAACTTGGCGACGCTGTTGTCCCACGTCACCGGGCCGACGCCGTCCGCGGCGCGGGCGCGGTTGTGCAGGTTGACGAAGTCCTGCGGGGTGTTCTGCGCCGAGGCGCCGGCCACCACGGCCATGACTATGGCCAGGGCGAACATCGCAAGACTACTCCTGGAAGATGCCATGACTTGCTAGTAGGTGGCTCGAGATCAATATGAAGAGTGCTGGAATTTGACCCGTATTTGTAGCCTGGGGATGTGGAAAGTGTCCATGGCTATCTTTTTTTTTCGAACTGCATGGGTATCTATTTCAATGATGCCCAAGAAGATGCTGAAAAAAAAAAGATGCATGTATCATGATTCATGACTTGCTAGCTGCAAGTGATAGAATTCCCTTTTATTTCCAATACATACGTCTACATCTGACAACAAATGGTTACATGCAATTTCCCGAGATACATTTCCTTTTATTTCCTTCTAGTTTGGGCAGTTGGGTTTGCATTAATCTAGAACTAGATCATAACCTCATTGGGCGGTGAAGTTGAAAACCGTAAACGTCCAATTGGCGGAAGGAGCAAGTGGCAAAATATATGCTTGCGTCTCTGTCGCTTACAGGTTGGTGGTTGCGACTTATCGAGCTCACATTTTGTTTTATGTGTGTGTGTTCGTGTTGGTTATGTTTATCATATGTCATGCACACGTCGGATGTGTTTTAGTGAGACACTATTCTCTTGATGATACATTATGAGTCAATAAAACCACCATTTACAAAAAAAATGTATTACTTTGTATTGTTTCTTTCAAAAAGAGTGAAACTGCTAGACATCACACACTATGATTTGTTGTCATATCTTAAAATAATGTAAGCTATCTAGTGTAACACCTCTCTATGATAAAAATTTCAAGACACTACCACATATAATTATCTCTTCTCATGAAAGTTACCAGGCCTGGCGGCAGCCTTAGAAAAAGCGCAACGACCATTGATACAGCCCTGGCGAAAGTGGTGGCCGCCGAGACCGAGATAGCCCCGACGGTCTTCACCGTGCAACTGGTGGAGGTCATCGGCTTGTTGAGCTCCTTTGCCTCCTCCCCATGAGGCCAGTGACATCGACGACTGCGGCACGGTATTTTTATGCATGCATAGCGTTAATGGTTATTTTATACGGTTCATCCAGATGTATATTAATAAACTGTTTGTAAATTAGTGACGGTCAACTTTTGAGCATGGTCAATTGCATTCCAAGTTACCCAATTGTCACCGCAGATGGCTTGTCTTTATTTTCCCTTTTTGTATGGAGGGATGCAATTGCCTTCTAGACTATATATGCTTGTGGCCTTGGAAATTTTGCCGATGAATATTCTCAGTCAGGCTTTGTGATTTGTTTAGCAACGAAAATCGTGTGTAATGAGCAATCCTTCGGGCCATGGCCGCGAAACCGGGAGATACACACACATTTATAGAAATCATGTGTGATACTGGAAATGCCTATGAGGACAGTTAATGCGTACGAGATTTCTCAAGTTGGCTAAAAAAATATGACAAGCATATCATGACATTATGTTAAATTCCAAAATTTTCAGGCCATATTTCCACAGACAAAAATCCAATAAACGCCATGGTTGTGGTCAAGTGTTGGCACCAGATGCAGATAAGAATAAGGCCATCTGGTGGGTCATCACGATTGAGTAGTGAAGTCATTAGACAATCATGCTAGATGAATTGCGTCAATCAGCACAACTACAATTCTCGCACGTTACCCGGCGGCTAACCAGCTTTTGTTTGATCTAAATATATTATAGGATGGCTGCTGCCTGATGGCTGCATGCATGTGCATTACCTACACTTGGTACAAAAAAAAACATTTTCGACATGGTCTCTCTTACTTTCTTTTTGCCTTTGTGAGTACTTGAGGACTACTAGATAGGATTTAATCAACAATAAATTTCTCACATAGCTACTGAAAAACACAGCAAAAAAAAAACGACCTAAAGGAAGGAAGGAAGGAAGGAAGTAAAGGAGGCATGGTGTTTTATAAATTTAGAGTTGGTTCACACTAAACTAGAGGCATTCTCTATTGCCCAAGCAGTGCTCAATATAATTTGGCAATGTCCTGTTTTCTGGCAGATGTAAATCTTTGATAATAGAAATAATATAAGAGAAGAGAAGCGCGGTCATATGAGTACATCTACCAGTGTCTTCAATCAAAGTAAGAGTTGGTCCTTTTCAAGTTGAACTTTGAAAAAGTGTTTGATATGTTAAACCATGACACTATTCTTGAGATTATGCAGGCCAAATGATTTGACGCTAGATGGATTAAGTGGGTCAAAATGATCTACATGACTGACTATAGCTCTATTTTGCAAAATGGTGTATCAGGGAAACAATTCCTATCCAAAAAATGAGTGAGACAAGGAGATCCCTTCTCTCCTTCAATACTTTTGATTGCAACAGATCTACTACAATCTATGCTAAATGAGGCGATGGTATAGGATATGATCAGACACCCAATTAGACATCAATCAAGCACAGACTTTCCTATCATACAGTATGCAGATGATACCATTTTGGTGTTGAATGCTGAGCAAGCTCAACTTAATCATGTTAAAAACTTGTTGCTTCACTTTGCCGCTTTCACTCGTATGAGGGTTAATTATGCCAAGTTCACCATGATTGCTATCAACACTCCAGATCACAAGATGCTTGAGCTATCTGCTTTACTGGTCTATTAGGTTCGCACATTCCCACTTCCTTATTTGGGTTTACCACTGAGCATAAATAAACTCAGAACTAAACATTTTATCTCTATGCTTCAAAGGTGGAAGACAGACTCATGGGAGGGTTTGACCTACTATCATTTGGAGATAAGCTAACACTCATCAAGTATGTATTCTCTAGTATACCTATTTTCTTCATGTGCATTCTATCCATATCTAAAATTGTGGTCAACAAACTGAACAAATACTTGAAGCACTGTTTCCGGATGAAATATGATGCTATTGATAAAGGGACAACACTCGTCTCATGGGACAAAGTTTGTATGCCTAAAACTCATGGAGGACTTGGCATTCTTGATGTCTCCACTCAAGACAAGGCCCTCTTGATGAAATTCATACATAAATTCCTGAACCAGGAAGACATTCCATGGGTTAACAATATTTGGGAAACTTATTATCAGAATGCTATACCTAGCTAGTGAGAGAACTTACATGTCATTCTGGTGGAGAGATGTACTCAAGCTCCTTCCCACCTAACAATAGACCATCTGATAGGCTGGTAGAGTAAATAGAGTATCTTTCTGGTCAGATATATGGATTGAGCAACCATTTAAGTTGTCTTTCCCTGAGTTGTACTCTTTTACAAACAAGATATACATTACACTGAAAAATGCTAAGATGACCCCACACTGCATAGATATTCCACATGCCACTCTCACAACATGCTTTTGAAAAATTCCGGCAACATTAATACATACTTTCAAACATAGATCAACAACAACAAAAAGATATATGGAAATACAAATGGAAAACCAATCATTACTCTTCAATCCAAATGTACAAGTGTCTAATGGGACCAAGTTCAGCCCATATCATTCTTAAGAAGATTTGGGAATGTTCTGTGGGACTTGCACGTAAGATTTTCATCTCGCTCCTCTTATATAATAAAATCAATACAAGGAATCTTCTCAACAGAAAGTGTATGTATGTGGAAAGCTACAAGTGTGCATTGTGTGCTGAGAACACTGAAGAAACACTTATGCGTCTCTTCTCAGATTGTCCATTCTCACTCTCTTGCTGGGACCATATCATAACACAGAAACCTAGAGGCACCTCTGGCTATGATGAAATTTTTATCTCACTACAGCACCTCCCAGGAGACATTAGTCTATCCACTCTTATTGTCGGCTATTGGGGCATTTGGTCTATTCAGAATGCTACTAGGCATTTGATCTATTCAAAATGATAAAAATTTAAAAAATATTGCACCCCAACTTCAGAGCTGGAAATACTACTTCAAAGAATGCCTCACAGCGGCTATGATTAGAGCAAAATCAAGCAGTGCAGATAAGATCAAAAAGTGGATTGATAGTAATCTATAAGCTATTTTAATGACTATATTTCATAAATGGGTGTTGGGTGAGGATTCCATCCTCCTTTTTGATATGTTTGTATATATTTGATTAATGACAATTACCGTGGAACAATTGTTCTACGGTCTTCCCAAAAAAAGTGGAGCGTGAGATAATTTCTAAGCAGGTGGCTCAATGGGGAGTATGCTCCTCACCAGAGTTCATAAAATTTATCAAACGGCAAAACAAAGAAATGTGAAAGATATGAACAAATGAAGTGGAAACCACGTGAACAAGGATCTAAAGCTCGACGTTGATAGTGCATTTTAGCAAGGCGATATGGAGCCTCAGGGTCATTATTAGGGATCTCAAGAGTTGGACAAACTGAAAATATTGGTGAATCGATCTTTGTCGAGCAACATGAAATGGTGCAAGCGGTAATTCACCTTATGAGCTGAACTTGACCATGTACGCTCGGTTTGTAACTTGGTGGATGGGGTTTTGTACGTTCTCTTCTATTAATATATTATATGGAAGTGGTGGATCATGCAAGCAAACTTGGTCCATTTCGGTAGTCTTTGACACCGGTACATAGTTTCTCATGTTGGTACCAAATCGAGGAAGCATGGACTCATCATCAGGAGTACTTATCTTTGATAACCTGAATGTTCAGCTCCACTCCTGGTTCTCTTTGTGCAAAGTTGTTGATGGGGTTACTACCCCTGGGTATAATAAAGCGAAGATAAGACGTCTCCAAAATATTTGGGGCTGCCTGGTCCCCCCGGGATAGCTGGCGGCGGCCAACCCGCTTGGCTGACGCGCGCCACGCCCACTAGCGGGATTCAGCCTGGTCGGTGGCCTATTGGGAGCCGGACGGCCGGATCCCGCCCCATCCAACCGTACTCCCATACGGCGACAATACCACATGTATGACGCAGAGGTATTTGTGGCTGCAGTACGCGCTGACATGCTTGGCGTGGCCACGGGCGCAATGATGTGAGGGTCAGCGAGGCTACAGGACTCCGGTCACCGCCGAGGCTGACCGAGCGAGACGACACTGTAGCCACGCTCGCCCCTACCTGCTCCCTGATGAGCCGACGCGTTGGCCGCTGAGAGACATGGTTGGCGGGCCCCACGCCAGGCAAGATCGGACAGTCAATGGGCCCTGTAGCCAGCCAGAGAGGATGGCAGCCGGGCCTCATCTCCTGTCCTACCCCTACCATTGTACACTTTAGGTTGCACTGTAAAGCCTTGCCTCAGCCCCAGAGAGGGGAGAGGCTGATCGGATTCAAGCACGAGACACACTAGAGAAACACCCTCACACTACTCAGGTAGAGATACCGGCAGCTAGAGCTCCGTCTCCCTCCTCACGAACAGCTCAAGGAGCACCATTTGTACTGTGATTCTTATATAGTTACACAGGTAGGACTAGGGGTGTTTACCTCACCGGAGGGCCCTGAACCTGGATAGATCGGCACCATGTGTACTGCGCCTACACCTGCTCCCAGAAGCCACCGAAGGGCCCTGAACCTGGATAGATCGGCACCATGTGTACTGCGCCTACACCCGCTCCCAGAAGCTGCCGGCGCCCGTTGGCCCCAAACCACGATCTAAGCCACCCCCTGACATCTGTCGCGGAAATACCACGACAGTTGTCTTGTGTCGTCATGAAGTAATGTTGCGCGCGGCTCATGTGGTTGCTAATGTAGGAGTATGTTGTGTAGGTGCAAGCTATGTATCCTAGGAGTATGGTGTACAACGATGATTGGTAACCTCAACTCCTTTTTTTGTATGTATGTGTATAGGGTTCTTTTATATATTAGAAAATAAAGGGCTCCTCAAGCTCGAGAGATAAAAATGCCCTCTCATTTTTTTCATTTTAGTATCATTATAGCACAGTGTCCATCATTTTTCGGCTTTAAGAGGAAAACCATAGTATGATTCGAAAATTCCAGAAAACCAAATGCAAGAAATATCAACAAATACCACATTCCTTTCTCAAAGAGAAAGTGGATGCATCCGGCTTCGCCACATTTCCAATCAACTAATAAAGCCACCAACACACTATCAAGCTTCTCCCAAAATGGAGAAAATATAAGTATATAAATAGAGAAAGAAATCTAAGGATTGTTCAAAACACAAACTATTACATTTTTTGGTATAGCTTGCACAAGTAAAGAAATGTTGTAATCATAGTCATCACAACATCACCACATTGGTATATTCTTATCCTTCACACCACGAAAAATGAAATGAAATTTCCTCATGTCGGAAGATAGTTACTCTAGTACGATTGGGCTGGACATTTGCCGCATTTCTTATGGAAACTGTTGCAGCCTTGCTTTCACACGTTGTGGCACCCTTGTTGTAAAGACTATCTTGTACATCCTTTGGACATGGGACGTTCTCAATACTCGAGTATAACCATAGACCTCTATCGCTGATACATTGAATGTCACCTAAAGCTTCTCAACCTTTAGCAATGCCCCTTACTCAAATAAAAGATATCTTGCACTTCGAAATATTAACTATGAATAAACTAGAATTCCTTCAAGAAGTGGAATCCTACACCATGGAAAATAAGCCTTTCTTTTCGAACTATAATGAAGCATGTTTCCAATGAAATCAAGGTACACATCCTGCCAAGTATGTTGATATGCTCGTCCATTATTTCAGTCAGATTGAGGTTGACATGTGTAAGGGTGTTCATTGTTGGTGCAAGTCACTTTGGACTCTCTGGTATATAATAGCCGGTACTCGTAATGAATAATTGTAGCGACAATGGAGTTAAGAACTCAAGAGGAGTTGGAGCTTCACTTTATATCCTGAAAGACTGGAGACTATAAGTGCCAAGCTTGCATATAGTGAGGAAAGCAACATATCGTCATGCCTCTTGTACTTGTGAGATCTTCAACCATTGAACCCCACATGGAGTTCAGTCAAATTGGCCAAGTTCATGACCTCCTCCAATGCTCCAACTGAACTATTTTCATATTAAAGCCTAAGATCTACATAAGCTCCTCATCTTTCCACTCCCACTTGGTATCTTTGTTCTCCCAACAAAAAATACATCTTGAAGTCAGCAAATATCATAGTTTATTGAGATGAACAATTCTAGCAAGCAACTCTTGGATATATGTATCCGTGAGATCTAGTATCTCTAGATCATGCAACATTACAACTCCTGATGGCACCTTTGATATGCATTTCGTCCTAAGGCTAAGGTACTTTATTTGGTAAGGTTTGTTGACGTTGTTCACATCATACTCCTTCAATCCTTCACAACCTTGAGAATCAAATACACGCAAACTTCCAAACTCAACAATATTAGGCATTTTTTTGATGCAGCTTTAGGCAATAAGAGATTGTATGTGGCGGAAATCTTTAATTGTGAATGCTGATGCAAGCGCCTGGTTGATGTGTTGGATCTATAGTCAACGAATAAAAAACTAGAGTTTGTCAAAACCATTTAGACACTGTGTATTGTGACAAAATTCTCTTTAGCCGCCTTTGAAATGGCAAACTTAATTATCATGTCATGGACTCGACATGCATGAGACTTACCACCATAACTAAATGTCCATTGTTTGGCTATGCATTAGTTGATAAACTCATAAAAGTTGTTCTTTGCACCCTCTTGCCGACTCTGCCCACCTCTTTAGAAATAAAGTCTTCTAATATCCACCTCTTCACAATTGTATCTCTCTAAATATTGTAATCTTCTAGGAAATTACTAAAGTACATAAAACATGGTGTCGATGGCTATGTGGCGTCTCGGCTCGATTTGTCGCTCTCAATGGACGAAGCCGAGGGTGGCAGTGCTCCTGGACGCATCCACGGGCGTCGGGGAGCATGGTGTCCACGGGATCGAGCCCGACCATGGCGACGATGACACGAGCATGTGCAGGAGAGAGCGAAGCGGCGCGAGGGGAGGGAGGAAGTGGCTAGGGTTGGGTCAAGGGAGCACGGGGGCAACCTTATGTGCTAGGGGGACCGGGGGATGGTTGGCACGTGGCCATGGCGCGGCGGATGCCCTGCCACGATCCGTTGTCTCTCTTGTGTAGAAGGAGGTAGAAGAAAAGGCCAGGGTGGGCTGGACCACAGTGCAGTGTGGGCACTTATGGCCTAGTAGCACACTAGATGTTTGCCTTTTCCTTTTTTAATTTTCTAGAGGAAAGTTATTGTTTTGCATTTATTTTTAGCTCCAATTGAATTTTTTAAAATATGGTACTTGGCCAATTAATTACGTTGCAATATTTAACATTGCTACAAAAAGTTTGGGGCGAATTGAAATAAGTTTGGATACTTTCATAATTCAAAAGGCCTTATATTTATTCTTTTGGCCTCTGTTTAACCATTCTGTATATTTATACTTTATAAAATGTTGGTTACTCTACTATAATTTACTATGGAATATTTGCAACATTAGGAATATTTTTGTTTTTATGATTGAATAAAAAATAATTTGACTTTAATTTATGGCTTGGATTTTGTTAAGTGGCAATCTAACTTAGTTAAACTTGATGACCTGGCATTATTAACGTGTGATTACTGTAGCTTGTTTATCGAGGTTACTGTAGCATAACTATCGAGACGTCACATCCCGCCACATCGATCTCCATGCTTGGGTTCGATAAGATCCTTCGATTGCTTTTCTAAAATCACACCAATAAATCAACTGTGATATCAATTGTTGGATAAAGGCCCGATTTGATAAGTACCTTCTGTCGAGACAATCTCGTACATAGCAAGCAAGCGCACTAGCTGGTGGAATTATTCTCACGTAACGCTAGCAAGCTTTGATCAACTCGCTGGGTAATTGACGCACAAAAACAACGCACGAGGCACAAACGATTTGATTGCAATACGCACGTGTCCTTCCTGAGAATGTATTACTTTGATGTGGTTGCAAAACCTTACAGGAGTATAAATACATATCTCTACCTAATATTAAAGAAAGGATTGTTTTTCTTAAATTTTTCGTTTGTGATGGGACCCACACAAAATTTCGTCATAGAGCCGAGATGGGCCGGCCCATTAGCGGAATCTATCCATAAACGAAAAAAATACAGTCCAGCCAGGATTCAAATTCGGGTGTTCACGTTGGAACAACAACTCCTGGGCACTGTAATGGGCTGTCCTATACGGCGCCTTCAGTGCCGGTTAGACAAAAGAGCGCCGGCAGCGCTCCTTCTCGTGGGCCGGTCCATTTAAATGCGCTGGTTCTAAAAAAAGTTCATAGAACTTCAAAAAAATCAGATTTACGAAAAAAGTTCAACGATTATAAAAACATTTCACCGATTTTTTTAATATGTTAATATATTTTCAAATAGTTCACAGATTTAAAAAAATCATTGTTTTTCAAAAAAAAGTTCATCGCTTTTAGAAAAAGTTCATAATTTTTTTAAGAAAGTTCATTGATTTTGAAAAAAGGTTCACGAATTTTAAGTTATGTTCACCGGTTTTCAAAAAAGTTTATCCATTTCAAAAAAAAGTTCATCGATTTTCAAAAAAGTTCATCGATTTGGGAAAAAGTTCATGGGCTAAAACATATATCGGATCTTCAAATAGGCCGGCCCATGGTGGAGCCTTTCAGGTGTCGGTTAGTAAAATTTGC
Organism: Hordeum vulgare subsp. vulgare; assembly: GCF_904849725.1. Classification (NCBI taxonomy): domain Eukaryota; kingdom Viridiplantae; phylum Streptophyta; class Magnoliopsida; order Poales; family Poaceae; genus Hordeum; species Hordeum vulgare. Next base: position 106,089,907 of record NC_058524.1, on the reverse strand, counting down.
CTTTAACCGATGCCTGTAACACTAAATAGGGTTTCCTCATTGTACTAACCATGTACCTTAATTCTCAAAAAAAAAACTAACCAAATACCTTATGTTTAAATAGCACACGTAAGAGTTTCCCTTTATTTCAACCGGCTGATCCGTTGCTGAAATAAACCGCCTCCTACGTGTGACACGTGTCGTGGCCCACGACCGCTTTTCTCTCCTATCTCTCGCGAACCTTATCCTCTTGCATCATATGCCCCGTGACCCAATCCTCATCACTCTGCTTTTCCCTCCGCCGCTGCTCTTGGCTTCATTTTCTCTTAACCAGGGAATGCTGCGGTGAGCACCGGGGTTGCTATGCAGCGATTGTGGCCTGCTGCAAGGGGAGGACGCATCACGTGCTTCAAAGGGGGGAGGGCTTCGCCGCGGCACCATCAAAGCTGCAGGTTGCCCTGGTGTTGCGGACCGGTGCAATGACGGGTGCTACCAAGCCGGTCGCCGGCTGGGAGCGCTGGTGCTACAAGGCCAGCTGGTGGATACTGCAACGCCGCTCGCATGCATTAGTGATGATTTTTGCAAAGCGAGATTTATGCTACGTGTTGGCGTTGCCGGTGTGTTGTTCGCTGTCGCTCATGGTTGTTGTGATGGAGCATGGCCGGTGGTGTGTTGCAATGGGTTTGCCGCCGGGGCGCGCGCTGCGGCAAGCATGATTGGTCGGGCGGTGTTGCGACAGAGTTACAATGGAGCGCTGCTTGCTGGGGTGGTCGATGCTGTGATGGGAGCTGCCATGGAGCACCGCATGGCCGTTTATGTGGTTATGAAGCTGCAATGGAGCACCGCTCTGGTCGTTGATGTTGTGATGGACCTGCAAATGAGTGCCGTCGGGATCATGGATGCTACAATGGAACATCGTCGAGCTGCAATGAAGCGCTGGTAGGGCTGCAAATCGGTGCTCCATTGGTGCGCCGCCAGGATTGCCGGGGCTGCAATGGAGCACTGCCAAGGTCGCCGAGGTGTCTTCTTTGCTGCCTTGAAGCTTTTTCCTGCGCTCGGTGCTGCCATGGAGCAGCGCACGATGCTACGATGGAGCGGTCGTCGGTGGCTCTTGGAGCTGCGAAGAAGTGGTCGCCGACGGCTTCGATGCAGCGAGGTTGCGTGTACAGGTTCGATGGCGGGTGCATCCGTTCTCTGCATCATCGTTGTTTCCGCTGTAGAGGGTATTAGTGTTAAACACGATCCTACTAGTCCGAATAGTACTCCAACTGCAGTAGTATTAGCTGTAGACATGTAGTACACCAAGTCGGACAGCTACTAGTACATCGTATGTATATATATATATATATATGCGTGTACCTCAACGTTGTATACACCAAGAAATCAATACAAAGCAATAGCAGGGCCGATACGGTCCTGTAGCCATCCAATTCGGCGTCTCGCGTGCCTGGGTCTCTCGACAAGTTGTGGCATCGATCGAGCAATACGCCGGCTGGATTGACAAGTATGTGCATGTGGTAGTGTACGTGGAAATCCATCAACCTGTGTGCTTGCTTGCTTGGTCTAGCTAGCTTCAGAGACGTACTGTTCTGGCCAAAAGCATCGGCTAGTTGCGTGGTTGGAAGTCAGCTTCGGTCAATGACATCGGTCTTGTCGGAAGATACTCGACGAGTCGGAGGGATCTGGGCCAACAGAGGAGACACAGTGTGGATGGGAGATCAAAGAAGACTTGAGTACGGGATGTGTAGCTGCGGTCATAGATGCCAAATCGAACGGCTAGTTGGTTGGATGATTTCCTAGACTGATTCCTAGCAGCAGCCTTAAATTAAGGGAGCAGCCACGCCACATTTGTCTTGAAAAAAGTCAATATATTTTAGAACGTGTATATATTGCAAAGTTGTGAACAAAAAAATTAAACTCAAATATTTTTTCGAAAAAATAAGAAAACATTCGTTTTTTAATTTTTTGAAACCTGATTACTTATTTAAACACAAACAATTTCTAAAACTATGAGGTAACATAGTGAAAATTATTTTCCGAATTTGCAAATATTTTTCGAAAACACAACTATTTTTTTAAATTTGAATTAGAAAAGACCAACATATTTTGAAAACTTTAACAATTTTTTAGAACTAAAAGGTACCCTACTAATAAAACTGGGTGAATTTTTGAAATATACCCACATATGCATTGTTTTAGTGCAATTTATTAAATTAGTAGTATGGATAAAAATCTTTTTCTTCATCGCGTCTTCCCGTATAACCAGCCTCATTCAGTCGAGTGACACCCGTCGCAATGCATGAGGAGTCCAACAAAAGTTTCATGGTCTATGTTCTACAGACTACTCAATTTAGATGATAACATATATATATATATATTGCTTTTACCTATTTATATTAGCCGGATGATTAAAAAATCTTTTCTCGACGCTCTTGATTTTGTCGGGCACGGAGAAAACTCAGTGATCTAACGCTACACACAGGCTCCACCCGCTAGCTCTCCGCCGTTGTTCCGCACCTTTCCTTCGTCTGCCACATAGGTACCATTCGCCCCTACCGTACTCACCATATTCGACAAGTATTCAGTGAAATGTACGTGTTAAATTTTTTGTCCTTTCTTTCTTGAATCAACGGATTTGGATATGAAGTACATATACGACCACTATGTTGAGTCCGATGGATTGGAGGACTAGACGGATAAGATGGTGATGATGCAGACGATCCTTATAGACGCGGAGGATGCGGAAGAGCTTGTTCTTAATTTTAAGGGATCGATCAAAGGTCATCGAGTACTCCACCGTAACAGGGTGCGTGGCCATTTGGCGTTGATGTACGACTACTTTGCTCAACTGCAACCTACGGACGACACCAAGTATATTCAAATACTCAACAAATTTGGCATCGAGCAACTCATAAGCAACTGAATGAAGATTTGATTGAGTATCTCTGGTCGTTGAAAGGGGCAACTAGTACATATATATGCTACTGAAATTCAATTTGAACTACTACAATTTGAATACTTTGTTAAATTATAATTATTTCTGTATTTTAAAATGTATATACTTTTTGCTATACTGAAACTAAATATGTGATTATTTTGAGTGTGCAGACTTAAAGAAAATGATGATGTATGTATGCGGATAACTTTAAGTTGTAGGCTACTAGTTCCTACATCACAGTTTAAAAGACGCGCATGAACGATCTCTCGAACTAAGGTGAATCATGATTGACTTCAATTTTCTTTGCAAAAACTCATATAATAACCCACTGCACCTAATTATTTGAAAAGATAGTACCAGTAACTCACAAAATCATTAAAGAGTCCTCGTGCATGGAGCCTTTTCATCCTACGTGCACACCTAGCGTTTTTATTATACATGTACTCAACTAATACTTCTAATTAACCAAACAGTAAATGTCATATGCGCTTTAATCTTCTTCTATTCTGAAAATTTATGTAGACCGAACCACACGACGAGGGATGAATGCGGACCAGTCTCTTGACTTATGAATGAATGTTTGCAGGCAAGTCTCTTAACTTATGTATAAATGCGGTGTCCGATTAGAGACTTAGCATTAAAGAAGCCCGAACGAGGACGCATGGTACATGTAGCAAAACTCTTCGGGACCTGAATACATACATATGCATCTTCTGATAAAAAACACCCCACATGACAAACTATATGCATATGTCATTGCTTACGTTGGCTAGGTACCTTTTAGCAGACAATAGTTTTTGTTTAATTTATTGTAGAGAAAAGTATATTTTTCTCCCTTAATTCTTGGCACAGTCTAAATTTGGTCCCTTAGTTTTGAAATCGGTCAACTTGTATTCTTAACTATTAAAACCGGACAAGATTCATCTGTGGTCGTGGTTTTGACCGGTTTTGGAGCTGTCTCGCCTTGGTTTTGACCGTCCAGACTCAAATTCACGTATTTTTTTCAACTTCGCATAGTGTTTTCAAATTCGGATAGTATTCTCAAATTCGTGGTTTTTTAAATTCACCTGCTTTTTTCGAATCTGCATAATTTCCTATAGTTCACGTAGTTTTTTTCAGATTCATTTATCTTTTTAAAATTCAAGTACCCCTGAATTTGAAAAGTTTACTCGAACTTGAAAAAAGCATGCCACTTTTGAAAAAAAACGTACGCAAATTTGGAAAAATATGCAGATTTGAAAACATTATGCGAACTTAAAACAAGTACATGAATTTCAAAAAAAATATGCAATTTAAAATAAGTGAACTTCAAGAAAGTATGCGGATTTGAAACAAGTATGTGAATTTCGAAACAACCTGTATTGGAAAATGTAGACGAATTTGAAGAAAGATGGGAACTTGTAAAATGTATGTGGATTTGAAGCAAGAGCATGAATTTCAAAAAAAAGTTCATGGATTTGAAAAAAGTACCAAGATTTGATAAAATTACACGAACTCGACTATGCGGATTTAAAAAAAGTATGTGAATTTTAAATTTTATCCATGAACTTGAATAAAGTACGCAGATTTGAAAGGATGTGTGAATTTCAGAAAAGTTGATGGATTTGAATATCTTACACGAATTCGAGTCAACACCGGTCAAAACCGGGGTGATCAGCATGAAAACGGATCAAAATCGACACCAGCGAGGAATGTTGTCCAATTTTAGTAGTTGGCGGTGTAAGTTATCGGATTTTAAAGTTGATGAACCTAATCTAGACTCCGTAATAAAAAGCTAAGGGACGAAAATTATCTTTTTTTTTCTTTATTATACGGCTGTTTGCTTTTCAGTACTGTATATATGCATGGTTTCAATCAAAGATGGTTCAAATCGTTTCCTACTAGTAGTTGCATGAGGCCTGGTGGCAGTTCAAACGAATTTGTACAGGTTTCGGGCATACCAGACGAAACATTTGGACGTTGCGCCTCGATCCGCTGTACACTAGAGCCTACCGCGAAGTGACTTAGTGACAGTTTCACGCTAGTAGCTACCACACTTATCCAGAACTAGATCGGCCGATCTCGCAGTCTCAGCTTCGGCATGGCCACGGCGGCGCCTCACGTCATGGTGCTGCCGCTCGCGGCGCAGGGCCACGTGACCCCGCTCATGGAGCTGTCGCACCGCCTCGTCAAGCACGGCCTCGAGGTCACCTTCGTCTGCACCGAGCCGACCCACGCGCTCGTCCTCGGCGCCCTGCGACGGCGAGACACCACGGTGGACGGGATCCACCTGGTCTCCATGCCGGACGGCCTGGCCGACGTCGACGACCGCAGGGACCTCGGCAAGGTCCTGGACGCGCTCTCCCGCTGCATGCCGGGCTACGTGGAGGAGCTCATCAGGGAGAAGAAGGTGACGTGGTTCGTCGCCGACGCCAACCTGGGGTCCTTGTGCTTCGAGGTCGCCAAGAAGCTCGGCGTCAGGGTCGCCTCCTTCTTCCCGGCGTCCGCGGCATGCCTTGGGACGTTGTCCCGGATCCCACAGCTCATAGAGGACGGCTTCTTCGACGACAAAGGTACGAGAATCTCCTGAATTTTTCTCAACGCTCAAGCGAAATACGAAATCAAGGCTGGGATTCACGATTTGTGGTCTAAGTATCCATTGTAGTATGTCACACAGATTAAGATCGCCATTTTTTTTCTTTTTATGGGGCAGCACGTCAGATCAGAGGATCATGTGTGACGTCTGAATATATAAATGCAGGCTTCCCGAAACGACGAGAGGCGGTCGAGCTGGCCCCCGAGATGCCGCCGGTCTACACGTCGCACATGCTGTGGAGCGTCGACGGCGGGCCCGAGGTGCAGCACGTAGCGTTCCAGCTGGTGCGCCGGAACACCGAGGCGGCCAGCCTCGCCGACGTCGTGGTGTGCAACTCGTTCCTCGAAGCGGAGGCCACGGCGTTCGGGCTGTTCCCTGACGTAGTGCCCATCGGCCCGCTGCTCGCTGACCCAGGAAAGCCCGTGGGGCAGTTCCTGCCGGAGGACACGAGATGCCTCGGCTGGCTCGACGCGCATCCCGACGGCTCCGTCGTGTACGTGGCGTTCGGCACCTCCACCGTCTTCGAGCCCCGGCAGTTCCGCAAGCTCGCCGAGGGGCTGGAGCTCACCGGCCGGCCCTTCCTGTGGGTGGTGCGTCCGGACTTCACGTCCGGCGCCGGGATCGGCAAGGCGTGGTTCGACGAGTTCGAAGGCCGCATCGCCGGCAAGGGCATGGTCGTCAGCTGGTGCTCCCAGCAGCAGGTATGCGCAGTCGGCGTCGTCTTGACCATTGATTGATTCCATTGTACGTAGTAATTTCCATTTCGTGATCGATCGTGGTGTTCGTGCTGCAAGGTCCTGGCGCACCGCGCCGTGGCGTGCTTCGTGTCCCACTGCGGATGGAACTCGACGATGGAAGGGGTGAGGAACGGCGTGCCCTTCCTGTGCTGGTCCAGGCTGAAGGTCGACCAGTACACCAACCGGATCTACATCTGCGACATCTGGATGACCGGCCTGGCCGTGTCGCCTGGGGATGACGGGGTGGTGACCAGGGAGGAGGTGAGCACCAAGCTGGGACAAGTCATGGGTGACCATGGGATTGCGGAGAGGGCACGGGTGCTCAGGGACGCGGCTCGCAGGAGCCTCGGTGAGGGCGGCTCGTCCTATGAGAATTTCAAGAGATTCATCAACCTCCTAAAGGAGTGAGCTGTACGTGTTTTAAATTAGCTTTGACGGTCAGGATTATCGCTCTCCCAGTGACCGTGATGTTCGTATTTCAATTTTGCTACTGTTTCGAAGAGGAAGAAGCGATGCCGCGACTGTGTCTTGGCGGGAATGTTCGTATTCCGTTTTTGCTCCCAGTGATCGTGATGTCTGTATTCAGATTGGGCTACGTGAATCAGTGGGACAGGCTACATGGAACTTGGAAGTTGGGTGAATTTTGTTTTTGGGTCAGTCGACTCGCCAAAAACTTTACTGTATCAGTTAATTTGCTTGCAAATTCCAAGTGGATCGATTCTGTTCAAGCACGTCACCCCGATCTGTTACTCCCATGTGAATAACTCCCGTAGCTCCACTCTGTAACTACCCTATTCTCATGTGTCATTAGGGCATGTACAACGGTAGTGACTCAGCTGTCTATAAAAGCTGCCAACACGTACTTTTTATGAAGTGGAGGAGAGAGAATGAAGAGAGAGAGGGAGCCCGTCGGTAAAATTGCAGATCGTCTGTAGCGCTAAAACTTCGGTCGCTACAGACGGCTTTCTCGCGTTGTATCGCGGTCGTCTGCAAGTAACTCCTTTATATATGGACTAGCAAAAGGACCCGTGCGTTGCAACGGGAGAAAAACAATTATAATATCTAATGGTGCTGATCATATTATGCCTTTTAAATTTTAGGGCATTTCTTGAAATGCATGAACATTTTTTGAATTAGCAAACATTTTTTTCAATTGCACTCAAAAAATAAAACACAAACTTTTTTTCAAAATCCTGGACTTTTATTGTTTTCACCAACATTGTTCTTAAAATTATGAACGTTTTTTCTGAATATGCAAATATTTTTACAAAAACCCTGAGCATTTTTTGAATTCACAAACATTTTATATTTTCTTCAAACTTTTATATCAAAATTCCCAGTTTTATAAATTGCAAAAGTTTTTCAAAGTTCTAAACTATTTAAACTAAAAAATGGAACAGAAAAATGAAAATAAAAAATGAGACTAAAAACAGAGGCACGAACTGTTTTTAAGATTTTTACACGGACTTTTGTTTAAAATCATTGACTTTTTTATTTTATGAATATTTTCTCAAAGTTTAAACATTTTTTTATATGCAAACATTTTTCAAAACTCATGGGTAGTTTTTTGAATTCTCAAAAAAATATGTTTTTTTGAATATTTTATTTCGAAATTCTCAGTTTCTTAAAATTGAGAAAAGTTGTTTGAAGTTGTAAATTATTTAAAGTAGAAAAACAAAATGGAACTGAAAAGAAAAATAAAAAAACTAAACTAAAAAAAGGCGCCCACGCATGGGCCGGCCCAAAGAGGTGTGCTGCATCTTTTTTCAACGCCCAGACCGTAATATAGGAGGTGCCTACATGAGCCGGCCCAGTCCGGATATTTTCCTGTTTGAAACGTTTTTTATGACTTATAGATGTCATTGGTGGGTAATTTTAGTTAACTTTAAGATAATTTGGATGATCGTACGGAAGAAGCACTATTTGCTTTATCAGTAGGTAAAGATGTAGCTTTCCAATCCTCCGTACCGGCTGCGACGCTGCTTAGATGGACACCGAGCAACTGGAACTCTGCAAGCTGGCGAGCAACAGGCGCTACAATATGGGTTTGTGTCGTCAATCAATCAATCAATCAAGCAACAGTGGTCTAGCTAGCTGCCTAGCTTACGTGAAGATTGCGCATATAAAAGGATTGATCACTTTGCATGTTGAGCGGTTCGGGGGCAATCGATCTTTGTGTATGTACTATGTATGTACGTGCCTATTAACTAGGATAGTTTCTCGAATTCATCTCAATCACTTGCATATCCAGGATGAGCTTGGTGCCGGACTGTCATAATCGATCTAGTTTGAAGTAATTTTTAACTAATCACATTAATTTGGTAATTTGTAGTGCTACAGACAGCTTAAAAGACAACCTATTATAAAGGATGTTTTTATGGCTGTCTATAGATGATGTGGAGGTTTATTATAGACAACAGGTGTCTAAACCAATGCACATGCCCTTAGCGCATGCGCTGGTTTAGTGGAGTTAGCTTCCGTATTTCCGTACTAGTTAGATCATGATTTTTAGTAGCTCGCGCCGCCATGCGTCCTCTCCCCATCCTCCCTCGTCCTGTCGTCATCTCAGGGCGCGCCGGCTCCCCATCCTCCTTCGTCGTGCCGTCATCTCAGGGCGCGCCGGCTCCCCATCCTCCTTCGTCGTGCCGTCATCTGAGGGCGCGCCGGCGAAGTCATGCATGCCCTAGGAAGGTGGCGGCGAGGCAGATCTCGCGGTTAGATGACGCGGCGGTCTCGTGGTCCGATAGTCGATGCTGCTCGCAGTCGGCCTCCCCCACCGCGACTCCACAGGATCCCGCTGGTGGCGACTCCCTAGGCGCTTCCGCCAGCGACTCCCTGGACCCCTCCTCCACCGTGACCTCGCCTGTCCAGGACGCGTCCCCGACCATGGCCGTCCGCCTGCCTTCTCGTTGAAGGGTTGTTGCGGCGCTGACTGCTAGCTGGTCACTGCAGCGGCTTGAGGGAGGCCGGATCTGAGCCATGTCCCGGTCTTCGCTATGTAATCCGGGCCAAAGAGGCTGAGTGCGCAGTAGCCTGACAGGCCTAGGCCCGGCATCAGTTGGTCAGATCGCTTTGGTGCGAGACATTGATGATGTGCATGGCCTCCGGTCGACGGCTCCTCTTTGATATATCCATCGGCGAGTTCCGGACTTCTCTTTCATAGGAAAACGAAGACCAACATATATGCTTTTTGAACACCTTAATTGCATAAGGTCCGGTCGTGTACACCCGTAACATTAGCATCAACAACTTCATCGGATATCACGAAACTCTATTTTTGTTGACACCTTGAAACATGTCTGTATCAGGATTTTCAAGGGACCAACAGACGCGGAGAATGCTATGGCGTGGTCTTCGTTGCGATGGAGACTTTGATTCATGGGTAGATGTCCAAACTTGGCTTGCCAAAGATGTTTCCGTCCAGGCACGAGTTCCAGTGAGCCTGATGGTGCATGACTTTTACTAGCAACCCCTGCAAGTGGGGGCGGCAGCATTGGAGGACTTCCTGGTTGTTGCTGCTCCTTTGAGTAGAGAGTCGTGATTTTCAAGATGAAAACCTAAGGTCTGGCCTTTATTGCTTGTGCCTCAGAGTGGCCTTATTGAAGGCATTGTTTTTGGGAACACAATCTTTCTCCAGGCGAGGGTGAAAACCTACGATATTTGATTGGGCATCGACAACGCTTATGCATTGTTTCTTTCTTGAAGGCGTTGTTTTTGAAGAACGTTTTTATAGTCCGGATGTTGTCTTTGGTGGTGCTTAGAGTGCTGCTACTACGGATGATTGATCATCACGGTCTTTATTTTCTTTTTTTTCTCTTTTTATTTTATTTTTTGGTTGTGTGTATCCTGGATATTTTTAGACATCTTGTTGATGAAGAGGCTGGGTGTATTTGGTATCTGCTTGATATTAATATATTCTATTTTAAAAAAACAAATCTCTTGAATGTAGTATCTCATCTGCACCCGGTCAGAAGAAAAAAAATATATTAAAGAATTCAAGGAAAAAATATTATTTTTGGGTGGTAGATAATTTAGTGCGTGAGGTTCGCTTCAATTTGTGAATCATTTGGACTTCTGAACAGCTCTCAGCAAAAAAATATAAATCGGGTCAAAACAATGCATTAAGAGTAAACATTTTTAGAGACCCTAAATTTGTCTTTTTTGCCTAGATCTGCTCAGATGTTCAAATAATTTAAAAATTGAAGTGAACCTCACGCATAAAATTATATAGCATCCAAAGAAATGGAATTTTGTGAATTTGTTTAGTATTTGTATTAATTTTGTTATTCAACACGGGTGCAAATGAGCCTGGGCTCCGAAATGAATGTCTGCAAATGTCTTCTGTGTCCTTCACTCTCATAGTTACTATTTTACTATTAGTTGCTCAGTTCATCACCCAGCATTGGCATTCATGTATAGGGTCGGTACTTGTTTCATGCGTAAATCGGCAAGAGTTTCGAAATCACTAATTGAGCAGTAAACCTTTTAAAAACCATTTTCATCTTCTCAGGTTGTGACAATGCGTGCCACTTGCTACAACCTTAGAGTTTTCCTTTTTTTCGTACACCCATCTTTTCAAAACGTTGTATCTTCTAAACCGTGCGTCCAAATCTCGAATAGTTTTCATTATTGGGTGTCTCACGTCGAGATCTTCAAAACTAGATATTACATTAATAGTTCTTGATTAAATTTTTTCACGAAAAAGAACGGACCAAAAACCCGTGCCTCTTACGATAGAAAAAAATAGAAAACACATTTTTTTTCCTTTCTGAAAGGCACGGTCATGCCTCTCACAAAAGCAAAATCGTGTCTCTTGCAAAAAACAGAAAACACATTTTTTTTTCCTTTCGAGAGGCACGTCTCGCGAAGGCAAAACCGTGCCTCTCGCGAATGCAAAACCGTGTCTCTCGCAAAAAAAATTTAGAAAACATGTTTTTTTTCGTTTCCGAGAGGCATGGTCATGTCACTCGCAAAGGTAGAACTGTGCCTCTCGCGAAGAAAAATGTGTTTTCTAGCATAAATTTTTTTAACGTCAAAAGGCTAAGAAAGATGGGTGAAAAACCGAAACATAAAAAACCTAGAAAAAACCAATCTAAAATATCGAAAACGCATGTGGAAAAATAAAAAATAAAATCTGAAGGAAACGCTCAGAACGCGACACGTGGTGGCGGCTGAGAACGCGCCAAGTGACGACGTGTGGAAGTGCTTGAGGGTTCGGAAGGAGCGCACCTGGTATGTCTCACTTGTTGTTCGCCGGTGACACACTATTGTTCTTCAAAGCAGATGAGGAGCAAGCTAGAGAGGTTAAGAAAATTATTAGCACCTATGAGAATGCAACCGGACAACTGGTTAATCCAGCAAAATGTAGTATTTTGTTTGGAAGTTCTTGCATGCATGCAGATCAAGAGCGTGTTCGTGCAGCTCTCGACGTTCAGCTATCCACTTTTGAGGAGAAATATTTGGGGCTTCCAACCCCAGAAGGTAGAATGTCCAAGGAAAAATTTCAGAACCTATAGGCCCGTCTCACTAAGCGCATAATTGCATGGGGAGATACTTTGTCATTGGCAGGAAGGAGACTATGATTAAAGCGGTCACTCAGGCCATTCCTACTTATATGATGGGAGTATTCAAATTACCTATCTCAGTATGTGACGACCTAAACAGAATGGTGCGTAATTTTTGGTGGGGTGCAAAGGAAGGGAAAAGGAAAACACACTAGATTTCTTGGCCTCACATTATATCACATAAGATGAAGGGAGGTCTGGGATTCAAAGACTTTAGAGTCTTTAATCAGGCACTATTGGCCCGCCAAGCTTGGATACTTCTAACTAAACCTAATAGCTTGTGTGCACAGGTCCTCAAAGCTCGCTACTATCCTGATGGAAGACTTGAGGATACGGTGTTCTCTGGGCACGCCTCATCTACCTAGCAGGCCATCCAGTATGGGCTTGAGCTCCTCAAGAAGGGGTTGGTGTGGCGAGTGGGAAATGGCGAAAGCATTCGTATTTGGCGCGACAAGTGGCTTCCGCGACCCCCGTGTGGTGAGCTGATCTCTGCACAAGGGACATGCCGGCTCATAAGGGTGTCTGAGCTGCTTGACGACCGCGGAGCATGGCGCACGGACCTTCTACACCGCCACTTCCACCCTGCGGATGTCAACGTCATCAACAAAATTCGTACATCGCCACGCCACGCCGAGGACATCTTGGCATGGGCTCTGGAGAGGAACGGTATCTTCACCGTTCGGTCCGCTTCGCGATTGATGAGCGCGAGCGCCCATTGGCGAGCGCATCTAGCAGGGCACCGGATGGTCGTCGCGCCATCTGGAAGACCATATGGGGGTGCCCTGCCCCCCCAAAGGTACGTGTGTTTGCTTGGCGGCTTGTGACAAACTCCCTAGCTACAGGGGCGAATAAATTTTCCCGTCACTTGGAAACCACTGACATATGTCCCTTATGCGGTCGGGAACGCGAGGATGGATTCCACGCGATGTGTAGGTGTCCCCGTGCAGTGGAGCTATGGAAAGCGATGGCAAAGGACTGGAGTCTCCCGGACATTCGGTCTGTCCGTCATACTGGACCGGAGTGGCTCTTTGATGTGCTACAGCCGCTCTCGGAACTGTCCCGTACGGCACTCCTGATGACTTTGTGGCGATCGTGGCACGTCCGCAACGAGATCACCCATGAAAAAGTTCCTCCACCAATCGAAGCATCCCGTCGATTTTTACACAGCTACTTAACATCTTTGCTATGCATCCAACAATTTCCAACAGATGATTTTTGCAAAGGGAAGATGGCAATCACGGACCTGGTGCTTCAAACTGCAGCGGAGACTAGAACCTGGCGTCCACCCTGTTGTAGCACAGGCTATGTACGGGGTAGCAGCAACAACAAGATCTCTGGAGTGGATCTTGCATGCAGTACGTCATGTGTGCTAGCTAGCACGTCCTGTGTACATGCTAGACCACCACATGCAGATCCTGGTCTCACTAGGGATGGATGTTGGAGTAAGCCACCACTGGGTTGGCAAAACTCAACGTTGACGGGGCGTTTCAAATGCAGGCGGGGAACGACGACATAGGCATGGTTCTCCGAGACACCTCCGGCGGCATTATCTTCACGTCGTGTCGTCACTTATTCACATGCGATAATGCTCTTGCTGCCGAACTTGAAGCATGTAGAGAAGGAATTGTGCTTGCGTTGGAATGGAGTACGCTTCCGTTTATCATTGAGACGGATAGTACCGAAGCGGCTGAGATGATATCCAACCCATCAGGAAACAGATCACAACATGCCGCCATCATTCAGGAGATCGCCGCCAGTATGAGAGGAGGAAGAGAGATAGTTGTTAAAGCTATTAGAAGAGGTTGCAATCTTGTTAGCCACCACTTAGCTCAGTTGGGTAGGTGTGAGATGAAGACAGCCGTATGGTTATGGTCAGGCACCGAGAGGGTTGTAAACTTGTGCTAACTAGATTACCGCAGTCCCGATTAATTAATATACATCATTTTTTCCGCAAAAAAAAGGAAACAAAATAACATTTTCTAAAAAGAATGAATTACATGAATTGATATTACCCTTTAAGAAAAAAAATGAAAAACTAAAATAAATAGTGAAAAATTTACACACAAATTACGCAGAATTTTTGCTTTCGAAAAATATGTAAGATGCATGAATAATGCGGAACTTTTACAAAGAAAAAAACAAAACAGTTTTCTAAGAAGCAATTGCACTAGTGGCATTGGTATTACCATTAAATATTAAAGAAAATGAATAAAAACTAAAAATAGTGATAAAATTTCCGCACAGTTCAAACAAAAAATTGAACTTATTACTCTTGAAGAAGAAATAAATTGAAATAAAAATAAAAAATGTAATGACAAAATGTTCACATAACTTACATAAAAAATATGATTTGTCATAATATGCAATAATAAACATATAATAGTTGAATTCATGACATTGATATTACCCTTAAATAATAAATAAAATCAAATCAAAACTAAAATAAAATTTAAGTAATTGATTTTCTAAGAAAAATATTAGTAGTATTGGTCTCAACATTTAAGATGAAAAAACTGAAAAAAATAAAATGTAATAATAATAATAACAAATGCGCATAATTAGCACACAAAATTACCCTTTTATAATATGCAAAAATAAGCATATAATAGTGGATTTTTCACAAAAAGGGGAAGTTTCCGAAGTAGAAATAAATTAGTGGCATTGGTACCACCATTAAGGAAGAAAGAAAATAAAATATAAAATATCAAAATAATGAGTTTTTCTAAGAAAAATGACCTAGTAGCTCTGGTATCACCCATTAAGAAAATAAAGTAAAATAAAACTAAAAATAAAATTATGACATTTGGAAGTGATAAATGAATTAATAACACTGGTTTTACCCTCTAAAAAGAAAGAAAATGAAAAAATCTAAAAACAAAAAACAATCACAATAATGAGGTTTTCTATGGAAGAAAGAGTTAGTAGCATTGGTATTACCCTTTAAGAAGAAAGAAATTGAATAATAATAATAATATAGAACAACCAAATCTAAACAAAAATCGAAATATTGAGGTTTTTCTAGGGAAGAATAAATTAGTGGATTCATAGGATCCTCTAAGGAGAAAGAAAAACGGAAAAAAGTCAAAAACAAAATCAAAATAATACTTTTTGTAATAAATAACAAATTAGGGCCTTTGGTTAACCCTTTAAAAATAAAATAAAATAAAAATAAATAAATAAACAACGATGTTTTCTACAGAAGAATGAAGCAGTGCCATTGGTATTACACTGAAGAAGAAATAAAATGAAAAGAAAATCTAAATAAAAAGTACAATTTTTTTACACAATATATACAAATTTTGCACATTTTTGAACTATGCAATAATACAGACATAGTTGTGAAGTATTCACAAAAATTACTTTCCTAACAAGGTACGGAATAGTGGCATTGGTATTACCCTTAAAAAGAGAATGATAATGGAAAGGTAATTGAAAAAAATTCAAAATAATGAAGTTTTATAGGAACGATGAATTAGTGCCATTGTTACTGCCCTTTTAAAAGAAGTTTAATAAAAAAGCAAACATGGACACGACTTTGCACCAAAATTTCATCTTATCTATTATGCAAACAATAATTATATAATAGAGTAATTTTTCGGCATAGTACATACAATTTATGTGTACACATTTGTACTCACCCAACATACCGTAAAATTAAACTAATAAAGGAACACAACAACAAAAAGCAAAAAGGCATAAAATAGGAAAAAAGGAAATGAAGGGGCAGAGGGGATAGTTGGGGTACTAAGGAAATGGGCTTCATATCAGTAATAAAATCGACTGACCCAAATATGCAGTAAGTCAAAAACCCAGCCCAAAACTGTTAGGTTGATCTCTCACCGCGTGGGCCCAACGACCCACCGGACCTTGATCTATGCGTCCTGATCGGGGGCACCCAACCCATTATGGTTGGTGGGCCCCTGTGACCCGCGCTATATAAAGGAATGTGGGGTGTCGGGGCATGAGTTACGAGATTCGCCGCCGCCACGCTCCCATCAACAAACCTATCCGATCTAGGTTTAACGTAGTACTCACGGAAAGCTCCACCCCACGCTAGCCCCCTCTCTATCATCACCGTCGTCGCTACCACACCGATGAAGACCGGCGGGAGCTCAGCCAGCTCGGGACAAGGTAAAGCTATGACTTCTACTGTGACCCATCTAACCTAGATGATCTACAGGTTGTATAAAAAACAACCCACAAAACAAACCAGGAAAAGAAGCACATCACGAATCTCAAAGCAGAAAATTCGACTAACCCAAAGTCAACTTTCACGCAACTGAAGTATGAATCAGTTGATGGCTCACGAAGGGAATGTACCTAGCTCAATATCATTTCGCAAGCCCACTGCTGATCGGAGAGTATGGATGAGTGAAGAACAGCGCACCGGACCAAGCGCCAACAGTAGACGTGCCCGCGGCACACGAGCTCGAGCCCACGCTTCATCAACGGAACAATTAATACGGCATGTGCTTCACGCGGTGGGGACAAGACACTAGGGAGTAGGGAGCACGTCACGTCTCACGCAACCGTCCCATGACATAGATATGGGGTGGCCGACGTACGCGTCTGCACCGGCGTGAGGGCGTATCATCTAGACTCGGACTCGTCAAAACCGACTCCCTGTACGTCCGATCATGTTTACGGGCGCATCCGAACGGCTTTTAATATTTTGTTCCATACATTCACATATCTCATATCCGCATTCTTAAATTCATAAAAAATCATGCACATCGATTATCAGATATAAATTGTTCGAATCAACAGTTTTAAACAAAAGCAAGCAATCCTCATGTGTGAACTAGTAAACTATACGAAACATTAATTATTAGACCGGACAGGTACAAACGTACCATGTCTTGTTGAGACATTTTGTCGAACATGTCAAATGTAGTCCGGGCGGTGGAGGTGCCCGGGACTCACACTCATGGACCGACGGCTGCTTCGTGCCCGGAAGGGTCCAGCCTGCCGTCTCATCCTCCTCGGTCTCGACGATGCTGAGCAGCACAATCCGTGCCGATGCTTGCATGGATGGGGTGCGGGGAGCCCAACGCACCGGGAAGACATCTCGTCGACGACGCTCGCATGTACCCGTGCCACCAACTCCACCCCCTCTATTGTTGTCGGCGACAGCGCATCTTCCGGGCGATGTTTTTTGGCTTGCAAGACAAAGCGGAGGAAGGGCCGCCGACGGATGATGACTGCATCTCCGTCGCTACGGTCGGGGACGGGCTGAAAGACATCACGACGGCGGATCGGGACTGGTGGTGAGGATGGAGAGCAAGGGTGCCGGACGGTGAGGGGTCGGGAGCGGGAAATGTTGGAGGGTGGCGGGGGGAAGAGGATGGGTTTGAGGGATTTGGTGCAATTTGAGGTATGATCGGGATGTCAGGTCCGACATGGCGGGCGTGTCGGGCACGCCCGGGCTCCACATATCCGCCCCATATTTGGGCTGAAAATGAGGGTGTCAATCAGCCGAGGCATTTGAGGCCGGTTTGAGAGGCCTGTCTGGACCAAATTTTTGTGACCGTTGAGTGATCAGACGGCCTATCCGGACGTTTAAGACAGGTTTAAAGGGTCCAGTTGTAGATTCTCTAACGTAACGTGGCTAGCCACACCACAGTGTCAAGTGTCCAGATCGCGGCACCGACATGGACTGTTGACTGTGCACGCGCGCTCACGAGTCTTACCGGATGGCGCGGTGCACAGTGTGCAATGCCAAGAAAAACGTTGTAGCTGATTCTACATGCGAAGCGGAGTACATAGTTGCCTCAGAGGCGGCTAAGGAGGGTGTCTGTTTGAAGCAGTTCATGTCAGATCTTGGAGTATTGCCAAGTGCACTGGATCCAATCAATCTGTTATGTGCCAACACTGGTTCCATTGCTATAGCCAAGGAACCAAGGTTTCACAAGAGGACCACACACATAAAGTGACGCTTCGACGCCATCTGCGATTACATCAAGGAGGAGGATATAAATATTTGCAAAGTGCACACGGATCTGAATGTTGCAGATCCGCTGACTAAACCTCGTCCACGAGCAAAGTATCATCAACACCAGAATTGTATGGGTGTTAGATTCATTATATTTTAAATCACATAAAGATGTGAAGCTAGATTATTGACTCTAGTGCGAGTGGAAGACTGTTGGAAATATGCCCTAGAGGCAATAATAAAATAGTTATTATTATATTTCCTGTTTCAAGATAATCGTTTATTATCCATGCTATAATTGTATTGAATGGAAACATAAATACATGTCTGGGTATATAGACAAAACAATGTCCCTACCGAGCCTCTAGTTGACTAGCCTGTTGGTCAAGGATGGTTAAGGTTTCCTAGCCATAGACAAGTGTTGTCACTTGATGACGAGATCACATCATTAGGAGAATGATGTGATGGACAAGACCCAAACTATAAAACGTAGCATATGATCGTGCCATTTTGTCTCTATTGTTTTCTACATGTCAAGTATACATTCCTATAACCATGGGATCATGTAACTCACTGACACCTGAGGAATGCCTTGTGTGTATCAAACGTCGCAACGTAACTGGGTGACTATAAAGGTCCTCTACATGTATCTCCAAAGGTGCCCGTTGAGTTAGCATGGATTAAGACTGGGATTTGTCACTCCGTGTGACGGAGAGGTATCTCGGGGCCCACTCGGTAATACTGTTGGAAATATGCCCTAGAGGCAAAAATAAAATGGTTATTATCATATTTCCTTGTTCATGATAATCGTCTATTGTTCAAGCTATAATTGTATTAACAGGAAACAGTAATACATGTGTGAATAAATAGATCACAATGTGTCCCTAGCAAGCCTCTAGTTGGCTAGCTCGTTGATCAATAGATGATCATGGTTTCCTGATCATGGGCATTGGATGTCATTGATAACGGGATCACATCGTTGGGAGAATGATGTGATGGACAAGACCCAATCCTAAGCGTAGCAATAGATCGTATTGTTCGTATGCTAAAGCTTTTCTAATGTCAAGTGTCTTTTCCTTCGACCGTGAGATTGTGCAACTCCCGGATACCGTAGGAGTGCTTTGGGTGTATCAAACGTCACAACGTAACTGGGTGACTATAAAGGTGCACTACGGGTACCTCTGAAAGTGGATGTTGGGTTGGTACGAATCAAGATCGGGATTTGTCACTCCGTGTGACGGAGAGGTATCTGTGGGCCCACTCGGTAGAACATCATCATGAGCTCAATGTGACTAAGTAGTTAGTCACATGATGACGTGCTATGGAACGAGTAAAGAGACTTACCAGTAACGAGATTGAACATGGTATAGGTATACCGACGATCGAATCTCGGGCAAGTTCTATACCGATAGACAAAGGGAATTGTATACGGGATTGATTGAATCCTCGACATCGTGGTTCATCCGATGAGATCATCGTGGAGAAAGTGGGGGCCACCATGGGTATCCAGACCCCGCTGATGGTTATTGTACGGCGAGGTGTCTCGGTCATGTCTACCTGTCTCCCGAACCCATAGGGTCTACACACTTAAGGTTCGATGACGCTAGGGTTATAGGGAATTGTTATACGAGGTTATCGAAAGTTGTTAGGAGTCCTGGATGAGATCCCGGACATCACGAGGAGCTCACGAATGGTCCGGATGTAAAATTTATATATAGGACGGATGGTTTCGGACACCGTAAGTGTTTCGGGCGTCACCGGTAACGTACCGGGACCACCGGAGGTGGCCCCGGGGGTCCACCGGAAGGGGCAATGACCCCGGGAGGCTGGATGGGCCAAGTGCGGGAGGGAACCAGCCCCTAGGTGGGCTGGTGCGCCCCCACTCAGCCCATGGCGCGGGAAGAAGGGAGAGGGAGGGGGGAACCCTAGCGCAGGTGGGCCTAAGGCCCACTAGAGGGGTGCGCCATCCCTCCTTCCCCCCTTGGTCGCCGCACCTCCCCCCATCTAGGGCTGCCCCCCCCCCCCAGGAGAGGGAAACCCTCAAGGGGGCGCAGCCCCTCCCTCCCCCTATATATAGTGGGCACTTTTGGGCTTTTGGAGACACAGTTTTACCTCTCCCTCGGCGCAGCCCTGCTCTTCTTTCTCCTCCTCTCTACCGGTGCTTGGCGAAGCCCTGCCTGGAGACCTCGTCTCTCCATCGACACCACGCCGTCGTGCTGCTGGAGATCTTCCCCAACCTCTCCCTCCTCCTTGCTGGATCAAGGTGCGGGAGACGTCACCGGGCTGCACGTGTGTTGAACGCGGAGGTGCCGTAGTTCGGCACTAGATCGGAATCACACCGCGATCTGAATCGCCGCGAGTACGACTCCATCAACCGCGTTCTAGTAACGCTTCCGCTTAGCGATCTTCAAAGGTATGAAGATTCTCTCACCCCTCTCTCGTTGCTGGTCTCTCCATAGGAAGATCTGAATATGCGTAGGATTTTTTTTGAATTTATGCTACGTTACCCAACAGTGGCATCCGAGCCAGGTTTTCTATGCGTAGATTCTATGCACGAGTAGAACACAAAAGGTGGTGGGCGATGATTTGTCAATTGCTTGCCGTTACTAGTCTTATTCTTTTCCGGTGGTATTGTGGGATGAAGCAGCCCAGACCGACCTTACACGTACGCTTACGTGAGACTAGTTCCACCGACAGACATGCACACCGTGCATAAAGGTGGCTAGCGGGTGTTTGTCTCTCCTGCTCTAGTTGGATTGGATTTGATGAAAAGGGTCCTTACGAAGGGTAAATAGCTTTGGCATATCGTCGTTGTGGCTGTGACGTAGGTAAGAAAGTGTTCTTGCTAGAAACCCAAATCAGCCACGTAAAACTTGCAACAACAATTAGAGGACGTCTAACTTGTTTTTGCAGGGTTTGACATGTGATGTGATATGGCCAAAGTTGTGATGTTGCATGTATGATGTAGGAGGTGATCTTGTTATTGTAATAGGTTTCACGACTTGCATGTCGATGAGTATGACAACCGGCAGGGGCCATAGGAGTTGTCTTAATTTATTGTATGAGATGCAACGCCATGTGCTTACTACTTTTACTTCATTGCTAACGGTTAGCTATAGCAGTAGTGATAGTAGTAGTTGGCGTGACGACTTCACGGAGACACGATGATGGAGATCATGATGATGGAGATCATGGTGTCAAGCCGGTGACAATGATGATCATGCGATGCCTGAAGATGGAGATCGAAAGAGCAAAGATGATAATGGCCATATCATGTCACTATATGATTGCATTGTGATGTTTATCATGTTTTTCATCTTATTGCTTAGAACGACGGTAGCATAATAAGATGATCCCTCTTAAAATTTCGAGAACGTATTCCCCTAAGTGTGCACCGTTGCGAAGGATCGTTGTCTTGAAGCACCACGTGATGATCGGGTGTGATAGATTCTAACATTCGCATAAAACGGGTGTAAGCCAGATTTACACACGCGAAACACCTAGGTTGACTCGACGAGCTTAGCATGTACAGACATGACCTCGAATACAAGAGACCGAAAGGTCGAACATGAGTCGTATGGTTGAATACGATCAGCATGAAATTGCTCACCATGGTGACTAATCCGTCTCACGTGATGATCGGACACGGGTTAGTCAACATGGATCATGTATCACTTAGATGACTAGAGGGATGTCGATTTAAGTGGGAGTTCATACTTAATTTGATTAAATGAACTTAATTTTCATGAACTTAGTCTAAAGGTTGTCTTTATAAATATTGTAGATGGCCAAGGTCAACCTCAATTTCAACGCATTCCTAGAGAAAAACAAGCTGAAAGATGATGGTAGCAACTATGCGGACTGGGTTCGCAACTTGAAGCTCATCCTTGAAGCAGCTAAAAAGGCTTATGTCCTTGATGCGCCGCTAGGTGACCCTCCCGCTCCCGCAGCAGCCCAGGACATTCTGAACGTCTGGCAAACACAGAGTGATGACTACTCTCTGGTTAGGTGTGGCATGCTATACAGTTTATAAACGGGGCTCCAAAGGCGTTTTGAGCAACACGGTGCATATGAGATGTTCCAAGAGTTGAAGCTAGTTTTTCAAGCTCATGCCCGTGTCGAGAGATATGAAGTCTCCGACAAGTTCTTTAGCTATAAGATGGAGGAGAACAGTTCTGTCAGTGAGCACATACTCAAAATGTCTGGGTTACACGGTTGTCTGACTTCACTTGGAGTCGAACTTCCGGATGATGCTATAATTGACACAATCCTCCGGTCTCTCCCACCAAGCTACAAAGATTTTGTGCTGAACTACAACATGCAAGGGATGGAGAAGACCATTCCCGAGTTGTACTCGATGCTCAAGTCTGCAGAAGTAGAAATCAAGAAAGAGCATCAAGTGTTGATGGTCAACAAGACCACTAGTTTCAAGAAGGGCAAGGGTAAGAAGAACTTCAAGAAAGACGGCAAAGCCGTTGCCGCGCCCGGTAAGCCAGATACCGGGAAGAAGAAAAAGAATGGATCCAAGCCTGAGACTGAGTGCTTCTATTGCAAGGGAAAGGGTCACTGGAAGCGGAACTGCCCCAAATACTTAGCGGACAAGAAGGCCGGCAACGTTAAAGGTATATGTGATATACATGTTATTGATGTGTACCTTACCAGCGCTCGTAGTAGCTCCTGGGTATTTGATACCGGTGTTGTTGCTCACATTTGCATCTCAAAGCAGGAACCGCGAAATAAGCGGAGACTGGCCAAGGACGAGGTGACGATGCGCGTCGGGAATGGCTCCAAGGTCGATGTGATCGTCGTCGGCACGCTACCTCTACATCTACCGTCGGGATTAGTTTTAAACCTTAATAATTGTTATTTAGTACCAGCTGTGAGCATGAACATTGTATCAGGGTCTTGCTTAATGCGAGACGGCTACTCATTTAAGTCAGAGAATAATGGTTGTTCTATTTATATGAGTGATATGTTTTATGGTCATGCTCCACTGGTGAATGGTTTATTCTTGATGAATCTCGATCATGATGTTACGCATATTCATAGTGTGAGTACCAAAAGATGTAAAGTTGATAATGATAGTCCCACATACTTGTGGCACTGCCGCCTTGGTCATATCGGCGTTAAGCGCATGAAGAAGCTCCATATTGATGGGCTATTAGAGTCTCTTGACTTTGAATCATTTGACACATGCGAACCGTGCCTCATGGGAAAGATGACTAAGACTCCATTCTCAGGAATAATGGAGAGAGCAACCGACTTATTGGAAATAATACATACTGATGTGTGTGGTCCAATGAACGTTGAAGCTCGCGGTGTCTATCGTTATGTTCTCACTCTCACAGATGATTTGAGTAGGTATGGGTATATCTACTTGATGAAGCACAAATATGAGACGTTTGAAAAGTTCAAGGAATTTCAGAGTGAGCTCGAGAATCAACGTGACAGAAAAATTAAGTGTCTACGATCTGATCGTGGAGGAGAATATTTGAGTCACGAATTTGGCACACACCTAAGGAAGTGTGGAATCGTTTCACAACTGACGGCGCCTGGCACACCGCAACGCAACGGAGTGTCTGAACGTCGTAATCGCACTTTATTAGATATGGTACGATCTATGATGTCTCTTACTGACTTACCGCTATCATTTTGGGGATACACATTAGAAACTGCAACATTCACTTTAAATGGGGCACCGTCTAAATCCGTTGAGACGACACCGTATGAACTATGGTTTGGCAAGAAACCTAAGTTGTCGTTTCTTAAAGTTTGGGGTTGCGATGCTTATGTGAAGAAACTTCAACCAGAAAAGCTCGAACCCAAAGCGGAGAAATGCGTATTCATAGGATACCCTAAGGAAACTATTGGGTATACCTTCTATCTCAGATCCGAAGGTAAAACCTTTGTTGCCAAGAACGGATCCATTCTAGAGAAAGAGTTTCTCTCGAAAGAAGTAAGTGGGAGGAAGGTAGAACTTGATGAGGTAATTACACCCCCTCTCGAACAGGATAGTAGCGCAGCGCGGAAGTTGTTCCTGTGGCGCCTACACCAACTGAAGAGGAAGTTAATGATAATGATCATGAAGCTTTGGATCAAGTTACTACTGAGCCGCAAAGGTCCACAAGGGTACGATCCGCACCAGAGTGGTACGGTAACCCTGTAATGGAAATCATGTTGTTAGACAACGGTGAACCTTCGAACTATGAAGAAGTGATGGCAGGCCTGGATTCCAACAGATGGCTTGAAGCTATGAAATCCGAGATAGGATCCATGTATGAGAACAAAGTATGGACTTTGGTGGACTTACCCGATGACCGGCGAGCCATAGAAAATAAATGGATCTTCAAGAAGAAGACTGATGCGAACGGTAATGTAACCATTTATAAAGCTCGACTTGTCGCAAAGGGTTTTCGACAAATTCAAGGAATTGACTACGAAGAGACTTTCTCTCCCGTAGCGAAGCTGAAATCAGTCCGAATCAGGTTAGCAATTGCCGCCTTTTATGATTATGAAATTTGGCAAATGGACGTCAAAACAACGTTCCTTAACAGGAACCTTAAGGAAGAGTTGTATATGATGCAACCAGAAGGTTTTGTCGACCCTAAGGGTGCTAACAAAGTGTGCAAGCTCCAGCGCTCCATCTATGGGCTGGTGCAAGCATCTCGGAGTTGGAACATTCGCTTTAATGAGGTGATTAAAGCGTTTGGGTTCATACAGGTTTATGGAGAAGCCTGTCTGTACAAGAAAGTGAGTGGGAGCTCTGTAGATTTCCTCATACTGTATGTGGATGACATATTATTGATGGGGAATAATATAGAGATGTTGGAGAGCATAAAGGCCTATTTGAACAAGAGTTTTTTAATGAAGGACCTTGGAGAAGCTGCATACATATTAGGCATCAAGATCCATAGAGATAGATCAAGACGCCTAATAGGTCTTTCGCAAAGTACATACCTTGACAAGATATTGAAGAAGTTCAATATGGAAAACTCAAAGAAAGGGTTCTTGCCAGTTTTGCAAGGTATGAGATTGAGTAAGACTCAGTCGCCGACCACGGCAGCAGATAGAGAGAAGATGAGTTTTGTCCCCTACGCTTTAGCCGTAGGCTCTCTTATGTATGCCATGCTGTGTACCAGACCTGATATAAACCTTACCATAAGTTTGGTAGGGAGGTACCAAAGTGATCCCGACATGGAACATTGGACAACGGTCAAGAATATCCTTAAGTACCTGAAAAGGACTAAGGAAATGTTTCTCGTTTATGGAGGTGATGAAGAGCTCGTCGTAAAATGTTACGTCGACGCTAGCTTCGACACAGATCCGGATGACTATAAGTCACAAACCGGATACATATATGTTTTGAATGGTGGGGCAGTGAGCTGGTGCAGCAGCAAGCAAGAAGTTGTGGCAGCATCTACATGTGAAGCGGAGTACATAGCTGCTTCAGAAGCGGCTCATGAATGAATTTGGATGAAGGACTCATCACCGACCTTGGAGTGGTTCCAAGCGCATCGGGTCTAATGACACTCTTCTATGATAACACTAGGGACATTGCCATAGCCAAGGAGCCCAGGTTTCACCGGAAGACGAAGCACATCAAACGCCGCTACAACTCCATCCAGGACCATGTCCAGAGTGGAGTAATAGAGATTTGTAAAGTACACACGGATCTGAATGTTGTAGACTCGTTGACTAAACCTCTTCCACGAGCAAAACATGATCAACAACATAATGCTATGGGTGTTCGATACATCACAATGTAACTAGATTATTGACTCTAGTGGAAGTGGGAGACTGTTGGAAATATGCCTTAGAGGCAATAATAAAATGGTTATTATCATATTTCCTTATTCATGATAATCGTCTATTGTTCATGCTATAATTGTATTAACAGGAAACAGTAATACATGTGTGAATAAATAGATCACAATGTGTCCCTAGCAAGCCTCTAGTTGGCTAGCTCATTGATCAATAGATGATCATGGTTTCCTGATCATGGGCATTGGATGTCATTGATAACAGGATCACATCATTGGGAGAATGATGTGATGGACAAGACCCAATCCTAAGCGTAGTAATAGATCGTATTGTTCGTATGCTAAAGCTTTTCTAATGTCAAGTGTCTTTTCCTTCGACCGTGAGATTGTGCAACTCCCGGATACCGTAGGAGTGCTTTGGGTGTATCAAACGTCACAACGTAACTGGGTGACTATAAAGGTGCACTACGGGTACCCCTGAAAGTGTCTGTTGGGTTGGTACAAATCAAGATCGGGATTTGTCACTCCGTGTGACGGAGAGGTATCTGTGGGCCCACTCGGTAGAACATCATCATGAGCTCAATGTGACTAAGGAGTTAGTCACACGATGACGTGCTACGGAACGAGCAAAGAGACTTACCAATAACGAGATTGAACATGGTATAGGTATACCGACGATGGAATCTCGGGCAAGTTCTATATCGATAGACAAAGGGAATTGTATACTAGATTGATTGTATCCTTGACATCGTGGTACATCCGATGAGATCATCGTGGAGCAAGTGGGAGCCACCATGGGTATCCAGACCCCGCTGCAGGTTATTGGCCGGAGAGATGTCTTGCTCATGTCTACCTGTCTCCCGAACCCGTAGGGTCTACACACTTAAGGTTCGATGACGCTAGGGTTATAGGGAATTGTTATACGAGGTTATCGAAAGTTGTTCGGAGTCCCGGATGAGATCCCGGACGTCACGAGGAGCTTCGGAATGGTCCGGAGGTAAATATTGATATATAGGACGGATGTTTTCGGACACCGGAAGTGTTTCGGGCATCACCGGTAACGTACCGGGACCACCGGAAGGGGGCAACGACCCCGGGAGGCTGGATGGGCCAAGTGCAGGAGGGAACCAGCCCCTAGATGGGCTGGTGCGCCCCCACTCAGCCCATGGCGCAGGAAGAAGGGAGAGGCGGGGGGACCCTAGCGCAGGTGGGCCTAAGGCCCACCACAGGGGTGCGCCACCCCTCCTTCCCCCCTTGGCCGCCGCACCTCCCCCCATCTAGGGCTGCCGCCCCCCAGGAGAGGGAAACCCTCAAGGGGGCGCAGCCCCTCCCTCCCCCTATATATACTGGGCACTTTTGGGCTTTTGGAGACACAGTTTTACCTCTCCCTCGGTGCAACCCTGCTCTTCTTTCTCCTCCTCTCTGCCGGTGCTTGGCGAAGCCCTGCCGGGAGACCTCGTCTCTCCATCGACACCATGCCGTTGTGCTGCTAGGGATCTTCCCCAACCTCTCCCTCCTCCTTGATGGATCAAGGTGCGGGAGACGTCACCGGGCTACACGTGTTGTGAATGCGGAGGTGCCGTAGTTCGGCACTAGATCGGAATCACACCGCGATCTGAATCGCCGCGAGTACGACTCCATCAACCGCGTTCTAGTAACGCTTTCGCTTAGCGATCTTCAAAGGTATGAAGATGCTCTCACCCCTCTCTCGTTGCTGGTCTCTCCATAGGAAGATCTGAATATGCGTAGGAATTTTTTTGAATTTATTCTACGTTACCCAACAAATACAACATCACAAACAAGCCTTGCAAGCAATGTGACTAAAGAATTAGCCACGGGATCTTGTATTACAGAACGAGTAAAGAGACTTGCTAGTAACGAGATTGAAATAGGTATGGAGATACCGACGATCGAATCTCGGGCAAGTAACATACCGAAGGACAAATGGAATGGTATACAGGATTGTGTGAATCCTTGACATAGAGGTTCAACCGATAAGATCTTCGTAGAATATGTAGGATCCAATATGGACGTCCAGGTCCCGCTATTGGATATTGGCTAGAGAGTGTCTTGGTCATGTCTGCATTGTTCTCGAACCCGCTGGATCTGCACACTTAAGGTTTGGTGACGATATAAGTATAGTTGAGTTGTTATGTTGGTGACCGAAGGTTGTTTGGAGTTTCGTATGATATCATGGACATGACGAGGTACTCCGGAATAGTCCAGAGGTAAAGAGTGATATATGGGATAATAGTGTTTGGTCTCCAGAATGGTTTCAGAATTCACCGAAAGGGGTTTCAGATGTTTCCCGAAATGTCCGGGTACGAGAACACCTTTATTTGGGCCAAGGGGTAAAGCCCGCGAGGATTTAGGAAGGTGCGAAAGGAGTTTTGCGAAGGCCGCACCCTAGCGTTTCGGGCCAGACGCCGGGGACCGTGGCGTTTGGTCCTGGAGTCCGAGGAGGACTCTTGCCTTTCATGCCAAACCGACTTTGAGTAGGTTTTTTCTCCAAGAAACGACCTAGGGCTCAGCATATAGATAGAGGGGCAGGGCTAGCACCTAGAACACATCAAGATTGCCCCAAGCCGTGTGCCGGAAACCCCATCCCTCTAGTTTATCCTTCGTCATAGTTTCCGTTGTGCTTGGCGAAGCCCTACGAAAATAGTTTCACCACCACCGACACCACGTCGTCGTGCTGCCAGAGCTCATCTACTACTTCGCCCCTCTTGTTGGATCAAGAAGGCGAGGACGTTATCGAGCCATACGTGTGCTGAACGCGGAGGTGTCGTCCGTTCGGTGCTAGATCGGGACGGATCGTGGGACGACGATGATTTGAATCGCGGAAACGTTCCACTACATCAACCGTGTTACTTAACGCTTCCGCTTAGCGATCAACAAGGGTATGTAGATTGACTCTCCCCTCTCGTAGATGATCATCACCATGGATAGGCATTGCGTGTGCGTAGGAATTTTTTTGTTTCCCATGCAACGTTCCCCAACAGTGGCATCATGAGCTAGGTTCATGCGTAGATGATATCTCGAGTAGAACACAAAAGAGTTTGTGGGCGTTGATGTTCAATTTGCTACCCTCCTTAGTCTTTCCTTGATTCTACGGTATTGTCGGATTGAAGCGGCCCGGACCAACATTACTCCTACGCTTACGAGAGACCAGTTTCATCGACAGACATGCAACTTGTTGCATAAAGATGACTAGCGGGTGTTTGTTTCTTCAACTTTAGTTGAATCGGATTTAACCGAGTCAGTCCTTGGAGAAGGTTAAATAGCAATTTGCACATCACCGTTGTAGCTTTGCGTAAGTAAGATGCGATCATACTAGATACCCATAGTAGCCACGTAAAACATGCAACAACAAATTAGAAGACATCTAACTTGTTTTTGCAGGGTATGCATGTGATGTGATATGGCCAAAGACATGATATGATATATTGGATGTATGAGATGATCATGTTGTAATAGTTAAATATCGACTTGCATGTCGATGCTACGACAACCGGCAGGAGTCGTAGGGTTGTCTTTAAACTAACGTTTGTGCTAGCAGATGTGTTTACTATATTGCTAGGTAGTAGCTTTAGTAGTAATAGCATAGATAGCACGACAACCTCGATGGTGGCACAATGATGGAGATCATGATGATTGAGATCATGATGATGGATATGATGGTGCAGCGCCAATGAGATGGAGATCATGACGGTGCTTTGGTGATGGAGATCAAGAAGCACAAGATCATGGCCATATCATGTCACTTATAATTTGCATGTGATGTTAATCCTTTTATGCACCTTATCTAGCTTAGGACGACGGTAGCATTATAAGGTGATCCCTCACTAAAATTTCAAGATAAAATTGTGTTCTCCCCAACTGCGCACCATTGCGACTGTTCATCGTTTTGGGACACCACGTGATGATCGGGTGTGATAGACTCAACGTTCACATACAACGGGTGCAGGAAAGTTGCACACGCGGAACACTCGGGTTAAACTTGACAAGCCTAGCATGTAGAAACATGGCCTCGGAACACAAGAGACCAAAAGGTCGAGCATGAATCATATAGTTGATATGATTCACATGGCGATGTCTACCATTGAAACTATATTCAACTCACGTGATGATCGGACTTGAGTTAGTGAATTTGGATCATGCGACACTCGAATGACTAGAGGGATGTCTATTTGAGTGGGAGTTTATTAGTAATTTGATTAGCTAAACTCCATTGTCTTGAACATAGTCTAAGTAATCTTTGCAAAAAATTATGTTGTAGATCAATGGCTCGCGCAGTAGCAACCCTGAATTTTAATACGTTCCTAGAGAAAGCTAAGCTAAAAGATGATGTAAGCAACTTTGTTGACTGGGCTCGAAATCTGAGGCTTATCCTCACAGCTGGCCAAAAGCAATATGTGCTTGATGCTGCGCTAGGTGATGTACCACCCACTACGGCAGACTAAGATGTTTTGAACGCTTGGCACGCATGTAAGGATGACTACTCACTAGTTCAATGTGTAGTTTTGTATGGCTTAGAACCGAGACTTCAAAGACGTTTTGAACGTAATGGAGCATATGAGATGTTCCAGGAGTTGAAGTTTATCTTTGAGAAGAATGCCCGGATCGAGAGGTATGAGACCTCCTATAAATTCTATGCTTGCAAAATGGAGGAGAATTCGTTTGTAAGTGAACACGTGCTCAGAATGTCTGGGTACTCTAACCGTCTAGCTGAGCTCGGGATTGAACTCCTGCAAGAAGCGATCACTGATAGAATTCTTCAGACACTGCCACCTAGCTATAAGGGCTTCGTGTTGAACTATAACATCCAAGGGATGAATAAGTCACCTGGCGAGTTATTTCTGATGCTGAAAGTCGCCGAGTCAGAAATCCAGAAAGAACATCAAGTGTTGATGGTCAATAATTCTACTAGTTTCAAGAAAAAACAACAAAGGCAAGAAGGGTAACTCCAAGAAGAGTGGCAAATTATTGCCCCTCCGATGAAGAAACCCAAGGCTGGACCAAAGCCGAAAACTGAGTGCTATTATTGCAAGGGGACTGGTCACTCGAAGCGCAACTGCCCCAAGTATCTGGCCGATAAGAAGGCGGCCAACGCCAAACAAGGTATATATGATATACATGTTATTGATGTGCACCTCACCAGCTTTTGTAGTAGTGCATGAGTATTTGATACCGGTTCTGTTGCTCACATTTGCAACTCAAAATAGGAACTGCGGAATAAACGAAGGCTGGTGAAGGATGAAGTGACGATGCGTGTGGGAAATGGTTCCAAGGTTGATGCGATCGCCGTCGGCACGGTCTCACTTTAGTTACCATCGGGATTAGTTATGAACTTAAATAATTGTTATTTAGTGCTTGCGTTGAGCATGAACATTATATCTCGATCTTGTTTATTGCAAGATGCTTACTCATTTAAATCACAGAATAATGGTTGTTCTATTTATATGAGTAATATCGTTTATGGTCATGCACCCAATGTGAGGGGTTTGTTCATATTGAATCTTGATTGTGCTGACACTCATATCCATAACATTGAGACCAAAAGACGTAGATTTAACAATGATAGCGCCACTTTCTTGTGGCACTGCCGCTTAGGTCATATTGGTGTTAAGCGCATATGAAGAAACTCCATGCTGATGGACTTTTGGAGTCACTTGATTTTGAATCACTTGACACGTGCGAACCATGCCTCATGTACAAGATGACTAAGACTCCGTTCTCTGGAACAATGGAGCGTGCAAGTGACTTATTGGAGATCATACATACTGATGCGTGCGGACCAATGAGCATAGAGGCGCGTGGCGGATATCGTTATTTTCTCACCTTCACCGAGTAGGTATGGCTTTATCTACTTGATGAAGCACAAATCTGAAACGTTTGAAAACTTCAAACAATTTCAGAGTGAAGTTTAAATTCATCATAGCAAGAAGATCAAGTTCCTACAATCTGATCGAGGAGGTGAATAACTGAGTTACGAGTTTGGTGCTTGATGACCCACAAGTATAGGGTATCAATCGTAGTCCTTTCGATAAGTAAGAGTGTCGAACCCAACGAGGAGGAGAAGGCTCTGATAAACGGTTTTTAGCAAGGTAATAACTGCAAGCACTGAAAGTAGCGGTAACAAGTGATGGTGTAGTGAGGTGAAACGTAGCAAGCGAAAAGTGACAAGTAACAAGTAGTAGCAACGGTGCAGCAAGTGGCCCAATCCCTTTTGTAGCAAGGGACAAGCCTGAACAAAGTCTTATAAGAGGAAAAACGCTCCCGAGGACACACGAAAATTTCTGTCATGCTAGTTTCATCATGTTCATATGATTCGCGTTCGTTACTTTGACAGTTTGATATGTGGGTGGACCGACGCTTGGGTACTGCCCTTACTTGGACAAGCATCCCACTTATGATTAACCCCTCTCGCAAGCATCCGCAACTACGAAAGAAGAATTAAGACAACGTCTAACCATAGCATTAAACTAGTGGATCCAAATCAGCCCCTTACAAAGCAATGCTTAGACTGGGTTTAAGCTTCTGTCACTCCAGCAACCCATCATCTACTTACTACTCCCCAATGCCTTCCTCTAGGCCCAAATATGGTGAAGTGTTATGTAGTCGACGTTCACATAACACCACTAGAGGAAAAACAACGTACCGCATATCAAAATACCGAACGAATACCAAATTCACATGACTATTATTAGCATGACTTATCCCATGTCCTCAGGAACAAAAGTAACTACTCACAAAGCATAATCATAATCATGATCAGAGCTGTAATGAATAGCATCAAGGATCTGAACATAAACTCTTCCACCAAGTAATCCAACTAGCATCAACTACAAAGAGTAATCAACACTACTAGCAACCTTACAAGGACCAATCGGAGTCGCGAGATGGAGATTGGTTACAAGAGATGAACTAGGGTTTGGAGAGGAGATGGTGCTGATGAAGATGTTGATGGAGATGCCTCCCCTCCGACGAGAGGAGTGTTGGTGATGAGATGGCGACGATTTCCCCCTCCGGGAGGGAAGTTTCCCCGGAAGGATCGTCCTGCCAGAGCTCTAGATTGGATCTGCTCAAGTTCCGCCTCGTGGCGGCGGAGAATCCACGAAAAAGCTCCACCCTGATTTTTTCCGGACGAAACCCTTCATATAGCAAAAGAGGGGGGCAGGCCGCGACAACCAGACTTGTGGGCCCCTGGTTGCTCCACTCTGACACTTCTTTCGTCCAGTATTTTTTATCAATTCCAAAAAAAATCCACGTTGATTTTTAGGGCATTTGGAGTTGCGCAGAATAGAGGACTCAGACTTGCTCCTTTTCCAGTCGAGAATTCCAGCTGCCGATATTCTCCCTCTTCAAATAAACCTTGCAAAATAAGAGAGAAAATGCATAAGTAAGGTTCCACAAAGTATAATAACAGTCCATAAGGCGATAAAGATCAACATGAAAGCATGATGCAAAATGGACGTATCAACTCCCCCAAGCTTAGACCTCGCTTGTCCTCAAGAGAAAACCAAGACCCAAAACATGTCCACATGTTTAGGGATGAAGGTGTCGATAAAACATAATACACACATGAGGGCATCATGATCACACGTAGAACATCAATACATTATAGAGATTCTTATGGGAAAGTAACAATTCCTTCACAAAGCAAAGTATGAAACAAAAACCTTACCGAGAAGTAGCCAACAACAGTCCATAGTCATTGAAGCAATTGCAATTTATCATATTATCACAAAGAATCCAATAAGAGCTTGTAAGGCAAATCCACATACTCAATCATCTCTTTTGTTTTCCACAATTGTTACAACTCACGTGGTACTCATGGTATCGAAGTTTCAGTTGGACACAGAGAAAGATAGGGGCTTATAGTTTGCCTCCCAACTATTTACCTCAAGGGTAAGGTCAACAATAATAAAGCATAAGTACTCAGCTCCAAGTTGATATATGAATATAGATCTTTCCCAAGCATATGACGTTCACCAAGAAAAAGGCTAGATAAGGAATTGGTGAAGATCACCATGACTCTTACAAGGGCAGAAAGTAAAGGTACAAGATAGGCCCTTCGCAGAGGGAAGCAGAGGTTGTCATGCGCTTTTGAGGTTTGGATGCGTGTCCTCTTAGTGCGGAGGAACGTCACTTTATATTGCCTCCTGTGATAAAGAACTTTATTATGCATTATGTTGCTTTTATGTCTTCCTCGTCACAGGTTCGTACAAAGCTTATTTTCCACACACTAATAGATCATACATATTAGAGAGCAATTTTTATTGCTTGCACAGATGACAACTTACTTGAGGGATCTTATTCAATCCATAGGTAGGTATGGTGGACACTCATGGCAAAACTGGGTTGAAGGTTTATGGATGCACAAGTAGTATCTCTACTTGGTGCGGGAGTTTTGGCTAATATGAGGTGGAAGCAATCGTCACATGCTAAGGGATATCTAATCATATAACATTGTTTGGAACCAAGCAAACACAATTCATTATGTTGTCTTCCTTGTCCAACATCTACTTCTAAGCATGTAATAGTTTGGTGAGTGCTCACAATTATAGAAAGTGTCTAAGATGATATATTTATATGTGAACCTCTCTTTCCTTATTACTTCTTATTAATTGCAACAATGGCTGAGGTCTATGTTGGTCTACTCTCAACAAGTTTCAATCATCATACTTGTTATATGTGAAGCTATCACTTTCCATAGGATCATCTCATGATCTTTCATGCTATCGTTCTTTTCATACTTTTGATCACGGCACAAAACAAAGCCCTCGACTAAGATACTCTTTATTATATAGATCGCAAGCTCGATTACATCGGGGGAGACACAAGGCAAAAGACTCAAACTAAAACACTAAGGACTTATTCCACTAAGAGAAGAAATAAAAACTGAAAAAGAACTAAAACAAAGGTAAAATAAAAAGATATAAAGGTGATACGATACCAGGGCAACTCCCCCAAGATTGGAAAAAGCCAAGGGGATTGCCCATACCAATGCTTAGTTGTCTTCCTTTGGTGGTGATTGTGGTGTTGTTGTTGAAGTAGTCTTTGCCTTTGATTCCAAGAGAGCTATCAATCTTTGATTTATATCTTTGAGATCCGCGACATGGTTTTCCAGCAAAACAACTTCACGAGAAAGGGAATATTGCGAGCACGAGTTGTGTCACAAAACCTCAAGAGTTCAATCAAGGATGGAGACAACACGTGGAGGAAGGGTTGGAGAAAATCTACTCCTTCAATGTCTTCAATGTTGAACATAGGTTGAACTTCCTCCCTAGCTTGGGTTTTCTCCTTAGTTTTGTCCCTAGATTCCGTGACTTCTACCCTTTTCACATCAGCATCTACTTCTTCATGAACTTGAGGGAGATTATTCTCCCCAACAAATTCCTGAGACATCTTTGCTCTAAATCTGCGGCAGACAACAGGCTCAAAACGAAAACAGAGGAAAACTGCGCGATACGGAGATCAAAACCCTCGGGCGTAAATATAATGATTTTTTCTGGACCAGAACGAGTGCTCCGCAAGAAAACGGAGTCTGGGAGGCACACGAGGTGCCCACAAGCCCTGTAGCCGCCGCCAGGGGGCATGTGGCGGCTACCAAGCTTGTGGCCGCCTCGTGCGCTCTCCGGACTGCTTTTTATTTTTCTATTTTTCCAAAAATTCCAAAACGGAGAAAATTCCCTATTGGAAAAGTTTCGGAGTCCAATTACTTACCGAAACAGATACCTCTTGGTTTTGAGCGTCTAGAACAGGCTGATAAACATCCCTTATGTACTCCTCTGGAGTTATGATATTAATGATATTGGTCTCAACATTTATGGGAGTACCATAGATATAATGCTTGATTCTTTGCCCGTTTACCACCCTAGGAAAATTACCTTCCGTGTTATTGATTTTGATGGCACCGAAACGATATACTTCCTCGACAACGTAGGGACCTTCCCATTTAGAGAGAAGCTTGCCTGTGAAGAATCTTAAACGAGAATTCTATAGCAGGACATAATCACCTACATTGAACTCTCGTTTTTGTATTCTTTTATCGTGCCACCTCTTAACCTTTTCCTCGAACAACTTGGTATTCTCATATGCCTGGTCCTCCATTCATCTAATGAGCTCATATCAAACAACCGCTTCTCACCGGCAAGTTTGAAATCAAAATTGAGCTCTTTGATTTCCCAATAAACTTTGTGTTCCAGCTCAAGAGATAAATGACAGGCCTTACCGTAAACCATTTTATACGGCGACATGCCCATGGGATTCTTATAAGCAGTCCTATAAGCCCATAGTGCATCGTCAAGTTTGCTAGACCAATTCTTTCGAGATCTATTGATGGTCTTTTGTAAGATCAATTTGATCTCCCTATTACTCAACTCCACTTGACCACTAGACTGAGGATGATAAGGATATGCAACTCTATGGTTGACATCGTACTTAGCGAGCATCTTGCGGAAAACACCATGAATGAAGTGTGAACTGCCATCAGTCATCAGATATCTAGGGACTCCAAATCTTGGGAAAATGACTTCTTTAAGCATCTTAATAGAGGTGTGGTGATCAGCATTTTTAGTGGGGATAGCTTCTACCCACTTAGTGACGTAGTCCACAGCAACTAAGATGTGAGTGTACCCATTGGAACTCGGGAAGGGTCCCATATAATCGAAGCCCCAACCATCAAATGGTTCAGTGAGAAGTTAATAGTTCATAGGGATTTCCTGACGCTTACTGATACTCCCTATTCTTTGGCATTCGTCACAAGACAAGACAAACTTACGGGCATCCTTGAAGAGAGTGGGCCAATAGAAACCTGATTGCAATACCTTATGAGCAGTTCTGTCTCCAGCATGGTGTCCTCCGTAAGCCTCGGAATGACACTTATGCAGGATCTGTCCCTGTTCATGTTCAGGCACACAACATATAATAACACCATCTACTCCTTCCTTATAAAGGTGAGGATCATCCCAAAAATAGTGTCTCAAATCAAAGAAGAATTTCTTCTTTTGCTGGTAGGTGAAACTGGGTGGTATGTATTTGGCTACGATATAGTTTGCGTAATCAGCATACCACGGTGCACTATGTGAAGTGCGGATGACATTCAATTGCTCATCAGGAAAGCTGTCATCAATAGGTCGTGGGTCATCAAGGACATTCTCTAGCCTAGACAAGTTACCTGCTACAGGGTTATCAACACCCTTTCGCTCAACAACGTGCAAATCAAATTCCTGTGGTAGGAGAACCCATCTGATTAGCCTAGGCTTAGCGTCCTTCTTCTCCATGAGGTACTTAATAGCAGCATGATCAGAGTGAATAGTGACTTTGGAGTCAACTATATAAGATCTGAACTTTTCACATGCAAACACGACTGCTAAAAAATCCTTCTCCGTAGTGGCATAGTTTCTTTGGGCACTGTCTAGAGTTTTACTAGCGTAGTGAGTGACATTCAACTTCTTGTCAACTCTTTGTCCTAGAACAGCACCAACGACATAATCACTAGCATCGCACATGATTTCAAAGGGCAAGTTCCAATCAGGTGGTTGAACAATAGGTGCGGTTATTAAGGCCTTCTTAAGTATTTCGAAAGCTTCCTCACAATCCTCATCAAAAACAAAAGGAACATCCTTCTGCAAGAGGTTGGTAAGAGGCCTAGAATTCTTAGAGAAGTCTTTAATGAACCTCCTATAGAAAACAACATGACCTAGGAAACTTCGTATACCTCTCATATCTGTGGGGCAACATTTTCTCAATTGCATCAACCTTAGCCTTATCAACTTCAATGCCTTTCTCAGAGATTTTGTGTCCTAAGACGATGCCTTCATTAACCATGAAGTGGCGCTTCTCCCAGTTCAAGATGAGGTTGGTATCTTTGCATCTCTGTAAGACTCGATCAAGGTTGCTGAGGCAGTCATCAAAGGAAGAACCGTAAACGGAGAAATCATCCATGAAAACCTCAACAATCTTTTCACAAAAGTCAGAGAATATAGCCATCATACATCTTTGAAAGGTGGGAGGTGCATTGCACAAGCCAAAAGGCATGCGTCTATAAGCGAAGGTACCGAAGGGGCATGTGAAGGTGGTTTTCTCTTGATCAGATTGTGCAATAGGTATTTGCGAGAAACCTGAATAACCGTCTAGAAAGCAGAAGTGTGTGTGTGTTTAGATAGCCTTTCTAGCATCTGGTCGATAAACGGCAAAGGATAATGGTCTTTCCTGGTTGCCTTGTTCAGTTTCCGGAAGTCTATCACCATCCTATAGCCAGTAATAATCCTCTGCGGGATTAGTTCATTCTTATCATTAGGAACGACGGTGATACCTCCCTTCTTAGGTACGCAATGTACTGGACTTACCCAATCACTATGAGCAACAGGATAAATGATTCCTGCTTCCAGAAGCTTCAATATTTCTTTTCTCACGACCTCTTTCATCCTCGGATTTAGTCTCCGTTGATGATCAACAACTGGCTTAGAATCAGGATCGTTTTTAATCTTGTGCTGACATAGAGTGGGGCTAATACCCTTAAGATCATCAGGAGTATATCCAATAGCAGCACGGTGCTTCCTCAAAGTTTTTAATAACTTCTTCTCTTCGTGATTCGAGAGGTGAGCACTAATAATAATAGGATATATCTCCTTCTCATCAATATAGGCATACTTAAGAGTATCTGGTAACTGTTTTAGCTCGAACACAGGATCACCCTTTGGTGGGGGAGGATCCCCAAGCATTTCAACAGGCAGATTATTCTTGACAATAGGATATTGTTCTGAGACAATTTTATCTATCTCATCTCTTTCCTCCATATGCATATCATTTTCATGATCAAGTAGATATTGCTCTAAAGGATCCGTAGGAGGTACGACAATAGAGGCAAGAGCAATGATTTCATACCTACCAGACGACTCTTTTTCATGGGGTTGTCTTCCAAACTTGGAGAAGTTAAATTCATGAGACGCACCCTCAAAACTAACAGTGACAGTCTGTTTAATGCAATCAATGTGAGCATTGACAGTGTTGAGAAAGGGTCTACCAAATATGATGGGACAAAAGCTATCTTGTGCAGTAGCAAGGACGAGGAAATCAGTAGGATACTTCGTCTTAGCACACATGACTTCTACGTCTCTCACAATTCCCAGAGGGCAGATAGTGTCTCTATTAGCTAGTGTAATAGTGACATCGATGGGTTCTAACTCAGCAGGTGCAATCTCATCTTTGATTTCATCATATAGGGAACGGGGTATTGCACTAACACTAGCACCCATATCACATAAACCATGGTAACAGTGATATCCTATCTTGACAGAAACAACGGGCAGGCCAACTACAGGTCCGTATTTGTCTTCCGCGTTAGGTTTAGCTATTCTAGCGGAGTCCTCACAGAATTTGATAACATGCCCATCTATGTCTTCGGCTAAGAGGTCTTTGATAATAGAAACACTAGGTTCAACTCTAATTTCCTCAGGGGGTGCAAGTGGTCTAATGTAACCCCTACGTATCACAGTTGGAGCTTTAGAATAATCCTTTTTCCTAGCAGGGTAAGGTGGTTTCTCAGCGTAGGCACAAGGAACAATAGGATCACTAAAGGCAATGACTTTCTCCTCAACTAGATTGGGTTTAACTATGTTGATTTCTACAGGAGGATGACACTTAAACCACTTCTGTTGAGGCATAGTTTCTTTGGGAAGATCAACATGAGCAGCAAAAGATTCACATAGAGAAGCTACTATCTCAGAGTCAAGTCCATACTTAGCGCTAAAATCTCTAGAAGTGTTTGTTTCAACAAAAGATTTAACGCAATCAAACTGGAAATTCATACCTGACTCCTTACCTTCTTCCAGCTCCCAATCTTTAGAGTTATGTTTGATTCTTTCCAATAAATTCCACTTGTGGTTAATATCCTTCTTCATAAAAGAACCGGTACAAGAAGTGTCAAGCATGGTACGATCTTCATGGGAAAGCCGAGCATAAAAGTTTTGAGTGATAATTTCTCTCGAGAGCTCATGATTGGGGCATGAATATAGCATTGATTTAAGCCTCCCCCAAGATTGAGCTATGCTTTCCCTGTCACGAGGCCAAAAGTTATAAATATAATTCTGATCACGATGTACTAAATGCATAGGATAAAACTTTTGATGAAATTCCAATTTCAACTGATTGTAGTCCCATGATCCAGTATCATCACATAGCCTATACCATGTCAACGCCTTATCCTTCAAAGATAAAGGAAATACTTTCTTATTTACCTCATCCTCGGGCAAACCTGCAAGCTTAAATAAACCACAAACTTCATCTACATAGATTAGATGCAAGTCTCGATGTGAAGATCCATCTCCTGTAAAAGGATTAGCCAGCAGTTTCTCAAGCATACCCGAAGGAATTTCATAAAAGATATTTTCAGTAGGTACCTCAGGTTGAGGAACAACTCCTCGTGCTTCCGTTCGTGGTGAAGATACCCCGAACAAACTCCTCAAAGGGACAGTTTCCATAGTGACAAGTGGCAATAAATTTCAGCACGGTATATAAATATTTCCTTACCAAATTCCACTTACTAAAGGCGCTTTCCTCCCCGGCAACGGCGCCAGAAAAGAGTCTTGATGACCCACAAGTATAGGGGTTGAATCATAGTCCTTTCGATAAGTAAGAGTGTCGAACACAACGAGGAGGAGAAGGCTCTGATACGGTTTTCACCAAGGTAATAACTACAAGCACTGAAAGTAGCGGTAACAACTAGTGGTGTAGTGAGGTGAAACGTAGCAAGCGAAAAGTGACAAGTAACAAGTAGTAGCAACGGTGCAGCAAGTGGCCCAATCCCTTTTTTAACAAGGGACAAGCCTGAACAAAGTCTTATAAGAGGAAAAATGCTCCCGAGGACACACGGGAATTTCTGTCATGCTAGTTTCATCATGTTCATATGATTCGCGTCCGTTACTTTGATAGTTTGATATGTGGGTGGACCGGCGCTTGGGTACTGCCCTTACTTGGACAAGCATCCCACATATGATTAACCCCTCTCGCAAGCATCCGCAACTACGAAAGAAGAATTAAGAAAACGTCTAACCATAGCATTAAACTAGTGGATCCAAATCAGCCCCTTACGAAGCAACGCATAGACTGGGGTTTAAGCTTCTGTCACTCCAGCAACCCATCATCTAGTTACTACTCCCCAATGCCTTCCTCTAGGGCCAAATATGGTGAAGTGTTATGTAGTCGACGTTCACATAACACCACTAGAGGAAAAACAATGTACCACATATCAAAATACCGAACGAATACCAAATTCACATGACTATTATTAGCATGACTTATCCCATGTCCTCAGGAACAAAAGTAACTACTCACAAAGCATGATCATAATCATGATCAGAGGTGTAATGAATAGCATCAAGGATCTGAACATAAACTCTTCCACCAAGTAATCCAACTAGCATCAACTACAAAGAGTAATCAACACTACTAGCAACCTTACAAGTACCAATCGGAGTCGCGAGACGGAGATTGGTTACATGAGATGAACTAGGGTTTGGAGAGGAGATGGTGCTGATGAAGATGTTGATGGAGATGCCTCCCCTCCGACGAGAGGAGTGTTGGTGATGACGATGGCGACGATTTCCCCCTCTGGGAGGGAAGTTTCCCCGGCAGGATCGTCTTGCCGGAGCTCTAGATTGGTTCTGCTCAAGTTCTGCCTCGTGGCGGCGGAGAATCCACGAAAAAGCTCCACCCTGATTTTTTCCGGACGAAACCCTTCATATAGCAAAAGAGGGGGGCCAGTGGGCCACCAGGGTGCCCACAAGCCCTGTTGCCGCGGCCAGGGGGGTAGGCCGCGGCCACCAGGCTTGTGGGCCCCTGGTTGCTCCCCTCTGACACTTCTTTTGCCCAGTATTTTTTATAAATTCCAAAAAAAATCCACGTTGATTTTCAGGGCATTTGGAGTTGCGTAGAATAGAGGACTCAAACTTGCTCCTTTTCCAGTCCGAAATTCCAGCTGCCGGTATTCTTCCTCTTCAAATAAACCTTGCAAAATAAGAGAGAAAAGGCATAAGTAAGGTTCCACAAAGTATAATAACAGTCCATTAAGCGATAAATATCAACATGCAAGCATGGTGCAAAATGGACGTATCAGTGCTCACTTAAGACAATGTGGAATCGTTTCACAGTTGACACCGTCCGGAACACCACAACGTAATGGTGTGTCCGAACGTCGTAATCAGACTTTATTAGATATAGGTGCAATCTGTGATGTCTCTTACCGATTTGCCATTATCTTTTTGGGGCTATGCATTGGAGACAGTTGCATTCACTTTAAATAGGGCACCATCAAAATCCGTTGAGACGACACCATATGACCTATGGTATGGCAAGAAGCCAAAGTTGTTGTTTCTTAAAGTTTGGGGATGTGATGCTTATGTCAAAAAGCTTCAGTCTGAAAAGCTGGAACCCAAAGCGGAAAAAAGCGTATTCATAGGTTACCCAAAAGAGACATTTGGGTATACCTTCTATCTCAGATCCGAGGGCAGAGTGTTTGTCGCTAAGAACATAGCTTTTCTTGAGAAAGAGTTTCTCTCAAAACAATTGAGTGGGAGGAAGATAGAACTTGATGAGGTTGCAGAACCTCTGCTTCAACAAGAAGGTGGCGCGGGATAGAAAGAAATTTATGTCGAGGCAACACCAGTTGAAGGGAAAGCTAATGATCATGATCATGAAGCTTCAGATCAAGTCACTATCGGACCTCGTAGGTCGACAAGAGCACGTACTCCTCCTGAGTGGTACGGGAATCATGTCTTGTCAATCATGTTGTTGGACAACAATGAGCATGTGAGCTATGGGGAAGCAATGTTGGGCCCAGATTCCAATAGATGGTTTGCAGCCATGAAATCTGAGATAGGATCTGATGGGGTTATAGTCCCAGGGTAGGGTCATAGGTCTGCCCTATAGGTCCTACCCAAGGACTACCCTTCATAGGGGACAAGGCCCTTAGACAGTTCCGACTGAACTAAGGACACCCCCATCATCCAGTCGGCGACGGTCCACTCGGAGCATATCTGACGTGCCGACTGGAATCCACTCTGTAGATCGTAACCTCCGAGGAGGGCAACGGTCATACGTTTTCATACACCATAACTAGCATTTAAGACTTACGTTACTAGTAACGCCAGC
Organism: Hordeum vulgare subsp. vulgare; assembly: GCF_904849725.1. Taxonomy (NCBI): domain Eukaryota; kingdom Viridiplantae; phylum Streptophyta; class Magnoliopsida; order Poales; family Poaceae; genus Hordeum; species Hordeum vulgare. The sequence goes on along the minus strand of NC_058524.1, from coordinate 106,047,265 downwards.
ATTTACTCTCCACTACTCCACCCCTGTCCACCGGACCATTATGAAGGGCAGCGCACTCTATATAAGCCGCCCTTCACCACTGGTACAGGGGTTGGCACTTGCTGTAATCCCTTAATACACTCGACACAAAGCTCCCAAGAGCACTGAGACGTAGGGCTTTTACCTCCACTATAGAGGGGCCTGAACTCATACATCCTCGCCGTAGCTAAGGCTCTGCCCATATACTTTCGTACCCCGTACTTCTACTGTTAGACTTATACCCACGACAGTTGGCGCCCACCGTGGGGCAGGCGTCTAAGCGACTTCCGGCGAGTTTGCGATTTCATCTTTTCGTCATGTCATGTGGCGGAGATCTGTGCATGGGTCATGAGATCCTCTTTGGTGCACTCTCCTTCATCGCCGATGATTCGGCATGGCTTCAGGATGCGCCCCTCGACATCGAGACGCTTCCGAGTCGCGGGGCTACACACTTCCGCGCCAGTTCATGTGGCGTTCTTCTTCTCCAGCCATCGACCCCGGTGTCGATCTTCGCCCCCGTCACGCGCCGCAACAAGCGATCCGGTCATTCGCGGCTCCAGCATTGGGTGCGACACGCCCTAGCGCGACAAAACGTGTCCTCTCAAGTGGCGGTGCTCGAATCGGTTGTGGTCCCGCGGTCATCCCAGTGCTTGGAGTCAGTTCCGACTGAACTACCTTCCGAGTATCAGGGTCACGGGCCTGCAGCCGAAGTATTCATGGACGATTCCCACGAAAGTCCCTCCAGGACTGGTCGGAACAAGCGTGAGACCGGAGAATCATCCAGCGCTCGTCGTCAGCACCCTCGTTCTTCCAATCGACGCGCTCGCCAGAGCAATGTCGAGGTGTTCCGCACACCCATCCTCAACTTGGCTGCAGCCACCAGGATCGCCGATTCTCTCCAGCCGACTAATTCGGAGGCTGGTAGAGGAATCGAGCAGATCCGTGCCTTGTTACATACGGCGGAGCAACAAAACTCGGCGGTCTCCTAGTCGCACAACAAGATCCACAACAGTTCCGTTCAAGCAAACACACATCGGTCGGTTTTCAGTCCCGGCTCTCACCAGCGTCGCAAAGGGGGCAGCCTCTGGAACGATCGTTCCAGGGACCAGAGTCGGAATCCGCTTTCCATTCGGTCTCATCCCGAAGATCGTCGCCGTTCGCGTACTCCTCCATGAAGTGGGCCTTACGGACCCCGGCGTTACGATGATCATCGTTCGGGCGGTGACGCGCGTCATCAAAGGCCTGATGCAAGAGGGTATATCCCTCAGAAGAAGGTTGATAGAAGCCGAGCCCACCGTGATGGTCATGATAGAGATCATCCGAGTGGAAGCAGGACTGTTGTTTATGGTCCCGAGTGTTTTAGTCGGGCCATTCTCTCGGCTGACATCCCCCCCAACTTCCGATTGGCGACAGGAATCAGCAAATTCACAGGAGAGTCCAAACCAGAAACTTGGTGACACGACTACAGAGTGGCGGTCCAGATCGGTGGCGGAGATGACCATGTCGCCATGAAACATCTCCCACTGATGCTCGACGGTTCGGCTCGAGCTTGGCTAAACCAGTTAGCTCCATCAAGCATTTATAGTTGGGCAGATCTGTCCCGAGTCTTTATCAGGACCTTCGAGGGTATGTGCAAACGCCCTGCTGGTCTCACAGAGCTTCAGCACTATGTCCAGAAGCAAAACGAGCCCTTGCACGATTTCATCCAGTGCTGGAAAACCCTCTACCACATGGTGGAGAATGTTACAGAACACCAAGCAGTCTGCGCCTTCAAGGCAGGCGTTCGGTATAGAGATCTATACCTGAAGTTCGGTCGGACAGGCAACATCTCCATGAGCAAGATGATGGAGATAGCCGCGCGCTATGCGAATGGCGAAGAGGAGGACTGCATACGTAGCAGCAAGCATAGGTCAGTCGCCGACGGAGATGGGAGCAGCAGTCGGAAGCAGAAACAGAAAGCCTAATCCACTCCACAAGCAGAGGCGGTAGTCGTTACAAACGCTAAGTCCAAAGGCAAGGGGAAACCACAGTACACCCCCAAGAAGAAACAGTCAGGAAATTCCATCCTAGATCAACCGTGTCCAATCCACACGAAGACGAATGAAGAAGGCAATGTCATATTGGCGAAACATACCACTCGGCAGTGTTGCCTCCTGATCCAAGGATTCGGTGAAGGACAGCCGAGTGAGAAAGACACCGAGCAAGATGATGAGGACAAGGGGGATCCGTTCCCTCAAGTCCATGCAACGTTAATGATTTTTGCTGATGTAGAAAGCAAAAGTCGACTGAAGCTGGTCAACAGGGAGATAAACATGGCAACCCCATCCACTCCCACGTTCCTCAAGTGGTCACAGACTGCAATCACTTTTGATCAGTCAGACCACCCAGCACATGTACCCACCCCAGGGAGTCAAGCTCTGGTCGTCGACCCGGTGGTGGAAGGAGTTAGGCTTCGAAAAGTCCTCATGGACGGCGGCAACGACTTGAATATCATGTACGCCGATACTCTCAAGGGAATGGGCATTCCGATGTCCAGACTTAGGGAGAGCAGTATGCAATTCCATGGAGTCGTCCCAGCAAGAAAGGCCAAATCACTTGGCCAGATTGCGTTGGATGTCGTTTTCGGCTCTGACAAGAACTTCCGCAAAGAGAAGTTAACATTCGAGGTGGTAGACTTCCAGAGTGCATACCATGCCATTCTGGGCCGTCCGGCATACGTACGTTTCATGGCTCGTCCATGTTACGTATATTTGAAGCTGAAGATGCCTGGTCCCAAAGGCGTGATTACTGTCGCAGGCAATCGGCAGCGGGCCGATGCTGTACTCGAGTTGGATGAGTACAAGAAGATTGCCGACCCCGCCGACCTGATGCGTTCAAAGAAGCCAGCTTCCGAGTCCGCATTCCAGTCGGCGGGAGACACGAAGAAAGTAAGCATCCACCCGACGGATGCCACCGCCGCCCCAACAAACATCTCCACCACCCTTGATCCAAAATAGGAAGCCGAGCTCATCCAATTTCTCCGTGAGAACTGGGACATTTTTGCATGGAAGCCTGCTAACATGCCAGGTGTACCCAGGGAGTTGGCTGAGCACCAACTGCATGTGGATCCTGCCGCTCGGCCCGTCCGAGAACGCGTGCGTTGGTCCGCCGCGCACAAGAGAAAAGCAATCGGAGAGGAGGTAGCTAAACTTCTGGCAGCCAACTTCATTCGCGAGGTACACCACTCCGAGTGGCTCGCTAATGTTGTCATGGTGCCCAAGAAGGACAAGTCTCTCCGTATGTGCATCGATTTCAAGCACCTTAATAAGGTCTGTCCGAAAGACCACTTCCCGCTCCCCCGCATTGATCAAATCGTTGATTCGACTGCGGGTTGCGAGCGCTTATCCTTCCTTGATGCCTATTCGGGCTATCATCAGATCCGTCTGTATGGTCCAGATGAATTAAAAACATCTTTCATCACCCCATTCGGGTGCTTCTGTTACATCACTATGCCATTCGGTTTGAAAAATGGAGGAGCAACTTTTATGCGAATGATCCAAAAATGCCTCCTAGACCAGATTGGTCGAAATGTGGAGGCATATATGGACGATATCATAGTCAAGTCACGCAAAGGTTCCGACCTGCTGACTGACTTGGCAGAAACATTCGCCAACCTACGTAGGTACAATATCAAGCTCAACCCAGCCAAGTGTTCATTCGGCGTTCCCAGCAGGAAGTTACTCGGTTTCTTCGTTTCCGAACGAGGGCTCGATGTCAACCCCGAAAAGATCAGGACCATTGTTCGAATGGAGCGGCCGGTAAGAGTACATGACGTACAAAAGCTCACAGGTTGCCTAGCGGCTTTGAGCAGGTTTATCGCTCGACTCGGCGAGAAGGTGTTACCTCTGTACCGCTCAGTAAAGAACCCCTTCTTCTGTACATCGCGGCTACAAATCAAGTCGTCAGCACCGTTCTGACAGTCGAACGCGAAGAAGTAGGCAAAGTGTACAAGGTTCAGCGGCCAGTATATTATGTTTCCGAAGTCCTGACTCCTTCCAAGCAGAGGTATCCCCATTATCAGAAGCTTATTTATGGGATCTACATGACTGCAAAGAAGGTGGCTCATTATTTCCAAGACCACTCGGTATCTGTCATATCTGATGCTCCGTTGTCGGAAATTCTCCACAATCGGGACGCATCAGGCCGAGTGGCAAAGTGGGCAATGGAGATGCTATACTGCAACATCAAGTTCGAAGCCAAGAAAGCTATAAAGTCTCAAGCTCTTGCTGACTTCATAGCAGAATGGGTAGAACAACAGCAACCGACTCACATCTACTCAACTCATTGGACCATGTTCTTCGACGGGTCCAAGATGCGAAAGGTGATAAACTCAAGTATGTGTTGCAGATCCATTTTGATTCTTCCAACAACGAAGCAGAGTACGAAGCTCTCCTTTACAGGTTGTGCATGGCCATCACACTCGGCGTCCGTCGCCTGATGGTCTATGGCGACTTAGATCTAGTGGTTAATCAAGTAATGAAGGAGTGGGATGTAAGGAACCCCACCATGACTGCATACTGCAACACAATAAGAAAGCTCGAAAAGAAGTTCGAAGGTCTGGAACTTCACCATGTTCCCCGACTGAAAAACCAAGCAGCAGATGAATTGGCAAAACTTGGATCCACACGGAGACCTGTCCCGAGTGATGTCTGCCTCGAGCACCTACACCTCCCCTCAGTAAAAGAAGATTCTTTTACAGAGGAACCTGTGCAACCGAAGAGCTCGACAGATCATACTGAAGTCGAGGTTCCCGCTGTGGTTGACCTGGTCATGGAGATTCTAGCTGTCATTCCTGAATGGACTGTGCCATTCATTGCGTACATCCTGAGACAAGAGTTACCGGAAGACGAGGTCCAAGCTAGGCAGATCGTTCGCAGGTCGAAGTCCTTCACCGTCGTTGATGACCAGTTATACAGAGAAAGTGTTTCAGGCGTCCTTCAGCGGTGTATCTCTCCTAAGGAGGGTCAGTTAATTTTGGAAGAAATTCACTCGGGAACCTGCGGCCATCATGCCTCCTCAAGGGCAATCGTCGCCAAAGCATTTAGAGCTGGTTTTTTCTGGTTACAGGCGAATGAAATGGCAAAAGATATAGTCGACCATTGCGAAGGTTGTCAGTTCTATTCAAACAAGTCCCACAAGCCAACGTCCGTGCTGAAGACAATTCCCCTTTCTTGGCCATTCGCCGTGTGGGGATTAGATACAGTCGGACCATTCAGAACAGGCCAAGGAGGATTCACCCATCTGCTGGTAGCAGTCGACAAGTTTACCAAGTGGATTGAAGCCAAGCCAATCAAGAAGCTTGACGCCCTTATGGCCATCAAATTTATTAGAGACATCATCGCCAGATACGGGGTTCCACACAGCATAATCACCGACAATGGCACAAACTTTGACTCGGACGAGTTCAAAGGTTTTTGCGCAGGCCAAGGTATCCGAGTGGATTTTGCATCCGTTGCGCACCCCCAAACAAATGGACAAGCGGAGCAGGCGAATGGACTCATTCTTCAAGGGTTGAAGCCTCGACTCCTATGGGAAGTTGGACATGCCGCCGGTGCATGGGTCACCGAGCTGCCTTCGATGCTGTGGGGCCTCCGAACAACTCCGAATAGATCGACGGGACGATCCCCGTTTTTCCTCGTTTATGGAGCAGAGGCAGTCCTTCCGAGTGACTTGCTTCACAACTTTCCACGAGTCAAACTCTTCTCCGAAGCCGAAGCAGAGCAAGCCAGGCAAGACGGAGTAGACCTTTTAGAAGAGGAGCGCGAGATGGCATTGATTCGTTCAACAATTTATCAGCAAGATCTGCGGCGATTTCATGCGCGGCACGTCAGGAGCCGCACGTTCCAAGCAGGCGACCTGGTGCTCCGAGTGGATCAACAGAGACCACACAAGTTGGCTCCCGCCTGGTAAGGACCGTTCATCATTTCTAAGGTGCTGAACAACGGAGCGTATCGACTCTACAACCTCGACAGGGAGACAGACGAGCCGCGAGCATGGAATGGAGATCTACTGAAGCGCTTCTACACACAACTGCCGACAGAGACAATGTAAAGAACAAATGTCATCGAAGTAATAAAAAGTGGATTAATTTCTTGCCGATTCAAAATTCTTCCACGTTTGCAGACTCCGGTCTAAAAAACTAACTCCGAGTGTGCACCAAAAGTCACAGTCGGAGACTTAGCTACGACCCAGAGTCGCCTAAGTAAACAACTTGCTCCGAGTGTGCACCAAAAGTCACACTCACGGACTTAGCTGCGACCCAGAGTCGCCTAAGTAAACAACTTGCTCCGAGCGTGCACCAAAAGTCACACTCGGGGACTTAGCTGCGACCCAGAGTCGCCTAAGTAAACAACTTGCTCCGAGTGTGCACTAAAAGTCACACTCGAGGACTTAGCTGTGACCCAGAGTCACCTAAGTAAACAACTCGCTCCGAGTGTGCACCAAAAGTTACACTCGGGGACTTAGCTGCGACTCAGAGTCGCCTAAGTAAACAACTTGCTCCGAGTGTGCACCAAAAGTCACACTCGAGGACTTAGCTGCGACCCAGAGTCGCCTAAGTAAACAACTTGCTCCGAGTGTGCACCAAAAGTCACACTCGGGGACTTAGCTGCGACCCAGAGTCGCCTAAGTAAACAACTTGCTCCGAGTGTGAACTAAAAGTCACACTCGGGGACTTAGCTGCGACCCAGAGTCGCCTAAGTAAACAACTCGCTCCGAGTGTGCACCAAAAGTCATACTCGGGGACATAGCTGCGACCCAGAGTCGCCTAAGTAAACAACTCGCTCCGAGTGTGCACCAAAAGTCACACTCGGGGACTTAGCTGCGACCCAGAGTCTCCTAAGTAAACAACTTGCTCCGAGTGTGCACCAAAAGTCACACTCAGGGACTTAGCTGCGACCTAGAGTCGCCTAAGTAAACAACTTGCTCCGAGTGTGCACCAAAAGTCACACTCGGGGACTTAGCTGCGACCCAGAGTCGCCTAAGTAAACAACTTGCTCCGAGTGTGCACTAAAAGTCACACTCGAGGACTTAGCTGTGACCCAGAGTCACCTAAGTAAACAACTCGCTCCGAGTGTGCACCAAAAGTTACACTCGGGGACTTAGCTGCGACTCAGAGTCGCCTAAGTAAACAACTTGCTCCGACTGTGCACCAAAAGTCACACTCGGGGACTTAGCTGCGACCCAGAGTCGCCTAAGTAAACAACTTGCTCCGAGTGTGCACCAAAAGTCACACTCGGGGACTTAGCTGCGACCCAGAGTTGCCTAAGTAAACAACTTGCTCCGAGTGTGAACTAAAAGTCACAACAACTCACTCCGAGTGTGCACAAAAAGTCACACTCGGGGACTTAGCTGCGACCCAGAGTCGCCTAAGTAAACAACTTGCTCCGAGTGTGCACCAAAAGTCACACTCGGGGACTTAGCTGCGACTCAGAGTCGCCTAAGTAAACAACTTGCTCCGAGTGTGCACCAAAAGTCACACTCGGGGACTTAGCTGCGACCCAGAGTCGCCTAAGTAAACAACTTGCTCCAAGTTTGCACCAAAAGTCACACTCGGGGACTTAGCTGCGACCCAGAGTCGCCTAAGTAAACAACTTGCTCCGAGTATGCATTTAAAGTCACACTTGGGGACTTAGCTGCGACCCAGCGTCGCCTAAGAAAACAACTTGCTCCGAGTGTGCATTTCAAGTCACACTCGAGGACATAGCTGTGAACCAGAGTTGCCTAAGTAAAGAGCTTCCTCCGAGTGGACACACAATTTATACTCGGAGGCTTAGCCGAGTCGCCTAAACAAAAACCACGAGCCAAAATCGTGTCAAAAAACTCAGCGAAAGAAGAGTAGAAGATCCGGTTCGAATTCAAATTGAGTTCAACGATCAGTCGGCTCGGTGTGAATCAAGTTTATCCACACTGAGCCACGAATGTACCGGCCGACAGCAGTGGCCAAAGTTTAATACAAACTCCACTCGACATACCGAGGTAAATGCGCGTTCAGCATAAAGTCAATCAAGCATCGCCGGGGCTGACAGGCTCCACGAAGGTGTCGAGGTCGATTCCATCTGCAATCCGAGTGGCCGTGTCAAGGAAGGTCTCCATGAAGTCTTCAAATCGAAGCTTCTTGGTGTTGGCGACTTGCAACGTCTTCAGCTTGTCTTCACGGGCTTCCTTACAATGCACTCGGACCAGAGACAGCGCCACGTCCGCGCCACACCGAGCGGCAGACTTCTTCCATGCCTGCACTCTGCTTGGAACATCCTTCAGTCGAGTCATCAACCCCTCTATCTCATTCCGGGAGTCATCTTCAGGCCACAACTCTTTGTCAATTCGGCCGACAACTTCTCTCAGGCGACCAACGAAAGGACCCACCTTGTTAAGGCGGGAATTCAGTCGGAACATGTCCCGGTTAGCTTCATCACCGAGTGGAACATTTGGTTGCCCAAGCGTCGGTTCAATTTCGGCGATCTCGGCTTCAACGTCCCAACAGAAATCTGCAAAGAAAAGATAGGGAGAAAATAAGAGCGGAGTGAACTCGAAAGTCAAAGAGCACTCGGCAAGCAACTTACCACCAAGCAGTGTGACCATCTTCTTCGCCCAGTCACCGACGTATTTCTCCTGCGCTTTGCACTGAGCGTTCATTGACTTCAGCTGGCCCACCCATTCAGATCTCTCCTTCTTCATATTTTCTAACTCGGCTAACAGTGCCTTGTTAGTCTCCCGAGATTCCTCCAAAGATATTTCTCGTTCAGCGAGAGCCTTCTTCATGCCAGCCATATCATTCGCAGCTACCTCCAAGTCGGCAGCAGGTTGAGTCTTCTCAGCCATCAGAGCAGTATAGGACGATCCCACTTCACAAGTCTTCTGTCAAAGAGACATAAAGGGAGGATCAGCCAGATTCAACAAGGAAAAAGTCTCGACAGATATGACAAAACAATCAAAACTCAAGATTCTCCAGACCCCTGCCGATACAAGCAATCGATAGCGGTCTCGGGGACTACACCCAGTGGGTTCACTGAGAGTGACCCCACTGGTATGAAGCTCGAACAGGTCGGTCCCATTGAGCTCCATAGCAAACCAACAACACTATGAGACTACTATTACTCGACCCGAGTAACACTACTCTCGGGGACTACACCCAGTGGGTGCACTCGGCGTGCCCCCACTGGTACCTTTCGGGCAGATTAGATCTGATCTGTAGAGATTATGAAAAATACATATAAAGACAACTGCCGGTGCAAATACTCGGCAGAAGTCTTGGGGACTACACCCATTGGGTTCACTCGGAGTGAACCCACTGGAAAATTAACCTACTGTATCCGAGTATCTCGCCAAAACCCGCAGTGGGCACCAAGAGGAATGTAAATACTTACTAGCGCACTTACTCGGATATCATCCCGAAGCTCCAAGCTCTTCTTGTACAGGGACGCAATGGAGTCATATGCTCCCTTGGCTTCGCCCACCATCAACGCCACTTGTACCATGGCGTCCTTGGCGGCTCCTACTTGATCTTCCGGGAGGCGTCGGGCATCATAGTGAACAGTCCACGGACCCGGCATGGCAGAAGGCGCCCTAGGCATCCCGAGCTCCCTGGGCATCCCAAGCTCTGCTCCAGTTGGTTCCACCGTGAAGGCCATCGTCTCAGTCGGCGGCACGCTCATGGTGGGGCTGGCAGCAGGTTGGATAACCCCAGGGACAGGCGCCAAAGCTGGTTCCGACCCCCTTTGTTCGTCGTCGTCCAGATGGATCACCTCCGAAGGAAGCCCGACTGAACAAAATAAAAATACAGAAAAAGATCAAGATCAAAGACATCACTCGCAAAACGGTAATACATCTCTCGGAGTCGTGACAACGTACCTTGCTGGGACGTGGCGGCGTCATCAGTGTCCATGGGATCGTCACCCTGACGCGGCAGAGAGGTGGTGGAGGTAGCAGCTCTGTTGAGTGAAATCCATTCGACGGGTAAACATGAATTCCCAAAAATAAGAGTCCAATCGGATACTGAAGGAAGATGGAAGAGCAAAGATACTTACGCTGAGGCGACCGGAACAGCGATCCACAACCGGGGCAAAGCTTTCTGAGGTTTAGACCCGCTGGGTTTAGCCACCTTGGACGGCTGATCCACGGGCTCGGCAGAAGAACCCCTGGTTCTCTTCACACTCCGAGCACTCGGGGCCACAGGAGGAGCCGGCAAAACAGCGGGGTCATGACGGTGCTTGGTTCGGCGTTCTGGGGTGAGGGTGACGAGCTCTGCTCTTCACTCTCCTCCTCCTCTTCTTTTGTTTCCTCCTCCGTCTCCCTACTGTCAGAGACGTACATGGCACTACCCGCGCTACCCTCCATGCTGCCTTCTTCTTCCTCGACCAGATCCCCACTTGAGACTGCAGAATGCCAGTTCGTCCACTCCTGCACAAAACACAGTCGGCAACGTCAGTCGGTGAGACAAGAAAAGCAATAAAACTGAGAAGGTTAAAAGCACTTGACAACATGTACTCACCTCATTTGGAGGAGGATTTTGGGCGCGGAAGGCCTTCCCCCGCCGAGCTCCCACGGGGTTATCACATGTGCCCGTGATGCTGTGGACCCACGCACCCACGGTCTCCTCGCTCACGTCTTCAGGATGGGACCAAGTGGTATCCGAAGGCCCCGTGTAATGCCACATTGCGTGGTCTCGGGCCTGGAGCGGCTGGATGCGTCGACCCAGAAAAGTCTCCAACAGGTCCATGCCGGTGACTCCGTTCCGGACGACGGTTATCAGCGCGTCGATCAAAGGCTGGATCTGGGATTTTTCTCCCTTAGAGAGCGCTAGCTTCCTGGGAGGGCCCGGACGGTCTAAACTAAAGGGTGGTAACCCACTCGGAGCATTCGAGCAGGCAATGTCCTAGCAATAGAACCAGGACGATTGCCAGTTCCTAACCGACTCGGATAGCTGAAGGGAGGGATAACTACTTTTCATTTTCTTCTGAAATCCTAAACCCCCGCAGAGCTGGAGGATGTGTGTCTTATCATCAGACTGGCTAAGTTTCTTAACCATTTGAGATCTAGCAGAGAAAACATATTTGAAGAGCCCCCAGTGGGGAGGACATCCTATGAAACACTCGTAGAGGGTGATGAATGCGGAAAGATGAGCTATCACATTCGGCGGAAAGTGATGGAGCTGCGCCCCGAAGTAGTTCATAATACCTCGAAGAAAGGATGGGGAGGCAGGGAGAAACCTCTGGCCACATGACTGAGCAGCAGGACACGCTCCCCCTCCCTCGGCGCCGGCTCCATCTCGCCTTCCGGCAGCCTCCAAGACTTATCTACGACCATGTCGTGCTCCACCAGCTCCAGCACGTCGGTCTTCCTCACCGTGGAGGGGAGGAAGTCCCCCTGGATCCAGCCCGCCGGCAACGCCCGCTTCCGCCGCTGAGTGGAGGCCGCCACCTTCTTCTTCTTCGCCTCAAGCTTGCTGGTCTGCCCCTTCGTCATGGTGAGGGCGACGGATCCATAGAGGAGGAGGGGAAGGAGGTGGCTAGAGGTGTGCAGGGAGTTGCGGGGAGGCGAGATCAATGGGAGGAAGATGAGCAGCGCAACAAGAAGGTCCGCCAGGAAGGCTTTAAAAGGCCTCCGACTGAGTCACCTACAGGTGGGCCCAAGATCTTATCCTCCCAACCGGCTGCTGCAAGATTAGTGGAGAAGATCGCGGCGAGGTAATCGAGGAGGCGAAATCAACTCGATGGCAATGACGTCATCCCCGCTGAGCGCGCGACAACCGAAATTTGAGAATCCCGGAAAATCCGGCGCTGTCAGTATGACCGGTCTCGTTGAAAGATTCCGCGGAAGCAATCGGCCCCTCACGGTTCGTTTCGCTTGCATATTCACTCGGATCACTAGCCGCAAAGATAAAATGGATCGAGGCAGACAACGCTAAGATCACCTCAAT